>NC_057862.1:268679583-270040417 GCF_019393635.1 Dromiciops gliroides | reverse complement strand
ATTTTTTGACTAATTAAAAATCTAAATGGTTCAGGAAATCAACCAGTATTATTTGATTCTACTAAAATTTTCATTTTAAAACTTTTGTTCTACCAGTAGTTTCTTACCTTTCTTTTGGTCTCATAATAATTGTCTAGTTGGCAGTGTAGCATTTTGGCTAGAGACTCAGCCTTGGAGTTAGGAAGACCTGATTTCAGGTTCTGTCTGATGAATGTTGACTGTGAAACCCTAGAGGCAAGTCACTTGATCTCTTTGTGATTCTGGCAACTCTCTTGAGTAAAATATAAATGGCAGAACAGGTGTTAATATTCAGTGGTAGAAGTTCCTTTTTAACAACTTCTTACTCTTGATAAAATCAAGAGTACAAAATCAAAAAGCAGTCTGGTACAAAAGTAAACATTGCCTCCCAGTCTAAATCTCTTCTTAGTTATAATTATGGTGTTTATACCTGGCCAAGTTGAAACAGAAGTCCCAGGGTAAATTCTACTCTGAAGATTTCAGGAGAAAGGCTATTTTTATAAAGGATTTTTATATATGGTCTACTCTTATGTCTCAAAGCTCTTTCCTGTGATACAGCTGTTAGAAAGAATAAAAGGTATTTTAAATTTTTATAGCTAATCCTTTTTAAATGACAGTAAACATAAAAAATACTAAACATTTTTAAAAAATTCAAATCAGTATAATTAGTTTTATTTTAAAATAGAAGGAATAAAATTTCTCTGACATTTATGTATAAAATGCTTTCTTATTAGGAAGTTAGGTACTCTTCATAGACTTCATTCTTCTGCTTTTGCATTGACTATTTTGAAAGTATAATACTGACTTAATATCATCCCATATGACCAAGGTTTACATATGAAACTAAACTTTTGAGGCACTTTATGAAAATTTTTTCTGTGCCGGGGTGATCTATTAAAATTACCTAAGAAGTTATAGATAGGACATAACTTGTAAATTATTAAGTCAGACTTTGTTCTTGTACAGTAGCATTTTATATTTCAGTGTTTAGAAAGAACTTCATTTTCCTACCACATTTATTATTAATTTGAGCTACTTGGGAGACTACAAAACTCCACACTTCTTAAGTGACTATTTGAAATCATCATACTTTTCTGATTTTTCCTTAGAGAACAGCTGTGCAAGGACTGATGCTGTTTTCACCCCTTATCCAGGGTTTAAAAGTCATGTCAAGGGTGAGTAACCATATAATTCAAGTCACTTAACCACTGTTTGCCTCATAATGATAACAACTATCTCACAGGGCTGTTGTGAAGGTCAAATAAAATTATATTTATAAAGCTCTTATCAAGGTGCCTGGCATATAGTAGGGACTTAATAAAAAAACTATATTTTTAAAACATCAGTAAAACCTGTGCTAATCAAGACTATGTGCTTAATGATGTATTGCTTTCTTCCCTAGTTTCAAATCTTGAATTTTTTTTTCTTTTTAAGCAAAACTTTTGCCTTTTTCTATACCTTCATTTGGGAGTCAGGGGAACATAGGTATAGATGGTCCTTTTAAAAGATAAAAAGTATTATTTGGGAGTTCATGATATAAATATCAAAGGATACATAAAAAATTTCTCGGTAATTTAGTTTCTAGAGTTGTGAATACCTATGGCCCACAGACTAGAACTGAAGGAACACAGGGAACTGGTCATAAAATTAATAACATGCTTCGTGACTGTGGGAACCAGGCTGTAGAGGAAAGACTGCAAAATATTGAAGCTCATTTGCGATTGCATACAGGTGAGTATGCTAACTATTTTAATGGATATGTTTTTTCATTTACAAAATATTAAATTAAATTTCATTGTTTATTCCTTGTTGGTTCAGTAATACACTCTGGACCTGAAATGGTCAAAAGGAAGGACATTCTTATGCTAAGGGGAAAAGTCTTCTCTTGGCCTAAGTTGTGAATTAAGACTGTCATATAAACTGGTACAATCTTGTCAACATTCTAAAAAAAAAAAAACCTTTCAAGTGTGGATTACAAATAAAATAAAAGATATTTATTAAAATCCTGGTAGGCCAGTCAGTTATGCCTCTTAAGTTTCTTTAAAAATAAAAAATAAAAGGTAAAAAAAAGATAAAAGGTCAGAATGAAATTATAAGATTATTTAAAGGCTTTCTACTCCCAACTCTAAAAGTAGATGATAAAAAATGTCTTTTAAAGGTGTTTTGTACCCTTTGTGTACTGAAATTATTAACTCATTACTATAGCATAAATTGTGGGTGTTAACTTTTATTTCTTCAGAGAGCTTTTACTAAAGTCTTAATTAATGTATCACCTCTTTATTCTGGAGCATGTGGACTAAGGTGTACTAGGTTAAAATTTTAAAAACTTACATATTTAACAATAATTCTTGGAGAAGATTTCACAATTGCACAGGAAATTTTTTAGGTTAATTATTTTAAGGTTTTGCCTAACTATAAACTTCAGATCTCTGGTTTTAGTTGTCCTCCATCCTTCCTCAAAAGAAGATATAGGATATTTTAAGGACTCAGTAAAAGGGTTTTCTGCATTGGTATACTATAAGGTATAGGGAAAATATTCTGAGTAATGGGAGAAAGTGTGGCAAATAGCAGAGAAAATTAAATTTGAGGGTGATTTTAATAAGTTGCTATTCTATATGATAGTAGTAACTAGATTTTCTTCATTGTACACAACTAACGGCCTGCTCAAAAGTCATATTATTAAAACTTCCTCAAACAGCATGGAAAGTATAAAGAACATGCTAAGCACCAAGAACTTTTGACAACTCATATAATGTAGTGTTTTGAAAAGGGTAGGTAGAATATGATATACTTCAAAAAGTATATATTGCTATAAGTAGAGAAAAGATTTCCTTGTCCTTCATTTTTTATGGCTGAGGTACAAATTAATCAATGGACTTACCAGATCATTTGTATAAAAAATAACAACATCAGATCATTTTTTAAAGTTTACAATTTCAGATTTTTTTAAAATTTTCTTTAGGTGGTCCAGTACCTAGAGATATTTACCAGAGAATTAAAAAACTTGAGGATAAAATCTTGGAATTAGAAGGCATTTCCCCTGAATATTTTCAATCTGTTGTAAGTAAAATCCACTTTCTGATGTATTATGTCTGATACTTTGTAGCACATGAAATAATATTCGTAAAGCTTAGCATGTAGTGAGTTTTTAAGACTTAGCATGAGTGCTTAATAAATGCTTGTTCTCTACCCTCCATCCCCTTTATTTCTCCTCTTTTTCCCCCAAGAGGGCTAAAATCTGATTTTGTTTTGAAAGCATCTTATTTAGACAGTATTTTGTAAACTAGAGGTACTATCAGCTAATTTTCCTTAGCATTATTGAGTTATTTTCCTTTTCTGAAAGTGTTTATATAAAGTCATTATATACAATTCTTTTTCCCCTTTTTAAAAGTCGTTAAGTAGTATATTGCATTGGGGGAAAAAAGTTGTACATATCTGAACTTAGAATAATGAAAAGGTGAAATTTTTCTAGAATTTTCTAAAATTAATCTTGTTTATGAAAATTTGGCTTCTCTGAGAAATTCGTATGAAGGGACTGAAAACATTATTTTGAATATAGAAACCATTTAGAAGTTATAGTGTGCTTCTGAAAAACTTTGCCTGAGTACAAGACTTCACTTGGCATTTGAGGTCTTATAAAAATTTACTTCCAACCCACCTTTTTTTTTCTACCAGCTTTTTCTTATTCTTCTGTGTTCTAATCAAACTGAATTGTTTACCTTTATTCAAAAACTACCCATATTTTTCTGTCTCTAATGCTTTTTATTCATATTTGGAATGCCTTTGTTGATACTCTGTTGCCATCTTTTTAAGCCCCAAACATATTATGTACTCTATGAAGCCTCCCTTTCACATCTAAAACTATTTCTTTCTCATTATTAACATTCCTCTTTTTATTTTTGTCTTCCACTTACACATTTATATTTTAATTTGTATAATATTTTTCTGTTTACATGTATTATCTCTCATTTGGATCAGAAACACTACAAGATACCTAACTTGATGAATTATATGTAGAAAACATTTAACTAATGTTGAATGAATGTTTTGTACTATTATCTGACATTTCCCTTCTAAGTATCTTTAATTAATTTATCTCCTTATTCTTTTTCATTTGTTGTTATTCAGTCTTCCAGTCATGTCTGGTTCTTCATGACCTGAAGCTGAATTTGAATTCAGGGCTTCCTGATTCCCTACTCACTGATCATATAGGTGCTTGGTGTCTTTTAATCATCTCCTCACTCTATTGTTAATCTGCTACAGCCTTCTTACACCTGCCATGAATCTTTCCATTGCCTTTAGGATCATGTACAGTTTTATAATAAAACAAGCCCTTCAAATTGAAAATACAGTTTTTAACAAGGTCATACTACATGTGCTAGCTAAAAAGAGATATAAAACACAGTTCCTGCCCTCAGTGAACTTAGAATTTAGTTTGACTGGACTTTCAAGGATCTCTGATCTCACTGATGTAAATCCCTCCTTCATTTTTGAGGATCCCAGGAAGTCCTCTGATTTTTATTCATGTCCTTCCATAAATCCTTTTCAGAGATTCCACCCACTCTGAGTGAGGACGTTCCTATAGATCTTTTAATATGTCAATTCCAATGTATCACACAGACTATCAGTTCTCTCTTGTTATGTGACCAGGCTTTCTCTATTTCCTGTCAGATATTTCTTTGATGGTATCCTTTATGCCACTTCTCTTTTACTGATAATGTTTCAGACTTCTCATTTCCACCATAACCCTTGGGTTATGAATCACCCACACTTTAATGCTTTGAACATATGGTATTTCATAACTAGTAGTTGCATCATCACTAGAATATGTGTGTGAAAAGATTGGTCTTTGTTTCAGGTAAACCTTGGGATCATTAAAAGCACTGCACCATTTTCCAAAGGCAATCTAGCTTACTTTTCTCCTTTCCTACATACAGTGTTTGTAGTTTACTCATCCAGTACTATATTATGGTCTGAATTTTTATATTTTTGGGGTGTTTTCTTTGAGAGTAGATTTTTTTTCATAAAAGATTTTGTAGATAAAGGAAAATAGGCGTATCATTATTGACTTTATAGCAAACACTTAAGTAATAATAAGATGTGATTTTTCTCTAGGCATATGATATCCTCTCATCTTTCAAATATATTTTTAGAATTAGTTTTTCAGTGCCTTGAAAATTGTGTTTGCTCCAGCACAGACTTCTCCAGCACAGACTTCTATTCTTTATCTTGTTCTGATCCAGTTATTCTTCCCATTTTTCTTTCCTTTAGTGAAATCACTACTTCATATCAAGCACTGTGATGTTGGAATCCAAATGTGGTGGCTTCACTATCATTTGTGGGAAAAACTTATTTTAGAAATCTTAACAGTTTTTTTTCCCATTTTTCCTCTGTTATACACTTTATAATTTTATCCTTATTCTTTCAGGATGCTCAGCTTTATTTAATAAAATTTATTAAACCTTCTTCAAATTAGTTTTCCTTTCATTGATTATTTTCTTTAAAAAAAGGCATTTTATTGACATCTTTTGTTCTTACATCCCCTACATTTCCCACTCTATCCCTCCACCTCTTTTCAGAGAGACATCACTTGTAATAAGAAAAAAAAAGATTTTTAAAAAGTTCTACAAAGACATGTATAACCTGTATCTGATTGCTTACCACTTCAGGGAGGGAAGGAGGGATAGAATTTGGAACTCAAAACTTTAAATAAATATGTTTATTATTATTAAAAAGATAAATATACATATATAGTATATATGTTATGTATAAATGTTATATTTGTTCACACACATGTATATATACGTATATTATATATATAGTTCTGCAAAGCTAACAGCATATAAAAAATTGTTATTACATATTGTGTCCTGCAGTCATGGTCTCCTACCTCTGCAAAAAAGCAAGACGGTTTTTTTTATCATAGCTCTTCTTCAAGGTCAAGCTTAGGGGTTAAAATTTCATCAGTGGGCATCTCCTTTGTTTTGAGGGTTTGGGTTGTGTTTTGTTTTTTGGGTGTTTTGGGGTTTGTTTGGGGTTTTTTTGCTACCATAGAAATTGTTGCCATAAAAATTTTGGTGTACAATGGAACCTTTTTGTCATTGAGCTACTTCCTTCGCTTTATTCTTACAGTTTTTATAACTTGATACTATTCATTATTTTCTACCATCCTTCTGTTATTTTGCAAATAAGTTTTATCCCAAATAATATTACCTTTGGCTATCATATCTTCCTGCTTGGAAAGGATCATATATCCTAGGAAGACATAGTAGAATGGTGATCAGGAAAAAGCATTATGGACAGAAGTCATAGGGATAAGTCATTGGAATTACAGGCCAATTGACTGTTAACATTATGCAGCATAACACCTGTGGTATCAATCCCACAGAGTTTTGGGGGGATTGCATCAGGTAATATTAGTAAGTAGTTTGGCAAAACAAAGCCGTATGTATATATGTCAATTAAAATTATTATTATAATTAGTTCCACTACTAAACAAGGAATGTTGCAGTTTAAGGCTGTTAAAAAACACAAATATTTATGCAAAAAAGATGTGAAGTAAAATGTTAACCGAATTGATGGATATAAATCATCCAAGAAAGAAAAAATTTCAAATGCTGGTGAGAAGGAAGTAGCTGATTGATATAGAGGAGAAAATGTATGTGGGCAAATCCAGGTTGTGATTCTAACTTGTAGATACCCAATAATCCCTTCCTTAACTAAAGTTTTTAACTGAGTTCATTAGGGCATAACTCTTCTTGGCTAAAAACCATTTAGTAAGACCCTAACTACTGCTGTTATTTAAACTACTTAGAGGGGCAATTAATTTCCCATTACTACCCTAAATAAATCTTGTGCTCTAGACAAATTGATTTATTCAGAATTCATAAGAACATGTTATATTTAGTCCTGTTTCTCTGCACTTTTGCTCAAGCCATTCTCTCTTTCTTTAATTATAAGTCCTTCAAGGACAGCCAAATCCTACTTCTTCCATGAATCATTCACTAGTCACCCTAGCTCCCAGTGATAAACTCACTTATATAATTCACTTAGCACTTAAAAAGTTAAATGTTTCTCAAAAAGAAAATTAACATTAGGTATCTGTTCTGTCTCCCTATTCATAATACATATAAAGAGAAAGATGGAAAAAATGCAAGTTAATATATGCTGAGTGCCAAATGAGTGGTATAGGAAAATTTTACAGGAGATGGAAGAATAAAATGAGAAGATATGCTATGGAATTGAGGTATCTTCAATACAACCTAGTAAAATAAACTGTTGACACTGAAAAAAATGGATAAATGAACAGATACTAAACAAATATTTTAACCATTTCCTAAGGAAATGTAACAAATGTCAATTGCCACAAAGACAAAAAAAAAATCACAATGGCCAGAAAACGAGATAGTATAGTATAAAGGGCACTAGTATAAAAAGCTAGCATTTGTATCCCAAGCCTTTACTATAATGCTAGTCCTTAAAAAATACTATTATCATCATCATTTTATGAATGAGGACACAGGTTGCATGATTTGTCTATGGTCATACAACTAATACAGTCAGAGGTGGGATTCAAATACAAGGCTTCCTGCTTTCCCCAACCTGTCTTAAGTGATAAGTTTCCTTCCATTCTCAATTCTTTAATTTTTAAATTATTTATTGAGTTTACTTATTACAAAAGATACATTGTGCATTGGGCATGTACAAGCACTTTGAATTATTTCTGCGCCCCAAAGAATATGAATATCTCAATTAGGCTTATAACTTTATTGATAAAATCTAAGCTACATAATTTGAACTCTTATGTTCATCTTTTTCACCTCAGGAAAAAAAAATGTAGCTGACCCCTGAACCTGTATGCTTGACTGCATTTTCTCCTGACTACTTCTTATAACTCTGTTAGCCTTTTTTGAAATAGCATCTCATTATTCCCTTTCCTTTAATTGCTAAATTAAATTAAATGGCTTTAGTGATACTAAAGCCATGACTCAGTGAAGAGGTGACATCTGAACTAATCTTGAAGGAGTAGAGTTTTGGGTAAATTACAGTGAGAAGGTATATTCTAAAACATGAACAAAAACCCTTAGTGAACACTTACAGCCAGGAGATGGGTATGGGTGGCAGAAAAAAATGGGGGAAACAATAGTTTGGACAGAACATAGGAACATAGCTTGTATGAAAGGAATTCATTTGAAAATAGGGTAGAAATATAGATTACAACCATATTGTGAAAGAACTTAAATCCTGCCTTAAGGATTTATATGCTACCATCACTAATTATGCATTATGAATTTAGCTGCAACAGTAACTGAAAATTTTTAAGCAGTAAAGTGATATGACCAGACTTGTACATAAAGAAAGGTTATTTTGGTACCTGTGTGAGGGGTGGTCTAGTAAAAAGGAGCTATCACCAGTTAGAAAGATAATAAAGGAGTCTAAGCAAGAGGTAATGATGAATTTAATGCCTCCACTTCCTCTCCTCACTCGTTTCCTTGTGAATCCTGCCTCTCCATTTTAAAATTTTTAAACAGTTTACTGTTCTCTCCAAAGTCAACAGTGACCTAACTGAAAAATCAGTTGACCTTTGCCTAATCTTTATCCTCCTTTACTCCCTGCTACATTCTTGAAACAAATTCTTTTCTTAGTTTTGGTAATACAGTAAAAAAAAAAATGGATTAGCTACAATGGGCCAAATCTAATTGGATTAATTTATTAGAGATAAAGTAAACTCCTACACATGGTTTCAAAAAATTAACTTCATTAGTATGGGAGTGGAAGACATAGCTGGAAAATAGTGTGTAGGGGAATTATCTGGGGGTTTTAGTGGACAACAAGATCAATATGATTTAATAATGATAGAATACCTAAAATATACCCACTAATTTGATCTTAGAGATCTCAGAGAGACAGGAAAGATGGCAGTAGAGGGTGTTAAGAATTACATAGCTTTGGGGCAGCTAGGTAGCTCAGTGGATAGAGCACCGGCCCTGGAGTCAGGAGTACCTGAGTTCAAATCCGGCCTCAGACACTTAACATTTACTAGCTGTGTGACCCTGGGCAAATCACTTAACCCAATTGCCTCACTTAAAAAAAAAAAAAAAGAATTACATAGCTTTTAGACCATTTATAAACTTTAAATTGACAACTGGTACAGTTAGCACTCTAAAGTGAGCTCTTGCTTAATGACCAATAATAAATTAAACCAATAGATAAATTGCCAAAGAAGCAGAATCATAACAGTTCTAACATTTTAAGAGAAGCATAGTGTCCAGTGACCAGACTACTATTGTAATATGCCTCTCCATACTAAGATAGACTGATTCTCAGGGTAACAGATTTGTTCTTTTTTTTTGGGGGGGGGGTGAGGCAATTGGGGTTAAGTGACTTGCCCAGGGTCACACAGCTAGTACGTGTCAAGTGTCTGAGGCTGGATTTGAACTCAGGTCTTCCTGACTCCAGGGCCAGTGCTCTATCCACTGCGCCACCTAGCTGCCCCCAGATTTGTTCTTGTTATTGTTGTGGGAGTAATCTCAATCAGCCGTCTATACTCATGTCAGACCATTAATGAAGATCAAAATTAGTCAAAAGCAAGGAGACTAACGTTTAGAAAATGGTATAGTATGCAATTGAAATAATTTAATACTAAATTATTTAAACAAGCAATTGGCTTTCAGAATGGTAAGTTGACAACAAATTATATCCATAATGATTATAATATTTCTTAAAAGTTCACCTAATATAAATTAATTTAATACAGAAAGACCAAAAATAACACAGAAAGTGCCTTAGTCAGCAGACATGACATAGGAGTCACACACTACGACAGGGAGATGGTTACAAAAGGCAACATTAGTAAATGTGGTAAATCTTACAGAGAAGAGAGAAGGTATGAGCAGAAAGCAGAGAGAAGCAGTGGGAAGCAAGTCTAATTTTTTTTTTTTTGACATTTTCTCATGTATCTTTTTTCTTTTTTAAATTCAATTTTGTTTTATTTTCACTTCTCAAATTCTCTTCCTTCTGCCTCTCTCCTCCATCCATTGAGAAGGCAAAAACAAAAAAACCTCATTACACATATGTATAAATATACAAAACAAATTCCCACATTAGCCATGTTCTAAGAAAGAAAGAAAAAAACAAGAGAAAGAAATGGAAGGAAATCTGATTCAGTTTGTACTCAAAGTCTTATCAGTTTTCTTTCTGAAGGTGGATAGCATATTTCACCATGAGTATTTTGAAATTGTAGGTGGCTATTGTAGTTTTATTATTATTATTTTTTTTTTTTGCGTGGCAATGAGGGTAAAGTGACTTGCCCAGGATCACACAGCTAGTAAATGTCAAGTGTCTGGGGACTGGATTTGAACTCAGGTCCTCCTAAATCCAGGGCCGGTGTTTATCCACTGCACCACCCAGCTGTCCCCTTGTTGTATATTTTTTAATAGTAATCTGTTTTGTCTAATTATATGTAAGGACAATTTTAAC
The DNA here is from genome assembly GCF_019393635.1 of Dromiciops gliroides. NCBI lineage: Eukaryota > Metazoa > Chordata > Mammalia > Microbiotheria > Microbiotheriidae > Dromiciops > Dromiciops gliroides. The sequence goes on along the minus strand of NC_057862.1, from coordinate 270,029,920 downwards.
ATTCATTTTTTATAAAATTAATTTTCTTCTACCTCCCTAAGACAGTAAGCAATTTGATATAGGTTATATACATGGAATCCTGTAAAACATTTCCATATTAGTTATGTTATAAAAGAAGAAAGAGAACAAAAGGGGAAAAAAGACAAAGAAAGTGAAAATAGTATGCTTCGATCTACATTCAGATTGATGTTCTTTCTCTGGATTTGGATAGCATTTTCCATCGTGAGTCTTTTGGAATTGTCTTCGATCATTGTATTATGGAGAAGAGTCTATCACAGTTGATCATCACAGTGTTGTTACTGTGTTCAATATTCTGGTTCTGCTCACTTCATTCAGTATTAGTTTATGTAAGTCTTTCCAAGGCTTTTCTGAAACCATCCTGCTCATTATTTCTTACAGCAAAATAGTATTCTGTGGCATTCATATACCACAACTTCTTCATCCATTCCCTGATTGATGAGTATACCCTCAATTTCCAATTCTTTGCCACCACAAAAAGAGCTACTATAAATATTTTTCTACAAATAGGTCTTCTTCCCTCTCCCCTTTCCCTGCCTTTTTTTTATCTGAGATCCAGACCTAGTAGTTCCACAGTACTCTCAGAGTGGTTGGATCACTTCATAATTCCACCAGCAGTTCACTAGTAATCCCATTTTTCCTACGTTCTGTCCAACATTTATTATTTCCCTTTTTCTGTCCAATTAGCCAATCTGATAGTTGTGAGGTGGTACCTCACAGTTGTTTTAATTTGCATTTCGCTAGTCAATGGTGATTTAGAGCATTTTTTTAAATGACTATAGATAGCTTTGATTTCTTCATCTGAAAATAACTTACTCATATTCTTTCACTATTTATCAACTGGGGAATGACTTGTATTCTTATCAGTTTGACTCAGTTCTCTATTTAAGAAATGAGGCCTTTATCAGAGATAAGTGCTATAAAAATTGTTTGCCAACTTTGTTTTCCTTTTTTATGTGTGTGTGTGTGTGGGGGGGGTGAGGGTTAAGTAACTTGCCCAAGGTCACAGAGCTAGCAAGTGTCAAGTGTCTGAGGTTGTATTTGAACTCAGGTCCTCCTGAATCCAGGGCTGGTGCTCTATCCACTGCGCCACCTAGCTGCCCCCTTTGTTTTCCTTTTAATATTGGCTACATTAGTTTTGTTTGTACAAAACCTTTTTAATTTAATATAATCAAAAATATCTATTTTACACTTCATGATGCTCTCTGTCTCTTGTTTGGTCATAAATTCAGTCTCTTCTCCATAGATCTGACAAGTAAACTATTCCTTGCTCTCCTAATTTGCTTATGGTATCACCCTTCATGTCTAAATCATGTACCCATTTTGACTATATCTTGGTATATAAAGTATAACATGTTGATCTATGCCTAATTTCTACCGTCTTCAAGTTTTCTAGGCAGTTTTTGTCAAATAGTGAGTTTTTATCCCAGAAGCTAGGGTTTTTAGGTTTATCAAACACTAGATTACTATATGGTCATTTACTACTGTGTCTTGTGTCTATTCCAGTAATCCACCACCACTCTATTTCTTTGCCAGTACCAGATAATTTTATGATTTCCACTTTATAATATAGTTTGAGATCTCTTATGGTTAGGTCATCTTCCTTTGCATGGTTTTTTTTATGAATTCCCTTGATATTCGTGATCTTTTGTTCTTCCAGATGAATTTTGTCAGGTTTTTTTAGCTCTATAAAATAATTTTTCAGTAGATAGGTATGGCACTGAATAAGTAAATTAATTTAGGAAGAATTTTCATTTTTATCATATTGGCTCAAAAATTGTTTTGTAAATGTGTTCGTATGGTTCCTGGGTTTGTCTTGGCAGGTGGATTCCCAAATATTTTGTATTGTCTAGTTATTTTAAATGAAATTTTTATTTATATTGCTGCTGGGCCTTGTAGGTAACATATAGAAATGCTGATGATTTATGTGGGATTATTTTTTATCCTGCAACTTTGCAAAAGTTAAATATTTCAGCTATTTTTTTAGTAGCTTATCTAGGGATTCTCTTAATATACCATTATATCATAATTTTGTTTCCTCATTGGCCCATTCCAATTCTTTCAATTTATTTTTCCTCTCTTTTTTGCTACAAGTTAACATTTCTAGTACAATATTGAATAATAATCGTGATAATGGACATTCTTTTTTCATCCCTGATCTTATTGGGAAGACTTCTAACTTTTCCCCATTCAGAGAATGCTTTCTGATAGTTTTAGATATATATAGTACTTATTATTCTAAGGAAAGCTCCATTTATTCCTATGTTCTTAAGTGTTTTTAATAGGAATAGATGCTATATTTTGTCAAAAAGCTTTTTCAGGCATCTATTGAGAAAATCATATGATTTCTGTTCTTTTGATATTGGCATGGTCAGATATGCTGATAGTTTTTCTGAATACTGAACTAGCCCTGCATTCCTTGTATAAATCCCCACCTAGTCCTAGTATATGATCCTTGTGATATATTGCTGTAATGTGTAATCGCTGATATTTTATTTTAAAATTTTTAACATCAGTATCATTAGAGAAATTGATCTATAGTTTTCTTTCTCTGTTTTGGCTCTTCCTGGTTTATATATCCGGCACTATATTGTTATCATAAAGGAATTTGGTAGGACTCCTTTTTCCATTTTCCTAAATAGTTTATATGGAATTGAAATTGATCGTTCTCAATTCACTTGTAAATCATCTGGCCCTGGGGATTTTTTTTTTAAGGAGTTCATTGATGTATTGCTCAATTCTTTTCTAAAATGGGGTTATTTCCTCTTTTGTTAATCTGCACAGTTTATGTTTTTTGTAAATATGCATCCTTTCATTTAGATTAACAACTTTATTAGCATACAGTTGGACAAAGTAACTCTTAATTGTTGCTTTAATTTTCTCTTTGGTACTGAATTCACCCATTTACCTTTTTCATTTTCTATACTGGTAATTTGGTCTTTTTTTTTTTTTAATTGAATTAACCAATGGTTTATTTTATTGGGATTCCCCCATAGGACCAGCTCTTAGTTTTATTTATTAGTGCAATAATTACTTTCAATTTTACTTTCTTTTTTCTATTTCTGTTTTGATTTTTCTTACCTTCAATTTTATTAATCTCACCTTTGATTTTCAGGATTTTCATTTAGTGTTTAATTTTGTGATTTTTAATTTGTTCTTTTTTTAGCTTTTTAAATTGCATGCCAATTCATCAATCTGCTCTTTCTCTATTTTTATTGATGTAATAGTTTAGAGATATAAATTTTTCCCTAAGTACTGCTCTGGCTATATCCATAAATTTTAATCTATTTTTTCATTATTTCATTCTATTTGGTGAAATTATTGTTTTTAAGATTTGTTCTTTTGCCCACTCATTATTTAGAATTAGATTATTTAGTTTCCAATTAATTTTTCATCTTTCCATTGTCCTTTATAGAATATAATTTTTATTGCATCAAGATCTGAAAAGGTTACATTTAATATTTCTGTCTTTTTTTTTTTTCGTGATCAAATGACCATGAAGTTTTTATGCCCTAATACATTGCCAGGTTTTGTGTAGGTGCCGTGTACTGCTGAGAAAAAGGTATATTCCTTTTTACCCACATTCAGGTTGTTCTTGTTTTGGGGTTTTTTTGCGGGGCAGTGAGGGTTAAGTGATTTGCCCACAGTCACACAGCTATTAAGTATCAAGTGTCTGAGGCCGGATTTTGAACTCAGATCCTCCTGAATCCAGGGCCAGTGCTTTATCCATGGCACCACCTCCACATTCAGTTTTCTCCAGAGATCTTCATATTTGACTTTGCTAAAATTCTATTCACCTCCTTAACTCTTTTCTTGTTTATTTTATGGTTAAATTTATCTAGTTCTGAAAGATAATAGTAGAAGTCCTCCATTAGTATAGTTTTACTGTCTGTTTTCCTCTTCTGACTCATTTAACTTTGGAAATTTAGATGCCATACCATTTGGTGTGTATATATTTAGTATTGATATTACTTCATTGTCTATGGTACCTTTTAACAAGATGTAGTTTCCTTCTCTCTTTTAATTAAATATATTTTTGCTTTTGCTTTGTCTGATGTCATGATCACTACTCCTGTCCTGCTTTTTTGTTTTTTTTTTGTTTCAACTGAAGCATAATATATTCTGCTGTAGCCTGTTACCTTTACTCTATTTGTGTGTCTCTCTGCTTTAGTGTATTTCTTATAAACAATATATTATAGGATTCTGGGTTTTAATCTGTTCTGCTATCTGCTTCCTTTATTATGGAAGAGTTTATCCCATTCACAGTTATGATTACTACCAGGGCAACTAGGTGGGCACAGTAGATAGAGCACTGGCACTGAAGTCAGGAGGACCTGAGTTCAAATCTCACCTCAGACACTTAATAGCTGTGTGACCCTGGGCAAGTCACTGAATTCCAATCTCACCTCAGACACTTAATAACTGTGTGACCCTGGGCAAGTCACTGAATTCCAATCTCACCTCAGACACTTAATAGCTGTGTGACCCTGGGCAAGTCACTTAACCCCAATTACCTTAAACATTTGGGGCCTCTTACTACTTGACCCAGATGGCTCTGGAGAAAAGAGTGAGTTGGTGACCTTGCACATAGCCCTCCCTTACTTAATCCAGTTCGGTGCAAGTTATGACATCCCCCTGATGTCACAGTCCTCTTAGAGCATGATGGACAAACAACAGCAACAACAATATGATTACTAACTGTATATTTCCCTCCATTCTGTTTTTCCCTGTTTATACTTGTTTCTCTCTCCTTTTACCCTGTCCTTCCTCACCAGGCTCCCTTAATTTGCCCCACACTTCTTTCATTGTAATAGGTCTTTCACACTTCTTTGGTTTTTTTTGGTGGGGCAGTGAAGGTTAAGTGACTTGCCCAAGGTCACACAGCTAGTGTCAAGTGGCTGATGCTGGATTCGAACTCAGGTCCTCCTCAATCCAGGGCCACTGCTTTATCCACTGTGCCACCTAGCTTCCCCCCTTTCACACTTCTTCATGTGATACAATTCACCCCTTTCTGCCCCTCTCTTCCTTTTCTCCCCAGTGAAATGCTCTTTCTCACCCTTATTTTTTTTATATCATCCCATCAAAGTTAACTTATACCTGGACCCTATGTATATGCATATGTCATCTAACTGCCCTAATAGAGATACAGTTCTTAAGAGTAGGGATATAAACAGTTTAACCTAAAATAATTTGGTTTTTTCTTTACTGTTTCCCATTTTATGCTTTTCTTGAGTTTTGTATTTGACAATAATATTTTCTGTTGAGCTCTGGTCTTTTCATCAGTAATGTTTGAAAGTCCCTTATTTCATTGAATATTCATTTTTCCCCTAAAAGATTATGCTCAGTTTTGCTGAGTAATTGATTCTTGGTTGTAATCCAAGCTCCTTTGCCTTCCAGGATATCATATCCCAAGTCCTTTGATCCTTTAATGTAGAAGCTGCTAAATCCTGTGTAATCCTGATTATGATTTCTTGATATTTGAATTGTTTCTTTCTGACTGTTTGCAGTATTTTCTCCTTGACCTGAGAGCTCTGGAATCTGGCAATTTTCCTGGGAGTTTTGGAGTTTTTTAAATTTTTCTAGTTCTAGAATATCAGCCAATTTTCCTTGATAATTTCTTTTCTTTTATTTGGGTGGGGCAATGAGGGTTAAGTGACTTTCCCAGGGTCACACAGCTAGTAAGTGTCAACTATGTGAGACCAGATTTGAATTCAGGTCCTCCTGAATCCAGGGCCAGTGCTTTATCCACTGTGCCACCTAGCTGCCCCTGCCCTTGTTAATTTCTTGAAATATGCTGTGCAGGTTCTTTCTTTCTTTCTTCCTTTCTTCCTTTCTTTCTTTCTTTCTTTCATGACTTTCAGTTAGTCCAATAATTCTTAAATTATCTCTCCTGGATCTATTTTCCATGTCAGTTGTTTTTACAATGATATATTCTACATTGTCTTTTTTATTTTTTGTTTTAATTTTACTCATTTTCAAGTCTATTTTGTGACTTTTAAAGTTGAGCTATGTTCCTGGGGCACATGGGAACTGTCCCACACTTCTTGCTCCTGGTCAGAAGCTGGTCACTGGCTTGCTTTCCCCGGGGCCTCTATGGCTAGTGGCTAGTGATTAGGGGCAAGGGGCTTTAAGGCTGGTGGTTTGTCTGCTGCACTGGGGTCACCCAGCCTAGTTCCAGGCCTGCCAATGTCTGCAACATCAGGCTGGTGGTCTCACAGCTGGCCCACTGTGCTGCTGGCTTGCTGAGTTAGTACTGCAGGGCTTTGGTTTCTGCTCTGTGCTGGGACTTTGGAACTTATCACCTGTGCTGGGCTGCATTCCCCTTTAACCCAGGCGAGACAGAGCTTCCTTGAAGTCCTCTGTCTGGGACTGGAAAATTGTTTTACCCTGTCCTTTTGTGAGTTCTGTCACTCCAGAATTTGTTTTTATTTTGAGGGTTGATTTAAAGTTGTTTTGAGGGAAACTGGGGAGAGCTCAGGCAGCTTCTAGTCTTTTCTCCACCACCTTGGCTCCACCTCTTCCAAGTCCAGTTTAAAAGAAGCTTGACAAAACATCTATTTAAGCAAAGTCATTCCAAAAACATTTACAGATGAGAGTGGGAGAACAATAAACTGAGAAAAAAAAACAAAAAGATTTTTAAAAAATTATTATGACAAATATTTCTTTATGAAAATAATGGAATCACTACACTTAGGCCATAGCTTCCTGGTCCCCAGTGTGCTTAGAGGGGTGATAGAAATGGCACTAAAGAGAGCATAGTTGGAAAAGGCAGCCAGATTAGACTTTTATAGATAGAGAAGTGAACATCCACATTGAAAGCAACATAACTGTGTGGCTGTTGAGAGATTGGATGTGAGTATGTGTGTGTGTGTGTGTGTGTGTGTGTGTGTGTGTTTGTGGTATCTAAAGGAGAAGCAGCTAATAAAGGTGTGGGAGAAATCAAATCTTATACCTAATACCTAAAACAGTAATGAAGAGAAATAATTTCCAACCTACACACCTACTCTCAAGTTTCTATATTAGTTACCTGTACAAGAATCAAGGGTATCCTTCATGAGGATATTATTAGGGAATAATATTCAACAGTGAATTAAATATTTACCATTTCACAATTGACTAAAAGACATAGAAAATATTTGACTCCATTGTGCTCATTATTTGTTAATTATGAAAAAAGCATTCAATTTGTTAGAGTAGAATGCCACCTTTTATGGCCTCCTTTACAATATTGATGAGATGGTTACATGGTGAGTGTGAGGGATCACAGAGTTTCACGGTGCCCTCACAATGTCAAAAACTGAGGAAAACCTCTAGTATTTAGGGTGGCTACCATGTGGTTAGTTTACAGGAAGACCTAGACAAAAATTGCACAGAATGGGAAGGCATGGATGAGTTACATTTTGCATTGCAGGAGGGAACTTCTAAATAGATGAGTGTTGATGAGATCCAAAGGAAGGTGAATAGGATGGGAACTCAGATGGTGGGAACTGGAAAGTATGCCATGTATTGCTATATACAGTTGAAGAAACTGGGTGTGTTTAACTTAGAGAAGCAAACACTTAGGATATAGTAGCTGTCAAGTGTTTAAACGGCTGCCATATGGAACAGGAATTAGACTTTCTTTCCTTTGCTCCAGAGGGCAGAAGTCATAGCTGTGGGTAGAAGTTATAGAAAAGCAAATTCTGTATGGTCTAGTAGAAGTGCTGGATTTCAAGTCAGTTTTCCAATTTCAAGCATTTGTTAAGCCTTTTTGATATTACCTGTGAATTAGCTTCTTTAGCTATTTCTTCCTCTCCAGTCTCACTATCACTACATTAGTTTCCACATTGCTCCACAAGCTTCCCAAGATTACTGCTTCCCCAAAAGGTTGTGCATTTGCCACTATACCTTTATTCCTATTTCTTTTCCACTTGAAATATCCTTTCCTAATCATTCCTTCTGCCTTCCTCCATGCTTCTCCCCTTTCCTGCTTTGTGCTTTGAGGTCCAATTCAAAATATTGCCATCTCCTGCATGGCACTTTTCCTGATCCCTCTTAGCTAAAAGTAATCTTTGTTCTCCTAGCATATTGTTGAACCTCTCATAACATTCATCACCACTGTTCAGGGTGGTTGGAACAATTACAGGTTATTTTAGTCCTTTCTTCTTAGTCATCCTAGGAATGATCTTAAGGTTAAAAAATCAAAACAAACATGGATAATAGTGAGTTGATAATCAAGATGAATAGGGAGATAGAAAAAATCTGTCTTCCCTTGATGAGTTTCAGGTCATCTGCTTCACGTGCATCCTTAGATACTGAAAGACCAGGCAAGTGTGTTGTTTTATTGAACTTCTCTCATTTATCATTGAATGATTGTTGAGAATAGGAGAGATACCACGGGACAAATGTCTTGATTTCCCAAAAAGGAAAGAACCTGCAGATAAATAGGGCAGTGAGCTTGCCTTTGGTTTCCTGTGAACATTCAAGAATGCCCTATAAGGATAGTTGGTAAATATCTGGAAAAGGAAGCAATAATTTCTTTTTTTTTAAGAGCATAGCTTCTTCAGGAACATAATGCTAAGCTAATCGTCTTCCTTGCCTGCCTTTTTTTTTTTTAAGCAGCAAGCACATAAGTATATAAAATATAAGTAAAAAAGTGATTTTTGAGGGGAGGCACTAGTAGCTAGGAGAATCAGGAAAGTTCTTTTCTAGGAGGTAGGGTTGTTCTGAACTGAGCTTTGAAGATTCTAGAGAATCAAAGAAGTGAAGGTGTTGAGGGAGGGGCATTAGAAGGCATAGGAAATAAGTGTGTATAAAGCTCAGAAATTGTGTTATGTGTTGGAGCCAGATGGTGAAGGGTTTTGACAGGTAAACAGGAGCTTATATTTGATCCTAGGGGCAATAGGGAGCCATTGGAGTTTTGAGTAGTGAAGTGAAATTACACTTCAAGAAAATCACTTTGATAGATATGTGCATGATGAACTGGAGAAGGTTTAAGGCTTAGATGAATTGGAGAAGCTTATGGTAAGGAGATAAGTTATTAGATTGTTACAATAGTTCAGACAAAAAGGTGATAAGGACTTAAGCTAGGGTAATGGCTATATGAGTAAAGAGAGGGGAACAGATGACAGAGAGATTGTGAAGTTAGAAATAGCAAGATTTGGCATCTGATTGGGTATGTAGGGTGAAGGGGGAAATCAGGACTCAGGAATAATGTGGAAGTTGCAAACCTAGGTGACTAGGAAAGTGGTGATATCCTTGACAGAAAAAGGGAAGACCAGAAGTGAGAGAGGTAGGTGAAGATGAAATGAGTTCAGTTTTGGATGTGGTATAAGATGCCATGCAATTTGAAATATCTAGTACATAGTTGGAGATATAGATATATAAACAGAAGTCGAGAGAAACTAGTGATAATTAAAACTATGAGAGCCACTGAAGGTTTAAAATCTAAAGAGTTTAAAGAGAATAGAAAAAGGCTCAGGACAGAACCTATGTAATATTTTTAATTCTGGACACCACAGTTTGGGAAGGACACCTATCATTATGCCAAAGTAAAGTTCAGTTTTGAAGGAACTAGAAATGTATGTTGTTTGGAACATTTGGGAGAATGTGATAAGTGACTTCAAGCATTTTGAAAGTCTGTCATATAAGAAAAGTAATAGAGAATTTTTTTTCTACTTGGTCCCAGAGGGAAGGTAGAAGTTACAACAAGATAAATTTAGACTAAATATAAGGAAAATTTTTTTCTAAAAATTAGTTATCCACTCATGGAATGAGCTTCCCTGCAAGGGATTCTACCTTCAGTGGAGGTCTTCAAGGAAAGCCAGAATAACTACTTGTTGAATATGTTGTTCAGGTATAAGTTGGTCTCTGTGTCCTTCAAGATCCAATTCTGAGATTATGTGATTCTATAAAAAGGAGTTGGACCAGCCATGTAGTAGGGTAAGGATTTTTTTTTCTTTTTAATGGCCCAAAGTTCTTCAGAATCGTGATTAGACTCTTTGAAGGTGCTGAGGAAGGGCATAGACAACAATTTATATCAAATTAAATCATAGAGAAATTGAGATTTACATAGTTGGAGGAAGTATCCATCCCAGTTGGATTATGAATCCGTTGCAATAATGGGACAGAAGAGGAAAACTTAAATGTTCTCCTGTGTCACTTCTGTAAATGAATTGACAATTTGGTTTGCAGTATTGTCAAAGATATTATTCTAGGTATTAAATTATACTAACACTGCATATTCTAGAGCAAGATCCCTTCTAAGAAATGGATCTTTCTTGTCCAGTTTACCTTCTGTGGGCTTGACTCTTCTGGGAATTCTACCTAGCAAAGTAGTCAGACTACTTTGAATATTGAAAGTTAGTGTTGAAGACTGCCTTTCAAGGATTTAGTTATCAACTCTATGCAAATGACTCTCATTCTAGATCTATATATCTCCCCCCTGGATAAGTCATCTAAGCTGGCTCATTGGCACCTTAAACTTGACATGTCTGTCATTGTACTCTTTCTGTTTTTCTCTAAACATGTCCATCTTCCACTTTTCTGTTTCTTTTTAGTGTTCTCCCATTCTACCATTTACCTAGGTTCTAAACCACAGAGTCATCCTTTGATTATTTCCTCTTTCCTCTTCCATATCCCATATCTAGTTACTAAATAAGGCTTAATGATTCTTCCTTTAAAACAGTTTTCCTTCTCTTCTCTCCTTTCACAGGGCCACTACCCTAGTTTGGGGCCTGAACTATTGTAATACCCTCCTAAGAGGTCTTACTGTTTCCATTCTCCTCTCCAATATATTCTCCCCAAATCTGTTGAATTACTATTACTGAAATAGGTCTGACCATTTCACTTGCCCTTCTTAGAAATCTGTAATGGTTTCCTTTTGCTTCTGGTAAAAACAAAAAAAATGCCTAAGCTGAGCACTTTAAATTCTTTGAAAACCAGGCTCCCACCTACCTTTTTAGATGTAATTCTTGTTACTCTCCTCTACTTTACATTCCAGCCAAACTGCCTAACTAGTTTTGACCTAAATTAACATTACATCTCTCTTTGTGGCTTTGTACAGGCTCTTCCCTATACCTGGAGTGAATTACCTCTTCTCCTTTACCTTTTAAAATCCTTAACTTCCTTCAGAGCTCCCACAGAAACTCTTCGCCTCGCCCCCCCTTCCCCTCCTTTCTGAAATTACCTTGTACTATATTTACCCATTGATGTATATGTTACATCATCAAATAGGAAGCAAGCTTCTTGAAGACAGCAACTGTTTACGTTTTGTTTGTCTCCACAGCACCTAATGCTGTGACTTGCCCATGGTATACACTTAATAGATTTTTTAAAGAATTAAATTGAATTTAATTTTTGTTAGTAACAGAGTATAGGTTATGTGCCTTGTTTAAAAATGTTCATTTGTATTTTGATTTCTTCAATATATGAAATTTTAGGTAAAGGATTTTAAACTTTTTTAAAGTACCATTTATACAAGGTAGACAGTAGGGAGAACAATAATTCATTTTCACCTAGTATATGAAAAGATGATTTTGGTTATGTGTGAGAGTGACTATGGACAAGTAGAATCTTAAAACAGTTACCGTGCTTGTCTTTGAAAATAATATCTCAGAGAGAAATTGGCAAATGGTGTAGCATGTTTTCCTGAACACTCCTCTTGTTGGGAATACCTTTACCAAATACCCATTTATCTCTCACCCTGGCACTATGTAAATTACTTCTCTGATCCTTCTTCCCACCCAGCTACTAATGCTTTTCCTCCCTCGAATTCTTTGTCCAGCTTCTCCTTTACTCCCTTTTTTATGAGTAAATAGATAAAATCTTTGTTCATTTCTTATACCCCCTTAAGAATATAAGTTCTTTGAAGGGAAAGACTAATGCATTTTTTTCCTATCCTCAGCATCTAGTTTGCATGGTAGTGCATACTTCATAAATATTTGATGAACCTAAATGAATCCTTTAAAAAATATGTTGTCCCCACATAATTTTGTCTCTTTTGGTAAAGAGACCTAAGATTTAGCCCCTCCTTCACTTAGCTACTCCTCCTGCCCACTGTGTGACTTGCAAGTCACTTGACCTGAGGTAGGGTGGTCTCATTTGCCTAATTTAAGCCTCAATCTAAATCAAGGACCCATTATGTTGTCCATATGGGTTACTTCTTCCATAAAAGGAAAATAATAATACTACCTAACCTTCCCAAAGGCTGGAGGCAGACCAGATGGTCCTTTGAGTTCTAAATTCCTGCTTTAAATTATTTTCTGTATTGTAGTGTTCTAAATCATAAACACAAAAAAAAACTCTTCCCAAGTCCTTTGTCAATTTTAAGAGCTTGAATTCTTGACCCAATTAAAAAAAAAAAACAAACTTGAGATGGTCCCCTTAATTAAAAGTAGAAATAAGCATCTTCTACCATTTTAGCTACCCTGTTCCCTTTATCCAACCAAATGCAATTTTCCTTCTTTTAGTCACTGTTCTAGAAGGGGGAAGAAGAAAAAGAAGCTAGAAAGTTCCCATACTTGTTCTACTGATCCCGGTCTCTCAAATGCATCATTAGGAGGAGTTAGGAGCAAGAACATAAATGCAGGCTTAATAATACCTAGTCTTCTATTTGCAGTATCATCCCTTCTAGGGTTTTGACCTATTTATTCCATACTAACTAGGCTTTTACACCTAGGTGTGTTCTCATGAAGCCTAATGCCTAATACCTTCCTTAGAAGCTCTGCATACAATATGAAATGAGGAAATATTTGTTGAATTGGGCGAGGAACATTAAGCATTGCTGTTAGATAATTGTTAAAGAAATTTGTGGTAGAATTATACATCTAGATTGTATATTCTGCCCAGCATTCTAGAGCAGAATTGGCTAGATTAATGACTTTGGATTTTTTCTCCCATGTTCCATTAGAATTTTTCTGGAAAAAGAAGAAAAGTGCAACCACCACAAGTAAGTTGTTATCTAATTTCTATCTTCTAAAGTGTAGGTTTTGCTTTACACTATGCACATTATTAAAACTTTCTGCTTTGTCTAGTATTAGTAGAGTGAAAGCTCATCAATTTGAATTAATGCAGTAGTGAAATCTGAAGCATAGTGCTGTTTTCTTTTATTTTGTTTTAATATAACATTTCAAAGAGCCTAGATTTGTTTGTAACAAAGTATCTAATAAAAGTTACTTAATTTGCTTTCATGAATTCTAAGGATTTCTAATTATACAGGTCTTAGCAGAATAGTTTTAAGCTTTAGCATTAAGCACAGTTTTAAACTTTTGTAGCTTAAAATTGCACTAAGACTTGATATAAACTTGAAAAGTTTGTTCATAAAATTAGTTTAAACCAGGCAGCTAGGAGGCAACGTGAGTAGAGTACTGGGCTTTGAGTCAGGAAGACCTGAGTTCAAATGTGGCTTTTTAGACATTTCTTAACTGTTTGATACTGGGCAAGTCATTTAACTTCTGTTTGCCTCAGTTTCCTCATCTGTAAAAATGAAGATAATAATAGTACCTATCTCCCAGAATTGTTATGAGTCAAATGAGATAAAGTTTATAAAACACCTTTTCAATCAAAATACTATATAAATGCTAGTTATATTGTTATTGTTATTATTTAAACTGAATTTTAAAATTCTTTCTTTTCCCAACACTGCACATTCTTTATTTACATTGCACTCTTTATTTTATTTTTATTATTTTTTACATTTGTTTTCCAGTGATGGTAGTACAGGGTAATATGATGGAAATTCAAAAATTAACTGAAAAGATTATTTCACTAGGATAGCCTATAAAGCAACACTACAGAATAACTATGTTAATTATCTTCTTGATTACGCAGAATTTTAAATAGCTACTAGGATTTGACTCTTTAAGGTCATATAGAGAAAAGAATGAATGATTTTTTAACATTTCATATTTGTTTTTCCTACTCCTTTAATATATTTATTTGTTCAATAAAACCAATTTCCCATTTGGCTATTTTAAATATATTTAGAAGTCTATTTAGACATTTAAAGTTTTGCCTAGGTTTTTTCATCTATAAAATGTGTATAATAATATTTGCATTGAGAAAGACTGTGACTTAGTGGAGTGAGAACTCCACTAAGACCTGAGTTCAAGTCCTGTCTCTCATATATACTGGTTGTTTGACTTTGGGTTAGTCACTTAACCTTTCAGTGTACTGAGCAACTCTAAAAATTTTAGTTGTCAGTATTTATTTGGTGGAAGACCATTCCTTACTGATAGCAATCAAAGTACAGATCTGGATTAAAAAACCCTAAAATTCTTCTACTACCTAGAGATAATGTAAAGAAAGCATTTTATAAACTTTAAATAACTGCAGAAATGTGATTTGTTATTGCTCAATAATTTGTCTTCTTATTTTTTACAGCAGAACTATTCATTGGCTGAACTTGATGAGAAAATTAGTGCCCTTAAGCAGGCTCTGCTAAGGAAATCCAGTGAAACAGAGTCCACAGTCACTGATCAACTTCCATAATGAAGTGTCTTCATTGTTGTTGTTGTTTTTGTTATACATGTAACTTAAGAAATCGTTTAATTACTGTATATCCCTTTAGACAGTATTTTTTTAAAGTGTTGCTAGAAGTGTGAGTCTAGTCATATAAATAAGTAAAACCTAGTAGTTATTTTAAAACATTTTGTGAATGCTTTAAAAACATAAATACCTGAATTTATTCCCTTCTGTTGTAAAGGAGATATTTTAGCATTGTTTTTTTTTCAGAAAGTTAACAAAAATTAACTTGCAAAATTGTATTTTTATCTGTAATTATTTGTGGACCATGAAGGATAAACCTCATTTTAAATAGTGTGCTATTTTTAAAGATTTTATATTTGTAATAATGGTATGTTTTTTAAAAATATTAAGTGTCCTGTTTTTAGAATGTCTGCTTTAAAATACCATTGTTTATGTAAATAAATATAATTGGAATTTTCATATGGCTTGATTTTTGTAAAAATTAAACTTTCTGGGTAACAAAGTACTATAAACACATAATTCCACCTTTTCCTAAAGATTAACATATTCTAACAAATATAACATAACTTCATCTTGTGGTCCAGTGGCTCATCTCTTTTTATATTGATGAGACAGTAATATTAAGAGATGCAGCTGAGCTTACCTATGTAAACTTTTAGGATGCTCTATTTATAGAGCTAATGGAACTCAAATCATAGATCCTAGACCAGTATGGACACTATCAATTAGATTTTAAGTTGGGGGGAGGGAGGTATTCTGTATGGAAAAGATATTGATATGCCTTTTATTTAAAATAATTTAAAATATTTGAAAATTTGATGCATGCAAAAACAATAATCAAAATTATAGTCTTGAAGTGAAAGGGATTTTAATCCACACCATACCTAAACAGTATTTTACTCTTTAATATACCAAACATGGGCCATCTCCCATCTGAATGTTCTGCAAAAACAAAATTTTTCATGTACTAATGCAGTTTAGCAGAGATTTTTAAACAAAACATTCCTGAGCCAAAATACATGTGCTATTGGGCAGTTAGTTGGGACAATGGATAAAGCACCAACCCTGGATTCAGGAGGACCTGAGTTCAAATCTGGCCTCAGACACTAGCTGTGTGACCCTGGGCAAGTCACTTAACCCTCCTTGCCCAGGAAAAACAAAACAAAACAAAATTATATGACCTGCCATTGCAAGCCTGATAATGGACTGTATGTCTGTTGTCTAAGAACCAGTCTAGTGAAATTCCAGCTAAGTCATAAGAGAGACATGAAATTTAACTGAAGATGTTAGAAAAATGAAGTGGAAAGAATGGATGAAACTATGAGTATACCTTAGGCTTTTTTTTAATATCTAATTTTTTTTAATTTTTAAAAATTAACATTTTATTTTTCCCCAATTTCATGTAAAAACAATTTTAACATTTTTTCAAATTCTGATTTCCAGATTCCCTTCCTCCGTCATTCACTTCCTTCCTCCCCACCCCCTCTCATTGAGAAGGCAAGCAATTTGACCTGTACAAGCGCACAAAATATTTCCATATAAGGTCACACTGTGACGGAAAACACAAAAGAACCAAGGGGAAAAAAAAAAAGTATGCTTTGATCTGTATTCAGACTCTATTAGTTCTTTCTCTATAGATGGATAGCGTTTTTCATTATAAGTTATTCGCCGCTGATCATTGTACAATATTACTCTTACTGTATACAATGTTCTCCTGGTCCTGATACTTCGTATCAGTTCATGTAAATCTTTCCAGGTTTTTCTGAAACCATCCTGCTCATCATTTCTTACAGCACGATAATAATTCATTACAATCATATATAACAACTTGTTCAGTCATTCCCTAGCTGATAGACATCCCCTCAATTTTCAATTCTTTGCCACCACTAAAAGAGCTGCTATAAATATTTTTGTACATAAAAGTCCTTTTCCTTTTTTTTAATTTCTTTGCGATATAGACCAAGTAATACTATAAGCTTTTAATGCCAAAATATGTTTCTCTTAAAAAATAGGTGAGGCAGCTAGGTGGCTCAGTGGATAGAGCACTGGCCCTGGAGTCAGGAGGACCTGAGTTCAAATCCGACCTCAGACACTTGACACTTACTAGCTGTGTGACCTTGGGCAAGTCACTTAACCCTCATTACCTCGTAAAAAAAATGTTTTTTAAATATGTTAAGAAGTTAGCCAAGAGAAAAAGGCTTAAACTATGTAAACCAGGAAATCTGCCTCCAAAATAACCCATTATTATGGTACAATGTTCTCCAAAAGTTCTTACTTGCCCTGATTTTTTTTTTATCATTTTAAATGTGTTATATTTTTATTATTCTGAACTTGACAGGGGATAGGGACCTTTGATATTATCAGTACAGGGTGGCACCTTATCTGTAATTTAATTATTGGTGTTAAAGAATTGCATAAAAACAGTGGTGTCCAACTCAAACAGAAATGGAGGCCACTAAGCCATGATCCTTATGGACAGCATGTTGCCATATAAAACTAAACATTAGCATAATATTTTATTGAATTTTTAGTCTGCTAAATATTTCCCAATTACTTTTTTGGGGGTGGGGGTGGGGCAGGGCAATGAGGGTTAAGTGACTTGCCCAGGGTCACACAGCTAGTACATGTCAAGTGTCTGAGGCCAGATTTGAACTTAGGTCCTTCTGAATCCAGGACTGGTGCTTTATCCACTCAATTACATTTTAATCTGCTTCTTGCTACACTGAAGGATGTCGTGGGCCATGGTGCTCTTAACACCTGGCACAGAACACTTAAAGGAACTTGCCTAGCATCCCAAAGCCAGTATGTGACAGAGGCAGGACTTGAACTTAAGTCTAGGTAAAGAATTAAAAAAGGATTGTATGTGAAACTACACATCTATAAAGGTTGATAATAAATTTAAAATATTAGTTTAAAAACTGGACCACTTATCTGTCTCCTTTTAAAGTTCCTTCAGTTTTCTTTTGTGGACTTCAAAAAAATGATTCATTGATCCTCTTTTATGTCATAGTTTTCTTAGCATCACTCTCACTAGCCCCCCCCCAACCCCTTCACTTCAGTCCAGAGCCCAATTAATTTAAAAAAAAAAAAGGTCTTCCCCTTGTAATAAATAAGCATAGTCAAGCAAAACCGTTTTGCACATAGGCCATATACAAAATATACTTCTCATTCAGCACCTCAAGACCATTTATCAGAGAGTAAGGACCAGTTTTAATTGGTCCACTCGAGTCCTGGTTAGTCATTGTATTGATCAGAGTTTTCCAGTCTTTCAGAGTTGCTTTTCTTTACAATGTTGTATTCACTGTATAGTATCCCCTTGATACCGCTTATTTCACTCTATATAAAGTTCATTTAAGTCTACCCAGTTTACTCAGAATCCATCCTTTTCAGTGTCTCTTATGGTGCAATTTTATTCCATTATATTCATTTCCATTCCATTGTTCTGTTATATTCACTATATTAATATATTAAATTTGTTCAACTATTGCTCCATTAGATAGGAAACCACTTAGTTTCCAGTTCTTTACTACAAGAAAAAGTTCAGTATGGCAATGATAGAATGGTTTTTAGCTTTCATATTTGTGTCTTTGTAGATTGACTCCCAAATTATTTATATGTCCTATATTTATTTTGAAAGGATTTCCTCTTTCTGTCTTTTTCTAATAGATTTTATTGTGATTATATATAGAAAAACAAATGAGTTATGTGGGTTTGTTTTGTTTCCTGCTAGTTGACTAACAGTGTTTTTCTTTTAACAACTTTGTGAACAGTGCAAATTTTATCCCCATTTATTAGAAAACAAAATGAGGCTCAGAGAGGTTGTGACTTGCCTATAGTCACAAACAATAATGAACTCTTTCAAAGTATGGGATATAATATTGAAAGATGGATCTTATTCTTCCCAAAAGACAGTAGAGTTTTGAAAAGGCTCAAAGAGTAATCAAAATTATGTATTTGCATAAGACATAAGCTCTTTGAGGGAAGAGGTTGCTTCATTTTTGTTTCTATATCCCTCCCAAAGTGCCTGGCATTTATGCATTTAATCTTTGCTTATAGATTTAATTTGATTTTGTGGAGGTAAAGACATTTCCATACAATGTTAAGTTACAAATATTAGGACAGTTGAAAAGATGACAAAGGATATGGAAAAGTGTATAAAATCACAAAATGGGGTAGGAGTAGTTAACATGGACTTGTTCATCATAATCCAGAGCAATAGAACCCTTTTGAAACTTGAAAGAGATAGTAATAATAAAAAGTCAAAAATAACACTTTTTTCACACTAAATCACAAAAAAAAAAATTTTTAAGGGAATTCCTTGGCCCCCAAATTGAATACCTCACTGAATCTTAGAGTTAAAAGTGATCTCAGAAATAATCTTGTCTAACCTGTTTACTGAACAAGAATCTCTTTTTCAACACTGCTGACAAGTAATCATACAACCTTCACATAAAAATCTTCAGTAGGAGAAAACTCATTAATTTCTGAGGTATCCCATTGTTAGTTTTCTTTCCCACTGAAATACGTCTGCAACTTCCACCCATTGCTACAACCTCTCCCTCCTTGCAGCCATATTGAATGCACACTGAGTGCTTCAGGTAATTGAAGACAGCAGTCATCTCCCTAATCTTACTAAGTCTTCTCTATTCCCAATTCTATGTGGCCCAAAATTGTCCAATCTACAATAAAAGAAACTGAGGCAGACCTCTGAACCAATAGCACTTTATTAAAGGATCCATAGCTCCCCTCTAATGAAGTGGACCTCAGATCTTCCTCACAATCTAAGATGCTCCCTTCCTTTAGAACCTTAGTTTTGTAGTACTTGAAACCCAGATGATACAGAAGAGGTGAAGTAAAACACCTTCTAGGAGAATCTTCAACTCATGCTTTCAATAAATTAGCTGGTTGAGGATATCCAAATACGTCCAGAGGTGATGGTCTTTCATTGGCTCTATGTTGGGTAATAGATTGGGAAATAGATAGGCAGTTCCTGAAGATAGGGTCACCCATCATTCAAGTATTCATAGTACCTGTTGGCCAAGTGCCATAGAACCATTTCCCTAGCAAAAAGATAAAACAAGGGTGGAGGTACAATTCAAAGACAGCAGGGGGACTTTTCATGCCATTTAGTCTCTCTCTGTCTCTCTGTCTCTGTCTCTGTCTCTGTCTCTGTCTCTCTCTCTCTCTCTCTCTCACACACACACACACACACACACACCCTGCCACATTGGGCTTAGTCGTTTACTCCTCAGGTATTGGTTAAGCAAGTGGATTCACTTTGACTAACTATTCACTTTGACTAACTATATCAGTACACAAATACTATAGTAATAATCACTGCTCCTATGTAATGAAACTGACCAGAATAATACTAATTGGAAATAAACCAGGGGTCTAAATAAAATAGGAGTCTAAATCATTTCCCACATTCCTCGCTTCAATCCCAAAAAAAGAGAATTGTCTTATAGATCATCATAATCTAGATCAAAGCTTCTTAAACTATGGGTTGCAACCCGATATGGGGTCATCTAAATGAATTCAGGGATCGCGAAATATTTGGCAACAGTAAAAGGTTATGCATATCTATTTTATATAACTATATGCCTGGGGTTGCGTTAAAATTTCTCAGGCAAAAAAGGGTCTTGAGTGGAAAAAGTTTAAGAAACTCTGACTGCATACAAGGTGACATAAAATCAGAGGGGGACATCCCATTTCAAGGCATGAGGATAAGAAAAATCCATTGGTGTAAGTCTTCCAGTAATTAAATGTAGTAACCAACTGCCCATGTCCATTAAATCAGTCTTGGGTTCAGATGTCTCATTTCATACAGCTGGCTGATTTCCTAAATACCTCCTGATACATCTGCTGGAGACACCCCAGAAACCAACAGCTCCTTTGGGGATTTTCTCCTCTTAGGCATGTTGGAATGAGTAGGGCTTCAGAGCAGCTTCTAGTGAATTTGTTTCTCTGCTTCAGGTCATTTGGAGAGATTCCTTTTTCTGTTAAAATTTCTTGCAAAATATACCTTAATACAATCCAAGTTTGCTATGACAATAACCAGGTCAGATAGTGAGAACTAGGTCAAACCTTCTAACTCTAATAAGTTAGATCATCACTAGACCAGAGAATTTACATTTTTAGGTTAGCAAATTCAAATAACAACAGAAAAAATAGAAAATCCTGAGCCCAATTTTTAACATATGTAACTGTCTTACTCTTATTATTGTTAAGGACTAAAATAGCAAAAATGAAATCTTTTAAAACTTGTCAAATTTTAGCGAAAGGCTCTAAAATGAGATTACACCGAGTAATCAATTTCAAAAGAATGCATATCAAATAAGTTGTTTTTAATAAAACATTTGCACTTCAAGCCATCCTCAATACACAAGTGGTAACTCCAAATTAAATAATAAACCCAAATAAAATTTACTTTTCAAGATATTTTGTAAATTATACTTCTAAGAAAATCTATTGCCCTTTCTTCAAATCAAAACTGAGTATACTATAGACTTCTTAGTAATAAATGAAATCAATGAGTTTAGGAATCATTGCTAGCACAAAGGCATGATGATATTATAGTGATGTGATATTTCAATTATCCAGATATGCCAGAGCTTGTAATTTCTTGATCTTCCTTAATTAGTCTTTTCATCTTTCAAAAGGTAGAACCAAAGAGAAGTTCTGTATTGTATCTGAAAGAAAGCATATTTCAAAGGGTTCAGTGGAAGGATACATGAGATGCTATGGACTAAAATTGTACTGACATAGTCATCTCTTGAGAATGAAATTCTGATGACATTCTGAAGAGGCCAGTCTGTATACACTGGATACTCACCAACCAACTTAGATTTTTAAAAGATACACATGGGGGCTGCTAGGTGGCACAGTGGATAGAGCACTGACCCTGGATTCAGGAGGACCTGAGTTCAAATCTGGCCTCAGACACTTGACATTTAGTAGCTGTGTGACCCTGGGCAAGTCATTTATGCCTCATTGCCATGCAAAATAAATTAAAATAAGGAGCTATTATATATTTGTTTTCAATCTTATGATTACCTGGGATGCCAGAAGAATCATTATTTTTTTTTGCCTCACTAAAAGAAGAAGAAGAAGAAGATACATACAGCTTTTGCTTAAACAATCAAGGTAAAAGGGAAATTGGGAGAATATATCAATACCAAATACCAAATAATCAATGATCTCTATGGAGTCTGATATTACAAGATATATAAGGAAATAACTCAAATATATGAGCAGATAGAAACAAATAATTATCTAAGGTATCTTAAACTATTAACATCAAGAAAAATTGACCCTCAGTTATGAATAATAAATGAAATACAAATAAAAACAACTGAGCTTTCACCTCAACTAGCAAATTTCAAAAGATGACAAAATATGGAAAAGTTAATGTTGAAGGAGCCTTGGGAGTACTGTTACACTAAGTGGTAGAAGAGGCATAAATTGGACTAATGATTCTAAAAAGCAATTTGGAATTTTGTAATTAGTGATAAAGAAGTGACCATTCCCAAACATTCTGCTGCTAGGTATATCCCCAATGTCCCACATACATCAGAATATTTAGAGCAATTTTGTGGTAGTAAAGAACTAGAAACAAAGGTATGTGTCAATTGGAGAAGGGTTGGATTGTGCTACATGAAGGTAATGAAATTCTATAATTAATATGAATATGACAACTTCATAGAAACCTAGGAAGATTTACCTGAACTAATGGGAAGTGAATGAATTAAGCAAAGCCAGAGAAGCCACAGGGAGTGTCCAAAATGATGAAAATAGAAGAAAAAACCAAACAAAAAAACCAGCACTGAACATTATAATTCTAATGGCCAAGCTTGGTCCTTACAGAAGAGTTGAGAAAATCTACTTCCCTCCCTGTGTTGCAGAAGTGGGGACTATAGACGTGGAATATTTCATATACTATCAGAAATGATCTACATATTGGTAAGTTGCTGATCTTAAGATGACTCACAGGGAGGGGAATAGAAAGGGACATATTCAATAAAAAAAAAAGCTATAAACAAAAATGAAATAAAAAATACATCACATATAAAATGTAGAAACAAGGACAGGTAATTGGCATAGTCATAAATAATTGTTTCAGGAATGCTAAAAGAGAAAGAGCTGAGGTTGGTAAAGGAAGATAAGAAATGCATTTTTTTTTAAATGGGGAAAAGCTGAACACAAAGGAAAGAGGACCAGTACTTATTTTGATAGTAATATGACAATGATAACTGGCAACAGACGGTAGAACCTCTTTTCTCTGCCAAGGAAAATGACCTAAAATGCAAATTAGCAACAAGACAAACATTAAAACAAACAGATTAAAATGATAGTTATAAAACAGTTGGCATTCTCATTGGCATCATCAAATAACAAGAATTAACATTCATAAGTGATTCAGTAATGCATATGATTCAGTTCATTGCAGTTAACCCAGAAAATTTGAAAACAATTCCAAAGAAAGCATGCCAAAAGAGAATATTTTTTAAAATGACTAAACAACAAATCTGAATAATTTTAGTTGAAGGAAAGGAAAATAAAATAAAATTACTAGAAATAAAATTGCATGCTAAAATAGAAAAAATTAAGTACAAAACTAGAATTAAAAGAAAATTGATCTAAAATAATCTTGCTCAAAAGTAGCCAATACTGGGCTACTTTTTAAAAATCAAGCTGTAGAAGAAAACATGAACTAATCAAATATCATGATAAAAATTTTGAAGAGAAGAAAAATTTTGCAATTATGTATACAATATTAGTATTTTGTATAAGACTCAAATAAAAGAAAAAAGTGAAAAATAGCATGCCTCAGTCTGTGTTCAATCAATATGAGTTCTTTCTTTGGAGGTGGAGAGTAGGCTTCATTAGTTCTTTGGGATTGTCTTGGACCATTGAGACCAAAGAAACTCCTTCCACTGTAGAATAAATGCTTAAGCAATAAATGCAGGCAGCCTTGTAAACAAGGATTGGAATGCTATTTCTCAATACAAAAAGTAAAATTGTAGCCAAAAAAAAAAATTGACCCCAGGATGAGGCTTCAAGTTTGTAATATTGTGTTGCTGTGCAGACAAAGGATCTGTGCTCTCCTCACGTTCCCTTTCCCTTTTTCCTATTCCTCAGAGTTTAGCCTCTGAGACCTATGGTCACATCCTCAGCAATATCGTACTCCAATCAATAGCTTATTTATTTTTATTTTATTTATTTATTTATTTTTTTAGTGAGGCAAGTGGGGTTAAGTGACAGGGTCACACAGCTAGTTAAGTGTTAAGTGTCTGAGGCCGGATTTGAACTCAGGTACTCCTGACTCCAGGGCCCATGTTCTATCCACTGAGCCACCTTAGCTGCCCCCAATAGCTTATTAATAGAAAGCTAAATAGCACAGTGGATAGTGTTGAGCCTGAATTTAGGAAGATCTGAGTTAAAAATCCATCTTCAGACATTTCCTAGCTGCATGACCCTGAGCAAGATACTTAACTTTCTGTCTCCCTCTGTTTCCACAATAGTAAAATATAGGGTTGTAGTGAGCATCAAATAGACAAAATTTGTAAAGCACTTAGCATAATGTCTGACACATAGTTGGCGCTCAATATATACTTTTTAGCTTCCCCTGTTCCCTCTTAGTCATTGTGCTTTGTAGCCAAGTAGGGAAAAACCATTACTGATCAATCCCTTCCTCCCACTGGGCCACTACAATTCCATCACCTTGATGTAAAAGATGATGCTGGGAGAACCTGGTTGCTTTCCACTCCACTGAAGAGCCTCTTCCCTGTTTCCTGGTTTCCACGACTGTCGATGGTTATGCCCTTCTTCTGATATTTTGCTACCTCAAATTTACTTCTCCCTCTGCACTAAACCATACTCAGTCAAGACAGATAGTCTTTTCCCACTAGGAAACTATCTCATTGATCCAGAAGCTACTTTTGCCTTTGCCAGAGTCTGGTATGCAAATAATGTGTATGCTATCCCCTGTAAGGTTGGAAGCTGGGCTTCCTCTTCCTGCTTTCTTGTTTCTTTTCTTTTTCTTCCTTTGTTTAACTTTTATTAATTTTACCTTTTCCTCTCATTTTTTTTTCTTGTTGAGGATGACAGGATAGGAACAGGTCCTTATGGTAAATGTGAACCTGTAGGAATATTATAAAACTGTCTGAATTTCCATAATTATGTGTTTGAGAGTGTAATCTTTAGACCCACCAGCTATGGGAAGTATGCAACCAGGCTCTCACCTTGGATGTGTCTAAAAACTATGCTATATGAACATTGCCACTATCTTCTTCTTTACACCAGTCTCACACGCAAAAATGGTTCTTCTTGCCAAGGCAAACCTTTCAACCTATACAAAGTGATCCCATTCTATCCCAGTTTCTCCAATAGACTGCAATCTTTTATATCTACATTCTTTCACTTATCTTCAATGTCAAAAAAACTCCCAGTTGATCCTTCCATCCCTACTATTACTATGTATTTTTCCTGCCTTTTGTGACTCTTCTCAAGAGATACCAATAGGTATCTCCACTTAATCTCCCTTCATTCTCTTCTTAATTTTCTACAATCTGATTTCCAATCTCTTCATTTAACCAAAACTGCTCTCCAAAGTTACCATTAATCTCTTAATTGAAAAATGTCATGGCCTTTTTTCCCAGTCCTCATAGTTCATGATCTCTTGCAGCATTTAACATTGTCAATTACTCATTTCTCCTTGATACTCTCTTCGCTATAGGTTTTCAGCACCCTATTCTTTCCTGGTACTACTCCTACCAATCTGACCAACAATCTTTCTCAGCCTCCTTTACTGGATCTTCATATAGGGCAGAGGAATTAACCATGGGAATCAAATAAAACTTTTTTCCTGGTACCTCTTCCCTCCTCTTTCTATACTATTTCACTTAGTGATCTCATCAGCTTCCATGTATTCAATTATCATGTGAAAAAATAATTATTAATAACAAATTCTGGGGGACCCAGAGACCCAATTTCAATTTTTTCCACCCCCCCATCTTCAGAGGGTTAAATTCTTAGGAGGAAGTTTTAATCCTGTTCAGGGTGAGCTCAAGGAATGGAGATTAATTTTTGTGTGTAGCTAAATTGAGCTAATGGGATTATACCACATTTAAAGACTGTACTTCACCCTTTGCCCAAGGGTCCCTTCCATTAGGTCATTACATCATCATGTCATCTCATAGAGCTCATTTTAATATAGACCAACCTCAAGTCATGTCAACCAATGGAACTGAATGATGCTAGTGATAAATAGAAGGGGGTGGAGCAAAGATGGCAGAGGAGAGGCTGTGACTCCCCCTACCTCCTGACAAATCCATCCACTCACTCCCAAATAATGTCATAAAAAAAAGCAGCCTAACTCACATAAGAACAGAGTGGGACTATTTTCCAGTCAGAAAAGGCAATTGAAATCACCTGTTGATCAGGCAGAAAGAGGACTTCAGCCCATGACCTGGACCCACCCAGGAACAGACCCTTCTGAGTCTTCAGTGCCAGCAGCCTCTTCTGAGGCTCGGCTTGTGGACTGGTGATGGGGTTCAGCAGTTGGCTGGGGTTAAGTGGCTGTAGTCTCTCCTGGATTTGGGGTAAAGCAACTTGGTTCTGAACCAGTGGGCCAAATCAAGTGGTGGCAGCCCAGTTGGGGAGGGGTACAACATGCCAAGCTTCTGACAATAGAGAATCAGATTTCAATCAGACATCTACTTCCTGCTTGAGATGAGTTGGCAAAGAAAACAGTGGACAATAGACAGTTTCTTTGGGGGAGGGGTAGACCAGAATATACCCTCAGAAGAAGATAATAACAAAGTCAAGGCTCCAACATCTAAAGCTTCCAAGAAAAATATAAATTGGTCTCAGGCCTTGGAAGCTCTCAAAAGGGACTTTAAAGTGAAAGTAGGAGAGATAGAAGGAAGATTTAGAGAAAGGGAGGAAAGAATGGAAAGAAAAATGAGAGCAATGCAGGAGAATCTTGAGAAAAAAGTCAACAGCTTGAAAAGTCAAATGGGAAAGGAGATAGAAAAACTCATTGAAGAAAGTAATTGCCTAAGAACTAGGATTAAACAAATGGAAGCTGATGACTTTATGAGAAACCAAGACACAATAAAACAAATACAATTGAATGAAAAAATAGAGGGCAATCTGAAATATCTCCTTGGAAAAACAGCTGACCAGGAAAATAGATCCAGGAGACATAATTTGAAAATCATTGGTTTACCTGAAAACCATAACCAAAATAAGAGCCTAGACATCATCTTCCAAGAAATTGTGAGGGAAAATTGCCCTGATATTCTAGATGCAGATTGCAAAATAAAAATTGAAAGAATCCACAGATCACCTCCAGAAAGAGATCCCAAAAGGAAAACTTCCAGGAATATTATATCCAGAAATCGCAGGTCAAGGAGAAAATATTACAAGCAGCTAGAAAAAAGGAATTCAAATACTGTAGAGCCACAATCAGGATAACACAGGATTTAGCAGCTTCTACATTAAAGGACTGGAGGGCATGGAATATGATATTCTGGAGGGCAAAGGAACTGGGACTACAACCTAAAATAACCTACCCAGCAAAACTGAGTATAATCTTTCCGGGGGGAAAATGGGACTTCAATGAAAAAGTAGACTTTCAGGCATTTGTGAGGAAAAGACCTGAACTGAATAGAAAATTTGACTTTCAAATACAAGACCCTAGAGAAGCATAAAAAGGTAAACAGGAAAAATAAATCATGGAGGACATTAAAAGGTTAAACTGTTTACATTCTTACTTGAGAAGATAATACTTCCAACTCATAAGAACTCTCTCAGTATTAAGGCAGCTGAAAGGAATATACATAGACAGAGAGTACAGATGTGAATTGAATATGAAGGGATGATATCTATAAAGTATTTTTCCATGTTTTTTGTTGTTCATGCAGGATGGGGTGGCTTGTGTTTGGGGCTGGATTTGGTCTCAGGGCCTCCTGGATCCAGGGCTGGTGCTTTGTCCACTGTATCACCTAACAGACCCATGATGACATCTTTAAAATACAGTTAAGGGGTAAGAGAAATGCACTGGAAGAAAAGGAAAGGGAGAGGTGGAAGGGTATAAAAAGCTCATAAAAGAAACAATAAAAAGCTTATGGAGTGGAGGGGAAAAATGGAAGGAGTGGGGGAGTGAGTGAGCTTTACTTTCATCAGAATGGCTTCAAAGAGGGAATAACATACACACTAAAGTGGGTATAGTAATATATTTTGCCCTGAGGGAAAGTGGGAGAGAAAGGGGAAAAGGGTGGGGGGAATGAAGGAAGTAAGAGCAGATTGGGGCAGGGGGCAGTAAAAAGCAAAACACTTTTGAGGAGGGATAGGGTGAAAGAAGATAGAAAATGGAGAAAATATCAAGGGGAGGGAATAGGATGGAGGGTAATACAGTTAGCAATAGTAACTGTGAAAGAAATGACGAGCAGGATGATATCAGAAGGCCGTATGAAAAATGCAAACCATCAATAGAGGAAGAATTGATGGTATTTGAATACAGATTGAAGTATAATTTTATTTGTTAGTTCGTCTTTCTAAAGTTATTCTATTTTTTTTTGGCAAAGCAATTGGAGTTAAGTGACTTGCCCAGGGTCACACAGCTAGTAAGTATTAAGTGTCTAAAGCCAGATTTGAACTCAGGTCCTCCTGACTCCAGGGCCAGTGCTCTATTCACTGTGCCACCTAGCTGCCCCTGTCTATTTTCTTTTATATCTTGACTAATGTTAAGATGCTTTGCATAACTGCACATGTATGACTTATATTGAATTGTTTGATTCCATAGGGAGGGTTGAGAAAGGAGGGAGGAAGAAAATTTAGAACACATAGTTAAAATCAATGTGAAGAAATGATGAGCAAGTGGATTTCAGAGAAATCTGGAAGGACTCACATGAACTGATGCTGAGTGAGATGATTAGAACCAGAAGAACATTGTACCCATTATCAACAACATTGTGTATTGATCAACTGTGATAGACTTAACTCTTCTCAGCAATACATTGGTCCAAGATACTTTCAAAGGACTCATGATGGAAAATGCTCTCCAAATCAAAAAACAAAAGAAACCCAAAAACCCTGTGGAATCTAGATGCAGATTGAACCATACTATTTCTACTTTTTTTGTTTTGTTTTGTTTTCCTTTTTTGAGGTTTTTCCCTTTTGCTCTGATTCTTCTTTCACAGCATGGCTAATGTAGAGATATGTTTAGTGTAACTGTACATATATAACCTATATCAGATTGCTTGCTGTCTTGGGGAGCGGGGAAGGAGGGGAGGAAAGGGAGGGAGGGAGAAAAATTTGAAATTTAAAATCTTATAAAAACAAATGTTGAAAACTATCTCTTCATGTAACTGGAATTTGTTTTCTAAAAAACTGGAAAAAAAGAAAAAGAAAAAAATTTTAAATGAATTATGTTAGTCAATAGCTTTGATCAGTGTATACTGACCCACCTCTATCAAAAGAGGATAAAAGCCTCGACCATGCAAGGCTTGATGTTGGCGCTATCTTGGATCAAGCTCTTGGCTATCTCTTGGTGCTTGCTCTCCTCTTAGGACAGAGTAAGTAATATAGGGCTTCTGAACCCTACTTGAGGCCATGTATTCTCTCTGAGAGACAATATGATGCTGGGGCTTTCCTCCTGCTTGTGTTACATGTCAAGTGGTCAATATTTTACTAATATTTAATATTAATAATAAATGCTTACTGCCAAAATGAGTGAAATACTTATTATTATATAAATAGCTATTAATTTATAAGTAGTAAATTATTTAGGAAACCCAGTCTACCCCCAAATAATTTTTTAAAACCACAATCATCTGTGTGCTGACATCTCTTGAAACTAACTCTTTTGCTCTAAATTCTCTGCTGACCTATAGTCTTGCACATCCAGCTGTCCATTAGACATCTCAAATTGGTTTCCCCCGGGAAAGATTATACTCAGTTTTGCTGGGTAGGTTATTTTAGGTTGTAGTCCCAGTTCCTTTGGTTTTAAACTCATATCCCACAAAACTCCCAAGTGTGGCCTGAACCAGATTAAAATGTACATGGGAAATGTTTAGCAAAATAAATAAAAATATACCATAGATAATGTTAATTTGTGGTTTCCTAAATCAATATGGGCATACAGGGATCCATTTCTTTTTGGGTTTCACACTTATGCTACAGACATTTTAAACTCGACATTTCCAGAACTGAGTTCATCTTTCCCCTGAAAACCCTCCCCACTTCCATTCTTCCCTATTACTGTCAGGGACACAATTGTCTTCCCAGGCTCACGTCTTTTGTGTCATCCTGCATGTCTCATTATTTCATTATGGGGAGTGAGAACTTCCCATATCCAATCAGTTGCCAAGGACTGTCAGTTTCATCTTTATAATGTCTCTCAAAAATGCCTCCGCCTCCTCTCTGACACTGCCACTATTTTGGTATAGGTCCACACTTCCCCACATTTAGACTATTATAATAGCCTGCCTCAAGCCTCTCCCCACCCTGATTCATCCTCCCTTAAGTCACCAAAGTTATTTTCCTAAAGTACAATTCTGACCATGTAATCATCCTTCTCAATAAACTCCAGTGGCTCCCTATCACCTCCAGGATCAAATACAAAATCATCTGTTTGTTGTTTGAAACCCTTTATAACCCACTCCCCCCTTACCTTTCATATTCTGTGAGATTTCAGGGTTATTGTATTTTTGTTTTTTATCAGCCAATCAGGAAGCATTTATTAAGCCTCTATTAGATATGCAGATGATACCTCTCTGGTGGCAGAAAGTGAAGAATTAGGAAGCCTTTTGATGAAGGTGAAAGGGAAGAGTGTAAAAGTTAGCTTAAAACTTAACATAAAAAACCTAAGATCTTGGCAACTTCCTGACAAAATAGACAGAGAAGAAATGGAAGCAGTGTCATATTTTATATTCTTGGGCTCAAAGGTCGCTGCAGATGGTGACTGCAGCCATTAAATTAAAAGATGCTTGCTCCTTGGAAAGCTGTGGCAAATCTGGACAGCATACTAAAAAGCAGATAAAAGGGTCTAACAAAGGTCAGTATAGTCAAAATTATGGTTTTTCCAGTACTAATGTATGGCTGTGAGAGCTGGATTATAAAGGAGAGCTGACTATCACAGAATCAATGCTTACAAATTGTGTTTCTACAGAAGACTTTTGAGAATCCCTCAGACAGCAAAGAGATCAAATCAGTCAATAATTAAAGAAATGAATTCAAGCTATTCACTGAAAGGTTGAATACTGAAGTTGAAGCTTAAATATTTTGGTCACATAATGAGAAGATGGGACTTATTGAAAAAGCCCCTGATGTTGGGAAAGATTGAAGGCAAAAGGAAAAGGGGACAGCAGAAGAAGAGATGGATAGATAGTGTCATGGAAACAATGAACACAAAGTTGGCCAGACTTTGAGGAGAGTGGAGGATAGAAGAACCTCATGTGCTATGGGATCCATGGGATCACTAAGAGTCAGATACGACTGAATGACTAAATATCAACAAAAATGCACAGGTATTATTCTGGGGATACAAAGAAATAGGCAAAATAATTTCTTCTCTCAAGGAGCTCATATATTTTGTTTTAGCTTTCAATTTAATTTTTTTATTAGCAAAAACTATTTTCTTCCCATCCCACTCACCCTCATTGGAAAAGGAAAAGAAAAAAAAGGCCCTTATGATAAAAATAACTAATCAAATAAAAAGAATTGGGAAAAAAAGTAAATCAATTCCCAAATTGGCCATGTCCATATAGGTGGTTGTATGTATGCATGTGTGTATATGTATGTGTATATGCACATATATGTATATGCATAGGCACTTGTATATACAATATATAATATATACATAATAATATATAAATATATATCTGTGTGTATGTATATACACACAAATGCACATATATATAAACATATATGTGTATGTGTTGTGTAATTTAAGATTCTAAATGTGGATTCTAATCTGTTCCCCCAGTTTTGGGGGAAACTGACTAAAATCACTGATAAAACGGGTTTAGGTTTTTAAGGGTTTATTGGAAAATAGAAAGAAAAAGATTGAGAACAGAATTCCAACAGCCTGGCATTCCTATCTTTCCTCAAATTTCCTGTGAAGTCCTCTGCCGCCACCACCATCCAGTCAGGAACCCAAAAAGCCCCAGAGCTCTCCGCGCAGGCTCCTTTTCCTCTTTCCTGTCTCCTCCCAGACCATAGGAGGCTCCTCAAGTTGATTGGCTAGTAGCCTTGATAGACAGCACCCATGAGCAAATGTCATTTCCTGACGCCAAGGAAAAGCCACAATGCCTCTTGAGGCATTTTCCTCATGGTGGAGCTTTCCCACAGCAAGTCTCCAGTAGGTGATATCATTCCAATCATTACAGTGTGTTTATGTCTCAGTGTATCATCTGAATCTATTGTCTCTGTCAAGAAGTAACATTTTTATAATGGATCTTCTGGAGTTATGGTTAGTCATTGCCTTGATTGATTACAATCTTGTTATTGCATAGATTTTTCTCCTCGGTCTAGGTTTACCTCAGTTTGCATGTGTCTTCCCAGATTTTTCTGAAACTTTTCTCATCATTATTTCTTAGAGCAAAATGGCATTCCATTTACATGCATAAGACATAATTTGACCATTTCCCAATAGGCAACTAAGTTTCCAGTTCTTTGTCACCGTGTGTGTGTGTGTGTGTGTGTGTGTGTGTGTGTGTGTGTGTGAGACTAGCTGTGTGACCCTGGTCCAAGTCATCTAACCCTATGTACCTCAGTTTCTCTTCTATAAAATGAGCTGGAGAAGGAAATTGAAAATCACTACAGTATCTTTGCTAAGAAAGCCCAAATGGGGTCACAAAAAGTTGAACACAACTGAGATGACTGAACAAGAAATACACACACACAAATTCATGTGTATTATATGCATTATATATGATAATATGTGATATGTTGATATAACAAAATAATTTGTATATTTATTATAAAATTATATTATGTAAATTTCCACATGTAGGATCCTTTTTCTCTTTCTTTGACTACTTTGGAGATAAAGATACATTATTGGTATTATATAGTTAATAGATTTGGGGGCATAGGTCGAAATTGCTTTCCAAAATGACCAGACCAATTTATATCATCAAAAATGTTATTAATGGGGGCAGCTAGGTGGTGCAGTGGATAGAGCACCAGCCCTGGAGTCAGGAGGACCTGAGTTCAAATCCAGCCTCAGACACTTAATAATTCCTAGCTGTGTGACCCTGGGCAAGTCACTTAACCCCAATTGTCTCACTAAAAAAAAAAAAAGTTATTAATGTACATGTTTTCCAAAAACCCTGCCAACATTTTTCATTTTCATTTTCTGTCAACCTGATAGGTCTAAGATGGAACCTCAGAGTTGCCTTAATTTTCATTTCTCTAGTTATTAACAATTTGAAACATTTTTATATGTCTATTGATAAATTGGATTTCTTCCTTTAAAAACTACTTATTCATATTTTTGACCATTTATTAATTGGGGAATGGATATTATTTTTATATATTCAAACCATTTACATATCATAAAAATAAGACCCTTTATCAGAGACACAAATATTTTTTTACCATTCATCTATTTCCCTGATAATTTTACCTTCCTTGGTTTTATTTGTTCAAAACCTATATTTTATATAATCAAAATTGTTCAGTTTCTCTTTTGTGATTTTCCCTATTCCTTGTTTCATGAACTATTCTCTTGTCCATAAATCTGAAAGGTTGTTTTTTTCCTTTCACATCAAATTTATTTATGATGTCAACATTTATGTCTAAAGTCTGTATCCATTTGTAGCTTATCTTTGTATGTTTTATGAGATGTTGGTCTATACCCAGTTTCTAACAGACTATAGTTTTGCCAAATAATAAGTTCCTGCCCTATTAGCTATGATATTTAGATTTTTAATCACAAGGTTGTTGTATTAATTTTATGCTGCATATTTTATAACTAATCTGTTCTAATGATCAATCTCTTTCTTTCTTTCTATCTATCTTTCTTTCTTTCTTTTTTTTGAGAGGCAATTGGGGTTACGTAACTTGCCCAGGGTCACATAGCTAGTAAGTGTCAAGTGTCTGAGGCTGGATTTGAACTCAGGTCCTCCTGAATTCAGGGCCAGTGCTCTATCCACTGCGCCACCTAGCTGCCCCGATCAATCTATTTCTTAACCAATTTCTATTCCTTAACTAGTACCAAATTGTTTGATAATTACTGCTTTGAGACTGATAGGGTCTCTTATTCCCGTTTTTTTTTCCATTATTTCCCTTGAGATTCTTGAACTTTTGTTTCTCTAGATGAATTTGTTATTTTTTCTAGCTCTATAAAGTAAGGCATTAGTAGTTTGATGTGTATGGGATTGAAAAAGCAAATTAATTCATGTAGCATTGTCATTTTTATTAGATTGGCTCAGCCTACTTGTGAGCAATTAATATTTCTCCAATTATTTAGATCTTTTTTTTGTAAAGAGTAATTTGTAGTTATTCATTTCGTTTCTATGTGTAATTTGGTAGGTAGATCCCCAAATATTTTTATATATTTAATATATAAATTCTTGTTATTTAGATGAAATTTATCTCTATCTGCTCAGCAATAACAATAACAATAAATATTAACATACAGAAATACTAATGTTTTATATGGATTTACCTTACATACTGTAATTTTGCTAAAGCTCTTGCTTCATTCAATTATTTACTTATCTCTTTGGGGAGCTCTCAATAAATCATCATATCATCTGAAAAGAAAAAGAGATATCTTTGGTTCTTCTTTACCAGCATTTGCTCCTTCAATATTTTTTCCTCCTCATATTCCAATATTAAATAATAATGGCCAGAATGAACATCATTGCTTTACCCCTAAAATATAAAAATTTAAAAATGTATCTCTCATCTTACCAAATACATGCTCTCAAGACTGCTTTTAAGCTGAGCAGACAATGAGGGCTAAGGAGTCACCAGAAAGGCCAGGTTTGATTGGGGCACAGGATAGGGAGGAGCATTAAATAGGCTCTAGGTGAGAGGCCTCTAGGCAGGGATTAAATCAGACCTAGGTGAGAGGAGGTAGAGGAAGAGAGGTGAGGGAAATTGAAGGAGACAGAGAAAGTTTGAAGTAAAATATAGGAAGTTTGGGCAGGAAAGGAAGGAGATCAAGCCCAAAACTTGGTAATTCTCTGAGTCCCTCTCTGGCCTCTTTTGGTTTTGTATAAAGAGGTACTCCAGCAGGCAGTTCAACTGGAAATAGCTACACCTTTGCCCCTGAGGTTTGCTTTATCAAGGACTATACTTCCACAGTGAGACTTAAGGTCTGGCATAACCACCTAGAAATGGAAAGGGGAAGCCTTTGAAAGTTCCAATTATATAAAGCAGGGGACAGAAAGAAGAAAAAGAAACAGTCGTCCTGCCAGAGCATTTTGCAGATAATTAAAGAGAAGACTAACTCTCAGCAGGATCATTTAAGCATACCTGCTGCCCGAGTCTGAGGAGCTCTCTCAATGCCTCTTCCAGGGTAGTTACTACTATTAGCTTTCAGAATATCCTACTGGGGAAAAAAGAGGGAGGACAGTATGTACGGGGCCAGTGGTGACAGAGAACACACACACACTTCAAGTTATTCCGTTTTTCAATTACTAAAGAGCTTTAAGTTTAAAGTTCACTGAAAATCCCATCACATTCCCATTTCAGACCTATCAGGTACTACAATCCACATTATTTAAACATTCAGCCACCTGATTTTATACTTGGAATGGTTTATGTAATAAGCCCATTTGATCTTTATTATTATTATTATTACTACTATTATTATTATTGTCTGCTTTAGGAATGTATGCAGGATTTTCTTTGCTGTAGGAAACGATTTCTTCTGTGTTGTAGAAGAAGTGATTCACCTCTAGGAGGCTAATTTCTTATAGCTGAGTGCAGAATTTTAATAAAGAAACCAAAAAGTGAAGTGCTGTTGTGAACAGCCCTCACACCAGCAGGAAGAATCAGAGAATTAGGAACCTACCCATTCACTCCAAAATACTATTTGGATCAGTATTGGATTTTTAAAATAAATGATAAGTGATTTCTTTTTTCCACATTAATTAAGAATTTACACTACTCTTGAAGTGCTTTAACTCCCCCAGTGCCAAACAAGAATCCCCTGAATTAATACTGACATATGAAGAGCTCTGAAAACATGACAATAATAATAAGTAAAAAATGATCAAGAAATCAAGATGTGTGCAGGTGCCATGGAAAAATAAAAGAAAAAAGATGGAAAGTGGAAATTTGAAGTCCCACTAGACATATTGCCCAAGTCAAGCAAAAATTTAACATCATCAATACGCCAGTCATCTATACTGTTCTGCTTTGGCAGATTGGCCAAATAGGTGAAGGTTGAAAGAACAGTGAATATTAAACAGAGAAAATGGAGAGGAATTTTTTTTAGAAATGGCATGAGGTAGAACTACAAAGCTAGAATGGCTCTACCAAATTTTT
The DNA here is from genome assembly GCF_019393635.1 of Dromiciops gliroides. NCBI lineage: Eukaryota > Metazoa > Chordata > Mammalia > Microbiotheria > Microbiotheriidae > Dromiciops > Dromiciops gliroides. The sequence continues at coordinate 269,993,923 of NC_057862.1, read as the reverse complement.
TAGGTCAAGTTTTGGCTTCTAGATGAACAGGAAAAAAAAAGGCTAATTATCCAAAGACGCCCTTAAGATCATTAGAGTTGGCTTTTCCATAAGAACAGTGTAGCCTATTCTATTACTTAATCACCCTTATGGTCAAATCTTATCATGTTCTCTTTTTTACTGAATGTATTTCCTTATTCATATTTTTCATATATTTCATAGAGAATCCAAAGTAAAAGGCCTTTACCAAAGCCAACCTAATGTTTGGTGTCTTGGGATATCCTAAACCTTCCACTTTGAGGGCCCCTATGCTGTTGGACAAAGGAAAAGACAGTGCTTGTCAGGTTATGATAAAAAAGACCAGGAATTAATTTGCACACAATGGTCCATAAATCCTTGAACCCACAGCATGGCAAAAGAATAGGCCTTCCTCTTGCTGACCCAGTCTTTAGTGATTGATTTCCTCCATTAAAAGTTGCCAAAATTAAACATTTTATACTAAATCCTGTATAAAAATGTTTTTTTTTAAATAAAGTATTTTTTTTCCTGTTACATGTAAAGATAGTTTTCAACTTTTGTTTATATAAGCTTTCGAATTTCAGATTTTTCTCCCTCCCTCCCCTCCCTGCCCCCTCCCCTAGATAGCAGGTAATCTGCTATAGGTTATATATATATATATATATATATATATATATATATATATATATATAATAACATTAAACATATTTCTGCATTAGTCATGTTATAAGAGAAAAATCAGAGCAATGAGGAAAAAACCTCAAAATAGAAAAAGAACAGGACCAAAAACAAAATAAATAGTATGGTTCATTCAGCATCTATATTCCACAGTTCTTTTTTTTTTCCTGGATTTGGAGATCCTCTTCTATTTTGAGTTCCCTGGAACTCTTCTGTACCATTGCATTGGTGAGAAGAATCTAGTCCATCACAGTAGATCAACACACAATGTTGATGATGCTGTGTACAATGTTCTTCTGGTTCTGGTCATCTCACTCATCATCAGCCCATGCAAGACCCTCCAGGTTTCTCTGAACTCCTTCTGCTCATCATTTCTTACAGCACAATAGTATTCCATTACATTCATATACCACAACTTGTCCAGCCATTCCCCAATTGATGGGCATCCCCTCAACTTCCAATTCCTTGCCAACACGTAAAGAGCAGCTACAAATATTTTTGTACATGTGGGTCCTTTTCCCCTTTCCATGATTTCTTTGGGCAAAAGACCCAAAAGTGGTATTGCTGGGTCAAAGGGTATGCACAGCTTTATAGCCCTTTGGGCATAGTTCCAAATTGCTCTCCAGAATGGTTGGATCAGTTCACAACTCCACCAACAATGCATTAGTGTTACAATTTTTCCACAGCTTCTCCAACATTTATTATTTTCCTTTTTTGTTTGCATCTCTCTAATCGTTAGAGATTTAGAGCATTTTTTCATATGGGAAGAGATACCTTTGGTTTCTTCATCAGAAAACTGCCTGTTCATATCCTTTGACCATTTCTCAACTGGGGAATGACTTGGGTTCTTATAAATTTGATTTAGTTCCCTATATATTTTAGAGATGAGGCCTTTATCAGAAGTACTGGCCATAAAAATTGTTTCCCAGCTTTCTGCCTCTCTTCTAATTTTGTATGCATTGCTTTTGTTTGTACAAAACCTTTTTAATTTAATGTAATCAAAATCATCCATTTTGCATTTCATACTATTCTCTATCTCTTATATGGTCATAAACTGTTTTCCTTTCCAAAGATCTGAAAAGTAGACTATTCCTTCCTCTCCTAATTTACCTATGGTATTACCTCTTATGTGTAAATCATGTATCCATTTTGACCTTATTTTAGTATGAGGTGTAAGATATTGGTCTATGCCTAATTTCTGCCATACTATCTTCCAGTTTTCCCAGCAGTTTTTGTCAAATACTGAATTTCTATCCCAGAAGCTGGAGACTTTGGGTTTATCAAACACTACATTACTAGTGTCATTTACTATCATATTTCCTGTGCCTAGCCTATTCCATTGATCCTCCACTCTATTTCTTAGCCAGTACCAGATAGTTTTGATGACTGCCTCTTTATAGAAAAGTTTCAGATTTGGTACAGCTAACCCACCTTCCTGTGCATTTTTTTCATTATTTCCCTGGATAGTCTTAATTTTTTGTTTTTCCAGATGAATTTTGTTATTATTTTTTCTTGCTCTATAAAATAATTTTTAGGTAGTCTGATTGGTATGGCACTGAATAAGTAAATTAATTTAGGTAGTATTGTCATTTTTACTATATTAGCTCTGCCTATCCATGAACAATTGATACCTTTCCAATTATTTAGATCTGATTTGATTTCTGTGAAGAGTGTTTGGTAATTGTGTTCATAGAGTTCCTGGGTTTGTCTTGGCAAGTAGACTCTCAAGTATTTTATATTATCTACTCTTACTTTAAATGGCATTTCTCTTTCTATCTCTTGCTGCTGGACTTTGTTGGTCATGTACAGAAACACTGATGATTTATGTGCAATTATTTGAAATCCTGCTACTTTGCTAAAGTTGTTAATTGTTTCAAGTCATTTTTGAGTTGATTCTCTAGGATTCTTTAAGTATACCATCATATCATCTGAAAAGAGCAATAGTTTTGTTTCTTCCTTGCCTATTCTAATTCCTTTAATTCCTTTTTCTTCTCTGATTGCTAAAGCTAACATTTCTAGTACAATATTAAATAATAGGGGTGATAATGGACATCCCTGTTTCACCCCTGATCTTATTGGGAAGGCCTCTAATTTATCTCCATTGCATATAATGCTTGCTAATGGTTTTAGGGAGATACTGTTTATTATTTTAAGGAAAGCTCCACCTATTCTAAGCTCTCTAGTGTTTTTATTGGGAATGGGTGCTGTATTTTGTCAAAAGCTTTCTCTGCATCTGTTGAGATAATCATACAATTTTGGTGAGTTTTCTTATTGATGTGGTTGATTATGTTAATAATTTTCCTAATGTTGAACCAGTCCTGAATTCTAGTATAAATCCCACCTGGTCATAGTGTATTTTCCTGGTGATTGCTTGCTGTAATCTCCTTGCTAATATCTTATTTAAGATTTTAGCATAAATATTCATTAGGGAAATTGGTCTATAATTTTCTTTCTCTGTTTTTGCTTTGCCTGGTTTTGGTATCACCACCATATTTGTGTCATAAAATGAATTTGGTAGAACTCCTTCTTTACCTATTTTCCCAAATAATTTGTATAATATTGGACTTAATTGCTCTTTAAATGGTTGGTAAAATTCACCTGTAAACCCATCTGGCCCTGAGGATGGTTTCTCAGGGAGTTCATTAATGGCTTGTTCTATTTGTTTTTCTAATATGGGTTTATTTAAGGATTTTATTTCCTCTTCAGTTAACCTGGACAGTTTTTATTTTCGTAAATATTTATCCATTTCCTTTAGATTGTCAAAATTTTGGCATACAGTTGGGCAAAATAATTCCTAATTATTGATTTAATTTCCACTTTATTGGTGGTAACATCACCCTTTTCATTTTTGATACTGGTAATTTGGTTTTCTTCTTTCTTTTTTTAAATCAAATTAACCAATGTTTTATCTATTTTATTGGTTTTTTCATAAAACCAGCTCTTAGTTTTATTGATTAATTCTTTCAATCTTATTAATTTGTCCTTTAATCTTCAGGATCTCTAGTTTAGTATCTAATTGGGGATTTCTAATTTGTTCTTTTTCTAGCTTTTTAAGTTGCATGCCCATTTCATTAATCTCCTCTTTCTCTTTTTTATTCATGTTAGCATTTAGAGCTCTAAAATTTCCCCTAAGCACTGCTTTGGCTGCATCCCATAGATTTTGGCAGGTTGTCTCATTATTATCATTCTCTTGGATATAGTTATTGATTATTTCTATGATTTGTTGTTTGACCCATTCATTCTTTAGAATGAAATTGTTAATTTCCAATTGATTTTCTTTTTTGTTTTGTTTTGTTTTTGTTTTTTTAAGTGAGGCATTTGAGGTTAAGTGACTTGCCCAGGGTCACACAGCTATTAAGTGTTTTGTTTTTTTTTTTAGTTGAGGCAATTGGGGTTAAGTGACTTGCCCAGGGTCACACAGCTAGTAAGTGTTAAGTGTCTGAGGCCAGATTTGAACTCAGGTACTCCTGACTCCAGGGCTGGTGCTCTATCCACTGTGCCATCTAGCTGCCCCCCCCCTTTTTTTTTTATTTACAGCTAGTAAGTGTTAATTGTCTGAGGCCAGATTTGAAGTCAGGTACTCCTGACTCCAGGGCCAGTGCTGTATCCATTGCATCACCTAGCTGCCCCCTCCAATTGATTTTCATTCTACTTTTCGATGGCTCTTTCTTACATGTAATTTTTTATTGAATCATGATCTGAGAAGGATGCATTTACTATTTCTGCCTTTCTACATTTGACTATGATGTTTTTGTGCCCTAATACATGGTCAATTTTTGAAAATGTGCCATGTACTGCTAAGAAAAAGGTATATTCCTTTCTACCCCCATTCAATTTTCTCCAGACATCTATCATATCTAACTTTTCTATTAATCTATTCACCTCTTTCACTTCTTTCTTATTTATTTTGTGGCTAGATTTATCTAATTCTGAGAGGGGGAGATTCAGATCCCCTACTAGTATAGTATTACTGTCTAATTCCTCTTGTAACTCATTTAACTTCTCCTCTAAGAATTTGGATGCTATACCACTTGGTGCATACATATTTAATATTGATATTACATCATTATCTATAGTACCTTTTAGCAAGATGTAGTTTCCTTCCTTATCTCTTTTAATGAGATCTATTTTTGCCTGTGCTTTGTCTGAGATAAGGATTGCTACCCCTGCTTTTTTTTAACTTTAGCTGAAGCATAATATAGTCTGCTCCTGCCTTTTACCTTTATTCTGTGTGTATCTCCCTGCTTTAGATGTGTTTCTTGTAAACAGAATATTGTAGGATTCTGGTTTTTAATCCACTCTGCAATTTGCTTCCATTTTATAGCAGAGTTCATCCCATTCACATTCACAGTTATTATTGCTAACTTTCTATTCCCCTCCATTCTATTTACCCCCTTTGTACTTTTTCCCCCTTCTTTCCCCCTATTCCTTCTCACCGATGTTTTGCTTCTTACCCCTGCCTCCCCCAATCTGCCCTCCCTTTTTATCGCCCCCCTCCCTTTTCTTTATCCTTTTCTCCCTTGTTTTTGTCCTCCCTTCTATCAGTCCCCCCTCCCCCCCTCCTTTTACTTCCCTAAAGAATGAGCTTCTTTATCCCAATGAACGTATATGTTATTCCCTCTTTGAATCAAATCTAATGAGAGTACGGTTGAAACAACGTTCACCCCTCCTTTGTTTCCCTCTATTGTAATAGGTTTTTTTTTCACCTCTTCATATGATATAATTCATCCCATTCCACCTCCCCTTTCCTCTTCTCCCTATAGACTCCCTTTCTAACCCCTTAATTTTCTCTGTATCATCACATCAAAGACAATTTATATTTATACCGTCTGTGTAAAGTCCTTCTCTCTGCCCAAATACATTTGCAGTTCTTAAGAGTTATGAGTATTATCTTCCCATGTAGGGATGTAAACAGTTTAACCTAATTGAGTAACTTTTTTTCCCTCTGTTTACCTTTTTAAACTTCGCTTGAGTCTTGTATGTTAAGATCAAATTTTCTATTCAGTTCTGGTCTTTTCATCAGGAAAGCACAATGGATAAAGCACTGGCCCTGAATGTAGGAGAACCTGAGTTCAAATCCAGCCTCAGACACTTGACACTTACTAGCAGTGTGACCCTGGGCAAGTCAGTTAACTCTCATTGCCCCACAAAAAAAAAGAAGAGATCTGATAGGCAGAGATTGCTGCTTTAGAATATTAACAGAGTTCTTGCTCAGCGGACAATTAAAAGACTCATCAGGGCCAAGAAAACAGAGGATAGCTTTGCCGGCTCTGAGGTTGGGGTGAAGAAACAACATTAGAAACTTCAAATTTTCATTTCCAGTGTCTTATAGTATATAATTCCACTTGGGCTGTCATTAAGGAGGTTATTTGTTGATTTTTGTGTATTTTTGAGTTTAATTATATAATATGGGGCAATTGAAGTGGTGCACTGGCCTTGGAGTCAGGAGGACATGAGTTCAAATCTGACCTCAGACACCTAACTTTTCCTAGCTGTGTGAGCATGAGCAAGTAACTTAACCTTGATTGCTTCAAGCATCTGGAGACATCTCCAGTATTCCTGATGTCTCTGGAGGAGAGAGTGAGGCTGGTGATTTCGCACAGCCCTCCCTCACTTAAAATCAAATTCACTTCAAGTCATGACATCACCTCCTGATGTCAGGGTCCTCTTTGAGAATGAAAGACAAACAACAACAACAACATTATCCATGTTAGTTTTTTCATAAATTCCTTTCGTTCATTTTTATGTTTCTAAATTATTGCTTAATGACTTTAAGCTCTCTTCAAGTTCTTCTTTTATTTGATCTTGTGCTATTCTTAGCTTTGTCAATATTTGCCCACTTACTTCAAATGTCCTATTTATTCATCTAAGAATTTCTTTTCCTTTTCTATTGCTTTAGAAAGTTTAGCTTACTCAAATGTTCTACAGTATTTTAAGAATATTAGCATTTTTGCTTTGCTGATTTCTTATTTTGATTAGTTATTTTTAAAAGCTGTGTCTCTTTAGTGTTTTGTTTGTGTGTGTGAGGTTTGTGAGGAACCAACCTTTTTTGAACCTCCCATTCTTCCAGAACAGATTCCTTATAATAAATGCTTCAACCATCTGGACATAGTATTTAGAGCTGGAGGAAATTCTAATCTAGCCACAAGGAGGCAAATGATTTGCTCAAGGTCACACCGATGACTACATTTACCTAGTTTTCTCAAAGGACATTTTATTCAATTTTTACTTTTACATAGTAGCATAATGTAAAAATGCAAATTCTGAACTTAAGTAATGCAGTGCAAAACATTTCAAGAAATCATCTACCTAACAAGGGACAAAGCCAATCAAAACAATTCCCTTTGTACACCATCACATAAAACTCTGCTGTAGGTATTGTTTCAAACCTATTATCTAAAAATCATCTAATTTTTCAAGGTTAATGAGTGTAATTTACCCATCTTGGGTTATTGAAAGAGTTATATATGATGAGAAAACTTGAGAGTCCATCCATTTTATTTCTGTTGTTGATTCAGCCCATTTATTAAGGTACTTTTTATGGTCACTAATTGATTTGTGTAATTCTGCCCATTTCAGATAGATAACTGTTCATGACCACTTGCAATGCATTTAGATTATTATTGTACTGATGTTTATTCAAGGCCAAATGGAGAGAATATAAAAGGTGGGATGTTCAATTTAGCATAACAATAACATGAGAATCTATTTGTTCCTAGTAGTGAAATAGATTGATACAGAGAATCAATTTTCCAAGTGCAGGTGAATTGCTTCTGTCTATGTGGACCCACTAACTATCCAACTTAATTATGGCACAGTCTACTAATTCCACAGTATAGTGTAACCTCTTCACAAGCACAATAAAAGAACAGTAATCAGATGCTATTAGTTGTTAAAATTCACATTGAGAATAACCTGGAGAAAAATATTACATTTATTGAAAAATAAGCAAATGGATATATGTTTAATAATGTTGCTGGTGATACTTAGAACACCAATTCTACTGATCTGTTTTAGTGTGATGAATATAATTTTCACATTAAAAATATTATGTTAAACATTACACTCTATAGTTTTGGCCTTGAATAAAAAACAATACAAAGAAGTACTACAGTACCTACATGAACTTTTTTATTTCCATCTATGGAGTTTGTATTAATCTGATGTTTAGATGTGAATATGTATATCAATTTGAACAGTTAATGGCCAATTGTGTCTGTCCTGATTTTTTTTAAATGTTATTAGACATGAATTGAAATTTTAATTTTCCCTCATTCTTCAGTCCCTTCATCTTTCTAGGAATTGATATGTGTGAACCCAGGACCATGCACATAAGAGGAGGGAACAAATTATAAAATAACTGTGATAAATGTAGCAAAAGTGATAGAGAACATGTGGTGCTGGGAGTTCAATAACAAGAAAAAAATGGTGAATAATGGCTACTTGCTGGATCATTAATAAGGACTAGACACAAGCAATCCTTTGCTCAGTCAGGTTTTTATGTATTCTGCCCAACATCAAAAAGTGCTTGGGAGAAATCAAGATTCTTTGTGATTATCAGAGAGAAGGTTGCATCTATCTTCTAACTCTTTTCTTTTTGTGGGTGAATGTACCTATTTCATTTGTGCATCCAATTAGTCTCTTGGCTTGCCCCCTATCCACTGGGAGACTTTACTACCTTTCCTTGTAGTTGAGCACTAATGAAATTTAATCATGTGAATATGGCATATGGGAATTGACCACACCAGTGTAGCTCCTCTGTATGCAGTTTTTACTCATGAACTGGAAACAAAAGGAATAAAATCAGCTATATTTAAGTAACTGCTGTATAGGCTACACACTGGTGGTTCTTCCAACACAGTGACAACTTATAACTCAGGCATGCCCTAACTCCTTTAGTTCCAGGGATACAATTCAGGTACTTGAAGTCAGACCTCTCCATAATTTGCTCCCACCAGGAATCAGCAAGTATTTCCATTGATTTTCTACCCATAATTACCAAAAAAGTCAATGACCAGTCAAATGAGGGAACACAAAACTTGAGATATTAATTCTTCCACTGGCATTTTTTACTTCCTTACCAATCTCACAGGATCGGTTCTTGAATTCTGCTCTACAACTGCTTCCTGCCATTTTTTACCTTATTCACTAGGTTGTATAGAATCTCAATTACTTCTTGTACCTAGCAGTCATTCATTAAGTACCTACTATGTGAACCAGATCAGGACTGAATTTAGGGGCAGCAGAGATGAAGAGTCTTTTTTTGAAAGTTTAAAAGAAAAAAGGAGCATTCAACTATATCAGAGAAACAGAAACTTCTTAAAATGGTTAATCATCATCTTTATCCCTACTCTTCAAGTATATTTCTTTTTTACAATATGGATTGTTACAAAGCTATTTCAAATCCTATTCACATCCTCTTAAACAATAGCTAGAAGGGCAGGACTTACAAATAAGCTCCAGATTTGAGCAGAAGTTTAACATAGATATCAGGTTATTTTTTGCTATTTTAAAAGGCTTCAGATAAATCAATGGATTCCACAGAAATAGCCAAATGCATCAGTTCAGGGCTCACCTGAAGCAAATATACATCCTCCTTGTCAGTTTTCCAACCTTCCTTACTTGGATCTGACCTTTACACAATGGCTCAAAATCTGTGTTTAAAAAAGAAAAACAATGTTTGAAAACAGGAATTTGTCAGCTTTTCTTCTTTTTTAAAAAATTGCTGATTTCAGTTAAAGGGAACAGAAACAAAGAATAACACAATAGTCCTACACATTTCTACCCTACTTAAAATCAGAATTAAAAAACAAATCTAAATATATTGTAAGAATTCAACAACAACAAAAGTATAATTAGTGGATGAGAGAGACAGTAAACAAAGCCCTTTGGCTTCTCAAGGGATGTGCTGTAAGTATTCCTATGTAAACTGACACCTTTAAAAATATATAGTTGCTCCTGATCTGAAATTTGGAAGGCAGATTTTTTTTCCTAAACACTTAGAAAGGCATTTGTACATTAGAAACAAGGGTATAGAAAAGTTATCTGATTGTTTTGTTTTGGTTTTTTGTTTGTTTGTTTGTTGTGAAAATTTATCTGATTATTCTGATTCTTAAATTTTGGAGGATCTGATTCAGGATCAGGATTCAGGAGTTAGAAAATGATAGACTCCATTCAACTGCCAATACGCATAATGCCTGGATTCCTAGAATATGTTGTTTTCCTTGTATACTGTTGCTAAAGATTTTTCTCATACACTCTTTCTATATGTGTGTGAAAGGCTGGGCAACCTCAACATATTTAAAATAATTTATTTCTATAGTCTAAAGAAGGTTAAATAATAGTTACATTTTAAATTTAATCATTAAGCCAACTATTTTTATGAAAGACTAAGCAAGCAATTGCAGTATAATAATGTTAATATCACATCAACACAGTCAAAACTTGGCCAAATTCATATAAGTTGAAAAAAAAAACAACCTAAAGTGCTGAATCTCCTGAGAAGAAAGGAATTAAGCAATCTTTTATAGTATAGACATCTTATAGATACATACAGAATATGAGCCTTACCATTTTCTAACAGTTTACTATAGTTAGTTTCTCAACTTAAAATAATTTTCAAAATCTTAGGAAAGTTTATACCTGGATGAGTTCATATTTTATTTTTAATTTACAAGGAAAAACTGTCCTTTAACTAGTTGGCAAGCATTCTGACCATGTTGTAAACTGATGATGACCCTCTTTAAAAAATAGAGATTTAGGGGGCAGCTAAGTGGCACAGTGGATAAAGCACTGGCCCTGGATTCAGGAGGACCTGAGTTCAAAACCAGACTCAGACACTTGACACTTACTACCTGTGTGACAGTGGACAAGTCACTTAGCCCCCACTGCCCTGCAAAAAAAAAAAAAATAGAGATTTATACATTATAGCTCGACAGCAAGGAGATCAAATCAGTCAATACTTAAAGAAATACCTGCAGGCTATTCAGTGGAAAGTCAAATACTGAAGCTGAAGCTTAAATGCTTTGGCCACATAATGAGAAAATGGGACTCACTGGGGAAAAGCCTGATGTTGGGAAAGATTGAAGGCAAAAGGAAAAGGGAACCACAGAGGAAAAGATGGATTAATAGTGTCATGGTAACAATGAACATGAACTTGGACAGACTTTGAGAGATAGTGGAAGATGGAAGGGTCTACGGGAGTCACAAAGTCAGAGATGATTGAACAACAACAGTTTGTCTTTTCCTCATTGAAGTTGTGTTTGAAAGCTTTGAAAACTAGAGCCTTCTTTTAAAAATCTGGAAGTTTTTCAACCAAAAGTGCTTGGCATCTCCCAAACTAGAAAACTTTAGAATGCTAGGGAAATGATCATTCTTTAACCCAATTAAAAGCAAACTATACAAACATTACCGCCCAGGACAATTTATCAATAGTAAAATGGTTACAGAATGGATTCTAGTAGCAGAGTTAACACATATGATACATAGTACATTGATTTTCAATCTAATATAAGATCCTTGAAGGAAGGGTGGATGGTGGTGTTTGATTTTTTTTTTGTCTTTGTAGGGATTATTTCATTCTTTGCATTGTTATCTCTAAAACTCTAGTGAGTGGTGTGGAATATGTGTCCAATGGGTAAATCCCAGTGAATTGGATGGAGAGTTGGACCTGGAATCAGGAAAAGCTGGATTTAATCCCATATTCAAGACAGCAACTGAGTGATCATGAAAACATCAATTAACATCTCTGAGAGTTAATAGCTATAGTACCTACCTCAAAGGGTTGGTATAAGGCTCAGATTATGATACTATACCTATATAAATCTTAACTATTAGCAATTATTTAATTGAATTTGCAAAATATTTGAATATACTAAAAAATGTTTAAAGATATTTATGCTTAACACAATTTAATCATTTTGTCATGGATCTTGCCACAAACATTTCATGCCAATAACTCATCATTTCATTGAAATGGCCTCTGCTTCTCAAAAACTATGCCACTAGAGTGCAAACTCCATTCTATATTCTAAATATTCTATATAATCTATATATTAATTGATCAATATAATCAATATTATTAATGTATAATATAATCTATATGTTCTATGTTCTACAAAATATATATATATATTCTACAATGTAGAAAGGAGTTCAAGGATGACCTCAGGAGCTGATTGAATCTACTTTCTAAGGACTAGCCTACAAATCATAGAAAGGCACTTTACGAGGAAGTGACTACTTGTCAATGAAACTTTTTTTTTTTAGTGATGGCAATCCATGGAACAATGAAAAAAATAGTCCTTAGTCCTGTTCACCCTGGTCCTACTTTTGCAGTTATGGTGGCAGAATTGGGGGAAAGGTTGCAGCAAGTGCCAAAGATCACAGTTTTTAGAACATTAACAAACTTCATTTTGACAGCTGTTATTTTAAATCCCTATCTAATGACATACAAGTGGACATATTTTAGAGGAGCTGAATCAAATCAATCTTGACATTTTTTTACCATAAACACAACCTAAAGAAAGAAGGAATGATCCACAGGTGCTCTGCGGAGAGGCAAAGAAAGGATTTGACAGAGTAAGTTTTATCGTACGCAAAAATGCTACACAGAATATTTCATTTGGTGATGTCCTAATAAATATTTGTAAAAACATCACCATGAAAATAATTGTTAACTTATGCCCTAACATCAGTTGCTAAGGAAACATGGCAGAGAAATTCTAGGAAGAACTTGATAAGACCATCAGGATCAAAGCAATATATACTATGATACTTGGTGACTTAAAAGGTGGGAAAAGGTGAAGACATAGAGAAAGACATAGAAAAGTATGGTTTGAGAGCACAAACACATCTAAATTTCACAGAATGCTTTTGACAATATCATGTCTACATATTTTTTTTCTTCAAAAACGTACTTATAGATAGTGGATGTGGTGAGCACCAAACAATATGACTAAGAATCAAACAATATTTTTAACAGTCAGGAAGACATCATCATGGACTTTGGAGTTACTCTTGAATTAAGTTGTCTGTGCAGTCAGAAGATGTATCAGAGCTAAGAATAGAATTTATAATAAGGATAGTAATAGAAATAGAAAAAGACATACTGTACAGCTAAAAAGGTTTAACTATAAATTATCTAAATAAGCTATTGAAAAATTTAAAATACAAAATTGATAACAGAAATGGCATTGACACCTCTAATAATTTCATCCAGAGGTTAAATCTATGTAAATTAATTACTAACAGGAAGAGACAAAGAGAACCCAAAAAGTGCCTTATTAAGCAAACATTTGACTTTCTTGCCAAATGAAGAGAGAAGTCTGTCAGAAGCAATGTCTGGTTAGAATATAAACTTATCTCTAAAATCCTATGAGGTAATATCAATGCATAAGACAGAGAAAAGTAGTGAAGGATAAAACCAATCTAGAGAAATCTGGCATGATATCTAAGTTATCAAAATCATCCTGAGTTTTTCAAGGATGAAAACAGAAAAAGGATTACAAACACAAGAAAAATGGAAAAGATTTACAATAACTATAACAACAAACTGTTTTCTCCATCAAGGACAATGGGACCAGCATACTTAAGTCCTAAAATCACAGTCCCTTAGGTTCTTAAAGAGGAAGGAGTAAGGGCACTAAAGAAAACAAAGATAGGCAAATCAGCCAAAATGGAACAAATATATATGAGATGCTTGTTGGAAGAAATACAACTGTGAGGGCATTGAAGGACTGATTTACAAAGTATCCTAAGGAAGAGAAGATACCAGAGTTATAGAAAGAAATCTCAGATCTTATAGATTTAAAAAAGTGATCAGAAAAACTTCAACTACTGACCCTATGTGCCTACTATTCAAAATCTTTATGAGGGACATCTATACCCAAATTGAGGGCATCATCCGTTAGTAAGTTCACAGGTTCTCACAAGCAATATTCAACAATGGATTACATCTTTACCATATCACCACTGAATTAAAGATGTAGAGAATATAAGATCCCATTATGCTTGTTTACAATTTTTTTTTAGTTGATAAATTAAAACACTTTTATAGGCTCTTTTACAACAAGGTTTCTCCCATTCATATACAAATATTATTCAAGATTCCTTGAGAGAAATAACAGAAATAGTCCTGTTCAATGATCAACTCTCTTACCATAAACATCAGGTGACTCTAAAACAGGAAGAAGTATAATCACTAAAGGTGTTTACTACTGGGATCCAGCACAGAGTCAAAGTAGAAGAGGAGGTCATCCAAATGTCACTCAGAGTTTGCCCTGATCATTAACACAAGAAAGACTAAGTGGATGAAACATTTCTAGTATTTCAACATGCATTTTGGGGGCAGCTAGGTGGCGCAGTGGGATAAAGCACCGGCCCTGGATTCAGGAAGACCTGAGTTCAAATTCCACCTCAGACACTTGACACTTACTAGCTGTGTGACCCTGGGCAAGTCACTTAACCCTCATTGCCCGCAAAAAACAAAACAAAACAAAACAAAAAACAAAAAAAAACCATGCATTTCATGAACAAGGTATAGTGCTTGTTCATCTTTTTGTCTATCTGGAATAGACAGTAGAGATTGTCACTGAGATGAGCCCAGAACTGAACATGATAAAGACATCAGGCTGGTTTGTCTTTGGGAAACCAAAAAGTTCCTTTAATGATCCCAAACTTCCCATGGAAGAAAAAGTTCATCTTTTAAATACCAACATGTCTATCAGGGCAGCTAGGTGGTATAGTGGGATAGAGTGATGGGCACAGAGTCAGGAAGACTCAACTTCCTAAGTTCAAATCTGGCATCACACTGTGTGACCCTGAATAAGTCACTTGGACTCATCTTTAAAATAAACTAGAGAAAGAAATGGCAAACCACTTCAGAATCTCTCCCAAGAAAAATCCCAAATGGGATTATGAAGGAAAATGACAATAACAATAATGATGGAGCTTGGAGATGTGATTTCTGCATCTATGTTTTGGGATTGTGTAACATCTTTACCAAATGGGCTATTATAAAAGATTTTTTAAATATAAGACAATGAAAAAGGACAATCCTGAACTTCTTTAATACAACAGAGAACTATTATGGATTGAGCACATGGACAAAAAGTCCTGCTAAATGCACCCCAAAGAGTTCAGCAAACGGTTCAACCAGGGAGAATGTTTCATCATGGCATACTTGGGTAGCAATTCAGACAAGCACATGGAAACTTGGAGTGGGTCTGCTTCTGGGCATGTATGACAGATGCTTCCCCATTCTTCCTCCATCCCAAATCACCATAATTTCATAGCATGAACAGATATCCTCTAACACCTTCCTGCTGGCCCGATGATGGCTTAGGGTTGTGCTGTATGGTAACAAAAATTGTTTTAATTGGCTGCTGAGCCTGAATTTTGTGATTGCTGTCCCCTCAGAGTCCTACTTCCAGCCAATTTTGAGTGAGTTTTGGCTACCTGCTTACAAATCACGAAGTTATGTACTGTGCCCAAGATGAAGCTGCTTCCTATTTATGAGTTCTTTCTTTTGGCATAGGGCCTTGTGAGAATTTAGAATTTAGAAGGCCTTTCCTGGGCACCTGAGCATCATGGTCTCAGCTACTAGAGCAGTTTCAGGGTCAAGAGCCAGAGAAGACAGGCTGAAAGTCATAGAGAGAGAGGAGAGAGAGAGAGCGTGCACATCAGAAAGAAAGAGCACACGGTGTCAGATTGCACTTAGGAAGGGAAAAGATAAAATGGCTAATTAGTCCTTGCAGAGGAACTTTTTGCAAATATACAAATGAGTCTTAAATATCTGCTCTCAATTGATTATTCTAGTACTAATAAGTTATTAGAATATATCATTTTATGACCCTTTATTGTTTACTATCCCCTTTTTGTGTGGGAATAAAACCACCTGCTCCATAACTGATTCATATTTGTACTCTGTGTGCTTTTTAAAAAAACTTTCCCCTCTTTCAAGGAAGAAACCATAGACTAGAACTAAAAACAGAATTGTCCCAAAGTTGCCATTTCTGGGCATGATAGAATAAGAAATCTGCTTCCCTAATTGAGAGATCAGGTACCCGAAACTAAATCTGGGCAAACCACAAAGTTAGGTAAAAACAGGGATGGACATATGTTACCAGCCATTGAAGCTTCAGCCCAGTGATACATGGCTATTCACTGTTCTAAATGACTATTTACACTATTCATAATGTCAGATACTTAACTACAGTTCCCTGCTGATATTTCATGTTGCCAAACATAGAGATAAATATAGATTAAAGATAGAGATGAGATAGATATAGATATAGACCCCTTTGCCATGACAGAATATTGTCACATTTATAAAAACTTGGATAATAAGATTACCTTTGCCAAATTTATTAACTGCTAACTTTTTGACATCCACAGTATTAAAATACTTTAATGTGACTATTGCAAATTTGTGATGCAATTAAATTTAAGGTACATTTCCCTCCCTAAAATCATAACAATGCTATGTATCCATAGGGGAGTGCCTCCATAGGAGAGTTACTGGCACTCAAGAAATGTCTGAGAGGTAGTCCATCATAGAGGATTCAGAATCATGAATACTTGAGTTCAAATCCTCCTTACCTGCTGGTCATGTGACCCTGGGAAGGTCACAAATTCTCTGAGCCTCAGTTTTCCCATATGTATAATGGGGATAATGGTACCTACCTTATAGAGTTGTTGTGTGGGTCAACTAAGAGACTATATAAGCATCCTGCAAATTTCAAAAGACTATGACATTGAGATATGATTTGTTGTATTTAATTTGTTAAGTAATAGTTCTTTCAAGGAAGGCTTAGGAATAGTACAGTCACAGGGACCCTGAATATACTTGTCTCTATAACATATCATCATTCAGGTTGAAAGGAAGAAAATTCAACCCTTTGGTTGGAAATATAGAAAAAGCAACTGCATCCTTTTGTCAAATATATATTTGTTAACCTATCTTTTTGCCAAATTTGCTGCATGTTAAGGCTGGTGCTTGCCTTAGCCTTCTAAGGACCAAGAATGCCTGCTCATTGTTCACGGTTAGTTTCCACCGGCGTGTGACAAAAACAGCTAGCTGGCTAGTCAGCCTCCGTCAGTGTCTATTTATGGCAAAATGTCAAAAAAAAAAGAATGTCCTCCATTTGTGGTTCAACAATAATGAACATGGCTAAATCTGAAAATTTAACAAAAGAAAGTGAACAGCTTTTTAAATTCTGAAGAACATTAGATTCTGGTGTCCTTTTTGTTCTGATTGTTGTGGCTTTAACACTCTGAAAAGACCACCTGTTGGGCAGCCATTTTGTGATTGTATTAAATGCAGTGATTGCATAAAAGAACACTTTTCAAAATAACCCAGCATTATTATTCACTTATTTTATAGTAAATCTGCATTCAAAACCTGTAGTAGAGGCTAAGGCTTTTTTCTTTAGTAAAATTTAAAGCTGTAAGTTTGCTGCAAATGCATACTTAACTGCAGATGCAGGATTTTATGGTCAAAAGTATGATACTTGCACTTAAAAAATAAGATCAAGTAAACATTTCATATGGCAATTATTAGGGCACCTAAATGTCAAAGAAAAGTAAAACTGTTCAAAGAAGAGAAAATCCCACAGGAAGTGACACAAATTGAGAGCTAATGATTATCAGGCTGGAAATAAGATAGTGGATGAAAATATTGTTGTCTATTAAAAGAATAGGCTTCCCCTCAAAGGCCCCCAAAGCATTTTTTACTGGTAAAATAATGTGGAACTTGTGAATAAGAGGAATTCCATGGACCAGCACATAGGCTTACATACGCATATATGCTAGAATTTCACACTGATTCCAATGTAAATAAAATTCCAGGTCAATTTTAGCTGATAAAAGTTCATGAAAATTACAAATAAAGTAAAAGGAAATAATAAGAAAAGAAGATAAATAACAAGTCCTAGAATAAAGAATGTGTGATGCCATGTGAATCATGTTAATGAGTTTAAAAAATAAAGTGGTTGTTTTCATTTTTCTACTCTTTAGAATGAGTGTACAAATATTTGACATATTACTTCCTCTATTTTTGGACTGGAATATTATATAGATTATCATTAAAAACCAGGATTTGTAATTATGTAATAGCCTCAATAGTAAAATCAATGAGATCATGTACATAGAGCACGTTGCAATCCTTAAAGTGTCATCTACTTTATACTTAGCAATAAAACATTTTCTGAATTTTGACAAAATATAGCAAATGATCTTCCATTATTTATTGTTGTTTTAAAATATTTTATCATAACCATCCCTAAGTTTTCTAAGATGTCTCAACATTCAGTTTTGCTAGTGATATGATAGTATTTTCTTCCTTCTGTAATGACGTCTTGTGAGCTCTCTTTCAACTATTTTACAAGTGCAGTATTTAATGAATTAAATTTCAGAAGTGAAAGGAAAAGTTGGATTGATGTTAAACTAAGACTATTTCTATTTTTTTTGTTGGGATAAGTCTAAAGAGTTTTATTTTTTTGTTCCTATAAATGTGACTTTTATAGCTTCAAATTCTATGGTTTCTGGAGAATAAAACGTTATTCTATATTGTTATATTAACTGAGGATATATATTAAAAGAAAAATTAAATCAATGGCTGTAAATGTTTTTTAAAGTGAAAAGACTATTTAAATTTAAATACATATGCTTTAAAAACATCAAATTTATAAAGAAAATTCATTTTGATCCATGTGAAATTGTTGGCCTACTATCTTTCATGATAAGGGGAGCAGGGGCAGGAATACATACAGACCTGGGATTTTTTTTTTTTGTCACAATTCAAATCAGTTTTTAGAATTTAAATTGTGTAAGACTTTTGCAAGCAAATTATAGAGCTTACATGTTATAAACTCTGGAAATTGATTCTAATCTTGAATAAAGACAATCATAACCAGTAGACATAAATTAAGATTTTACTTCTAATAAATATGCAGATTTTTATATCTTCTCAGGTTTAATTCACAAAAATGTTGGATGCCTACTGTTTTTTGGTGTCATTACAAGGAATGGGAGACAGTATGGCACAGTGAGACTTAGAACTAGGCAAATGTGGGTTCAAATTTCTCCTCTGACACATACTGGTTATATGACCATTGGCCCACTTAACCTCTCAGTACTCTAGGTAACTTTAAGTACAGAGAAGATGCTGACCTGAACTAGAGGAATTCCCTCTATTAGTGAAATCACATGTCAAGTCACTATCCCTAACATAAGATGAAACATTCCTGGTTTTTAGCAATATAGTTATGTCTCATTCATGCTTCAAAATCACAAACAGAGAATGATTATTTCAAAATATGATTAAGTGAAACCAGGTGCTGAGATAGCGATGAATTAGTAGATGGGGAGGGGACTAAAGATGGAATGACCACAAATATTCAGAATTTTCAGAACATCAGAAAAAGCATAGATGCATATAAAATTAATGAACATTTTCCTAGAACATATAAAAGTAATGAACATTTGAGAAATTCAAGATGCAAATCTTTCTTTTTTCCCACATATTTGGATTCCTAAAGATTTGTGTTTGTTTTCTTGATATAAATGTCAATAGAATATTATTCCTAAAATATATGGAAATAAAAATAAAAGGCATAGTTCCATGTTGAAATCCTGTTATAATCTGATGCTAAACAGTCCTCAGAAATTAGTGACTTCATCAAGAAGTTATTTAAACATATAAGATGAGAAATATGTCTTCTGTAAAGGAAACACTAGCTTCTTTGGAACTCAAAATAAAGGCAAAATTAAATAATTTAGGGTAAATTAATTCATGGGCTGGCTGTTTGCTGAAAAGATACTGGTACAATCTAATCAGAATTATGGAAACTTGAGTCTATGAGGTCAAAATGGCTCAGGTTTGAAAAAAAGAGAGATATTCTCTAAGACTGACACAATATACCTGGAATCCTGAGGGTTAATGAGAGGTAAGCAGGTGAAGGGGAAGATGAGATGAAAGAAATAAGAGAAACTGAATAGATGAAAGAAATGATTCAATGGGAGGTATTGTTGGTCACAGCTAGGTATCAAAAACAAAACTAGCAAAATGGGAACTGCTTTAACATGAGAAGGAAATTTTTTTTTAAATGAATGTATACCACATACTAAAAAGAAAAAGAAAATAAGAAATAATAAAAAGGCTTTCAGGCTTACTACAGAACATGTCTATGAAGAAATAAAGGGAGCAATGAAGAAAGGAAGCAGTGAAATTGAAATTTCCTCCAAAGGTATCTCATGTAGAAGGCTTCATTGTACCTTCCCTTTCACATCAAGAATTTAATTTTGCATTCCCTTTGTCTGTCTCAAGGCACACTTCTAGTATATTCCACATTGATTTCTTTTTCTCTAAAGTCACTATTATTGCCTAAGAAAAGAATAAAAAAGAAGTCCTTGCCTAATCTCATTTTTGGCCTCAAATTGAGGCAAATATGAAAACCCAAAAGAATTTGGACTGTTTGCTCACTAGCTTTTCCTTTACCACACCAGTAGCAACTATCATTAGATTGGATTCCTAGATGAATGCAAACTATATGTCACAGGGTGGTAGAAAACACTTCTTATAAATCTATTGTTTATTCTCTTCCATGAATTGAAGTAAATAGGTCAACTTCAATCAGATGGTAAGGTCTTATCATGTACCTATCATCAATCCATAAATTAGAATCTAGAAAGGTGAACTTACATCTGCAGGTTCATGAATGAGTCTAATCTTGAGACCTTGCTCATTTCTGATCCAAAAGATTCCTGGAAGATCAGATGGACTTTTTGGCTAAATAAGGAGTGTGGATCCTATCTAGAGTAAGTTTACTTGTTTAAATCCACAATCAAAGATCTACCCAAGATTTACATTTTAGTAGATTTGGAATAGTTTTGCTGTCATAACCCACTCAGCTTCCTCAGTATCCTTCAGTCTACATCAGATGGCCTTAAACTATAATCTTCAATCCTGAAACCCTGAATAGAAATGGACAGGACAGATAACTTGCCTCCACAGACAAAGGGTATTCTATGCCATTTCAGCTCAATTTTTACTTATTTAAACAATTTGTGAGAAAGCTAAGGATCATAAGCAATTGTATTTGCTTTACAGGGTAACTCTCTGGTTGTCGTATTACCTGATTGGTACCTTACTTTATCCACTTATAAAATGGGAGCAACAGCCCTCAATCACCTCAGAGGTGAATTGCAAGGATTAACTGGCAATAGATCAGGCACTAGAGACCCATTTCTATGAATTACAAGTAGTATTTTTTGTGATTCCTGTGGAATTAAAAATACTATAATTCATTTTTTTTAAGAACAGAAAATTGTCTTTATGCCCATCCCCCACAAATTTCCTCAGGCAGTATTCTTTACTCCAAGTTTCTTTCTGGTGCCCATAGCAACCCCAACAAAATGTTGAAATATTAATGCAGGATTTTTTAGAGCTTGCCTACCCACTTGTTTAGAATTCACAACCTGAGCCTCAACATCTGAATTAAATAACATACACCAAGACATCTTGACTTTACTAACCATGTTTACTATTTAAACCCAATCCTTCATAACGGTACATTGCAGAAATAATATTCTTGTTTTTTATCATGTCCCT
This sequence comes from Dromiciops gliroides, assembly GCF_019393635.1. NCBI lineage: Eukaryota > Metazoa > Chordata > Mammalia > Microbiotheria > Microbiotheriidae > Dromiciops > Dromiciops gliroides. The sequence continues at coordinate 269,972,637 of NC_057862.1, read as the reverse complement.
CAACGTGCTAAAGTAGCATCCTGCATTTTAGGAAGGGCAAACTAACTATATCTTCTTTATAAGTCATTTGACTATTTCTCTGTATATATAAATTACAAATTTATATATGTGTGTAGATATACATAAACATGTACATGTAATAACTAATGTAAATGTACTTTAAAGGAAACTCATTGTATAATTACATACCTAAGAAGTTACAAACTTTAAAAAAAAATCTTACTTCTATCTTCAACCACTTTATTAAATTGATGGCTAGTCATTAAAACACCTTAAGGCATATTCAAGTATAATAATATATTTAATATTTGTTTTTCATGCTTTGTTGATGGTCCACAGGTGGAGGAGGTTCACTGGTGCCGAGTAGAAATTGCAACTCTAAGGAAAATCACTTGAAGAGGAAAAATAACTAAGAATTTAAACTGCTTCAACTTCCTTTTTTCTCAAAATAGATCCATGCTGTATCCTGATTTAGGGCACTTATGTTTTCACCTGGTCTCGTGACCTCTGGCAGTTTTCTTCCATTCACTTGGCTTCTTGTGTTTTGTCATGATTATGAATTATATTTGATAGTATTCTTTGACTATTAATTTTTTCCTGTCTTCCTTTATTTTTCCAATAGGAATCTCTTTGAAAATTAAAATCATGCTAGTCCCTTCATTTGTATACCAAGGTTTCAGGAATTACTCTAGGATACCAAGTCAATTAGAAAAGCTAGAATTCTATTCCAGAATCCTTCACCCCTGAAATGTAGCTTCTTTTTGAATGAGAAACAATGGCTGTGGGATAGCATCAAGCAGCTAACACTGCATGGGCTAAAGGAACACTTTTCTTTGTAAAACTATATAGGGCAACTTGGAAACACAGGATCTAATTGCCTACATGGGAATTTGGTCCCCACTTTAGGAGCTTGGTTCATGAAAAAGAGCCCTGACTTAGGTATAAAGGTGGTAAAGAACTGGGTTTTACTCCTTTACTCTAAAAGAAGACTGAGAGGGGCAGCTAGGTGGTGCAGTGGATAGAACACCAGCCCTGGAGTCAGGAGTACCTGAGTTCAAATCTGGCCTCAGACACTTAACACTTACTAGCTGTGTGACCCTGGGCAAGTCACTTAACCCCAATTGCCTCACTAAAAAAAAAAAAAGAAGAAGACTGAGACTTGATACCATGCAGGGGCTGGACTTGGAGAGGAGATGGGGGAAAAGGCTGTAACTACAGTGTTATTAGGGGTTATAGGGTAATTTCATTTAAGTCCTGAGCCAGTCTGATGAGGGTCAGGCACCATAATTTTGACAATAAGTTAGTTATGAAAATAGACCAAAATTTTTTAAAAGGCAAGCAAAAATGCTGTGGGGAATTTAGGAATAACTCAGGAGAAACTTCAAACCTATCAGTTTCTATAAGAGCTCTGGGTATAGTAACTCATGCATTATGGTCTTTTCATGTGAAGTGTTCTGTAATTATCTCTGTGGCCATGACTTATTTATCCCAAGCAGTTACTGACATAGATATTCAAATACTTAATGAAACTCTCCCTTCCAAGTGCCAAAGGTATTAGTTCAAGACATTAGGCTTAAAAAACAAAACCACAGGGGCAGCTAGGTGGCGCAGTAGATAGAGCACTGGCCCTGGAGTCAGGAGTACCTGAGTTCAAATCCAGCCTCAGACACTTAACACTTACTAGCTGTGTGACCCTGGGCAAGTCACTTAACCCCAACTGCCTCGCTAAAAACAAAACAAAACAAAACAAAACAAAAAACCACACCAACCATCCCCCACTCTCATCTCAAACAAATATCACTTATAAAGTTCTAGCAATATGCATTTTAAGCCATCTTATTTTCCTAGAAAAATAGAAAACAATGCTTGAGGTTGTCATATCTAATAAAAATCTTACTTCTAAAGATATGTACCATAGACTTTGAAATAACCCCAAGCCATTATGAATATATCATTTTCTCTGAGATATTTTAAGAAAAATGACCACTACAAAAATATAGGCAACAACTGCACCCTAGACTCTGACATACTGGATGTGTGACCCTAAGCAAGTCACAATGCCCTCTCTAAGCAATAATCTAAAGCTATACATTTCAAATCCCTTGTAGTTCTATCAGCATTATCCGCATTAGTAAATGTTAATTTGCCCACTCAAGGTTCCTTAGACAAATGAAATCAGAAGTGTGGTCCCCACCCCTTCTCCCCCCCCACAAAAGTAGGCAAAAAGGTTAGTATTGTAGCTTTAATATATGGAGATGAAAAGATTCTAGCTTATCAGTAGGGGAATGAGGAGAACAAGCTAAGGAACTTGGATTTGTACTAAATTTTATGATTTCCCATCAATTCTAATATAAAACAATACTGATATTCTGACTACATTCTCATTTATTACTTGTTCTAGGACTAACCTTGATTGATGAACAGTATCACTTTTTTTTAAGAAGGTATTTGAAGTGTGCATGGTGGAGGGAAGTTTGAATTACTACAAAAAGGAAATGAAGATCTTATCGAATATCATCTCCCTCCCCCTACAAGTGATTCATCAGTCTAAGATGTCATGAGAGAGGGTGGTATATTAGATAAAAGAAAATTCATTATTTACTAGCTCTGTGACTTTGAACAAATTATTTAATCTCTTTGGAATTAGTTTCTTCATCTGTAAAATGGAGGGAATAATACTTTGCCCTCTGCCATCTAGTTAATGTCAAGAACAAATGAGATAATAGACTTGAAAGAACTTTGTAAATGGTGGGGCGCTATATAAATGTTATTTGTATTATCATCAAGTGCATCTTACCAAGGCTTTCTGATACTTTCATTTCTACCTGATGTCTCTATAATCTGAAAATTTATTATTCCACCTGCCCACTCCCACTTTGCAAAATATTGTATTAATTTGGGCCTTGCTCCCAAATGGTGACTTTCCCTGAAAGAAATACAATAATGAGGAAAGAAAGATCACTCATCCCATGAAACTCTTACAATGTGGCTGAAAATAGAGCTGGTACAAATTGAATTCTTTCATGAAGCATTGCTTCAGTTTACTAGCATATTATTAGGTTTATGGGGGGGGGGAATTAGAAAAACTTGAACATTGGAATGTGAAAGGACACTACTTCTCCTGGGGAGTGAATGTTCAGGACTTCCTCTTACCTTACAGAAAATTGACCTGATCCACACCTGGGAAAGGGGACCATTAGTAAGCATTATTAGAGCTAATGAGCAAAAGCAGGGACACCTGGTCTGTAAAGAATTAAGGGGGGGAAAAAAACTACCTGTTAGTCTGTTGGCATGTGACGACCCAATAAGGCTAAACAGGTTTTGGTGTTTTTGTTTTTTTGTTTTTTGTTTTTTTGTTTTTTTAAAGCAGACCCTAGGAATTTTCTCGTGCCTTCTTTTCTTTAGGGTTCCCCCCTCCCCCCTTTGTACTTAATGGAGATCTTGAACTGCAGCAGTGTCAGAACTCAGATGGTTAACATTCACTTCGTGCTGTTTTATTGCATATTACTGCGCGCTCCGGAGCAGCAGGAGCAGATTCAGGCAATTACAATCAAGTCAGGGCACACGCCGAGGCTGAGCAACACGATCATGATGAGGATACTGATGAGGCACTTATCGGAAACCCCACATCATCCACACTCATCAGCCACAACATGTCACCCCAAATGAGGCATCAGCTGCCTTCAAAAGGCTCATTGCACAGTGTTTATCGCTTCCCTCGGACCCACTTTTCATTTTGCGGTCAGGCCTGAGTTCAAACAGCAGCTGACTGGCAAGAGGCAGCTTCCCCTGGAGTCAGGCTTTGTCCTGGGATCTTGGGGGCGGGGGTGGCAGGACTAGAAGGAGGGGGCTGGCAAAGCAAGTGTCCTGTTCCATCTCTCTCAAAGAGGAATCTCCTTCGGAGAAGGGGCCATTGATTAATTTCAAGCACTAGCACACACACACACACACACAGTATTGGGAAAAGGGAACCACAATAAGGAACATTTTACAAATATTTCATCATCCTTAAAATAGCGAAAGGGTGGGACTACTATACCTCTCATACCTCAAACTTCCAGGAAGGTCAATCTCAGATCCAGCCCACAAGAAGAAGCCAAGCAAGAACCATTCAACTGATGGCACTGGTAACACTTTTTTTCAAGCTTTGCTTTTTAGCTCCTGTTTCTTAGCCATTGTGAGGGAAATGGTCATTAAGTATTGAAAATCAGATTTAGCATTAGCTCCTAAAGCTCTGGTGTCCTTTGCTTCAGGAGGCCATAGTGATAATTGCTTAATATCATTCCTTTGTACATTAGATTAATGCAGCTTTCAAAATAGTCACCTGCTTAGCGCATCTAATTATTTTTGGTATTTTTGGATCCCCAATATTCCATTCCTGGATATTCCCCTCACTGGTACAGGCAGCAAGCCCTCAACATCTTCTTATTCTGTAAAGTTCTTCTTCATGTTTTTCCATAAATCTTCCATAGAGAAGCTCCTCAACAAACTGGAGGCCTTCCAATTGATGGAGGATACCAATATTCTATTCAGGGTGTTTATCTTTTGTCTCTCATTCAGGATACATGACTAGCCTATCCACTTCTTATTCTGATATCACTTGTCCTTGATAATGTTCTATATATCACTTCTTTTGCATAAGTCATTGTTGGTAACAGGCTGCAGCCTGCTTACATGAACCATGCATTCTTATTGCTTTGTGTTAATTTGTAATAGCTCCTCTGAGATCGTTGTGTATACTCATTCATAACCACATAACACTGGGAGAATGTTGGCATTCAATATATGAGCTTTCACAGCAAGAGTGAAATGCCTAGAATTAACTCATTACTTATTCCAGCCAAATTGTATGCAATATTGAAGCCATTAACAAAAACACCTGATTGTAGGGGTCAGCAGACCAATACATATTTTGTATTTATTAGTCTAGTTCATTTAATCAATGTAAAAGTCATCTAAGCATCCTAGAAATAACTTAGTTTTTTTTTCCTCTTTAAATTTTTTTTGGTAATTTTGAAATTACCAAACACCAACATTTCCATATACAAAGAACAGAAAAATATTAAATATGAAAACATGAATCTCATTAAATATAGCTTTTAAAAAGTATTCAATATATTCAACACACTAGTTTCAAAGTTGTCCTGTTTTTCTCCTTCAAATTTCCTTCTGTTCTCTTCTGTGCATTTAAAAAATGCTTTAATGGCATTCTTTTCTTCTTTTTATTGTCATCACTATTACTAATCCCCTCTCCCACATCAATTCCACCCACAACATTAAAAAAAAACCCACAAACCTCCCTTGAGACAAATTAGCATAGTCGAGCAAAACAAATCCACACATTGGCCATGTCTGAAAGTGTAAGTTCCCTGTCAATAGGTGAAAAGCATTCCTTTATTCAAGAAACTTATTTATATTCTAAAAGCAGAATAAAACACATCTAGGGAACTAGTGGCCAATGAAGGATAATTTGGTCACTAAAGTTCCAGAAGTGTCAAAAAAAGTGAAGCTATTGGAGTGTATATTGATATACTTTTCTTAAGAACAATGACAGAGTTAATTTCACTATAATTCTAGAATTGGAAAGGGGGGTTAAATGGCAAATTACATAAGCATCAGGGTAGTTCATGAAAAGTGAACAAGTTGGGTAAATGAAGTGAAGGATGACTGACTGGAATCTTGTCCTAGATATAGTAGACAACTGAAGCAACTAGTAATTGAGACAGTGGGGCCCCAAGGAAGTCCTTCATGTCTTAATTTATATGCCAGGTGTAATGGTGGTTGGCAAGAAATGTAGTAGTTGGGGAAATGACATGGTCATTATGTTAAACAAATTTCATCTTTCAAAATTTTTTTACAATGTTGTAATCATATAAATTGTAGTGGTTCTGTTTACTTCACTTGGCATCAATTCATACAAGTCTTTAAGGGTTTCTCTGAATCCATCCCTTTGTCATTTCTTTTGGTGCAATGATATTCCATTACATTATTCACATATAATAGTTTATTCAACAGTTCTCAAATGGAGGGTACTCCCTTGGTTTCAGTCTCTTTCTTCCTTCTGGGTTTTATTGGAAATATATAGAAATGCTTATAATTGTGTATGGGTTATTTTATACCTTGCTACTTTGCTAGACTTGCTAATTATTTCAGCAAATTTTTAATTGAATGTCTAGAATTTTCCAGATCAGCCATCATATTTTCTGTAAAAATGCTCATTTCTTTTTCTTTTGCTTATTTCCTCAAATTCTTGTGTCTTATTGCTATAGCTAACATTCTTAGCTCTTATCAAATAATATTAACAATAATGTACATCCTTCCTTTACCTCTGATTTAATTGAAAAAGCCTCTAGCATTTCTCCATGACAGATAAAGTTTCTTAGATACTATTTACCATATTAATGAAAAGTTCATTTATTGCTTTGCTTTTGGTGTTTTTAAACACTATTACTTATTAAAACACTATTTCTAAAAATTATCACTTAAGTAAATGTTGTATTTTGCCAAAATAACCTTATTTCCTGATATGATCACATGGTTATTATTGTACTCTTATTTATATGATTTATAAAGTAACCATATTACAATTTGTAGTTTATGATTTTCCTAATATTGAACCAGCCATACATTCTTGGTATATCTCTAGCCTAGTTATAATGTAAAATCTGTTTAATATGTTATAGCCTCTTTGATAATTTTATTTACTAGTGATGTTGGTTTTTTCTCTCTGCTTTGATCACAATAGAAATTTAACAGAATGTTCTTTTTCCTACTTTTGCAAAAAAGCATATGTAATATTAGAATTTTTCTCTAAATGTTTCATAGAATTCACTTATAAATCCATCAGATTGGTACTTACTTTGCTGGGCTATTATGAAGAAAATTCTTTGTCAGGGACAAGGTACTATATAAATATAAGCTATTATTGTTGCAATAATCAACCTCATTGGAAATCTACCTATACTATATAAATATAGTTTACTATAAAAAAATAAATAAATTATGAGCAGGATGCTATCTGAAAAACCTAAAAAGACTTGCATGAACTGATGTAAAGTGTGTTGTATACAAAATAACAGCAATATTGTAAGATGATCTGCTGTAAACGACTTAGTTATTTTCAGTGATGCAATGATCCAAGACAACTCTTAAGGACTTATAAAAAAATGCAATCCATCTACAGAGAAAGAACTGATGGTACTTGAATACAGATGGAAGTAAATTTTGTTGTTGTTATTGTTGTTGTTAGTTCCTCTTTCTAGAGTGTTGGGGTTTTTTGGTCTGCTATGTTTTACAAGACTGCAAATGTATAATACATTGAATAGCCTGAGTATTGATAGGGAGGAAGGAAGAGAATTTGGAACACGAAATTTTAAAAATCGATGTTACAGTTTGTGGGGAAAATTCTAAACAAACAAATAAGTAAGCAAATAAGGAAACGAATGAATGAATAAAATAAACAAGTTCACGCAAAAAATGAAAATTTTTTAAAAATCCATTAGATCCTGGGTTTTTTCTTGTGACTTGTTCAATTTCTTTTTCTCATATTGAGTTATTTAAATTCTCTAAATTTTGTCCTGTTAATATGGGCTTTTATTTTATTTTATTATTTATTTTTTTAATATGGACTTTTAATATTTTATAGTTAACCATTTCATTTATCGGGTTTGTTGGCATATAGTTGAGCAAAATAGTTTCTGATAATTTCCTTTGATTCCTCTCATTTGTTCTGCTTTCTTTTTTAATTTTTTGATATGCTTTTCTTATTTTTAAAAAATCAGACTAGTAAAAAATGTATTAGTTTATTTTTTAAAAATCAACTTCTGCTTTTATTGAGGCATACATTTCTTTCTTTCTTTCTTTTTTCATTTGTTTTGTTTGTTTGGGTGGGCAATGAGGGCTAGGTAACTTGCCCAAGGTCACACAGTGTCAAGTGTCTGAGGTCAGATTTGAATGCAGGTCCTCCTGAATCCAGGGCTGGTGCTTTATCTACTGCACCACCTAGCTGCCCCCTACTTCTGTCTTTATTAATTAATTGTGTGTGGATATTTCCTTTCAATTCTGACTGATTTTCAAAATTTCTTTTTTGATGTTTTGATTTTTTGAAATGTTTTTCTAGGTTTGTTTTTAATTGAATGCCCTTTTTGAGTGATCTGTTCTTTCTCCCTTTTATTATGGCAACTCTTTAGCAGTATATCTTTTTCCTCAGGATTGCTTTGGCTGAAATCTTAAATTTTTGGTATGTTTTTTCTCATTTTAGACATTTTCTTTCATGAAATGATCTGTTATTAATGATTTGTCCTTTGGCCCACCATTTTTTTTTACAACTACCTTGTTTAGTCCCTATTTACTTTTTTGTTTGTTTTTTGTGGGGCAGTGAGGGTTAAATGACTTGCCCAAGGTCACACAGCCAGTAGGTGTCAATTGTCTGAGGCCGGATTTGAACTCAGGTCCTCCTGAATTCAGGGGTAGTGCTTTATCCACTGTACCGCCTAGCTGCCCTCCCACCCCCATTTACTTTTGAATCCTTTCTCCCAGGGCCCTTCATTAAATATTTTTAAATTGAGTTGTGGCTAGTAAATTCTATTTAATACTTCTGCTTTTCTGCATGTCTTTGTGAATGTTTTATGTCCTGACATATGATTGATTTTTGCAAAGGTGTCATAAATAAGTAAGATATATGCAACTGAATGGAAAGACTAAGGGTAAGAAAAGTCATATGGAAAGTCAAGCTGGAAAAGGAATGAGGCTATCTTTGTTGGCTTGGCCCTTTTCCTTAAACAAGGTTGTTGGTAGGAAGCAGCCAATCAGATGAAGAGCAAGTCATAACACTTATTTTGAAATCACAAATTTTTCCAACAAAATTGATACATTAGGGAATATTTTGAGCATGATAAATTTCAATAAATAAAATGATAAATTTCTTTGAGTTTTTGTCCAGGAGAAAACTATACCATTTCACAATAATTTAGAAGCTGCCTACTTCCACAAGCAGACTTCTTTCTCAAAGCAAAGTACCGTATTTGTTTTATTTCTTCAGTGCTGTAGAGTCTGTACCACCCTCCTCTATCTTCTGCCAGGACCAGAGGTATTCAGTTGCAGCCAGCCCAACTTGTGAGAGACTGTCAGTGCCAGCCCTAAGGGAACTTGAACACAAACTGAGCAGTAGTTAGAGGCTGAGGATGTAAGCATATTTATTGTATTATTTACATATGAATTTCTTTACCATTTAACATGTATAAAACTATGCTACCATTTTGGAGGGGCAGGGCAATGAGGGTTAAGTAACTTGCCCAGGGTCACACAGTTAGTAAGTGTCAAGTGTCTGAGACTAGATTTGAACTCAGGTCCTCCTGAATCCAAGGCTGGTGCTTTATCTGCTTTGCTACCTAGCTGCCCCATGTGCTACCATTTTTATTAGGTTCTTATATTTATTGTTGTTAATGCGTCACTGAAAGTTTTGGGGCATGATGTCCTTAACCCTATTTTACACACACACACACACACACACACACACACACACTTCACACTCCCTGGCTGACCCCCAAGGCCTGAGGTTTTTATTGTATGATTTTGCAACATGCCATGCTTTTGAGGAATGCATATGTCTCATTATAGGCAGCCAGGTGGCACAGTGGATAGAGCACTGATCTTGGAGTCGGGAGTACCTGAGTTCAAATGCAGCCTCAGACCCTTGACTTCCTAACTGTGTGACTCTGGGCAAGTCACTTAACCCTGGGGGCGTCTCCAGTTATTCTGATGTATATCTTGCCACTGGACCTAGATTGGCTCTGAAGGAGAAAATGAGGCTGTTGACTTTCTACAGCCCTCACTCACTTAAAATTCAATTCACTGCAAATCATGACATCAGGAGGTGAAAGAACGAAAAGACAAACAATGACATGTCTCATTATATCAAAAGTGACCGTACTTTCAAAGTAAAAAGTTATGAGGAGATTGGTGGGGAGGTAGAATGAGCTTCCAGGGTCAAGAGGTTTCTGTGGTATGATAAACAAAGTCCTTTGGAGAGTAAGTATTGTAGCCTGGAGAAGAATGAATAATAAAAATTTTGCTCTTTGAATCTTTGTTTAAAGTATTTTTCTTGTCAACATATTGTTGGTTTCTTGTTTGTAATCTATTTTGCTCTTTTTTGTTTTATGAGTGAATTCATCCCATTTAAAGTCATGGTCATGATTGTTAATTGTGTATATATCTCCAGCCTATCCTAATACTTCTGCCTTTCTTTTTCCTCATTCCCTACTTTATAAGGAAGAAAATGGTAATAAAAGGGTGTGTAATCAACACTGGAGATTTATATAATTGAAACAATATGCTTGCATTCCACTATTCCTTATCTTTTCTGGCACTTTTTTTTCATTTCTTTCTTCCCTTTTAATCCCACTTTTGTGATTAATTTTCCAAAGTTGGAGTTTATTTTATTTATGATTATTCTCTCCTTGAGTCTTCTCTCCCTCTTAAATTTCACTCTTCATTTCTCTGCCTGTTTCCCTTTTGAGTTAAATGCATTGTGGATATCAAATTCTAAGTATGTTCAATCTACTTCTGTCCAGTCTAGATGCCCATATTTGCTTGCTTTACTTGTGTACTCCAAATATGAAAATACCCTTTGTCCTCCTTTCTTTCCCATTGTCCTACTTTCCCCCTCCATTTACTTTCTTTTCTTAAGACCATCAAAAATAACAAACCCATCCCCAGGACCTCTGTTTGTCTTTTTGCTCTCTGTGTGATCTTTGAAGACATTAGGATTCTGAAACTTGTTTCTTTTCTCCTCTTATAATGTAACCAATTTACCATTGTATAGCCCCTTCCAAGTGCTGAAATATATTTGCCAATCTCATTTCAGAATTTCTACTGAGTTCTGGTCTTTTCATCAGAGATACTGGAAAGTTCTCTATTCTGTTTATTTTATAGTAGGATTATGCTCAGTATTACAGAGTAAGTTATTATTGGCTTCTTTTGGGAATATTGAATTCTAAGATTTACTCTTCTTTAGTCTTAACTGCCAAATTTTGTGTAATTTCTTGGTATTTAATTTTTTCTTTCTTTTTTATTGTTGGTAATATTTTTTCTTTACCTGGATACTTTGGATTTTAGCTGACTTTCTTCAGACTTTTCTTTTGGATATTTTTTTTCAAGAGATGACCAGTAGATTTTTTTTCTATTTTAACTTTGTCCTCAGGTTCTAAAAGATGTGAGCAGTTTTTATTTAAGATTTCTTGAAATCTAATATCCAGAATTTTTTTGGTCCTGTTGTTCCAGAAGTCTAGCAATTCTTAAAGTATCTCTGCTTGCCTAGTTTTTAAGGTCATATTGTTTTTTGTAGTTAATACTATAAATATTCTTTTATATTTTCAATGTTTTGATTTTTCTATAATATTTATCATTATCTCATGAACTTACTATTTCTTTTAATCCATTAAATTTTTCTTTTCTTCTTTCATCTGTTACTTGGATGAGTAAAGTTTACCATGTGCTATACTAAAATTTCCTTTTCTAGTTATTTTCTCCAATACTTTTATTTCATTGATAATATTGTTAACAACTGGTCATAACAATTAGCTCACATTAATCCTATTGGTAACACTGAAGGCTCCAAAGGTCCATGTAGTTTCCTCCTGTGGTTTTAGGGAATTTATTTTAGATAAAAGTTAGAAATACAATCTTATTTGCTCTTGGTCCCCAATTACAAAAACTCCTAATATTTAGGAAGATGTTTGGTTCTGTACCTTAACTTATTTTTATAGCTGTCCCTAGGTAACCCCTGGCTTCTTTGTGGTTAAGGCAAGATTCAGGTTGCAGTAAATGTTTGATAATGAAACCACAGGTTATTAAAGTGTCACAGTATTGTCAGGCTCTGAGAAGGGAAGTTGGGGCAACTTTTTTCTTGAAACTTCCTCAGTCCTTGAGTAGGAGGATTCAACTGTCCTAGTCATCTACTCCAAGATGCCTTTACAGCCAAGAGCCTTCTCACTGTCTCCCTTCTATATCACAGTTCAGTCCTATTGTCTCCTGATTCATTTTGCTGGTTTCTCTGCGTTGCTGGTTCATTTTGGCTCAGCTCTGTAGGACCGTACTACTTTCTCTCAGCTTTTAGAACATTAGAATCACTACCAGTTCTGAGATGATTCCTTTTATTATCAATTTCTCAGGATATAACCAGGTCTCTATGCTTTTTACCCTCAATCTCTGATTAAATCAAGAACTATTTTTATTTTTAAAAAGGTAATTACTTCAAGGTGGATGTGATAACTAATAGAGTTCCAGCTTTAAAACTGCATTTTTTTATCTCTTGCTTCATTTCTTCTAGGTAAACTTTGAGTCTTTGTGGTCAAGCAAGTTTTTGGCCTCTTTGGTCCGTCAGGGTTCAGGGTACTGCTGTCTTCAAGACTTCCTGTAACCCTCTCAGGTCAGAGTGCTACAAACTTTCATGTTGGTTTCCAGACAAAGTTCCTGGTCAAAGAGCTCAAGCTTTCCAACCATCTCAGAGCTTCTTCTGGCTATGGCGGATCTTCCTGCCTTTATACAGAGTGCTGCAGTTTTCACTTTTCCCAGAGGCATCTTTCATTCACACTAGCAGGAATCTGATATGTTTGTCTATGACTGGACTGGCTTTTTCTGGTAGAAACCCTTTTTCAGTGCCCAAAGAGTTTCAGTCTTCAGGTTTATAACCTTGCCATTATTTTGGTTTTTTATTCTCTTACCCCACTTATCTAATTTGTTGCCAGATCTTTATGAGATGTTCTCTCACATCCATTCCCCTCTCCAGATTCTCACATACCTGCTTAATTCAGGCTTTCATCACTTACCTACAGTACTGCAACAATCTTCTAGCTGGACTTCCTACTTCAAGTCTTTACTTACTCTAAACCATCCTACACACTGCTGCCAAAGTGATTTCCCTTAAGCCCAGTGACTCCCTTACTCAGCCAACTACAGTGGAATCCTATTCCTGCATTCATTTTTGCCTCTAGGATAAAATTTAAAGTGCTCTGTTTAGCTTTTAAAGCCCTATACAGTCTGACTCCAACATGCCTTTCAGACTCACTGGATATTACCATTCCCTCTGCCCCCTCTACATGCTCTCCCTGCAATCTGCAATTCATCCACACCAGCCCTCTGTAATTCCTCACTCCATTTCCCATCTATCTCATTTTCCTGGATTTCATTCCCTCCTTACTTCTACCTTCCAGAGTTGCTCTTTTTCTTTGAAGCACAGCTCAAGGGCCATATTGATCATGAAACCTTTCTGAATCTGTCTCCCCTCCCCCTTCTCCAAGTGCCATAGTCTTCCCTCTCAAACAACCTTCCATTTTACTACTTTGTATCTATTTGTATTTATTCACTTTATATTCATTCTATATATGTAGGTGTACTTCTTGGCTTCTCCATTGATTCCTAGCAAGTAGGGATTATTTCATTTTAGTACTTGTGTCCTCAATGCCTGTCATAATGCCTAGCACATAGTAAGTGCTTAATAAATACTTGTTATTTGGTTCATGTCTGTTATTTATATTTAAATACTCTACCTTTTTCCCATATAGCATTCCCTGATCTCCCTTGTTAGGAATTCTTTCTCCATTCTTGGATCAAAGTAGCACTTGGTTTGTACCTCTTGATTATATCTCATTTAATGTAATAATTATTTGTGTGTGCATTGTATCCCCATTACCTAATTTTAAGATTCCTGATTCCAGAGAATGACTTATTTGATCTTTGTATGGTCCTCTGAACCTTCAGTGTGTCTTTACACTTAATAAGTGCTTTTAAAAATACATAGAAAACATATAGACCTAGATTATATATATGCAATGCAGTAATACATATATATTCACAGTGCATATGTAGTATGCATATACATATAATTCCTGTGTAGATGTGCATACATGCACATGTAAACTATACATAGTTACATATATTCACATGCTGACATAATATTACAATACATGTGTAGACATACAACAATATACATGTGGAGATGTATCATGCAGTGAATACATTATACATGTGTGGCATGTGTAGCACCTATATACATAGTGTGCATAATATGTGTCTACACAATGTATGAATATAGTCATCCAAACATATGCATATAGCTATACTTTGACATGTATATATTTTGGGGGTAACACCTGTAATTTCTTCAGGGTATAGAAACTCTCAATGCAGAAATTCCCTCCACTAATACAGATTGGTAGTTGCTCTATAGCTTAATATAAGAGAACTGCCAGGGACATTCATTGTTTAAGTGACTTGTCCATGATCAGACAGCTGGCATGTATTAGAGGCAGGGTTTGAATCTAGTACTTCTGGATTCCAAGGCCAGTCTCTTATCATGTGACAGTGTCATATTTATTGCTGATGTATTCTCCTTTGGTGTCCTTTTTATGTAATCTCGCTTCTGAACTTGGAATCTTTATCATCTGTCATCATAGCCTCTAAGAGTTGGAAATCACTCCATAGGCCACCTACTCTAACTGAAATCTGTGTTGGAAACCCCCTATAATACCCACCAAAATAGAATCCAGTCTCTGCTTGAAAACTCCAGTAAAGGGAGGGTTTTCCTTTACTTCCAGAGGTAGTGCACTTTTGGACAGCTCTGACATTGAGCTGAATTTCTGCCTGTCTAAAATTTCTACCCATTGAATCTGGTTCTGACTTCTGTGGCAAAGTAGAAAATGTTTAATCATTCTTCCCCATGAAACTTTACTCAATTATCTGAGGAAAAGGAGAGTGGCTATCATGTCTCTGTTTTCTGTAAGTTAAATATCTTCGATTCCTTCAGCCATTCCTTTTATTCTGTCTTCCCAGTTCCCATTTTCTGGACATGCTATAGCTTTTTTATGTCCTTCCTTAAAATGTGGGGCTCAGAAAGGAACACTGTATTTTACAAATGGTCTTACCAAGACAGAGTAGGGAAGAAGTATTAAAGGGATCAGGTGGTACAGTGGATAGTGCGCTGGACCTGGAGTTAGAAAGAACTGAGTTCAAATATGGGCTCATACACTTAGTACTCATACTTATTATTATTTGTGACCCATTTGCAGTTTTCTTGGCAAAGATATGGGAGTAGTTTGCCATTTCCTTCTCCAGTGCATTTTACAGAGGAAGAAACTGAGGCAGACAGTGATTTCTCCAGGGTCACAAAGAGTTGGACATGAATGAAATGACTAAATGGCAACAAAATTAAAGGGATTGTAGGAACTAAAGTTGGAAGGAAATTTAGAGATTGCCTAGTCCAAAAGCCTTATTTTGCAGATAAGCTATCAGGCTTAAAATGTTTTACTTAAAGTCACACCAATACGGTACAGCTTAGGTCTTCTGACTCCTAATATTGGTGATCTTTCTACTCTGCCATACTGTTTTTCCTTTCCTCACTACATATGTAACCTATGGCCCAGGTTACTCCTAAATTATGAGTCACAACACAATCTTAGAGGTTTACTCACAATTCTCTTTGGATTACCTGTCTCCACCAGGAGTTTACTTTGGGAAACCATTGAACATAGCTTATGTGTTGCTTGTATATCCAAGTTCCAACAATTGTGAATCATAGGGTCCTTGGATTCTGTACAAACATTCAAGGAAACAAATGAACATCAGGTAGAGGACTGACATTATTATATCCCACAGAAAATGCAAAAAATTGAAAAAGGCTCATGGAACCTCTGTGTGTATGTGTATGTAGATACATACATAACCTACAATCAATAAGCATAATTTTCTTTCCCCTCTAAATGGGTCTGCTTCTCAACCAGATTTCTAGAGTTCTGATTCAATGCCACCCTATGGTTTAAACTCCCCTTAGAAGGGAACTGAATTGGGAATTGCTAGTGGGACAACAGCCTGATATTTTGGTAAGTTTTTAGTGATATCTTTGAGACTCATAATGCCATCTTATAGTTTAGATTCTACCCCTACTCCCATTCCACAAAAGCATTTCGAGGATTCTGGGTTGGCAATCCCCTTTCCAGCACAATTGTGCACTGTTTGAATATATATGGTAATAGCAGAAAGAAAAGTGCCAACCTTCTGCTTTCCCATTTCATAGCTTTAGTCCCTTATTGCTACTCCAGCTTTGGATAGGGGGTATGAGTTTGGGGGGATGGGGTGGAAAAAACAGGCACACAGTTAAGTATCATCCTTTCTCCAGAAGGTTACATTACTGAACTCCTGTATTTGGGGTTATTCATAAATTAACCCCTCAAGGCTAGTACTGGCCCATACAAAATCTCCCTTCTCTGGTGAAAAGGCTAGATTTTGGCATCATGCTGCCTAGGAAATTTCCTCTCCTCTGATGAGGAGGGAGGGGTTTAGGAATAATTTTGTCCACAGACTCCTTTCTTAGGCCAACATGCATGCATTCACCTGGCCCATGTTATAAGGCATTTCTGTAGGATTTCTTGGTAATCAAATTGTGTCCTGGCTGCTGCCTTCTCTTAGTCTGGGACAATCCACCCTCAGGAACTCAACCATCACTCAGAATACATGTGTTAACACATATGTATCTGTCAAAAAGCCAATAAAAGCTTGTGGGAGAGGGGGGAATGTTCACACACATACAGGATTCCTCCTACCCTAGGACTCAGTCTGCCCTTACCTCTGCTTCTATCTCCATATCTTAAAGATAATGGGAAAAGGAGCCCCAAAGAGCTGAGCAGGTATGTCAGCTTACTTTCATAGCTGAGCACAAAGTGGAAGCTGCTCCCCAAGAGTCCATCCTTCTAAGACTGGCCAAACTAAGCTTGGCTTTTGAGGGAACATTAATAACTTACCTATTGTTTTATTTTAAAGTAACTTTTAGAGAGAAGTATTGTGTTCCAAAGTGATATGCTTTTGGGAGAACACTGATTTTTGAGAGGCTCTCTCTATTTTAAGGGGAAAAAATCACTTTCTTTAAACAATCATTTTGCCCATTGTAAGAAATTAATCCTCCTTTTGTGAGAGGCTCTTTTTAACTTTTGTACCTTCTCTATTCTCTTTTTAAGAGAATGTGTCCTTATTTTTCCAGGTCCCTTCTCATATTAATTTTTTTCTTCCCTTCCCTTCCTTCTTCCCTTCTTCTTTGGTGACATCATCCTTGAGAGGAGCATTTACCTATTTAACATCTCTAAAAAGAAACTTGAATTCACCCCCACCCTTCTTTCAAAAGATCTACAAGTAGGCCCACTCCTCAAATTTAAAATTCTCACTAAAGAACTATTCTATCCTTTCTGTCCAACCTTTCATACTGTCTCATGGTCTTTCTTTTTTTTCCTTCCACTAAGAGTCAGCAGTATGCTCACTGATTCAGAGAATATCATAAAAAAGTATCTAGACAGTAATGGCAAAAAGCAAAGGACAGATGAGTGTGACCGGTTTTGTTATCTTAGAATACAACAAAGAGTGTACCATTTTTTACAGATGCCTCTTCTGTGGGAAAGTGGGGGTTTATCTGGAATTTAGTTGAACATGGAAGGTGAGAGCTTAAAGGGTATAGTGAACATATAAAGGAAACTGTGCTCATGCACTGTATAGAGGAAAATTTGGAGATTTGGCAACTCAAGGACATTTAATGTTTACTCTGATCCTTCAAAGGCCTTTTCCTTACTGTTTTTCACAAAGTCAGGTTACATTCTTCTTTACTAAAATAAGCCTTTTCCTTCATTGTAAGTGAGAGCATTGTAAGTGATCTGTTGTATATAAAATTCAGTAAATGATAGAGAAGAGGAGCAGTAACTTAATTAACTGTAGTCCTAAATGAAGAAGGTAATGCATTTCTGTAAACTTAATGGGAACTTGATAGGTCTTTTAATCAATAATGTTTGTATCCTAGTTCCCAGGGTTTAACAAACTTCCTTTCTACTTCTTTCTAACAATGGCTTCACCATTGTCATTGGATTTTCTTTTTCTTTTATTATATTCAAGCTACCCTTCAATACCCTGAGAAATCCAGAAAGCTGTCTTGGGGGTAGGAGAAGGGAGGGAGGATGTGTGGAGGATATTGTGAATCAAGATGCAGCATCATAATTTCCAGCCAATTGTCTGGACTAAATGAAAAGGAATTATTCATGGAGAGAAGAAAAAAGAAACAAAATGGTCAGATGGCTATTGAAACCCCAGTCACCAGTACCTTTGCCTTATGAATATCTAGTAAATATGCATAAGGCAAAGGTCCTGTCCACAATTCTAGACAGTCCCTTCTGGTAGCTCTGGAGGGCACCTTGGTCAGGAAAGTAAAGGTTTACATTTGTGTCTATGTACTGGAGTGCATATTATCTTTTTTGGGGGTCATCATCTAATGCTCTTTGTGATGCACATTCTAAATTAGGCAAAAGGGATGCATCTTTCAAATGCAGATCATGTTTGCTTTAGAAGAGCAATGAGAACACTTGTCACTTTCAGAACATTTATGTGCTAGAAGTACTGTTAGCAGAAGAGCAGTTTAGATAAATTCAAGACTTTTTTTTTTTTGCTGATCACAAACATTAAGCTTCACACCTGAAGCCCTCAACCCCCTGCTGTGCTCTAATCCTAGCACCATTCACCCTTAGAGACTCAAAAGTGCTGTGTCTCAGCTCTCAAACATTTGATTGCCCTTAGTTTGAATGCCACCACCTGCAAAAATGCCTTTTTATTCCCTTTGAGCCTCTTGAGAAGGAAGTAAAAATGATAATTCATGACAGACATTAATTAATTGTTTACAAGATGATCTTTTCTTTTTCTAACTTCTGTTCAGCAGACATGTTGAACTGTAAGATTCCACTCTGATGCCAGAGTTAGTCAAGAGGTTTGCATTGTTGTTTAGCACTGAGGCATAGGATATAGACTGCAGGTCATTGTTTCTCCAGTTCAAGTAGTCCTGTCTGGGTTTTGTTTGAAGAATGGAAGTGACATGCATGAGTTCCTAAGCATAAAAGGACTATGGGTTCTAGGAAGGAACAAGAGTTTAGCCACTAATGCAGAGTAAATAAACATTTTTCACCACCTCTTGCTCCATGTGATTTTTAAAGGTCAAGAGCTACTATTACAGTATTTTAAAAGCTTCAAATTATGTTTAAAGAACATATCACTAAACTCACAGAAATCTTATCAGAATTTAGGAACCTACTGTGATTGTTTAGGTCCTTGAATTTATCATCACTGAAAGGTGTATTTTTTTTTTAAGGAATGCAGATCCCCTGTTGTTTCTGATGTCTTGCAATTTGCTCTTCTATATTTTTCCAAACTATGAAAAAATATTTGAACCTCTTAGATTTCAGAATCTTCCATAATCCATATTGCAGACAAAATCATTTCAATAGACAAGTAATGCAAAGAATAGATGATGACTTATATCAATGTGAAATACCCTATCTAGAGAGAATGTATACACACATATATGTATGTGTATCTATCCATATCTATATCAATATTACCTATATATGTAGCATCAATATCTATGTCCTCTTTATCTTTATCATATATATGTATATATATATATATGCACACATACACACACACACATATCAATCATCTGTATGTTAAAGAAATAAAAAGCTTGCGTCTAGGAAGTAGAAAGTAACAGTGGCAAGATTTCATCAGCAACTGAGGCTTTTAGATTACAAATTAGAAGCCCTTAGATCACGGCTGCTAGGCTAAAAATCAATTCTATATTTTCTGAGTTAATACTAAGGATTGCACTTAACAGACATGGAGACTAATAAGGTATGCAGAAGGAGTAAAAGCAGCACACAGACACACACACACACAAATTCAGGCCTTAGTCTTGGCCATGATCCAACACAATGATGTTTCAACCAGATTTGAAAAAAAAATCAATAACATCTGTGGTATAATGGTTAATTAAAGAAGCTCTTCAGTAGAGCTCAAGATGAGAGGCTCGGCCTGAAATTCAGACAGCTGAAGCTTGATTATCAGGAAAGAATGCTTTTTTAGCTAAGAGTGGATAGGCCAAAAGCTGCAATGTGCCGAAATGGGGAGAAAAATTGCTTTTATTTTAACTTTCTTTAAATAATCAATACATGCTTTTCACTGGCATTAGGGCTCTGCTCAGCTCCAAAGTCTGTTTTTGCACTTCAGCACAAATTCTAGTCACTGCCTTTTGAACCTGTAAGTTTTAAAATGAAAAGGAAAAAAAAAAAACAGAAGAAAAACGTCGCCATGTGCAGGTCTGGATGCATGTTTTGGGAAGCAGTTAAACCTTAGGTTCCACAGACAGCCACTGGGAGGGTTTAATGCCTAAGCGATCAGCAAAGTTGGCATGACCTTGGGACATTTAAAGGTCATGTCAGAATACAAAAACTACATAGCAGCACTACTAACATTTTGTTAAGGAAGCTGCTTATGAATAGCAAGGCCAGATTTTTTTCCCATGTTCTTGGTTTAATCACAGTAATGAAGATGATTTATTTAAAAAGAGAAAAGAAGTCAATTTATGTGACTGCCTCAACAGATATTCTGAATTCTCCATGGAGATTCATTAACTATAACACATTTTGATTATTTATAAAATTTCATCCGTCTTAAGGAATTAAAAGGGAATTAAAACCACTTATTCTTCAACATCTTTGTTCTTGAGAAGAATTCTCATTTTTAAAATGAGAGAGAAAATTAAAGGATAAAGAGGCACTTTATCAGAAAAATTTCTGATAGGCTCAAACTCAAATTTGGTCTGGTGCTATGTTTTGGTCCAAACATTTCCCTTTATTCAATCATTTATTCACCAGTCTGACTCCAACTTACCTTTGTAGTCCATTTCATACAACTCTGTTTCACAAACTCTTAAATTCTGGCCAAACTGGATTGCTAGCCATTCCTCAAGTCCAAGACTCCATCTCTCATATCTGAGTAGTCACATAAGCCACACCTCAGTTCCTTATCTCATTCTCTCAATTCTTTCTTCCATCAAGACTTAACCTACAAGCCACCTTCTATGTGAAATCAGCCATGATCCCCTAAATTGTCAGTGGTCTTTTCCTTCTCAGGTTTTTGTTTTGTTGTTTTTTTTTTTTTGGTACTATATTTAATTTGTATTTGCATTGCATCCCTCTGTAGAAGATAAGCTTCCTGAAGTCAGGGAGTTTACTCTTTGTCTTTTTATTTCCAGAGCCTACTACATTCTCTTGCACATAGTAGGTACTTAATAAGTATTTGTTGGATTAAATTCAGTTCAATTGAATGAATGTGACACAGTGGAGTGACTGCTGAATTAAGAGCCATGAGACTATAATTCCACTGCTAGCACTGTGGGCTATTCACTTAACCTCTTTGAGACCCAGATTTGTCATTAAAATGAGTGAGACTGGATGGTTTCTGAGGCCCCTCCTAGCTCTAAATAAGGGGTTCTTAATCTTTTTTTGTGTAAACACTTTTGGTAATTTGATGATGCCTGTGTATAGACAAAACCTAATATATTGAATTAAAGATATAATTGTTTTTCTCACCCAGGCTGTCATTTCTTACGGTTCAATGATATTCTAGTTATAGTCATATACCATAATTTGTTCAACTGTTCTCCAAATGATGGGTGCCTTCTTTGTTTCCAGTTCTTTAAAGTGCTGCTACAAAATATTTTGTGTATGTGGTTCCTTTCCATTTTCCTTTTTTTTTTTCTTGAATTTCTTTGGGGCATAGGCTCATAGTTGTGTCACCGTTCCTGGAAAACAGCCTCTAAACTTGGAACTGATCAAAATATGTCAGTGAATTGATGCAGTTCACACTTGTAATTTAACTCCATAAAAAAGTCTTTGAACTTTTTAACAATAACCCATTTCAAAGCCAAGGACTCTAACCTGTGAATAAGATAGTGAATCTCATTATCTCTAGATAGTCTGTTAAAAATGCAACTTATTTCTGGTAAATGTCACTGTGCTGGTATAGGGCTGCTTACAAGTCCTCCAGGCTAGTATGCAGAATTTTTTAAAAATAGATAAATTAATGAATAAATATGGATAAAAGGCTTTTTCGAATTTACATCGGCCAAAAGTGTTACATGGTGACCAAGTCTTTGAAAACTTTCTTTTAATTGGTCCATCCATCAAGCTTCACGTGACAATGGTTTTTATTCTTATCTCTTCTGGTTCTCTTCAGACATACAATCACAAGTGAGATCCTTCAGTGGTATAGCAATAGAAGCAAAGTTCTTAAAGAATTTGTGATGATAACTACCAATCCTAAAAGAAGTCCCTTAGATCTTGAATGTTCTGTGAATGTGGCAAATTCTTCTTTGCTTCAATCTTGTCTTTGGCAGTGCTCGCACCTTGCTATGATACTCTATGATAGAGGCCATACAAAACTGGCATTTTTCAGTTATAGCTACTAACAATTTTTCTTTTAGATCATCCAGACCTTTATTTGTCTCTCCTTAAGTTCTTTAGCATCCCCCCAAAGAAAATGAGGTCATCAATGTATACCTATACCTCCAAGTAGTTCATATGTCCACATGTTTTCTTAATCAGTCATAAGAAGGTAGGAGCTATCCCCCAAGATTCCTTGAAGTATAAGCTCAAACTGGTAAAACACAGCAGGGCAGGTGAGAACAGGTTTCTCCTTGTCTTCTTCTCCCATATGAATCTGATGTCTATTGTGTCAGTCCAACACTGGGAGCCTCTGGCTCCAAGTCTAGCAGACAGTTTACAGCATCTCGAACCCTTGGCATGGTGTAGTGCTCCATTTTGGTTCTTTTGTTCAGCATTGAATAGTCTGCATGTATTTGTATCCAGTTTTCCTTCTGAACTATCACTATAGGACATATATATACATGTAGGTTGAAGGACGCTATGAAGATGCTATTGGTTATCACTTCCATAAGGTGTTTTTTGATGTCTTCTATCACAGAACAAAGAATATTCCTAGATCATTATGAAAAAGAATAAGAGTTGGTGAACTGGATCTTGCGATTTGTTCTTTGAACACATGTAATATTTAACTCATATAGTAAGGACATGCAAGTAGTCTTGCTGGATTCCTGCCTCAAGGGTTTTATATTCTTCTTGTAATGGAGAGCTCCAGAGTCAAATATCTTGTGATCCATTTCTGAAGTAGGAAAGTGGCGCTCTTATGATGTTCACTTTTATTGCTTGCCTCTATCTTTCCATGGACTTCTGCATAGACTACATGAATAGTCATGCAAGTTGGGACTAGCTTGTTGGTTTTTTTTTATCCTGCTTATATTTTTAATGTATAGGAGTTGGTTCTAATTGATGCTGACACTCCTAAGATGGTTGGAGCATCTAGATATATCATAGCCATGGGGTCTACTTTCTTATTAACATCAGCTACTTCTTTAGGAAACTTAAAACTTAATTTGCTATAACTTAGATATGGGTAGAATTT
The DNA here is from genome assembly GCF_019393635.1 of Dromiciops gliroides. Classification (NCBI taxonomy): domain Eukaryota; kingdom Metazoa; phylum Chordata; class Mammalia; order Microbiotheria; family Microbiotheriidae; genus Dromiciops; species Dromiciops gliroides. The sequence goes on along the minus strand of NC_057862.1, from coordinate 269,949,303 downwards.
GTCACTCAGTCAACCAAGTTCTAGCCCCTTTAGAAACCATAAAAGTTTTTTTCTCAAATGTCTCTGATGGCATGATTGGGAAGGGATGGTAGCTTGAGATTTGCTATACAGTATAGCATTATATTCTATATTTTTAATATTCATCCTTACCTCTGTGCCGAGTACTATGAGTCCAGATGGAATATACTTGTATCCAACTGTTTACTGTTTTAGGCATCTGGGATAACTATCTTCTCTGGCTGCATTGCATTTGCACATCTCTGGAGGTATGATAGAAAATAATACTGCCTTTATAGTTGTCTTCTGTGGTCACATCTATGTGTCAGTCTGTTTATACTCTTCATTACCTTGCCCTTTTGTTTAAGAAAAAACAATTTTGCTCATGCATCCACATATTACCAGATTTTCTGTGAGTTTTGGCCATCAAATATGCATACTTGGTGGAGCTGTCTTGCATGTCTTCCATGGCCCATATGTTTAAAATGTTCCTGAGGTGGTTGGAAGTAAAAATTTGCAAGGGGGACTTTTTCTCATTTGCGTGTGTTCTCTCCTAATTACTTAAAGGCTTCTGCCTACTCTATGAATGCATTACAAGGCTGTGACATTTTCTGTATGTATAGAAATTATTAGAGATAACTTTAGTCAATCTGATCTCTATTAGGTTAGGTAGTTAAAGAAAAATAAAGAAGGGAAAAAAAAAACCTTTGTTGAAGGGAAGTATACCTGGTTAATGTCATTCACCTTTGTATAAGCCAAATTTGGAAAGAAAAATTCAGGCTCCTAGATACATGTAGCTACCAGCAGGGGGTGTTGATGAGCAAGGCAAGATAAGGCACAATGACACTGGAGAAGGGTAGGTATTTCCCTTTTTGTGGAGAAATGGCATTCTTTCAATTCCCTCCTCCTTTAGAGGAATTGGTTTTCTTTTTTTTTTTTTCGATTTAGAATTTTGTTTTCCAAATTACATGTAAAAACAAACTTTGACATCAATTTTTTAAAACTGTGTTCCAACTTCTCTTGCTCCCTCTCTTCCCATTCCCCACCCCCAAGAACTCAAGCAATTCAATATAAGTTATACATGAGTAGTCATGGAGAACATCTCCAAATAGCCTGGTTGTGAGAGAAAACAGACAAAAACAAAACTTCAGATTAAGGAACTATCAAAAAAAAATATGCTTCAATCGGTTTTCAGATACCATCAGTTCTTTCTCTGTAGATGGATTGCAATTTTCATAAGTCCTTCAGAGTTATATTGGATCATTGCATTATTGAAAATAAATCACATGCTTCCCAGCAGATCATCTTACACTACTGCTGTTATTTTGTATACAGTACATTTCATTCTGCTTCAGTTCATGTGGGTCTTTCCATGTTTTTCTGATAGCATCCTGTTCATCATAACCTTATGTAGAACCTTAAACTTGATGAAGAATTTTCTTCACAATAGCCCAGCAGTAGGTACCATACATTTAGCCATTATAGTCAGTCATCATAACTATTTCCCTCCATCCTATTCCCTTCCCATGATATTTACTCTATTTTCTATCTTCTTTTACCCTATTCCTTCTCAAGAGTGTTTTTCTTCTGACTGCTCCCTCCCCCATTCTTCCCTCCCTTCTTTCACCCTTCCCTCCTTATCCCCTTCCCCTCCTACTTTCCTGCAGGGTTAGATAGATTGATTACTCCTCCCAATTGGGTGTGTATTTTATTCCCTCTGAGCCAGCTCTGATGAGATTAAGGTCTTTGAGCTGTGTTCTAAATTTTCTTCCTCCCTCCTCAACCCTCCCTATGAAATCAAGCAATTCAATATAAGCCCTACATGTGCAGTTATGCAGAACATCTTCACTGTCCTTGAAAGTTTTTTGCTTTTTACTGCTCCCTCCCCCAATCTACCCTTCCTTCCTTCCCCTCTTCTACCCCCAACCTCCACTTTATCTCCCACCCCTCCCACTTTCTCTCAGGGCAAAATATATTGCTATACCCACTTGAGTATGAATGTTATTCCCTCTTTGAGCCATTGCTGATGATAGTAAGGTTTACTCACTCTCCCACTCCTTCCCCCTCTTCCCCTCCGCTCTGTAAGCTTTTTCTTCTTTCTTTTATATGAGCTTATTTTTCCCAATCTACCTCTCCCTTTCCCTTTCTTTCAGTGCATTCTCCTTACCCCTTAAGTTTATTTTATTTTTTGTTTTGTTTTTTGTTCTTTTGCAGGGCAATGGGGGTTAAGTGACTTGCCCAGGGTCACACAGCTAGTAAGTGTCAAGTGTCTGAAGCCAGATTTGAACTCAGGTACTACTGAATCCAGGACCGGTTCTTAATCCACTGCACCATCTAGCTGCCCCACCCTTAACTTTATTTTAAAGATGTCATCATGGTTTAGCTTGATGGCACAATGGATAAAGCACCAGCCCTGGACCCAGGAGGCCCTGAGCCCAAATCTGGCCCCAGACATAACACATCCCACCCTGCCTTGCCCCACAAAAACAAGGATAAACAAAAAATAAATGCTTTACAGATATCATCCCTTCCTATTCAGTTTAGACGTGTGTCCTCTGTCTAAATGTATTCCTTTCAGCTGCCCTAATACTGAGAAAGTACTTATGAGTTAGAAGTATTATCTTCTCAAGTAAGAATGTAAACAGTTTAACCTTTTAATATCCCTCATGATTTCTTTTTCCTGTTTACCTTTTTATGCTTCTCTAGGGTCTTGTATTTGAAAGTCAAATTTTCTATTCAGTTCAGGTCTTTTCCTCACAAATGCCTGGAAGTCCTCTTTTTCATTGAAGTCCCATTTTCCCCCTGAAAGATTATACACAGTTTTGCTGGGTAGGTGATTTTTGGCTGTAGTCCCAGTTCCTTTGCCCTCTGGAATATCATATTCTAAGCTTCTGGTCCTTTAATATAGGTGTTGCTAGTTCTTGTTTTAGCCTTAGTGTGGCTCCACAGTATTTGAATTACTTTCTTCTAGCTGCTTGCAATATTTTCTCCTTGACTTGGGAGCTCTGGAATTTGGCTATAATATTCCTGGAGGTTTTCTTTTTGGGATCTCTTTGAGGAGGTGATTGGTAGATTATTTCAATTTCTATTTTACTTTCTGCTTCTGGAATATCAGGGCAATTTTCCCTGACAATTTCTTGGAAGATGATGTCTAAACTCTTATTTTGGTCATGGTTTTTAGGTAGTCTAATGATTTTCAAATTATCTCTCCTGGATCTATTTTCCAGGTCAGCTGTTTTTCCAAGGAGATATTTCACATTGCCCTCTGCTTTTTTATTTATTTGGATTTTCTTTATTATGTCTTGGTTTTTCATAAAGTCATTAGCTTCCATTTGTTCAATTCTAATTCTTAGGCAATTATTTTCTTCTGAGAGCTTTTGTATCTCCTTTTCCATTTGTCTTTTCAAGCTGTTGACTTTTTTCTCATGACTCTTCCGTATCTCTCTCATTTCTCTTTTCATTCTTTCCTTCCTTTCTCTAAATCTTCCTTCTATCTCTCCTACTTTCTCTTCAAAGTCCCTTTTGAGTGGTTCCATGGCCTGAGACAAATTAATATTTTTCTTGCAAGCTTTGGATGTAGGGGCTCCGATAGGTTGCTATCCTCTTCTGAGGGTGCACCTCACTATTGCTTGTTGCTAATGAAACTTTCTATAGTTCTCAACTTTCTTTGTTTGCTCATCTTGCCATTTTTTAAATTGGTTTTTAACTCCCTTTTACAGTGGGGCTCTACTTCCAAGTGACAGTGTCCCAAGGTTCAGAGGGTCCCAGTTCTTTTGGTTTGAGGCAGGACAGGTTTTTTTTTTTTCTCACCTGACCTGTTCTTTTGTCCAAAGATAACCTCAAGCCAACTTGCTAATTAACCAGCCAGCAAAACTTCGTGTGTGCTGTGGTTCTTACCTCCAACAAGCCTGTGCCTCTCTCTCACCCAGACCTCCTGCTGCTCAAGATTTCTTCCTGGTTCCTCACTGGGGTGGGATAGTCGAATTCCTCCTTGGGTCCTGCATACACCCCTGCATTTTCCACACATCCCACCCCCCTGGCCAGCCATTCAGCCCTCTCACTTGACTGTAAGCCTAGTTCCAGAAGATGCCAGTGCTGCAGCTGATTCAGAGGCTGGAGGGTAAGTTTCTCTGGTGCAGCCTGCCTGTGGACTGTGTCAGTGTGATCACGGGGTTGGATTCTTCTCGCAATTCAGCATAGCCCCTTCTAAGCTGTCTTTGGCTGGAAAATAAACTCAGTCCATCTTTTTGTGGGTTTTACTTCTCCAGAGGTTGTTTTATGGTTGTTTTGGGGGTAATTGTGTCAGGAGCTCTGTACATTCAAAGTCTTTCCTCTGCCATCTTGGCTCTGCCCTGGAACTCCCCTGGTTTTTTTCTTAAACCCAGCTCACTAGAAATGGTACCTGGTGGTTTAAAAGTGAAAGAAAACTTACCAATGCATTGCTTCTTCATAGCTTATGACTCTCATCACCTTGTGATTTATTTCTTTGTTGTTGTTCTGACTGCATTACCCCATGAACCATACTACTGTACCTGGGGTTTTCTCAGCAAAGATACTGGAGAGCTTTGCCATTTCCTTCTCTAGTGGATTAAAGTAAGAAGAAGTTAAGTGACTTGCCCAGGTCACACAGCTTGTAAGTGTCTGAGGCCAGATTTTAACTCAAGTCTTTCTGACTCCAGGTTCAACACTCTATGCACTGAGCCACCTAACTGCCTCCTGTAATTTATTTCTACTGGATCCTAAATTCACATACCAGATTTGTACATCATAATGCTTCTTTTGTATTTTGTCTTAACAGCTCAAAACCCCCTCGTTTGGTTTTCACTGATCAAACCTTTCATTTCTTAAAAGTGAGGAATGTTCTCTCCCTTATCCTCTTTCTACTTGTAAGTATTAAAATACATATAGTTTAACATTTCTACTACTCAACAGGGTTTTTCAGTAGGTAAATAATATCTAAATTGAAACTAACAGAAAAATAAATGGCAAGCTTGCCCACCCAGCAAACCAGAAGAGGGGTGAGATAGTTTTACCTGGAGGTAAAAGTCTGTCCCACCCCTTGACCTGGTTCTTAATGACCCAGATCTGGGAATCACTGGCACTGGTACTATATTCCAGCATAGAATCAGTTCAAATCTTGTGTTATCGTCTTATGTTTTATCTTTTAGTAGCTTCCATGTTTTCTTAGGTGCTTGAATCTTGAGTCTTTTTTAAATGCTTGCTCTGCTCTGATGTTTTCCAACCTTTTTTCCCATGAAAATAAGAGGGAAAGTCAAGTTTAGATGGCAAACTCAATCTGTCTAGTATTGTGCTTTCCCCCCACTCTCTCTACCATCACAAATTTAAGTTTAGTTAGAATATCTACCTCAGATCCATTCTCTTATTACCCTAAACTTACTGAAATCTGCTTTTCAAAAGTTCATTTCCTCTTTATTCTTCCTTCAAAGACATCAAAAAGTTTTAAAAAGTTTTTCATCTACCTTGCCATTCTCTCTTTTTTTTTTTTTTTGCGGGGCAATTGGGGTTAAGTGACTTGCCCAGGGTCACACAGCTAGTAATTGTTAAGTGTCTGAGGCCGGATTTGAACTCAGGTACTCCTGAATCCAGGGCCAGTGCTCTATCCACTGTGCCATCTAGCTGCCCCCCTTGCCATTCTTCTTTAGGATCAGGGGTAGGGATTGAAACCTACCATTTTTATTCCATTGCCATATATTATATATTTCGAGATAATTTCCAAAAAGAGAAAGAATTGGTGAATTAGGTTTTATGGATTGTTCCTTGTGTACATAAGATATTCAACTTTTATACTGAGGACATGCCAGTATTTTTTCTGGATTTCTGCCTCTAGTTCTTCTATTCTTCTGGTGGTGGAGAACTCAAAAGTCAAATTTTGGGGCAGCTAGGTGGCACAGTAGATAGAACACTGGCCCTGGAGTCAGGAGGACCTGAGTTCAAATCTGGCCTCAGACACTTAACACTTACTAGCTGTGTGACCCTGGGCAAGTCACTTAACCCCAATTGCCTCCCTAAAATTAAAAAAAAAGAAGTCAATTTTTTTGAGATTCTTTTTGAGGTGGGAAAGTGATACCAACCCAGGTGGGTTTGTTAGTATTCTGAAGGACAGCTTTGTAATGATGTGTACATTCAAGGAGTTGTGACTAAAAGATCTGAGAGAGAATTGAAAAGGGAGACATACCAGAGAGGAATCAGGCATGATTTGAATGGTGGATGGGTGGTGTCCAGAGCCCTAGGCATATAAGAAGTGACTCACTGAAATGTCAACATTTCTCTTTATTCATAGTACCTGCATCCCCAGAAAATGCTGAATGGACTTTCTCAGATGAGATCATTCTCTCTCTGAGATGAAATTTGACTTCATTTCTGGATAAGAGTTATATGTACTCATTTATCTAAATTTATCAGGATGGCTTCCCCAATTCCTGTTTTATTTGCTTACTTTGCTTGCTATTTGTACTTGTCATGGTGGGAAGGTAGTTAAACTTATAGAAATTAAAATGTTACTCTCCAGGGTTGAGGCAGACCTACTCCACTTCCCCCAGGAAAAGTGGCTTTTATTTTGAACTTCAACATATGAATTATGCCTCTTGACTAAAAAATCTAATGTGTGATAGGTATAATTTTAAATTCCTTATTCCCCTTGAAAACAAGAGAGCATGATATTTTGTCCAACTATATGCCAACAAATATGACAATCTAAATGAAATGCATGAATATTTACAAAAATATAAACTGCCCAAATTAACAGAAGAGGAAATAAAATACTAAATAAGCCTATTTCAGAAAAAGAAATTGAACAAGCCATCAATTAACTCCCTAAGAAAAAAATATCCAGGGCCAGATGGGTTTACAAGTGAATTCTACCAAACATTTAAAGAAGAATGAATTCCAATACTACAAACTATTTGGGGCAGCTAGGTGGCACAGTGGATAAAGCACCAGCCCTGGATTCAGGAGGACCTGAGTTCAAATCTGGCCTCAGACACTTGACACTTACTAGCTGTGTGACCCTGGGCAAATCACTTAACCTTCATTGCCCCCCCCACACACACACACACACAAAATACTACAAATTATTTGGAAAAATAGGTGAAGAAGGAATCCTACCAAATTCCTTTTATGAGACAAATATGGTGCTGATAACTAAACCAGGAAAAATAAAAACAGAGAGAGAAAATTATAGACCAATCTCCCTAATGAATATTGATGCAAAAATTCTAAATAGAGTATTAGCAAAGAGATTACAGCAATTTATCACCAGAATAATATACTGTGATCAGGTGGGATTTATACCAGGAATGCAGGGCTAGTTCATTACTAGGAAAACTATCAACATAGTCGACCACATCAATAACATAACTAACAAAACTCATATGATTATTTCAATAGATGCAGAGAAAGTTTTTGGAAAAATACAGCACCCATTCCTATTAAAAACCTTAGAGAGCATAGGAATAAATGGAGCTTTCCTTAAATGGTCTTTTTTTTTTGTGGGCCAATGAGGGTTAAATGACTTGTCCGGGGCCACACAGCTAGTAAGTGTCAAGTGTCTGAGGCTGGATTTGAACTCAGGTGCTGCTCCTGAATCCAGGGCCGGTGGGAGCTTTCCTTAAGATTATAAACATTATCTTCTTAAAACCATCAGCAAGCATTATATGCAATGGGGATAAGTTAGAAGCATTCCCAATAAGATTAGGGGTGAAACAAGGATGTCTATTATCACCATTACTATTCAATATTGTACTAGAAATGGTAGCCTTAAAAATAAGAGAAGAAAAAGAAAGTGAAGGAATTAGAATAGGCAAGGAAGAAACAAAACTATCACTCTTTGAAGATATGATGGTAGAGAATCCTAAAGAATCAAATAAAAATTACTTGAAACAATTAACAACTTTAGCAAACTTGCAGGATATAAAATAAACCCACATAAATCATCAGCATTTCTATATATGACCAACAAAGTCCAGCAGCAAGAGATAGAAAGAGAAATTCCATTTAAAATAACTGTAGACAATATAAAATACTTGGGAGTCTACCTGCCAAGGCAGGAACTCTATGAACACAATTACAAAATACTTTTCACACAAATAAAATCAGATCTAAACAAATAAAACATAAATTGCTCATGGGTAGGCTGTGCTAATATAATGAAAATGAAAATTCTACCTAAATTAATTTACTTATTCAATGCCATACCAAACTACCAAAAATTATTTCATAGAGCTAGAAAAATAAAAACAAAATTCATCTGGAAGAACAAAAGGTCAAGAATATCAAGGGAATTAATGAAAAAAATGCAAAGGAAGGTGGCCTAGCTGTACCAGATCTAAAACTATATTATAAAGAAGCTATTATCAAAACTATTTGGTACTACATAAGAAATAGAGGGGTGGATCAGTGGAATAGGTTAGGCACACAAAATACAGCAGTAAATGAATATAGCAATCTCCTGTTTGATAAACCCAGGATAAGAACTCACTATTTGACAAAAACTGCAAGATAGTATGGCAGAAACTAGGCATAGACCAACAACTTACACCATATACCAAAGTAAAGTCAAAATGGGTACGAGATCTAGACATAAAGGACGATACCATAGGCAAATTAGAAAAGGAAGGAATGATTTACTTGTCAGATCTATGGGGAGGGTAGAATTTATGACCAAAGATGAGATAGAGAATATTAAAAAATGGAGCAAGAATCATTTTGACTACATTAAATTAAAATGGTATTTCACAAACAAAACCAATGCAAACAAGATTAGAAGGAAAGCAGCAAGATGGGAAACAATTTTTACAGACAGTGTTTCTGAAAAAGGCCTCACATCTAAAATATATAGAGAACTAAATCAAATATATAAGAATACAAGTCATTCCCCAATTGAGAAATGGTCAAAGGATATGAACATGTGGTTTTCAGATGATGAAATAAAAGCTATCTATACCCATATGAAAAAAGTTCTCAATCAATACTGCTTAGAGAAATGCAAATTAAAACAACTCTGATGTACCACCTCACACCTAGCCAATTGGCTAATATGACAAAAAAGGGAAATGATAACTGTTGAAGAAGATGTGGCAAAATTGTCCACTGTTGGTGGACGTGTGAACTGATCCAACCATTCTGGAGAGCAATTTGGAACCATCCCCAAAAGGTTATAAAACTGTGCATACCCTTTGGCTCAGAAATACCATTACTAGGTCTATATCCCAAAGAGATCATAAAAAAGGAAAAGGACCCGCATGTACAAAAATATTTATAGCTGCTCTTTCTATGGCAGCAAAGAGTTAGAAATTGAGGGGATGCCCATCAATTGTGGAATGGCTAAACAAATTGTAGTATATGAATGTAATGGAATACTAATATGCTGTAAGAAATAAGCAGATGTATTTCAGAAAACCTAGAAGGACTTACATTAATTGATGCTGAATGAAATGAGCAGAACCAAGACAACATTGTGTGATGATCAACTGTGATAGACTTAACTCTTCTCAGCAATGCAATTATCCAAGACAATGCCAAAAGATTTATGGTGGAAAATGCTCTTCACATTCAGAAAAAGAACTATGGAGGCTGAATACAGACCCAAGCATACTATTTTCACTTTTGTTGTTACTCTTTTTGTTATTATTCTTATTATTTCTTGTGTTTTTTCCTTTTGTTCTGATTCTTCTCTTACAACATGACTAAAGTGGAAATATGTTTATCATGGTTTTAATGTATGAAATTGCTTGCTGTCCTCAGGAGGGTGTGGGAGAAAGATCTGGAACTGAAAAAAATATCTTTACATGTAATTGGCAAAATAATTAAAAGAAACAAATTTTTTAAAAGAAAAAGAAAAGAAGAGAAGAGAGTAAGAAAGTGATTGCCTAAGCACAGGCATCCATTCTCCTGCTCCCCTCAAGGTTGTATGCTTCTTGATCGATCTATCTATCTAACCCCAGTTGTGCACAGGCTCTATGTTGTGTGGTCAAATTGTTACATGTGGGAGCTTGTCCACAAGAATAATTTCACATAATACATTTCTCTGGCAGATTTTTTAAAAAATTGTTTTAAAGCATTGGAGTTATACCTGGGATTCTAAAATCACACTGAAGTTAACCTCAGGCTTCCTCATTGTAATTTTTTTTTAAAATCTGGTGCTTTAGTAGTGATTTCAGTTTGAATAGCCCCTGGTTATATGCTTCAGTCATAAAAATTTTTTTTTTTAGTTTTCAACATTTGTTTTTATAAGATTTCTAGTTTCAAATTTTTCTCCCTCCCTACCTTCCCTCCCCTCCCTCCCCCCCTCCCCAGGACAGCAGGCAATCTGATGTAGGTTATATATGTACAATCAAACTAAACATATATCTGCATTAGCCATGCTGTGAAAGAAGAATCAGATCAAAAGGGAAAAACCTCAAAAAAGGAAAACAAAAAGTAGAAATAGTTTGGTTCAATCTGCATCTAGATTCCACGCTTTTTTTTTTTTATTTGGATAGGATTTTCCATCGTGAGTCTTTTGGAACTATCTTGGGCCACTGAATTGCTGAGAAGAATTAAGTCTATCACAGTTGATCATCCCACAATGTTGTTGATACAGTGTACAATGTTCTCTGGTTCTGATCATATCAGTCAGTATCAGTTCATGTGAGTCCTTCCAGATTTCTCTGAAATCCATTTCCTTATCATTTCTTCACATTGTTGTTTTTTTTTTTTTAAACTTTGTATTCTGGGCAGCTAGGTGGCTCAGTGGATAAGGCAGTGGCCTTGGATTCAGGAGTACCTGAGTTAAAATCCAGCCTCAGACATGTGATACTTACTAGGTGTGTGACCTTGGGCAAGTCATTTAACACTCATTGCCCCGCAACAAAACAAAACAAAATAACAACAACAACAACAATAACACCTTTGTGTTCTAAATTTTCTTCCTCCCTCCTTCCTCAAAACTCCCTATGGAATCAAGCAATTCATTGTAAGTCATACATGTGCCAAGCATCTTCACATTAGTCAAGCTGTGAAAGAAAATAGACAGAATAACTTTAGAAAGAGGAACTGGAGACTTCCAGGGCAGAGACAAGATGGCGGAGGAAAGGCAGTAAGCTCTCAAACTCATGACACAATCACTCAAAAAAACATCCATAGGACAATTTGTGAAGCAGCAAAATCCACAGAAGAATGTGCTGAAATCATCTTCCAACCAAGGACAGCTTGGAAGGTCAGAAGGATGGAGTTGCTTTGCTGAGACAGGAGTGGAGCCCAACCCCACAGTCACCCTGACACAGTTCCAGTCCCAGGAAGGGCTCACCAGAAAAGAACACCCCCAGAGCCGCTGAATCAGCTGTAGTGCCAGTGTGTTTTGGAACTAAGCTCACAGTCAGGTGAGAGAGCTGAGCCCTTGGCAGGGGGGAGACTACAGGGATCTATGCTGGTGCTGAGGCAGAACTTGGGTTTTTCACCCCTGCTGGGAATCAGAAGGTAAGCTTGAGTAGCAGTGGCCAAGGTGGGGGAGGGACACAGGTTCGTTGGAGCTGAAAACCACAACACACAAAGTTGGTTGATTAGCAAGCTGGTCTGGGGTCATCTATGGACCAGGGAAGAGACCAGGCAAGTGAAGAACCTGCTCCTTAAATAATACCACCTGGGACTTCTTAAGCTTGGGATACTGCAGCCTGGAAACAGTGCCCCACTTTAAGGAGCTAAAAGTCAAGTAAAAGAAAGGCAAGATGAGCAGACAGAGAAAGGTGAGGACCATAGAAAGTTTCTTTAGTGATAAGAAGATCAAGGTTCACCTTCAGAGGAAGATGTCAATGTCAGGGCCCCTATATCTAAAGATTCCAAGAAAAATATGAATTGGTCTCAGGCCATAGAGGCTCTCAAAAAGGACTTTGAAGATAAAGTTAGAGAGGTAAAAGAAAAAAATGGAAAGAGAAATGAGGGTAATGCAGAAAAAACGTGAGAAAAAAGTCAACAGCGTGAAAAGCCAAATTGGCCAAATGGAAAAGGAGGTACAAAAGCTCTCTGATGAAAATAATTGCCTAAGAATTGGGACTGAACAAATGCAAGCTAGTGACTTTATGAGAAACCAAGACACAAAAAACCAAATCCAAATGAATAAAAAAAAAAATAGAAGGCAATGTGAAATATCTTCTGTGAAAAACTGCTGACATGGAAAATAGGTTCAGAAGAGATAATTTGAAAATTATTGGTCTACCTGAAAACTATGATCAAAGAAAGAGCTTAGACATCATCTTCCAAGAAATGGTCAGGGAAAACTGCCCTGATATTTTAGAAGCAGAAGGTAAAATTGAAATTGAAAGAATCTACTGTTCACCTCCTGAAAGAGATCCCAAAAGGAAAACTCCTAGGAATATTATAGCCAAATTCAAGAGCTCTCAAATCAAGTAGAAAATATTGCAAGCTGCCAAAAAGAAAGCATTCAAGTACTGAGGAGTCCCAGTTAGTATAGCACAAGATCTAGAAGCTTCTACATTAAAGGACTAGAGGGCATGGCATATGATATTCCAGAGGACAAAAGAATTGGGATTACAACCAAGAATCACCTATCCAGCAAAACTGAGTATAATCTTTCAGAAAAAAAAATGGGACTTCAATGAAAAAGAGGACTTTCAGGTATTCATGATGGATAGAACTGAACAGAATGGCAAATTTGACTTTCAAATACAAGACCTGAGAGAACAATAAAAAATTGGAGTTGGGGGACACACCTAGGGTCATGCAGTGGGTGACTATCTTGTGTCTGAGGCCAGGATTTGGCTGGGATTCCCCTGGGTCTAGGATGGATGCTTTGTCCACTGTGTCGCCTAGCTGCCCCATGATGACATCTTTAGGGTAATGCAGTTGGGGAAGGGGAAGGGCAGAGGTAGCATGGGGTGAAATCCCACATGAAAGAAACAGGAAAGGGTTTATGGAGTGGGGGAAGAGATCAGGGCAGTAAATGAATTTTACTCTCATCAGAATAAGCTCAAAGACCTTACTCTCATCAGAGTTGCCTCAAGGAGGGATTAACACACACCTACCCAATTGGGTAGAGTAATATATTTAATCCTGGCAGTAAAAGGGCCTAACACTCATCAGAATTGCCTCAAAGACCTCAATCTCATCAGAATTGACTCAAGGAGTGAATAGCATGCACACTAAATTGGGTGGAATAATCTATCTAGCCCTACAGGGAAATAAGAGGGGAAGGGGATAAAGAGAGAAGGGCAAAAGAAGGGAGGTCAGATTGGGGGAGGGGACAGACAGAAGCAAATCTTTTTTGAAGAGGGATATGGTGAAAGAAGATAGATAATAGAGTAAATATCATGGGGAAGGGAATAGGATGGAAGGAAACAGTTAACAATAGTAATCGTGGGCAGCTAGGTGGCACAGTGGATAAAGTACAGGCCCTGGATTCAGGAGGATCTAAGTTCAAATCTGACCTCAGACACTTGACACTTACTAGCTGTGTGACCCTGGGCAAGTCATTTAACCCCAATTGCCTCACCAAAAACAACAACAACAACCAAAAAAAAAAAAAACCAACAACAACAAAAAAAACCCCAATAGTAATCGTGAAAAAGAGAAAAGGGAAAAATTGTACAAAAAATATTTATAGCAACTCTTTGTGGTGGCTATATAGGGAATCAGGGGAATATACATCAATTGAGGAAAGACTGAAGAAGCTGTGGTATATGATTGTATTAGAATGGTATTGTGCTATAGGAAATGACAAACAGGATGATACCAGAAAAACCTGGAAAGACTCATATGAACTGATGTATAGTGAAGTGAGCAGAACTGGGAGGAAATATATTTAATCTTGGCAGTAAAAGGAAATATATTTAATATATTTAATATAATCTTCTGTACATAGTGACAGCAGTACTGTTTGATGAGTAATTGTGAATGACTTAACTACTCTCAGTAATACAATGATCCAAGGCAATCCCAAGGGACTAATGATAAAGCATACTACCACCCCAATAGAAAGAACTGAAAAAAAGAGCATTTGTGGATTGTACATATATAACCTATATCTGATTGGTTGATGTCTTGTGGAGGGGAGAGAAAAGGGAGGGAGAAAAATCTTATGAAAATGAATGTTGAAAACTACCCTTACATGTAACTGGAAAAAATAAAATGTTTGTTACATGAAAATAAATAAAAACAAAGAAAAAATGAAAAGAATGGAGTAAAAAAAAATTTTTTTAATTTAAAAATGAAAGAGGAACTAACAAATAAAATTATACTTCAATCTGTATTGAGATACCATTAGTTCTTCCTCTACTGATGGTTTGTATTTTCATATGACCTTCTGATATCATCCTGCTCATCATTTCTTTCACAGTTACTATTGCTAACTGTATTACCCTCCATCCTATTTCCTCCCCTTGATATTTTCTCCATTTCTCCATTTTCTATCTTCTTTCACCCTATCCCTCCTCAAAAGTGTTTTGCTTTTTACTGCCCCCTGCCCCAATCTGCCCTCACTTCCTTCATCCACCCCTCCCTTTGCCCCTTCCCCTCCCACTTTCCCTCAGGGCAAAATATATTACTATACCCATTTGAGTGTTTATGTTATTCCCTCTTTGAAGCCATTCTGATGAAAGTAAGGCTGACTCACTCCCCCACTCCTTCCCCTTTTCCCCTCCACCCCATAAGCCTTTTCTTGTTTCTTTTATGTGAGCTTTTTTTATACCCTTCCACCTTTCCCTTTCCCTTTCTTCCAGTGCATTTCTCTTACACCTTAACTTTATTTTAAAGATGTCATCATGGGTCTGTTAGGTGATACAGTGGACAAAGCACCAGCCCTGGATCAAGGAGGCCCTGAGCCCAAATCCAGGCCCTAATATAAGTCACCCCATCCTGCCTGAACAACAAAAAACATGGAAAAATGCTTTACAGATATCATCCCTTCATATTCAGTTCACATCTGTGCCCTCTGTCTATATATATATATATATATATATATATATATATATATATATATATATATATATATATATTCCTTTCAGCTGCTTTAATACTGAGAGAGTTCTTATGAGTTAGAAGTATTATCTTCTCAAGTAAGAATGTAAGCAGTTTAACCTTTTAATGTCCTCCATGATTTCTTTTTCCTGTTTACCTTTTTATGCTTCTCTAGGGTCTTGTATTCGAAAGTCAAATTTTCTCTTCAGTTCAGGTCTTTTCTTCACAAATGCCTGGAAGTCCTCTTTTTCATTGAAGTCCCATTTTCCCCCCAGAAACATTATACACAGTTTTGCTGGGTAGGTGATTTTTGGCTGTAGTGCCAGTTCCTTTGCCCTCCAGAATATCATATTCCATGCCCTCCAGTCCTTTAACATAGAAGCTGCTAAATCCTGTGTTATCCTGACTGTGGCTCTACAGTATTTGAGTTCCTTTTATCTAGTTGCTTGTAATTTTCTTCTTGACCTGGGATCTCTGAAATGTAGCTATAATATTCCTGGAAGTTTTCCTTTTGGGATCTCTTTCTGGAGATGATATATGGATTCTTTCTATTTTTATTTTACCCTTTTCATCTAGAATATCAGGGCAATTTTCCCTCACAATTTCTTGGAAGATGATGTCTCGACTCTTATTTTGGTTATGGTTTTCAGGTAAACCAATGATTTTCAAATTATGTCTCCTGGATCTGTTTTCCTGGTCAGCTGTTTTTCCAAGGAGATATTTCATATTGCCCTCTATTTTTTCATTCAATTGGATTTGCTTTACTGTATCTTGGTTTCTCACAAAGTCACTAGTTTCCATTTGTTTAATCCTAGTTCTTAGGCAATTGCTTTCTTCAACAAGTTTTTCTATCTCCTTTCCCATTTGACTTTTCAAGCTGTTGGCTTTTTTCTCATGACTCTCCTGCATCTCTCTCATTTCTCTTTCCATTCTTTCCTCCCTTTCTCTAAATTTTCCTTCTATCTCTCCTACTTTCTCTTCAAAGTCCCTTTTGAGAGCTTCCAAGGACTGAGACCCATTCATATTTTTCTTGGAAGCTTTGGATATTGGAGCCTTGACTTTGTTATTATCTTCTTCTGAGGGTGTATTCTGGTCTACCCCTCCCCCACAAAAGCTGTCTACTGTCAGCTGTTTTCTTTGCCTACTCATCTCATACAGGAAGTAGATGTCTGATTGAAATCAGATTCTCTATAGCCAGAAGCTTGGTGTGCCTGTGACCCTCCCCCACTGGGCTGCCACCTCGATTCAGCTCACTGGTTCAGAACCAGTGCACTTCACCTCAACTCCAGGAGAGACTACAGCTACTTCACCTTGGCCAACTGCTGAACCCCCTCACCAGTCCATGATCTAAGCCTCAGAAGATGCTGGAGTGGTGAAGACTCTGAGGTGTCTGTTCCTGGGAGGGTCTGGACCATTGGCTGAGGTCCTCTTTCTGCCTGATAAATAGGTTATTTCAATTGCTATTTCTGACTGGAAAATAGTCTCAATCTGTTCTTATGTGACAGGCTGTTTTGGGGTTTTTTATGGCATTATTTGGGAGTGAATGGATGGATTTGTCAGGAGCTAGGGGAAATCACAGCCTCTCCTCTGCCATTTTGCCTCTGCCTCCCCCCAGTGATTTTTATTAGGCAGATGGCTTTCAATTTCAATATTCTCTGCTTTGTTGTTATTCAATCTTTCAATCATGTCAGAGTCTTTGTGACCCCATGGATCATAAAGCTCGACAAGCCCTTCTGTTCTCCACTATCTCTCACTTTTTTTTTTGGTGGGGCAATGAGTGTTAAGTGACTTGCCCAGGGTCACACAGCTAATAAGTGTCAAGTGTCTGAGGCCAGATTTTAACTCGGGTTCTCCTGAATCCAGGGTTGGTGCTTTATCCACTGTACCACCTAGCTTCCCCCTCTCCACTATCTCTTAAAGTCAATCCAAGCTCATGTTCATTGCTTCCATAGTACTATCTATCCATTTTATCCTCTGCTGTCCCCTCCTCTTTTTGCCTTCAGTCTTGCCCAACATGAAGGTCTTTTCCAGTGAGTCTCATCTTCTCCTTATGCGGCCAAAGTATTTAAGTTTCAGCCTTTAATCTTCTTTGTTTTTTGTTTTTGTTTTTGTTTTTGCAGGGCAATGGGGGTTAAGTGACTTGCCCAGGGTCACACAGCTAGTAAGTGTCAAGTGTCTGAGGCTGGATTTGAACTCAGGTCCTCCTGAATCCAGGGCCGGTGCTTTATCTACTGTGCCACCTAGATGCCCCCAGCCTTTAATCTTCTAATGACTAGTCTGAATTAATTTCTTCAAGTATTGACTGATTTGATAACCTTCTGTCCAAGGGACTCTCAAAAGTCTTCTCCAGAGCTACAATTTCAATGCATTGATTCTGCAGTGCTCAGCTTTCCTTATAGTCTAATTCTCATGGCTATACATTGATACTAGAAAAGTCATAGCTTTGACTATATGGACCTTTGCTGGCAAGGTGATGTCTCTGCTTTTTAGAATGCTATCTAGCTTTGCCATAGCTTTCCTTCCAAGGAGCAAGCATCTTTTAATTTCAAGGCTGCAGCTGCAATCTGCCGTGATCTTTGAGCCCAAGAATATAAAGTCTTTCACTATTTTATTTCTTCTTTTTCTGTTTTCCCAGAAGTGATAGGACCAATTGCCATGATCTTAGGTTTTTTTTCTGTTAAGCTTTAAGCCAGCTTTTATATTTTCTTCTTTTACCCTCATCAAGAGGCTTCTTAATTCCTCTTCATTTTCTGCCTTCAGGGTGGTATCATCTGCATATCTGAGATTGTTGACATTTCTCCTGGTAACCTTAATTCCAGGTTTTGTTTAACCCTGCCTGACATTTTGCTTGATATACTCTGTACATAAGTTAAATAAATAAGTTGATAATATATACAGCCTTGTTGTTCTCCTTTTCAATTTTAACCAATCAGTTGTTCCATATTTGGTTCTAACTGTTGCTTCTTTGCCAGAATACAGGTTCCTCAGGTGACAAATAAGTTGATCTGGTACTTTTATCTCTTTGAGGACTTTTCACATTTTGTTGTGAACTACACAGTGAAAGGCCTAAGTGTAGTCAATGAGTTCCTTGCTTTCTTCACAATCCAGTGAATATTGGCAATTTGGTCTCTAGTTCCTCTGCCTCTTCATAAAAACAGCATTCTCTTCCTCTGATTCTCAGTTCACATATTTCAGAAACCCAGCTTGCAGAATCTTAAATATAATGTTGATGGTGTGTGAAATGAATGCAGATGTTTGGTAATTTGAGCACTGGCCTCATTTACAGTTGGGATGTCAATTGATCTTTTACAATCCAGTGGCCATTGTTGAGTTTTCCCAATTTGATAGCATATTTAGTCCAGTATCATCATTTAGCATCATCATTTAGAATTTTAAATAGCTCAGCTAAAATTTTGTCACCCCCACTAGTCATATTGATAGCAGTGCTTCCAAATGGCTACTTGAATTCATTCTTCACATAGCTGACTAGATCAGTAGCCACACCATTGTAGTTATCAGTAGTGTTAAGTTCTTTCTTGTATAGTTCTTTTTCATATTCTTGCCATCTCTGTTTAATCTCCTTTGCTTCTGTTAAGGTCCTACCATTTTTGTCTCTTATCATACACATTTTTGAATGAAACATTCCCTTGATATCTCTAATTTTTTTCATCCTTGTCTTTCCCAATCTATTGTTTTCTTTTATTTCTTTGCATTGCTCATTTAAGAAAACCTTATCTCTCCTTGTTTTCTATGAAATTATTCATTCATTTGAGTTTATATTTCTCATTTTCTACCTTTTCCTTTCCTTCTTTCTTCAGTTATTTGTAAAGCCTCCTCAGCCATTTTGTTTTCTTGCTCATCTTTTTTTTTGGAATGTTTTTGTAGCTTCTTCCTGCTCACTATTGTGAACCTCTGTCCATAGTTCTTCAGGTATTCTGTCTGCCAGATCTAATCCCTTAAATCTATCCATCACTTCCACTTCATTATGTTATTTAGGTCATACCTATATGGTCTGATGGATTTTCTTACTCTAAGTTTGAATTTTGCAATAAGAATCTCATGATCTGAGTCATTGTCAGCTCCAGGTCTTCTTTTAACTGACTAAATAGAGCTTTTTCACTTTGGGCTGCAAAGTATATAATCAATCTGATTTCAATATTGATCATCTAGTGATGTTCATGTATAGAGTCACCTTTTGGGTTGTTGAAAAAGAGTGTCTGCTATGATCAATGAGTTATCTCAACAAGACTCTATTAGTCTCTACCCTGCTTCATTTTGTATTCCAAGGTCAAACTTTTAATCTCCTCCTTTAGCATTCCAATATCCCACAATGAATGTGATATCTTGTGTGTTTGTGGATGTGTGTGTGTGTGTGTGTTATTTATAGAAGATTGTGAAGCTCTCCATGGTGATCATGATGATTTCATGGTGATCCATGATGATCAATGTTGGTCCCTTTGGTATCAGTGGTTGGAGCATAGCATAGACTTGTATTACTGTGAAATAGTTTACCTTGGATTCAAACAGGTAGTATCCCATCATTTTTTAAATATTATACATTATACCCTAGTACTGCTTTTGTTTTGATTTGGTTTGGTTTGGTTTTTTTGAGGCAATTGGGGTTAAGTGACTTGCCCAGGGTCACACAGCTAGTAAGTGTCAAGGGTCTGAGTCCGGATTTGAACTCAGGTCCTCCTGAATCCAAGGCCAGTGCTCTATCCACTGCACCACCTAGCTGCCCCCCCAGTACTGTTTTTATTGACCATGAGGGCTACTGTGTTTCTTTTTTTTTTAAATTTATTTATAGTTTTCAGTTCCAATCTCTATCCCTTCTCCCCTCCCTCCCCCCTCCCTGAGATAGCAAACAATCTGATATAGGCAATACATGTATGATCATGCAAAACATCACCATATTTGTCACTTTTCCAAGCAATTAAATCATAAAAAATGTAAAAAAAAGTAAGAATGTGAAAAATAGCATGCTTCAGTCTGTTCTATCAATATCAGTTCTTTCTCTGAAGTTAGATAGTATGTTTCATTAATAGTCCTTTGGGATTGCCTTGGATTATTGTATTACTAAGAATAGTTAAGACATTCACAGTTCTTCATCAAACAATATTGTTGTCTCTGTGTACAGTGTTCTTTTAGTTCTATTCACTTCATTTCATACATGTCTTTCCAAGCTTTTCTAAAGTCATTCTGCTTTTCATTTCTTATTGCACAATAATATTCCATCACCATCATATACCACAATTAGTTTAGCCATTCCCCAATTTAGGCACATTCCTTTGATTTTCAATTCTTAGCCTCCACAAAGAGAGGTGATAGAAATATTTTTGTACAAATAGATTTTTTCTTTTTATTGGGATATCTTTGGGATATAAATGTAGTAGTGGTATTGCTGGATCAAAGGGTATGCAAAATTCCATAGCCTTTTGGGCAAAATTCCAAATTGCTTTGCAGAATAGTTGGACCTTTTCTTAACTCCAGCAACAGTGGATTAGCATCCCAGCTTTCCCACATCCCCTCCAACAGCCAGTATTTTTGTTGCCACTCTGATAGGTGTAAAGTGATACCTCAGAGTTGTTTTAATTTGCATTTCTCTGATCAATAATGATCTAGAGCATTTTTCATATGATTATTGATATCTTTGATTTCTTTGTCTGAAAACTTCCTGTTCAAATCCTTTGACCATTTATCAATTGAGGAATGACTTGTATTTTTAAAAATTTGATGCAGTTCTTCATATATTTGAGAAATGAGGTCTTTATCAGAAATATTTGTTTCAAAAATTCTTTCCCAGTTTTCTACTGCCCTTGTAATCTTGGTTACATTAGTTTTATTTTTGCAAAAGCTTTCTAATTTTATATAATCAAAATGGTCTATTTTACATTAAATTTTATTCTCTATATCTTCTTTGATCTTAAATTCTTCCTCTGTCCATAAAGCTGACAGATAAACAATTCCATACTCCCTTAATTTTCTTATGGTAGCATCCTTTATGTGTAAATCATGTATCCATGCTGACCTTATTTTTGTATATGGTATGAAATGTTGGTCTATACATAGTTTTTGCCATACTGTTTTCCAGTTTTCCCAGCAGATTTTGTTAAATAATGAATTTTTGTTCCAAAAGCTTGGATCTTTGGATTTATCATAGAGTAGAGTACTACAGTCATTAACTATGGTGTAGTTTCCATCTATTCTATTCCACTTATATACCTCTCTATTTCTTAGCCAGTACAAGATTGTTTTGATAATTACGACTTTATAGTACAGTTTGAAACCTGGTACTACTAGACCTCCTTCTTTTGTATTTTTTTCATTGTTTTCCAAAATATCCTTGAAATTTTGTTTTTCCAGAAGAATTTTATTATTTTTTCTAGTTCTATAAAATATTGTTGATAGTTTAATTGGTATAGCACTAAATAAATAAATTAACTTAGGTAGGATTGTCATTTTTATTATATTGACTTTACCTATCCATGAGGAATTAATATTTTTCTAATTGTTTAGATCTGACTTTATTTTTGTGAAAAATGTTTTGTAATTCTGTTCATATAGTTGCCATGTTTGTCTTGGGAGATCAGCTACCAAGTATTTTATATTGGCCACAGTTATTTTAAATGGAATTTCTCTTTCTATCTGTTGTTTCTAGATTTTATTGGTTATATATATATATATATATATATAAATGCTGATGATTTATGTGGATTTATTTTGTATCCTGCAACTCTTCTAAAATTGTTAATAATTTCAAGTACCTCTTTAGTTGATTCTCTAGGATTTTCTAAGTATAACATCATATCATCTACAGAGTGATAGTTTTGTTTCCTCATTACCTATCCTATTTCCTTTAATTTCTTTTTCTTCTTATTGCTCTATCTAACATTTCTAATGCACTATTAAATAATAGAGGTGATAATAGTCATGCTTGCTTTACACCTGATTGTACTGGAAAGGCTTTTAGGTTATCCCCATTACGTACAATACTTGCTGATGTTTTTAGGTTAAATAGTACTTATCATTTTAAGGGAAGCTCCTTTTATTCCTAAGCTTTCTAGTGTTTTTAATAGGAATCATTGCTGTATTTTGTCAAAGGCCTTTTCTGCTTTTATTGAGATAATCATATGATTTCTATTGCTTTTGTTATTGATATGGTCAATTATGCTAATAGGTTTCCTAATATTGAACGAGCCCTGCATTCCTGGAATAAATCCCACCTGGTCACAGTGTATGATCTTTGTGATATATTTCTACAATCTATTTGCTAGTATTTTATTTAAAATTTTTGCATCAATATTCATTAGCAAAATTGGTCTGTAATTTTCTTTCTCTGTTTTCACTTTTCCTGGTTTGGGTATCAGCACTATATTTGTCTCATAAAAAAAGTTTGGAAGGACTCCTTCTTCACCTATTTTTCCATATAATTTATGTGGTATTGGGATTAATTGTTTTTTTAAATGTTTAGTAGAATTCACTTGTGAATCCATCTGGTCCTGGGAATTTTTTCTTGGAAAGTTCATATCTTTTTCTAAAATTGAGTTATTTAAATATTTTATTTCTTCTGCTAATCTGGGTAATTTATATTTTTATAGAAATTCATTCACTTCATTTAGATTGTCAAATTTATTGGCAGATAACTGGGCAAAATATTTTCTAATAATTGTCTTAATATTCTCTTCATTGGTGGTGAGTCCACCCCTTTAATTTTTTATACTAGTAATTGGGTTTTCTTTTTTCTTTTTTTTGATCAAATTAACCAAATGTTTATCTATTTTATTGGTTTTTCTCATAAAACCAACTTCTAATTTTATTTATTAATTCAGTGGTTTTCTTACCTTCAATTTAATTCATCTCTCCTTTGATTTTCAGGATTTCCAATTTGGTGTTTAGTTGAGGATTTGGGGGGGGGCGTTTGGTGAGGCAATTGGGGTTAAGTGCCCAGGGTCACACAGCTAAGTGTCAAGTGTCTGAGGTTGGATTTGAATTCAGGTCCTCCTGACTCCAAGGCCAATGCTCTATCCATTGCACCATCTGGCTACTCCTGGGGATTTAAAATTTGTTCATTTTCTAGTATTTTTAGTTGTATGCCCAAATAATTGATCTGCTTTTTCTCTGTTTTATTGATCTATGTGGTTAAGGATAGAAATTTTCCCCTAGGAACTGCTTTGGCTATGTCCCATAAATTTTGTTATGTTGTCTCATCATTGTCATTTCCTTTAATGAAATCATCAATTGTTTCTATTATTTGTTCTTTGACATGCTTGTTTTTTAGGATCATATTATTTAATTTCCAACTGGTTTTTAATCTCACTTTCAATTGTCCGTTATTGAATGCAATTTTTATTGCATTATGATCTGAAAAGGATGTATTTATAACGTCTGCTTTTCTGCATCTGGTTGTAAGGTTTCTGTGCCCTAATACATGATCAATTTTTGTGTATGTTCCATGTACTGCTGAGAAGAAGGCATATTCCTTTCTCTTCCCATTCAATTTTCTCCAGAGATTTATCATATCTAATTTTTCAAGA
Source organism: Dromiciops gliroides (assembly GCF_019393635.1). Taxonomy (NCBI): domain Eukaryota; kingdom Metazoa; phylum Chordata; class Mammalia; order Microbiotheria; family Microbiotheriidae; genus Dromiciops; species Dromiciops gliroides. Next base: position 269,925,805 of record NC_057862.1, on the reverse strand, counting down.
ATTTGATTCCTTTCCTTAACTTCTTTTTTGTTTATTTTGTGGTTAGATTTATCCAATTCTGAGAGGGGAAAGTTAAGGTCTCCCACTAGGATAGTTTTATTATCTATTTCCTCCTGTAAGTCATTCAACTTCTCCTTCAAAAATTTAGATGCTATAGCATTTGTTGCATATATGTTATGTATTGATATGACTTCATTGCCTATGGTACCTTTCATCAAGATATAGTTTCCTTTTTTTATTTCTTTCACCTAGATCTATTTTTGCTTTTGCTTTGCTTGAAATCATAATTGCTACCACTGCTGTATTTGCTTCAGTTGAAGCATAATAGATTTTGTTCCAGCCTTTAACATGTACCCTGCATATATCTGTCTCCTTCAAATGTGTTTCTTGTAAACAACATACTCTAGGATTGGGGTTTTTAATCCATTCTACTATCCACTTTCGTTTAATGGGTGAATTCATCCCATGCACATTTATAGTTATGAGGCCTAACTATTTATTTCTCTCCATGCTATTTTTCACCTGCTTATCCCTCTCACTTTGACCTCCCCACACTCTCCCTTCCCATAATTGTTTTATTTATGATCACCACCTTCCCCAATATCCTTGTATCAGTTCCCCCTCCCCATTCTATTATCACCATCCCCTTTTTTAAACTTCCTTTTAGGTTAAGATAGATTTCTATATCCAACTGAGTGTTTGTTATTGAGCCAGCTATATAAAGCTATATATATATATATATATATATATATATATATAAGCTATATATAAAGAATATATATATATATACTTCCTAATTATTCTTATACTACAATTTTTAAGACATACAAAAATTAACATCCCTTCAATATTACTTTTTTTTTTTTGCAGTGCAATGAGGGTTAAGTGACTTGCCCGGGGTCACATAACTAGTAGGTATCAAGTGTCTGAGGCCAGATTTGAACTCAGGTCCTCCTGAATCCAGGACCAGTGCTTTATCCATCTATCTGCCTCCCAATATTACTTTATAACCACATCCTCATGACATATATTCCTAATTGCTCTAATAATTGGTCTTATAATAGAGTTATTGAGAAATATTATCTTATCATATAGAACTAGAAACAGTTTAGCCTTATTTAAATTTCTTACAGTTTTTCTTTCTTATTTCTGTTTTACTTTTTTATGTTTCTCTTGAACCTTGTATTTGTAATTCAATTTTTTTATTCAACTCTGGCCTTTTAATCATAAATGCTTGAAAGTCCTCTATTTCATTAAATGTCCAATTTTTCCCCCTGAAAGAATATATGCAGTTTTGCTGGGTATGTGATTCCTGGTTGCAAACTTAACTCCTTTGCCTTCTGGTATATTATATTCCTAGCCCTGCAATTCTTTAATGTGGAAGCTGCTAAATCCTGTGTAATTCTGACTGTAGTTCCATAGTATTTGAATTGTTTCTTTTTGGCTGATTGCAATACTTTTTCTTTGATCTGTGAGCTTTGAAATTTGGCTATGATGTTCTGGGAAGTTTTCATTTTGTGGTCTCTTTTAGGCAGTGATTGGTGGATTCTTTCAATTTCTATTTTGTTCTTTGGTTCTAATATTTCAGGGCAATTTTCTTTGATAATTTCTTGAAAGATATTGTCTAGACTTTTTGGTTTTTTGGTCATGGCTTTCAGGTAGTTTAATAATTCTTATATTATCTCTCCTAGATCTATTTTCCAGGTCAGTTGTTTTTCCTATGAGAAATTTTACATATTTTTTCTATTTTTTTGCTCCTTTGATTTTTTTTAATTGTGTTTTGGTGTCTCATAGAATCAGTAGTTTCCATTTCTTCAATTTTAATTTTTAAATAATAATTTTCTTCATTGACTTTTTGTATTTCCTTTTCCATTTGGCTAAATCTGTTTTTCAGAGAGTTATTCTCCTCAGAAAATTTCTATAGACACAAAACATGTTCCCCAAGAGAATAGCACTGGGATTTCAGGTTGTACGGGCAACATTTGTCTTAAACTCATAGAAGCTGTCTTAATCAGAAAAAAGTGACTAGAGCATCAGAGGATCTAGGATGAATAGAATCTTAGAAAAGTTAGATATAATAGACCCCTGGAGAAAAATGAATGGGGAAAGAAAAGAGTAAATGTTTTTCTTAGCTGTACATAGCACCTTCACAAAAATGGTCATGTATTAGAGTATAACATCTCACAACTAAATGCAGAAAAATTAAATATGTCTTTTTCAGACCATAATGCAATAAAAATTACATTCAGTAAAGGGGTATGGAAGCATACATTAAAACTTAATTATAGAAAAAAATCAATTTCTCAGTGATAAGCTGAGCTAATATAATAAAAATGACAATTCTACCTACATTAATTTACTTATTCAGTGCCATACCAATCAGACTAACTAAAAATTATTTTATAGAGCTAGAAAAAAACAATAACAAAATTCATCTGGAAGAACAAAAGGTCAAGAATATCAAGGGAACTAATTGTAAAGAATTAATTGTTATTTGAGGTTTTTATGCCTTGGCGAGCACTGGCCTGGGGCTCCGCAAACCACACGGTGCTCCACCCACTGATTGTAGCCGTTGCCAGGGCTCTGGCACCTCACATCATCACCACTCGCCAATGCCTACATGGGCCTGGCAAAATTATAATGATTGGAAGCCTAGTGAGGGTAGTCATGTGACTGTCAGAGCGGCCATCCCATTGGCTGGGACTGTGTGGGGTGTTTCTAGGTTTGGGGGAGGAGAATTGGGCATTCTAGGTGGAAGCTGGAAAGCAACAGGCGTTCTGCTGCATATTTTCAGCCAATTCCTGGGTGGTGGTATTTTTCAGGTATTATAATTTTCCTTTCCCCATTTTATTTCCTTTCCCTTGATCCTACTGATCCTGTTTGTTTGTTCTTGTTAAAATATATCTTGTTCAGTTTTGAGGGAGGCTGCTGGTTTCCTTCCTTGCCCCAATATTGTGGCGAGCTGCTTAGCTAGCATTCCCCAATTAAAAATCGGTCCACACAGCTTTTGGCGAGCCAACCAGGAGTTGATTAACCTAGTGAATTTCTTTAACCCACCCCCCACCCCCTTATTTGGCCTGGGGGACCTTCTTGCCCCTCCCCCACTGCCCCCTTAGGCAATCTCCCTTGCTCTTAAAAAAAAAAAATCTTAGCATTTATCTTGCTGGTCAGAGAAAAGCTGGTTCATTTTGAACTGCACCATGATTGAATATTTGGCTCCCACCTTGTATATTCTACTTGGCATATTTTGGGACATCATATTGTCCCGATTTAAACTGTTGGCCTGCTCAATACTTATTCATGGCATTGCTGGTTTCCTCCTCACAAACACAGTAAAAAATCTTTGGAACAATGGTATGGGAGAGTTTATCTTTCCCACTGAGCATATATACAATTTTACTGGAAGCATTACAACTAAATTTGAACTTTACTGTACCACTATCATTATAACTCAAATGGCTATAAATTTTATTCTCGTTATTGTCATTATTGCAATGTGGTATTTTTTCCAAAAAAGCTGTAAAGAGAGGAAGGGATATGATCATAGTAGACCATGTGTTCAGAGGGATACCAGTACAGGTCCCTCTATTGGAGATGACCTGAGTTCAGAAATAGATTTAGACCAGGTTTTAGAATCAGATCAACAGAAACTGCTCCCCTACAGAATGTTACAGCCCGCAGAGGAGCACAGCATAAAATATATAGTTCATTCAGTCCAAAGGATCTGGGCACATAGAAGAAACTTATACCTAGGTTTGATCAGAATCTGAAGTCAGGAATTTTGCAGTTAAGGTCTATATTTAATACATATCAACCCACTTGGGCCGATGTCACTTGTCTTATGGAAATTATACTATCCCCAAGTGAAATTGCAGATATTGTCACAGCAGGAAATTCCTTGGTGGCCTCTGGGGAAGTGTTAATAGACTGGCCTCTCCAGGAGCCAAACTAGGATTATAATGATCCACAGCAATTCCAAGAATTAAAAAATGTTAGGGAAACACTACTGAAAGGAATGGAATCCTGTTCTAAGAAAGTTGACAACTGGCAAAGGTTTTTTAAATTCACTCAGGAGCCTAATGAACAACCTAATAGATTTCATGATAGACTTTGTGAAGCTGCTAGGCAATTTACAAGACTGGACCCACTAGACTCAAAAGATTCCTATATTGTAAGGAATACATTCGTATATCAATCATTGCCAGAAATACGTAAATTTTTTATGACACAGTGTCCAGGCTGAAAATATATGGCTGTAGAAAGGCTTAAAGAAATTGCCACCTATATCTTTGAGGTGAATGAAGACAGTATGGCTAAGCAAAGCATTCTGGCACCAGCACTTTCAGGTCAGGCATTTAAAGGTCAGGACAAATTCCCTAAGGTGTGTCAGTACTATGAAAAACAAGGACACTCATTGAGAGAATGTAGAATTAGAATGTGGAATATTTTTTCAGGAGAAACCAGAATAATTATGGAAATTTTTACCAGAAAGGAAACAACCAAGATAATTACAGACCTTATTACAACCAGAATCAGTATAATCGTAGACCCTATCAGGGAGGTACAGAAGTACAGAATCAGAATCGGAGTAACTCTAGAATCCCTCAGAGGGAGACACAGGACTGACAGTGTCCAGGGGAGGAGTGGAAAATAAATACAGAAAGCTTTACTTTTCCAGATCCTGAATTTTTGAACCCCCTTATACCAATCCATTTACCTCCCCAGAGTAACATACCCCATGTGACCCTGAAAGTTGGGGACACGTATTATGATTGTCTGTTAGATACAGGAGCCTCTAAATCAGTCTTAGTGCATAAACCTGACCCTAGATGCAATGCTATTAGATCTTTAAATATGGTAGGAGTCTCAGGTAAGGCCCAAAGAGTGGCAGAATTAACCCCTTGCATGGTATCTATGGGGCCTTTAACTGTAGAACATTCATTTTTACTTATGCCCGATGCCCCTGTAAATTTATTAGGTCATGATCTCCTTTGCAAACTTAGAGCAACCATATCTTGTGCTCCAGATGGGCCTGTCTCTCTGTGGTCACCAGAGGATACTGTTCATTTATTACCAATTTTGATTGCAGATGCTCAAGGAGCAGTATGGGATACATCCAAAATCCCCTCTGACATTCCTGAGTCCCTCTGGGCCTCATCCTCTACTGAAGTGGGGATCCTTAAATCTGCTATGCCAGTCACTATTAAAGTTAAAGGGGGACCACCTCCATCCATTCCACAGTATACATTGTCTAAAGAAGCTATAGAAGGGATCATCCCTATAATTGAGGCTCTGAAAAAGTCAGGATATTATTGTCCCATGCCATCATTCTCCATGTAATACTCCCATTTTGCCAGTTAAAAAACCCAAGCCTGGTGCAGATGGCAAACCTGTTTATCGTTTTGTACAAGATCTTAGAGCTATTAACAATTATGTTATTCCTAGACATGCTATAGTCCCTAATCCTGCCACCATAATTTCTTCAATTCCATGTGAGGCTACATGCTTCACAGCGGTAGACCTCTGCTCTGCCTTTTTCTCTATACCAGTGCATGAGGACTTCCAGTATTTATTTTCCTTTACCTGGAAAAATACACAGTGGAGCTGGACTAGACTCCCATAGGGATTTGTGGACAGTCCTACATTATTTTCTCAAATTTTACAACAGGACCTGGCCTCTCTTACTTTTAAAGGTTCCACTTTAGTGCAGTATGTAGATGATTTACTTTTAGCCTCCCCTGATGCTGACACCTGTCAGGAAGACAGCTGCCATTTATTATTAGAACTATACAAGAGAGGCCACAAGGGTCTCTAAGTCAAAGGTGCAATGGTATTTACCTCAGGTAGAATACTTGGGCTTCATTCTGGCTGCTGGAACTCACTCTGTCTCTCCTAAGCGAGTCCAGGCTATTCAACAACTCGTTGCTCCCTCTTCTAAGAAGCAGTTAAGGGCCATTCTGGGAGCAGCTGGGTATTGCAGACAATGGATACCCTCTTTTGGTGAAATTACTAAGCCTCTTATAGTTCTAACCAAAAATTCTGTCCCAGAACCTTTATAGTTGGATTCCCAGCATCTCTCAGCTATAACAGAATTGAAGCGGGCATTGTTATCAGCACCTGCACTAGGACTCCCAGATTACAGTAAGCCTTTTATTCTTTTTGTGCATGAACAGAAGGGAGTGGCTTCTGGGGTCCTGACTCAATCATTAGGACCTGTCCAGGGTCCAATAGCTTATTATTCCAGCCAACTAGATTCTGTGGCCTCTGGGGTGCCACCCTGCCTCAGGGCAGTGGCAGCTACAGCCCTTTTGGTAGATAAAGCCTCTGATTTGGTCCTAGGTAATCCTCTTACAATACAATGTCCCCACAAAGTAGAGGCCCTCTTACTATGCCATAGAACACAAGCCTTTTCAGATCAAAGGCTGGCTAAGTATGAAGTAACCCTGCTAGGTCATGAAAATGTCACTTTAAAACGCTGTACAGTCCTTAACCCAGCAACACTGCTCCCTAACTTACCACTCTTGGGGGAGCCGTTGCATGACTGTGCCTCTTTAGTTGATATGGCTGAGAAACCCCATGATGACCTTTTGGATACACCTTTAGAGAACCCTGATATTGTCCTCTATATGGACGGTTCTTCGTTTATGAAAGATGGCACCTGTTTCACCTGCTATAGTTTCTGATTATGATATCATCTGGGCAGCTTCTCTGCCTTCACATTTTAGTGCACAAGCTGCTGAACTTGTGGCTCTTAAACAAGCCTATAACACAGCCAAACAGAAGAGTGCTACCATTTATACCGACTCCAGATATGCCTTCGGTGTATGCCATGCTGTAGACATGCTTTGGATACAGAGGGGCTTTCTAACATCCTCTGGCAAAGCTATTGCTAATGGAGACCTTATCAAGGACCTCCTATCTGCCCTGAAACTTCCCTCTGCTCTAGCAATTGTACATTGCCCTGCCCACACAGGGAACAGTGACCCTGTTTCAATGGGGAATGCACAAGCTGATTCAGCAGCCAAGCTCACTGCTTTAGAAGCCCCTGAGCATGTATTTAACCACTCACCTTCTGAGGATGTTTCTCTCCACCTAACTTATGATGATTCTGAAGTAGAAAGGTGAAAAAGGAGATTCAAGGCTAAACAGATCAATGGATTCTGGATGTCTTCTGAGGGAAAACCACTTCTCCCCCGGAAATTCTATCACCAGGTATGCCTCTCTATTCACAAGAAAGGCCATTTTGGCACACAAGGCATTGTGGACTCAGTTAGAAGGACCTGGTTAGCACCAGGTATAACTAACATAGCATCTCAAATCTCCTCGGGCTGCTCCACATGTCAGTCTTACAATCAACATGTTTTCCGTGCTAAAGCATATGGAAGGCGCCCTTTGGCATATACACCTTTTGAACATCTACAAATTGACTTTATTTCTATGCCCAAAGCAGGACAATATAAATTTTGCCTTGTTATTGTTGACCAGCTCACTTGATGGGTGGAGGCTTTTCCTGCCCCACAAGCAACTGCTGGCTTTGTGGCCAAAACTCTCCTTAAAGAAATTGTTCCTCGCTTTGGGCCACCAGCATACATTGACTCTGATAGAGGTACACATTTTACAGACTCAATTCTCTCCCAGATTTATTCTTTCTTGGGAGTAACTCCTAAATTTCATACTCCTTACTACCCTCAAAACTCAGGTCAAGTTGAATGTATGAATAAAGATCTTAAGAGCATGATTGGCAAATTATGTACTGAAACCCATTTAAAATGGCCTGATGTTCTACCCTTGGCATTATTCTATCTGCGCAGTAGACCAAGAGGTGAACTCCACATATCTCCTTATGAGATACTTTTTGGTCACCCTCCTATCCAAGCTAAAACTTTTTCCCCAGTCTATATATCACTGGTGGGAGGTGATACTTCTGTTGCTTCCTATATACAGGAACTACAAACTAGGCTATGTGAACTCCATGAAGTAGGAGTTGCTATACAAGCTGGTCCTTTAGACTTTTCCTTGCATGATTTAAGTCCTGGAGACAATGTATATATTAAGAATTTTCAGCAGACCAGTGGGACCCAGCCCGCTTGGGAGGGACCTTTTCAGGTATTATTGACAACTTCTACTGCTATTAAAATTGGAGAAAAAGAATCTTGGATTCATTGTTCCCATGTGAAGCCCATACCATTTGTGGGTAAAGTAATTTCAGATAAAATTCAACCAGCTGCTAAAGAGCAAAGAAACCAAACAGAGCACAGGGATAATAGACAGTTCCAATTTGCAAGCATTATCACTCAATTGCAAACCCTGGGGCTCAAACTCCGTAAGGTATCAGGAGATGGAAACTGTCTTTTCAGAGCCCTTGGAGACCAGTTAGAAGGTCATTCCAAAAACTATCTCAAACACAGACAAGAAACTGATAATTATATGCTCAGTCATAAAGAAGACTTTAGGTCTTTTATAGAAACAGATATTCCCTTTGAAGAATATGTTGCTGATTTGAAAAAAGCTGGTACTTGTTCTGGGAATGACACCATTGTAGCCTTTGCCAAACATAACCAACTGAATGTAATCATTCACCAGTTGAATGAACCTCTGTGGCAAATTTGTGGCACAGACAAAGTCGATGCTAAAGAACTCCATATTTTCTACCATAATGGTCATTATGACAGCATTAGAAGAATGAATGATGATTCAGAAACCCCTGCCACTTTGGCATGCAGAGAATTGGGGAACCAGTTTAAAAAATGTGGTGTACCCCAAATTCTAGCATTATAAGCTTTTACCTTAAACAAGCTTTTCCTCCTACAGGTGAAGAACTTCTCCACCAAGAGCACATGGCTCTGTCTTCTAGAAAGGGTTATTGAACCTTATTGCTTGATTTATAAGGCAATTAATGAAAATATTGAGTCTCACTGATGTTTTATTTCCTTTTGATAAATTGTTTATCATTTCAAGTATCTGTTATTGTCATTGTATTAGATAGAGAATTCATGGACAAGATGATGTGGTTTACTTGCTTAATGAAGATTCTGTAATATCAGCCATTTACATTCATTTATCATTTGTATGTCATTGTGGCTATGTATACTCTGGATATAGTTTGGGATTATATACATATATTTCAAGTATATCCTAAGTTATGCAGTGTAGCATGCATTTTTACCATCAAATTGTCTTTGGTGAAATTAATACGAGATTTATGATTTATGGAAACTTACCATTTCAGAGACTAATTGCTCTTACAATGAGCTTAATGGAGATGGTTCAACTCCACATTGCAGGCCCTGGAGAGAATATATGTACAACAGGAGAGACAGGTACATGTAAGATACCCTGATAGAGGCTGAGTGAACAGCCAAATAGATTCAGGAAGTCCATAGTTTGCTTATGAGAGCAGCTATGTAGAGCACAATTGCTAGACATAGTCCAGTTTCTTCCTCTCTCACTCCAAAAATGTTCTAGTGTCATGTTAGCCCTAATGCATGCACCTGGTTTAACTTAACTTGGCTTCTTCACTCAATCTGGTGGCATGGTCAGAATCGATCCACCTGAGACCTAGCACAATTATTAGATGTCTATGCACCACGAGATGTGGAATGGTAACCTTTCCATAACATTTTCAGGTGCCATCATGGACACATAACTAAATTTGGCCTTGATCCAGACATATAGTGGTAAAAAATGCTAGTAATGTCATAACTGTCTCAATTTTGCATTGCGTATGGATATGAGTATCCTCCAAAGGGGGGACTCCAATATGCTGTATATATATCAAGTTTAAACTTGTTTTGTATATTTTGAAGAACTTTCATTGTTTAATTTGAACGTTTTTGGACAATGCTATGCTAAAGATTAATGAAAATCCAGCAGTTCCAGAGACAACCAGAATCCAGAGACAGCCAGAGGAGGCACAGTGGATAAAACACCGGCCCTGGATTCAGGAGTACCTGAGTTCAAATCTGGCCTCAGACGCTTGACACTTACTAGCTGTGTGACCCTGAGGAAGTCACTTAACCCCAATTGCCTCACTAAAAACAAAACAAAACAAACAAACAAAAAAACTATTTGGCACTGGCTAAGAAATTGAGTGGTGTATCAATTGAATAGGTTAGGCAAAGGAGACACAGTAGTAAATGACTTTAGTAATGTACTGTTTGATAAACACAAAGACTCCAGTTTCTGGGATAGGAACTCAGTATTTGACAAAAACTGCTGGGAAAATTGGAAGATAGTATGGCAGAAACTAGGCATAGACCAATATTTGACACTTTATACTAAAATAAGGTCAAAATGGGTACATGATTTAGACATAAAAGGTGATACCACAGGTAAATTAGGAGAGGAAGGAATAGTTTACCTCTCAGATTTATGGAAAGAAGAATAGTTTATGCCCAAACAAGAGATAGAGAATATTATGAAACGTAAAATGGATGATTTTGATTCATGAAATTAAAAAGTTTTGTACAAACAGAAGCAATGCATCCAAAATTAGAAGGGAAGCATAAAGCTGGGAAACAATTTTTATAGCCAGTATTTCTGATAAAGGCCTCATCTCTAAAATATATAGAAAACTATATAAAATTTATAAGAATATATATCATTCCAAAGTTGAGAAATTGTAAAAGGATATGAACAGGCAATTTTCAGATGAGGAAATCAAAGAAATAAAAATTTCCATAGGAAAAAATGCTCTAAATCACTATTGATTAGAGAAATGAAAATTAAAACAACTCTGAGATACCACCTCACAGTTATCTAATTGGGTAATATTACAAAAAAGGAAAATAATAAATATTGGAGAAGCTGTGGGAAAATTGGAATGCATTGTTGGTGGAGCTGTGAACTAATCCAATCATTGTGAAGAGCAATTTAGAACTATGCCCAAAGGGCTATAAAGCTGTGCATACCCTTTGACCCAGCAATACCACTATTAGGAGTTTTTCCCAAAGAGATCATAAGAAAGGGAAAAGGATCCACATGTACAAAAATATTCATAGCTGCATTTTTTGTGGTGGCAAGGAATTGGAAATTGAGGGGCTTCCCATCAACTGGGGTATGGCTGGACAAGTTGTGGTATATGAATGTAATGGAATACTATTGTGCTGTAAGAAACAATGAGCAGGCAGATTTCAGAGAAACCTGGACTTACTTGAACGGATGCTGAGTGAGATGAGCAGAATCAGGAGAACACTGTACATAGTATCAACAACATTGTGTGTTGATCAACTATGATACACTTGATTCTTTTCAGCAATACAATGGTCCAAGATAATTCCAAAGGACTCATGATGGAAAATGCTCTCCAAACCCAGATAAAAGAATTGTGTAATCTAGATGCATATTGAACTATTCTTTTTCTCCTTTTGGGGGTTTTATTTTGAGGTTTTTTCCTTTTATTCTGGTTCTTCCTTTACAGCATGACTAATGCAGAAATATGTTTAATGTGATTGTACATATATAACCTATATCAGATTGCTTGCTGTCTTGAAGGGAGGGAGAAAAATTTGGAACTAGAAATCTTTTAAAAACAAATGTAACTAGAAAATAATAAAATACTTTTATGATTCAAAAAAATCAATTATAAACTAAATAAATCCAATCCCCAAAAATGAGCACATCAAAGAACACATCATAGAAACAATAAATCATTTTATTTTTAAAAATGACAACAATGAGGCAACGTGCCAAAATTTGTGGAATGCAGTCAAAGGAGTACTTAGGAGAAATTTTATATATCTAGATATATTCATCAATAAAAAGAGAGAGTAGGTCAATAATTTGGGCATGCAACTAAAAAAAAAGTAGAAAAATAGCAAATTAGATATCCCCAATTAAACACATAAGTGGAAATCCTGAAAATAAAAGGAGAGATTTATAAAATTGAAAGTAAAGTAATAAATAAAACTAGAAGCTGTTTTTGGGAAAAAAAACATGAAAATAGATGCCATTATTTAATTTGATTTAAAAAAAGAGAAAACCAAATTACCAGTAACAAAATAGGTGAATGCATCATGAATGAAAATGAAATTAAAACAAGTAGGAGTTATTTTGCCCAGTTATATGCCAGTACAACTGACAATCTCAGTGAAATGGATACATATTTATTCTTTTCCCATGCACTGGTGTGGGCTTAAGCAGATCCAGCAAAATTCCTATTCTCCACACAGAAGCCACTCTAGAAGGTTTCTGAGTTATACTGTACCAAGAGAGTGACAGACACTAAAGACCAATTACATTTGCTAGCAGAAGCTTGACTGACTTTGAGATTCATTACTCCATCCATAACCGTGAGTTCTTGGCTTTGAAATGAGCTATCACTGAGAAGTTCAAAGCTATATACATGGAGCAAAAATCCAAATATGTGCTGACCACAAAACAATGCCATATTTTTACTAGTACCAAGTTTTAATGCTGCTTGCCAGAGATGAATGAAAGCACTGGCATTTTTTTATTTCAGCATCCATTACAGCTCTGATGAGACTGTTTATGCAGGTGCCTTGACCAGAATGCCCTATGACATTGGACCTTGATACCCGAGGAATTGGATGATAAACTAGAAGTACAGCTGAGAAATTGGCACTTCCAATAGACAGCATGCCAAATATATATGTAAAACCTTTTGTCATTGAACCAGTTTTCTTTGCCTCAGTTTTCTAGATGACTGCCTGTGAAGCAGGTGGTTAAATGACCAAGGAAAAGATATGAGCCCTTTTTTCCTGAGACAATGGCAGAAATTAGATTTGAGAATTGGAGTGTTGCTTTAGACTTTGGAACACTGAACCAAGAATAGCTGGTTATATCCAAAGCATACACTACAGTAGGCTTGAATAACTGACTTTGGACATAAGGGTCAAGAAAGGATCCTAGAACCAGTAAGAAACAAGATGACCAGAAGACATGAATCTTGAAGGAATTGTTCAGAAAGTGTAGGTCTGAGGTCAGGGTGAAAAGTCTGTTCAACAGTCCCACTAAGAGATCCATGTTTAAAGGTTTAAGTTTCAATCTCTTATACCACTATTTATGGATTATTGTATTTAAGTTTTTGTGAATGCTAATGAGTCTTTAAGTTTTTTTTCATGTAGAAGAAATAAATAGCTGTCCTATATCTGATCTATATTGCACTTTGTAAAACTTATTGCTCCCTTTTTGGAAGACCCTAGAGATAAGCCTTGAAATCCTTGAGACACAATGTCAAAGCTTTAAGGGATACTTTCTAGTTCTGAAAGTAGTAACTAGTTATACTTTTAATCAAGAGAAGTGAAGTTAATAGAGGGAAACAACTTTAAGTTACTTCTCTGCTAAGCTATACTTTGTAGCTCTTTATGCTTGGAGATAGCAACCAGAATGCCAGACAGTGAAAGAGAGGCAGACATTCCCATGGCATTTCCAAGGAAAAAAATACTACCAGATCCCTTTTAATTGTTGCAATAAACATTTATTTTATTTTTTCCAGTTACATGTAAGGGTAGTTTTCAACATTCATTTTCATAAGATTTAGAGTTCCAAATTTTTCTCCCTCCCTCCATCCCTTTCCTCCCCGCTCCACAAGACAGCAACCAGGTTATATATGTAGAATTCACAAGTGCTCTTTTTATCAGTTCTTTCTATGGGGATGGATAGTAATCTTCTTTATTAGTCCCTTGGGGTTGTCTTGGATGATTGCATTGCTGAGAGTAGTTAAGTCATTCACAATTACTCATCAAATAATTCTGCTGTCACTATGTACAACTTCCTTCCAGTTCTGCTCACTTCACTATACACCAGTTCATATGAGTCTTTCCAAGTTTTTCTGGGATCATCCTGTTTGTCATTTCCTGTATAACAATATTATTCCACCACAATCATATCCCACAGCTTCTTCAGTCTTTCCTCAATTGATTTAAATACCCTTGATTCTCAATTCTTAGCCTCCACAAAGAGTTGCTATAAATATTTTTTGTACAATTTTCCCCTTTCTATCTTTTTCATGATTACTATTGTTAACTGTTTCCCTTCCATCCTCTTTCCTTCCCCATGATATTTATTCATCTTCTTTCATCTTATCCCTCTTCAAAAGGTATTTGCTTCTGTCTGTCTCCTCCCCCACTCTGCCCTTCCGTCTTTTGCCCCTCTCTCTTTATCCTCTTCCCCTCCTATTTTCCTGCAGGGCTAGAGAGATTACTCCACCCAATTGAGTATGTATGTTATTCCCTCCTTGGGCCAATTCTGATGAGATTAAGGTCATTGAACCAATTTTGATGAGTGTTAGGCTCATGTACTGCCCAGATTAAATAGATTACTCCACCCAGTTGGGTATGTATGTTAATACCTCCTTGAGGCAACTCTAATGAGTTTAAGGTCTTTGAGCCTTTTCTGATGAGTGTAAAATTCATTTACTGCCCTGCTCCTCTCCCATCTATTCCCCTACTCCATAAGCCCTTTCCTGTTTCTTTCATGTAGGATTTCATCTCTGCTCTTCCCCCTCCCCCAGTGCATTCCCCTCACCCCTCAATTTAACCTTAAAGATGTCAACATGGGGCAGCTAGCTGATGCAGTGGACAAAGTATCCACCCTAGACCCAGGGGGATCCCAGCCAAAAACCAGCCTCAGACACAAGAAATCACCCACTGCACAACCCCAGGTATGTCCCCCAACTCCAGTGTTTTATGGTTCTCTAGGGTCTTGTATTTGAAAATCAAATTTGCCATTCAGTTCAGGTCTTTTCATCATGAATACCTGAAAGTCCTCTTTTTCATTAAAGTCCCACTATTTTTCCTCTGAAAGATTATGCTCAGTTTTGCTGGGTTGGTTGTAATCCCAATTCCTTGCCCTCTGGAATATCATATTCCATGCCCTCCTGTCCTTTAATGTAGAAGGTGCTACAACCCACCAGGACACTCAAAATAAATGTTTTAATAACCATATTTTGGGGGCAACTAGGTGGTGCAGTGGATAGAGCACCAGCCCTGGAGTCAGGAGGACCTGAGTTGAAATACAGCCTCAGAAACTTGGCACTAGCTGTGTGACCCTGGGCAAGTCACTTAACCCCAATTGCCTCACACAAAAAAATCCATATTGCCTGGGTCAAGAGCTCAGGCTGCAACAGCTTTAGAAGTAGGTAAAGTATAGAGTCTTTTACACCTGGTGTTTTCAGGGGTTGTGAAGATCTATTTGATTTAAAAAAATCACTCTTACTATGCAGTGGTTGAAGACAGAAATCTCCCAATTAGAAATTAATTATTTTCCCTAAAGATTTGCTTCCTGTTAAGTGCAAATGCCACTAAGCTTCTTCTTCTCCAAGTTATATTTTATGTCTAACCAGTAATTTCTTCATTTTTACCTGGTTCTCTCCCAATGTCCTAGCAAGAAGTCTTAGCTCCTGACCTTAATGAAGCTTTCTAATCAGCCACAACAATTTTTTTCTATGTTCTCAACTTCTATCTTGAATAAATAAAGGAAATGAAACACTCTGCAGAGCACACGGTAACCAGCCAAAGCAAGCTCCTAATTGCGTGACTTCATTCCTGTCTGAGATTTGTGCATGCCTTCAACAGGGACTTCAAGGGAAACTTCATTCCTAATCCCCTTCTCAAACATTTTTTCCCTTCCATTGGCTTTTATTTTGCAACTGGCTATTTCAGGAATAGGATGAAAATAGTAACACTCTCTACTTGTATTATACCTTTCCATGGTGCTTTGTCTAATTCACATTGTCCCCTAAAATGCCTATCATCTAAGAGTGAAATATTAGGAAAAGTTTTAAAAGAAAAAAATAGAAATAGAAATATCTCCCTTTTAGTTTCCAGTCATCATAAATAAATAAATATGCTAATAAATCAAAACCCATGGGATTGCTGTTACTATTGTCCCTGTTTTATAACAAGATTGGAAAAAATACCCTAAAGCCCAGTATTTAGCCAGTCATTTTTTTTTTTAGCCAGTCACTTATAAAGATCTTGGCAGGGTCTGGATTAAACCCCTGATTTTCTGTATCTTCTTTTACTGTTCTTATGTCTTGAGTTGTACTATTGCTAGTAACTCTCTACTGTTTCTATTTCCAAAACTGATCTTTAAAAGCCACAGAAGAATGTAGGTATTTTATTTCTGCTAAATAAGAGTTATGCTCACTCAGGGTCAATTCCCACCAATTACTGATAAATTCAAGTTCAGAGTCATTGTTCTTGTGATAATTTTTAAAATTACAATACAATTTACAGATTGTTTCTATCACAGCCACAACTTAGGTTGCATTAAATATGTATGCGCCAAGTAGTATAGCATCCAAATTCTTAGAGGAGAAGTTAAATGAGTTACCAGAGGAATTAGACAGTAATGCTATACTACTAGGGGATCTGAATTTCCCCCTCTCAGAATTAGATAAATCTAGCTGAAAAATAAATAAGAAAGAAGTGAAAGAGGTGAATAGATTACTAGAAAAGTTAGACATGATAGATGTCTGGAGAAAATTGAATGGGGATAAAAAGGAATATACCTTTTTCTTAGCAGTACGTGACACATTTTCAAAAATTGACCATGTATTAGGGCACAAAACATCATAGTCAAATGTAGAAAGGCAGAAATAGTAAATGCATCCTTCTCAGATCATAATGCAATAAAAATTACATGTAAGAAAAAGCCAGGGAAAAGTAGAATGAAAATCAATTGGAAACGAAATAATTTCATTCTAAAGAATAAATGGGCCAAACAAATCATAGAAACAATAACTTCTTCCAAGAGAATGACGATAATGAGACAACATACCAAAATCTAAATGCTTACATGAATAAAAAAGAGAAAGAGGAGATTAATGAATTGGGCATCCAACTTAAAAAGCTAGAAAAAGAACAAATTAGAAATCCCCAATTAGATATTGAACTAGAGACCGTGAAAATTAAAGGAGAAATTAATAAGATTGAAAGCAAAAAACTATAGAATTAATCAATAAAACTAAGAGCTGGTTTTATGAAAAAAACAATAAAATAGATAAAATATTGGTTAATTTGATTTAAAAAAAGAAAGAAGAAAACCAAATTACCAGTATCAAAAATGAAAAGGGTGATGTTACCACCAATGAAATGGAAATTAAATCAATAATTAGGAATTATTTTGCCCAACTGTATGCCAATAAATTTGACAATCTAAATGAAATGGATGAATATTTACAAAAATACAAACTGCCCAGGTTAACTGAAGAGGAAATAAAATCCTTAAATAAACCCATATTAGAAAAAAAAATTGAACAAGCCATTAATGAACTCCCTAAGAAGAAATCCCCAGGGCCAGATGGGTTTACAGGTCAATTTTACCAACCATTTAAAGAACAATTAAGTCCAATATTATACAAATTATTTGGAAAAATAGGTGAAGAAGGAGTTCTAACAAATTCGTTTTATGACACAAATATGGTGGTGATACCAAAACCAGGCAAAGCAAAAACAGAGAAAGAAAATTATAGACCAATTTCCCTAATGAATATTGATGCTAAAATCTTAAATAAGATATTAGCAAGGAGATTACAGCAAGCAATCACCAGGATAATACACTATGACCAGGTGAGATTTATACCAGGAATGCAGGGTTGGTTCAACATTCGGGACACTATTAACATAATCAACCACATCAATAAGAAAATCAAAATCATATGATTATCTCAATAGATGCAGAGAAAACTTTTGACAAAATACAACACCCATTCCTAATAAAAACACTAGAGAGTTTAGAAATAGGTGGAGCTTTCCTTAAAATAATAAGCAGTATCTACCTAAAACCATCAGCAAGTATTATATGCAATGGAGATAAGTTAGAGGGCTTCCCAATAAGATCAGGGGGTGAAACAGGGATGTCCATTATCACCCCTATTATTTAATATTGTACTAGAAATGTTATCTTTAGCAATCAGAGAAGAGAAAAGAATTAAAGGAATTAGAATAGGCAAGGAGGAAACAAAACTATTGCTCTTTTCAGATGATATGATGGTATACTTAAAGAATCCTAGAGAATCAACTCAAAAATTACTTGAAACAATTAACAACTTTAGCAAAGTAGCAGGATATCAAATAAATCCACATAAATCATCAGCATTTCTATACATGACCAACAAAGTCCAGCAGCAAGAGATAGAAAGAGAAATGCCATTTAAAGTAACGGTAGATAATATAAAATACTTGAGAGTCTACTTGCCAAGACAAACCCAGGAACTCTATGAACACAACTAACAAACGCTCTTCACACAAATCAAATCAGATCTAAATAATTGGAAAGATATCAATTGCTCATGGGTAGATAGAGCTAATATGGTAAAAATGACAATACTACCTAAATTAATTTACTTATTCAGTGCCATACCAATCAGACTACCTAAAAATTATTTTATAGAGCTAGAAAGAATAATAACAAAATTCATCTGGAAAAACAAAAAGTCAAGAATATCCAGGGAAATAATGAAAAAAAAATGCACAGGAAGGTGGGTTAGTGGTACCAAACCTGGAGCTTTAGTATAAAGCAGCAGTCATCAAAACTATCTGGTACTGGCCAAGAAATAGAGTGGAGGATCAATGGAATAGGCTAGGCACAGGAAATGCAGTAGTAAATGACACTAGTAATGTAGTGTTTGATAAACCCAAAGACTCCAGCTTCTGGGATAGGAACTCAGTATTTGACAAAAACTGCTGTGAAAACTGGAAGATAGTATGGCAGAAATTAGCCATAGACCTACATCTGACAGCTTATATTAAAATAAGGTCAAAATGGATACATGATTTAAACATAAGAGGTGATACCATAGTTAAATTAGGAGAAAAAGGAATAGTCTACCTATCAGATCTTTGGAAAGGAAAACAGTGTATGACCAAACAAGAGATAGAGAATAGTATGAAATGCAAAATGGATGATTTTGATTACACTAAATTAAAAAGTTTCTTTACAAACAGAAGCAATGCATCCAAAATTAGAAGGGAGGCAGAAAGCTGGGAAACACTTTTTATGGCCAGTACTTCTGATAAAGGCCTCATTTCTAAAATATATAGGGAACTAAATCAAATTTATAAGAATCCAAGTCATTCCCCAGTTGAGAAATGGTCAAAGGATATGAACAGGCAGTTTTCTGATGAAGAAACCAATGCTATCTACTCCCATATGAAAAAATGCTCTAAATCTCTAATGATTAGAGAGATGCACATTAAAACAACTCAGAGGTACCACCTGACACCTATCAGATTGGCTAAAATGACAAAAAAGGAAAATAATAAATGTTGGAGAAGTTGTGGAAAAATTGGAACACTAATGCATTGTTGGTGGAGCTGTGAACTGATTCAACCATTCTGGAGAGCAATTTGGAACTATGCCCAAAGGGTGATAAAGCTGTGCATACCCTTTGACCCAGCAATACCACTTTTGGGTCTTTTGCCCAAAGAAATCATGGAAAGGGGAAAGGGACCCACATGTACAAAAATATTTGTAGCTGCTCTTTATGTGGTAGCAAGGAATTGGAAGTTGAGGGGATGCCCATCAATTGGGGAATGGCTGGACAAGTTGTGGTCTATGAATGTAATGGAATACTATTGTGCTGTAAGAAATGATGAGCAGGAGGAGTTCAGAGAAACCTGGAGGGTCTTGCATGGGATGATGATGAGTGAGATGAGCAGAACCAGAAGAACATTGTACATAATATCATCAAAATTGAGTGTTGATCTACTGTGATGGACTATATTGTTCTCACCAATGCAATGGTACAGAAGAGTTCCAGGGAACTCATGATAGAAGAGGATCTCCAAATCCAGGAAAAAAAAAAAAGAACTGTGGAGTATAGATGCTGAGTGAACCATACTATTTCTTTTTTTTTTGGTGCTGTTGTTTTTCTATTTTGAGGTTTTTCCTCATTGCTCTGATTTTTCTCTTATAACATGACTAATACAGAAATATGATTAATGTTATTATGTGTGTATACATATATATATATATATATATAACCTATAGCAGATTACCTGCTATCTAGGGGAGGGGGCAGGGAGGGGAGGGAGGGAGAAAAATCTGAAATTGGAAAGCTTGTATAAAGAAAAGTTGAGAACTATCTTTACATGTAATGGGAAAAAAATAAAATACTTTATTAATTTTAAAAAAAGAAAATACATTCATTATACAAGCAAAACATACTGATTTTGAAGATAGAATAAGTTTTTAAGACAGAGACAGCCTGAGGATCATAGGTCTCCCAGAAGAACATGATAGCACAAAAACTCTTACTATCATCATAAAATAAATAATAGGAGAGAACTGGCCAGAACTTCTGAACATAGAAAATGAAAGACCATTTGAAAAAAAATTCACGGATTTCTTCCAGAAAAAAAATGCTTTAAATTCTAAGACACAAAGTGGTTAAAATTAACAATTCAGTTCAGAAACAACTTCTATAAGAGATCAGGAGAAAGAACTTCAAATACAAAGGAAAAGAAATTCAAATAATGCAAAATTATTCTGCACCTGCCAGAAAACATAGGAGGGAATGGAATGTGTTCTGAAGAGAAATGTATCAAGATGCAACCTAGAGTGACCTACAATGAAAATCTGAATTTATTCATACATTAAAAAAGATGGATGTTCAATAATAAAGAGGCATCTAAAAATGTTTTTAGAAAGAAAAACGGAACTGAATACCTCTCGAATACCTCAAACAATAGAAATTCAGAAAGAGTTCTGAAAACAGCAATAGCAACAATAAGACAGCAGAAAAGTAGTAAGAAACTTCTTTCTAAAAGTACACAAGGAGAAAGGAGTAAAAACTTAACTTTGGTGACACCCTACCTACAGGCGAATGAATGATTTCTTTTTATGGGACTGCACTGTAACACGGGAGGGATATGCCAGAATCAAATAAGGGGTAAAAATGAGGGGTAGGTAACCACTATGCTCTCAGAAAGAGCCTCCAGGGGTGTGAGTAAGGAGGGGGGAAAGGTTAAAAGAGAGGAGGAAAGGTCTTGTTTCAGTGGAAGGAGAGGGTTCCACTGATGAATACTATCATTAGTAAAGAGAAATGGTATGTTAAGGGAAATTGGGGACTTTGCCTTTGCTTAGGCCTGGAGGATTTGGTGTTGGAGAAGTCTATCTCTCCTACCTCAAGAAGGGAGAGTTGGAATCCATGGGGGCATTTGGTACCTGGGGAATAGGATAGAATGGACACAGGAAGATTTTGAGGCAGATAAAAAAGTAATCAGGGGAGGATATAGAAGCATATAGGCAAAGAAGAGATAAAACTATCTCTGCTGATATTATGATTCATCGGGAAAATCCTGATGTGTCAGCAAGGATCCTAATTGAGACATTTAATAGTATCTGCAAAGTTGTAGGTGACAAGATAAATTCTCAAAAATAGCATTTCTAGGGGCAGCTAGGTGGTGCAGTGGATAGAGCACCGGCCCTGGAGTCAGGAGTACCTGAGTTCAAATCCAGCCTCAGATACTTAACACTTACTAGCTGTGTGACCCTGGGCAAGTCACTTAACCCCAATTGCCTCACTAAAAAAATTTTTTTTAAAATAGCATTTCTATATAATCATAACCAAACACAAGAAGCAATAATAGAAAGGCAAATCCCATTCCAAATAACTAAAAGTGCAGAAAATACTTGGGGGTCAACCTACCAAAGCACACAAAAGACTTTTGTAGATTCAATTATAAAATGCTCCTCAAAGAAATAAACAGCTTAAATAGTTGGAGGAATAATCAGTGTTCATAGCTAAGTCATAACAGTATAATAAAAATAACAATATGGCCAAAATTAATTCATACTTTTAATGCTATACCATTTAAATAAACAAGAGGATATGTTATAAAACTTGAAGTAATAAAAAAAATTCATTCAGTAAAGCAAAAAAGATGGAAAATGTAGGGATGAAGCACTTCCAGACCTCAAACTATATTATAAGGCAGCAGTCACCAAAACTATCTTACATTGGTTAAAAAAAAAAACAATAAGGGGCGGCTAGGTGGCGCAGTGGATAGAGCACTGGCCCTGGAGTCAGGAGTACCTGAGACACTTAACACTTAGTAGTTGTGTAACCCTGGGCAAGTCACTTAACCCCAATTGCCTCAATTAAAAAAAAACTTGACACTATTTGTATTTTTTAATCATTGTCTTGCTAAGACCTCTGTAAATAAAATAAAGAATATAGAAAAATCAATAAGCCATTAACTAGTGTAATTTGGAAAAAGAGAAAGGAAAATCAAATTACTGAAATCAAGAATTAATTAGGCAAATTCACAGCAAATGAAGAGGAAGTAAGAATTATCAGAAATTATTCTATATAATTATACTCCAAAAGAAAACCTGGAAGTTCAAAGGAATTTGGATATCTTCAAAAATATAAAATACCCCAACTATCAACCAAGAATAGAGATTTTAATCTCTAATACCCCAAATATCAACCAAGAATAGATAATTCAATCTCATAATAAGAAATTGAAGAAACCAAGAATTAACTGCCAAAGGAAAAAAAAAAGCACTAGGTCAGGGCAGCTAGGTGGCACAATGGATAAAGCACCAGTCCTGGATTCAGGAGAACCTGAGTTCAAATCTGGCCTCAGATACTTGACACTTACTAGCTGTGTGACCTTGGGCAAGTCACTTAACCCTCATTGCCCCACAAAACAAACAAACAAAAAAAGCATTGGGTCACAAAGATTTACTAATGAATTCTAACAAACTTTTAACAAGCCTTTAATGATTATGCCTCAAAACTAATTTAGAAAAAAAGAAATATAAGATAACTTTCTAAAATCATTTTATGAGGCTAATATTGTCATACTACCCAAACTAGCAAAAGAGAACTGAAGGCCAATCTCAGTGGATATTTATGTACTTTTTTAAAAATACACACAAGAAGACTATAGCAATATAAACAGAAAAATTTTACTATGATCCATTAGATAAATACATGAGATGCAAAAATGACTCAACATTAGGAAAACAATTAGAATAATTAATCAAACAATAAAAACAAAATAACTATGATTGTTTCAACAGATGTAGAAACATTCTGACAAAATAGAACTTGTGTTAAAAAAAATACCAAAAATAATAGGAAGGAGGCTTCTTTAATGTGATCAACACAATGTAATTAAGACCAAGAGTTAACTATTATTTTCTTTGCAATGGAGAACATAAGAAGCTTTCCTGGTACCATTGGTCGTAAAGCAGGGATATCCTTTCCCCCAACATTGATTGACATACCAATATAACTGTGCTAACATAGAAATTTATTACACTACTGAAATTAATCTATATAGTGTTATGCTGTATTTTACCAAGGGGATATTTTTACAGATCTACACAAACCAAAAACAAATATTATTTGAGGGAATAAAAGGTATATCACCTAAAGTAAAATAATGAGAAAAAATATGCCTGAAAGGAGCAAAATGTTATTAAACCTTTGATTATATTATAAACATAAAACTCTTTAATTATTAATACTTGCAAAATAAGACAGAAGTCTTCAGTGCCTACTTGTGTCCTCAGAGTTTTAGGAATAACTCTAGGAAATGGAAGGCAGTTTTTTAGGATCATTACTTATGAAACCTTACTAGTGTGTTTTCCCTATAAGAGGGGAAATTAATATTTATTAGTGAGCTTTTAGTTAGGTGTATTTGATAAGGCAGCACTCTTCGACAAATACATCATGAATTCAGGGAAAACTGGGTTTAAGTTTAGAGAGTGCACATGGCAAAGGAGAAGCTTATAAGTCCTCACTGTATGGAAGACCTTTTCTCTTTTTATGGAGTCCTTATGTACCTTTCTGCTGGGTTCCTGAACTATATTTAGTGGGGCCAGTTTGTCCTTGGTTCCCAAGGTAGATACTATGCTGTCAACCCCTGATATTTTGGTGGCACTGCCAGGACGTCCATGGAAAGTTCAAAATCTTATGACCTCTCACAGTTCACAAACTTATCAAGGCAGGGAGAAGTAGAAATTCTCTTCCTCCTCTCTTCAAGGTATTCTGTCTCAGCGACTTGGCCATGCTTCTACCACTGAACTAATCTGCCATACAAATACTCAAGTTTGTTTTTGTTTTTGTTTTTTTTTCCCAGGGCAATTGGGGGGGGGGCACACAGCTAGTAAATGTCAAGAGTCTGAGGTCGTATTTGAACTCAGGTCTTCCTGAATCCAGGGCCAGTGCTTTATCCATTGCACCACCTAGCTGCCCCTCAAATACTCAAGTTTGAAACAAAATCACTATCTTATGAAATACCATCAGGCAAGAATGTGTCTTTTCAGCCAATCCCAACACAATTATTGTGTAGCATCATTTCATGTCATCCAATGGTTTTCATTGCTTCCAAACTGACTGAGAACTTTTCACTTTTAATTTACTATCTTTAATTGATTTATTGGATCAATACTTCTATTTGATTAAGGTGAATTTAATTTAATGTAATTTAATTTGGTTAACTTTCATGGAGGTGGAGTAACCCCTTCTCCTCCTTACACAATAACTAGTGGGTGTAGCTCATATAAAAAGATAGTGTCTTCTTAAAGAAATGGGGAGCGGAAGTCCATCAAAAATGAGGGGATGTGAATAAATATGGAGAGAGGGAGACAGAATGGAGTTTTATTGAATGTGAACAGTGATAACAGTAAAAGAAGAAGAGAACCTGAAAAACCAGTGTGCTGGTGACCATCTGAAAATGGAAAGTTCCTTTGCGATGTGGGGTGGGGGAAGCCTGAATGCTTATCATATTCCTGGGAGTCAAGGGGGATTGTTTTTTAAATGATGGTTATCTCTGTCTCCTAGCTCCAATCAGGTAGTAACCACACCTAATTGACATTCCTAAAATAGAATTTCATCTCCCCTTACTTCTTAGGTGTGTCAGTCCTGTTGTCTAATTAGTCAATCTAAACTTTAATAGTCCCTTGATTCCTTGATAGGTCTGTCCTGTTATCTGGTCATCTTTGGTTTTGCTTCTCACAGGAGAAACTGCTGATTTATCCTAAACCCCATGTCATCTCCCCACTTCTTTATATCTAAGGGGAAAGGGGGAGAAGATTCTTCTGTAACTGCTTCAAGATAAATAGGGTTGCAGAAATCACAGGGGGAGGAGGGACCTGGTTCAGAGGGTGAGGAGATGTATAGGTAAGCTTTGAGCCTAGGTGAAAAAGACTTAAACAAGAGGTTGAAAAGACAAAGGGCAAAAATCAAAAGGACAAGAACCAATATCAGTATAGGAAGAAAGGGGGTCCACGAAGAGAAAAACCAGGAACCCCAGGATCCCACATTACAACTGAAGAACTGTTCACAAGTATCCATCAAAAAAAAAATCCCACTGTGCACTGTCCATAGTGTTTGCAGGGGATTCAGGGCACTTCTGTGGATTTACTTCCCTGGTTCCAGATGACTTCATTTTGGAAGTCCAAATCTAAATACCCCTTGATTTAAAGTAATTGCAATTTAATTCAATTAATCAATGCCCTCCTCAGGAGGAGCACAGACAGATAAAGATCAAATAAGCATATAAAACTTAGGTTACAGAATACTTTTATAAGAATATGACCACAAATGAACTTACATAAAAGTTACCAAGTTAACTCCAATTGTTATAAAGGAATTAAAGGGATATTTAAATAATTAATTTCAAAAGAGGGTCTGTCAAATAAGTTGTCCATAATAAACCATGTTTGTACTATAAGACAAGCTCTACAGACAGGTGTTATTTTCTTTCTTCTTTTTTTTTTCTGATAAAAGTATTTTATTTCTTTCCAGTTACATGTAAAGATAGTTCTCAACATTTGTTTATACAAGCTTTCCAATTTCAGATTTTTCTCCCTCCCTCCCCTCCCTGCCCCCTCCCCTAGACAGCAGGTAATCTGATATAGCTTTTATATATATATATATATACATATATATATATATATAACATTAAACATATTTTTGCATTAGTCATGTTATAAGAGAAAAATCAGAGCAATGAGGAAAAACCTCAAAATAGAAAAACAACAGCAGCAATAGTATGGTTCACTCAGCATCTATACTCCACAGTTCTTTTTTTTTTTTCCTAGATTTGGAGATCCTCTTCCATCCTGAGTCCCCTGGAACTCTTCTGTACCATTGCATTGGTGAGAAAAATCTAGTCCATCACAGGAGATCAACACATCATGTTGATGGTACTGTGTACAATGTTCTGGTTCTGCTCATCTCACTCATCATCATCCCATGCAAGACCCTCCAGGTTTCTCTGAACTCCTCCTGCTCATCATTTCTTACAGCACAATAGTATTCCATTACATTCATAGACCACAACTTGTCCAGCCATTCCCCAATTGATGGGCATCCCCTCAACTTCCAATTCCTTGCTACCACATAAAGAGCAGCTACAAATATTTTTGTACATGTGGGTCCCTTTCCCCTTTCCATGATTTCTTTGGGCAAAAGACCCAAAAGTGGTATTGCTGGGTCAAAGGGTATGCACAGCTTTATTGCCCTTTGGGCATAATTCCAAATTGCTCTCCAGAATGGTTGGATCAGTTCACAGCTTCACCAACAATGCATTAGTGTTCCAATTTTTCCACAACTTCTCCAACATTTATTATTTTCCTTTTTTGTCATTTTAGCCAATCTGATAGGTGTCAGGTGGTACCTCTGAGTTGTTTTAATTTGCATCTCTCTAATCAATAGTGATTTAGAGCATTTTTTTCATATGGGAATAGATAGCTTTGATTTCCTCATCAGAAAACTGCCTGTTCATATCCTTTGACCATTTCTCAACTGGGGAATGACTTGGATTCTTATAAATTTGATTTAGTTCCCTATATATTCTAGAAATGAGGCCTTTATCAGAAGTACTGGCCATAAAAATTGTTTCCCAGCTTTCTGCCTCCCTTCTAATTTTGGATGCATTGCTTCTGTTTGTACAAAACCTTTTTAATTTAATGTAATCAAAATCATCCATTTTGCATTTCATACTATTCTCTATCTCTTGTTTGGTCATAAACTGTTCCCCTTTCCAAAGATCTGAAAAGTAGAATATTCCTTCCTCTCCTAATTTACCTATGGTATCACCTCTTATGTCTAAATCATGTATCCATTTTGACCTTATTTTAGTATAAGGTGTAAGATGTTGGCCTATGCCTAATTTCTGCCATACTATCTTCCAATTTTCCCAGCAGTTTTTGTCAAATACTGAGTTCTTATCCCAGAAGCTGGAGTCTTTGTAAACCCAGGGTTTACAAAGGTCAAAGGTCAAACACTACATTACTAGTGTCATTTACTACTGCGTTTTCTGTGCCTAGCTTATTCCATTGATCCTCCACTCTATTTCTTAGCCAGTACCAGATAGTTTTGATGACTGCCGCTTTATAGTAAAGTTTCAGATTTGGTACCACTAACCCACCTTCCTGTGCATTTTTTTTTCATTATTTCCCTGGATATTCTTGACTTTTTGTTTTTCCAGATGAATTTTGTTATTATTTTTTCTAGCTCTATAAAATAATTTTTAGGTAGTCTGATTGGTATGGCACTGAATAAGTAAATTAATTTAGGTAGAATTGTCATTTTACCATATTAGCTCTGCCTATTCATGAGCTATTGATACCTTTCCAATTATTTAGATCTGATTTGATTTGTGGGAAAAGGGGTTGGTAATTGTATTCATGAAGTTCCTGGGTTTGTCTTGGCAAGTAGACTCCCAAGTATTTTATATTGTCTACCATTACTTTAAATGGGATTTTTCTTTCTATCTCTTGCTGCTGGACTTTGTTGGTCATGTATAGAAATGCTGATGATTTATGTGGATTTATTTGATATCCTGCTACTTTGCTAAAGTTGTTAACTGTTTCAAGTAATTTTTGAGTTGATTCTCTAGGATTCTTTAAGTATACCATCATATCATCTGCAAAGAGTGATAGTTTTGATTCCTCCTTGCCTATTCTAATTCCTTTAATTCCTTTTTCTTCTCTGACTGCTAAAGCTCACATTTCTAGGACAATATTAAATAATAGGGGTGATAATGGACATCCCTGTTTCACCCCTGATCTTATTGGGAAGCCCTCTAACCTATCTCCATTGCATATAATACTTGCTGATGGTTTTAGGTAGATACTGCTTATTATTTTAAGGAAAGCTCCACCTATTTCTAAACTCTCTAGTGTTTTTATTATGAATGGGTGCTGTATTTTGCCAAAAGCTTTCTCTGCATCAATTGAGATAATCCTATGATTTTGGTTTTCTTATTGATGTGGTTGATTATGTTAATAGTTTTCGGAATGTTGAACCAGCCCTGCATTCCTGGTATAAATCCCACCTGGTCATAGTGTATTATCCTGGTGATTGTTTGCTGTAATCTCCTTGCTAATATCTTATTTAAGATTTTAGCATCAATATTCATTAGGGAAATTGGTCTATAATTTTCTTTCTCTGTTTTTGCTTTGCCTGGTTTTGGTATCACCACCATATTTGTATCATAAAACAAATTTGTTAGAACTCCTTCTTCACCTATTTTTCCAAGTAATTTGTACAATATTGGACTTAATTGTTCTTTAAATGGTTGGTAAAATTGACCTGTAAACCCATCTGGCCCTGGGAATTTTTTCTTAGGGAGTTCATTAATGGCTTGTTCAATTTCTTTTTCTAATATGGGTTTATTTAAGGATTTTATTTCCTCTTCAGTTAACCTGGGCAGTTTGTATTTTTGTAAATATTCATCCATTTCATTTAGATTGTCAAATTTATTGGCATACAGTTGGGCAAAATAATTCCTAATTATTGATTTAATTTCCATTTCATTGGTGGTAACCTCAACCCCTTTCACTTTTTTTTTTTTTAGTGAGGCAATTGGGATTAAGTGACTTGCCCAGGGTCACACAGCTAGTAAGTGTTAAGTGTCTGAGACCAGATTTGAACTCAGGCACTCCTGACTCCAGGGCTGGTGCTCTATCCACTGTGCCACCTAGCTTTCCCACCCCTTTCATTTTTGATACTGGTAATTTGGTATTCTTCTTAATTTCTTTAAATCAAATTAACCAATATTTTATCTATTTTATTGTTTTTTTCATAAAACCAGCTCTTAGTTTTATTGATTAATTCTATAGTTTTCTTGCTTTCAGTCTTATTAATTTCTCCTTTAATTTTCAGGATGTATCTAATTCATTTTAGTATCTAATTGGGGATTTCTAATTTGTTCTTTTTCTACCTTCTTAAGTTGCATGCCCAATTCATTAATCTCTTTCTCTTTTTTATTTGTGTAAGCAGTTAGAGCTATACATTTTTCCCTAAGCACTGCTTTGGCTGCATCCCATAGATTTTGGCATGTTGTCTCATTATTGTCATTCTCTTGGATATAGTTGTTGATTGTTTCTATGATTTGTTGTCTGACCCATTCATTCTTTAGAATGAAATTATTTAGTTTCCAATTGATTTTCATTCTACTTTTCCCTGGTTCTTTCTTACATGTAATTTTTATTGCATCATGATCTGAGAAGGATGTGTTTACTATTCCTGCATTTCTACATTTGACTATGATGTTTTTGTGCCCTAATACATGGTCAATTTTTGAAAATGTGCCATGTACTGCTAAGAAAAAGGTACATTCCTTTCTATCCCCATTCAATTTTCTCCAGACATCTATCATGTCTAACTTTTCTAGTAATCTATTCACATCTTTCACTTCTTTCTTATTTATTTTGTGGCTAGATTTATCTACTTCTGAGAGGGGGAGATTCAGATCCCCTACTAGTATAGTATTACTGTGTAATTCCTCTTGTAACTCATTTAACTTCTCCTCTAAGAATTTGGATGCTATACCACTTGGCGCATACATGTTTAATATTGATATTACTTCATTATCTTATTTTAATTTTATTATTTTAGCAAGATGTAGTTTCCTTCCTTATCTCTTTTAATGAGATCTGGTTTTGGCTGAGCTTTGTCTGAGATAAGGATTGCTATCCCTGCTTTTTTTTCTTTAGCTGAAGCGTAATATATTCTGCTCCAGCCTTTTACCTTTACTCTGTGTGTATCTCTCTGCTTCAAAGGTATTTCTTGTAAACAGAATATTGTAGGATTCTGTTTTTTAATCCACTCTGCAATTCTCTTCCATTTTATAGCAGAGTTCATCCCATTCACATTCACAGTTATTATTACTGTCTATTCCCCTCCATTCTATTTACCCCCTTTGTACTTTCCACCCCTTATTTCACCCTATTCCTCTTCACTAACGTTTTGCTTCTCACCCCTGCCTCCCCCAATGTGCCCTCCCTTTTTATCATCCCCCCTACCTTTTCTTTACCCTTTTCTCCCTTACTTTTGTCCTCCCTTCTATCAGTCCCCCCCTTTCCCCTCTCCTTTTACTTCCCTAAAGAATGAACTAAGTTTCTTTATCCCAATGAACATATATGTTATTCCCTCTTTAAATCAAATCTAATGAGAGTAGGGTTGAAACAATGTTCACCCCTCCCTTCTTTCCCTCTATTGTAATAGGTTGTTTTTTTCACCTCTTCATATAATGTAATTCACCCCATTCCACCTCCCCTTTCCTTTCCTCCCCTTAGACTCCCTTTTTAACCCCTTAATTTTCTTTGTATCATCACATCAAAGACAATTTATATTTATACCCTCTCTGTATAGTCCTTCCCTCTGCCCAAATACATTTACAGTTCTTAAGAGTTATAAGTATTATCTTCCCATGTAGGGATGTAAACAGTTTAACCTAATTGAGTAACTTTTTTTCCCTCTGTTTACCTTTTTAAACTTTTCTTGAGTCTTGTATGTTAAGATCAAATTTTCAATTCAGTTCTGGTTTTTTCATCAGGAAAGATTGAAAGTCCTCAATGTCATTGAATGTTCATCTTTTCCCCTGAAAGAGAATGAATATTTTTGCTGGGTTATAGATTTTTGGCTGCAATCCAAGCTCCTTCGCCTTCCCGAATATCATATTCTAAGCCTTGTGGTTCTTTAATGTTGAAGCTGCCAGGTCCTGAGCAATGGTCCTGACTGTGGCTCCATGATATTTAAATTGCTTCTTTCTGGCTGCTTGGAGTATTTTCTCCTTCACCTGATAATTCTGGAATTTGGCTACAATATTCCTTGGAGTTTTCCTTTTGGGGTTTCTTTCAGAAGGTGATTGGTGGATTCTTTCAATGACGGTTTTATCCCCTGATTCTATAACATCAGGGCAGTTCTCCTTAATAATTTCCTGGAATATGGTGTCTAGATTCTTTTTCTGATCATGGCTTTCAAGCAATCCAATGATTCTCAAATTGTCTCTCCTGTATCTGTTTTCCAGATCTGTTGTCTTTCCAATGAGGTATTTCACATTTTCTTCTATTTGTTCATTCTTTTGATTCTGCTTAAATGATTCCTGGTGTCTCATGGATTCCTTATCTTCCAACTGTCCAATTTTAATTTTTAAGGCATTGTTTTCTTCATTGAGATTATTTGCCTTTTTTTTTCCATTTGGCCAGATGAATTTTTTAAGGAATTGTTTTCTGCACTCAATCTTTGTGCTTCCTTTTCCAAGTTGCTGATTCTTTTTTCATAGTTTTCTTGTTTTGCTTTCATTTCTCTCTCCATTTTTCTTCTGCCTCTCTCAATTGATTTTTAAAATCCTTTTTGAGCTCTTCCAGGAAGGCTTTTTGTTCATCAGACCAATTCACCTTCCCTCTTGAGGCTTCACATGTAGGCAATTTGAGGGTATTTTCCTCATCTGAGTTTGTGTTTGCCTCTTCCCTGTTGATACAGAAGCTCTCAATGGAGAGGGCTCTTTTTTGCTTCTTACTCATTGTTGCAGCTTATTTATTTATTTTTTAAATTGAGGTCTGCTCTGGGGGCACCAGGGTCCTTGTTTTGAGCTTCTTGTGCTGGGGTATAGTGGCTGCGTCACCGGCTTTTTACACTGAGGCCTGTATGGTATGTAGAGTTCCCCTGACCTGGACTTCCTGTCTAAGCATGCTGGGATCAATGGGCCTAGTCACGCCTATCCTGTTCGTGGCCCTCCAGCTGGCAACCTGCCATCTCAGCTGGTGCAGGTAGGTTTTGCCACTGTTCTGCTGCACCACCAAATTTTTAAGCCAGGATCCAGGGGCCTCAGTTGCTCAGCTGTGGCCTGCAGCTTCCTTCTGACTTGCCTCGACCCCCCCTTGGCACTGTGCTGCTGCCCTGTGCTATGTCTCCCTTTTTCCCAAGTCAGACTGACCTTTCCTGAAGTCTTCTAAATTATCTCTGGTTGGAAGACTGTGTCTCTCTGTCTCTTTGCAGGTTCTGTAGTTTCAGAATCCATCCAGAGGCTTGATTTAATGTTCTTTTTGAGGGAAGAGAAGGAGAGCTCAGGCAGCTTGCTGATTCCTTTCTGCCATCTTGGCTCCACCCCCATTCAGGTGTTATTTTCACATTACATAATAAACGTAAATAAAGTTGACCTTTCCATATGTGTAACAAAACATTCTATAACTTATCCTCCTGTAAGAGAACTGGTTGCTTTAAAATTCTTTTTTTCCAAAGCATATTAAGATGTTTCTAATTCAGTTTTTAAATGAATAACTAATAGCAGTCAAACAAAGCCAGATGCTTATATGCTTTGGCTCTTTTTAATATAAAGAGGACTAGAATTTCTAGGTTAGATAGTTTAAACCTTATAACTGCATCTTACTATAGCAACTCATTTGCAGTACTAACCAAAGGGCTGAAGATCCAATATTGTGTTCATGTTGATCACATGACATGATTATAGGAAATTGTCATAAAAGAAAATGGACAAATCTCTCAGGGAACAATGCTACCTTAAACTTCATGTCCACTCCAGACAGAAGTTGGATGGATAGCCAATTGCAGTGGGCCAGGGTTAAAATCATCCAGGTGAGATAATTTCTATTCCTTGTGTCATATTAGGGAATTGAGTCAGGAGAATCCTAACAGTCTTTTGCCAAAAGTCATTCACCCAGCATTTCCTATAATATACCATCTCCTACAGTTCATGTATGTGAAACCCCTTAGGATTGCTGGCACCATGGTTCATTGACTCAATAGAATACCTCAATTATCATACCTGGAGTCAACTCAGAATAATAAGAGTTGACAGTCCCATAATGTCTTTAAGTAGCAACTTCCAATAATCAGTACTGCAAGTGAATTCACTTCTCAAGGATCACATATCCTAGATAGCAGGCATTTAATATATTTGTACGCATGTTATGTAGGTGCTTTTCATCCCTAACATTACACAAATGATTTTTTCTTTAAGGTGCTTAATAACAACTAACAAGAGTTAGGATAGGTATAAATAACCCCAAATTGCATACAGAGAACAGACTAGAAAATGTTTTACATAACAGTATATAGCTTCAGTTATTGATCACATGGGCATAAACATAGGATACTATTCTCAGAATTCCTTAAAACAATGGGAACAGCTTTAAGGTAACTCAACTAGCTTGTATTCATTTCTAGACATTATAATTCCAGATTAAATAACAAATATAGATAAACTGAGATTTCTCTTTTTAACAATTTTTGAAAATTTGACATCCAGATTATTTTTTTAAAAATGATTTTCTACCATAGCTAATAAAATTGTTCACTAATTTATATACTCTTGCACACAATCCAATTAGAATTAAAGTGGTCTTTCATTTGGCACTAGAGAAAGTGACCAAGGGGTCAGCTCCATGTCAGAATGAATTTGGTAAAATTCCTATCTCTATATTCCTTCCTTTATTTTTACTTTCATACTGGGTCTATATTCAATTCCTTATGGCTTTAAGAGTCTGCCTTCTGTGTTTTCCATATTTTATCAAAAGAAACCAGGTTGTCAGTTATAGCATTCACTCTGTGCAAGTATCCTAGAGGGAAAGGGAATTAAAACTGCTGAGTGAAGTATGGTATGTAAGAACACATACATATATACCAATAGAAATTCTATTGCTAATGTCTGGGATTTTTCCCCTTTGGGGGTTCTAATAAAACAAAAGAAATGTTATTGATAGCTATATACAAAAAAAAAAAAAGAGCCAACCATATTCTTGATGGGAGAATGCTTAGAAGTGAGAAAAAGCCCCTCTGTTGCAGAGATTTGGGCAATTCCTCTCCTCATTATTCTCTCCTACAGGAAGTTGAAGGATCTTCTACCCCAATGAATGAAAGTCATACTTGAAGGGAAGAGCTAGGAAAGAATGGCATCACCCACCTAAGGTGGATGCAAAAGATGTTGTTTGTCATTTCTGAAAGAGGACCTTAATGTGATGTCATGACTTACAGTGAATTGGATTTAAGTGGGGCAGAGCTATGCAAAGTCACCAACCTCACTCTTTCCTCTGCAGCCATCTGGGTCCAGTGGCAAAATATACATCATAATGACTGGATCATTATTATCATTATTTCCTCCATCCATTACAGCAAGAAACCTTGACTTTTTAAGCTAAAACCTTTCACTGGTTTCAGTTTGGTGGAGGCAATACCCACTCAGTGATTAACTCTAGGTAAGAAAAGAGGCAGAGAAAGACTTCTTGCCTAGTCAAAAATAATGTGAATGAATGAATGAATGAATGAGAGAATGAATGCATGAATAGAAGTGGGGGAAAGACCCTCAGAGTTTCTAGCTAAAATTGAAACAATTGCTATTTACACCCATTCTGAGTCATCAGGAGGCCAAAAAATGACCAAATGAGGCTTGGGCTGGGACTTTTCATTGAGTAATCAATGAGAGCTAGAGATATTTGGATTTAAGGAGTTTTCCTTAGAGGATATCTATGGAGCTACTAGGTGGCACAGTGGATAAAGCACCAACCCTGGATTCAGTAGGACCTGAGTTCAAATCTGGCCTCAGACACTTGACACTTACTAGCTGTGTCAAGCTTACTAGCTGGGCAAGTCACTTAACCCCAATTGCCTCACTTAACCCTCATTGCCCTGCGACAGGGGTGGGGGGGGAAGATATCTAGAAGGTAAAACCCAAGAATACTTGTGAGGTTTGGGAAAAAACAGAAACAAAAAACATATTTCTTTGAGCAGAGCTCCTGCAGGTAACCTATTTATAGATTCCTTTGTATGTTTCCAAAACAGAAACACTGAATCTGACCATCTTACACATCCTGAGTCCATTGGATTGTAATATCATCTAATTGATTTCTCTCCATTTTTTCTCCATAAAAATATTAAATCCTTTAACAAAATCTTTGGTAAAATGTTCTGGGTTACATGACCAACAAGATGGATACTTCAATCCTCACAATCTCTTAAACCTTTCAAAAATAGTAATTTTGCAAAAGAGAACAATAAATTTCAGCTGTCTCCAGAGGCTGACACCAAGAATTTTAAATTCAGCAACAAGCTATTGAACTAATAGCAAATAAAGCTAATTCCAAATCCCTAACTCACTTGGTACCTCCTCTCTTGCCATCAGGTCGGCACAAGCTAACTCACAGGCTCATAACAGAACTCAACTCTGTCTACTTCCTTCTGCAGCTGATAAAACAAGTTTGATCTGGCTAGGATAGTAATGTGGCAGTCTTTTCCACCAGAAGTCACACTGGAAAGAGACCAACAGGGAAATGTGAATACACCCTCATACAACAAGACTGAGACAGCTTTGACATTCACTCCCTGGGGAAATCACCAGCAAAGGAGAGTCAGTAAGTAAGAGATAGAGCAATGTAAGAAAAAGAGATTGCTAATGTTCTCAGGAAGAAGAAAACTCAGTTAAAGACATTGAGCATGAGCCAACAAACTGATAAGGAAAATATTAAGAACAGAAGGGATGGAGCAGCTAGGTGGCACAGTGGAAAAAGCACCAGCCTTGGATTCAGGAGGACCTGAGTTCAAATCTGGCTTCAGACACTTGACACTTACTAGCTGTGTGACCCTGGGCAAGTCACTTAACCCCAATTGCCTCACTAAAAAAAAGGAAGAACAGAAGGGATGAGAGAGGTGGAGCCAAGATGTCAGAGAGAAGCCAGGAAGTTGCCTGGGCTCTCCCAAGTTTCCCTCAAAAACGACATTAAATCAAGCTTCTAAACAGATTCTGAAGCAACAAAACATACAAAAAGACAGAGACAATCTTCCAACTTGAGATAATTTAGAAGACTTCAGGAAAGATTTGTCTCACTCAGCAAAAGGGGAGCACCACACAGCTCAGCACAGCTTAGCATGGAGGGGGTCTGGGCAAGTCAGCAGGAAGCTCTTGGCCACAGCAGAGCAACTAATGCCACTTGATCCTAGCTCAGCAAGCTGGTGGTGGAGCAGACCAGTTGTGAGATCCTCCAGCACCAGCATAGAGGGCAGGCTGCCAGCTGGAGGGCCACCCACTAGACAGGCACGACGGAACCTGACCATCCCAACTCCTGGAGCAAGTCCTGGGAACAAAGTGGTGAGAAATCCACAAGCCATAGAGACCTCAGAGTAGAAAGCCAGTGATGCAGCCCATATGCCCCAGCTCAAGAAGCTGGAAACAGTGACCCTTGTGCCCCAGGAACAGATCTCAACTTAAAAAAAAATTAAGTTACAATAAGAGTAAGGAAGAGAAGAGGGCTCTTACCATTGAGAGCTTCTGTGTCAACAGGGAAGAGGACTGCCTGAAAGCCATGATCAGAACAAGAGTCTAGACACCATATTCCAGAAAATTATCAAAGAGAACTGCCCTGATATAGAATCAGAGGATAAAAATCATCATTGAAAGAATCCATTGATCACCTCCTGAAAGAGACCCCAAAAGGAAAACTCCAAAAAATTTTGTAGCCAAATTCCAGAATTATCAAATGAAGGAAAAATACTCCAAGCAGCCAAAAAGAAGCAATTTAAATATCATGGAGCCATAGTCAGGATTTGCACAGGACCCGGCAGTTTCAACATTAAAGGATCACAAACTTTCTATGATCCTCACCCTTTCTGTCTGCTTATCTTGCCTTGCTTTTACTTGACTTTTAGCTCCTTAGAGTGGGGCACTGTTTTCACGCTGAACTAACCCAAGCTTCAGAAGTCCCAGGTGGTATGATTTAAGGAGGATCAGATTCTTCACTTGCCTGACCTGTTCCCTGGTCCATAGATGACCCAGACCAACTTGCTAATCAACCAACTTTGTATGTTATGCTTGTCAGCTCCAATGAACCATGTGCCCTCCCCCCCTGGGCCACTGCTACTCAAGCCTACCTCCTGGTTCCCAGCAGGGGTAAAAAAACCCAATTTCTGCCTCAGCACCAGCACCCTCTAGTCTCCTCCCTGCCAACGGCTCAGCCCTCTCACCAGACTTTGAGTTTAATTCCAGATGACACTGGCACTGCAGCTGATTCAGAGGCACTGGGGGGGATCTCTTTCTCTGGAAAGGCCTTCCTGGGACTGGATCTGTGTCAGCAGAACTGTGGCGTTGGGTTCCACTCCTGTTTCAGCACAAAAGCTTCCTCATTCTGACCTTCCAAGCTGTCCTTGGTTGGAAAATGATTTCAGCAAATTCTTCTGTGGGTTTTGCTGCTCTAGGAATTGTCCTATAGCATTATTTGGATGGTTTTTGGAGTGATTATATCATGAGTTTGAGAGCTTACTGCCTTTCCTCTGCCATCTTGACTCTACTCTGGAAGTCGAACTGGGGTACCTTCTCAGGAGCTTGGATTGCAACCAATAATCAAGTATACAGCAAAACTAATCATTCTCTTTCAGGGGAAAAGATGGACATTTAATGAAATAGGAGACTTTCAAGGTTTCTTGATGAAAAGGCCAGAACTGAATAGAAAATTCAATCTTAAAATACAAGACTCAAGAGAAGTTTAAAAGGTAAATGGGGGATGGGGGTGGAGCCAAGATGGTGGAGGAAAGACATTAAATGCACAGAGCTCCTGATACAATCACCCCCAAAAGAGCAATAAAAGACCCCTGGAGTAGAAAAACACATAAAAATACGGACTGAGATTATTCTCCAGCTATTGATTAGATTTCAGGGGGCTGTGCTGGGCCATGAGTAAAGTCCAACCCCACGATCACAACACACCAAGCGTGCCGCCAGAGGAATTTACCCCAGAGCCTCTGAATCAGCTACAGCACCAGCATTTCTAGAACTGAGTGTGCAGTCAGGTGAGAGGGCTGAATGGCTGGCCAGGGGGGAAAAGTGCAGGGGTATCAGCAGGACTGGGGGAGGAATTTGGCTGTCCCACCCCAGCAGGGAACCAGGAAGAAATTCTGAGTGGCGGGGAGGCCCAGGTAGGGGAGAGGCGCAGGCTCATAAAGCTAAGAAAAAGGTAAATGGGGAAAAAAACTTATTCAATAAGGTGAAACTGTTTACATCCCTACGCAGGAAGATAATACTTATAAGTCTTCAGAACTGTATGTCTATTTGGGCATACAGAAGGAATATACACAGAGGGTATAAATATAAATTGTCTTTGATGTGATGATATAAAGAAAATTAAGGGGTGAAAAAAGGAGTTTATGGAGAGAACAGGAAAGGGGAGATGGAATGGGGTTCATTATATCATATGAAGAGGTGCAAAAAACCTATTACAATAGAGGGAAAGAAGGATGGATAGAGCTTGTTTCAACTTTTCTTTCATCATATTTTGGTTCAAAGATGGAATAGCATGTACATTCAGTTGGAAAAGAAATTTAGCTTATTTTTAAGGGAAGTAAAAGGGTAAGGCTAAAAGGGGGCACTGATAGAAGGGAGGGCAGAAGCAGGGGATAAAGGGTGAAGAAAGGGGAGGTGGGACTTATAAAAGTAAGGGCAGATTGGGGAGGTGGGGTAGGAGGAATAGGGTGACAGAAGGAGAAAAAGTATAAAGGGGGGTAAATAGAATGGAGAGAAAGAGACAGTAATAATAACTGTGAATGTGAATGGAAGCAAATAGCAGAATGGATTAAAAACCAGAATCCTACAAATGCTGTTTGCAAGAAATACATTTGAAGCAGAGATACACACAGAGTCAAGGTTGGAGCAGAATATATTGTGCTTCAGCTGAAGTAAAAAAATAAAATAAAACAAATAGGGGTAGCAATTCTTATCTCAGAGAAAGCAAAGGCAAGATAGTTATAATTAAAAGAGATAAGGAAGGAAACTACATCTTGCTAAAAGGTACTATAGATAATGAAGTAATATCAATATTAAACATGTATGTGCCAAGTGGTAGAGCATCCAAATTCTCAGAGAAGTTAAATGAACTACAAGAGGAAATAGACAGCAAAACTATACTTGTGGGGGATCTGAATCTTCCCCTCTCAGAATTAAATAAATCTAGCCACAAAATAAATAAAAAAGAAGTTAAAGAGATGAATAGAATGTTAGAAAAGTTATATATGATAGATGTCTGGAGAAAATTGAATGGGGATAGAAAGGAATATACCTTTTTCTCAGTGGTACATGGAACATATTCAAAAATTGACCATGTATTAGGGCACAAAAACCTCATAATCAAATGTAGAAAGGAAGAAATAGTAAATGTATCCTTCTCAGACTCATGATGCAATAAAAATTACATCTATTAAAGGCCATGGAAAGGTAGACAAAATTAATAGGAAACTGAATAATCTCATCCTAAAGAATGAGTGGGTCAAGCAAATCATAGAAACAATCAATACTTCTTCCAAGAGAATGACAATAATGAGGACAACATACCAAAACCTATGGGATGCAGCCAAAGCAGTGCTTAGGGGAAATTTTATCTCTCTAAATGCTTACATCAATAAAAAAGAGAAAGAGGAGATCAATGAATGGGCATGCAAGTAAAAAAGCTAGAAAAAGAAGAAATTAAAAATCCCCAATTACCTACTAAATTATAAATCCTGAAAAGTAAAGGAGAAATTAATAAAATTGAAAGCAAGAAAACTATAGAATTAATCAATAAAACTAAGAGCTGCTTTTATAAAAAAACAATAAAATAGATAAATGTTTGTTTAATTTGGTTTAAAAAAAGAAAGAAGAAAATCAAATTACCAGTATCAAAATGAAGGGGTGATTTCACCAGCAATGAAGTGGAAATTAAAGCAATAATTAGGAACTATTTTGC
The DNA here is from genome assembly GCF_019393635.1 of Dromiciops gliroides. NCBI lineage: Eukaryota > Metazoa > Chordata > Mammalia > Microbiotheria > Microbiotheriidae > Dromiciops > Dromiciops gliroides. Next base: position 269,885,866 of record NC_057862.1, on the reverse strand, counting down.
CCAACTGTATGCCAATAAATTTGACAATCTAAATGAAATGGATATTTACAAAAATACAAATTGCCCGGGTTAATTGAAGAGGAAATGAAATCCTTAAATAAGCCCATATTAGAAAAAGAAATTGAACATGCCATTAATGAACTCCCTAAGAAAAAATCTCCAGGGCCAGATGGGTTTCCAAGTAAATTCTACCAAGCATTTTAAAGAAGAATTAATTCTAATTTTATGCAAATTATTTGGTGAAAGAGTTGAAGAAGGAGTTCTACCAAATTCATTTTATGACACAAATATGGTGTTGATATCAAAACCAGGCAGAGCCAAAACAGAGAAAGAAAATTATAGACCAATTTCCCTAATGGATATTGATGCTAAAATTTTAAATAATATATTAGCAAGGCGATTACAGCAAGTGCTCACCAGGATATTAACACTATGACCGGTGGGATTTCTACCAGGAATGCAGGGCTGGTTCAACATTAGGAAAACAATCAACATAATCAATCACACCAATAAGAAAACTAACCAAAATCGTATGATTATCTCAACTGATGCAGAGAATGCTTTTGACAAAATACAGCACCCATATTTAATAGAAAGACTAGAGAGCTAGGAATAGGTGGAGCTTTCCTTAAAATAATAAGCAGTATCTACCTAAAACAATCAGCAAGCATTATATGTAAAGGAGATATTTTAGAGGCATTCCCAATAAGATCAGGGGTGCAACAGGGAAGTCAACTATCACCTCTATTATTTAATATTGTACTAGATATGTTAGCTTTAGTAATAACAGAATATAAAGGAATTAAAGGAATTAGAATAGGCAAGGAGGAAACAAAACGATCACTCTTTGCAGATGATATGATGGTATACTTAGAGAATCCTAGAGAATTAACTAAAAAGTTACTTGAAACAATTAACAACTTTTAGCAAAGTTGCAGAATATAAAATAAATCCACATAAATCATCAGCATTTCCATCCATGACTTATAAAGTCCAGCTTCAAGAGAAAGAAAGAGAAATTCTCTTTAAAGTAATGGTAAACAATATAAAATACTTAGGAGTCTACTTGCCAAGACAAATCCAGGAACTCTATGAACACAATTACAAAACACTTTTCACACAAATCAAATCAGATCTAAATAACTGGAAAGATATCAATAGCTCATGGATAGGCAGAGCTAATATAATAAAAATGACAATTCTACCCAACTTAATTTACTTATTCAGTGCCATACCAATCAGACTACCTAAAAATTATTTTATAGAGCTAGAAAAAAATAATAACAAAATTCATCTGGAAAAACAAAAGGTCAAGAATATCAAGGGAACTAATGAAAAAAATGCACAGGAAAGTGGGCTAGCTGTACCAAATCCAAAGCTTTCCCATAAATTGGCAGTCATCAAAACTATCTGGTACTGGCTAAGAAACAGAGTGGTGGATCAATGGAATAGGTTAAGCACAGGAGATACAGTAGTAAATGACTTTAGTAATGTACTGTTTGATAAACAGCCTCCAGCTTCTGGGATAGGAACTCAGTATTTGACAAAAACTGCTGGAAAAACTGGAAGATAATATGGCAGAAACTAGGCATAGACCAACATCTTGCACCTTTTACTAAAATAAGATAAAAATGGGTACATGATTTAGACATAAAAGGTGATACCATAGGTAAATTAGGAGAGAAAGGATTAGTTTACCTCTCAAATTTATGGAAAGGAGAACAGTTTATGACCAAACAAGAAATAGAGAATATTATGAAATGCAAAATGGATGATTTTGATTACATGAAATTAAAAAGTTTTCATACAAACAGAAACAATGCATCAAAAATTAGAAGGGAGGCAGAAAACTCAGAAACAATTTTTATAGCCATTTTTTTCTGATAAAGGCCTCATTTCTAAACTATATAGGCAACTAAATCAAATTTATAAGAATCCAAGTCATTCCCCAATGGTCAAAGGATATTAACAGACAGGTTTTTGTTTGTTTGTTTGTTTTTGTTTTTGCAGGGCAACAAGGGTTCAGTGACTTGCCAAGGCTCACACAGCTAGTAAGTGTCAAGTGACTGAAGCCAGATTTGAACTCAAGTCCTCCTGAACCTAGAGCCAGTGCTTTACCCACTGTGCCACCTAGCTGCCCCCAACTTTCAATTTTATTAATCAATCTCTCCTTTGATTTTCAGAATTTCTAATTTAGTATGTGTCAAGTGTCTGAGGCCTGATTTGAACTCAGGTCTTCCTGAATCCAGGGCTGGTGCTTTATCCACTGCACCACCTAGCTGTCCGCAGAACAGGCAGTTTTCTGATGAAGAAATCAAAGCTATCTATTGCCATATGAAAAAATGCTCTAAATCACTATTGATTAGAGAAATCCAAATTAAAACAACTCTGAGGTACCACCTGACACCTATCAGATTGGCTAATATGCAAAAAAGGAAAATAATAAATGTTGGAGAAGTTGTGGAAAATTGGAACACTAATGCATTGTGGGGGGAGTTGTGAACTGATCCAATCATTCTGGAGAGCAATTTGGAACTAATGCCCAAAAGGCTATAAAGCTTTACCTACCCTTTGACCCAGCAATACCACTATTAAGTCTTTTTCCTAAAGAGATCATTAAAAAGGGGAAAGGACCCACGTGTACAAAAATATTTATAGCTGCTCTTTGTGGTGGGGTGGCAAGGAATTGGAAGTTGAGGGGATGCCCATCAATTGGGGAATGGCTGAATAAGTTTTGGTATATGAATGTAATTGTCCTGTAAGAAACAATGAGCAAGCAGATTTCGGAGAAACTTGTAAGGACTTACATGAAATGATACTGAGTGAGATGAGCAGAACCAGGGGAACATTGTACACAGGATCAACAACATTGTTTGTTGATTAACTATGATAGATTTGACTCTTCTCAGTAGTGCAATGGTCCAAAGTAGTTCCAAAGGACTCATTATGGATACTGCTATCCAAATGCAGCAGAAAGGAACTATGGAATCTAAATTCAGATTAAACCATAATATTTCTATTTTTTTTGTTTTTGTTTTCCAAGATTTTTCCTTTTTGCTCTCATTCTTTCACAGCATGACTAATACAGAAATAGGTTTAATGTGATTGTACATATATAACCTATATCTTACTGCTTGCTGTCTTGGGGAGGGGCGAGGGGGGGAGGGAGGGAGAATAATTTGAAACTAGAAATCTTATAAAAACAAATGTTGAAAACCATTTCTACATGTAACTGTAAAATAATAAAATACATTTATTGCAGAAAAAAAGAACAGAAGGCATGATGGCTTCCAGATTAGATAATGTGGTCTAGGTATCTATCATACTCTAAAACAAAGGAAAATTAATATCTGATAAGGCATAGGATCCTATTTATTCTCTAAAGAACATGGAACCAAAATCGTATGTTACTGAATGATTGAAAAGAGAAATGAGTAGAGAAAAAAAATTTTTTTTTTACCTGCACAGCAGAAATAACTGATAGAATGGAAAAGCTTGAATCCATGGTAGCAAATCTTACTAAAGGAAAAAAGAAGGAACAATTGATTAGAAATGCAAATAAATAGAAGTGAAAGACAAACTGGAAGAAAAGAAGATAAAAGCAATAAAGTTAAAAGAAAACATGACTTCTATACAACAAAACATTAATCTTGAAAGCTGGATGAATAGAGATAAGTTAAAGATTAGAGGTCCCAGAACAACACATAAAAATTAAAATAGTGACAGTTCACCATAATGAAAGAAATGATATAAAAAAAAAAACTTTCTAGAACTACCAACCTAGAAAACATGTCTATGCAGATGCTTCAAAGAATCCATAAATAATCTCCAGAAAAGAAACCAAAAAACTATGCTACACAGTCATTAAATTTAACAATTCCAATGACAAACTACACATTCTGCAAGTAATCAAAGAAAAAACTTCCACTTATTAAATTCCATAGCATATGCTATTCAGAACACATCACAAACTGCAGAAGTGGTGGAACAACATATTCCAAAGAAGAAAGGAGCTCAAGATATAATCCAAGTTGACATGTCCTGAAAAATCTAATACCAACCATTAATGAAAAAAATGGACATTCAACAAAAAGAGGTATATGAAGCATTCCTACAAAAATAAGACAGATTTGAACAATGTATTTCTTTTTTTTAATTAGTCTTTTATTTAAAGTTTTGAATTTCAAATTCTATCTCTTCTTCCCTCCCTCCTCTCCTCTCTCCCTGATGCAGTAAGCAATCAGATATTGGTCATACCTGGGCAATTATGTAAAATATTGCCATATTAATAATTTTCTATAAGAAGACTCAAATAAAATTTAAAAATGAAAGAAAGTGAAAAATAGCATGCTCCAATCTGTGTTCAATCAATATCAATTCTTCATTTGGAGGTCATCATTAGTCCCGTGGGATTGTCTTGGATCATTATATTGCTAAGAATAGTTGTCATTCACAGTTCTTCATCAAACAATAGTGCAAATTGAGAAAATGTTGAAAGAAGAAGTGATGATTGAGGAACAGTCCTGAAATATCATGGATTAAATATCATAACACATTGCCTATAAAGGATTCAATATTGTTTGTGAGATTAAACTATAGAATGGGATGGCACATGATAGGGGAGGAGGAAGAAAAAATATGGAGAGGAATATGTGAGATACTCTAATTAAGTCAGTATGTTAAATGAAGGAAAAACTAATTCCTATAACCTCTAATAAGAAGGCCTACATGAAAATGGGTGAAAAGCAAAAGAACACATTGAAAAGGATAGAAATAAATGACATTTCACTGCTGGAATTACTGGGGGTGACAATGAAGAATGATACCATGGAGAAAGAGAGATATTTTGTAAAGAGAGATGCATATAGGGGGCAGCTAGGTGGCACAGTGGATTCAGGAGGACCTAAATTCAAATCTGGCCTCAGACATTTGACACTTACTAGCTATGTGACCTTGGGCAAGTCACAACCCTCATTGCCCTGCAAAGAGAGAGAGAGAGAGAGAGAGAGAGAGAGAGAGAGAGAGAGAGAGAGAGAGAGAGAGAGATGCATATGAAAATCTGCAGAGATTTGGTGATGATAGAAATTATTTTTCTTGCTTCATGGGCCTCAGAGTTCCCATGGGCAAAAGGCAAGTAGGAGAGCATGGACTCAGGAGATTTCATGGCAAATGGGGTAAAGGTGATTATTGGAAAGGCAAATTGTAGAAACAAGTGAACAATTAGGTATCTAGGAAAATTCCTAGATCTCTATTACCTTGATCTATTACCTGCAAGGATCAGAATTTCTAAGAGTGGAGCACAGAAGGGAAAGAAAGGGTCCATGGTGCAAGATGTGCAAGGCAATAAAACAAAAAACTGGTTAGAAGAGATACTCAAAAGGGATGCCCAGGGGCAGGTTAGGTGGCACAGTGTGATAAAGCAATGGCCCTGCATTCAGAGGACCTGAGTTTCAAATCCAACACTTGACACTCACTAGCTGTGTGACCCTGGGCAAGTCACTTAACCCCACTTGCTTCTCCCCGCCCCCAAAAAAAGGATGCCTTAGGAATTTTAACTCCAAGAGAAACATATGGAATAAAAAAGAATATAGTTATAAAATCTCTGAATCAATTTTTTTAAACTATGAAAAGGAAGAAAAATAATGGATTTTAAAATGGAAATAAATCTGTTTTGAGAAAATGAAAATTAGGTAGGGAGGAGTCAAGATGGCAGACAGAAGCCAGGAATTGCCTGAGCTTTCCTGAGTTTTCCCCCCAAATAACATTAACTCAGGGGCAGCTAGGTGCCGCAGTGGATAGAACACCGACCCTGGATTCAGGAGGACCTGAGTTCAAATCCAGCCTCAGACACTTGACATGTACTAGCTGTGTGACCCTGGGCAAGTCACTTAACCCCAATTGCCTCAACAAAACCAAAAAAACAAAAAAAAATAACATTAAATCAAGCTTTAAAATGGATTCTGGAACTACAGAACCTACAAAAAGAGAGACACACACACAATCTTTCAACTTGAGATAATTTAGAAGACTTCAGGAAAATTCTGTCTCACTTGGGGAAAACAGTGCAGCTTCAGCTTATCCTGGAGGGTGTCTCGGTAACAAACACAGATCAGCAGCTGAGACCCCTTGGACCTAGTTCAGTAAACTGGTGCCATAGCAGGCCAATTGTGAACCCACCAGAACCTGATTGAGACGTCAAAAACTGACTGCCATCTAGAGTAATACCCATAAGACAGATGCCACTAGGCCAAGCCAACCCAATGCAGGGAGCAAGCCCAGGGTTGTGAGGCCTCAGAACAGAAAGACAGTGACCAGGCCCCTATATGCCAGCACAAGAAGCTTGCAACATGTGGTCCATGTGCCCCAGGAGCAGAAACTCAACTTAAAAGTCAAAAAATAAGCTACAATATGAGTAAGAAACAGAATAAAGGGCCCTTGCTATTAATAGCTTCTATAGCAAAAGGGAAGACCAAAACACAAACTCAGATAAGGACAATACTGTCAAAATGCTTACCTATGAAGACTCAAAGGGAAAGATGAATTGCTCTCAAAACCAAAAAGCCTTACTGGAAGAACTCAAAAAGGATTTTAACAATCAAATGAGAGAGGTAGAAGAAAAAATGGGAAGAGAAATGAGAGTTATGCAAGAAAACTATGAAAAAAGAGTAAACAGCTTGGAAAAGGAAGTACAAAAATTTTCCAAAGGAAACAATTCCTTAAAAAAATACAATTGGAAAAAATTTGAAACTAGAAACTCTTATAAAAACAAATGTTGAAAACCATCTCTACAGGTACTGGAAAACAATAAATATTTTTATAATTACAAAAAAATATAATTGGCCAAATGAAAAAGGAGGTGCAAAAGCTTACTGAAGAAAACAATGCCTTAAAAAATTAGAATTGGGCAGATGGAAGCTAATGATTCCATGAACACCAAGAATCTGTCAAACAGAACCAAAAGAATGAAAAAAATGGAAGAAAATGTGAAATATTTCATTGAAAAACAACTAACCTGGAAAATAGATCCAGAGAGATAATCTAAGACTTATTGGACTACCTGAAAGCCATGATCAAAAGAAGAGTCTAGATACCATATTCCAGGAAATTATCAAGGAGAATTGCCCTGATATTGTGAATCAGAGGATAAATAGTCAGCGAAAGAATCCACAGATCACCATCTGAAAGAGACCCAAAAAGGAAAACTTCAAGGAATATTAGAATGCAAATTCCAGATTTATTAGGTGAAAGGGGAAAATATTACAAAGCAGCCAGAAATAAACAAATTATAATATTGGGGAATTACAGTCCAGGATTACTCAGGACCTGGCAGCTTCCACATTAAAAGGATCAGAAGGCTTAGAATATGATTATTTCAGAAGACAAAAGAGCTTGGATTGCAGTCAAGAATCAACTACCCAGCAAAACTGAGCATTTCAATATCAGGGGGAAAAGATGGCATTCAATGAAATAGGGGACTTCCAAGGTTTACTGAAGAAAAGACCAGAACTGAACAGAAACTTTGATCTTCAAATTACAAGACAAAATTTTAACAAAAATTATTAGACAGATATAAACATAAAAGACAGTAAATAATAAATACATCCTTTATAAACAACAGTGCAATAAAATAGTTAAAGAGTTTAGGGAGCACAAATGAAAGTTATTGTTTGAGTTGTGCCTGACTCATTACCTCATCCAGTCATAGTATGCCAGTTCCTTCTAGCTCCATGAAAGGAGTATGAGTCTATTTCCTGAAGTGCGTCCAAACTCATGTTCATTGTTTCTATGCCACCATCTATCCATTTTCATCCTCTGCCATTCATTTTTTACTGTTGCCGTTCAGTTTTTCCCAAGTGTGTTTTTTTTTCTTCCAATGAGTCCTATCTTCCTCATTATTGTCGCCAAAGTATTTAAACTTCAGCTTCAGTGAATAGCCTTCTATCACTGAACCTTCTAGTGGAATAGCCTAAAGTAACTTCTTTAAGTATTGACTGATGTTGATCCCCTTGTTATCCAAGGAACTCTCAAAAAGTCTTCGCCAGAACAACAATTCAAAAGTTCAATTCCGGTAGCACTCCACATCTCCTTATAGTCTATCTCTTAGTCATACATTTCTCCTGGGAAAAGCAAAGTTTTGGTTATACAGACCTTGTGAACAAGGGATGTCTCTGCTTTTTAGTTCTGGCCAGATTTGTCATAGCTTTCCTTCCAAAAGTAAGCATCTTTTAATTTCAATGGCTGCAGTTGGCATCTGCAGTGATTTTTGAGTCCAACAATATAAAATCTCATAATGCTTCTATTTCTTCTCCATTTATTTGCCAGAACATGAGACTGGTTGCCATGATCTTAATTTTTTTATGTCACTATTCAATCCAAAATTTTACACTCTCATCTGTCATTCTCATCAAGAGGTTCTTCTTAATTATTCTTCATTTTCTGTCATCAGAGTAGTAGCATCGGCAACAATATGCAACAATCTCAGGATTGTTGATACTTCTCTCCCTGTGGGGACCAATTTTAATTGGGGAATGTTAGCTAAGTGGCTTGCCGCAATATTGGGGCAAGGAAGGAGACAGCCTCCTCAAAACAGAGCAGTATTTATTTAACAAGAACGAACTTAAAAAAAACACAAACAGATCAGTAGGATCAAGGGGAAAAGAAATAAAATGGGAAAAGGGAAATTATACAACCTGAACAACACAACACCCAGGAATCAGCTGAGAACACACAGCAGCATCCTGTTGCCTTCCCAAACCTTCAAGCTAGAATGGTGGAAAACACCCCCTTCTTCCCAACAGACATAGCCCCTAGCCAAATGGCTGGCTGCTCTGACAGTCACATGACTGCCCTCACTAGGCTTCCAATCATTATCATATTTTTGCCAGGCTTCTATAGGCATTGGCGTGTGGGTGATGACATGAGGTGCCAGTGTGCCAGTGCCATGCAATGGCTACAAACAGTGAGTGGAACACCATTGCTGTTTGCGGAGCCCAGAGGCCAGTGCACGCACTGAGTTTTTTTTTTAATTCTAGCCAAAAGATGGGGTCATAAAAACCTCAATAACAATTCATTCTTTACACCCCACAACTTTATTGTCTACATTTTTTCTAATGGAATTTCTTGCAATTTCCAGGGCAGAGTGAAGATGATGGAGGAAAGACAGTAAGCTCTTGGAACTCACAACACAATCACCACCATAAAATCAAAGGAAAATGTTGAGGTCATTTTCCAGCCAAAGATGGCTTAGAAGGTGGGCAGGAGGGGTCTGCTGTGCTGGGGCAGGAATGGAACCCAAACACAAGGGTGAGCCACACAGATCCAGCCCCAGGGCAGGCTGCAACAAAGAAAGAGACCTCTGAGCTCTTGAATTGGGTGCAACACTAGTGTCTTTTGGAACTAAGATTGGTGTGGTGAGAGGGCTGAGTGGTTGGCTGCAGATGGGTGGGGGTGAAGTGTTTACAGGGGTCTCTGCTGGTACTGAGGTGGAACTCAGTGGTTTTACCCCTGCTGGGAACCAAAAAGCAGCCTTGAGTGGCAGTGGCCCAGGTGGGAGAGGGGCGCAGGCTTGCCAGAGCTATCAACCCAGCAAAAACAAAAATTTTGTTTTTCTGGTTGAAGAGCAAGTAGGCCTGGGGTTATTTACAGACCAGAGCACAGACCAGGAGAGTGTAGAATGTGCCTCATTTAAACTGTACCACTGGGACCCCTGAACGCTTGGGATAGTGCAGCCTGGAAGCAGTGCCCCACTTTAAGAAGGAGTTAAAAGCTCAAGTAAAAGGTGGGCAAGATGAGCAGACAGAGAATGATGCAGACCATAGAAAGTTTCTTTAGTGACATGGAAGATCAAGGTGCATCCCTGAAAAGAGGATAGCAACATCAGGGCTCCTACAACCAAAGCTCCAGGAAAAAAAATGAATTAGTATCAGGCCATAGAAGCACTCAAAAAGGACTTTTGAAGATAAAGTAAGAGAGGTAGAGGAAAAATGGAAGGAGAAATTAAAGTGATACAGGAAAGTCATGAGAAAAAAGTCAACAGCTTGAAAAGCCAATGGAAAAGCTCTCTGAAGAAAATAATTGCTTAAGAATTAGGATTGAACAATTGGAAGCTAGTGACTTTATGAGAAAGCAAGACACAATAAAGCAATATCCAAATGAATAGAAAAAACAAGGGCAATGTGAAATATCTTCTTTGCAAAAAAAATGCAACACCTATTTCTGTTTAAAACTGTAGAATGTACAGGAATAAATGTATATTTCTTTAATATGGCAAATAGCATTTGTCTAAAATTAAGAGCCAGAGTTCTATTAATCCAGAAGTCTTAGAGACCTTTCCATTAAGATTAAGGATAGAGTAACATCTTGGAACTCACTTTTGGTTTGAACCCTTGGTCAGTTTGGAGCAGAGCCAAGACGGCAGAGGAGAGGCTGTGACTTCCACAAGCTCCCAATAAACCCATCCACTTACTACCAAATAATGCCATAAAAAAAACCCAGAGCAGCCTAACTCACATAAGAACAGAGTGAGACTATTTTCCAGTCAAAGACGGCAATTGGGATCACCTGTGGATTGTGCTGAGAGAGAAGCCCAGTGGGTGGTCTGGATCCAGTCAGGAACAGACCATGCCTCCAGCGCCTCAGAGTCTTTGGTGCCAGCGGCTTCTTCTGAGGCTCTGTTCATGGACCAGTGAGGGGGTTCAGCAGTTGGCTACGGTGAAGTGGATGTAGCCTCTGCAGGAGTTGGAGAGAAGCGCCCTGGTTCTGAACCAGGGGGTAGAAATTGTAAGTGGTGGCATCCCAGTGGGGGAAGGGGCACAGCTATGCCAAGCGTTCAGACCACAGAGAATCGAGATTTCAAGCAACATTCCTGCTTCTTATCAGAGATGAGTGGGCAAAGAAACAGCAGACCATAGAGAACTTTTTGGTATGAAAAGTAGAATACACCTTCTCAGAAGAAGATAATAACAAAGTAAAAGCGTCAACATCCAAAGCTTTCCAAGAAATATATGAATTGGTATCAGGCTCTTGAGAGCGCTCACAAAAGGGACTGTGAAGAAAAAGTAGGAGAGATAGAGGAAGTTTAGGAGGAAATGGGAGAAAGAATGGTAAAGAGAAATGAGAGAGATGGCAGGGGAGTCATGAGAAAAAAGTTCAACAGCTTGAAAAGACAATTGGGAAAAGGAGATAAAAAAGCTCTCTGCTGATGAAGAAAATATTGCCTAAGGATTAGGATTGAACAAATGGAAGATTGTGACTTTATGAGAAACCAAGACACAGTAAAGCAAATCCAATTAAATAAAAAATAGAGGGCAATATGAAATGTCTCCTTGGAAAAACAGCTGACCTGGAAAATAGATCCAGGAGAGATAACTTGAAAATCATTGGACTACCTGAAAACCATGACCAAAATAAGAGTTTAGACATCATATTCCAAGAAATTGTCAGGGAAAACTGTCCTGATATTCTAGAAACAGAAGGCAAAATATAAATTGAAAGAATCCACCAATCACCTCCTCAAAGAAATCCTGAAATGAAAACTCCCAGGAATATTATAGCTAAATTCCAGAGATCCCAGGATAAGGAAAAATATTGCAAGCATCCAGAAAGAAACAATTCAACTATTGTGGAGCCACAGTAAGGATAATACAAGATCTAGCAGCTTCTACCTTAAAGGATTGGAGAGCTCGGAATATGATATTCTGGAGGTCAAAGAAACTGGGATTACAACCAAGAATCACCTACCCAGCAAAAATGAGTATAAGTTTTCAGGGGCAAAAATGAGAATTGAATGAAAGAGAGAACTTTCAGGCATTCATGATGAGAAGACATGAGCTCAGTAGAAACTTTGACTTTCAAATGCAAGACCCTAGAGGATAAAACAGGAGGATAAACAGGAAAAATAAATCATAAGGGATATTAAAAGGTTAAACATTCCCACATGAGAAGATAATATTTATAATTCATAAGAACTTTCTCAGTATTAGGGAAGCTGAAAGGAATATACTTAGAGGGCACGGGTTTGAATAGAATATGAAGGGAAGATATCTGTAAAGCATCTATTTTTTGTTTATCCTTGTTTTTGGAGGGGCATGCAGGGTGGGGCTGGATTTAGGCTCAGGGTCTCCTGGGTCAAGGGCTGGTGCTTTGTCCACTGTGTCACCTAGCTAACCCATGATGACATCTTCAAAATAAAGTTAAGGGGTAAGGGGAATGCACTGGAAGAAAGGGAAAGGGAGTTGTGGACTGGGGGGAAGTATCTCACATAAAAGAAACAAGAAAAAGCTTATGGAGTGAAGGGGAAGATGGGAAAAGAGTGGGGCAGTGAGTGAACCTTACTCTCATCAGAATTGATTCAAAGAGGGAATAACATACACACTCAAGTGGACATAGTAATATATTCTGCCCTGAGGGAAAGTGGGAGGGGAAGGAGATGGGGGGAGAGGTAAAGGAAGGAGGAAGGGCAGATTGGGGCAGGGGGCAGTAAAAAGCAAAACATTTTCAAGGAGGGATGAGGTGAAAGAAGATAGAAAATAGAGTAAATATCAAGAAGAGGGAATAAGATAGAGGGTAGTACAATTAGCAATAGTAACTGAAAGAAATGATGAGTAGGATGATATCAGAAGGACATATGAAAAATTCAAACCATCAACAGAGAAAGAACTGATGGCATCTGAATACAGATTGAAGTATAATTTTATTTGTTAGCTTCTCTTTCTAATGGTATTTTGTCTATTTTCTTTCACAGCCTGACTAATAAGAAGATGTTTTGCATAACTACATATGTATGACTTATATTGAATTGCTGGGAGGGATGAGGACGGAGGGAGGAAGAAAAATTAGAACACAAAGTTTTAAAAAATCAAGTGAAAAGTACTGATGAGCAGCAGGAGTTCAGAGCAACCTGGAAGGACTTACATGAACTAGATGCTGAATGAGAAGAGCGCAGAACCAGGAGAACCTCATACACAGTAACAGCACATTGTGAGATGAACAATAGTGATAGACTTGACTCTTTTTAGCAATGTGATGGTCCAAAAACAATGTTCTCAAAATCCAGAAAAAAGAACTGTGGTTTATGAATGCAGATTGAACCATACTGTTTCTGCTTTGGGGCTGTTTTTTTCCCTTCCTTTTTTAACATTTTCCCTTGTGCTCTGACTCTTCTTTCACAATATGACTATATGCAGAATGTGTTTAATGTGATTGCACATATATAACCTATATCAGATTGCTTTCTGTCCTTGGGGAGGATTAAGGAAAGGGAGGGTGGGAGGAAAATGTGGAACTAAGAATCCTATGAAAACAAATGTTGAAAACTATCTTTATATGTATCTGGAAAATAATAAAAACTGAACTACTGAAAAAAGATTAAGAGCAAAACATCATTACTATTGAACATAGGACTAGAAATATTAGATATAGCAATAAAACAAGGAAAAGAAGTCAAAGCAATAATCTAGTAAGGGGGGAGGACCGCTTACTTTTTGCAGATAATATGATGGTCTATTAAGAGAATCCAAAAGAGCAAACTAAAAATAATGACAGAATGTATAAAATGTTTGGGCATCTACCTAGAAAGACACATCTGGGGACTGGATTAATATAACAAATAACACTTTAAAGAAATAGACAGAACTAAATAATTGAAGAAATATTAACTCTTCATGACTAAGCTGTGTCAATTCTTACTCACTGCTATAAAAATCAAATGATCAAAGATTATTTTATAGAATTATTAAAAAATAATAAGAATAACATTTATCAGGAGGAGCCTAAGGTGAAGAATGAAAAGATATAATGAAAAAGAAAAGAGAGAAGGAAAAGGACTTTACAATACCAAATTTCAAATAATATTACAAAGCAGTAATCACAGAGAGCCTTTTTGGGTACGAAATACCATGTATTTGGTATTGATCAAAACTTACAGAAGATAATCAGTAGGAATGGAATAGGTATACAACATAGAGAAACAAAAAATATGCTATCCCAATGTTCAATAAAGCCAAAATCCCTCACTTGTGGTATAAGTACTCACTATTCAATAAATTTTGGCAAAATTCGGGGAAAATTGGAAAGTAGTCTGGCAACAAATAAGTTTGACCCCTCACATAATATATATACTAAGATAAGCTCCAAATGGATACATGAATTAGATATAAAAGATCATATTATAAACAAATTAGAGAATCCAGGAAGGAAATATATTTTACAAGTATAGATAGGATACAATTTCATGACCAACAAGGGATAGAGAACATGACTGAAGATAAATTGGACAATTTTGATGACTTATAGTTGAAGGGGTTTTATACATACAAAATTAATGTGCTTAAGGTTAGAAGGGACCCAGTTAACTGAGAAAAAATATTTGAAGCAAGTTTCTCTGATAAATGTCTAAGATCCTAGATTTTATATTTATATATGACTATAGGTATAGAGATATATGCATATACATATACACAACCAATTCACACAAATAGAAACAAGAGCTATTCCCCAATGAATAAATGGTTAAAGGATGAGCAAGCAGTTTCCAAAAGGGAAAAAAGAAGCTATCAATAGGCATATTTAAAATTGCTCCAAAGCATTAAATGTTAATAATGTTAATATTATAATAAAAATTATAAATATGAATAAAAACAACTCTGAGGTTCCCTCTCACATCTAGTAGATTGGTGAAGACTAAAATGACAAATGATGCTTGTTTGAGAGGCTGTGAGAAAATATGGACTATGAGTAGAGCTATAAATTGGCCCACTCTGGAAAGCAACATGGAACTATGCCCCCAAATTCATTAAACTATTTATACCCTTTGACCCAGCAATATCATTACTAGCCATAGGTTCAAAAGAGATAAAAGAAAAAGGAAAAGGACCCATATGTACAAAAGTAGTTAAAGCCACTCTTTTTCTATTGGCCATGAACTAGAAATGAATTAGAAGTGAACTGGAGGTGCTCATTAGCTGGGGGATTATTGAACTAATTATGATATGCAAATATAATGGACTAATATTGCACCATAAGAAATGATGGGTGGTCTTAGAAAAAAAATACAGGAAGTCATGTTTGAACTGATGCAGAATAAAATGAGCAGGACCAGAAATTATGCAATAACAAAAACATAGCAAAGACAAACAACTTTGAAATACTTAACTCTGATGAATGAAATGGCCAACTACAAGACTGATAAGGAAGCATGCTACCTACCTCATAACAGAGTGGTGCTAGATTCAATATATGAGTAAACCATACATTTTTGGACATCATCAATTTAGGAATTTGTTTTGCTTGGCTATTCCTTTTTGTCATAAGAATTTTATTTTCTTTTTTTTTAATGAATATGAAGTTGTATGTGAGTTATGGACTAGGTATGGTTTTCCTTCCCCTTGCCCCCAAAAGAAAAAAAAAACAGAGAAGAGAAAGGTAGCTTTGAAAGTTACATGTTGAATTAATTATAAACTTAACACAAACTTTACACAATGGAGATATTTTCATGTGCAATCCTTTTCTCTTTTATTATGTAAATGAAAATTATTGTTTTATTTGGTGTTTGTTAAGTTCAGAATAAAAAATAAAATTAATGAAAAAATTTAAAAAATACTTTGATAATGAAAGCCCCTTTTGCTTTCACAAATCCCTTTTATCAAGACTATAAGCACATAAAACTAGCTGTATACCCATTTACGAATTCAACTTCCTTCCTCTTCTTAAGGATTTTTCAAGTACCAAGAACCTGTGGAAGAGGGTCTTCTAACTGTCCACATACATTTTTCTAATTATATATATATGAATCTATTTTAATTAGGTCTAAGTTACTCTGAAAGGAAATGATGACTATGTATGACCTACCTCTTAATATAAATCCTTTTCACATGGAAATTAACTTGATAATACTCTCAGCCCCCAAATTTCCAAATAAATCTTTCCCTTTGTCTGATTTCACTCTGCACACACACCTGATTGGGAATCTTTTCCCATATGTGGAATCTGCCCCAATGACACTCTTGTCATCCAATAACACTAATCATCCTGCCCCTCTGTGTAATTTTCCTCCAAATGTCTTCCCAGTTGATGGCTCTGATCCTCAGATTGACCGTCATCTAATCTCACACTCCTCAGCCATAGGCTATAATCAATTTGTGCCCTTTTGAGCCCTCCTCCTTCTCAAATAGAATAGAGAGAAAGTCCATAAATTCCATTACTACAAGAAACTGTACTGCTACTCTGCAGTTTGGCCCTACAGAGTTGGATACATTTTGTGAAGCAATTTTATTTCCTGTAACCTACAGACTTGAAGGATTAAACTTCCATTAAACATCTTCTCCCATTATACTGCTAATACTACCTTCTAAATCATGAAATATAACTTTGTTTTATATTTTTCACATATTCTCATTTGGTTTATGCATGACAATCCATTTAGTTCTGCATATTGCTAGGCTACTTTAGGGCAATGTATCTCAAGCCAATTCTAGAAGAATTATGTCAAACATCACAATAATATGAAGAATTCTCATCATAAGCTAATGTTCCCACTAGATTGGAAGTTCTCTGAAGGTTTACATCATGCCTTTCATATGTTCTTTTTTTATGAGGCAATTGGGGTTAAGTGACTTTCCCAGGGTCACACAGCTAGTAAGTGTCAGGTGTCTGAGGCTAGATTTGAACTCAGGTCCTCCTGAATTCAGGGCCAGTGCTTTATCCACTACACCACCTAGCTGCCCCCAAACTTTTAAAATTTTTTATTATTATTTATTATTATTATTATTTTTTAGTGAGGCAATTGGGGTTAAGTGACTTGCCCAGGGTCACACAGCTAGTAATTGTTAAGTGTCTGAGGCCAGATTTGAACTCAGGTACTCCTGACTCCAGGGCCGGTGCTCTATCCTCTGTGCTACCTAGCTGCCCCGTCATATGTTCTTTACAGGATCTATCAGTGAAGGAAAGTCCAAGGGTTATCATTATGTACCCCTTCCTCTAGAAGGCATTATCTTCAAACCACTCTAGATAGTCAGCTCTTAACCCAAAGTGATTCTTGATATTTTATAGGAAAATCCATTCATGTATTTATTCAGGATTGAAGAAATATTTGCAAAGTGACTTCTATGTGCAAAGCATTAATGTAGATGCAGGATAGTAATAAATAAGGCAACACACATATTGGAATTCATTAGGAAGATTTCCTAGTCATGTGACCAATAAGCCACTTTTTCCCAACCTCTTTTATTCTTCAAACTTAAAAAAAGGAATTTTGTCCCATATGTAGAGTAATTACAGCTGAATCCACAGGACAAAGAAGACAGAACTCATTAAAAGCATCAAAGTGTCTGCTTTATCTCAAAGAAGTGAGAGAAGGGGGGAGAAGAGGAGGTGGGAAGAGCTCAATGAAAATTGAGAATTAAATCCAGTTTTGCTTATTTTAGAGTTCAAGCCTTGCCTTTTGAAAGATAATTCATCATAAGAGTGTCCTTCGCAAATGTTTGGTTACAAATGAGGAGTTCTGTGGTGCTTAGGACCCTCTGATAATTGTTTAGAAGACAGCAGCTGCTACCTAGGCTCATTGGATAAGGAATAAATTGCAACCTTTGGTGAACCAGAAGAAAAATAGACACTAAAGTACCAGACTAGAGCTGACCATACCAAAACTGAGAATAAATAAGGTTGCCAAAGCACAAATTAATGAGACCTTCAAAATGTTATTTCATTATCAATAGAAGCTTCTGGAAAGCAAGAGACATTTGTGCTTATGCTCAAGGTACTCATTTTTCTCCCTGTTCTTTGCCCAACTTATTACCCACAGAACACAAACCCAACCTCTCTCTACCTACATTATCCCCTCACACATGTTTTGTAGTGACAATATGCTGACCATGACACCTCCCACACCTCATTCTGTTTTCAAGCCTTTCCACACAATACACACTCTCTATATTATTTCAGAGTTCAGTTTATCGCACACAGTGCAGTTCATCTCTATTTCTACATTTTTTTAATGCCTGCCACCTGAGGACCATCCCTATTGTAGAGTTACTGACAAAAATTTCATTTTCCTATTCTAAGTAAGCAAAGATTTCCATTTCTATAAGAGATATGATCCAATTCTCTATATCCTGTGACTTTACTAATGTTTAAATAAGCCAAAGGTCACAAGTCACACCTCAGATATCTCTGACATGCTCTCATTACTACCATGCATTAAACAACCACATTCTGAGTACCGTTTTTGTTCAGAATCACAATTTTTCCACTTTGTTTTATATAGAGAACACTAAAAATCACAATAACTCAAAAGCTGGCAGGTACTTTACTGACTAAGATGTTTTAGAACAGAGGCTCATTACTACTTCGTGGAAAATCAGCCTATGTAGCTGAGGACACCTCTGCCTACATAACCATAATTTTATGATACTTAGTTTTTGAAAAAGATATTAAAAACTCATAAATCCAAATGAATACTTGTCTTAAAAGTATAAATCACGGTAGGCTGATAATTATCCCAATGATGTGGCTATTATTCAAATTATTTTCAATAACTACCTCTTTTGAAACTGCTTTCAGAGAAGTTTACCAGACACATGAAAAAAATAATCCCAGTACTTTATAATTACACCTTCCTTTTAGCCTTAAACAACATTTTGATAGTTTTGTTTCTCTTCATCTATGCTTATGCCCTTTGTCTCCCCCAAACATGTGCCAACTTAACTAGATTATTTACCATTTAGCACTGGATGACTCTTAGCTGTTTTCAAAAAACAAATAGCGTAAAAAATGCACCATCACAGAGGATATTAAAAATGAGCTTTAGTTTCCCCTATTGCATGAATTCTCATGTTTCCAATAAAAAAACCTAAAACACTAGAGCAGTGGGGAAGCCCTCAGCAGCTAAAGTTTGCCTAGAAGATCATGTGTGAGCAGGTTATCTACTCCCAAACATCAAAAGAGAAGGGGCATGATCATTGAGCCAAATGACTCAAATTGAAAAGTATACCTTTTGGAAGAACTGAAACATATTTTAGATATCTAGTTCCTTGTATGCTTTAGAACTCTAGATTATGTCTCTTGACTCTGACCTTTTGTGTTATGAAATTTTCAAGCTGGCATATTTTAAACAATGAATCTTTTCAACTTATTTCTTTCTTCTGTGGAGATCATTGGCTGTTCAGAGTTTCTTTTCAGTGAGGAATTTATTAAACTTCCCAAGCAACAGAGTTTACAACTGTTTTGTATATTCTCATGTCCCTGCAATCTTGGAATCCTTTATATCAAAAGGTGGTCAACTGCAGGTTATAGTTTCTTTCTCTTTCTTTCTTTCTTTCTTTCTTTGTTTCTTTCTTTCTTTTTTGCAGGGCAATGAGGGTTAAGTGACTTGCCCAGGGTCACACAGCTAGTTAAGTGTCAAGTGTCTGAGGCTGGATTTGAACTCAGGTCCTCCTGAATCCTAGGCCAGTGCTTTATCCACTGCACCACCTAGCTGCCCCAGATTATAGTTTATTTCTAATAAGGTTACTTTGGAAACTATATTTTGTGACTTGGCTTGAAGAAAATGTTTGAATTTTCAAATAAAATGATAAGTATTGCATAGTTGACCACTTTTGATAATTAATTAAAAAATTAACTATTATAAAATGTTCCTTCCCTAAGATCCAAAATAACTAAAAGAGAACACTAAGTTATTCCTTCATAGGCCCTGGCCTTATTACACCAACTTTAATTTTAGTTCATATTTACTATGCACAAAGCACTATGCTAAGAACTTGGAGAGATACAAAGATTAAGTAAAACTGGGTCCCTGCCCTCACAGATCTCCCAAGCTAGGGTTGATCATAAGTTTTGTGTTGAACACTTGGAGAACATTTAAACATCTAGTTTAAGATATCTAAGGAAGAGTTGAAATTGTAGAACTAGAACTTGGTAGAAAGGTTGGAGATATTGATAAAGGATTCACACAAAGGAAGATGAAAATTGAAGCCTTGGGACCAGATGAGATTACAACTGTCAAGAGAAGGTTGAAGGCATAACCTTGGACAACACCTATATTTAGGGGGTGAACAAAAAAACTGGAAGGAGTTGGTGAATGGTAAACTCAGTATTAGGATGAAAGAGAAAGTCATATATCAAGGAATTGAGGAATAAGTAGAAGATGAGAAAATAATTAAGTTATTCTAATTAATTCATCATCCCCATGCTTACCCCTATGGAAAATATGTAGTCAATGCAACTAACACTGAAGGGCCCTCATATCCTTTTTCTTCTTGTACTTTCTTTATGCTGTTCCCCTGCAAGGGAGCTGTACCTTTGTGTAGCTTAACTCTCAATGGTCAAAGTTGGATCTCTTCTCAATTAACAGAAGCTTCAGAGCTTGTCTTCTACTTCTACCACTGGGATTGTCTACTACATAGCTCTTCTGTAAGTTGTTGAGGAATATTCTATCTCAAGAACTGTTGTTGTTTTTTTCTTTCCATATATGGCTAGGTGGTTAAGGCATTCTGCCAGAGTCAGAAAGATCTGAGTTTGAATTTGTCCTCAAATACTTACTGTGTGATCCTCGGCAAGCCATTTAACTTTTCTATGCCTAATTTTCCTCAACTATGAAATGGGTATAATAATAGCACCTACCTTATAGGGTTGTTGGGAAATAATATCTATAAAGACCTTAGCACAGTGCAGCACTGAATAAATGCTAGCTCACTTCCCTCCTCTCAACCTCTCAACCCCCAACTTCCCTGACCTACCCTTCCCTTCCCTTCCCTTCCATTTCCATTCCCTTCCCTCCATCCTATTCCCTTCCCCATGATATTTACTCTATTATCTATTTTCTTTCACCCTACCCCTCTTCAAAAGGGATTTGCTTCTGTCTGTCCCCTCCCCCAATCTGCCCTCCCTTCTTTTGCCCCTGTCTTTATCCCCTTCTCCTCTAAATTGCCACTTTGAATTATCTCTTCTGGACCTATTTTCCAGGTCAGCAGTTTTTCCAAGAAGATATTTCACATTGCCCTCTATTTTTTTTATCCATTTGGATTTGCTTTACTGTGTCTTGGTTTCTCACTAGCTTCCATTTGTTCAATCCTAATTCTTAGGCAATTATTTTGATCAGAGAGCTTTTGTACCTCCTTTTCCATTTGGCCAATTTGGCTTTTCAAGCTGTTTACTTTTTTCTCATGTCTTTCCTGCATCACCCTCATTTCTCTTTCCATTTTTTCCTCTACCTCTCTAACTTTATCTTCAAAGTCCTTTTTGAGCACCTCTATGGCCTGAGACCAATTCATACTTTTCTTGAATCTTTAGATATAGGAGCCCTGATGTTGACACCTTCTCTGAGGGGGCACTTCAATCTTCTCTTGTCACTAAGAAACTTTCTATGGTCCTCACCTTTCTCTGTCTACTCATCTTGCCTTGTTTTTACTTGACTTTTAGCTCCTTAGAGTGGGGCACTGTTCCAGGCTATCCCAAGCTTCAGGAGGGTCCTAGGTGGTATTATTTAAGGAGCAGTTCTTCACTTGCCCTGGCCTCTTCCCTGTCCATAGATGACCCCAGACCAGCTTGCTAATCAACCAACTTTGTGTGTTGTGGTTGTCAGCTCCATTGAACCTGTGCCCCTCCCCCACCTGGGCCACTGCTACTCAAGCCTACCTCCTAGTTCCCAGCAGGGGTTAAAAAACCCAGGTTCTGCCTCAGCACCAGCATAGGCCCCCTGTAGTCTCCCCCTGCCAGGGCTCAGCCCTTCCAGCAGACTGTGAGCTTAGTTCCAGATGACACTGGCACTGCAGCTAATTCAGAGGCTCTGGGGGTCTGCTTTTCTGGTGAGGCCTTCCCGGGACTGGATCTGTGTCAGGTGACTATGGGGTTGGGCTCTACTCCTGTCTCAGCACAGTAGCTCCCTCATTCTGACCTTCCAAACTATCCTTGGTTGGAAAATGATTTCAGCACATTATTCTGTGGGTTTTGCTGCTCCAGGAATTATCCTATGGCATTATTTGGATGTTTTTGGATGATTGTATCATGAGTTTGAGAGCTCACTGCCTTTCCTCTGCCATCTTGGCTCTGCCCCGGAAGTCTCCCCTAACTAGTTTTTTGTTTTGTTTTTGTTTTGGTTTTGTGGGGCAATGGGGGTTAATTGACTTTCCCAGGGTCACACAGCTAGTAAGTAACAATTATCTGAGGGCAGATTTGAACTCAGGTCCTCCTGAATACAGGGCCGATGCTTTATCCACTGTGCCACCTAGATGCCCCCCTTAAATAGTTTTTAAGTGAGGGCTAGATCAACTCAAGAAGTAAACATTCTTGACATTTATTAGGGTAATGATTAGACAAAGTGCAGAAAGAATGTCTTTAGTTAATTCAATTATTAGAAATATCTCTGGATTTCTCTTTGACCATGCTGAAAGGAGAATCCTTAAATAGAATGGTTAAAGACAGATTAAATGATTTTAGGAAAGTGTATCTCCAGGGTACACTAGGCTAAATGAATATTGTTCTGTTTTGATTAATTAAAGCTGTACCTGAGCTTCTTAACTGTTTTATCATATTGTGAAATTTTTGCTTTTGTTTTGTGAATCTTACAAACTGTGTGTGGAAATGTCTTAGGTCAAAAATATTCCCAAGGAAGGATAGATTTCTGTTCCTTTGAATTTTATCTTTAATTAACAAAATTTTCCCTGGAAAATTTGTGCCTAAAATGCAGAGTATATAATTTTTCTTTTACAGTCAGGATCAAAGAGACCTTGACTGGCCAGGGCACTGTGCTGCATCTAATAAGGTGAAATTTAATAGGATAAATGTATTATGCCTGGGTTCAAGAAACCTCCTTAATATAAGATAGGGGAGGCATAAATAAAAGGTTTTAGTGTACTGCAAGCTCAATATGAATTAAGTGTCATATTGCAGCCAAAATATTTAATGTAATCTTGGGCTACATTAAGAGAGTCATGGCTTCCAAGGAACAGGGAAGTGATAGTCCAAATACAGACATCTGGAGTTTCATGTTCAGTGCTTGGCTCCACATTTTAGAAAGCGTTTTGATAGGGAACATCCAGGAGAGAACAAGCAGAATTCAGAAGGGTTTTCATTTCATCATCACCACTGTCATCATCTTGTAGTCATCATCACGGTCATCTTCATCATCATTATAATGATAGCTAATTTGCATATGGCATTTTAAGGTTTCAAAAGCATTCTTCATATGTTATCTTACTGATCCTCACAACCATCCTATGAGATAGGTGCTACTACTATCTTCATTACTGGTTCCCAACATTTTTTTGGTCCTTGAATACCCTTAAACATGTGTTGTGAACTTCCAAGGTAATTTAACCATATGATTTGTAATATTATTTTAGATTTATTATTACGTGTTTATAGTAACTCACAATTACAGTAAGTGCAATAATAATTTCTGCACCCCAATATCTAAGTTAAAGTTTGTATTCTATATAATATAAATTTTAATTATGAAAACCCTAATTATAAAACCTACAGAACCCAATTATGAAATAGTTATCAATATTTTACATGGGATATTTTATGAGAATTAAAAGAAGAAATTCAGTTGAACCTCATATTTTACTATTTCTGCAAACTTTGTTACATTTCTTTTTTTTTACTATGAAAAAATGCTTTAATGGTGTTATCTGTACAACATTCGATGTCCAAAGAACAGGAAAACAGCAAGTGCAGAATGCAGTGAGGACATGAACATCAGGAAAACAAGTTTGTGAGATGAATAAAAAGAGTTCATACAGCTTTCGACATAATTTACAGAGTAACTGATGGACAACTTTACGCCACCTCCTCTTAAGCCTCCTCCTCAAATTCTCCCTCCTACTCAGCTGTGGCATCCTGATACTGCTGATACTCCAGAAACCAAATCATTCGTGTTGCTTTCTGCTTCAGTGACATTCCATTTCATCCATTCCCTCTCCAGTATACCACTGTAAGAAAGCCTTTCCTGTGAAACATGGCTATAAAACTGCTCAGAAATGCGCTTAAAGAGCTTTTGGATGGCAGTTCTGTTATCAATGAAGGTGGCAGACATTTTCAGGTTCCAGGGTGGTATGTCCCAAAATAACTGCTGTTCTTGTTTTGAACATTGAGCATTTTCTCGTCTACCTCCTTCATGGGACATACGGCCTCTGAACACGGCTGCCACTGTATGATTCGCCCGTGCCTCGGTCACAAACAGTCATCATGTTCTTTGCATCAAACATCTGCTGGGTGAGCTCTGGCACAGTTAAAGCACGGTACTGCTGGCTACCACGGCTAGTCAGTAGAGCAAAGCCAGGCATAAAGAAGTGCAGACGGGGAAAGGGAATCATGTTCACTGCCAGCTTACACAAGTCAGCACTAAGCTGCCCTGGGAATCGTAAACAGGTGGTGACGCCACTCATGATTGCTGACACCCGGTGGTTCAGGTCACCACGTGTGGGAGTGGTCAGTTTCAGGGTTCTGAAACTATCATAGAGAGCTTCATTATCAATACAATAGGTTTTCATCTGTATTTTCTAAAGCTGGGTGTACCGAGAGAGTCGCATTGTAGGGCTCTACTACAGTGTCTGATACCTTGGGGGAGGGTTACAACGCTGGAAGTGTTCATGATTCTGTCTGGGTACTCTTCCTGGATCTTGCTGATTAAGAGAGTGCCTATCCCAGGCCCAATCCCACCACCCAGAGAGTGTGTCAACTGGAAGCCCTGGAGACAGTTACAACTTTCCGCTTCTTTTCTTACAACATCTAATACTGAGTCAATCAGTACAACTGAGCCTTTTGCTTAGTTGTTTCCAGCACCACTCTGGGCGAAGACAAAGTTGTCTGGCGCGAAAATCTATCAGAAAGGTCCAGACTGGACAGAGTACATTGTTCCAGGCTCTAGATCGACCAGAACTGCTCGGGGTACATATTTCCCATTGGTGGCTTCATTCTCCAGCTGCAGGTCGCTGTCCCCATGGTAGGTTCCAGCGGTGTCAATACCATATTCGTCCCTGATCACCTCCCAGAATTTTGCGCTGATTTGGTTGCCACACTGCTGGCCTGGAGGTGTATGATCTCCTCATGGTAACGGCCTGCGGCGACGGAGACAAACAGAAGTGGAAGAAGATGGGGGTGCGCAGACTACTCTACATTTCTTTTTCTTTTTCTTTTTTGCGGGATAATGAGGGTTAAGTGACTTGCCCAGGGTCACACAGCTAGTAAGTGTTAAGTGTCTGAGGCCGAATTTGAACTCAGGTCCTCCTGAATCCAGAAAACATTTGTTGAATATAAATAGCATGTTTTATTAAATAATTTACAACTTGGAAGATAGAAAAATAACAATCATATATAACTATTTATTTTGGACTCATTTATATGCATGTGTTTGGCAATATTTGGCTCAACACTAAACAGAACATGAAATATAGTTTGCTTGAGTTTATTTCTGCATTTTGATTTGAAGCAAGAATAAAGTAAAAAGGCTCACTCACACAAATATTCAGTGGAAAGTGCTAAAAGAATTTTACAAGCTCTTTTGCTTGTAAAGAATTGATTGTTTAATTAAATATTTATAAGGCTATAATTTTTGAATGATGTTTGTATTCAAATCCATTATGTCAATTAATTTTTATTTTTCTTTCTTTGTCAATTCATTATCAAGAGTTATAAAAGACCTATCAAATGGGTTGCAAAAACTATTTAATTTATTAAAAATTCAGGAAAATATTCATTGACAATTATTTCTAAAACTTTCAGATGATCTAATATCTCTTGGCAGCTGGACTGAAAGATAGTTTATTTTCTAATAAGAAATATGTAATAGTATGAAACACTCACTACCATACACAATATTGCATAGCATCCAGAATTTTAATTTCTTAATCATACTTTTTACTATTGAACCCTATAATGGTGTGTTAATTTCATTAAAAGTTTTTAAAGATTCTTCTAAATATTTTCTTTGTAGCCTTGGCATATCACTTGTACACTCACATAGGTAAAAAGGATGATCAGTGAAGAAGAAGATTAACTCTTCTTAATTCAAATAAATAAATAAGTAACCAACTAACATCTATTTGTGTTAGAAGTATAACATGTTTGCTGCTTATTTCTCTGCATAAAATGGTAAACACCCAAGTTTGTGACATCATTTAACATGTCAAAACTTGTTTGTGGATGTCTTTCCATATTTCAATACTCAAAACAATGCTTCAAAATTTCCCAGTTATGGATTTTGCTTGATCTGTGCAAATTATTCAAGAGGACCAATAGATTTCTTGTCCTTAAAAGACTGAATTAATTACATATCAAATATCTTCCCCAGTTTTGTATCCTGTTAACTCATGACCAAAAACAACATAATCTCTTCTAATTTATCATCATGCAGATATCTTACAGACATAACTAAAATTGCTAAATTACAAACATTACTTGCCTCTTCATATTGCAAAGCATAAATGCTATTTTGGAAATTCTTTCTGCATTAAATGATTCAATATCATTAGATATATAATGTATAAAACAAGACACTATTGTTAGAAAGGGATATTATCTCTAACTTTTTAACAAAATCATCTTCAAAACATAGACTTGGATATGTCTTGCAGGAGGAATGGAGCCCAAGAAATCAGAATAAGGCAGGAACTCACCTGAAGTGTCCCAAATTCACATTCAAGTGACTATAAAATAATTCTTCAGAATGAATTCTGGAGCAGCAGACTCAACAAAAAGATGGGCTGAAACAGTTTTCTAGCCCAAGACAATCAAAAAGGTTTTCAGGAAAGGTATGTCTCACTTGGATAAAAGGGAAGTTTAATCCAGTGCAGGCAGAGTCTTAGCAAGCCAGCAGCAGCAAGTCAATGGGAGGCCCTGAATCACAATGCAGTTCACAGCAGCAAGGCCCCATGGATCCAGTGCACCAGGCCAGCAGCATAGTGAGCCAACAGTGCTGGGTCTTGAGCACCCAGCATAACAGGCCAGCAGCCAGATCCCATAGTCTGGTGCAGCAGGCCAGTGGCCAGGCCATGTGGTCATTGCTACAGGCTATCAATAAGGCCCCATGGCCCTTGAGTAACAGGTTAGTGCCCAAATCCCATGGCCACAGACCAGCAGTCAAGTAGTATAATAACTTCATTACATATTTAAAAGGAATAGCAAGTTGTACAGAATAGATTTGCAGTTTCATGTAAAATCATCTCTTTTTTTTCCTATTCTGTTATAGAAATGTTTTATTTCTTAAATTCAGAAGAAAGTAAATAAATTAAACAAAAGAAAATAAAAGAAATACACTTGAACAGAGATACAACAGAGTAAAGGTAAAGTGCTAGAACAGAATCTAGTACGTTTTAACAAAATCAAAACAAAAGCAATGTTAATAATCATGTTCTCAGACCAGGCAAAAGCAAAATAGATCCAATTAAAGGAGAGAAAGAAGGAACTATACCTTGCTAAAAGGTACCAAGGACAATATGCACCAAAAGTATGGTACCAAATTTTTTTCTTTTTCTTTTTTTTTTTTTTTTTTTTTTGCGGGGCTATGGGGGTTAAGTGACTTGCCCAGGGTCCACACAGCTAGTCAAATGTCTGAGGCCAGATTTGAACTCAGGTACTCCTGAATCCAGGGCCGGTGCTTTATCCACTGCGCTACCTAGCTGCCCCCTGGTAACAAATTTTTAAAGAGTTATAGGAGGAAATGTAGTATTGGGGGACCTCAACTTTCCCTTTTTAGAATTATATAAAATCTAACCACACACACACACAAAAATAAATAAGGAAGAGAATATAGTTTAGAAAAGTTAGATATGATAGAATTCTGGAGAAAAGTGAATAGGGATAGAAAGGAATATTACTTTTTTTTTCTCAGCAGTACACAGCACATACACAAAAATAACATGTATTAGGGTTTAAAAACCTCATAATCCAATACAGAAAGGCAAACATATTAAATAAATCCTTTTCATACCATAATGCAATAAAAATTGCATTCAATAAGGAGTCATGCTGTGAGTGAAATTTTCCCCACCCCTTAGATACAAGTGATTTAACAGTAGTACTAATCAGTTTATAGACTACAAACTGTGACTTAAAATATTTAGATATTCTTTTTTTTTTTTTGGCAGGGCAATGAGGGTTAAGTGACTTGCCCAGGGTCACACAGCTAGTAAGTGTCAAGCGTCTGAGGCCAGTTTTGAACTCAGGTCCTCCTGAATCCAGGGCTGGTGCTTTATCTACTGCCACCTTGCTGCCCCTAGATATTCTTTAGTAGCTTAAGCAAATGATAATGAAGTAAGATAGATATTGGTAGGAACAAATGCAAAAGCTATATTGTCAACTTATCTGGAACAAATGCAAATGCTATATTGTCAACTTATCTACTCCATCACCTAGAATCCATCTATTTGACTTCCAATTGTGATTAGGTTTTTAAGCTGATTACCAATCAGCTTAAAGATCAACTACCAAAAATAGTACCTTCTGATATGAAAGGGACCAAGCAGAGCTAGGGAGAAGTTGGAAAGTCATGCTTAAAGCAATATAGTGGAATCCTTGACAATAGAAAATAATTCAGAGGAAAAGAGGTAAGAGCATTGTATGAGATGGTAAAGACATATTCCAATAGATGGCTTCCTATGTTATTGAGCTGTTACTTAATAATGGGGCTATTTTAAATAGGGTATATATAATGGCAAGCGACCATGCTGATGTGTCTATGGAAGTTTCTTTCTTCCTATTCCATACTTATTGTATATGTACCACTTGGATTGTGTTAAATTATGAGAGGAGTCATTGTATATAAATATATCATTGTATCCTGAATCTTGGGGTCTTTGGGTCCTAGATCTGAGACTGGCTTTATTGTGAGACAAGATTCCTCTCATCAATAAAAATATTTTCTTTGGCTTGAAGATTTTAGTTTTTTCTTCATCTAATACTGTGACTGAGAAATTTCTGCAACAATGGAAAGATAGATTAAACTTAACTAGAACTAAATAATCTAATCCTAAAAGAATGAGTGGGTCACAGAACAAATCATAGAAACAATTAATAATGGTATTGAAGAGAACTATGAAATAATACCAAGAAAGCAGCTAAAGCAGTACTTAGGGAAAATTTTATATCTCTAAATACATCAATAAAATAGAAAGAGAGAGGAGATCGATAAATTGGGCATGCAACTAAAAAAAACTAGAAACAAAAAAAATTAATTAGTTGGAAATAAACACCAAATTGAAACTCCTAAAAATCAAAGGAAAGAGTGAGAAAATTCTAGGTAAGAAAATCGTTGAACTAATAAAATATTTCTATGAAATTCATTATTATAACTATACTAACATATGTGTATGTCTATGTGTATGTATGTATATAACAATTTTTATCATTGCTGTTCAGTCCTTCAGTCATGTCTGACTCTTTATCACCCCATGGGCCAACAGTCCATTGCATTTTCTGGCAAAGATGTTGGAATGATTTGCCATTTTCTTCTTCATTTAGGCAAGGGTTAAGTGACTTGTCCAGGGTCACATTGCTACTGTCTGAGGTCACATTTAAATTCTGATCTTTCCAGTCTTTCTGACTCTAGACCCTATGCTCAATGCACTGTAGCACTAGTTACCTGCATATTATAATATTGTAGCAGTACAATTGATTCAAATGTGTATTCTTCCATGTGACTTTATTTTGGACAATAGACAGGCCATTCACCTGCAGCTAAACACTGCTGGTGCTGGTATAAACAAAGTTCAGAAAATATGGCTACTTAATCAATCAGTTGATGAAAATTAATAGAAAACTGTGATATAAAACATTTACTTTTCACTATCTAATGACAAGTGCTGTATTAAATATAAATATAAGTTCAATTTGTATATATTGTTCATTTAAAATTATATATATATATATGTATATATATATATACATATTAAACTATTATTAAGAAAGAAGTCTTTTCAGATATCTTTTTTTCTCCTTTGCCACTGGAACTATAGTTACACTCTCAAAGAAATTTTGTTGAATGAAATGACTAATGTTGCCACCAGTTCATTTAAAACTCACCAGATAGAAGAATAGCAGCATAAGTAAAGACTAAGGTTAAATAGGTTTGTTTTCACAGAATGTTTATGATGGTCCATGATAGTTTCAGGAAAGGCTTACAATGTGCATGCCCAATGATATGGTTTCCAAAACATCCTGACATTTTCACTACAAAGATGAAAATATTTATAATGTGATTATACAAACTGATAAAAGAATGATTACCTCATTCAAGGTGGAACAAGAGAGCTATTCTGATACAATGTACAGAATGAAAATGAGGATATGCACACTTATCTGACTCTCCATTCAGAATTGTTTTGTGCTTAAATGTCTGAACCCCTGTAGTGGTTTGGAAACAATTTGATGACAGGCTAATAATCTGTCAGAAACAGTCAAAGTTTAATGTAATCACTGCATGAATGCCACCTAAAGTCATTGTGTGCATGATCATGATTATTTTGAATCACTAAAGAAACTTATAATGCTTTAAACATGTATTTGCTTATTGTCATAGAGGGAAAATATATTTATAACATATTGGGCAATTATTTACTGCTTAAAGTGTCATTGAAGAAGTCTGAGTGCAAATACCTTGGAACATCATTGCAGATCCTAAAGGGTTTGTGAATCACTAAATGGGAACCACTCATCTACATTTTATAAATAATGAAATTGAAACTAAGAGAGATTATGTGACTTGCCAAAGGTCACACATCTCAAGTATCTGAGGCAGGATTCAAACTCAAGACTTCCTGACTTCAGGTCTAGCACTCCCAGTACTTAGCACAATGTCTAGCACATAATAGGTGCTTAATGCATTTTTATTGTCTGACTGACTATGCCATATATTATATGAGGATGTCAAAAGAAATTAGGGTATTTAGCCTAGAGAACAGGGAAACATTATATTTGTCTTCCAGTTTTTGAGAAGTTGTCATATGAAAGGGGAAGTAGACTTATTCCATTTGTACCTGGAAGACAAGATCAGGGTTTTCTAAATGTGTATCAAAAGATCATCACGGGGGTTTCTCTCAGCCATATCAACTAAAGAAGCACAGTCATGCAATGGCTCCCCCAAAAGTGGTAAGTTAGGGAGTAGTGTTGCTGTGTTAAGGACTGTGCAGCGTTTTAGAGTGATATTCTCATTGCCTAACAGGGTTACTTCATACTTAGCCAGCCTTTGATCTGAAAAAGCTTTTGTCCTGTGACATAGTAAGAGAGCCCCTACTTCGTGAGGGCATTGCACAGTTAGAGGGTTACCTAGGACCAAATCAGAGGCTTTTTCTACCAAAAGGGCTATGGCCACCACTGCCCTAAGGCCAAGGTGGAGCCCCAGATGCTACAGGGTCCAGTTGGGTTGAATAGTAGGCTATGGGGTGTTGGTTAGGCCCCAGTGATTGAGTCAGAACTCCAGAAGCCACCCCACTTTGTTCATGCACAAAGAGAGCGAAGGGCTTACTGTTATCTAGTACTCCTAGGGCAGGTGCTGATAACAAGGCTTGTTTTAATTCTGTTATGACTGAGAGATGCTGGGGATCCAACTGTAAAGTGTCTGGGACAGAATTTTTTGTTAGAGCTATAAGAAGGTTTGTAATTGCACCAAAAGAGGGAACCCATTGTCTGCAATACCAGCTGCTCCCAGAATGGCTCTTAACTGCTTCTCAGTAGAGGGGGGCAGAAAGTTATTAAATGGCCTGGACTCGCTTAGAAGAGACAGAGCGAGTTCTAGCAGCCAGAATAAATCCTAAATATTCTACCTGGGGCAACACCATTGTACCCTTAGACTTGGACACCTTGTGGCCTCTCTTGTGCAGCTCTAGTAGTAAGCGACGGCTATCTTTCCTGACAAATTTCAGCATTAGGGGAGGCTAAAAGTAAATCATCAACATATTGTACTAGTGTGATACCTTGTCTTCCCATCACTTCTTGCCTGCTCTCCACCATTAGACTGTAAACTTAAAAACAGAGTCTGTGCCAATAGCTAACTTTATATCAATCAGCACCTAATTCTATGATTTGTATAAAATAGATCCTTAATAGTGTTTGTAGAATTGAATTCAATGACCCAGTGAGGGTGAGTTCCTTTTACAGGAGAAAAAGAACAATAGTCCCATATCCCATAGAACAAAACAAGATAAAGTTAAAAAAAAAAAAAAAGGAATGAAAAATTGCAGCTAACAATTCAGCAAACAACCTGAAAGGTCCACACCATCCCATTTGGTGAAAAGAAGAGAGAAACGTAGAATGGAGAAAGAACTTCATCTTCCATCCAACATTAAATGGAAAAAAAAATTAACATGAATGCCTTAGGATCTCCATTTTTCTTACATTAATTTACCCCTGGTATGACCAAAGAAATGATACCTCTCTTCTCCAAACAACACATTAGAAATCTGAAATGTCTTTTACTCCTCTCTTTATTTCATTTCCCCATATTCATTTTCTGATCATCTTAACAATTCTTTTTTCACACACCTCTCATAGCCATACCATTCTTTTCATTCTCATTGTCATCCCAGAACCCTTATAATATCATGCCTAGAATAATGCTTCCTAACTGATCTCATTTTCTCCAGTCTTTCCCCACACCAATGCATACTACCACATGACATTCTTCCAATACTCCACTTTGGTTTATGTGATGTCTCTGCTTTTAAAAACAAATAAACCAAAAATACATCTTTATCTAAAATTACCAACCATTTTCTAGAACAGTGGTCTTCAATAAGATCTATTGGGATTCTGGAAATATATTAGACCTATTTTCATATTTAACTAAAAAACTGAGACAAATTACTGTTGTTATTTAGCTGTATCCAACTCTTTGTGACCCCATTTGGGATTTTCTTGGCAAAGATACTTGAATGGTTTTCCATTTGGCCTCTACCAACTCATTTTACAGATAAGGAAACTGAGGCAAACAAGGCTAAGTTACTTGCCCAGGGTCACACATCTAGAAAGTGTCTGAAGTCAGATTTGAACTCAGGTTTTCTTGACTTCATATTAAGCCTCTCTCCTATGTGCCACCTAGCTGCTTGACAAGCTTTACAAGTTTAATATAGTGATGCTAGTGCCGTCACTCTGTATGTCAGTGCTCATGTCATCTCAGACCTCTTTATTATCTTAGCAGTTATGAAAAAACTGAGAGAAGTGCTGTGTAATACCTTGTTCCTTGGTAATTTTCAATGGAACTGAGCATGCTCAGGAAGTGTGGCAGGTTTGGGTTATAAGTAGGTGGCCATTTTGGCTACCCAGATGTCCTACTGACATTGAAAAGTCAGATTGTCTCAGTGTTTCAGGTAAGTTAACCCTACTTCCGGGACTCAATTAGCTAGAGAAGTAATATTTCTACATGTCTCCTATGCCTAGAATCTCTCCCTCCTCATCACAATCTCCTGCCTTTCTTTTTAGTCCCAGCTAAAATTCTGCCTTCTCTAAGAAGCTTCTCTTGATCCTTCTTAATCTTATTGCTCCCTGATTTTGTTAGTTCCAATTTATCCTGTATCTTGTTTGTATATAGTCGTTTGTGTCCCCATTAAAATATGAGCTCCTTGAGAGCAAAATTTATTGTTATTGATGTTGTTGGGGCTTTCTTTGTATCCTTAGTGTTTAACATAGTTCCTGCATCTTTAGTGTTTAACAGTTCCTGACACATTGGAGGGGATAAATAAATTCTTGTGGACTAACTACCAACTTTTGTCTTGGGTCTCATATTCAGGTCTTTCCTTTTCTCATTCCTATTCACATCCCTATTTTCTACCTGAATGTAGGGAACTATATCAGTTTGCATATACCAGTCAAGACTGGGCTGGCTCTGGGCATAGTTCCTCATGCTTAGGTACCCACAACTACAGTGAATGAAGCACAGTCTTTTGTTCTGGAAGCATAGGCATGAGGTTGATTTGCAGTAGCAAATTGCTAAGCAATTATGTCTCATTTGGAGGGAGTGACAAGGAACTATTGAAAGTTCTGGATATGAATTGATGTATATGACACCCTTGTTTTTCCTTCTTTTGCCCTTCCCTTTATCAGTAAGGTTTCCCTTTACTCTTCCATCTTTCTCCCCTCCTCCACTTGGCCCACTTTAATTGATTTTAGCTGTTTAGAAGATGACTCTGGGTAGCCAAAATGACCACCTACTTATAACCCAAACTTTCCACACCTCCTGAGCATGCTCATTTCCATTGCAGCTTCATATTGCTCCTGAGATTCAGTCCCAAATCATCAATTTTTCTTAGATATTTGAAACTGGATATCCTGGAGACATCTTAAATTCATTATGTCTAAAACGGAATTCAACATTTCCCCCCCAAACCATCCAGACTCCCCTACTTCTTTCAAAGGTACCGATATCCTTCTAGTTTTTAGCATCACCTCACTCTCTCACCCCATGCATACTAGTAGCTGTTTCTAACTTTATAATATGTTTTTTATGGATCTTTTCTCTCCCTTCACCTTAGTTTAGGTCCTAAACACCTCTCACCTACATAATCGCAACAGCTTTTTAGTCTCTCAGTCTCAAGTCTCAGCATCCCAGTCCATCCTACACACTGTTGCCAAAGTGATTTTTTACTAAGTGAAGATCTGACCAATAGATTCACCTAATCAATCAACTATAGGAAAAATATAAAATATATTTCCTATAAGAAGAATAGAAACTCCTCTGTTTAGCTTTTGTTTTTGTTTTTGTTTTTGGCAGGGCAATGGGGGTTAAGTGACTTGCCCAGGGTTACACAGCTAATAAGTGTCAAGTGTCTGAGGCTGGATTTGAACTCAGGTCCTCCTGAATCCAAGGCCAGCACTTTAACCACTGCGCCATCTAGCTGCCCCTCTGTTTAGCTTTTTAAAGCGCTATACAATGTAGCTGGCACCCTATCTTTCTCTTGCACTTGGTAAATCAAGTGAACTGGCTTCTCTTTTCCTCACATATGACTTTCCATTTTGTATATCTGAGTCTTTAAATTAGTCATCCCCCACGTCTACAATGCCCTCCCTCCTTACTTCTACATCATGGAACCCTCTCTTCTTTTAAAACATATCTCAAACACTATATTTTGACTACATTTTTTTCTAACTTTATACTGTGAGCTGCTTGAGAGCAGGGATTGTATTTTACCTTTTTTTTTTTTTTGTCTCTCTAGTGCTTAGCATAGTACTTGGTGGAGAGTAAATTAATACTTAATTTCTATTGACAGGCTGCTTCAACCTTCTTCCCCCTCAATTACTATTGTCTTTCTTCTCAAAGTACCTTAGATTTAGCCCTTATTATGTGTTTGTATTCATTCACTTTATATTTATGCTATATATATTTTATATTTGTTGTGTCATCCTTTAGATACAAACTTCTTATGAGTAAGAATTGTTTCATTCTTTGTACTCATATTCCAGACATGTAGTATTGCACCTGGCACTAGGTGCATGATGAATACTTGCAGATTGATGGCAGGGTAGTGGAGAAAGGAAAGAGATAGATAGGGAAGTTGAAAAGTTGGGATGGAAGAGATGAAGAGAGATAGGATTACTAGCTTTGTGTGGGAGAAAATGAAACCTGGAAGCAGAAAAAGAACCGAACTCAGAGATTCCAATAAATGAACTTGTCTCAGAGTTATGCTCAAAGGATTCAGGAGAATGAAAATTCTTGGAGTCAGGAAAAGAGATCTAGTCCTAACCTCTTCCACTAACTATGACCTTGAATAAGTCATAAACTCTTTGAGTCTCAATTGTCTAATCAAGAGAGAAGACTAGATGATTCTTCTAGACAACATTCCATAGTTGCATGAGACATTTTAACCGAAATAAAATTTAGTATGTGCTAATATATAGTTTGTACTCATATTTCTTCTCAGTGTAGTAAAATAGTTTCTTACCGACTAAGCCGACTAAGTATGATGTGGTTAATGCTTCACTAATGATTTAAGTTCTAATATTTTATGTCACCATGTAGGGGAGACATGTTTTTCTTTTTCATCTCAATTTCTCCATATTCCTGATATATTTCTCATTTTTTTTAGACAGGGTTTTCAAAAAGATTTCTTATAACTCTTTCCCTGACAAGTTTCAGATTTTCATATAAGATGAAGTTTAATGAGTTCTTAAATAGGACTGTATGAATATCTAATTTAAATAAATCAACTGAGTTAAAATACTTGGGATTACATGAGTTTTCAGTTATATTCTATTTTCTTGGTTGTTACTAAAGTCATGAGACAGAGAAATGCAGAAAGACAA
The DNA here is from genome assembly GCF_019393635.1 of Dromiciops gliroides. Classification (NCBI taxonomy): domain Eukaryota; kingdom Metazoa; phylum Chordata; class Mammalia; order Microbiotheria; family Microbiotheriidae; genus Dromiciops; species Dromiciops gliroides. Next base: position 269,849,644 of record NC_057862.1, on the reverse strand, counting down.
TGACAGCTTCAATACAAGTGTGCAGTTAAATCTAGGGCTATAGGTCAAGTGATTCTGCTTTCACCTTACCTGCACTATGAGCAGTTCACTTATAAAGAAAGCAGGAAGCTTGTAAGGGTAAGTAATGCCAATCTGGCAGATGACAATGAGACAAGGGAGAAGGAAATAAATTCACCAGGTCCATACCTAAGCAACAAATTCTTTCCAAGTAGATCATTCCTAAAGAAAGTTAGTGAACCAGTCAAGGCTCCAGTTGCTCATTATATACAATTCAAGGATAGCAGTATTATTTCTTGTCATTGCCTGGCCACTGGCCCACTTTATATAGCATAGGACTCCAAAGTTCTGGTGGTTATGCCCTTCTGCCACTACAAGCCTCTGGTTCTTCATTCCACACTACTGTAGGAGTACTTTTCCAATTAAGTGGGGGAGTAGGAGGAGCTACATTGTAATTCTGAGCTGGTAGGAATAATTGTCATTTGCTTAGTTTGGGTCAGTGTCACATTATCTACAGACAAAAAAAGTATGGGAAAAAGTCTCATGCAGAGACAGTAACATACGTGAAGGAGCCTTGGACTTGGAGATCTGAAGATGTGCATTCCTAGGTCCTAGCCAGAAGTGTGGTATAATTGAGAACAGTAGCTATTAGAATCAAATCCTCGGGCAGCTAGGTGGTGCAGGGGATAGAGCACTGGCCCTGGAGTCAGGAGGACCTGAGTTCAAATCCGGCCTCAAAAACTTAACATTTACTAGCTGTGTGACCCTGGGCAAGTCACTTAATCCCAATTGCCTCACTAAAAAAAAAAAAAAAAAAAGGATCAAATTCCTCCTCAGTAGCATCCCAGGTCACCAGAGGGGTACCGTTGATGGGTTGAAGGCATGCTTATAAGCCCCTACCTCTGTGCTTCACCCTGCACTCCATGATGACCACTTAATATCAATCAGCCAATTAGCTTTTAGAAACAGGTATTTATGAAGGTGATATAGTTGGCACAAAACATTCCCCCAAAAGTTCGGTCACTAGTGCCATGAAATTAATTCCTTCTCAGGGGCTGGGCTGGAAGGCCTCCATCCTAAGCTGTCACATGCTCAATTCTGAACTAGCTTCCTGGTTTTATATAAGCTCCACAGGTAGTAACCAAGTCTCTCAACCAAATCTGAAAATGATTCCTTTATGGTGTCATTTCAGTCTTTCTCCAGTTGATTCCAAAGACTTCTAAATTGATCAAGGACTTTGGGAATTTGATTGATTCAGTCCAGGTGTTAAGGCCTTGTCTACACCTATTTCAAACCTCTGTTTCATTATCTCTACTCTTAGTAATTATTGAGGTAGGGGTATAGGACATAGCTCTTCTACATCTAATATCATTCTGGGTTTGTTTCCTCATCTACAAAATGAAGGTGTGAATTACATGGTCTCTAAGATTTCTTCTGGCTCTAGAGCTATGATCCTTCCCAAGCAATATGACTATGGACAAATCACTTAACCATTCTGACCCTCAGTTTGCTCATTTCTAAAATGGGAATAATATTTGAATTACCAATATTACAAGGGTTTTTTGTAAGGGAAGTGCTTTATAAAAGATTATATAAAATTAATAATGATGATGCCAAGCTGCTTTGAGAAAGGGAAGGTCACTTTGCCTTTATCATTCTTCCCTCCCCACCAAAAGTAGAACTAATCTAAATTCCCTCACATAAATGCTTATTTATCCTAGGAAATTATCCAAGCCTAGAAATGGTAATAATAAGCTTATGACTTATAATAACACCATACTTCATCCTGTTGCTGAAACTTAGCAATTAGATAATGTCTGTCGTATCTCAAGGAAAGCATTGCTAAAAAAAATCCTCATGTACGGAAAAATATTAATTGCAGCACTTTTTGTGATAGTAAAGAACTGGAAACAAAGAAGATACCCATTTATTGGGGAATTTATTGGGGAAACAAAATTTCACATATGAATATAATGGAATATTAGTGTTCCAAAAGAAATTATCCATATGATGAATAGAGAATAAGCAGAATCAGGAAACTATATACACAATGGCTTGAACAATGTGAATGGAAAGAACAATGGCCAAACGATTGAAAATGAATGCTGTAGGGGCAGCTAGATGGCGCAGTGGATAGAGCACCAGCCCTGGAGTCAGGAGTACCTGAGTTCAAATCCGGTCTCAGACACTTAACACTTACTAGCTGTGTGACCCTAGGCAAGTCACTTAACCCCAATTGCCTCACTAAAAAAAAAAAAAAATGAATGCTGTAGAATTACAGAGACCAAGCATGGATCCTGTTGGCTTTTTAACTCCTCTCCTGATAGCCTCTTAACTCCATTTCCTCAAATCATCTTTACCGTATAGGGAAAACTCCAATTGATATTTCTGTCTGGAATAAACCCAATAGTCCAATAGCCCAATTAGGTTATATGATTATAAGATTATATAATAATCTTTGCTTAGTCCCTAAATGTTTATTTGATTTATAGTTTTTTCAGAAACATTAACCTTCTGACAAGTTGTATAAAAATTAGCTGATGAAATATAATATAATACAGCCATTGTTTCCACAGTCATTTTTCTGCCTTCAAACAGGACTCTTAGTACATTTTTTTGAGTATTCCTCAAAACAGTTTGTGTTTCTCCACATTTTATCTGACACTGTTCATTCATAAGTGGATTTTATTGTTTTCCTTACACAAATGTTATCATTCTGCCTTTTGAGGGCAACCAAACTATTTACATCTGAAAGAGGGAAGTGCCTTATGCATGTTTCTTACATTTTTTCCATTGCTCTTGTCAGGCACACAGTAGGCATTCAACAAATATTTGTTGATTTTACTCAGATCTTAACAACCAAGAAAGGGTAGAATGATTAGCTAAAGAAGTCACTGTAGAACTTCAAGGACATAAGCAAAAATCCAGAGTACAGGATGTTGTCTTCTCAAGTAGATGACAAATATGTGGGTACATGACTAAAAGAGTTCATGAGCGGTTTCAGCAATTTCTGTTCCTGAAATATGTTTCATCAAATGTTTGATCTCCCAGAGATTCAGAGGGCTGATAACAAACTTCACTTCTTGACCCTACTTTGAAATAGGGGAGTTAATCATTGTTCACTGGAATTCCTTTTCACAAGCCAAAGAATGTGAACACTTAGTCAAGAGACATTAGGGACTATTTGTTTGTTTGTTCATTTTATTCATTCAACAATACATAAAGAAACTTCTCCACTCATAACCACACTCTTCAGTAATGAATACAAGTTCTATATATCAACTTTCTCATTTAGGTTAACTCAACTGCAATCCATGTACTCTTCCTCAAGCATCAATGGAATGGTAAACAAACCAAAACAAACTAGTGATATAAAAACACATTAGAAAAGCAGAACTAAATTTTGTGTATGTGTGTATATACACACACACACACACATATGCTTATAGAGATGTCAACAGCTTTTGTATTTTCCATCTGTTGGGCATTGTAGTTTCATCCTTAAATGATAGATTGGATAATATAGCTAAATTGGGTTTTTCACTAGCCTTCTTGTAATAACAGACTGCTTATAATCTTCCACCACCTTCCTAAGATATTATAAATGACTTTATCTTCTAAATCAGAATTATCCTTCACTGCTTGATATTTTCACTTGATAAAGTGATCAAGTGTTTTTGCTACATCAAAAAGTCTCTACCTTTATTTAGACTTTCAGTGTGACAATACATTTAGAATTCAATCCAATTCAATTAACATTTATTAGGTTCCTACTATGTGTAAGGCACTTTGCTGGAGATACTTATGACAAAATGAATGATAGTTCTTGACTTCAAGGGACCTGTTTTGTACTTGGGAGAAACAATAAGTAAACAGATATACTTAATGACAATTTAGTAGCATAACTCTCCAACAAAAAGATGATCTTATATTACCTTAGCTCTTTTCAAGGGTATGTAGGATATTATAATTTTTAAATGCTTAGCTTTAATTTATTATTCTTTTTGTTTACATTACTATATTCATTCCTCCACATCATATCATCATGGCCTTGGGGTTACCCTGGATTCTCAAAGGTTATTCCAGTGAAGTGTAAACTCTGGCAGATTCTAGCAATTGTGGAAGGGGTAGAAAGTTATTTTAGTGATGAAGAGAAATCATTCCTCCATCATGACTGATCATGTATATAGATGTATATAGATGGTGCTTTTCTTTCCTAGGTACTCACTTCAGGGTGTCACATTCTAATCAACCAACTCTACTAAGGAGTCACAGCTTTACTTTCAAACTTTCCATAGAAAGAACAAATTAAGTAGAAAGTGCTTGAGACAACTGCCTCAAAAACTAATTCCAAGTTGTTTAATCATTTGTGTACAAACATGTCTTCATTCACTTGTTTTTCCTCAGCTTTTGCAAAGCTATAACATGCTGTCCAAGAGAGGGGAAAGGAGAAGGAAAATAGACTCACTGTCTTTGATCTAACCCCCTCAAAGAAATCAGTAAAAACAGTCTCTGCTCTGACTTGCCTTTTGGCTATCACTGCAACTGTAGTCTCACATGATGGCTGCTTTCTGTGGTTTCAGCTCTTCTAGTCTCTTGCTCCTAATGCTTATTGGAATGGATTTCCTGGATATCCCTTGCTTCCTGCAATATTCTTTCATGCTCAGCAGACCCCAGGATATGTCATAGCAGGGGCCATGCGAAATCTTATTATCAGGTCCCTAGGATAGCAACTGATGATGTTGATGACTATCTTAGTACTGATAGCTTTGCCAGATTTCTTGTCTCTGTTTTAACTTATTCTCATGGCAGTCTTTGTCCTTGATGGGTTTTCCCTGAATTGCACTATGCTCATGCCCATCTCTGGCTTTCTGAAATCATCTGACTCCAATGAAATGTTCCTTATCCATGAATGAAAATTATTCAAAATACCTTGAGGATTTTAACAAATAGCTTGGTTCAATGACCCTTTCTGATTGTAAACATTAGGAAAAGCATTGGAATCCAGCACAGAATTCAAGTTGAACAGGGATTGAGTGGTGAGGTCTTCCTCAATAGTTCTTCTTTGTGGAAGAAATTAGGATGGATGCTTTAAGCTCTACAACATTGCAGACCTTCTGGAAGAGATCTGTTATTCATTGCTCAAAAGAAATCTGCCCTGGCCATTCAAAAAAGACCAAGTGAACAAAAAGATTATGTTGCCCTGATTACATCATACATAGAGCTTGTAATCTAGGATAGCAAGTACAAATGGACAATAAATTGAGCTCAATATTGAATAAAGGGAAAAGAATAGGCTTTATTGCCTTTGAGAAATTGGAAAACACCTTTAATGATCCTAAGTTCATGAAAAGAAAGGCCCATCATCTTAATACCAAAATCCTACCATTACTGCATCAGAGCAGAAAACAATATCAGATACCACAAAGTTTGAGAAATTAAAAGTAAATATTATGCAGAAGGCAACTACAGGGGAACTTCCTTGATGGAAGCTATGGAATCTAAAAGAGGAAGAGAAGAGATAGCACATTCTAGGCATGGGATATGGACTATGGAAAAGCATAGAGATTGGGAATGATAAGAAACATCAACAAGAACAATTTTTTGGAATGGTGTGTGAAGATAAATAATGTTAATAAGCTTTAAAGTTAGACATTAATTGTTAAGCTGAGAAACTTACAATAGTTCAAGGAATGGTGGGGCCATTGACAAAACTATACAATTTCTCAAATGCAATCCAATTCATTCTCTTCCTCCTATCCAATTCTTATACCAGCTTATTTTCCATCTTCAATGTCTTTTTGAGATATATGGATGGGCCAGCTTTATAGGCTTTCCATCCAACTATTTATCTTGGTCAAGATAACAGGTATTCTTTACCCACTTGTTTTTCTCCCATATTGATAATTAGTTTGAACTCTTTTCAGTGAATTTGTATCTTATTTACAAGACTATAATGTTCTGACACGATATAATCAGTAAAGTGTCATGAGCAAACTGGAGCATTTAGAGGAATTTGTCATCTATAAGGAATCTTCCATTTGTCATCTATGAAGGAATTTTTTAACATATTGTAAGGGCCAAATTTAATAATGAAAAGAGTTAATTGGGGGGCAGCTAGGTGGCGCAGTGAATAGAGTACCCGCCCTGAAGTCAGGAGTACCTGAGTTCAAATCTGGCCTTAGACACTTAACACTTACTAGCTGTGTGACCCTGGGCAAGTCACTTAACCCCAATTGCCTCACTAAAAAAAAAAAGAGTTAATTGGGTGACTTGTCTAAATATTGGGTAAGAAAAGAAACAGCCTCTTTCAAAAACGAAACAGGTTTATTAATAGAAACAAGTTTAAAACACTATATCTGAATCACACAAGTAAGATTAATAGAACTAGAAACAATGTATAAATCTCTGGGGCAAAAAGGCCCCAGGCACCCAAACCTGCCTCCAGCCCAGCCAGCTCCAAAAAGATAGCTTTGCCTAAAAAAAACCCAAACTCACCACACCTGAAATCTGCAGCTTTAAGGAGAATAAGCTGTGCAGTTTCCTCTGTTTCTGTCAGAAGGTCAGACACCAGCAGCAACTCTAAAATGTCTGCCTTCCTTCCCCATTTTCCTTAGAACAGGTACCTGATACAAGAAATCCAATAAAAATACATTAAAAATCCAATGCATTATGACATATACTCACAGAAGTTATGACTTTAGCTATCAAAATACTAATCTGATGCAATATATGACACATAAGAGAATTGCATACAATACATAAAACATTACATACTAGTGTGTATATCAACAGTTTATTCATAATAATTAAGCACAAAATAGCCTAACACATACAACAAAACACATATACATTGTGACATGTATTTCAATTATATACTAAGCATACATTATATGTACTTCATCAATAAGCTTTATCTGATTACATTTGTTACTATTTCTATTGTTTTTCCATTTTTCCTACAGCATAAGTAAATTTGTACATTGGCCAAATTATCCTGGAACTTCTATCATGATCTCTTAAAATTTTGAATGACCCAGGCTGGCTATTCCTGTCTCCTATGCATGCCTTTTGTTCCTTAAAAGTTTCCACAGTTGGATTAGTAGTTATGAAAGAAAATGCTTCTGGATTCACTCCTCCCCCTGTGTTGGAAAAGAGGTCACATTTGGGTCCTGTTACTTAATGAAAATGTCGAAAATGAACTTGAATAGCATGCCAATTGTCATTTTTTCTAGAATTTTTCTTAGTTGAGGCTACAAATTCTTTCGTTAAATATCACCCCACGTGAAATATTTATGAGTCTCTATAATTTCTCCATTATCTGAAACTCCAAAGCAAAGATAAATAGGTGATACGTAATGCCAATATGGCTGCCTGAATGGAAGAAGGCTACCCAGCTCCCTGACATTTATTGCAGAAAAAGATTTTTTTAATTACTCTGACCAGAAAATGATAAAAAAAAAACTAATGAGAAACTATAGAAAATAACTTTTATTGATAAATGCATAAAAATGAATCCATAAATCCATCAGTAACAGGAAAAGGTGGCTACCAGAAAACCTAGTAGTTATACTGGGATAAATATGGATGTAGCCTTCACGTTCAATTGAAGACAATCCAGAGACACTTGTAGCATGTAAGTCTCTTTATACAAAGACAGAGACAGAAAAGGGCTTGACCCAATAAAGTCCCAAAGTTGTCAGACACACACAACAGGCCCATTGGAAGTCATAAAGAATGTAAACTGTTAGTCCAGGTTTGGCAGCACTCATATTTGGACACTTTAGTCCTAAATCCTTAGCATTGTATCCCAAGAAAGTATAAAAATCAATGACAATACAGAACTCTGAACCTCAGCTATCCACAGAGGCCTAACCCCAGGAGGCAGACACCAATTCAGGAACCTAGGTGATCTAGGTTAAGATTAAGGAAAGCCTATGATATCACACAATAAGAGAAGTCAAAAGAATGAAAAAATAGAACAAAAAGTGAAATATCTCATTAGAAAAACAATTGGAAAAAAAGAAAAACAATTGACCTAGAAAGCAGATCGAGGAGAGATAATGTAAGAATTATTGGACTATCTGAATGCCATCATAAAAAGAAAAAAGAGCCTAGATATCATCTTTCAGGAAATTACCAAAGAAAATTGCCCTAATGTCCTAGAAACAGAGGGTAAAATAGAAATACAAGAACCTAATGAAAAAGATCTGAAAATGAAAACTCCCAGGAATATTATACCCAAATTCCAGAGCTTCCAAATCAAGGAGAAAATATTGCATACAGCCAGAAAGAAACAATTCAACTGTCATGGAACAACAGTCAGGATCACATAAGATTTAGCACTTTACACATTAAAAATGATTAAATGAAATGTTATGATTGGAAGAAAGAATTCCAGAAGGCAAAAGACCTAAAATTACAACGAAGAATAACATACCCAACAAAACAGTAAAACACTTTAGGGGAAAATTGATATTTAATGAAATAGAGGATTTCCAAGCATTCCTGATGAAAAGACCAGAGCTCAACAGAAAATCTGACACACACACACAAACAAGATTCAAATAAGGCATGAAGGGATAAACATGAAAGAGAAATCATAAGGAACTCAACAAGGTTAAATTGTTTCTATTATTCTATGGGAAGATAATATATGTAATTTTTTTGAATGGAGAAATTCTTTACTCTTTTTTTCCATATAAATACTATATTATTTTCCAGTTACATTTAGAGATAGTTTTCAACATTTGTTTTTATAAGATTTCTAGTTTCAAATTTTTCTCCCTCCCTCAACTCCCTCCCCCCTCCCCAAGACAGCAAGTAATCTGATATAGGTTGTATATGTACAATCACATTAAACATATTTCTGCATTAGTCATGTTTTGAGAGAAGAATCAGAACAAAAAGGAAAGACCTCAAAAAAGAAAAACAACAACAAAAACAATAGAAATAGTATGGTTCGATGTGCATCCAGATTCAACAGTTCTTTGTGTTTTTCTGGATTTGGGAAGCATTTTCCACCATGACACATTGCATTGCTGAGAAGAATCAAGTCTGTCACAGTTGATCAACAATGTTGTTGATACTGTGTACAATATTCTCCTGGTTCTAATCATCTCATCATCAGTTCATGAAAGTCCTTCCAGGTTTCTCTGAAATCTGCCTGCTCAATGTTTCTTACAGCACAATAGTATTCCACTACATTCATATACCACAACTTGTTCAGCCATTCCCCAATTGATGGGCAACCCCTCAATTTCCAATTCCTTGCCATCACAAAAAGAGCAGCTAAAATATTTTTTGTACATGTGAGTCCTTTTCCCTTTTTTATGATCTCTTTGTGAAAAATACCTAATAATGGTGTTGCTGGGTCAAAGGGTATGGACAGCTTTATAGCCCTTTGGGCACAGTTTCAAATTGCTCTCCAGAATGGGTGGATCAGTTCACAACTCCACCCAAAATGCATTAGTGTTCCAATTTTCCCACAGCTTCTCCAACATTTATTATTTTCTTTTTTTGTCATATTAGCCAATCTGATAGGTGTCAGGTGGTACCTCAGAGTTGTTTTAATTTGCATTTCTCTAATCAATAGTGATTTAGAGCATTTTTTCATATGGCAATAGATAGCTTTGGTTTCTTCATCAGAAAACTGCCTGTTCATATCCTTTGACCATATCTCAATTGGGGAATGACTTGGATTCTTAGAAATTTGATTTAGTTCACTATATATTTTAGAAACGAGGCCTTTATCAGAAGTACTGGGGGCAGCTAGGTGGCCCAGTAGATAGAGCACCGGCCCTGGAGTCTGGAGTTCTTGAGTTCAAATTCGGCCTCAGACACTTAACACTTACTAGCTGTGTGACCCTGGGCAAGTCACTTAATCCCAATTGCCTCACTATAAAAATTGTTTCCCAGTTTTCTCTCTCCCTTCTAATTTTGGATGCATTGCTTCTGTTTGCACAAAACCTTTTTAATTTAATGTAATCAAAGTCATCCATTTTGCATTTCATAATATTCTCTATCTCTTGTTTGGTCATAAACTGTTCTCCTTTCCAAAGATCTTAGAAGTAAACTATTCTTTTCTCTCCTAATTTACCTATGGTATCACCTTTGATGCATGTAATTTTTAAAAATTTTATCATTGTTAGGGCAGTTAGAAGTCTACATAGACACAGGGCATGATTGTGATTTGATTATGTTGGGATGATCCCCAAAAAATGAGGAGGTGAGAAAAAAGGAATGCACTGAGAGAAGGAGGAAGGAGGAAAAATAATGTGGATAATTATCTGACATAAAAGACACACACAAAGAAGAGTTTTCCAGTGGAGAGGGAAACAAGAGGGTAAAAACTTGAACTTCACTCTAATTAAAATTGGCTCAAAGAGGAAAGAATATATATAACATACATACACCCAAATTCAGTTGGTTATAGAAATCTGTCTTACCCAACAGAGAAATAGAAGAGCAAGGGGAAAAGAGAAAAAAGGAACTAGTGATAAAAATTAAGAGAGGCAATGGTAAGAAGCAAAACAGACTTCTGAAGAAGGACGGGGTAAATATATAAAGAGAAGGATAAACAGAAGAAAAAAGGATAGAGGAAATTATACAGTAATTAGAACTATGAATGTGAATGGGATGAGCTCACCTATAAAATGGAAAGAGATAGAAAATTGGATCAGAAACCAGAATCCTGAAATATCTTGTTTAAAAGAGAAACACTTGAAATAGGGAGAGACACACAGAGTTAAAAAGAAGATAGAACAGAATTTAGCATGCTTCAGCTGAAGAAAAAAAGACAGGGGGTTACAATCATGAACTTAGACAAAGCAAAAACAAAAATAGACCTAATTAAAAGACATAATCAGAGAAACTACATTTTGCTGAAAGGTACCATAGAGAATGAAGTAATATAAAAATTATTGCAAATTTCTCTGGTAAAAGTTCATTTCTCAAATATGTAGACGAGTGATTCAAATATATAAAAATAAGAGCCATTTGCCAATTGATCAAGGAATTTGAACAGGCAGTTTTCAGAAGAAGAAATCCAAGCTATCTATAGTCATAAGAAAAAATGTTCCAAATCACTACTGATTAGAGAAATGCAAATCAAAACAATTCTGAAGTACCATCCCACATGTATGAAAAATTAAAATTGCTGTAGGGCATGTAAGAAAATTGCTACACCAACAAAATAATAAAATAGGTGGAGCTGTGAACTGGTTCAACCATTCTGGAGAACATTTTGGAACTATTCCAAAAGGGTTATAAAAATGTATGTACCCTTTGTCATAGAAATACTCAGTATGTATCCCAAAGAGATCAAAGAGATGAGAAAAGGACCTACATGTACAAAATTGTTTACAGCAACTCTTTTTATGGTGGCAAAGTATTGAAAAAAAATTTTAATCTTTGTTTTTGTTTTGTTTTTGCAGGGCAATGAGGGTTAAATGACTTGCCCAGGGTCACACAGCTAGTAAGTGTCAAGTGTCTGAGGGCAGATTTGAACTCAGGTTCTCCTGAATCCAGGGCCTGTGCTTTATCCACTGTACCACCTAACTGTACTGAAAAATTGAGGGGATGTCCATCAATTGAGGAATGGTTGAACAAGTTGTGTTATATGATTATGTTGTAATACATTTGTGGTAAAAGAAATGATGAAGGGGATTATTTCAGAAAAATCTGGGAACATTGATATGAACTGATGGAAAATGAAGTGAGCAGAACCAATAAATCACTTTATACAACAACAGCACTATAACAATGATCAACTGTGAAAGATTTAGCTGCTCTGATCAATATGATAATCCAAGACAATTCTAAAGGACTCATGATCAAAAATGCTATCCACCTTCAAAGAGAGAACTGATGAACTTTGAGTGTAAATTGAAGTATAATTTTAAAAATTCCTTTATTTTTCTTGCTTTTTTGTATAACATGACTAATACAGAAATGTTTTGCATCTATAATTGCTTTCAAATTACATCACTTCTTAGTGGGTGGAGGAGAAACTGGGAGAAACAGAATTTGGAACTCAAATTTTTAAAAAAGAATATTAAAATAATTAATTTTTAAAAAAAATTTGGAAGAAAATGAAAAACAGATATTAATTACTTTATAACAAATGTTCAAACAAATTACAAAGATTGAGCAAACAGAAGAAAATATAAGGAATCTCATATGATAAGCAACTGACCTGGAAAAAAAGTCAAGGGGAGATAAATTAAGACCTATCAGACACTGTAAGCAGATAGAAAGAGTTCAAGAGCCTAATGATCTACATTAAGAATCAAATAAGATTTGGAAGCTGTCACCATAAGAAAGAAGAAACAGAAGAGCTTGTAATATAACAATAACAAAGGCAAAAGATAAAGACTTACAATGATAAGAAAGACAAAAGACAATGATTTACAACTAAGAATAGCCTGGGGAGGGAGGAGGAAATGAGTATTTAACATTTCATTAAATGGAGAATTTCCAAATATTCTAGATGAAAAAAAATCAAACCTCAGTAGAAACTTTGAATGCAAACATGGGAGTAAAAAGAATCATATAAAGGTAAATCCAAGTGAATAATCAGCAGGAGGTTCTTAAGGATGAACTGTTTATATATACATACATACGGCAATTGGGTTTAAGTGACTTGCCCAGGGTTACACAGCTAGTAAGTGTCAAGAGTCTGAGGCCAGACTTGAACTCAGGTCCTCCTGAATCCAGGGCTGGTGCTCTATCCACTGCGCCACCTAGCTGCACCTGAACTGTTTATATTCTAATGAGGCTTGGGGGGGTCCTATATATCTAACCAGAACTCTATTGTCATAAGGGGTCAAAATAATATAAAGAACTTGGGAGTTTTTAGGTTATGTTTTGATGATTTTTATGGGAAAAAAGGAGGGGGATGAAAGATACCCTAGGAAAAAGAAGGGGAGAACGAGTGAGGGATATAGAAGTCAATATAAAAGAGGCAGACAAAAGGGGAGAGCACATCACTTGAACCTCAATCTTATCTGAACTGGTGAAAGAAGAACAGACTACCCACACACAGAGTTTGATGTAGATAGACATTCAACTCATCAGGAAAATAGGAGTGAATGGGAATGAACAGAAGGGAGAATAAGAGTGAGGGAAGATTTAGGGAAAGAGTTTTCACAAGCAAAACAAAACATAAGCTTAAGGGTAGGAGCAGGGAAAATTGTGAAAAGTTTAAAAAGAAAAGATAAGAATATGTGATAAAGGTTGGGAGGAGTAAGAGAAGATGAATATAAAAGAAAAACAAAATAACAGGATAGGTAATATACAATTTATGATCATAACTGGGAATATGAAAGGATTAAACTTACCCACAAAATGGAAGAAGATATCAGAATAAAGTAGAAAGCAAAACCCACCAATGTGTTGTTTACAACAAACATAGTTAAAACATAAAAACTCACATAAAATAAAGGAATGGAACAAAACTATTATACCTCAGCAAAACTCAATAAGGCAAGAATAATAATCATAATATCACATGAAGCAACCTCAAAACCAGACTTCATTAAAAGAGATAAACAGAGAAACTATATTTTCATAAAGATAACACAGACAATTTCAAAATTTGCCATACTTTCACTAATACTATATCATCTAAATGCTTGAATGAATTACAAGGAGAAATAGAAAGTAAAATTCTAAGGGTGTGGGGGATTTGACTTACTCCTTTTCACACCTAGACAAACTAACAAACAATTAATAAGAAAGAAGGCAAGGACCTGAATGGAATTTTCAGGAGGATAGATATGTTATCTCCCTAGTGATTACTGGAATAAAAAGAGATATACATAGTTCTAATCTAAGTATGATATTCTTATAAAAGTTGACCATATATTGGGGCATAGAAACCTCCCCAAGCAAATGTAGAAAAACAGTAATATGATATATCATTTTATATCTATCAGATTGGCTAAAATGATTGAAGCGAGAAATAATAAATGTTGGAGGGGATGTGGAAATATTGGGACACTAATTCATGGTTAGTGGTGGCAAAGAACTAGAAATTGTGGGGATGCCCAACAATTGTGGAATGGCTGACCAAGTTGTGGTATACAGTTGTCCTGAAGCACTATTTTGCTATAAGAAATGATGAGCTCATTAATTTTAGAAAAAAAATAACTACTCTTGCACAAAATGGTGAAGAGCAAAATGATCAGAACCAAAAGAACACTATATATAGTAAGAGCGATATTGTTTTAAGAACAATTTTGAGTGACTAAGTCATTTTGACTAATAAATACTGAAATTAACTACAAAAGACATATGAAGGAAGATGCTATCTACATCCAGAGAAAGAACTGATAAATAGAAGTATGTATAAAATGGTTTTACATATATACACATATTAGTGTCGAATGGTAGCCATCTCTAAGGTGGAGAGGAGGGAAGGGAAGAAAGAAGGGAAAAAGAGTTATATGATAACTATTATATATTTAAAAGGAATAGTGAGTTATACAAAATAGATTTGCAATTTCATGTTCAATCTTTTTTATTCTACTATGTTATGGAAATGCTTATTTTATTTCATAAATTTGTTAAGGTTAAAATTCTAGCTAGTCTGTCTAAAATATCTAATGAGTGGTCGCCAATAAATTATAAGCTTTAGCAAGAGTTAGGCTTTTAAGCATTTATTAAGGAAAACAAGAATTTGGTAAAGAGAGAGAGAAAGGCCTAGATTTCTATCTATTAAAGGGAGAGCACATTTTTAGCTCCCTTCTCCGCCAGCGTCCCCAGGAAAGAGCCCCAGAGTCAGTGCCAGTCTCTTCCCTCCTCCTCCCACTAGTCCGCGTCACTTCCTCCCGCCAAAGAAAAGACTCCTGGTCTTGCCCTCAAAGACCTTCGCTTCATGGGCAGAACTCTTCTACAGTAAGTATCCAGCAGGTGGCGTCATTCCAATCATTACAAATTAAAAAGAAAATAAATACAATTTAAAAAGAAAAACAGTAATATTAAACACATATTTAACTGACATGAATGCAAGGAAAATTATATTCAACAAAAGGTCACTGAAGAAAGGATTCAACATTAACTGGAATTTAAGTGAATTAATCCTAAAGAATTATTGAGTTAAAGAACAGATATTAGAAATTATAGATAACTTAATTAAAGATAATGACAACAATTAGACAATATAACACAATTTTGGAGAGTCAGCTAGAGCAGTCCTTAAGGGAAGCTATACATCTCTAAACACTTTCACCAATAAAAGAAAGGAAGAACAGATCAAGATATTGCCTAAAAAGGGAAAAAAATATCAATTAAACACCAGAATAGAAATCCTGAAAATCAAAGAGATTACAGAAATTAAAAGTAAAAAAGGATAATAATAAATAAAACAAAACTTTTAAAAAATAAAATTGATAAAATAGCTCATTTAAAACTGATAACTTAAATGAAAAGGATGACTATAAAGATAGAAAGCACTCAAATTAGCAAAATAAAAATTAGGTTAAATAGGTTAATTAGGTTAAGCAATTTTAGAAAAAGAAATTTAACATGTCCTAATTAATTCTCAAAGATAAAACCTCAGGACAAGATGAATTTACAACTGAATTCTATGAAATGTCAAAAGAACAACTAATCCAAATATCAGATAAACTTTTTGCAAAAGTCGTAGTCTTCATGTGGAAGTTTTAAATAAAATATTAGAAAAGAGACTTCAAGAACATATCACAAATATTAGACATCACCATCAGTTGAAATCTATACCAGAAATGCAGAATTGGTTTAACAATAAGAGAACTATAGACTTAATTAGCTATATCAATAATAACCACAAACTATGTCCATAGGGATATAAATCTATAAAGCTCCTTTTTGTGGTAGCAAAGAATTAATAATTGAGATAACGCCCATCAATTGGAAACTGGCTGAACAAGTTGTGGAATAAGAATGTAATGGAAAACAATTGTGTTATAGAAATAATGAGCAGAATGATTTCAGAAAAACCTGGAAAGACTTACATGAACTGGGGGCAGCTAGGTGGCACAGTGAGTAAGGCCCTGGCCCTGGATTCAGGAGGACGTGAGTTCAAATCCAGTCCCAGACACTTGACATTTACTAGCTGTGTGACCCTGGGCAAGTCACTTAACCTTCATTGCCTTGCCTAAAAACAAACAAACAAACAAGACTTACATGAACTGATACTGAGTGAAATGAGCAGAACTAGGAGAATGCCGTACATAGTAATAGCAACAATGTACAAAATTAACTATGATAATTTTAGCTCTTCTCAGCAATACAATGATCCAAGACAATTACAAGAATCTTGATGGAAAATGCTATCCACGTCCAGAAAAAGAACTATGGAGTCTGGATGCAGATTGAACGTACTATTTTTGCAATTTTTTTTGTTTCTTGTTTGTTTGTGTGTGTGTGTGTGTGTGTGTGTGTATTTTCTTTCACAATACAACTAATGTGGGAATATATTTTATATGGCTTGTACATGTATAACCTATATCAGATTGCTTGCTGTCTTAGAGAGGGCCCAAAGGTGGCAGGAAAGGTGAAAAATTTGGAACTCAAAATCTTATTAAAAATGAATGTTCAGAGCTCCCAAACTCATGTCAAGATCACTGCCAAAAACATCCAAATAATGCCATAGGAAAATGCCCAGAGCAGCAAAACTCACAGAAGAATGTGCTGAAATCATCTTCTAACCAAGAACCACTTGGAAGGTCAGAAGGAGGGAGCTGCTGTGCTGACACAGGAGTCGAGCCCAACCCCACAGTCATCCTGACACAGATCCAGTCCCAGGAAGGCCTCACCAGAAAAGCAGACCCCCCCAGAGCCTCTGAATCAGCTGAAGTGCCACTGTTGTCTAGAACTAAGCTCATAGTTTGGCAAGTGGGCTGAGCCCTGGGCAGTGGGGAGACTACAGGGGTCTATGCTGGTGCTAAGGCAGAACTTTGATTCTACACCCCTGCTGAGAACCAGGAGGTAGGCTCAAGTAGCAGTGACCCAGGTGGGGGAGGGGCACAGGCTCATCTGAGCTAACGACCACAACACACAAAGCTGGTTGATTAGCAAGTTGGTCTGGGGTCATCTAAGGACCAGGGAACAGGTCAGGTGAGTGAAGAACTTGAATCTCCTTAAATCATACCACCTGGGACTTCTTAAACTTGAGATACTGCAACCCAGAAACAGTGACCCACTTTAAGGAGCTAAAAGTCTAGTAAAAAAAAAAAAAAGGCAAGATGAGCAGACAGAGAAAGGTGAGGACCATAGAAAGTTTTTTCAGTAACAAGGAAGACTGAGGTGCACCCTCAGAGGAACCTCAACATCAGGGCCCCTATATCTAAAGCTTCCAAGAAAAATATGAATTGGTCTCAGGCCATAGAGGTGCTCAAAAAGGACTTTGAAGATAAAGTTAGAGAGGTAGAGGAAAAAATGGAAAGAGAAATGAGGGTGATACAGGAAAGACATGAAAAAAAAGTCAACAGCTTGAAAAGCCAAATTGGCCAAATGGAAAAGGAGATATAAAAGCTCTCTGATGAAAATAATTGCTTAAGAATTAGGATTGAACAAATGGAAGCCAGTGACTTTATGAGAAACCAAGACACAATAAAGCAAATCCAAATGAATAAAAAAATAGAGGACAATGTGAAATATCTTCTGGCAAAATGGCCAACCTGGAAAATAGGTCCAGGAGAGATAATTTGAAAATTATTGGTCTACCTGAAAACCATGATCAAGGAAAGAGCATAGACACCATCTTCCAAGATATTCTCAGGGAAAATTGCCCTGAAATTCTAGAAGAAGAAGCTAAAATAGAAACCGATCACTTCCAGAAAGAGATCCCCAAAGGAAAACTCCTAGGAATATTATAGCCAAATTCCAGAGCTCTCAGGTCAAGGAGAAAATATTGCAAGCTGCCAAAAAGAAAGAATTCAAGTACCATGGAGCCCCAGTCAGGATAGCACAAGATCTAGCAGCTTCTACATTAAAGGATCGGAGGGCATGAAATATGATATTCCAAAGGGCAAAGGAAATGGGATTACAACCAAGAATCACCTACCCAGCAAAATTCAGCAGAAAAAATGGGATTTTAATGAAAAAGAAGACTTTCAGATATTTGTGATGAAAAGACCTGAACTGAATGACAAATTTGACTTTCAAATACAAGACCCTAAAGAACCATAAAAAATTGGAGCTGGGGGACATACCTGGGGTCATACAGTGGGCGACTGTCTTGTGTCTGAGGCCGGGTTTTGGCTGGGATCCCCCTGGGTCGAGGGGTGATGATTTGTCCACTGTGTCACTTAGCTATTTGATAACATCTTTATGGTTAAATTGAGGGGTAAAAGGAATTCACTGGGGGGGGGGGTAGGGCAGAAGTGAAATCCCACATGAAAGTAACAGGAAAAGGCTTATGGAGTTGTGGAAGAGATGGGAGAGGAGCAAGGCAGTAAATGAATTTTACACTCATCAGAAAAGGCTCAAAGATCTTAAACTCATCAGAGCTGCCTCAAGGAGGGACTAACAGACACACCCAACTGGGTGGAGTAATCTATTTAATCTGGGCAGTAAAAGAGCCTAACACTCATCAGAATTGGCTCAAGGATGGAATAATGTACACACTCAATTGGGTGGAGTAATCTCTCTAACCCTGCAGGAAAATAGGAGGGGAAAGGGATAAAGAGAGGGGCAAAAGAAGGAAGGGCAGAGTGGGGGAGGGGACAGACAGAAGCAAATCCCTTTTGAAGAGGGATAGGATGAAAGAAGATGGATAATACAATAAATATCATGGGGAAAGGAATAGGATGTTTTGGTTTTGTTGTTTTTTTTTTTAGTGAGGCAATTGGGGTTAAGTGACTTGCCCAGGGTCACACAGCTAGTAAGTGTTAAGTGTCTGAGGCCGGATTTGAACCCAGGTCCTCCTGACTCCAGGGCCAGTGCTCTATCCACTGCGCCACCTAGCTGCCCCGAAAGGAATAGGATGGAAGGGAAACAGTTAACAATAGTAATCATGAAAAAGAGAAAAGGGGGTAAAATTGTACAAAAAATATTTATAGCAATTCTTGGTGGAGGCTAAGACTTGAGAAACAAGGGAATGTCCATCAATTGAGGAATGACAGAAAAAGCTGTCTTATATGATTGTAGTGGAATGGTCTTATGCTACAGGAAATGACAAACAGGATGATCCCCGAAAAACCTTGAAAGACTAATGAACATCGATGTATAAAGTGAGCAGAGCTGGGAGGACATTGCGCGTAGTGACATGCAAATCCAAACAACTTCCACCTATCAAATTGGATAATATGACAGAAATGGAAATGATTAATCTTGGAGAAGAGGTGGGAAAATTGGAACACTCATTCATTACTGGTGGAGTTGTGAAGAGATCCAACCATTCCATAAAAAAAAAAATTCCAATGACAAACAAAAATTCTAAAAATGACCAGCAGAAATAGCTTCACATAGGAAGGAAAAGCTCTTCAAAAAACTAAAGACTATCCTACATCTTCCAGAAAACATAAAAAGGAATGGAATAATGTTTTCCAAAAACAAAGATGCAGCCAGAATAAATAGTTCAAGATGCAACATAAAATGACATAACTTGAAAACCTGAGTCTAATCATCAATGGGAAAAAAAAGAGTGAATTCAACATGAAAGAGGCATTTGGAGCAGAGAGAGGATAACAACTTCTGCTACAAAGGAGACAAGATCTTAAAGTACAATATTTTAAAATGAAATATATATATGTATATGTATTCATATATACACATGTACACATAAACATACATATACATGTAAATGCATATTCTTGTAACTAAGAACACATCCTGAAAAGTTGAAAGATGAATATAGTTCTACAACAGGAAAAAAAAAAAAGGATCTTTAATGTAATAGAAAATTTCAGGTATTCCTGATGGAAAAGCTAGAGCTGAGCAGGAATATTAAAATGAAAACACAAGACTCAAGAGAAACATAGAATGGCAAATTTATTTGAATGATTGGAAAGGATTATATGATGCTTCAGTGTTAACATTCAGAAGTTTAATGTCTTCAAAGAATATTCAGGGAGTTAAATAAGAAAAACAGGATCTGGTGAAGAGGAAGTGGGTTTGTTCTGTTATAAGAATTTTAAGGAGAGAGAAATACCCTAATGTAAAATGGAGGGGAAAGGGTGTGTTAAGAAGAGTATACAAGCGTGAAGGAAAGGATAGGAGGAGCAGGAATCTTATGAACCTGACTTAAGTGAGTCAGACAAAAGAATGTTGAAGACACAGAGAGTTTAGTGTAGAAATATATCCAACTCAACAGGTAAAGAGGCAATTATAGGGAGAAGTGGGCAAACTTCCTGGTCCAAAAGTAGGGATTAATAGAGAGAATAAACAATAAGTAAAGAACTAGAAACTAAAGGAGTTCCCATTAATTGGTATACAGATGAATAAATTGTGGTATATAAATATGAGATTATTACATCATAAAAATGAAAAATAAATATTGTTTCAGAGAATCTTAGGAAATAGGATTGACAAAAACAGAACCATAACATTTTATATGACAACACTGTAAAGCAACTTTGAAATATTAAGTAATTCTGATTTTTTAAAAATTATTATTATTTTCTCCAGAGAACCTATGAGGAACCTTATTACCTACCTCCTGACAGAGAGATGATAAACATAAGGTGTGGAGAGAAATATAAATTTTTGGACATGCCCACTGTGTAAATTTATTTTGCTTGTCTAAACCTGAATTTTATTCAAATATTATCAAGTGTGAGCTTAATTTTGCAACATTATTCCTGGTAGCATTGTATGAATGGCTGCATCCATTTGGGAGATTTGGGGAATTGTACCAACCTATGGGTTGGTTTGCCAGTGGTCCCTAATTCAGGGGTCCATGCCTATCCTTGAACTTGAATGGATTTATTATAAGAAGGATGATCCCATGAGTTATTACCCTCAAAACATTAACCTTAGGCTAGAAAATCCATGTTGCTCACCAAAGCTAATCTGGGTAGAAGAATTGGTAAACTTTCCCCCACTCCTGATTTCTTTTTTTTCTGGAAAGAAGCCAAATGTTCATGATTACTATTCATTCCCTCTCTCATTCCCTTCTTCCATGTGACCCTGATGAGAGACAGTGCATATTTAGATTTATCATATTCCCAAAATTTTATATTCTGTTTTAATTCTATTACTTCTTGGCTTGTATCTCTTCTTGTCGTCCTTCCTTACATGTCTTCTCTTGGTGCCAGTCAATTATCAAAAGGAAGTTTACTTATTCAAAGCAGGGAAAATATATAACATTGATTAATATGTGCATAGCTTCCTTTGACCTGTGTTAATCATGCTGATTTATTGGTCAAAAGCCTGAGGAAAGATCTAGTAATTCCTCATGCCCTGACTTTTTTACACATAGGCCTATAGGAAGCTATATCAACAGTCTCACCTCTAACCCTTTAACCTATTTAAGTTTCAAGTGTGGTTTAACAATTTTTAAGGTTAAAACTCGCCTACCCTGAAAGGGAAGGTTAAAACTCGCCTACCCTGAAAGGGAAGGTTAAAACTCGCCTACCCTGAAAGGGAAAGGGCCTTAGGATATTGTTCCTACCAGATTCCACTCCTTTATGGCA
Organism: Dromiciops gliroides; assembly: GCF_019393635.1. NCBI lineage: Eukaryota > Metazoa > Chordata > Mammalia > Microbiotheria > Microbiotheriidae > Dromiciops > Dromiciops gliroides. The sequence continues at coordinate 269,828,027 of NC_057862.1, read as the reverse complement.
ACACCCTAAAGATCTTACAGGTGTCAAACACATGGCCCACAGGCATGTTGTGGCAGCAACACTCTTGAATATGGCCCAGGCCACAATAAAATGTATTTGGGAAATATTTAGCACAATAAATCAAAATATAATAGAACATTGATAATGTTAGCCTATCATTTTCTAAACCAACATATGGCTGCATGGATACTTATTATGGTTTAGTGACCCCCATTTCTATTTGAGTTTGATATTACTATTCCAGAAAATTTCCTACGTAGTCTTTAGAACTTTTTCTGGAAAATCCTAATCTCAGGGAGATGATTAGCCTGACATAAACAGCACTAGAGGAGGGGGAAAAACTAAACCAGAAACATAGCAAAAACAAAACCCAAAGGAAAAAAAATAGTCCATGAAGAAAGTGTAAAAGAGAACAAAGACTAGAAATCCCAGGCTTTTACTTTCCCTCCTCACCCCCATCTCCTCAATATTCTCAAATTCAGGAGTCTCAGTGATTTGGTCCATATTGTAGGTAATGCCAAATTTTTACAATGCACAATGGATCTCCTAATATAAAACACCCTTGTGGGAAATGTAATCTGTTTATCCTGTTGTCTGATTGATGAACACAGACAGGAAAGTATCCTCAGGACTATAGCAATGATAATCACCAATTCTTCATTATAGGTCAAAATCCACTGCAGTAAAGTACCTAAATATCAATAAGCCCCTTATATAAAGTCTGTCCCAGTGCCAAGCAAGGACCTCCCTCTCCATTATAGCCTTGGGTGAGGAAATGCCTGAGCTTTGCTTCTTTTGAAGCTTCTCCTAATAAACTTCCTCACCTATTCTGAAGAATCTGAGTAGACTCACACCCATCACACCTCTTGTCAGAAAGGATCACCTGAAATTAGCAGAGACCTCTTTGTCACCCCCGTCCTCTCTGGGAAGGACTTATCCAAATGATATCCAGATTCTATCCTAGTGCCAATGTGTAGGAACCCCATCAATTTCAGATTACAGTGAGCAAAAGGCTACACTAGGCTTCCCTTTGTCATTATCTGTGCCAATCCCTACTCCACTGAGACCCCTGTTGCCTACTTTATCAAAGGTGAATGTGGTGGGGTCTGAGCACTGCCACTTCCCCTAACCCTGTGCCAAGTGCTCCCATTGTTGGGCCCTGAGTGCTTACTCCTCTCCCAAGGAGGCTGGGATACTCATTGTTTGTGCCAAAGGTCAAGGTGTTATTGCCCTTGGCTGATCCATTACATTAGGAAAAGCCATACCAGGTGGCTCAGACAACACTAAAGGGTTCTAGGCAGTTAGGCCATATTTTGGGTGCCTTCTCCCTCTGATGCATAAAATTGTTTTTCCACTATTCAGTTCTGACTATGGCTACCAGGATTTCTTGATATTTCAAACTCTGCTACCAAGGCTAGAATGTCCTAATTTTTATTTTTTAAATAATATTTTCTTTTTTCCAATTACACATAAAGCTAGTTTTCAACTTTCATTTTTATAAGATTTTGAGTTCCACATTTTTCTCCTTCCCTCCCTTCCCTCTTCCCACCCCAAGTCATGTACATGTACATCATACATGTGCAATCATTTTAAACATATTTTTACATTAGTCATGTAGTAAAAGAAAAAACAGAACAAAAGGGAAAAAACAACAACAACAACAACAAAAACAAAAACAAAAGACAAGGAAAATGAAAATAGTATCCTTTAATCTGTATTAAGACTCCATAGTTCTTTCTCTGAATGTGAAGAGCATTTTTCATCATGAGTCTTTTGGAATTCTCTTCGATCATTGTATTGTGGAGAAGAGTCTATCATAGTTGATCAATGCAAAATGTTGTTTTTACTGTGTATAATGTTCTCCTTGTTCTGCTCACTTCACTTAGTATCAGTTTATATAAGTCTTTCCAGGTTTTCCTGAAAGCATTCTGCTCATTATTTCTTTGTTTTGTTTTGTTTTGTTTTTGTGGGGTAATGAGGGTTAAGTGACTTGCCCAAGGTCACACAGCTAGTGTCAAGTGTCTGAGGCTGGATTTGAACTCAGGTCCTCCTGAATCCAGGGCCAGTGCTTTATCCAGGGGTGCCACCTAGCTGCCCCTGCTCATTATTTCTTATAGCACAATAGTATTCCATGATATTCATATACCACAACTTGTTCAACCATTCCCCAGTTGATGGGCATCCCCTCAATTTCCAATTCTTTACCACCACAAAAAGAGCTGTTATAAATATTTGTGTACATATGGATCCTTTTACCTTCTTTATTATCTCTTTGGAATATTTACCTAGTATTGTTGGATCAAAGGATATGCGCAGTTTGCCCCTTGGGCATAGTTCCAAATTGCTTTCCAGAATGGTTGGATCAATTCACAATTCCACCAATAATACATTAGCACTCAAATTTTCCCATATCTTCTCCAACATTTACCATTTTCCTTTTCTGTCATATTAGCCAATTTGATTGGTGTGACGTGGTACCACACCGTTGTTTTACTTTCTCTAATCAATGGTGATTTAGAACATTTTTTCATATCACTATAAATAACTTTAATTTCTTCAACTGAAAATTGTCTGCATATATCCTTTGATCATTTGTCAATTGGGGAATGATTTGTATTTTTATAAATTTGACTCAGTTCTTTCTCTCTCTCTCTCTCTCTCTCTCTCTCTCTCTCTCCATATATATATATATATACATATATATATATTTATATGAGAAATAAGGCCTTTATCAGAAACACAGGCTATAAAACTTGTTACCCAGCTTTCTGCTTTCCTTCTACTCTTGGTTGAGCACACACACACACACACACACACACACACAGAGAAAGAGAGAGAGAGAGAGAGAGAGAGAGATTCACAATTTAGGGACCCCAAATTGCTCTATAGATACAAATTTCCCAGAATATAAAGATCTTGATACACAGACATAGAACCACTAAGTTTAGAAAGGATTTTCAAGGTTTAACTCAATGCCTGGCTCAGAGTTTGCATGCCTATCATTCTCCTGAAGCAAATTGAAAAGTCCTTTTTGATTCCTGCTTCATCCATAGAAAAAAATAATAAATACTAGAGATGTTCTCAGTGGAAGCTTTCATTGTCACCAAGCATAATAGAAACATTTTAAAGGTAAATTTCTTCAGCTTGATGTGACCTTTTATCTGACAACTCAGAGAGTTGTTAAAACTGATAAGCAAATTTTCTTTCCAGTAAAATAAAGTATTAGAGATTTTGTGGGAAATGTGATCTGTTTATCCTGTTGTCTAATCAAATAAGAGCTGGTTTTTGTTTCTCACCAAAACTGCTTTTACTGTATTCTTCTTTTCTCACAATCAACTCAGCTGTATCTCTGACTTACGGGAGTAGGTCCCAGACATGACATTTGAGTGGATCTCTTTCAGTACTGGCTCAAATGATTGTTCTTTGTGCAATTAAAGCCCTAGTATAATGGTCCCCAAACAGGGTACTACAATTGTCTAAAAGAGATACAAGATATTTTTGCTTTTGTAATAAAAAGGGCTCCTGTTTGACTTTTTCCCTCTTTTCTTACCCTCTCTGTGGTCACTAAGGGTGAAAATTTCTCTTTCTCTCCTCATTCTGGATAACTTTAAGGAGTGTGTGTGTGTGTGTGTGTGTGTGTGTGTGTGTGTGTGTGTGTGTGTGTGTTTGTGGTGTCCATTTGAAATCAACCCAACTAAGCAAATGCCAAGGGAGTAGACTTTCCAGCTGTTGTCCGAAAAGCAGACACCATTTGTAAAGAAGCAACTGACTTCACTCTAGACGTCTCTTCTGGGGAATATAGAAAATGAATCTAGGAAGAATGTTTAGGAATTACTCTTAGTAAAATATTTATATTCAGAAGATTTTGCCTTTGTACTCTAAAGCAAAGAGAAATTTCATTCTTATAAAACTTCCCTTATAACCACTTAAAACTTAAACTATGAATCCAAAGGAAAGAATCATAGAATTGATCATTGAATGCAGACCTTCTGACTCCCCAAATCCTTTCTTCTTCATATCATAACATCATTGCCTTTACAAATTAATGAAAAGCTGTGGGGGAAAAGACACTAATCCAAGAAAGGCTCTACTAGCTAAAAGTAACATCCAGATGAACAGTGGGCCCCGTAAGAATAACTCATACCATACTTGGCAGAAAACAGTGGGGCAGATATTATGTTTAATTATTATGGGAAATGATTTAATTCAACAAACATTTTTAAGTAAGTGGAGTTGAGCAAACTACTTTTCTAAGCAATGAACATAAAACATGAAAAATAATGCTAGATCCCTGAACTCACTGAGCTTAAAATCTAGCAGAAATGGTAAGTTACAATAAGATAAACAATTAATACTGTTCTCTGCATTGCAAGTGCACATTTGCTAGAAATATTGTTAAATTAATTTATTGTTATTGTAAATCTAAGCATTTTTCAGTTTCAAGAGAGAAATGTCCAAACTGCACCATTTTCTCCAACAAGTCATTTTGCACTCACAATTTATGGGATATTAAACCAGGAATATTTCAATCAAAATTGAAAGAACAAGGGTATGGAGTTTAGGTAACAGTTCAGTTAATAGTTTGGGCTATTAAATAAAATAATAGTCTCATAATTATCAGCAATGCTTCCGAGAATCATTTTCTTCCTTTGACCACTCCCTTCAAGAACTCTCCTTTCCATCAGTCCCATGGCACCTAAACTTCCATTAATTTAAATAATCAAAGAGACTTATTTTGCTTTTAGATAGATCATTATCTTAATCTGATCAAGATGGATTTTTCTAGAGCTCCTATTCTAGAGAAGAGCCCTTTCTGGGTTGACCAGGGAAAAGGCTGCAAAGTATTCTTTGTAATATATAGTTAATGAAAGACTGATAAAGTTTCTCTTAGATTCATCCAAAGGCTGAATGGCTGATGGAATAATTTTAAATACTTTCTTTACATTTCAAAAGAGGAAAGCAAGGCACTTTGCTTCCACAATGAAAATCAAAATACATCTTAAAATATAATAAAAAGAAAACAAATTACACAATGACAACCATGTAAATGGAAAGAACAACTATATAAAAATGAATGTTGTAAAATTATAAACATAAGTATGACTCTAAGGAAGAGATGTGAGAGGACACTCCCCACCACTTCTTTGAAGAAGTGGGTGGTCTATGGGTGTTTCACATTGCACATATTTTTGGACATTTTCACTGTATTGATCACTTGTACTAATTTTTCCCTCTTTTGTCTTTAAAAATACTATTTGTTATATGAGTTGGTCCTCTAAGAAGGGGAGGGTGGAGGATACTAGGGAAAACTATGATGATATAAAAGACTATCAATAAAAACTTATTTTAAAATCCATGTATTATGGAGGTCATACAAGTTTTACAGATTATTTTTTCCAAAGGAGAAGTCAAGGAAAACATATGGATAAGCTGCTACCTAAGCTGAATCTTTAGTAGTCATTCACATTTGTAAAGTATTTCAAAGTTTGCATATTTTCCTCATGAGAACCCTGTGAGGTGAGGAGAATAAACATCATTATCCCCATTTTATAGATAGGGAAGCTGAGGCTCAGAGAACTTAAACATGTGGTTGTATAACTAGTAACCTATGACTCAAACCTTGGTTGCTTATGACCACAGGTTTAGATTTTATTTGTTTGTTTGTTTGTTTGCCATTCCACTATCCTTCCTTTTAAAAGAAGTCAAAGAATTCAAGGGGTAGAGAAATGTAAGGACCCCTGACACATGAATTAGAGATGAAACAATAAAACCTGTTCTCTAGGTCCCTCCAGGAATGAGTTATTCTGGATAGCCAAGTTATCTGGAAAGACTGCCTTAAGCAATTAAACTTTGTTTTCTTTATCTTTAAAAAAACACTTCCTCAAGTGAATGATATATGTCCCTGTGATCTATTATTCTTTTATTATTATTATTATTATTATTAACATTATTATCAAAATGGTTGTTGTTCAGTTGTGTTTGACTCATGACCCCATTTGGGGTTTCCTTGGCAAAGATACTGGAGTGGTTTGACATTTCCTTCTCCGGCTTATTTTAAAGATAAGGAAACTGAGGCAGACAAGGTTAAGTGACTTGTTCAGGTTCACACAGCTAATAAGTATCTAAGGTTGGATTTGAATTCATGAATATAAGTCTCTCTGACTCCAGAGTATCCACTATACCAACCATATCTCCATCAAAATTATAGGAATAAATAATTGAATTCATTGTTACAATGAATTATTTGGGTATACAGAGTATTCAAAGAGAACTAGCACTTCTGGTATGAAGGCTTACTGAGCCCTTTTCAGCTCTCCTCCTTCAGCTTTGGCATTCACCTTTCAACCAACTCTCACCTGTGACTCCAAGAAGCTATAGCAGCCATCCCAATAAATAGGCCTCAAAACCTTCATTCAGTTAGGAGGGTGTCTAATCCCAAGAATATTAAGACTCCCTCACCCCCACATTGGCAGAAAGCATAGATGAGAACAATTTATTTCAGTGGCCTTGAAGGTAGCTGAAATAGACACTGTAGAACACTTAGAGCTTCAACAGACATGGAAGACTTACAGATGCTAAAATCATCCACTGGATCCCAGGCCATTGATAGTTGTCTTGACTTCTGTCTTATGCTGGACTGCAATGACTCTGGAAGAGATACTGAGGCTGATGACTTTGTGCAACTATGCCTTACTTAAATCCAATTCATGCAGGAGTCAAGAAGTCACCCAATGATGTCACTGGTCATCTTTGAAAATGAAGGACAAACAACAAAACGCTAGAGTAGAAACAACAGCTTTCATTTCTGTAAGGGATTGCCATTTCTAAAATATTCTCCTTACAGATTACATCACATTTAGCGCTCTCTTCCCTCCTCAAATTATCTTGTATAAATTAACTGTATGCATATTATTTCCCTTCAGTACAATATAAACTCCTTGAGGGCAGGATCAGTAATTTTTTTTCTTTTATATCTCTAGGGCCTTTCATTGTGGTGTGTGTGTGTGTATGTGTGCATTGCATTGAAAGTAATCTTAAAATTCTCAGGAATCTTAGAGAAAATTTTGGCCAACTCTTTTATCATAAAGATCAAGGAACTGAGGTTTGGAGAGAAGAAGTATTTAATCACTTCTTCCAAGTCAAACAATTAATTATAACCACAATACTTTCTCATGTCAATGGGAGGTAACTAATAAGAATTAGATATACTTTATGGATTGACTTTCCAGGCCTTAGTTTGCCTAAGTTAACAAGATCAAGAACATACCAAGTCATTGCAACTTGACAACATAGAATCTCCCACTGTAGGCGATATGGTTTCTAGGGATTTATTTTTCCCTACAAAGCAACAGCGAAGAAACTAAACTCAAGTATCTTAAATATTCAGGTCCCATTCTTTCCAACCTACAATTTCTCAGTGAAAATGACAATACCTTATGGTCTCAAATTTTTCTATCACTTTGTGATTGCCAGATTGTGGATCACTTTGTAACACAATTAAATGATCCAATTAGAACCATTTCTAATATGGAGAAGAGAGCAGACATGAGGGGAAAAATGTTTTTTGAAAATTCCATTAATCAAAGCCACTTGGTATGTTTCATTTCAAAAATCCCTCAAATTATCTGCTGTATGAGGAATTATGAAAAAAAGGGAGATTTTTTTCCTGGGAATTGAGCCTAAGAGAAATGTCCATATAAGCCATAAACTTCCTAAGAATCCTAACACTATATTCAAGAAATGCCATTTTAAAAGAAAATGCATTTGTATTACTTTACCTCTTCTGGGAAGGAAAGGGTTTGTTTCAGTGGTGGAGAAAGGATGGCAAAAGTGCATAGCTAGCCATCTATCTAGCACCCTAGTCTTGACCTAAAACTATAGAGTCCCATTTTAGTTTGTCTCTTCCCAGGTACCAGACAGAGATGGTAAGAGCTTCAAAATGTGCTGCTTGATTTTGGCATTGGAAACCAATCTACCTGGAGGACACACTGAGAAGAGATGAATCATGTATGTCACTAACTTGAAACTGTATTCACAAGATAGTGTCAGCCACTGACCCAGCCCCCCACGCTCATTTTATTTGTGCTCATATATTTGAAAAAAAAATCTAAGTTTACTTTTTAAAAACTAAATAACATTGCCTTGTGGCACTCATATTGTATCTATTACACATTTCACTTCAAAACCTCATCTCTCCTAAACCCTCTTCAATGAGCTTGAAGGAGCACAGCAAAAGGAAAGGAATTTTCTATTTAACTAGAGCACTGACATTCTGTTACACAATTCGATCTTGTCTATTTACCTGCTCTCAAAAACACAAGGCACTAAACACAAAATGCTGAATGCATCAAGTCTGTGGTGCCATAGGTGTCTGAATGCATCTGTAGCTTCCCTCTCACTCATCAGTGTAATTGTTGTCATGTTATTCCATTTTTTGATTAGTCTAGTCCCTCAAGCTCAATGCTTTTTCTGGCCCAACGTTCTTCTGCTGGTTGTCATGGTGACTGAATTGTTAGAGAGTAGAAAGGCTCTGTTGTCTGTCATTGTTCTGTTGTGGTTTAGGTAACGCAGGAGGCAACACAAGTGAAGTGGATGGACCTTTTTAGCTCTGCATCATTTCATAGTATTGAAAAAAAATCACATAAAAAAGGAGCAAATAGGCCCAAAGAAATAACCAAGCTCTTTCTGAAAGAAAGTGCACATTATTATAAAGAGGAAAAATGGCACTAATGATGAACTGAGTGATCTATGAGAAATGCTGCTGAATATTACATTTATTATTAGAACAATTGCAGCACCTTAAACATTACATACAATACCTATCATTTTATCATTTTAGAGTGAATATAGTTTTTAACTATGCTGTTGGAGCATCACTCCCCCCCTCCCCCCAGCTATTTTGCTACTGTACAGTTTTAACCTTTCTGGTTTAATGGTTGTCTCATTGAAATAAGCAGAATTAAGAGTCGGGTGAATTTTTTCTTAAGTGACGATTTAGTGCTGTGGTCAATTTGTACTTTACTAAGATGTAGAAATTACTCTCAGGTTGGATCTGGAATGATTTCAAAAGGAAATTTGAGGCTGATCCTTACCTTAAGTGGTACAAAAATTGTAAAAGCTAGCCAAAAAGAAGTCCAATTCTTCCTTCAACTTAGTTGCCAATTTTCCTCTACTTTTGGAATCACGTGAAGAAAAAGACAATAGATGTTGTCTAATTTCTACAAGTCTTCTTCAAAGGATTTTTCTAAGTTTTTGTTTTCAGGGTTTAGTTGGTAAAGAAACTAACTGTCCTACCCTATAATTACAACTATCACTGAGATATATTTTTAAATGGTTGATGATTCTAATATGAATATAACATACAGTGAGGTTACTGTACTAGAAATCTGGTTTCAAGCTACAGTAAATTTTATCATGCTTATAGCCAATGACCACCACCAACCAGCATTTATCCATAAATATCTTTTTCTATCGATACCCCAGGACTTATACCCATTACTTTTATTGAACTAGGTATAACTCTAGTTTCATGCACATTCAGCTCCAATATCACTGATTTTGCCATTAAAAGAAAAGAAGCTGGCTAAGAGAGGGCTATTTCCCATCCGACAATCCTCTAGGAAATGTGTTATAGTGGTGCATTCATAAATGCCAGAATGCATTTCTTTAGCATTACAAGGTAGTTGATAGCAGCTGAAGTCTTTGAAACATGCTCCTCTTGCTTTCCAAGGGTGCTCCACAATGACTTTAAAAACGAACCACCAAAGAGTGTTTGAAAGGGCACTTACTATTTAGTACCCTGTAAATATATATTTTTATTTTTTCTTCATACTATTTAATGGTATAATATTCAGCTAGGATCTGTGGAAACCAACTAGCAATCACAAAAGAGACACTCTAAGGAAGAGTACCAGCACTTCCTAAATTGTGCTTCACTTCGCATATCAGAAGTGCTGCTGACTGAATTCATCATCTTGCCAAATATTCACATGCCTGTAGAATGTTTTGGGTTTAATATATTATATTCACTTATTCACTAAGGTTGAAGTTGATTTTCAATAAAGGTCTACAAATAATGCTCTTCTGCTGTGATCTTTTGACTTTCAAGATCAGCTTTTTCCCTCCCACTCCTTCCTTCATATTAAATATTCTAACCCTGGGAAATTTAACATATTTGAAACAAAAAAGATGACTTTTGAGGTTAAACCTATCCAATAATAAAAAGTGACATGGAAAAATAGGGCAGGTGAAAACATTACTTAGTAGGATAAACAGGAAGAAAATAGATGATTCTTTCCTTTTACTGAAAAAATGTCCAAACCATTCACTGCAGATAGTATTTGGCTACTCATCACTGCTCTGAGACCCCTTTTAAAAGGTTGGCAAAACTGAAAAGCTCCCCTCCCCAATTAATTCAGATTAAAGTCAACTTTCATAGATGTACCTTTGCAGGAGTGGCTTTTTTTTTCCTGGTAATGATGCCCTAACTCTCTACAATAAAATACTTTCTGAGTGGGTTTTCCTATCCATTCTTTCCCCATGGCAATTTTTACAAATTTTCTGAAACAGAGAGAGAGAGAGAGAGAGAGAGAGAGAGAGAGAGAGAGAGAGAGAGAGAGAGAGAATGAGAATAGCAGGCAGACAGAGAGAGATGGAGGGATGGAGGAAGGAATGAACAAATAAATGAACGAACATACAAACGAATATATGAACAAACAAAAAAGAAAATGCAACAGACCACCATTCACAAACCTCAAACTATCTAAATGCTTTCTTTTTGTCTTTGTTTTTGTTTTGGGGTTTGTTTGGTTTTTTTGCCGGGCAATGGGAGTTAAGTGACTTGCCCAAGGTCACACAGCTAGCAAGTGTCAAGTGTCTGAGGCCAGATTTGAACTCAGGTACTCCTGAATCCAGGGTCGGTGCTTTATCCACTATGCCACCTAGCTGCCCCTAAATGCTTTCTTTTTAGGAGAGCAAAATAAATGATAATCTATCAAAGAGTACATGTAGGGCAAATGCACAATTGTGATCACTAGGTGATTTTACATGCAAACCTGTTTGACTCTGCAAACCTATACTCTATCTTTTGGCCTTGTTTCTATAGTCCTATGTACAACTAAACAGGGAGGGATTAAGCAAGGTAGTTTAAAGCATTACATGGCAAGAGGTAGTTTGGTCCAGCTGTTCCTTAGCAATGACAAAGTAAACTCTATGGACTAACAAACTTCTTCCAGCCTGGAAGGCTATGCCTAGCTTAAGAAGCAAGAAAAACAAGTTACATAAATCTCCAGAACAACCATTGTACTTATTATATGAATAAGAGAGGGAGGAAGTTGCAAGTAAAGAGAGGTTGATTGATATTTCAGGGGAGAGACAGATGTGGAAATTGAGACAGAGAGACAAAGGGAGATAGATACAGTCAGACAGACAGACAGACAGAGACTTGAGGGATGGCTTGGGAAGCTTTTAGGTAAGGCAGCAAGGGAGGAAAGAAAGAATTTCTATTTTGTTTTCTTTTAAATGGTTTTTATGTTTATTATTGTTTTTACTTTTTTATCTGGACTTGTAATTTCATCAATGAAAGGAACACTCAAGAAGGAAATCTATCAATATAGATTATGGGATAATATATAACTCGGTGCAACTTTAGTCCAACCTCCTAATTTTACAAATGAGAAAAATGAAACACACAGTTAAAGTCACTTGTCCTGAGCCATAAAGCCTGAGGTGGAATTTGAAATCCAGATCTTCCCAATGTGATACCCATCCATCATGCTTAACTGCCTATCATTCAGGAACTTATGCCAGTGATGATTAAAGACTATCCTTGGAAATTGAAATAGCACCTATGGAATTTAAATACCATAGGTAGCATTTCTAGATGTCCTTCCATAGGATGAATGATAAAGCAGCTAGCTTAAAAAAAATTCATGAATCTTATTTTTACAAGGAAAAATGAAACTAGATGTGTCTGTGTATGTTGATTGTACTATATAACCAAGGACTCTCACAATTTTTAAATGCCCTGGAATTCTGAAAAGTAGAGAAATTGGGTTTTGTAGAGAGTTAGGTATCTCCCTAATGGAACCCGATTTACTAGAAAGTGGATAGTAGAAAATGACAGACACATGGTGTTGGGCATGGAAATGAGGAGATTCTCAAAGAAAGCAACATATGGAATTTAGGAGAGACAATCAGGAGGCTTTCTCCTCTGATTAAATAATTCATGTGAGCTATCTTATAACAAGCACATGGTGTGTATTTTTAAAGATCAGAGATCTTTCACATTTCAAACTTTAGACCAGATTGAACAAATGAATGCTCTACTTTCTACCCCTTAAAGAAAACAGTATCTGATGCCAAGGTTATAAATATGTATGTGTACATATACATATACACACATATTTATATATGTGTGTGCATATTTACATATATATACATATATATACATATATATACACCCATATATTTCATCCAGAAAAATTCCTCCTATTTCAATCCATAATACATTGGGTTTCATTTGGATATAGTTGAGGTATCTTGAAAGTTTCACTGAAAATTCCTTCAAATCCTAAGGAGCTAAAAGAAATAGTTGGGCTATGAGCTGCTTAATGCCTCTGCATGTAACAGCATCTTTGAAATTCTGATATTTTGACACTGTCAACCACTTGACAATCCTGATACAAAGAAGATCAGAGAAACCATAATCAAATGTTTTCTGACTTCATCCCCATCACAACTCTCCTCTTAAACCAAAATTAGGAAGTGAAGTGATATTTGTTTTAGAAAATACTTACCAGGCACCTGCTTAATGCTATAAATGTTATCCAGCAAAAGCAGTCTCTCACAAAGAAAATATTTCACTGGAAAGTCAATATCTGTAGTCTCCTGAAAGAAAGGGAACTGTTTCAAAGATACAAATAAAACCTCCTGTCTCAACTCTCATTCGACCTCTTTTTCCCCCTTTTGGTTTTGTTTCCACTAAGCATATTTTAGGAGCTAATCAGCTTTATAAAAGGTAGCACGGTTAATCTACTGTTTGTCTTGGTCTTCATTGCAGCTGCTTAAAAGAGAGCAAACAAAACTAGAATTAAGGTCATTCCATTTAAATCCTTCAGAAAAGAAGACAAGGACTAAGTTATTGCTGAGAGCTATATACAGGGGGGTTGGGGAGTATTTGGGATTAATAAACAATGAGGTGTTTTTTTTTTTTTTGCTAGACTCAGAGCTGCATATATTCCCATATATGTGATGGGATTACATTAGCATCTTTAAAGATTAATTGGTAGTAGAAAGAATTCCCTCACAGTATCAGGGGATACTACTCAAAAAATGCCTTCTGGGGAAATTGGCAAGAGGGCTATCTTCCCTCATAGGATCCTCCTTGTGGCATAGCACTTAGTCTGATAATTATTCAAGCTGTTGCTACAGGTAACAAACAAATAAACACTTTACAGAATACAAAATTCTCTCTTTTTCTTTAATGGTCTCTTCCAAACTCCTAGGGAATTTCCTAGGGAAATGCAAAATTGATTTAAAAAGATGTTACACATCTTAGTAAACATCACAAACCAAAATATAGTTTAAAAAGAGAGTTAAGAAGTGAAATGAATCACTTTATCTGGGCAAGCTTTATCTTTAAAGCTTGTTTGGGTTAGAGTATAGCAAATGATAAAAGTTATATTTCATGTTAACAAAATAATCACTCAATGTAAAAGGTACCTTTGACCACTAAAAGCCATATTCTTGACTTCATTTTAAGAAACTTTCATAATGCAATTATTTTTAATGTCATTTTATTAGTAGAATTCTCTTGGAAATAATGGAAGTGCTCCTTCGCTTTGACTCTCTCATGCTAGCCTATTCACCCAATCAGTTTCTAATGTTTCACAGTTGAAACACAGTTGAGTCTAGTCCTAGTGTCCTCTCCTCTCCCTCCCCCCTCCTCCCCATGGAAATTCCTTAAAGCCAGGAGCCATCAATATCTGCCTTTGTTTACCTAGTACCTAGCCTACATAGTAGACATGGTAAATTAATTTAATTTGTTTCTTAATTGAGCAGAAACAACTCATTCAGCAGACATGGGTTGAAGAGAAAATCTCTTTTATTTAATAATGGAAAGGGCTACAGAAAAAATTTTTTCCAACATCCTTGTTTTATAGTTAAAGAAACAGTAACCCAGAGAAGGAAAGTAATTTGAAAAGATCTCCCTGCTAGTATGTGATAGATCCAGGATTCAAATCCAGCCACCTGACTTGTGGTTTGACAAGCTGCCCTTAAAAGGTCAGAGGTATTAGCTTCAAATTTTGCTTTTGTTCTCAACAGATTTTAGCTACCTAATACAAATTATATTCAACCCGATATGATAATTTTTTTCTTCTTTTTTTTGCAGGCAATAGGGGGTTAAGTGACTTGCCCAGGGTCACACAGCTAGTAAGTGTCAAGTGTCTGAGGCCGGATTTGAACTCAGATACTCCTGAATCCAGGGCCGGTGCTTTAACCACTGTGCCATCTAGCTGCCTCCCCCATATGATAAATTTTTAATCTCAATAATTCTAAATGCCAATTTTTTTTAAAAAACTCTTCTTTTTTCCTTTGTTAAATACCATATAAAACAGCTCTTCACAAGGGAGGGATCCTCTTCTTTATTATCACTCATAATCTACCCCATTCTTACACTGGCACAATATGATGACATGAAATTAATTTGTAATTATTTGTGTCACCCTATTCAAAGTGTGGACTGCTGGCTTTCTGCAATGCCTAATAAGTAGAGTGGGAACTAGTCACACTCCCTTATTTTATAGAAGACACCCAGAGAGAGAAAATTATTCTCCCATAGTAACATAGCTAATGGCTGGGAATCCCAGATCTCCTTGTTCTTCTTCTTGTTGTTGTTATTCCACACTTTTGTTTTATACACACTTTATAAATATTGTTGTATACACACTTTTATACATACTTTGGAGATTAGGAATACCTAAATTATATTTTTAAAGACTTGATGAATTAGTGACTATTCAGGTTCAAATCAATACAAAAATTGGGTCATTTTAGGGAAAGTAATTGGCAAGAATAAGCAGGGTGGGTAATAAAGAATTAATTTTAAATGACCAGTAAGAATAATAATAGCACTTAGAGTAAGCTTCCCCCAAAGAATCAAGCATACTAATAATGCATAAAGCAATAGAGTCATCTTTCTCTTCTTTATAAAAAGCTGAATCTGATGCCAAGAAGTATCTTGTGTGTAACTATGTATGTATTTTTATTAATCTGAATTTTAAAATGACAGATCATTTTAATTCACAGAAGAGGGCTCTTAGGGCCTAAAAAGAATAAGGTATAAGTAGGGCAGGTGGGATAGGTAGAGTGGAGTAGGGAAGGAACATAGAGGAACAGGGAAAATCAAGTAAGAATGCAATTGGTCACTGCTGGCATGTTTTAGTTGCCAGTTGGGATAGGAGGAAGAAGATGGTGTAGCAATAAGCCTTTAGAGAAGAAGCCTGCACACTTGGCAAGACTCCTCTTCTTCATTGACTCCTGCGGAATGCTAGGTCACAACCACCTTCATACCCTGACTCTGCCCAAGTCAGTGGCAAGATCTTTAGAATATTTGAGTAGATTGTTGTTCATTTGAGTCTGGTTAGTGTCTCATCCTCTGGTCAGGGAAATGCTAGCTATTGGCTAAAATAAGAGGCCGGGAAAAGCAAAACAGGGACTCTAAGCAGCATGAAAAACACCCTTAAGCCAAATTTTAAAGAGAAATTGTTTTGTTTTTGTTTTGTAGAGACACAGGATCTTGGAAGGGGAAGGAGATAGACCTGAGTTCACTTTCTTCTCATACCTTATGGAGGAATAAGAAGGTTGAGACTAGGTCAAACATGACAAAGAAGGAGGAATCCCAGAAAGAACTCATTGTAGAAGGGCTAGGAAAGAGAGACATCCTATTTTAACTACTTATCCCCACTAACTAAACCCTCAATTAGCAAGTCCTCTAAATCTCAGTGCCTTGGGACAAAGCAAAAGTTTTCCTGCCCCAGTCACTGCACAGTGTTGATTAAAGGGAGTCTTCTGTCTTAATTTCTGTTTTCTTTTTTGTTTTCTTAATTTTGCCTTCATCTAGTTAAGTGCTAGAAATTCCAACAATTAATTGTCTCATGCTAATTAACATCCATTTTTCTGCTACTGAACAAAATAGGTTATCCCCAAATGTAGATCAGCACAACATAAATGCCAATCAATATGAAGTTCTGTTTGATATAAAGGGATTTTAACATTGTCCTTTCAATGGAAAATTTAGAGAAAGCTGTTTTATTGCAAATTTAGGAAGGTTTAGGAAATCCCAAAGGACAGTACAAGAAAAGGCCAGCAGTCTCCCTCATCTGCTTCTTAAATTGCCAGATGAAAAGCCCAAAGAGCATTCTGTTTTTCAGGGCCCCCATCAAAACCCTGAGGTTGGGCAGAATGAGTAACCCCACATTGTCAGGGGTACATAATTCCAAATCCAGCCCTTGTTTTCTATACTCCCTAAATCAAGACAGGGGAAAATCCCTTTGACAGCTGAGTGGAGGATTAATTGGTGCTGGGAAAGACTTGAAACAATGAAGCCAATTAGAAGGTATTAAGTCTAGAGGGGTGAGGGGGCAAATAAGTAGTTCAGTGGAAAGAGCACCAGGCTTGGAGAAAGGAAGATCTGAATTTAAGTCCAGTCTCAGGCATTTACCTGGACAAGTCACTTAACCCCTATTTGCCTCAGTTCCTCATCTGTAAAATGGGGGTACACTGAAGGAGGAAATGGCAAATCAATCCAGTATCTTTGCCAAGACTTTCACAGAGTCAGACATGATTGAATGATTGAACAACAATGACGAGGGCCTTCAAACATCCTGAGCCTTAAACCCCTGAGGCAATCAAGCCTCAAGGACAGTTTTAATACCTTTGAAAGAAAAGAAATAGTCTAGTCCACATTGGGAAGTGCTGGTGGATATTTCTCTACTGTAAGAGTGGAAACAAACCGAACCAAGGAAAACAATATACCAATAACTTAAATACACACACACACACACACACACACACATACACACACACAAAAAACACAATAAAATGATTCTGAATGCTTTGTAATTATAATGACCATCCTGCTCCAAAAAGGGTTAAGAAATTATACATCTCCCATCATTGCAGAGGGGGAGAATTATAGATGTTGAATATTGTATAGATTGTCAGATATCATCACTGTATTATTATTGACCTTTTTTCCCCCTTTTCAAAAAACTTTTGTTACAAGTAAAGAGACACTGGGTATGGGAGGAGATAAGGATTTTTTTTTCTGGGGAAATGAGGGTTAAGTGACTTGCCCAGGGTCACACAGTTAGTAAAGTGTCCAATGTCTGAGGCCGGATTTGAACTCAGATCCACC
Source organism: Dromiciops gliroides (assembly GCF_019393635.1). Taxonomy (NCBI): domain Eukaryota; kingdom Metazoa; phylum Chordata; class Mammalia; order Microbiotheria; family Microbiotheriidae; genus Dromiciops; species Dromiciops gliroides. The sequence continues at coordinate 269,810,608 of NC_057862.1, read as the reverse complement.
TGAATCCAGGGCCCATGCTTTATCCACTTTGCCACCTAGCTTCCCCCAAGATAAAGATATTGCAAAAATGAATGTGATATAAGCAAAGTAAAAAAAGGCATAAATGAACAAATAAGTGAGGTTGGACTAGATAGTGTCTAAGATCTCTTCCAGTTCTAACTTCCTAAGATCTCAAAATGGATCATCAAATATCAAAGTGACAGTGAAATTTTACATATTAAAGAGAAATTTCCAGAGGCCAAAATAGTTAATTAAAAGGTTAACATAATATCACTAATCCTTTAAGCTTACAGGAAACCAACCATATGTGAAAAATGTGATAGGATTAAAAATAACTAGCTGTGTGACCCTGGACAAGTTACTTAACCCCAATTGCCTCACCAAAAAAAAAATTATAATAATAATAACTGTCATCAATCTATGAAATAGGATATTCAATTCAATTTAAGATACAGTTGTTTTGTTTTTTTGTTGTGGGTTTTTTTTGTTTTTGGGGGGATTTTTTTGCAGGGCAATGGGGGTTAAATGACTTGCCCAGGGTCACACAGCTTATACGTAAGTGTCAAGTGTCTGAGGCTGGATTTGAACTCAGGTCCTTCTGACACAAGGGCCAGTGCTCTATCCACTGCGCCACCTAGCTTCCCCCAATTTAAGATAAAGTTGTAATGGGGCAGTTAGGTGGCGCAGTGGATAGAGCACCGGCCCTGGAGTCAGGAATACCTGAGTTCAAATCCGGCCTCAGACACGTAACACTTACTAGCTGTGTGACCCTGGGCAAGTCACTTAACCCAATTGCCTCACTAAAAAAAAAAAAAAAAAAGATAAAGTTGTAAGGCACCTACTATGTTAAAAGCACTGGGCTAAGATCTGGAGATACAAAGACAAAAATAGAAATGACCCCTGCTGGCAAAGAGCTCACAGTCTACTTTCAAAGCGGAGGCATGTCCTCTGGGTGGACTGTGGCTTAACCATAAGGAGTGTGATTAATCATTCAGAGGATGGGATGATGAGTTGCATCTCATACTCACTGCAATAGCTAATTATGGAGCTTATCTTTATCTTCTAATGCTGCCCCATTCTATATCCAGTATGCAAGTTCTCTCTCTGAATCAGGTGTCCAGCCCTAATGACCTAATGATTTCCTGGGCATTTGGGTAGCTTCATTCAGTAGCAAGGTGACATTGGGTACCCACCCACCCATCACCTCATAGATAAAGTCCAGTGGAAGATTGGGCACTAGTTCTGGGACCAATGAGTGAGAATCCTGCTTTCATAAATTTCATTTTGGGCGGGACAGGAACATAAAAGTAAAACAACTAAACTCTATTTACAAAGGTCTCACATAAACTATTGTACCACAAAAGGTTCATAACTTTGTCTAATTCCTTTATATCTCAGTCACAGTGAATACTATTCTCCCTCCTTCCCCTTCCCCATGCCATCATGTTACAATTATACCTACTCAAACACTGTGTAATTCTTGAAAGAAGAAAAAATAAATGGAGATGAAAGAAGATATTCAATTTATATACCTCTGAAGAAAGAAAACTAATTTCTTAAAAATATACCAGACTCTTGAAAAGGAAGTTTCCTACTTGGTTCAATGAAATAACAATGTAGCATAAAGAAGGTATTATCATTGAATCATGCAAATATTGACTAACTTAGCTAATCAGTGCCTGTGTATAAACAGCCTCCCTTTCCCCTTGGAGTCGCCAGCAGACAGCTTTGTGTACTCTATAGTCTCTTGTTCCTGAACCAACAACTGATAGAGTACCAGATCAAAGCCTTGATACAGATATGCCAAGCAGTTTGAGTATTAAGCAAGTGATAAGAATATAAAAGAAGTCTCAATGAACTTGCATCATATTTTGAATGGCAAATAGTTAATTATATTTATAATAGATGTCAACATTTCAAATAATGCCATGGTTCTTCAAGATTTTTTTTTTCTCAGTAGGGTGAAAACTAAATGATTTTGCTTTTAAAAAATTAGGCAAAAATGTAGACAATTGCATTACTTATGATTTTTCTGAAATGAAGCATTTAGTTTAAACATGGTTTTAATTATTTCTTCATTTTTTTAAAAAAAGAACAAGATATAATTTTGTCTGCATAATTTAAGTGAGATGTTTAAAAGGTGATGAGCCAGGAAAGGTTTGCATTAAATGCAAATAATCAAGGCCTGAATTCATTAAGGCTATCCTGGTTCTTTCAGAATTTTGATCTTTTTTTATCATTTGTATAATGCTCACTTTTATACTAACTTCAAAATACAACTATAAAGTCATGAAACTTAAGTAAGAAATTATATCTCTATCTAATAGGTACAAAAAGTAAAAAACACAGTCATTGATCTAGTCATTTTTAAATCTGGATTTGGCGTTGGTATAGATCAAATATCAGAATGATTCAATGAATTATTATTATTTTTTTTACTTAAGGTCTTTGACATCATATAGATGTGGGTAAAATCTGTATAAATTATATTTCTTGAAGTAGATAAAATGGAAACCTTGTACAGGCATGAAGTGTTAGAATAGAAATGAAGCCTTCACAAATATAACATAACATTGAACAACATGTCTTGAACATGTCTATAAACCAATCAATAAGAATTTATTAAATGTTTACCATGGGCACTGTGCTAAATATGAGGAATATAGAGCTAGAAATGCCCTCAAAAATGCAAACAGATAGATAGATCGGCAGATCAGCATATATTAAGCTCTTTCTACATGTCCAGGAACTTTGATAAGTACTCACACAAATCCAAGAAAAAAAAATACCACTCTTGCCCTCAAGGCTCTTACATTCTAATAGGGAAAGACAAAAAGGAGCCAAAAAGTTGGTGGAGCAAAAGAGAGTGAACCAATGAAGGACAAGGTGCAAAAGTCAAGAGTAGAGGTGGAAGAAAAGTAAGCAGAGATTGCCTGAGCATTTGAGGAAATGGTGGTCCTGGGCAGGAACTCGTAAATCAGAGAAGGGGATTGTGGGAAAGAAAGCAAGACTGTTGTCAAGGACTTTGAAAAATCCAGAGATCTGGGACCAAAGCCAAAAAGAAGTTAGTACAATTTTAGTTTTATTATTTACATGTACAAAAGTATGTTGGCTGCAGGGAGATAAGAAAAAGCAAGTTCAGTTAACATAATTTTACTAAGAAAAAGATGCTATCAGCATAGTAAAATCTGGAATATGGTAAAAATCATTATGTTAGCCCATATAAATTTTAGGAGGAATGGTATCCTTATAACAATTCTCACTATTACTGGCAAGTCCCACTGATAAAATCTTTATGTATCCCATATAAATTGGGGGTGGGGGGGTATCCTTTATTTCAACTTCTACTTTCATTGACAAGTCTCATTCCAAGGCAAAACTAGCTGCATCACGCTTTCTGAGTTCTTGGGGTACTTATAAGAAGTAGTGTGGTAGCTTTCTAATGCTATCAATTCAAGTCCACATTCTATTGTGTCCCCTTAAAACGCCACTTGTTGATACACTTTACCTAACTAGTGCCAGTTACTCAATATCACTGATGCCATTGACTAAATCCTTGTATCATTTAATCAATCAACATCAATTTATTTTTTTAAATAAAGATGATGAATTCACTTTTTAACAAGTTTAGTTTAAGATGTTCTTCACTGGAGATGAACAGAGAAGATAATTCTGGATAAGTAGCTTTAAGAATCAAATTTCTATCAGCATAGAGATGATAATGAAATTATAGGAGTTGAGGAGACCACAGAGGGCCCAAGATAGAGAACTGTGGGACATACAAATGTGACCTGGATGAAGATCTCAGTATAGGAGTGACCATATAAGTAGGACAACCAATAGAGAACAATGTCATGAAAACTTAGAGAGAAGAGAATATTGAGAAGGGTAATCAAGAGTCTCAAAGACCACAGAAAGGTCAAGAAGGATGAGGCAAAATTGCCTTCTCAAGGATGTTCTCTCAAGGCAACCTGAAAAGGTGTTGGAAGGGGGATCTATGGAGTGTTTGAAAAGGTTTGGGAAAGCCACCCTGCTAAATAGGGTAAGAAGTTGATCATCTTACTCCATTAAGATCCTAGTTGAGATCATACAACATAAATTTGTAGTGAATCCAGTCAGCTTGGTTTCATTTTTCCCCAGCTTTATTAAGAAACATGTGAATAGGTATAAAGGCAGGAGATAGTGGGAATGATCCAGGACTCAGGCTTCCCAAAAGAATATCAGAGATACAATAAGAGGCAGAGGACTTGAGAAAAAGACAGTGTAGATTTCAACTTGGTGAAACATCAAGGGGTCAAGTTGGGAAAGAGAAAAGAATATAGCCAGTGTGGGGGTATAGCCAGGGAAAGAACTAAGAGGACAAGGGATTTGAGATTGTGGTAAAGAAGAACAGGGTTTGGGTTTGGCAAAAGCAGAGGGAGAAGTGAAATGACAGTAAATAAGGGAATTTCAGAGTTCATAAAGATAGAATTTGAACATTTGTGTATAGAGGCAAGAACAAGGCTATAACCATCTCTGTGTAGCTAAGCGGGGGGGGTGGAGTATGTCATGGGAAATGAGCAAGTAGAAGGACTGGGAAGTAAGGGTGCTTGAGGGAATATCAAGATGTATGTTTAATTTCTCTGATATAAAAGCAATGGTTAGGGAGAAGAGAAAACTCATTGAGGCACAGAACTCATTCAGGAAAGAAAGGGAACATCCTGAATTCTGGTAAAAAACAGCTTCCAGGATTTGATTGGGAAGAGACATGGATTGAGTGAATGTTAAAGGAGGAATGGTTACTTAAATGTTGGAGGAATGGGCTTTCATTGGCCCCATTAAATTTATTATATAATTTCCATTTTCTTGCTGATTTGTTAAAAAAAAAAACAGTGCCAATACTCCTTAGAAGCAATGATAAAATCAATATTTCCACTTTATCTTCTCTTCTGCTGCCAATGAATCTGGAATAGCAAATGTAATTATCATTACAAATTTTACTATCAAAATAAATATAGACTACACTAAAAATCAGAGTAAATAGTAATTTAAGTAGATGCAATCTTGGACCTCTAACAATTTGACATCTAGAAAAACAGTGTTGGGTCTTTTTTACCCAATGTGGGTGGTAGGTTCTATTATTGTTTCCATTTTACAGATGAAGAAATTTAGGTAAGTTGAGGTTAAATGATTTGCCCAGGATCATGCAGGTAGTAAGCATCTGAGATAAGATTTAAGCAGTATTCCTGACTCTAGGGCCAGCATGCCATCCACTGCATCACCTCTAGGTGGATACCCAAAACCCCCAAACAGGGACTCACAGAATCAAGTAGCTCTAGTTTCTATACTGTGGCTAAATTATTTGACTTGAGCAAGGCATTTAACCTCCTTGAGGTTTAGTTAGTAAAAAGAGGAATTAGAGATTATCTAAAAAGGTTCATGTCAATGCTAAATTCCAATGCTAAGATACCACATGGTCCTGACATATAATTTATCTGTCTCACCAAACCCTCTCCTCTTTCAAACTTCCCTACTTCTGTCAAATGTACCAGGGGGAATGGAGGGGCAGAGTCAAGATGGCAGAGAAAAGGCTGTGACTCTCAGAGCTCCCAACAGATCTGTCCACATACCACCAAAAATGCCTAAGACAACTCCTAGAGCAGCAGAGGTCACAAAAAAAAAAAAACAAGATCATTTGCTAGTCAAAAATGGCTTAGAAGCTCCTCAGGAGGGGTCTGTTATACCAGGGTAAGAGAGGAGCTCAGTGTGCTGCGCAGACCCAGGTCCAGGCAGGCCACACCTCCAGACCCTCAGAATCTTCAGCATCAGTGGCTTTTTCTGAATCTCAGCTCACAGACCAGTAAGGGGGTTCAGTGGTTGCCCAGGGGGTCTTTGCAGGAGCAGAGGCAGAGCACATTGCCCAGGAAGCAGACTTGAATCACAGAGGCCCAGTGGGGGAGAGGAACAGGCATATTAAGCTTGTGGACCACAGAAAATCAGATTTCAATCAGATTTCTGCTTCCCAGTTAAAGAACAAGCAGACCTGTGGTTACTAACAGGCCAGGAAAGCTGAGAATGAGCTTCTCCTTAAACCATACCACCTGGGACCCCCTGAAGTTTGGGACAGTGTGTCCTGGAAGCAGGGCTCCACTTTAAGAAGGAGTTAAAAGGGAGCAGCTAGGTGGTGCAGTGGATAAAGCACTGGCTTTGGATTCAGGACTACCTGAGTTCAAATCCGGCCTCAGACACTTGACACTTAACTAGCTGTGTGACCCTGGGCAAGTCACTTAACTCTCATTGCCCTGCAAAAATTTAAAAAAAGAAAAAAAGGAGTTAAAAGCCAACAAATAGGCAGGCAAGATGAGCAGGCAGAGAAAGCATCAGACCATTGAAAGTTTCAGGAATTATACCTAGTTCCTATCCTCTTATTTTCTTCTGTATTTATTTATTTATTTATTCGTTCGTTCATCCATTAATTAATTAATTATTTATTTTATTTTATTTAGCAGGGCAATGAGGGTTAAGTGACTTGTCCAGGGTCACACAGCTAGCAAGTGTCAAGTGTCTGAGACCGGATTTGAACTCAGGTCCTCCTGAATCCAGGGCCAGGGCTTTATCCACTGTACCACCTAGCTGCCCCCTGACAAAAATAGATCAAAATACACCATCAGAAGAGGATAATAACAAAGTCAAAGCTCCTACATCCAGTGATACCAAGAAAAATATGATTTGGTTTTAGGCCATGGAAGTGCTCAGAAAGGACTTTGAAGACAAAGTAAGAGATGTAGAGGGAAAAGTAAGAGAAGTAGAGGAAAAAATGGAAAGAGAAATGAGAGTGTTGTAGTAGGGTCATGAAAAAGTCAACTGCTTGAAAAGCCAAATTGGCCAAATGGAAAGGGAGGCACAAAAGCTCTCTGAAGAAAATCATCGCTTAAGAATTAGGATAGAGAAAATAGAAGCTAATGACTTTATGAGAACTCAAGACACAATAAAGCAAATCCAAATGAATAAAAAATAGAGTGAAATATGAAATATCTCCTTAGGAAAACAGTTGACCTGGAAAAAAGATCCAGGAGAGATAATTTTAAAATCAGTGGACTACCTGAAAACCATAACCAAAAAAAAAAAAGAGCTTAGACATCATCTTCCAAGAGATTTTCAGGGAAAATTGCCCTGATATTCTAGAAGCAGAAGGTAAAATAGAAATTGAAAGAATTCATCAATCACCTCCTGAAAGAGATCCCAAAATGAAAACTTCCAGGAAAATTATAGCCAAATTCTAGAGACCTCAGGTCAAGGAGAAAATATTGCAAGAAGATAAAAATAAACAATTCAAGTACTGTGTAGCTATAGTCAGAATAACACAATATCTAGCAGCTTCTACATTAAAGGATCAGAGGACATGGAAAATGATATTCTGGAGGACAAAGGAACTGGGATTATAACCAAGAATCACCTACCCAGCAAAACTGAGTATAATCTTTCAGGGGGAAAAATGGGACTTCAATGAAAATATGGACTTTTGGGTATTTGTGATGAAAAGACCTGAACTGAAAAGAAAATTCAACTTTCAAATATAAGACCCTAGAGAAACATAAAAAGGTAAACAGGAAAAAGAAATAATGAGAGATGTTAAAAGGTTAAACTGTTTGCATTCCTACATGGGAAGATAATTTGTCTAACTAAGACCTTTCCCAGTATTAGGGCAAATGATAGAAATAAATTTAGACAGAGGGCACAGGTGGGAATTGATTATTATAAAGTGATGATATCTGTAAAGCATTTATTTTTTGTTTATGCTTTTTTTGTGTGGGGAAGGCAGGGTGGGGTGGCTTATGTCTGGGTTTGGATTTGGGCTCAGGGCCAAAGGTGCTTTGTCCACTATGTCACCTAGCTGCCCCATGATGGCATCTTTAAAATAAAGTTGGGGTGTAAGAGAAATGCACTGGAAGAAAGGGAAAGGGAGAGGTGGAATGGGGTAAATTGGCTTATATAAAAGTAACAAGAAAAAGCTTATGGAGTGGAGGGGAAGATGGGAAAGGAGTGGGGAGTGAGCCTTACTCTCATAAGAATTGGCTCAAAGAGGAAATAACATACACACTTAAGTGGGCATAATAATATATCTTGCCCTGTAAGAAAGTGGGAGGGGAAGGGGATAAGGAGGAAGGAGTGGAGGAAGGGAGGGCATATTGGAGGAGGGAACAGTAAAAAGCAAAACACTTTTGAGGAGGGATAGGGTGAAAGAAGATAGAAAATAGAGTAAATATCAAGGGGTGGGAACGGTATGGAGGGTCATACAGTTAGCAATAGTAACTGTGATACAAATGTACCAGTCCCCCATAGTCAAAATATGATAAGATTTTCAGTTTCACACACTTGAATCAACGAGCTATTACAGGACAAGTCTAGTAATTGTTCTTTTTCAAATTAAAAAAAAATTCAAGCAATGAGTATTTTTAAATTAATCTATTTCTTCTACAACCTTCATTCACCCCAATTAAACAACAAAAATTTAAGTGTTTCAATACATAGCTACATATTCTGACAAAACAATTCACCACAAAAGTCATGTCTGAAAATATCTGCCTCCTTCTGCTCTTTGAGTTTTCTACCTCTGCATCAGAAAGTAAGTGGCATGTTTCAATTTCATTCTTTTGGAATCATAGTTGAACATTGTGTTGATCAGAGTTTAAAGTCTTTTCTATATAATGTTGTTGTTGTAGAAATTGCTCTCTTAGTTCTACTAATTTCACTCTTCATTAGTTTATAAGCCTTCACAAGTTTCCTATGAAATTGTCCCTTTCTTATTAGCATAATATTGTTCCATTAAATTCATATGCCACAATTTGTTAAGACATTCCCCAGAAGGAGGTGATCCCATTTATTTCTATATGCATTGGATTTTTTCCTTTGTCTTTATAGCTGGATCAAAGGAAAAATCACAGTTTAGTGATTTTTGAAGGGCCTACTTCCAAATGGCTTTACACAGTGGTTGAACCAATTAATATCTCCACAAACAGTGCAATGGTGTACATGTTTTCATGCAGCCTCTCCCAAAGTTTTAATTGTCCTCTTTTATTATATTTTCCTGTATGATAGATATGAGGTAGGAACTCAAAGTTACTTTAATTTTAATTTCTCTAATTATTCATGGTTTAGAGCATTTTTCTTGTAATTGGTGATGGTCTGAATTTTTTCTTTGGAAATTTCCTCTTCATAGCCATTGGCTATCTATTGGGAAATGACTCTTAGTCTTATAAATTTGAATAGTTTCCTTAGATATCTTAGAAATAGGACCTTGATCAGAGAAATTTGTTGCCAAGATTTCTTCCCATTTGCCTATTGCCCTTTTAATTTTTTATTATATTATGTTTATTTGTGCAACAATTTTTAGATTTTATGTAATCAAAATTATTAATTTTATTTTGTATGATCTTCTATATCACTTCTACATTAATGATTCTTCCCCTAGTCATAGATATCAAAGGTAATTTTTTTCCTTGCTCTTCTAATTTGTTTATTATTTGACTTTTTTTTTAATCCAAGTCATATATCTACTTGGAGCTTAATTGTTATATGGCATGAGGTATTAGACTATACCTATTTTCTGCCAGATTTCTGTTGTTATTGTTGTTCAGTTGTTTTACTGGTGTCCAACTCTTCATGACCCCATTTGGGATTTTCTTGACATAGATACTAGTTTCCATTTCCTTCTCTAGCTCATTTTACAAATGAGGAAATTGAGGCAACTTGGGTTAAGTGATTTGCCCAGGGTTACAGTTAGTAAGAGTCTGAGGCTGGATTTGAACTCAGGTCTTCCTGATTCTAGGCCTGACCTTCTGTCCATTGAGTCAACAGATTGCTTTTTAATTTTCTCAGCAGTTTTTGTAAATAGTGAGTTCTTCCCTCAGTAACTGGGGTCTGCAGGTTTTTATAACATTATGATAATGTGTTTATGTGTTTCTATATGTCATATAACTAATATGTTCCACTGATCTCTGTCTCTCTCTGTCTCTGTCTCTCTGTCACAGACACAGACACACACACAGGTACACACACACACACACACACACACACACACATACTCATGCACACTCCAAATAGTTTTTTTTTTTAATGATTAATGCTACATTTGACAAACTACAGGTTGAAACATCTGGTAGTAATGGACTCTGCCTTGCCTTCCCCACCCCACCCCCTATAAAATGGGTGATCTTTATCTTTTGTTGTTCTAAATTAATTTCCTTGTTTCTTTTAGCTATATAAAATATTTTTATGGAAATTATGTTGTTATGGCATGGAATAAATAAAATTATTTTGCTAGTTCTGTCATTTTTATTATATTGACTTGACACATTCAAGAGCAATTAATGAATTCTTCAATTAATGTTTCTTCATTATTTAGATTTCTCTTTTTAGCAAATAATATTTTATAGTGAGATTGATATAGTCCATGGGAGAATCTTAGAAAATTAACTTCTAAGTATTATATAGCTTTTGTAATTATTTTGAGTGGAATTTCTCTTTCCAGCCATGGATGTAAATAATTTATGTGAATATATCTTATGTCTACAACTCTACTAAAGTAATTATTTCAACTTAATTTTAGTTAACCCTGTGGGGTTCTCTAATATACTTTCATGTCATTCACAAAGAAAGTAATCATTTTTTTCTATGTATATTCCTTCAATTTCCTTTTCTTGTCTTATTGCTATCACGAGCATTGTTAGCACTATGTTAAATAATATTGGTGATAAAAATCATTCTTGCTTTACCCCCAATTTAATTGAAAAGGCCTCTAATTTTTCTGTTTTATATATAATGTTTACTCTTGGATTCATATAAATGCTATTTACTGTATTAAAAATAAGATCAATTTTTTCCTATGATTTCTAGAATTTTTTTAGAAATGAATGTTGTATTTTATCAAGTCTTTTCAGCATTTATTGACATAATCATGTTTTTATTATTTATAAGATTAACATAATTTGTTATATTTATTTATGTTGAAATGATCCTACATACATAGCCTTGTAATTGTGTTCTTCATCCTTCATTTTTGAAGAGGACCAATGACATCACAATGTTGGGGTCAGGGTACAGTGATTTTTGGCTGTGTCTGATCAGTCCAATATGAGTTACGAAGGCATAGGTCAGGCACAAGTAGTCCATTAGAACATTTGGAATTGAAATAGCTCTTGATTTCTGAAGTTCATATTTCCTTTGTGCTACTGAGATTCTGCTTTGCTCATGGAGCCTTCTTTGATAGGCTCAAATCATGCTGGGTGGTCCTATGCCAGCATCTCCCATATCTCACAATTGATACTAAAATTCTTGAGAGACTTTGAGAGTGTCCTTATACCACTTCTGACTACCGTGTGTGTTTGTGTGTGTGTGTGTGTGTATACATATATATATATATACATATATATGTATGTGTATATATATATATATATGTATGTGTGTGTATATATATATATATATATAGTTTTAGGCTTCCTACAATATTTTATTTAGGCATCAAACCAAATTTGTATCATAGAAAGAGATTTGAAGGGTGTGTTCTTATTATCACAGTTTTTGCTGTTTTGGAATTAATTGTTCTTTAAATGTTTTATAGAATGTTCACATGAATCCATCTGGTTCTAGTGTTTTAAGGCTTATTCAATTTCTTTACTCTTTGGGTTATTTCTTCTTTTGTTAATCTGGATATTTTATATTTTTACATGTATTCATCAATTTTCTCAAGTTATAGTGTTAGCATATAATGGGCAAAATATGAAAAATGAAAAATTATAACTCATCGCAGTTGAAGTTAAATAGCCCTTCTTTTTTAGATGAAGTAAAACCGATTGTATTATGTTCATCAATTGAACTTCTTATCCGTTCATATTTAGAAATATTGAAGCATTTTAAATAAAAGCAGAGAAGTGAATATATTACCTAAACATAAAAGGTCACAATATACAATTTTTTAACCCATTCATGGGTTGTCCTCTGAAGGGGATTGTTACTTCAGGTTTTAGGGGTAAGCCTACAGGTTTTCATGATGAATATTATGAGTTTCCATCAGTGTGCTTTCAATGAACCAAGTATACACTAGACATAACTGATAAAAAGTTTTTATTAAGATGGCATAATAAAAATAGTAGCTATGAAATGTTCTCTGTAAACTGGAAGTTACCACCTCATCATTTAGAGGAGAAACAAAACTGATTTGTCTTGGTGCTTGTGTAACAACACAGACCTACTGAATGCTGGTGGGGCTGGGGCATTCAATTTCTCCCTCTCTAACTAAGGGGATCTTCTGAGCTGGACCCACCTCTGCCCAAAAAAGTTTAATCCTGTGAAAATTCCTGTGCATCCCTAGAACATGTATGTAGGATATCCACAATTTTTCCAGTTTCCATCAAACACATAGGGAGTTATCTTTATTTTTCTTTACTGCAGTCCTGCAAAACAAAGTCATACAAGAAAGAAAATCTCTAATGGAAGATCTCTCCAGTGAATCCCCGAAAATGTATAAGAGATCTAAATATATCTCAGGGACAAGTCATTAGCTGTAGCACCTCCTCTCAGCTACTTCCCAACTCACACTAATGTTTACAAATTGGGTTCCCAGAAGGTGGTTGCTGGATCATAGTCCAGGGTAGGCTGTGCAATCAGTCTTCTAAAACTATAAACTCAAATATTATTATCCCCAATCATTGTTCTTCCTTCCCTTTTACCTTTGAAACACTCACAAATATAAATAGCACCCATAGAAGATGATACACCTGTGTAGAATGCATTTATGATAAAGACAGCTCACCACTCCTGGTACTAAAGTCCTGGAAGTCCTTTCTCTCCTTGGATACAGCATCTCCCAAGGATGTTTGGCTAGGTGACCAGAGTCTGATTTTTCCCATAAACAAATTCTCTTCTCTTCTTTTAGGAGTCAGGTTTCTCAAAATTGCTTCCTCCCTAACTGCCTTTCTGTATCTTTGTTTGTCAGGAATGTGTCTCTGCTCTCTCAGGTGAGGCAATTGGGGTTAAGCGACTTGCCCAGGGTCACACAGCTAATAAGTGTCAAGTGTCTGAGGTCAGATTTGAACTCAGGTACTCCTGACTCCAGGGCCAGTGCTCTATCCACTGTGCCACCTAGCTGCCCCACCTGCTCTGTTGTTTAAAAGCCATAGCTAAGAGTGGAGAAGAGAAAAATCTTCTTTCCTACATCCAATGGTGATCTATTCCAAGCCCATACTTCTTCAAACTCTCCAGAGTCTAGCTATTTTAAACTACACAGAAAAATGATCAATTTGGTGTTTTAGTTTCTCCTCCCCCCAGTATATGAGTTTGTTCCCTTTAATTCACTCAAAGAATCTGTTCACATCTCATAAAAGGATCTCTTAGAGTTAATCACTTATTAAGCCATTAACACTTCATTATTTTATCAATTTAGCTAGAGGTTGGAGAGCAAGAAGTAAAATCCTTCAGCTTATACATACCACTTTCCTGTGTTCTCTGTGTCCTCTGCCATCTCACACTTTTACATGTGTGAGATAGTGTGTATCCTATTGGGCAAATCACTGGCCTGGAAGACAGAATACTCTGCCTCAAGCATGTATTAGCCACATGGTCCTGGGCAAGTAAGTTATAACTCAATATGCTAGGTAACTTTCTAAAATTATAAGTTGCAAAGAATTTTCCAACCTGGATTCATAAAGGGAAATAAAATCAAAGGTCCATTCCCAATCCTAAAAGAAGTTGCTCTTCCTCCATATTGTTATGGAGTTTTTCAAAGATCTTTCCTCTCCTTTTAATAGATTATTTCTATATAGCTGATAACTTATAACAACTTGAACAACTATATGTAGTCCCTCACTAATATTTCTTGATATAAGAAATTTCCCATGAAGCCTGAATATGTCAAGATTGTATAAGGAGGAATATTTTAACTAGTGCTCATAGAGGTTTATTTCATCCTGACATCCATTAAACTTCATTAGTGCAGTGTCCAAGACAATTCTATCACATTATATGATTTTCCTTAAAAAATTTATCTCAATTATATTGAAATTTTCTTTTCTGTGATCAACAAAATGACTATGATTTCATATGACTATGATTAAACATGCTTGTTTTGCCTGATTATGCATATTTATTTTTTTCTGTCATAAAAGCATTTTATTATTTTCCAGTTACATGTAGAGATAGTTTTCAACATTTGTTTTTATAAGATTTTAAGTTTCAAATTATTTTCCCTCCCTCCCCCCTCCCCAAGACAGCAAGCAATCTGATATAGGTTATATATGTACAATCACATTAAACATATTTCTGCATTAGTCATGCTGTGTAAGAAGAATCAGAGCAAAAAAGAAAAACCTCAAAAAAAAAATAGAAATAGTATGGTTCAATCTGCATCTAGATTCCATAGTTCTTTTTTTCTGGATTTGGATCCATCATGAGTTCTTTGGAACTATATTGGACCATTGTATTGCTGAGAAGAGACAAGTATATCACAGTTGATCAACATACAATGCTGTTGATACTGTATACAATGTTCTCCTGGTTCTGCTCATCTTACTCACCATCAATTCATGTAAGTACTTCCAAGTTTCTCTGGAATCTGCCTGCTCATCGTTTCTTACAGAATAATAGTATTCCATTACATTCATATGCCACAACTTTTTCAGTCATTCCCCAATTGATGGGCATTCCCTCAATTTCTAATTCCTTGCCACCCCAAAAAGAGCAGCTAAAATATTTTTGTACATGTGCGTCCTTTACCCTTTTTTATGATCTCTTTGGGAAAAAGACCTAATAGTGGTATTTCTGGGTCAAAGGGTATGCACAGCTTTATAATCCTTTGGGCATAGTCCAAAATTGCTCTCCAGAATGCTTGGATCAGTTCATATATTATGCATCTTTATTACAAGAATTTTCTTTTTCTTTGGGGGAGGGGAAGTAGGAGGAAAACAAAGCCTTTTGCTAATTGAAAATAATTTAATTTTAAACTTTTTCTCTGTAAGATTGATATCAATAGCTTTGCAAATTATCCCTAACAACAGTTTCAATAGCACATCTCATTTATATAATCAAATGTACATCTTTAACTATATCTTATTAGTTCATTTTCAGTTTAAAATAGGAAAATTTTAGTTTCTCGATTAATTGATCATAAATTTCTTTAGATGTATATGCATTTATCCTTCCAGTCTCATTACCTGCAATTGAAACCGTTTAAGTTAATTGCACATGATTGAGTAAGTATCTTTTTGGCCACATTAGTGGTAGGATCAGTGTTTGTTCTATTAAATAATTTTTTTTCACTCAGAAATTCTAAAAAATGCAAGCAATCCTTTTGATGTTTAATACATAGTTTTTCAAAGGGCTTGTTTTTGTTTTTGAAATGGCTAATTTACTCTAAAAAATTAATCTTGTATTCCCAATGAAGTCTGCATTTGCATTCTTGAAATGTCATTTTAATTTAATGGGTTTCATGATTTCTTCAACTGAAGCATAAGTATGGCTATTTTTTCTCTCCATGTGTAAAAATACATGTGAAACTTAATGATAAATATAATGTATCTTATTTTCTAGATTTGGGCTTTTTATTTTGTGTTTCTGCTACTTAAATTGTCTCTATTATCATTGCTCATGCTAGTTTCAACTGTTCCTGTGGATTTTCTCTTCAAACTATGTCTATCCACTATGAAATGATATTGTTTCACTTTTAAAAAATTAGAGACAAGGGACAGCTAGGTGGTGCAGTGGATAAAGCACTGGCCTTGGATTCAGGAGGACCTGAGTTCAAATCCAGCCTCAGACACTTGACACTAGCTGTGTGACCCTGGGCAAGTCACTTAACCCTCACTGCCCTGCACAAAAAAAAAAATTAGAGACAATAAAATGCAAGAGAATTAAATTCTATTCAATCTCGAAATTTTGCCTTTTTTGTTTGTTTGTTTTGGAAACCAGCTCATTATATTGTCTTTATCAAAATGAATGTTTTTAACATCAAGTTTATACATTTAATTTCCAATTATAGCAAGTAGTAAAGCAGCAAAACTCATTTGTGTCTTGAAACTCTATGGACATATTATATATGTATATGTGTGTATATATGTGTGTGAATATATGTATATGTGTGTATTTATATGTGTATGTATTGTCTGTGATGTAAATTTGGTTTTTTGAAAGTAGATGTCACTGATAGGCATATACCCAAAGGGTATCACTGACAAAAAGTCCCCATATGCACCAAAATATTTAAAGCAACACTTTTTTTGGTAGCAAAGAACAGGAATTAAACTAAATGACGATTGACTGAGGAATAGCTAAAGAAGTTTCAGTGCATAACTGTAATGGATTATTACTGTGCTGTAAGAAATGACAAACATGATGAATACTGAGAAGCATGAAAAAACACAGGGAAGCATAGAAAGAAGCATCAACTTATGTAAAATACACAGATCCAGGAAAGCAACATACACAATGACTAAAACAATAAAAATGGGGGGGAAAACAACCACCACAAAACAATAGAAAATGAATGTTGTAACATTATAAAGAACAAGTTGAGCCCTAAAGAAGAGCTATGGGAAGATACTTCCCCTTACTCCCTTATAGAAAAGAAGGACTGTAAGTGTAGAATATTGCCTATAATATCTGATTTTTATATAAGGATCAGTTTTGCTGATTTTTATCTCTTCATTTTTTTCTTTTAAAAATGCTTTGTAATATTAGATGACTCTCTAAGGGTCAAGAAAATGGATATGGGAGGAAATTTAGGTGACAAAAACAGAGGACATCAAGAAAAATCTTTTAAAATTCTGACAATAAAAACAGAGTGAAATGGATGTATTTATTATGCTTGAAAACATATTCAATAATCTTGGTTATTGTTTTTTGTTTACCTTGAGAAAGTCTCAGGCCCTCCCATATGGAGGAAGCTTATAGTTTGTATAACTCTGACCTAGGTGCATCCATTTGCCTGAAATTAGAGTGTGTTCCATGTTTGCAACTAAAAAAAAATGTAATCATGATATTTTTTTGGTTTTTGTTTGTTTGTTTGTTTTGTTTTGTTTTGTTTGTTTTTGCAGGGCAATGAGGGTTAAATGGCTTTCCCAGGGTCACACAGCTAGTAAATGTCAAGTGTCTGCAGCTGAATTTGAACTCAGGTCCTCCTGAATCCAGGGCCAGTACTTTATCCACTGTACTACCTAGCTGCCCCCTTTGTGTGTGTGTGTGTTTTGTTTTGTTTATGATATTTTTCAAAAGGAAGATTTTCATTCTTTTTGTCACAAGCATGAAACTCCTCCCAATTTATTTTATGTTTTAGTAGACACCAAAAGTGAACATATCTGGCTATACCTTTCTATAAAGAACAAATAAAGACATGAAGGCTAACTATAAGGCACCACCTCCTTCAACCTCCTCTTCCCTCTGATTAGTGGGCTGGAGGGTAAAATAACAAACTTCTCCCAATGCCTTCTTTATAGAGGGCAGCAAGTGGGCACTGTGTTTTGTATCTGCTCTAAACTCCATGGAACAATATGCTCCTGCAACTGGGTACCCTTCTTGTCCCCCTTTCCACTCCTTTCTGCCTCCTATTGTGTGTTATTTGCCCCCTTAAGATTGTAGCTCCTTGAGAACAGGAACTACCTTTCTTTTTATTAATTATATACCCAGAGCTTTGCATAGTGCCTGACACATAGCAAGTACTTAATACATATTTATTGGATTTTATTGAATTCGAATTTCACATAGTACAGTAGGTACTCCTGTCACTTAATTTATGGACACTTTAAAAAATGATTTGTATATTTTAAAGCCAAATTTATATTGTGATTGTTAGCATAGAGTAGTGAAGGGGTTATATAAGTAAGGCCAATCAAAGTAATTGTTAGCACCCCTCTTGGCTCAGTCTACCAGCTCCTACAGGTTGGGTCCCCACAATGTGGTTGAATATTTCTCCTTTCAGAGTTTGAGTGGTAACCTAGAGGAGTTGTGGCTTCTAATTATGTTGGTATACTCTTTCTAATATTAAGCAATCGTTTGGAATCAATTAGCTTTTAAAAATGAATGTTTAGGGGCTAGGTTGCACAGCGAATAGAGCACTGGCTCTGGAGTCAAGAGGACCTCAGTTCAAATCCAGTCTCAGACAGTTGACACTTACTAGCTATGTGACCCTGGGCAAGTCAATTAACCCCAATTGCCTCACCAAGAACAAAAACAAACAAACAAAAATGAATATTTCCTGAAAAGTTATAGTAAATGACAAAAGTTACAAAAACATCCAAAGCAGGAATGTTTTCTTTCCTCTGTATACCCCTGAGCCCTGGGAAGAGTAGGATCAAACTTCAATTGCAAGGGTAGTCAGGTGCACGTGTAGAACACATGGACCAAAAGGTATCTCATGACTTCTGACCCTGAAAGTCCTTTCATGAAGTTCCCACAGTTTGCTTCTTGGTGCAACATTGCTAATGGAACTTACTACCCTGGGCAGTGGGGCAAGCTCCTTATGGTATTCAATGTGTTGGTTGATGTATCAGTCTACTGCTAAGCAGGGTCCACAAGGTCATTTCTTAGGGTTGATTCCTAGTTGAAATCAGCTACTGCTGCTACTGGTTCTGGTGTCTTTTACTTGTTGAGGACCCCTAATGGTTTTGAAACATCTCTAGATACTCATTAACCTAAGATAATAAAAGAAGCAATAAAAAAGTTACAAAAGAAACTGAAGTTCCATACATTCATGGATGCATGACAAAACAATGAGAGATAAGGCCTGCTTTCTCTTCTCCACATAAACACTAAAACAGCCAGGGAAGAGGGAGAATAATCCTCTACTCAAACTTTATAGTGAACCCTCAGTTGCAGGTCCTCAGCCAATTAGAGGACCCTTATCACCATTGCACTAGGTTCTTAGTTACTCATGACTAAAAGTAGATTCAAGCCTCCAAACTGAAGGATTAGATAAGAACCACACAGGAAATCCTGTGCATGCTCTCCATGATGGGCAAATCTATGTGTGCCTGAAGGACTCAGCCCATTGGTTCACTTCCTTATCTACACCCCGCCCTTCCATTATATATTTGTTGAGCAAAATAATTCAGTCAGGTTCTATTGCAAAACTGGATTGCATTTTTGCTCTGAATTAGACCTATGGTTATTTTATTTTAATCTTTCCAAATTCAGCAATCAATTCTCATGTGACATCAATTTCATCCTTCCCTGTTCAAAAATTGTCAGTCGATGTGTAGTTAGGGTCAGTTTATATTCATTATTACATTGTGTGTTACAGAATGATTTCTAAACATATGGCAGTGGTGGCTCTATTTTTCCCCATTATTTAATCCATTTCCTCATGAAAATGTATCTTAACTGACTGTAGTGATCTCAGTTTTGCTCATTGTATGATTAACGACATTCAGTGGGATTTTAATGCATAGATAGAAGATTATCTGACCTAGCAAAAAGGATGGGGAAAAAAAAAAGAAAAGGGAAACTAGTAAGCCAAATGTCTGGGAAAATGTAATTTTTTTATCATGTGCATTGTCATTCAAATCATAAATTTCCACAAAACATTTCAAGAAAAGACCAATAATGTAAAACAGTAACACCTTATTTTAATAACTGATGAAATTTTCTCACCTTCATCACCCCAAACATATTTTATTTTTAAAATTTAAAGCATCTTCATTTGGATAGAATAAACCAGAAATGTTTGTTTTAGACCCAACAACTCAGAAAATAAGGTAGCCAATTTTGGGGAAAAGCTTGCCACTAATGAGTACATTTGCCTTCATCCCCATCTAGTAGGCAAAATTAATACAGGAAAACTTGTTGTTTGTACTTCATTCTCTTTTTTTTTCTTCTTTCTTTATTTTCTTTTCTTTCTTTCTTTGGGGGGGCGGGGGCGCGGCAATGAGGGTTAAGTGACTTTCCCAGGGTCACACAGCTAGTAAGTATCAAGTGTCTGAGGCTGGATTTGAACTTAGATACTCCTGAATCCAGGGCCGGTGCTTTATCCACTGTGCCACCTAGCTGCCCCTATCTTTGAGATATAAATATAGCAGTGGTATTGCTGGATGTAAGGGTAGGCACAGTTTGATAACCCTTTGGGCAGAGTTCCAAATTGCTCTCCAGAATGATGGGATCCATTCACAACCCTGCCACCAGTGGATTAGCATCCCAGTTCTGCCACACCCCATCTAACATCCAATATTTTCTTTTTTTGTTATATTTACCACTTTGATAGGTGTGAGGTCATACCTCAGAGCTGTTTTAATTTGCATTTCTCTGATCAATAGTTATTTAGAGCACTTTTTCATATGATTATAGATAGCTTTGATTTCTTTGTCTGAAAACTGCCTGTTGATATCATTTGACCATTTATCAATTGAAAAATGACATATTCTTATCAATTTGATTCATTTTTCTATATATTTGAGAAATGAGGCCTTTATAAGTGATACTTGTTTCAAAAATTCTTTTCCATTTTTCTACTTTAAATTTTGGTTACATTAGGGTTTTTTGTGCAAAAACTTTATAATTTTATATAACCAAAATTATCTATTGTACATTTTTTTATTCCTCTTTATATCTTCTTTTGTCCTAAATTCTTCCTCTTTCCATAAATCTGAGAGATAAACCATTTCATGATCTCTTAATATGCTTATGGTATCACCCTTTATGTGAAAATCATGCACCCAATTTTTTTTTGGTGAGGCAATTGGGATTAAGTGACTTGCCCAGGGTCACACAGCTAGTAAGTGTTAAGTGTCTGAGGCTGGATTTGAACTCAGGTCCTCCTGACTCCAGGGTCAGGGTTCTATCCACTATGCCACCTAGCTGCCCCGCCATGTGCCCCTTTTGATCTTACTCTAGTATAAGGTATGAGATGCTGGACTATACCTAGTTTCTATCATACTATTTTCCAGTTTTCCTAGCAATTTTTGTCAAATAATGAATTACAAATAGCATATTTAAAGAGCAAAGAAAGACACCAAGTCAAAATGAGAGGCCAGAATAAAATTTACAATATATCATTTGAATAAAAAGAACCATAACCTACAATCATCCTATCAAATAAAATAAAAATTCACAGCATCAATAAATAAGGAAACTACATTATACCTAAAGGGTCCAAAAACAATGAATCAATATCAATATTTTACATATTTTTTCGTTTTTCACATTCTTTTTTTAAATTTTGAGCTCCAAATTTCCTTCTGCCTGCCCACCCCTTCTTCACCTATTGATTAGGCAAGCAATTTAATATCAATTATACATGTGAAATCATGAAAAACATGTTTCTATATTAGCATTGTTAGAAAAAAGTAAAAAACTAAAGTGAAAAAAAATTATATTTTAATCTATTTTCAGACTTAAGCATCTCTCTCTGGAGGTAGATAGCATTTTTTATAAGTCCTTTGGAATTGTCTTGGATCATTAAATTAATCAAAGTAGCTAACTCTTTCAATAGTTGATAATCATTACAATATTTCTGTCACCATATACAATGGTCTCCTGGTTCTTCTTACTTCACTTTATATCAGTTCATATAAGTCTTATGAGATTTCTCTGACATCATTCTGTTTGTCAAACAAATATCATTATTAAATGTATATGTACAAAGCATGTACAGTAAAACATCCAAATTCATGGGAGAAATGTTAGCAAAATTGCAAAAAATATATATATGGGGAGTAGTATAATAGGAGTAGGAGATTTTAACGTTACTCTTTCAGAGTCGTACAAATCTATCAGAAAGATAAATTAAAGGAAAACTATAGAAGCAAACCAACTATTAGAGAATTTGGAGCTAAAAGATTTATAGTGTCTTTTTATTGGGAATATTAGAAAATATACGTGATCCTTAGAACTGTTGTTGCTTTAGGACAGATATTATAGGTAGCATAGTTCTTGTTATTGCTTGTCTTTCATTCTTAAGAGGACCATGGCATCTGATGTCATGACTTGCACTGAATTGGATTCAAATGAGGGAGGGCTGTGCAAGGTCACCAACCTCACTTTTCCCTCCAGAGTCATCTGGGTCCAGTGGCAAGATATCAGGATGACTTGAGATGGCTTCAAGTGTTTTAAGGCAATTGGGGTTAAGTGATTTCTGCAAGGTCACACAGCTACTAAATGTCTGAAGTGAGATTTGAACTCAGATCCTCCTGACTTCAGGGCCAGTACTTTATCTACTGCACCACCTAGCTGCCCCAATACCGTAGTTACCTAGATGACATAAATGTGGGCTTTGATTTATCATCATGAGA
The DNA here is from genome assembly GCF_019393635.1 of Dromiciops gliroides. Classification (NCBI taxonomy): domain Eukaryota; kingdom Metazoa; phylum Chordata; class Mammalia; order Microbiotheria; family Microbiotheriidae; genus Dromiciops; species Dromiciops gliroides. The sequence goes on along the minus strand of NC_057862.1, from coordinate 269,788,361 downwards.
TAGAAAGATCTCACTGAAGAGATCCTGCTTTGGCACAATAAAGTATCTTGGAACTTATAGGTAGCTCAGAAGGGTTTTTGATAGTAGAGGAACTCCAAAGAATTGCAGCTTGAGTGAAGGAATCAATGGAAATGAGATTCTGCTCCATCAGTAAATTGTTCATATTGTTCCTAGGGAGAACAAAAACATCAAGGCCTGCAGACCTACATACTAGTTATGAGTTGCCCCAGGCATGCATTAATTATAGAAGTCTCCCTGCTATGGTTCTGTAAGCTTGTTCCCCACCCTTCCTTAAGGCACTATGAGTGGTATGAGATTTATGGGTGTTTTTATGCTATTATTACTATTAGTGGAGTTCATTTTTGCTGTTTTGTTAAATGGGAAATACACTGGTAGGGACTTAGGACCTATACTTCCCAGAAAATTGGCGATTATTCATATTTATCAGTTACCTCCAGACCACTTAGAGAGTGAATATCAACAGCAAGCACATTTGGGATTCTCTTGGCAAAGATACTGAAATGGTTTGCCATTTCTTTCTCCAGTCCATTTTACAGATGAGGAAATTGTGGCAAACAGGGTTGTTTCTTAGAAACCCATCACCTGCCTATGTGGGCACAGGTTGGGTTGGCAAACAACTTTGAGAGAGCTTAGGAAGAAGTGGAGCTGTAATCATACTACTCAACTTTGGTCTTTTCACCTCCTGCAGATGCCTTTTAAAATCTAGCAATTGTATAACTTCAAGCATAAAATTCACTCAATGAAACTAAAATATAAAATCAAATGCTGAAATAAACAAAGGGATAGCACTAGGAATCAGGGTTTGAGGTTTACCCACCATTTTCATTTCAATCTCCCAGGATACTACTTCTACATCTTCTGTAATATTGTTAGCTTATAGAGATATTCAATGGCATATCTCTATGTTCTATTTCTCCCCCTTTTTTCACAGCAGGAATATGACTTTTATGTGGTTGAAAACTTTAGCTACCCATTTTTAGATAAAAGAAAATAAACATTAACAGATAGGATACTATTAGCTATATTTTAGACTAAATCCTTTGCAATTGTTTTATAAAAATCATTTGAAAGTAGGATTACTGGATAGCAAGCCATGAAACAGAATTAGCTTCCTCCAAAGCATGGATAAGATGCCACCATCTACATATTTAACCATTTCTCCTCCCTCCTCTTATTTTTATTAGCATTCTTTCCATATTAAAATGACTTCATATTACTTTGTGTATCCTTGCTTTTATTAACTGAGGGACATGTGTCTTTCCAGCAAAATATAAGCTCCTTCGTGCAAGGACTGTTTTGTTTTTGTTTTTATCTTTGTATCTCCCATACCTAGCAGTATATTACACAAAATTTGTTGGGGGAAATATGGCCCCGTTCCTCCTTGTCCTGCCCTAGAAAAAGATACAAAGTGTCACAGGTCACTGAGTATACCCTGTCTACTTACTCACTAGTGTAGTACAGGCTCATCTCTCCCAATACTGGAAAGGAAATCATGTTTTAAAGGTATGTATGTTCATTAGGAATTAGACTTTTTTCTATTGAAAAGAAATAAAATCTTTTCATATATTATGTAACATCAGAAAAATAGGTATTAAAGATCCAGTACTATTACTAAGTTCAGGAAATCAAGCATCATGTGTCAGGAAAAGTGTCTGAGTTAGATCATGAGATCCTATATTTATGGGATGCACTTGTAGAAACACGTAAAATGTGGGTGAGAGGATTTGGGGAGACCATTTGAAAACAAGGAATCTTTAGAATGGGGGGAGGCTTAAGAAACCTCTTCAGACATTACCACAATTTTCTATAAATTTCTAGTGGCTCTAGTAGTTACAGAGTTATTTACATATTTTTATGCCCTGGAAATTAAGTGATATCTTTTTTTATTTTCCTGTTAATTTAAGAAAAGAACTAATCAAAGATCATTAGAAAAAATTTTGAGCTAGACACTGATACAAATTTTTAAAATTCTAATTACTAAAGATCAGAATCAAAATCCTCTATATTTTTAGTTGGCAGAGCAGATGATCACAATAAATGGCTTATACATTTTCATGGATTTGTGGGTTAGGTAAAATACTAAAAAAGTGCCTAACTATCTATAGTTATACACATATATGAATATCATATATATATATATATATATATATATTTACTTATCCAATTCAACCTTGGAACCTCACTAAAACACAAATTTAGATTGCAATCCAGCTACAATGCAAGCCAAGCACAAAAGCCTTCTAATGATCTTTGATTAGTTCTTTATTAAATTCATCAAGGGAGCAAAGAAAATTTAATAATCGCTACCATTTGTCATCTTTCTGATTAGAGTTTTGATTAGAACTTTCAGCTTTTATGTTCTTCCTTTCGAGCCTTAGCTAGGGTTTTGATGCTGCTTCTTACCTCTAGTATAAGGAGCAGAACAGGGCAGGGCAAACACATTAAGTAGCTAGCATTTGCACATGTTCCCTAGAGATGTTCATGCATGGCAGTGACTTATTGAAGGAGAAAAATCAAGAAATCCATTCTCCACACTGCCCTCCTACCATTTCTCCTACACAGCTCACTTTAAGCATTCTTGAGATGATACAATTTAGATCTAGAAGGTAAATCCGAGATTAACTAGTCCAGCTTCTCCATATGACAGATGTGGCAGAGTTAGAATACAGGTATTCTGATTCTAAATCTAATGTTGAAAAAAAAAAGGCACTCACTACTCCATTCTGACCACACATTCTTCCTCTGCATTCCTCATGCTTCACCAATTTTCTATGGAAGAATGGTGTTTTCTTACCCTCCTAGGTGTTTGTTTTCTATAATTTGTTAAATATGTCCTAGAGCTGTTTGATTTGTTCTTTCCTTCTAAGAAGTGTTGCTTCACTCTGGTCAATTATAGAAATAATTCAGTACATTTAGACTGAAATGGTATTTCAGGGATTGTTAAGTGCTACCATTTTACTAACTTCATTATTCTTGTCAGTGACATACATCATTTACTTAATCTCCCATTCAAAACCTTGTTATTATCTTCAATTCTCCCTTTTAAATTTCTCATAGTCGGGTACCAGATGATATAAAGAATGTAAACTTTAAAAATTTTAATTTTAATATTTCAATTCAAAATTTTAAAGCATTATTCAAATATTGATGTGTTAATATTGTCATCATCATCATATTTCAAATTTCTTTTCTGGTTATTCAACACCCTTCTCTAGGTACTTTGTATTGCATCTAAACTACTTTCTGCACCTGAACTCATCCTGTGTTCACCTGGCTAGCAGCCTTATTTATGTTCTCTATGCCTGTTGAATTCCTACAAATACCTTAAAGGCTAGCTTAAATACCTTAAAGCTTAGCTTCCAGGAAGTCTTTCACAATTCCCTACCCCTACCCCCAATAAAGAGGTTGATTCTACAAAGAAAAAATGCCCTAAAAATTCTGATTTTATCCGCATCAGTTTTTTTTCACTTTCAAATGCAGAAATGTATAGATTTAAACCACTCAAACACACACACATACATACATGCATGCATGCATATATACATACATACACATACAAATGGAAACCGAACAATCTAATACCCAATTTCAGAGCCAAAAGACTCCTAATAATTCTAAATCTTGGGCTGTATATGTTATTTAATCAAAGTAGGGAGCTATACATATAGTCATCTTCTCTAAAATGTATAATCTTAGAGAGTTTCCTGAAGGGCACAGAAAAGTCATATGACTTGTCCAGGGTCATACAACCAGTGTGTTTCAGAGGAGGGATACTAGCTCTCCTTTCACTCTACTGTATTGCCTTCCAAAAATATTTGTTTTGTTTTGGTTTTTTACAAGCTACATATTTGAAAATTGTTCTAAAGGAATATAATTTATAGAATGAATATAAGTAGACGATCTAAGGCTACTTGGATCTATGTAACAAACACACACACACACACACACATACATACACACACACACACACACACACACACACTTGTTTATCACAGGCTATCCATAGATTATCCTTCTGTATGTATCATATTATGATTTCCTTTGACACCATTAAACCTCCCTTCTCTGAATTCTCATAACAGCTTGTACTTCTCCTATGCTTTTTTCACACTCTATGTAGTATTAAATCTATTTGTGCAATATGAAAGTATCTTATTCCTTACTCAGGTAAGGAACTATGTCTTAGTCATCTTTGTGTTATCCATAGTATCTTTCAATGTAGTAGGTGTTTATAAATATTTTCTTAAATCATAACAAATGTAATAGTACTAAACAAATGTTAGAAAAATACTCTAGGTGCCCAGAAATTAAAATATGTCCCAGATATTTATATTATGTAGATTATTGCTACTTTACTGAAAAAAATCTGCTTTAATTTTAAATTTGCAAATGTGCATTTTTCCTTCTACTTAAGTCTCTAAGTTTCCTGTTGTCTTTAGATATATTTCCTTTTTATTAGAGAATGGAGTAGTGACCTCCATGACAGAACAACAACAAAAGTCACCAACCCATCTTCTAAGTGAATGTTCAAGGCTTTAGTGCTGCTAGTTGTCAGGAATATTATGAGAGTCAAAAGGAATTTATTCACCTTAATCAAAATGTCAGATAGGTCTTAAAACATGTCCATTCAGGAAGGAAGGAAGGAACGGAGGGAGGGAGGGAGGGAGAAAATAAATACTCATTAAGCATCTATTATGGACCAAGTGCTGTGCTAAGTGCTTTGTAAATATCTCATTTGATCTTCACAAAAACAATAAGTGCTACTTATCCATTTTACACTTGAGGAAATCTAGACAAGCAGCTTAAATGACTTGCCCAGGGTGACACAGTTACTAAGTGTCTGAGATCAGATTCAAAGTCCCATTGACAGCAAAGTAAAGTAATTTAAAAGATTTGACATAAGGGATTATTTCTGAGTCTGAGTAAGACTTGGAGTCTGACACACAAGAGAGCTTTATCTCTTTGCATACAATTTTCCATTGGTAATATGTTGCAACTTATTTATGCCTTCCATAAATTTCTTTGTTACTCTTTGGTTGACCCCCAATTCTTACTCCACATAGACTGTGGAGTCAATCACATATGGTGGAAGAACATTAAAAAGATAACCATTTCTGGTACAGGTTTAAAGTCATTGAAAGCACTGCACAATTTCCAAATGTAATTCATTTCACTTTCTTCCCTATATTCAACTTTGGACCCAATTCATACTTCCATAGCTTCTGTCTAAGATTTATAAACAATGGACAAATTCTATGGATTTTCACTTATTAAATTGAATTTATTTTGTTCTGAACTTAAGAAATAAAACAAGCATTTCCATAGCAGTAGAAAAAGGGGGAAGATTATTGTATATGAAACTGCAAGTCTATAATTACAAATCTATTACAACTTGCTATTCCTTTTAAATATATAATAATGTTAATGTACATTTTTCCTTTTTTTTCTTCCTTCCATTCCACCCTAGAAATGGCTACCACTAGACACAAATATATGTGTGTGTGTGTGTGTGTGTGTGTGTGTGTGTGTGAGATTTAAAATTCTAAATGTGGGTTCTAATCTGTCCCCCCAGTTTTGGGGAAAACTGACTAAAATCACTGATAAAAGAGTTTAGGTTTTTAAGGGTTTATTGAAAGATAGTAAAAGAAAGAGAAATATTGAGAACAGATTTCCTATAACCTGGCAATCCTAATCTTCCCAACCTCCCACTTCTGAAGTCCTCTGCCACCACACTGATCTCTCACAGCCAAAGAGCCCGACCCCAGCGTGTGCTTCCTGCTTCATCTTCCCCTCCCAGAAATGGGAGGTTCTTCAAACTGATTGGCTAGTATCATTCAAATTCATTAAGTATCCTTAAATACAAGCCAGATGTGCTTGACTAGAAGTCAGCCAGTGATCCATTCAGCAGTCAGTCACCTTATCCAATTCAATCAGTTTAAATTAATCTCCAGGTGGGCTACTGAGTATCTGCTAAATCTCATCTATCACATTCCATTATCTTCACACACACACACACACACACACACACACACACATCATTATATGCATATTTCTATTTATCAGTTTTTTTCTCTGGATACAGATAACATCTTCCTTCATAGGTTCTTTCTAATTATATTGTGTATTTATAATTATCTAAATGACTTAATCACTCAAAGTTGTTCTGAAAAGAATATTGCTGTTAATGTATACACCATTCTTTTGGTTCTGCTCATTTTTTTCTTCTATCTTAGTTTTTCTAAGATCATCAGGTTCATCATTTCTCACAGCACAGTAGTATTCCTTCATGGTACAACTTACTCAGCTATTCCCCAAATGACAGAAATTGCCACAATTTCCAGTTATTTGCCAACAGAAAGAGAGCTGCTACAAATACTTTAGAATTGTAACGATTGGAATGACGCCACCTGCTGGATACTTACTGTAGAAGAGTTCTGCCCATGAAGGGAAGGTCTTCGAGGGCAAGACCAGGAGTCAGGAAGTGACGCGGGCTAGTGGGAGGAGGAAGGAAGAGACTGGCGCTCAGTCTCGCTCTCTTTCCTGGGGACGCTGGCGGAGAAGGGAGCTAGAAATGTGCTCTCCCTTTAATAGATAGGAATCTAGGCCTTTCTCTCTCTCTTTACCAAATTCTTATTCTCCTTAATAAATGCTTAAAAGTCTAACTCTTGCTAAAGCTTATAATTTATTGGTGACCACTCATTAGATATTTTAGACAGACTAGCTAGAATTTTAGCCCTTAACAGATGGCTGACCACGAAGAGGAAAGCTAAACCTCAGTCTTCTGATCTTCTGGTTGGGTAAGAAATTTCCCCTCCCTCTCCCTTTAACTGCTAAGTACTGGTGTACTGGCTGTGTTTTCCTTTAAATTTTTTCGAATGGACCTTTTAAACTCCCTAATTACCCTATTTTTGATTTTAGTCTGTTTAACCAGACAAATGGGAGATAAGATCATGTTAATGCTTTGTTTTTGTGGATTTTCTATTTTTCTTTTTATTTTTGTTAAAAGAGCCAGCAACTTACTCACACAAGGAAATATCACTCCCTCTCCCAACCATGCTTTTTCAGAGAAACCTGAAGAGATTCCTGCAGCTTTTCCCAATTCTAACACTAATTGTTGCTCTAATTTTGCATGCCTGGAGGCAATGACCCACCCTCTAGAAGTTTTTAATCCCCTAGCACCTGGAGGCAAAGTGGGGGAAGAGGAATCCAGGCCTGAGTTCAAAATCAAGTCTGATTCAAATTGTGCTGGTCCCTCCCCTCCTCTCCAGACCCCACCCTCTACTCCCCCCATGGCCAAGCCCATTGCTTCCCCTGCCCGGGAAGTCCAAAGATCTAATGCGCATGCTCAACTTTCTCTAACTACATTTGCAGCTTCAGGCTCAGCCCTTCCCCAGCCTGGCTGTGCTTCTGAGACAACCTTAGAAAACCCTTTAAATTCCAGATATGCTCGTTTTGTTCATAATTTTGCTAACCTGCTTTTGTCTTTAATTAGTAATCTTATAAAGCATTTGTATGGTGAAAAGACTGACAGACAATATAGAGGGGTTAAAGAAGAAAAACTTAAGCTGAATAAGAATGACAATCATCACCATAGTTCAAGACTCCGCTTCTTTTGCCATTGAAGTATATATATTTTACAGAAATGTAGAAGTAAGAAGCAAGGTATTGATATGAGTATTGGGGATTTTAGATATCGGAATCAAAAGTGTTCTGAATTCACTCAGAGTGATAGTATCAGTTCAGAGGTTACATAGGATTTCTATGCTATTACATCTACATTTTGAAATTAATGGTATGGGTTTATTTTCATAGAGATTTTCATGCTTTTGAGATTGTGTCTTATACTTAGTTTTTAAAACAAGGAGAATATTTGTAAAAACTTTTTAGTCATGTGATCAAGTTTATATTTTATAATACTCTTATTAATATTAAGTTCATTCTCATTTAGATTTCCTTAGTTTGAATTTCACTGTCTTTTATTGTTCCATGTGTATTTTCTTCTATTCATTTATCTAATTTTAAAAAATTGCAAGATGGTTTTGATTTCATAATACAATGTTAATTCTAGGAGTATCGTGCTCCCATATTCTGAGTTGTTTGTTTTTGTTATTTTTTCTCAACTGATTATTTGATCAAACTCTTTAAAGCATTTCCTTGGCAAATTGGTTGCCATGGCAAGAGTAAATTGATTCTAGAAGTATTATTTTTGATAAGCATATTCCAAAAAAAAAAAAAGAGGGGAACATTTGTAAAAGTTTTCTTTTTTCAAAAAAAAAAGTTTTCTTTGAGATTCTGTTGTGCTTTAACTTGTATTTAAATATGTTCAGATTTTTCAAAAAAGTAATTGTATACTAAGTTAAAAAAGGGGTATTATTTGAAATTGTTGCATAATTATATATTGTGTTCTGAGTCAAGAAGTATTCACATTTTTTGCAATCATTTATTATCCTCAATTTTTAAATCCATATGAGACTTGGATTATGGGAACTTATCATTTAAGACATTAATTGCCTTTATTCTGAGTTATCAGATGCCAGTTGGCCAAGATGCCATCCAATCACAAGAGGAATACATGCAAGAGCAGACACTGAACTGTCACATGAGGGGAGAAATGCATGAAGTCAAGGTATGGCCGAGGGAACAGCTTTTGACAAATGTTGAGGTTGGATTCTCTTGGTTTAATATTTTATTTTATTTTTCCCCACAATATTGTACAGATGGCTGGAAGTATTCGTCCCACCCATCTCACTCCTACACCTGGCTTCTATGCTCCCTCCTATATGCCTGATGCCATGGACATCTCAATCCCATGCATCTGATTAAGTCTGACTCAGTTTCCTCCAATATGTCCTGTGGCATGGACATATATTCCATCCACCTATTTTAAGCCTGGCATACTGCATGGACAGTACATATTGCTCAAGTGTGGGAATGCTCATATCCCATCATTTCTCTGTTCTTTTATGGTAACCCCCATAATTATCTCAGGTGTCATGATAAATAACAGTGTTGAATTTGGCCTTGACACCTGTTACCAATTATATTAGATTTTCTAATTTCTCATAATGGCATGAGGATAATTAGGCAGATGATGCAAAAAGTGATGAAACAAAGATAAAAATTATTTTTAAAAATTAATATCGCAGCAATTGTCTTCTCAATTACTCTCCATAAGGGGGGACTATAATAATAATGTAATTTTAAAGAATGGTTCAATTTTTGTTTTATTGTATGTTTCACGTGTTAACAACTAAGATTCTGTATTCCCTTAGACATGTTTTTGAGAACTTTCATTGTTTGATTTGATTATTGACAAAGCTATTTTAAAGTTGTATTAAGCTCAATTTTGTAGGAAATTTCCTGGCTGATTACCAGTATCCACACATCAACCCCTGAAAAGACTTCCATTCCACGACTACACCTAGAGGACATCTGAGAAAAGACTTTCAGAGACTTTAAATGAACAGTTTTGATTTGTTGTTTTTGTTGTTTTTTTTTCTCTTTCTGTTATAATATACACCATCTGTAACATGTATTCTCTGCAGAGGCCCTCCCTTTGCAAGACTAATGTCAAAGCGTCGGTTCATGAGGACAAAAAATCGCCCCTCTAGACAAAACTTTCCTCTCTTCCTTTTCTATATTGTTGTTCACATATTATTAGTTAGCAATAGTTATTATATTGTTTTTACTGTTCCGTCAAGGAAACATTTTGTTTCTTGAGGAACAACAGGGGGGACTGTAACGATTGGAATGATGCCACCTGCTGGATACTTACTGTAGAAGAGTTCTGCCCATGAAGGGAAGGTCTTTGAGGGCAAGACCAGGAGTCAGGAAGTGACGCGGGCTAGTGGGAGGAGGAAGGAAGAGACTGGCGCTCAGTCTCGGCGCTCTTTCCTGAGGACGCTGGCGGAGAAGGGAGCTAGAAATGTGCTCTCCCTTTAATAGATAGGAATCTAGGCCTTTCTCTCTCTTTACCAAATTCTTATTCTCCTTAATAAATGCTTAAAAGTCTAACTCTTGCTAAAGCTTATAATTTATTGGCGACCACTCATTAGATATTTTAGACAGACTAGCTAGAATTTTAGCCCTTAACAGAATACATGGGTTTTTTTCTTTTTTCTCTAATCCTCTCTGCAAATATAACTGGTAGTGGTGTTGTTGGATCCTTGGGCTAATTCCACATTGCTCTCCAAAAAGCCTGGATCAGTTGACAGTTCCATCAACTGTGAATTAGTGTCCCATTTTTTCCATGTCCCCTGCAACATTTGTCACTTTCCCTTTAAATCATTTTCACCAATTTGATAGGTATAAAATGATATCTCAAGGTTGTTTTCATTTGTGTTTCTCTAATCAATAATGATTTAGAGCATTTTTATATGACTATAAATTGCTTTGATTTCTTCTTTGGAAAACAGCCTGTTCATATCCTTTGGCCATTTATTAATTGGGGGTTGATTCATAGTCTTAAAGATTTGACAAGGTTCATTATATATTTGAGATATGAGACCTTTGTCTGAGAAACTGTATACATTTTTTCTCCCAATTTTCTGCTTTACTGCTGATCTTGGCTATATTAGTTTTATTTCTACAAAAACTTTTTAGATTTAATGTAATCAAAATTATCCATTTTACACCTCCCAGTCCTATCTTTTGTTTATCCTTAAGTTGTCTGCCTGTCTATAAATCTGATCAGTTATGTATCTCATATTCTTCAAATTTTCTTGTAATAATTTCCTTTATATCTAGGTCATGTATCCATTTTGACTTATCTTAGTAAATGGTGTAAAATATGCCCAATTTCTGTCTATGACAAATTTCTGTCAGACTGCTTTCTAACTTTCCCAACAATTTTTTACCAAATAATGAATTCTTTTCCCAAAAGCTTAAGTCTTTACACTTGTCAAACACAAGGTTATTTTATTCATTCACTGCTATATAGTATATGTCTACTCTGTTCCACTGATCTACCTTTCTATTTCTTAACCAGTACCAGATAGTTTTGATAATTATTTCCTTATAATATAATTTAAGATCTGGTATTGTTAAACCTCCTTCCTTTATAAATGAACTTTCTTATTATTTTTTCTACCTCAGCAATTTAATTGATATGGCACTGAATATATAAATTTAGGTAAAATTTTCATTTTAATTATATTGGCCCTGCCTAACTATGCATATTAATATTTCTCCGATAACTTAAATTTGCTTTTATTTGTATACATTTTTTAGAATTTTGTCCATTTAGTTCCTGTTTGTTTTGCCAGGTATTTTATACTCTCTAGTGTTTTGTTTTGTTTTGTTTTGTTTTTGCTGGGCAATGAGGTTTAAGTGACTTGCCCAGGGTAACACAGCTAGTAAGTGTTAAGTGTTTGAGGCTGGATTTGAACTCAGGTACTCCTGACTCCAGGGCTGGTGCTCTATCCACTGCGCCACCTAGCTGCCCCTGTAGTGTTATTTTAAATGGGATAACTCTTACTATCTCTTCTTGAAGGGTTTTGTTTGTGATATATAGGAATGCTGATGTTTTATGTTGATTTAATTTATATCCTGGTACATTGCTGAAATTATTGTTTCAACTAACTTTTTAGTTGAATCTTTGGGATTTTCCAATTATATCATCATATCATCTATTGAAAAAGAGTTTTATTGTCTCTTTCTATATTCTGATTTACCTCATGAACTTTCATCTAAGAAACAGCATGTGAATTGGAAGGTTGAGTAGGGGAAGATTGAAGGACACTTCTCTGGATGATGGTGCTGACCAGATGTGATCCTGGTCAGCAGTTGTGGGCAAGGAGGAGCAAGCACACACCTGTTCACTTAATGAGACATCAAGAATCAATCAAACAGAAGTTGAGTATGACTTCAGACTTAGTGGGTCCTCTGCATCAGAAACCACCTTTTCACTCTGCAACACAATGCTAGAGAGCAGCAACCCCAAGGGTGTGGTAGTGTCCAGAACAGCAGCAGCAGGGCATGACATCCCATTTGGCTTCAACCCACAACCCATGCTGGAGGATATCCAATGCCTTCAGGCAAATTTTATAGCTTAAGGAGACTGAGACCAGTTCCAGAAATCAGAGAACCTCTTCCTGGCCCCTTTTGGGGAAGTGAGAGAGCTGGCAGAACTCATTTAGTGGAAGCCTGATGGTAGACCTGGACCCCTGTCTAAAGTGGAATGAGAGGCATTAGGGGAGGAACTCAGTGAGCTACATGGTAGCTCTCCCATCATGATACCATATTGACCTGCAACAAGCTGTTCTGGCCAAGATTGATACCAACCAACACTTTTACCTAGTCCACCTTGCTGGTGGCTCTTCCTACAAGTACACAGAATAGTCTCTTGAAGACATACTAAAGACTAAGAGCTTTGGCCCTGCTGCAAGAGCCACAGAATGTGTACCTGTCTCCAGAGGAGAAGTGGAACCTGTAAGCCTATAGAACAGGGATTGGAGTGTGGGCCTAGACAGGAGCTAGAATTCATGGGATTGACTAGCAGTGAAAAATGGGAACTCAAAAGCGTTCTCAAATTCTCCTTTAATTATGTTACTTGATCCTAGAAATGCAAGATTGTACTGATTGGGACACATGAATGGAGGAGGTCCTTCTCTGTTTGTCATTTTTTTTTCCTTTAATAAAATGGTTTGGGGATAGGGATCCAAGGTGGCAGAGGAAAGACAGTAACCTCTCAGAGCTCTTCACATGATCATGCCAAAAACCTCCAAATAATGCCATAACACAATTCCTGGAGCAGCAGATCCCACAAAAGGATGAGGTGAGATCATTTTCCAGCCAAAGACGGCTTAGAAAGTTAGCAGGAAAGGTCTGTTGTACTGGGGTAAGAGTGAAGCACAGCCCCACAGCAACTCAGGCAGATCTAGCCCCAGGCTGGCTGTGTCAGAGAAAGAGACCCCTGGAGCCTCTGAATTGGCTACAGTGCCAGCTTCTCTAGAACTAAGCTCATGGTCTGATGAGAGGGCTGAGTGGTTTTCTGGGGGGAGATTATAGGTGTCTCTGCTGGCACTGAGGCAGAATTCAATTGTTTTACCCATGCTGGGAATGAAGAAGCAGTCTTGAGTGGCAGCAGCCCAGGTAAACGAGGGGGCCATGACTCACCAGAGCTAGCAACCACAGTGAAACAGAATTTGTTTCTGGGTTAAAGAGCAAGTAGGCCTGGGGCTATTTACAGACTAGAGCACAGGCCAGGTGAATGGAGAACCTGCTTCTCCATAAATCATACCACCTGGGATACCCTGAAGCTTGGGACAGTGCAGCCTGGAAGCAGTGCCCCACCTTAAGAAGGAATTAAAAGTTGAGAAATAGGCCAGCAACATGAGTAGAGAGGGAAAAAATGTGGACCATAGAAAGTTTTTTTGGTGACAAGGAATATTAAGGTGTACTTTCAGAAGAGAATTGTGAGGTCAGGGCACATCTAAAGCTTCCAGGAAAAATGTGAATTGATCTCAGGCCATGGGAGGACTTCAAAGATAAAGTAAGAGAGGTAGAGGAAAAAAATGGAAAGAGAAATGGGGGTGAGGCAGGAAAGTCATGAAAAAAAGTCAACAGCTTGACTGGAAAAGAAGATACAAAAGCTCTCTGAAGAAAATAATTGATTAAGAATTAGGATTGAACAAATGGAAGCTAATGACTTAATGTGAAATCAAGACACAATAAAGCAAATCCAAATGAATGAAAAAAATAGAAGGCAATGTGAAAAAAAAACAATGATAAAAAATAAATGCTTTACAGATATTATCCCTTCATAATCAATTCCCACCTGTGCCCTCTGTCTAAATTTATTCCTATCATCTGCCCTAATACTGGGAAAGGTCTTATGAGTTAGACATATCATCTTCCCATGTAGGAATGCAAACAATTTAACCTTTTAACATCTCTCATGATTTGTTTTTCCTGTTTACCTTTTTATGCTTCTCTATATTTGAAAGTCAAATTCTCTGTTCAGTTCAGGTCTTTTGATCACAAATGCCTGAAAGTCCTCTTTTTCATTGAAGTTCAATTTTTTCCCCTGAAAGATTATACTCAGTTTTGCTGGGTAGGTGATTCTTGGTTGTAATCCCAGTTCCTAAGAGAAAGCATGGGTGTGAGTTGAATATGATGAGATGATTATCTAAAACAATAAAATTAAGAAGTTAAAAAGAAGAATGCACTTGGAGGAGAAAGGGAGAGGTAGAATGGAGTAAATTATCTGACATAAAAGAGGCCTGAAAGAGATTTTAAGATAGAGAGGAAGATGGGGGAAGGGCAGAGAAGAGTGTGTGAACCTTAATCTAGTTAAAATTGGTTGAAATAGAGAATAATATACACACTCATTTAGATGTAGAAATCTCTCTTAACATACATAAAAGTGGAAGAAAAGGAGATAAGGCTTATAGAAGAGAGGGCAGATCAGGGGATATAAAAGTCAGAAACAAAACACATTTGAGAAAGGACATAGTGAAAGGAGAGAGAGCAGGATAAACAAGGGGGAAATACTTTGAAAAAATATTATAGCAAGTTGCTCTGATAAATATTTCATTTCTCCAATATGTAGAAAACTGAGTAGAATTTATAGAAACAAGAACCATTCCTCAATCAATAAATGGTCAAAGAATATGAACAGGCAGTTTTCAGACAAAGTAATCAAAGTTATCTATAGTCATATGAAAGATGTTCTAAATCACTATTAACTAGAGAAATTCAAATGAAAAGAATTTAGCTGCCACCACATAGCTATCAGGTTGGCTAATATGACAGAAAAGGAAAATGACAAATGTTGAAAGGGATGTGGGAAAATTAAAGCACTAATGCATTGCTAATGAAGTTGTATACTTATTCAACCATTCTGGAAAGCAATTAGGAACTATGACCAAAGGGCTCCAAAATCAAGCATACCAAGCAAGAACACTACTAGTTCTGTATCCCAAAGAGATAAAAGACAAAAAGGAAAAGTACGTATATATACAAAAATATTTATAGCAGTTCTTTTTGTGGTAGCAAAGAATTGGAAATTGAGGGAATAGCCATCAATTGGAGAATGGCTGAACAGTTTGTTTTTTATGATTGTGATGGAATTCTACTATGCTATAAAATATGATGAACAGGATGCTCTCAGAAAAACCTGGAAATATTTACATGAACAGATAAAAAATAAAATTAGTAGGAGCAGGAAAACATTGTACACTGTAATAGCAGTATTGTATGATGATCTACTATGAATAACTTAGCTATTCTCAGCAATACTATGATTCAAGACAATTCTGAAGGACTTATGATGAAAGGTGATGTACATCTCCAGAGAAAGAACTTGTGGATCATCAACACAGATTAAAGATACTTTTTCTTTACTTAATTTTTTTTGGAGTATTTTTGTCTGTGGTTTCTTTCACAACATGACTTACATGGAAATGTGTTTTGTATGGCTACACATGTATAACCTATGTCAAATTTCTTGCCTCCTCAGTGATGGGGGAGAGGAGGGAGGGAGAGAATTTGGAACTCAAAATTTTGGGGGAAAGGATATTAAAATTGCTTTTGCATGTAATTGGGAAAAATAAAACATTAAATCAAAAAATTTTTTAAAGATTGTCATTATTACTTGTGTCATTTGAAAGAAAGGTTGGGGCTGAGCTGAGTATAATGGGATGATTCTAGAAAACAAAATTAAGTAGGAAAAGGTAAAAAGAAACAACTCTCTCATAAAAACTGGATGTGAAAGACAGAACTGATACAGAGGAAGCAAGTGTGGATGGAGCTCTGCTAGTGCTGGAACTTTACTATCCTGGGATCTGGAGCCAAAAGTCACAAAGGGGTCTGATGTTTTAATAATTTTTGAAAATTATTTTTTCTTTATTCCCTATACATACATCCCACACTGTAGGATAGAAAAGTCTTCTAAACTTATAAAGAAATAAGAGATGAGGGGACAGGATAAGGAAAGGACTTTTAGAAGGGTGTATAGATTAAGGTTTTGGAGGGTGGAGAAGAAAGTATGAGGGAAGGACTTTTAGGGAGTAGGTAGAATAAAAAATAGGATGGTAAGGAGAGAGAATAAAGAAGGGATTCTTTAAAAGGTTGTAGATTTAGGAGTTGGTGATTAGAACTAAACTAGACCTCTAAGGAGAGATAGGGTAAAAACAGACTAAAAAGGACAATAATAAAGTTAAAGTAGTAACTTTCCTATATGGGAAGATGATTGCCATTTATATACATATACATATATGTGCATATACATACATATGTATGGACAAATATATTATATATGACAGATAGATAGATAGATAGATAGATAGATAGATAGATAGATAGATAGATAGATAGACAGAATTAAAAGAGAGAGAAGAAACAGAAGAAATTTGAATGGAGGGGAATACATAGCTAGGTAGTACAGTGGGTAGAGTGCAAGGCCTGGAGTCAGGAAGAACGATCTTCCTAAGTTCAAATCCTGCCTCAGATACTTACCAGCTTGGTGACCCTGATGAAATCACTTAACCCTGTTTAGCTCAGTTCCTCATCTGTAAAATGAGCTAGAGAAGGAAATTTTCTAACTACTCTAGTATCTTTGCAAAGAAAACCCCAAATGGAGTAATAAAGAGTCAGTCATGAGTAAAAGACAAGAAAAAATAACTGTGAATATAAATGGGATGAGCTCCTCCATAAAAATGAAAGCAGATATCAGAATGAATTAGAAATTAGAATCCAGCAATATGTTATTTACAAGACACACACTTGTAAAGAAAGACAAACACAGAGTTAAAATAAAGGACTGTAGTAAAATCTAATATGCTCCAAGTGAACTTAAAAATAAGGGGGGGTAGCAATCATGATCTCAGATAGGTAAAAACAAAAAAAATTGTCATAAAATGAATCATCAGGGAAATGATATTTTGCTAAAAAGTACTATAGACAATGAAGTAATATCAAAAAGGTCATAGTAAGTTTTTCTGATAAATGCCTCACTTTTCATATACTGAGTATAGAACTGAATCAAATTTTTTAAAAAAGAGCCATACTTCAATTGATAAATGGTCAAATGATATAAACAGGAATCTTTCCAAAAAAGAAAAAAGAAATCAAAGCTATCTAGAGTCACATAAAAAATGCTCTAAATCACTATTGATTAGGGAAAGGCAAATTAAAAACAACTCTGAAGTACTCTTCCCTCATACCTATCAGAAGTGACAAATACTGCAGCAGATGAGGGAAAAATAGATATACTAATGGTGAAGTGGCAAACTGAGACAACCATTATGAAGAACAATCTGGAACTAGAACTAACAGACTTTAAAACTGTGCTTACTCTTTAACACAGCAATACTGAAATATCTGAAAGAGATCAAAGGAAAAGAACCTATGTATGCAAAAATATTGATAGCAGCTTTTTTCTGGTGGCAAAGAACTGGAAATCAAGGGGATGCTCATCAGAGAGCTCATCACTTTTCTTGCTTTCTAAAAAATATAGCTATATGGAAATTTACTTTGCATGATTTTATATGTATAATTAATATCACATTGCTTGCCTTCTCAGTGGATGGGGCAGGGGTTGAGAGAGAGTGAGAGAATTTAAGAACCACCAATTATTTTTAGAATGCTAAAATAAATAACTTAACAATTTAAAAGAAATGAGATGACTGCTTAAAAAGACATCTCTACTATTATATGAAAGACAATAAAAACAGACTACAAAGGTACTATTATTATTCAAAAGAAAGATTATAATTGTAACTTGGTTGGGCTGACAAAAAGTTGGTTTCTTCTATTACACTCATAATCACAGAGACTAATAAGTATTGACTCATACTGTCTACAGCAGCATTCAACTATAGGAAATTTACCATTTAACCAATAGGTTAGCTGCTGTTTCTAATGGTTTGACCATATGCTCTCTAATGATGAGCATAGAAGAAGGCATCATTTTGTGTTAACCTATGAAATTTTGGAAAATTTGCATAAGCTTTGTGTATAAATAGTATGGTTATAATATTTTTATTATAGTGCCACAAGATATTAAGCACAATACTTGCAAATAATGTCATTAAAATTTATATTCTTCCCAAACAATTAGTGGCGGGGGGGGGGGTCTACTCTGCTAGGTAGACTATGAGGTTTGCTAAAAGTTTTCTCACGTCTCAGAAAGATATTTGTATTGGCTGGTCACCTTTTCCCATGTAGTTATGAAAGTGGTATTGTTTTGTTTTGTTTTGTTTTTGTTTTGTTTTGTTTACATTTCCCTGATCTTTATGAGAAGACTTAGGGCTCCAAGGAGGAAGACAAGTTGAATTAACAGGATAAATTTTGCTATGGACTAAATGCAACTCTCCAAGAAACCAACTAATTGATGGTTATAAATTGAGTGACTTTCAATAGCCCAGAACTTTCTAAATATCCTTAAGTCAGGGTATGAAATTATCATTATGAAGCAATGTAAAAAATTATTAGATATGCAACAATGTATTCACTTTTTTCAATGAAAATCAAATTTAACTCAAAGTCAACAAAAGCAAGACTAGTGTAGTAAATTCAATGAAGATAACAATAAATGTAGTCCAGCTATCATTTAATATGGTATACACAAATGAGGTCAAATTTGAGTTGGTGAGTGTTGAATCTTACTGCCACCATCAGTCACTTTAGGCTTATGACACAGATGAGTTGGGTAATATCACTCTGCTGCATTGGAATATGAAGTGTATAAACCCTAACCTAAAAAAATATTGTGTGAAAGTTCCAAGTACCTAAAAAGCAGTTATACCTTTTAAAGTCATTTATTTTGTTTTGGGGTTGGTGTAAATAAATTTTGGTAGTGTATTTTAATAAACTTGTTTTCCCAAAAAAAATTCAATGTAAAAGTTGAAATAACTTAAGAAAGGTTATTGGTAATTACTTAAATTTTCAGCAATAATTTGAATTTGTTTAAAATCTTTTGTTGTCTCACTTTGTAAAATGTAAAAGACTGTTCCTTTGAGGTAGATAACTGAATAATTGATTTGAAGGGAAAATATAATTAAGCAGTTGAAACTAGTATAAGAAAAGAAATTAGAAGCAGTTTAAATAACAGAAATGCATAAGTAAAAAACAGATTTAGGAAATAGGATAAACTATATTTATCATTGGGATTCACAGATATTGAAAGAAAAAATTACAGTCATTGTTTCTTTTGTGGGGCAATGAGGGTCAAGTGTCTTGCCCAGGGTCACACAGCTAGTAAGTGCCAACTGTCTGAGGCCGGATTTGAACTCAGGTCCTCTTGAATCCAGGACCAGTGCTTTATCCACTGCGCCACCTAGCTGCCCCAGTTACTGTTTCTTTTTATGGAATCCTTCTTCTGCAAATACTCAAAAATTGAAATGACATCTTAAAAGCATATACACATTATATGTTGACAAAAAAATATTTCCAGAAAAATTTTGATGTGTTGGTAATAAATTCAATTTTAATTCTTTTCTTTCTGCACTTAACAAGCACCAAAATTATAAAAATCTCCACAAACACCATAGGGAAGAAAAATGTGATTCTATATGAAACCATACATATTTTAAAGAGGATATTAAAATTTAAGATTTATCCTGATAGTATCTTCTTTGAACTTCTTTCTTTTCTATTATGTATATTTTCTTTTATTTGCTCCAATGACTTTCTTTTTTAAAATGTTTATATTTTGGCAACATTCTTGCTAGTCCTCCTCTCCTCTGCCCCAATGCCCCATCCCACCAACAACAACAACCAAAAAAAAAAAAAAAACCCCGAAATCTTTCTAATGATAAACTTAGACAAGAAAGAAAAATACACCTTGCACCTTGAATTGATCCCTCACTGTCAGGACATGGATAGTTGCTTCACCACTTTCTAAAATTGCGTTTGGTTATTTCATTGATCAGAATTTTTAAGTCTTTCAAAAAATGTTTACAATGTTATTATTGTACATTGTTCCCTCATTTCTGCTCACTTCACTCTGATTCACCTATCTCTAAAGCCTTCTCTTTTGTAACCTCTTACAACATAATATTCCATTACATTTATATACCATAATCTGTTCAATCACTTAATGATCTTTGTTTCCAGTTTTTTGCTATAACAAAAGATCTATAAATATTAGATGTAATAAAAATTTTCATATTCATGAAATCTTTTCTAATTTTTATTTTATTTACATTACAGATGTAATAATAATATCTCTGGGTCAAAGAGTAAATAGAGTTTAATGACTTTTGATATAATTCCAAATTGCTTTCCAGAAGACTGGACCACTTCACAATTATACTAACAGTGCATTTATGTCCCAAAGACCCTCCAACACCTATAATTTTTATTTTCTGTCATATTTGCCAATCTGATGAGCATGACATGGAAACTGAGAGTTGTTTTACTTTGCATTTCTCTAATAGTAATGATTTAGACCATTTTTTCATTGGTCTGTTGATAGCTTAGATTTCTTCCTTTATGAAGTGCTTCTTGATATCCTTTGACTACTTATCTATTGAGGAATGGCTCTTAATTTTACTCTATTTGAATCAGTCCCTTCTTTAGCAAAGATTTTTTTTTTCATTTAGCTATTTCTTTTATAATTATAATTGCATTCATTTTGTTTGTGCAGAGGCTTTTCTTTGATTCTCTCTGGTCCTGACTTGGTCATGAACTCTTCCCCTATCCACAGTTAACCTTTTATATTTATGTTGCATATTCCTATGGATCTTATCTTGATATAGAATATAAGCTGTTAGGCTAAGTTTAATTTCTACAAAACTTTACCCAGCCATTGAGTTTGGTTTTGTTTGTGTGTTTTCTTTTTCTTTTTTTGGTCAAATGATTAGCACTTACTAAAGTCATTTCCATCTTTGGGTTTATCAAACATGATGTTAGTTCATTTCTTAATTTTGGGTGCCTAACCTGTTCCACTGATCAATCTTAAAAATGAAACTTTTTCAAAAACTGTATCTATGACCTCAGAGTAATTGCTTTTATCATATAAAGCAAATAATTGCTAAGAATAACATTGATGCTACTTTTTCTATTTGGCCAATTCTACCTTCCATGGCACTCTTTTCCTCATTGGCTTTTTGTACCTCTTTTAACATTTGGCCTAGTCTGTTTTTACTTCAGCTAAAGTATAATATATTCTTCTCCAGCCTTTTTTGTGTATCTCCCTGCTTCAAATGTGTTTTTTGTAAATAACATATTGTAGGATTCTAGTTTTTAATCCACTCTGCTACCTGCTTCCATTTTATAGAAGAGTTCACCCCTTTCACATTCACAATTATGATTACTGTATATTTCACTGCATTCTATTTTCTCCCTT
Organism: Dromiciops gliroides; assembly: GCF_019393635.1. Taxonomy (NCBI): domain Eukaryota; kingdom Metazoa; phylum Chordata; class Mammalia; order Microbiotheria; family Microbiotheriidae; genus Dromiciops; species Dromiciops gliroides. Next base: position 269,767,048 of record NC_057862.1, on the reverse strand, counting down.
GTTTGTACTTTTCTTTTTCCTTTCCCCATGTCCCTTCTCACTAGTGTTTTATTTCTAACTACCACCTCCCTCAGTCTACCCTCCCTTCTATCAGCTCCACCTCCTTTTTGTCCTTTCCAATTTCCCCTCCTAGTTTTATCCTCCCTTCTATCAGCACCCCACCCTTTTCTTTCCCCTTTCCCCTTTTACTTCCCTATATGGTAAGATAAAATTCTATGCCCAATTGAGTGTGTATGTTATTTATACTTTCTGCCAATTCAGATGACAGTAAGGTCAAAACAATGCTCACCCCTCCCTTCTTTCTCTCTATTATAAAAGATCTTTTGTGCCTCTTAATGTTATATGATTCTATCTTCCCTTTCCTTTTCTCCAGTATAATCCTTTTTGTTACCCCTTAAGGGTTTTTAAAAAAAATATCATAACATTACAATCAACTTATATCCATACCTTCTGTCTATGTGTTATCTGCCTTAATAAAGACACAGTTCTCAAGAGTTACAAATATCTTCTTCCCATGTAGGGATGCAAACATTTTAACCTTATTGAGTAACATGGTTTTTCTCCCTTTTTAGCTTTTCATGCATCTCTTGGATTTTGTAGATATTTGTACATTGAATTTTCCTTTCAGTTCTAAGATTTTCATTAGGAAAGCTTTAAAGTCCCCTGTTTTATTGAATGTCCATCTTTTCCCCTGAAAGATTACGATTAATTTTGCTTTGTAGTATATTCTTGGTTGTAATCCTAGTTCCTTTGCCCTCTGGAATATCATATTGTAAGTCCTCTGATCCTTTAATGTTTAAGCTACCAGGTCCTGTGTAATTCTTACTGTTGTTTCTTGATATTTAAATTATTTATTTCTAGATATTTGCAGTATTTTTTACTTTACTTGATAATTTTGAAGTTTTCCTTTAGGGGCCTCTTTCAGGAGTTAATTGGTAAATTCTTTCAGTGACTAGTTTTTCCTCTGGTTGTAAGACATTGGGGCAGTTCTCCTTGATAATGTCATGAAATATGCTATCTAAGCTCTTTTTTTGATCATAGTCCTCAGATAGTCCAATTATTTGTAGGTTGTCCCTCCTGGATCTATTTTCCAGGTATGTTGGTTTTCTGAAGAGGTATTTACATTTTCTTCTACTTTTACATACTTTTAAAAAAAATTTAGACTTTTATTTTCTAAATTACATGTAAAAGCAAATTTTGACATTAATTTTTTTTAAACTTTGTGTTCCAACTTCTCTTCCTCCCTCCCCTCCCACACCTACCCGAAGAACTCAAACAATTCAACATAAATTATACATGAATAGTCATGGCAAACATTTCTACCTTATCTAGGTTGTGAGTGGAAACAGGTAAAAACAAAACTTCAGATTAAGGAATTGTCCAAAAAAACTAAAGTGTTTCAGTCTGTTTTCAGATACCATCAGTTCTTTCTCTGTAGATGTACTGCAATTTTCCTAAGTTCTTCAGAGTTATATTGGATCATTGCCTTGCTGAAAATAACCACATGCTTCCCAGCAGACCATCTTACACTAATGCTGTTATTTTGTATACAGTACATTTCTCTCTGCTTCAGTTCATGTATGTCTTTCCAGGTTTTACTGATAGCATCCTGTTCATCACAATTTCTATATAGTACCTTGAACTTGACAGAGAATTTTCTTCATAATAGCCCATCAGAGTAGGTGCCATACATTTTGACATTGTAGTCAATCAATGTAACTATTTCCCTCCATTCCATTCCCTTCCAATAATATTTATTCCATTGTCTACCTTATTTTGCCCTAATCCTCCTCATAAGTATTTTGCTACTGACTGCCACCTCCCCTGCTCTACCCTCCCTTCATTCACCCTTCCCTACTTATCCTCTTCCCTCCCTACTTTCCGGTAGGGTTAAATAGATTACTCTTCCCTATTGGATGTGTGTGTGTTATTACCTCCTTGAGCCCTTCTGATGAGGTTATAGCCTTTGAGTTAATTCTGTTTTCTAAATTTTTCTTCCTCCCTCTCTCCTCAACTCTCCCTATAAAATCAAGCAATTCAATATATGTCATATATGTGCTGTTATGCCAAACATTTTCACCTTCCTCTAAAGTGTTTTGGTTTTTACAGCTCCCTCCCACAAACTTCCTTTCCCTCCTTCTTCTCTTCTCACCCCGCCCCCATCTCCTTCTCCTCCCACTTTTCCTCAGGGAAAAAATATATTACTATACCTGCTTGAGTATGTACGTTATTTCCCTCTTTGAGCCAATTCTGATGATAGTGAAGTTCACTCACTCCTCCTCTTCCCCTCCCCTCCATAGGCTTTTTTTTTTTGCAGGGCAATGAGGGTTAAGTGACATTCCCAGGGTCACACAGCTAGTAAGTGTCAAGTATCTGAGGCTAGATTTGAACTCAGGTACTCCTGAATCCTGGGCCAGTGCTTTATCCACTACGCCACCTAGCTGCCCCCTTCCATAGGCTTTTTTCTTGTTTCCTTTCTATGAGCTACTTCTCCCTATTCCACCTCTCCCCTCTGCCAGTCTATTCCTTCTACCCCTCACCCTTATTTTAAAAATGTATTTTCTGGGATCATCCTGTTTGTCATTTCCTAAAGCACTTGACCATTCCACCACAATCATATAACACAGTTTTTTCCATTATTCCTCAACTGATGGACATAACCTTGATTCTCATTTCTTAGCCTCCACCAAGAGTTGCTATAAATATTTTTTGTACAATTTCGCCCCCTTTTATCTTTTCCATGATTACTATTAACTGTTTCCCTTCGATCCTATTCCCTTCCCCATGATATTTATTCTATTATCCATCTTCTTTCATTCTAACACTGTTCAAAAGCATTTGCTTCTGTCTGTCCCCTCCCCCACTCTTCCCTCCTTCTTTTGCCCCTCTCTCTTTATCCCCTTCCCCATCTATTTTCCTGCAGGGCTAGAGAGATTACTCCACCCAATTGAGTGAGTACATTATTTCTTCCTTGAGCCAATTCTAATGAGATTGAGGTCTTTGAGCCAATTCTGATGAGTGTTAGGCTCTTTTACTGCCCAGATTAAATAGATTACTCCACCCAGTTGAGTGTGTCTGTTAGTCCTTCCTTCCTAGCCAACTCTGATGAGTTTAAGGTCTTTGAGCCTTTTCTAATGAGTGTAAAATTCATTTACTGCCCTGCTCCTCTTCCCCCACTCCACAAGCCTTTTACTGTTTCTTTCATGTAGTATTTCACCTCTGCCCAACCCTCCCCCCCAGTGTATTCCCCTCACCCCTCAATTTAACCCTAAGGATGTCATTATCGGGCAACTAGGTGACACAGTGGACAAAGCACCACCCCTGGACCCAGGGGAATCCCAGCCAAAATCCGGCCTCAGACACAAGACAGTTACCCACTGTACGACCCCAGGTATGACCCCCAACTCCAATTTTTTATAGTTCTCTAGGGTCTTGTATTTGAAAGTCAAATTTGCCAGTCAGTTCAGGTCTTTTCATCACAAATATCTGAAAGTCTTCTTTTTCATAAAAAGTCCCATTTTTTCCACTGAACTATTATGCTGAGTTTTTTCTGGGTAGGTGATTCTTGGTTGTAATCCCATTTCCTTTGCCCTCTGGAATATCATATTCCATGCCCTCTGGTCCTTTAATGTAGAAGCTGCTAGATCCTGTGCTGTCCTGACTGGGACTCCACAGTACTAGAATTCTTTCTATTTGGCAGCTTGCAATATTTTCTCCTTGACCTGAGAGCTCTGTAATTTGGCTATAATATTCCTAGGAGTTTTCCTTTGGGGATCTCTTTCTGGAGGTGATCAGTGGATTCTTTCAATTTCTATTTTAGCTTCTTCTTCTAGAATTTCAGGGCAATTTTCCCTGAGAATATCTTGGAAGATGATGTCTAAGCTTTTTCCTTGATCATGGTTTTCAGGTAGACCAATACTTTTCAAATTATCTCTCCTGGACCTATTTTCCAGGTCAGCAGTTTTTGCCAGAAGATATTTCACATTGCCCTCTATTTTTTTTATTCATTTGGATTTGCTTTATTGTGTCTTGGTTTCTCATAAAGTCACTGGCTTCCATTTGTTCAATCCTCATTCTTAGGCAATTATTTTCATCAGAGAGCTTTTCCATTTGGCTTTTCAAGCTGTTGACTTTTTTCTCATATCTTTCCTGCATCACCCTCATTTCTCTTTCCATTTTTTCCTCTACCTCTCTAACTTTATCTTCAAAGTCCTTTTTGAGCACCTCTATAGCCTGAGACCAATTCATATTTTTCTTGGAAGCTTTAGATATAGGGGCCCTGATGTAGACATCTTCCTCTGAGGGTGCACCTCGGTCTTCCTTGTTACTGAAGAAACTTTCTATGGTCCTCACCTTTCTCTGTCTGCTCATCTTGCCTTTCCTTTACTTGACTTTTAGCTCCTTAAAGTGGGGCACTCTTTCTGGGCTGCAGTATCTCAAGCTTAAGAAGTCCCAGGTGGTATGATTTAAGGAGAATCAGGTTCTTCACTCACCTGGCCTGTTCCCTGGTCCTTAGATGACCCCAGACCAACTTGCTAATCAACCAGCTTTGTATGTTGTGGTTGTCAGCTCCAATGAGCCTGTACCCCTCCCCCACCTGGGCCACTGCTACTCAAGCCTACCTCCTGGTTCCCAGCAGGGGTGAAAAACCCAAGTTCTGCCTCAGCACCAGCATAGACCCTTGTAGTCTTCCCCTTGCCCAGGGCTCAGCCCTCTCACCAGACTGTGAGCTTCATTCCAGATGACACTGGTGCTTCAGCTGATTCAAAGGCTCTGGGAGTATTTTTCTCTGGTGAGGCCTTCCTGGGACTGGATCTGTGTCAGGGTGACTGTGGGGTTGGGCTGCACTCCTGTATTAGCACAGCAGCTCCATCCTTCTGACCTTCCAAGCCATTCTTGGTTAGAAGATGATTTCAGCACATTCTTCTGTGAGTTTTGCTGCTCCAGGCATTTTCCTATGGCATTCTTTGGATGTTTGTTGGAGCAATTGTGTCATGAATTCAAGAGCTCACTGTATTTCCTCCACCATTTTGGCTCTGCCCCAGAAGTCTACAGTGTGGTTCTTAGCTTTGACGAGCCTGTTCACCTCTCCCATCTGAGCCTCCTACCACTCAGGATTTCTTCCTGGTTCCCTGCTGGGGTGGGACAGCCGAATTCTTCCCCATTCCACTGATACCCGTTCAGTTTCTGCCTGCCCCCCCATAGAGGCAATCTGCCCTCTCACTGGACCTCACACTCAGCTCTAGAAGATGCCAGGACTGTAGCTGATTCAGAGGCTCCAGGGTAAATTCCTCTGGCAGCATGTCTGGTGTGTCAGTCAGCTCGATCGTGGGGTTTAACTTTACTCATGGTCCAGTATAGCCCCCTGAAATCTATCTGTAGCTGGAGAATAATCTCAGCCTGTATTTTTGTGTGTTTTTCTGCTCCAGGGGTTCTTTTATTGCTGTTTTGGGGGTGATTATATCAGGAGCTCTGTGGGTTTGTTGTCTTTCCTCCACCATCTTGGCTCCCTACTTTTACATACTTTTGATTCTGCTTTACTTCTTCCTGTTATCTCATTGAGTCATAAGCTTCCATCTGCCCAATTCTGATTATGAAGAAATTTTTTTCTGCAGTCAGCTTTTGCTCCTCCTTTTCCATTTGGTCAATTACATTTTTTAGTGAGTTGTTTTCCTCAATTTTTGTCCTTTTTCGAAGCAGTTGATTCTCTCTCACATAATTCTCATTTCTTTTCCCAATTTTTCTTCTACCTCTCTTATTTGGTTTATAAAATCCTTTTTGAGCTCTTCAAAGAGAGCTTTTTGGTCTCAAGACGAATTCTTCTTCCCCTTTAAGACTTCACATGTAGTTTTATCATTATTGGCCTCCTTGGAGTTTATGTTTTTGTTACTATGTAATATTATGGTTATGTCACCATAGTAATTGTCAATGGTGAGGGTTCTTTTCTGTTTCTTATTCATATTTTAGCCTCTTTTTTGTCTTTTAAGGTTGAGTTCTGTTCCTGGGATACAGCATGCACTGTCCCAAGTTTCTTTTGCTGGGGGCCAGGGCTGAGTCATTGGCTTTCTTTTCAGAGGCATCAACAGTTTCCAGATTACTCACTGCACTGGAGTGGCCCAGCCTAGTTGGGCCTATTGGGTTACAGAAACCCCAGCTGGCAGATTGCCTTCTGCTTTGGGCCTGGAGGCCTCACAACTGGCCTTCTGTGCCACTAGCTTGCTGAGCTTGGACCTCAAGTCCTTTAGCTGTTGATCTGTGCTGTGGCTGAGATTTTTGCTGATTTGTCCCAGATGAAACAAACCTTTCCTGAAGATCTTCTAGGTTATCTTGAGTTGGAATATTGCTTCACTAATTTTTTTTCGCATGTTTTACATCTCTAAAATCTGTTGAGAGGATTCATTTAATGTTGTTTCTGAGGGGAATATTGGAGAGCTCAGGCAGCCTCCTGGTTTCACTCTGCCATTTTGACTATATTCCTAGAACTCTTCCCCAGTCTGTTTTTAAGGTGTATTTTATTTAGTATTTTTTGTCTCTCCTTTACCAAGTTGTTGACTTTTTTCATGATTTTCTTCCCCACTCTCATTTCTCTTCCCAATTTTTCCTCTTCCTCTATTACTTTATTTTCAAAGTCCTTTTTGAGCCCTTCCATGTCCTGAGGCCAATTCATATTGTTCTTGGATGCTTTGGATGTAGGAGCTTGGACTTTTTTTATCTTCTGAGTGCCACCATAGTAATTTTCTATGTTCAGGGTTTTTTCTGTTGTTTGCTCATTTTCCCAGCCTATTTCTTGCCTTTATCTCTTTTTTAAAGCAGGGCGCTGTTCCCAGGGTGGAGGGCACACTGTCCCAAGTATCAGGGACAGTGCAACTGTTTTCAGAGATACTTCTAGTGACCTATAAATTTTCAGTTATTCCAAGGTGTCATGTTCTAAGGAGAGGTGTATTTACTACTCTCCTGACCTATGCTCTGATCTGTGAGGGATCACAAGCTCTCTTTTCTGTTTTGGACCTATGACAAGGACCCCTGCTCCACAGCAGCTACAAGATATGGTGTGCTACTGCTCCTCCTGGCCCTGATACTGCCACCCAGGACTACAACCTGGATTTGAGCCTAGACAAAGCAACAGAGTCCTGCCTCAGTGCCAGCAAAGATAACCCTGTAATCTCTTTCTGGCCAGTTGTTTGACCCCTTTACCATTTGTGGATTGAGAGTCCTGGAAGCACCTGCTACCCCTACTGAGTAAGTGGTTCCCAAGGCCTGCTCCTATTTTTCTGGGGCCAGGTCTGTGCTTCCATAGTCTGTGCTGGTGCAGCCTAGGCTGATTTACTCACACCCCAGAACAAGAGACCTTTTCTGATGACCTTCTAAGTTTTCTTTGGCTGGAAAATTACTTCATACTGTCCTTTTGGGGGTTTTGCTGCTCCAGGAATTGTCTTATGGCATCATTGAAATGAATTTGGAGAGGTTTGGGGGTTTTCTTGGGAGAATCAATGCCTTTCCTCCACCATCTTGGCTCTACCTCCAGGGAAAAGCACTTCTTATGGGAAAGGGTATATCTTTAACTATTTCCAAACAACAAAACAGAAATGACAGATCAACTTTTTTTAAAAAAACCTAGAAAACTAACAAATTTTAAAACCTGAATTGCCAAAATAGATATTTTGAACATCAAAGTAGAGATGAACAAAAGTATAAATAAAATAACAACAATAAAATTGATAAAGGAAACTAGATGTAATTTTGAGATGGGGAATAAATAAAATAGATAAGTCACTAACTAGTATGATTTTAAAAATCAAAGAAGAAAACCAAATTGCCAAAAATTAGAAGAGCAGTAATCAAATCAAGTGCAAAAAAATAAATAAAGGGAATTATTAGAAACCATTTTGCCCAATTTACCAACAAAATTGAAGATGGATCTACAAAATTATAAGATACCCAGTTAATGTAAAAAGAAATTGAGAATTTACATAGTCTAGTCTCAGAGGAAAGAAAAAGACATGAGTTCACCTCTTATAGGAAAAAAAATCAGAGTCTTCGATCAAACATTAAAAGAACAATTAATTCTAATATTAAAGTAACTATTTACAAAAACATTAAAACAAGTCCTATCAAGTTGCTTTCAGAACACAAATACCAGAAAGTGAGAAATAAGAAAAAGGACATTATAACCTAATATGCATAATTAATTTTGACACAGAATTTAAAATAAAATATTAGCAAAGATACTTCAACATGTCAAAATATATTCTGTGACTATATAAAATAGATACTAGTGTCAAGATAATGGAATGTGATAGATGAGATTTGGCAGATACTCTGGGAGCCCACCTGAGTGGATTACTGGCTCACTTATAGTTGACTAGATTCTAAGCACATCTGGCTGGTACTTGAGAATACTTAAGAAAGCATGGTTTGGAGCAGCTAGGTGGCGCAGTGGATAAAGCACTGGCCTTGGATTCAGGAGGACCAGAGTTCAAATCCAGCCTCAGACACTTGACACTTACTAGCTGTGTGACTCTGGGCAAGTCACTTAACCCCAATTGCCTCACCCCCCCCCCAAAAAAAAAAAGAAAGAAAGAAAGCATGGTTCTCAGAAGCTAAAAAAATTTTAACTTCCGGCCCAGTCAACCAACCAGCTTGAAGAAACTCCCATTGCTGGGAGGGGACAGGAAGGAGGAAGGAGAGCCTGAGCAGAGAGTTCTGTCTCTTTTGGTTCCAGACATCATGGTGGCGGCAGAGGACTACACAGAGGAGTTGAGGAAAGATGGGATTGCCAGATTGTAGGAATACTGTTCTCAACCTTTCTCTTTCTTTTGCTATCTTTCAGTAAACCCTTGGAAAACTTAAACTTTTTTATCAGTGATTTTAGTCAGTTTCCCCCCAAAACTGGGTGGACAGATTAGAACCTACATTTAGAAATTTAAATTTGCAGCCTAACAAAGTCTATCATAAGATCTATTTGGTCTTTTGTTTGCCTCTTGAAGTAGGCTTAGAAATTTCTGCCAGTTTATTGTTTCATTTTGAGAGCCCTTGTCTTGAAGTTGGGGTCTGTATTGAGTCAGATCATTTATTATTTCAGTTTGGGAGGCAGACTCAGATGTAAGCTGGGGCCTGGATTTTCTTCGTCTTATATTTTAGTATGATAATTTTCTCTTGCTCTGGCCCAGATTTCCCAATAAAGTGAATGTTCAGGTGGATATTCACTTAGGGTTCTTTGCAAATTCCTCAATGTTTGGGGATCAAATGGCCCATATTTGGGCCATTCTTCCTGTAATTCCTCATGCCACATAAAACAAAGTCTGATAAGCTCTCCTCTGGTCATGGTTGTATCTAGTCTAAGTTTTCCCTTATTCCAATCCATGAGTAGCTTTCCTAATGGGCAATCCCAGGGAATCATCTTTATCTTAATATCATCCAGGACTTGCCAAATTTTCCATACAATATAACAAAGCCACACAAAAACAAAAAGAGGAATAAAAAAATATTCATTAAATTCAAACTGGCCAACATTTCTGATTAGTGAAGGTAAAGGGGTACTTAGGAAGTTTAAAAGATCCATTTGAAAATTTAAAACTGCTGATACTTAGCAGTACTTTCCAATTTAAGGGGACAGGGGAGGGGAAATCTTACCCAACCAGAAAGAAGATCAGAAGACAAATGTTTGGTTTTCCTCTTCATGTCCAGCCAAACTGTGTAATTTAAATTTCTAAATGTAGGTTCTAATCTGTCCACCCAGTTTTGGGGGGAAACTGACTAAAATCACTGATAAACAAGTTTAAGTTTTTTAAGGGTTTATTGAAAGATAGTAAAAGAAAGAGAAAGGTTGAGAACAGAATTCCTACAACCTGGCAATCCTATCTTTCCTCAACTCCTCTGTGTAGTCCTCTGCTGCCACCATGATGTCTGGAACCAAAAGAGACAGAACTCTCTGCTCAGGCTCTCCTTCCTCCTTCCTGTTCCCTCCCAGCAATGGGAGTTTCTTCAAGCTGGTTGGTTGACTAGGCCAGAAGTTCAAATTTTTTTAGCTTCTGAGAACCATGCTTTCTTAACTACTCTCAAGTACCAGCCAGATGTGCTTAGAATCTAGTCAACTATAAATCAGCCAGTAATCCAGTCAAGTCAGCCAGTAATCCATTCAGGTGGGCTCTGGAGTATCTGCCAAATCTCATCTATCACATTCCATTATCTTGACATTAGAAATACATGGTTTGTATAATATTCAGAAAACTAAAATTAATATTAACAAAAAATTAATCAATAGTATATCAAGACAAACTATCCAACCTATTTCTCCTTTAAAAAAAAATTTTAAGTATAGAAATAAGTGGACCTTTCCTTATTATGGTAGATTCTTTTGGTATTGGTCACATTAAATGAAGAAATTTTGAATGTTGTGAATAAGTTCACTTACCTTGGCCATATACTTTCCAGGGCTTCTCATATAGATGATGAGGTTGATACATGCATTGCCAGAGCTAGGTCAGCATTTGGTAGTTTCCAAAAGAAAGTGTGGAATAGAAGAGGTATTAGGATGCATATCAAACCGACAGTCTATTGAGCTATTGTGCTGACTTCACTGTTTTATGCCTGTGAAACCTAAACAGTCTATCAGTTCCATGGCAGACAACTGATTCACTTCCATTTTAATTGTCTAAGGAAGATTCTGAAGATTACCTGGCAAAATAAGGTACCGGATACTGATGTTCTCTCTCCAGTTGAACTGGAAAGCATTCAAATCATACTACAGAGAGACTCTGATAATCTGGCCACATAGCCTGAATGCCAAATATATGCTTACCCAAAGGACTATTTTATTAAGAACTCAGACCAAGCAAGCGTTCACACAGTGATCAGAAGAAGGACACTCTCAAGGTCTCTCTGAAGAACTTTAGCATTGACTTTGCTAATGCAGGACCACCCAGCATGGAGAGCCTGTATCAAAGAAAATCTTGTACTCCATGAGCAAAATGAAATCACACAATCACAAAAGAATCACCAAAAAAAAAAAATGTGACCTGCGCAAACCCAGAAAAATCTCTATTCCAAATGTTCTAATGGACTACTTGTGTCCAATCTATGATACAGCCTTCCTAACTCAGAGTGGACTGATCAGCCACAGACACACTAAACCTTGACCCCAACATTGTGATATCATCAGTCTTCTTTGAAAATGAAGGACAGAAGAGGTCAAGCAAAATTATACTACAAAGAAGTAATCATCAAAATGACTCCATACATGTTAAAGAAAAGTTAATCAGTTGAAAATTAAGTACCCACACACAGAAGCAAATGACCATCTTAACATGGTGTTAATTAAACCCAACAAATGTAACTCCTGAGGTTAGGTCTTAGCATATTCCAAATTAGAACCTCTAACTTAAGGAAGAGGCAGGCCAAATATTCCTCTTCACACTGTACTGCTAACTCACCTTTACAGGGCTTACTCAACCATACCTTAGAAACCTCTTCATCCTGGAAGCTCATTCTACCCATGGACTACTTCACACACTAAAAGTGCACTTTGAGAAGATGATAATTATAACTCTTAAAAATGTTATCACTTACCATAGATAAATTAGGAGAGGAAGGAATAGTGTACCTATCAGATCTTTGGAAAGGAAAACAGTTTTTGACCAAACAAGATATAGAGTATATTATAAAATGCAAAATGGATGATTTTGATTATATTAAATTAAAAATTTTTTGTACAAACAGAAGCAATGCATCCAAAATTGGAAGGGAGGCAGAAAGCTGGGAAACAATTTTTGAGGCCAGTGCTTCTGATAAAGGCCTCATCTCTAAAATATATAGGGAATTAAATCAAATTTATAAGAATCCAAGTCAATCCCCAATTGAGAAATGGTCAAAGGATATGAACAGGCAGTTTTCTGATGAAGAAACCAAAGCTATCTATTCCCATATGAAAAAATGCTCTAAATCTCTAATGATTAGAGAGATGCAAATTAAAACAACTCTGAGGTACCACCTGACACCTATCAGATTGGCTAAAATGACAAAAAAGGAAGATAATAAATGTTGGAGAAGCTGTGGGAAAATTTGAACACTAATGCATTGTTGGTGGAGCTGTGAACTGATCCAACCATTCTGGAGAGCAATTTGGAATTATGCCCAAAGGGCGATAAAGCTGTGCATACCCTTTGACCTAGCAATTCCACTTTTAGGTCTTTTGCCCAAAGAAATCATGGAAGGGGGAAAGGGACCCACATGTACAAAAATATTTATAGCTGCTCTTTACGTGGTAGCAAGGAATTGGAAGTTGAGGGGGTTTCCATCAATTGGGGAATGGCTGGACAAGTTGTGGTATATGAATACAATGGAATACTATTGTGCTGTAAGAAATGATGAGCAGGAGGAGTTCAGAGAAACCTGGAGGGTCTTGCATGAGCTGATGATGAGTGAGATGAGCAGAACCAGAAGAACATTGTACACAGTATCATCAACATTGAGTGTTGACCTACTGTGATGGACTATATTCTTCTCACCAATGCAATGGTACAGAAGAGTTCCAGGGAACTCATGATAGAAGAGGATCTCCAAATCCAAGAAAAAAAAAACTGTGGAGTATAGATGCTGATTGAACCATGCTATTTCTTTTGTTTTGGGTGCTGTTGTTTTTTTTTTCTATTTTGAGGTTTTGCATCACTGCTCTGATTTTTTGTCTTGTAACAGGATTAATGCAGAAATAGGATTAACATTATGTGTATATATATGTGTGTATATATATGTATATAGATATTTAGATATATAGACATAACCTATATCAGGTTACCTGCTGTCTAGGGGAGGGGGGGAGGGAGGGGAGGGAGGGGAGGGAGGGAGAAAAATCTGAAATTGTAAAGCTTGTATAAACAAAAGTTGAGAACTATCTTTACATGTAACAGAAAAAATAAAATACCTTATACATAAAAAAAAATGTTATCACTACTAGGGCACTTAAAAAGAGTATATGTTCATAGAAGGGTGGATGGGAGTTGACTATGATGAGTTAATATAAAAAAACAATTAGATGTGAGAAAGAGGGAAATAGGAGAGGAGAGGGATAAGAGAAAGGAAGGGGACAGATAAAAGGAAAGACAGATTGGGGGAGGTGGTAGTCAGAAGCAAAACACTTATGAAGAGGCACAGGGTGAAAGGAGACAGAAAGAGAAATAGGGGAAATGTGTTTTTCATGATTGCATATGTGTAACTTATATTAAATTGTTTACCATCTCAGGGAGCAGGAAGGAAGGTAGAGAATTTGGAACTCAAAAAATTTTAAATGAATGTTAAAAATTGTTTATCCATGTAATTGAAGTGGGGAATTATTTTTTTTAAGTATTTTTGCCCCTGAGATCTCACTTTCTTATCGACGAGTTCCTCCCAGAACCTCCAATTTTAAGAGTATGTCAAAGGATATGAATAGGCAGTTTTCAGGTGAAGAAATTAAGCTCAAAAAAGCTTAAAATTAAGCTTAAAAAAAAGTTCTAAATCACTATTTATTAGAGAAATGCAAATTAAAACTACTCTGAAGTACCAACTATACCCAAAGGGCTATAAAATCGTGTATACCCTTTGACCCAGCAATACCACTATTAGGTCTTTTTCCCAAAGAGGTCATAAAAAAGGGAAAAGGACCCACAAGTACAAAAATAATTTTAATTGCTCTTTTTGTGGTGGAAAAGAATTGGAAGTTATGGGGATGTCCATCAATTGGGGAATGGTTGAATGAGTTTTGGTATATGAATGTAATGGACTACTATTGTGCTATAAGAAATCATAAGGGCAGCTAGGTGGTGCAGTGGATAAAGTACTGACCCTGGAGACAGGAGGACCTTAGTTCAAATTTCATCTCAGACATTTACCAGCTATGCGACCCTGGGCAAGTCACTTAACCACAATTGCCTTAAACATCCAGAGCCATCTCCAGTCATCCTGATGTATATCTTGCCACTGGACTCGGATGACTCTATAAGAGAGAGTGAAGTTGGTGACCTTGCACAGTCCTACTTCATTAAAATCCAATTCAGTGCAAATCAGGGCATTACTCTAATCCTTTTGGAGAACTAAGGACAAACAACAACAAGAAATGATGAGCAGATTTCAGAAAAACCTGGAAAGACTTACATGAACTGATGCTGAGTGAAGTGAGCAGATCCAGGAGAACACTATACACAGTAACAGCAACATGTGTGTGATAGACTTAGATCTTCACAGCAATACAATGGTCCAAGACAATTCCAAAACACTCATGATGCAAAATGCTCTCTAGATCCAGAAAAAGAACTATGAAGTCTGACTGAATATGAAAGCAAACTGTTTTCACTTTATTTGGTGTTGCTTTCTGATTCTTCTTTCTTGTGTTTTTTCTCCTTTGTTCTAATTCTTCTCTCACAACATGACTAATGTGGAAATATGGTTAATATGATTATACTGTATAAACTATGTCAGATTCTTAGCTGTCTTTGGAAGGGTTGAGGGAAGGGAGGAAGGGAGAAAAATTTGGAAATCAAAATCTTACAAAAATGAATGTTGAAAACTATCTTTATATATAATTGGAAAAAATAAAATAGAATACTATTTTTAAATGATACATATCTACCAATATCTTCAAGGTATTAATTGTCCTCAAGAATTAATTATCTAAGTGTTTTAAGAAATGGACTATTCTTGGTGACCTAAATAAAAATCAAGACTATGAAGAAGCATTTCACTCTCTAGTAAGTTTGACCAGGGCTCCAGTATGGCTAACCCAGAGGCAAGAAAGCTGTACTCAAATGAATCAATACTATATCCTTGCTGAATACCTTATGCATGCTATGGCTAAGCACAGCTCCTGCTGTTAACTAGAAGTGTTCTATGTCATTCCAATTTCAAATCTGAAAGAGATTGTCTTGAATCTGGCTCAGCCTATAACAATTGGTGTTACCTGCCAATAATGGAACAGAATGACCTCAGTAAGGTGGGGGGGGGGGGTGGATGCAGAGAAAGGTAAGCCATGGATAGTCTCCATGCTTCCAGAATTAATGACTAAATGCCATGTACTGCCTGTTTCTCCAGGGGAATCAGAGAATAAACTAGTTAAGGGCATTCAGCATCTAGAAACAAATGTGAACAAGTTCTGTGTTTTTAAGTACCATGTTCTGAAAACCATAAATGCTATAAACTGTCATTTGTTGAATTTGCATTTTTCATTGTTTTGTTATTTGAAAGTGATAGAGATCTATAAGCCCACCAGCTATGTTAGTCCTGGCACTTACCTAAATACTTGAACTTTGAATTAATTGTTTCCAAAGGAACTACCTGGAACTTTCATGTTATTTGGGAGGACAGAGGGAACTATGCATAGGAAATTTTTGTTGGCTCTAGTACAAGGCACTGGAAAGATATTTGAAAGGACAATGCTTTAGTTTCCCCAACACCCCAGAAATTTTTCAAGAATTGAGGGTATATACAAATGTGCCAAATGTACCCACATTGATTTTCTCATAACAATCAGTGATCAACATAAGTTTTAAAAGTTGAAAAGGGTGACACCTTCTTCTCTCTGGGACTTTCAGTGATAGCCTTTATGGAGTGGGCTTCAGAGGTCAGGCCCCAGAAGTGGCAGTACTTATGGCAGCATTTGGCACAGAAGAGTAGAAGAGTGCTTAGGCTTTATTAGTAGCAATGATTATGGCAGCACTTGGTCTACTATAGGGGGTCAACACCAGAGTGTTTGGCTCAGGAAAGGGAACCAAAATTCAGCCCTGGCACAGAAGGCAGTTCTTTACCCTAGCAGAGTTGGAATTAGTCTGTTGATGCTCACTCTAGCATCAGCAAGCAGTGGTACAGACTGCAGTGGCAGCATAGGAGGTTGCTAGTTTTCTTCCCCACCAACTCCCTCTAGTGTTGCCTATGCCAGGCACCTTTTCAAGATTAGGGCTCCTCAGTAACAATCCTAGAGCCCTTTAAGTGGTGGAAGGTTTTCTAGTACTTTGCAATCAAGGAGTGGGAATTATCTGCTTTTTATGTTGGTTAGTTTTTCCTTAGAAGATACTGTAAATTGAGGACATCTAGGTGATGCAATGGATAAAGCATTGGCCCTGGATGCAGGAGGACCTGAGTTCAAATCTGGCCTCAGACACTTCACACTTACTAGCTGTGCGACTCTGGGCAAGTCACTTAACTCTCATTGCCCTGCTCCCCTCCAAAAAAAAGATATTGTAAATCTTCTCAAGACCTCAAGGGTCCAAGGACTTGAGATGTTGAAATAGTTCCTTAGTAGCCTAAGAATAAAAGTTAGCCCTCAGGGAGGCAGGCTTTGACTGACACCTTCATATGGGCATCCCAGAGGTAAGGAAGCAGTGCTCAACTAAATCTACATATATAATCTACATTATAGCTGAGTATATACTTTCCATGCTATGGTTAATTGAATTTTCTGTTGTCAGTTGTTGGAAGGTCTACGAGTATTTTCTTTCATTCTAATTCTAAACCTGAAGCATGAGACTGGCCTAAATCAGGCCTGCCATGTAGAAAAAAAAAAAAACACATTCCTTGTTGTAAAACCCTACTTTTGAAAGAATAAGGATGCTCTCTCCAATTAGGTTTCCACTGATGATTTATCTATCACCATCAGCATTGCCAGATTTATATCTGAATGTATTTTAAATCTTTCAACCTTAGTAGGACCTACCAGAGTTCGAATACCATTCCTTTAAGAAATGCATTTTCCTGGTCAAAGGATATGAACAGGCAGTTTTCAGATGAAGAAATCAAAGCTATCTATTGTCATGTAAAAAAATGCTCTAAATCACTACTGATTAGAGAAATGCAAATTAAACAATGCTGTCATACCACCTGACACCTATCAGATTGGCTAATATGACAAAAAAGGAAAATAATAAATGTTGGAGAAGCTATAGAAAAATTAGAACACTAATGCATTGTTGGTGAAGTTGTGAACTGATCCAACCATTCTGGAGAGCAATTTGGAAATATGCCCAAAGGGCTATGGGATTGTGCATATCCTTTGACTCAGGAATACCACTATGAGGTCTATATCTCAAAGAGATCATAAAAAAGGGAAAAGGACCCACATGTACAAAAATATTTATAGCAGCTCTTTTTGTGGTGGCAAAGAATTGGAAATTGAGAGAATACCCATCAATTGGAGAATGGCTGAACAAATTGTGGTGTATGAATATAATGTAATACTGTAAGAAATGATGAGCAGGCAGATTTCAGAAAAACCTGGAAAGACTTAAGTGGACTGATACTGACTGAAGTGACATTGTACACAGTGACAGCAACATTGTATGATGACCAGCTGTTATAGTCTTAGCTCTTCTCAGCAATACAATGATCCAAGACAGTTCCAAAGAATTCATGATGGAAAATGTTCTCCACATCCAGAAAAAAACAGCTGTGGATTCTGAATGCAGATTGAATCATACTTGACATTAACTTTTGTTTTTGTTTTTGCTATTTTTGGTTTTTAAGGTTTTTTCCTTTTGTTCTGATTCTTCTTTCACAACATGACTAATGCAGAAATGTGTTTAATGTGATTGTACATAAATAACCTATATCAGATTGCTTACTGTCTTGGGAAGCAGGGAGAAAAGGGAGGGAGAAAAAATTGAAACTAAAAATCTTATGAAAACAAATATTGAAAATTATCTTTATATGTAACTGGAAAATAATAAAATGTTTTTATCATTAAAAAAAGAAAATAAGGGAAATATAGATATAGATATATATAGTCAATGCCAGAGGGATGGTGAACAAAGGTTGCCAAATAAAGTTCCTGTCTCAGTGGAGTTTAAAAAAAAAAAGAAAAAAAAGAAGTGCATTTTCCATTCTACACCAACATGTGGCATCAGAAATGACATTTATATAAAACTTTATTCATGTTATACATGAGGAAATTGAGGCTTAGAAAAGCTATGTAAGTTGCCCAAGGAAACACAACTTCCAAGTAAAAGATCAGAATCCAGTTCCCTCAATTCTAAGGCCAATACCACTGTAACATATAATTCTTCATAAGTATTAAAAATAAATAAAATCAGCAAAAACTTTATTCCTTCTTCCTTGGCAGATCATTAAAATTTGAAAAATGCATCTATTTTCCTTCCAGTAGATACTCAGACATACATAGTTAAGCAAAACAAATTCCTACATTAGGTATGTCCAGAAAATATATATCTTATTCTGTACACTGAATCCATCATCTCTCTGTCAGGTTTCATCATCAGTCTTATGTCTTTGAAAGTTGTTTGTCTTTATAATGTTGATGTCCTGATTCTATTCACTGCATCAATTTAAACAAGTTTTACCAGATTCCTCTGAAACTATCCCTTTCATCATTTCTTATAGCATAATAGTATTATATTACATTCATATTCCATAAATTGTTCATCCATTCCACGATTGATAGGTAACCCCATGTAATTCCTCAGGTTCCAGTTCTTTGCTATAACAAAGAAAGCTGCCATATTTTTGTACATATGAGCCCTTTTCCTCTTTCTTTGATCTCCTTGGATAACAGGTCTAGTAGTGGTATTTCTAGGTCAAAAAAGAGTATGCACAGTTTAGTAGCTTTTTGGCAAATGGAATTTTATTCAAAGAAGGGAAAGAAGTACTAAATTTCTCATTAGAGTTGTATCAATACTCATTAGGTAAATAGGATACTACTGATGTACATCTGTTGTTCAAGGCCTTGGTCCCTAACACTAGTCCAATTCTCCTTGAGGCCTGTCTCAAGGTTTTTCTCTTTTCCTCACCCAGTGTTTCCTTTTAGAACAACAGAATTTGACGTGTTACTTTTTCTAAAAGGATTCTTAGTTCCCATACAAGTACACAGACTAAGAAGACATTGGATATAGAAAAGATTTATTTAACCTGACAGAAAAACCAAATAACTCATAACCAACCCCATAAATATTCAAGAAAACTCTCCTCTTTATGGAGGATATAAAGCAACTCTCCTCTCTCATGGTGTCTCCCCTTTCTCTTAGGACCTATGCAGTCTATATAAGTTGAAGCATCAGCATGTCCCTCAACAAATTGTTGCTTTTCCTCATTTTTAAAGAGAACCAATGGCATCATGGGTGATGCCACTTTTGTTTGAATTGGATTTAAGTGAGGGAGAGTTGTGCAAAGTTGTCAGCTTTACTCTTCCAGAGTCACCAAAGTCCAGTGGTAAGACAAAAGTCAGGATGACTGGCAATGACCCAGGATGCAGTAGATGACTTTGGTGTCTTCAGTGTCTAACCAAGGTCTAAGCACTCCACAGTACCTGCTTCAACTGCCTTCATGGCCATTTGAACAAATTGTTCTCATCCACTCACTCCACCAGGAAAAGTTTTCACATGCTTAGAGAAGACATCCCCCTAACTGACCAACAAGTCTGAGGCCTGTTGGTTACCCTCAACCTGGTTTAGCCCATTTGCGAAGACAGTTTTCCTGGAGTGCTGCCACGGCTCATTCTATAGCTTCTTGGATGAGCAACCTTGAAAAGGGCTCAGCATGCCTTTACACTAAAGGTGCTAGTCCTTATGAGCATCCCATGCACCCCTCCTCAAGAAATAGGGTTCCCCAATATGCCAATCCTTCTTCAGGCCTCACCAATGACTTATAGCCTGAAAATCTGGAATTGAGTCCTGATTCCTACTACATGTATATGTCAGATTATTTCTCTGAATCTCCATTTCCTTACTTATAAAATGGGGGAAATAACATTTGTCCTAAAAACCTCAAGGTGGTTGTGAAGATCAAATAAGATAATATCTATAATCATAAAGTGTTACACATTTGGATTTATTTTTTAATAGAAAACTGATATTTTAAATATAGTATTGGTAGGTGGTGGAAAGAATACTGGCTAAAATTTCAGAGGATCTGGGTTCAAATCCCATATCTGCTGCTTATTATCTGTATAACCTTGAGCAAATCACTTAACCTTCTTGGGCTTCATTTTCCTCACCTGTAAAATAAAGTAATTAGAATAGATGACCTCTAAGATCCTTTCCAGTGCTAGAACAATAACCCTATGTTCCTAAAACATAAGCTGCCTTGAGGCTATACCCATATATGGCAAAGGCTTCGGGAGTTAACCCCGAGGAAAAATCAGGAGTCAGAGTCCCTTAGGCAGTTGGATGTTGGACATCACATCCCTCTAGCAACTCCTGCGGCAGTGGCACTGGTGCCAAACTGTACTGGCTCTGCCTTTCCTTTGGATCCACCAATGTCGCAGAGAGGGAAAATCTGCTGCATGGGCAACAACAGCTTGTTTTCCATATTGATCCATGCAGGCCAGCACCCTGGAGAGGACACTCCAGCACAGCCACACTGTGGCCTGTGGCTCTTCAAGGTGCCAATCCATGGCTGTCCATGACTGGCAGAGGCCTACTGCTATGGAGAAGATGTGGTGTTGTTGGTTTTTTAATGTCTTTCAATACCTTGGTTCTTCCCCTTTAGACTGTAATCTCCTTGAGAATGGGAACTGTTTTTTTTTTTCCTTTCTCTGTATCCCCAGCACTTTTGCATGGTTCAAGGCATAGAAACCATGAGAAATTAACTTCCTAGATTTGAGATTTCTACAGGCAGATTTTACCTTTCTCTAATGGTTTCTAATTCAAGGTATTGGCATTATCCTGTAGCCATTCATCATAACACATATGTGCATAATTCAGGTAGGGTAAAAATTGGCACTCACTGATCCATAGGATCAAGTCTTAAAACTATAAGTGAGTATGATTTGGGGTGTTTTGTTTTGTTTTGTTTTGTGTGGGACAATGGGGGTTAAGTGACTTGGCAAGTATTATTTTGAATAAAATTTGAAAACACATCCTTATATACTTTTAGGATATTGATACTTATTTGTATCAGCTATATCACTCAAAACACACATTTGGTAAATGTGAAAAAATTAGTGAAAGTTTTACAACCATCATAATTATTTTAAATTAAATTCAAGCTTTGTAAACAAATAGGAATCTGGGTAATTTATAATATAGCTTCTTGCCAAGGTGATTTTGTGACTACCAATTTCACTTATACTGAAGCAACCTATTTGTGACCTGATTTTCCTTTTTAGTAAAATAAAATATATTATCCTACAAAAGGAACAAAATGTCTAGTACACTAATATTATTAGTTAATATTAAATAGCAATAAAACCAGTTTTTCTTTGTGTTTTTATGTTGTCACAATATCGTCTGACCCCTAATGGCAGTAAAAGAGAATTACTAAATTATTTAATAAAGGGGTAGTAACCAGTGGCTTGAAAGCATATTTTCTCTGCTTAAACTTGTTAAAAACTTTAAGATCAATAAATGTGAATGTGTCTATATTTTGGATAGTGGTTCTACAAAATGTCATGTGCTTTATTCATAAAGTATCTAATTCCTTTGCCTAAAATTATCTAAGTATCAATTAAAAGAATTACTGATTTAAAAAGTATAGCTGGATGGCTCAATTCTCTTCATGAGAAAAGGACACAGATATGCAATTCCTAATTCCAACACAATACTTTAATATCACTTAAATGTCTTTTCTATCACTCAGTACTGAAATACATAACCAGAAGACAGGCTATCATTTACTTTAATAAAGCACCTCTATTTAAATAAGTGCTCTCACCTTAGTATTTTACACCCCCTTCCATCATAAACCCTTAAGGAAACCTCTACTTCCATGATAGGCATTTATTGAAAATATTGTAATTCATCTGGGCTGTCTCATTCTAACTACACGGCTTCTAAATCTTAAGTGTATTGGTGAAAATTGTCCGTAGTAAATTATTCCTGTCTATACTTCCCTGAATATCTCAGTATTCAATTAACCATAGTTTAAATTAATCAGAACATTCAGGAAATGAATACTGGTGAGACTGAATGAGGCAGAAAATTTGATTGTGTTATACAAGGGATTCAGCTATTCAGTGAAATTCTTCAATTGTGGTAATTCCCCTGTCCTGATTACAATTATTTCAATCTACGTAATGCATATACATTTTAATCTTGCCCTGGTACTGGCTATTGTTGTAACTGAATTTGTCTTCCTAGCTATTCACAAATACATTTACATTTCTAGGGTCACATCTGACCATTCAGTTTGGTTCTAGTCTTTAAACAATGTGTAATCTTGGCTCCTGTAGTCATTTTTTGCATTAGCAGGTAACTGATTGGTGAACCATAGAAAAATAAGATATGCTTGATTATTAATGAGACTGACATAGGAGTAATCACACACTCCATTTTAAAAAGAAACATTCTCTGACCTTGATTATATTATGAAAATTGTGTTATATTATTAAACAATCATATTAGTGGGCTAAACCTCCACCATGAAGCTCCAAACTGCTCGGAGCATGTGCAGGGGTTCACCAGAATTTAGGTTTTAAACCTGATTCTGCAAGCTACTTCTCCCCCTATGCCCACCCCATACCCATAATAGTCCTATTCTGCTTCTATTTCCACTGGGACTGAAAACAGTCTATTTACTAGCTGTAGATACTAGATACTGTCTCCAAGGTGGCCAATGAAAAAGATGATAACAGAGAGGAGTTGAGGATGGGCAGGAAAAGGCAAATCTAAGATGAAAGTTCAGAAAGTGGGCAGTTCTTTTAAATATATTTTATTGATTTATAGAGAGTTCTGGGAAAGAAAAGGTGGGAGACAAGAGAAGCACAGAGTTTGAAATGAAGGGCTGTATTTTCCATCCTGAGAGAGGCATCAGTACCGCAGACTTGTTTTCTTTCCAATGCTTGCATCCAGAAAGTCTAGGAGAACCAATGAATGTGGGCACAGTGCAGAAAACTGAACTCAATTTGTGTGAGATCCTCCCTCTCTCCCTGCTCCTCAGAGATGCTTTCCCCAAAGCTCAGAGCCAAGAAATAGGTTGCCCCCCTTTCCATTATCTGTGCCCATTTCTTTTCACATTTCCACTGTCTTGATCAATTTCACTCCCCAATTAATGTTCTGTTCACTCCTCCCTCCCAGTTATGATTTGTTCTCCTTGATTCACAAAATTAATTTACCATAGTAGCTTTGGTTATGTGGAGTGCTGGAGGTGAAGAGGTAGAACAGGTTTCAAATATAAGCAATAAAGTATCCAATGCTTTTCTCAGCAGGGAAGCCAGCCTATTATATAGCAGTTGAACAATGGACTCACCCTGGGAATTTATCAAACTTGCAGAGCTTGACTGCAACTACTTCCTAAATGAGCCCAAGGTTATAAGTGGGAAAAATTAAGAACAGGGAATGTGATTTAAAATTAAAACCTAAATGCCCTCATGTATGTATGCATGTGTATGCATGCATACATGTATGTGTATCCATATACATATGTACATGTATATATAAAATATCTTTTGCTACATACATAGACATGGCTTGCATGTATTATGGATATATATTCAGGATCTGGCTCACCTTAGTGGAGGAGTAGAACTGTGCTAGCAGTGCCAGCAATATAGCTAGGGAGATCTAGGACTGCTGATGTTGGGTACTCCTTCCTGTCTCCAAGAATGCTATCAGGCTAGATTAGATCTATCTACCACACTTAAAATATCTCCTGTGTAGGGGTATGAGTGTGTATCCGGAATGAAAACTGCTTCCATAATTACTCTCCAGGGGGAGGGTAGCCCTTAGCCTATATTCACCAACTTAAGCCTTTCCCACCTCTTTATCAAAGATAGCAGCAAACAAAAATTTGATGCAAATAAAATATTTGCATAAATACATATACATATGCATACACATGTATGTGTATATATGTATGTGTTTATAGAGATATAAGTATAGTTATAGATATAGATATACATGAGATTTCTAGCAAAATCTGAGATGGCTTTTCTGAGGGTTCCTTTTAAATGCTATGCTACATATGCATATGGAGATATGACTCCTGAATGGCTGAAAGAATGCTAATCTATAAGGCTACATGAGTGGAGAAATGATTCAATTCAGTTTGTTAGACATGCTTTGAAAGAGGATCTCAAGAAAGAGAGGTCAAGATAAAGACAAAATATAGACTTCTGAATGGTGGACTGGAGCCCCTAAGCCACAGATATGTGGAAGAAATCACTCCCTTCCACCCCCAGCATATCCCTTAACTTCTAGTTCTTACAGTCCTAGACATAGCTTGGATCAGACTCCAACTAGGTAATATCATTTGCTTTTCTAGTTTGAGCTGAAATCTTATCTCACTCCCAGCTAAAGAGTTCATTTGCTCTTGAATATTCTTTGGTTTATTCTTGTCTGTAGAATGTTTCAAATCTCAGTTTGCTGCTTTATTTGTATAGGTGGGCCACTAGTTGGCTCAGGCTTCAGACACATGCTGTGTGACTGTGGGCAAGTCACTTTACCCTGTTTACTTCAGTTTCCTGATCTGTAAAATGAGCTGGAGAAGGAAGTGGCAAACCACTCCAGTATCTTTGCCAAGAACACCCCAAATGGGGTAACAGTTGTGGCCAACTGAAACAGTTGAACAACAAAATGGATCTATGGATCTATGTATATATTATTTGCCTAGTTCAATAGCCAATGACAAAAGGAATATAAAGGTAAAGGATTATACTATATAAGTTTCCTGGTTTTACACCATATAGAGAGACTTCATTTCATCGACCTCTCATTATTTTGTGTACAAAATGCTATATAATGACACTCATGGCAAATTAAAAATAGACTTTAAAAGTCATCCAACCCAACTCCCTCATTTTATAGATAAAGAAACTATATCCAGGAGAAGCAAAGTTTTCCCAAAGTTATGCCAGCATGCTAAATATCAGATTTGTCTCCTAATCCCATTATAATAAAACCAGTGTACCATACTTCCTTTCCATCTATGCTTACACTCTCACAATCTTTTCCTTATAGCCTGAAATACCCTTCAGACCATTAATTTGGGACAGAGACTTCCAAAACTCTGCTGGAACCTTCTAGGCACTAAAGAAAGATCTGCTTTCAAGTAGTTAATTGTTTCACACCTGTTATAAAAAAAGAAAGAAAAGAAAGGAAGGAAGAAAGGAAAGAAGGAAGGAAGGAAGGAAGGAAGGAAGGAAGGAAGGAAGGAAGGAAGGAAGGAAGGAAGGAAGGAAGGGAGAAAGGGAGAAAGAAAGAAAGAGAAAGAAAGAAGGAAAGAAAGAAGGAAGGAAGGAAGAAAGGGAGAAAGAAAGAAAGAAAGAAAGAAAGAAAGAAAGAAAGAAAGAAAGAAAGAAAGAAAGAAAGAAAGAAAGAAAGAAGGAAGGAAGGAAGGAAGGAAGGAAGGAAGGAAGGAAGGAAGGAAGGAAGGAAGGAAGGAAGGAAGGAAGGAAGAAAGAAAGAAAGAAAGAAAGAAAGAAAGAAAGAAAGAAAGAAAGAAAGAAAGAAAGAAAGAAAGAAAGAAAGAAAGAAAGAAAAAAGAAAGAAAGAAAGAAAGAGTCCACCTCTTACTCATGTAGGATAAGGAATGAGGCAAGGTTCAAGCTGTACCTACCTTGATAGAGATTCCTGGTGCTCTCTGGCTATGTTGACATGGCTTCCTGAGCACATAGCAGCATAAAAATGCCACCTATCTGGGTCAATGCACCTTTGATTTGATAGATTCTGAAGACTACACATGCCACCAAATCTTACTCTACTAAACAGACTCAATACCAAATGGAGATGACACTATGGTCTCCAACCCAGAGGTTTGGAGTCCAGGGGTTTGAGTTGCCTTATATCTTTTGGAGATCGAATCCATTAGACAGAAAAATGAGAGCAGAAGTGAGAAATAGTCTAAACATTTACTTAGTGCCTACTATTATTATACTAGGAATAGAATAGCTGGGGATAAAAAGAAAGGGAACAGAATGTCCATTCTCTCAGGAAGCTCATAATTTAATGGAAGAGAAAACATACAAGCAACTATGTACAGACAAGCTATGTACAAGATAAATTGAAAAGAATCGACAGAGGAATGACCCTATAATTAAGGGAAATTGAGAATTAATATAATCAAATTAATTTTAATAGAAGGTGAGTTCCTAGTTGAGATATGAAAGAAGTCAGGGAAGCCAGGAGATGGTTAACAAGGAGCTGCCTCTTCTGTGACACCAAGAACCTTGGCAAATTCCATTGATTTTTTAAAAATACCCCTAAGTTATCAATATTGATTACTACTTTTTTACTTATTTACTCATTCATTCATTTATTCATTCATTTATTGGAGGGCGTAATATGATCAGAGCTGAACTCTACAAAGACCACTTTGATAACTTAGTGCAGGATCAGGTAAAGTTGGAGAAAGTTGTGGTTAGGAAACCAACCAGCAGGCTTTTGCAATAGTACAGGTGTGAGGTGATGTGGGCCTTAACCAAGGTGGTGAAGGTTTATTAGTTTATTCTTCTGTTTATTTATTAATTTCTGTCTTTGCTTATTTACTTGCTTATTTATTCATTTATTTGTTTGACTATTAATCTATTATTTGGTCTACTTATTATTTTCTTAAGATGATTTCCTCTTCTGAGGGAAATGAGAGTTGGAAGGCTTTGAGCAGTCTGCATGAGAAAGTCCAAATAAATCACCAGAGCAATGGCTGCTAAGACCTAATGGAGCCAATGCTGATCCGCTCTCTACAACTGAGGAGCCTTGGGGAGTTATCTGAGGATTTATTTTTGCAGACCCAGCTAAAGGAAATGGGTTTGATAGGATCTTCATGCTCCCTCTCTAGGGGTATGTTGGTAAACATTTAACAACTGGCTTTCCAAAAAAAACCCTAACAAACAAAAAACAAATGTACACACACCAGAGTTTTAAGTCTGATCTGTATTAGTAATGTTTTCTCCATTGCACTCAAATCAAGAAAATCAACAAAACAATAAATCAAGGTCTGATTTATAGCATTTATCAATTTCTTAGGCTCCCACTGAAAATTTAACAATTGGCCAGTAGGAACTGGCTTCAGCACACTTCTAACTCTCTCTCCATAGGCTCATCCCACCCTATCCCCCAATCTGTCTCAGGGACAATTAGAACTTACCTTTTGAGTCGTACCCCACCAGAATAGCTTCAGACTTTATTTTTTTTCTTTTTTCTTTTTAACTTCAGACTTTAGCTATAGTTTTCCACTACAAGTGATGGGCTGATCAACTGATGAGTGGAGTAGGAGGTTGAGACAGTTGGGGCTTTGGCAAAAACTGCTGACAGTGTGAATAAATACTCTGGGAATGGGGAGAGGAGTCACAGATCCTGCCACACTGCTAGGTGGGAGAAGGAAGATTATACCCTCTGTGAAAAATAATTATTAATAATCAGTATCTTGGGGGACCTAGAGATCTTCCCTTCTTTCTTAGGTCTCTCTCCCCTCTTTACCTATCTCTCCTTGAGAGATTTTTTCATCTTAACTAGGTCAAACCTACCCCAACCCCAAGCTCACAAAAGGAGCATTAGGTGGAGACAGATTCTTTTGTCTAGACTGCCCAAGGATTTTAAGGATGAGATGAAACCACAGGTAGACAATGGATTTTGCTCTGTCTAGCTTGAATAGGGTTCTTGCATTCCTTTCTCTGATATCATCCTTAGACTTCATTTTCATATAACCCACCTTCAAATCATGTCAACCAATTAGATTTGAATAATGCTAACTGATCAGATTTGTTTGCTGTGTAATGGACCTCCTACAATGGAAAGGTATATGAATCAAGTTCCAACCACAAGGAAGGGAGTCTTTGGTCTGAGAAAGATTGCTGTCAGCCAAACTCTTATAAAAAAAAAAAAAGGGATAAAACACCTGGACATGTAGTCATGCGTGCACTCTTGGGACCATGAGAAGGCAAGGGGATGCCAGTCAATCCCTTACTGGTAGAAATTGATAAATTTATAATAAGCTTACCCAAAACTTGTGTCTATAGTATTTATTTTAACCATCACACCTCTCTCCAAGGGAGATTTGGGCAAGGCTCTTGAAACATAGGGTTGATAGGAAAATAAAGGCTAGCTTAGGAAGGTGCTAAGTAAAGCTGTACTGAGAATTTCATTATCAGAAGATGGGCTTTTCAGAGCCACCCAAGCCTTGGACATATTCTAAAGACCCTGACCCATTGGGATCATTCAGGAGAAGCTATGGAAACCAAACCAAGGAAAAATGGGATCTCATAGTCTCGTGACAGTCAGTATATCCGTGGACCCTTTCCATAACTTCTATGCATACTCTTGTGAGCAGAACCAAATGGAAACCCTTAGGGTTATCTGAACCGTTCCATGCAATTAACAACAAATACTATCAGGTCCTCATAGGGGTGAAAGATATTTCTTCTCTAGTGATAGAGATGAAAGAAGCTGAAGTATTTTGTTACCCACCTACCTTTACAGCAATGCTAGGTTTCCTATGAGGAAGGCAGATGGTGTCTGGAAACTTAGTTACCCATGACTACAGCTAATTCTATCCTCACCAGTGTTGTAGAACTGGTAGCCCAGGCTAAGGATAAATGGGTTATCAACCATGGCAATGTGTTGGTCTTTTTTCTCTGAGACTAGTCAATAATCATATTTCTTTTGCCTGGGCCTGGTATACTTCATTGTCCTTCTCCAGGACTACCTGAACTTTCCCATACACTGCTACTTTATGGTGGGCAAAGACATAAAAGAGGCCTCCCCTTCTGAGGGCATTGGTGACTTAATGTTGACTGAGTGAGATATGGTCACAGTAACAGAGTTCCTAGATCAGATAAGAGTCTATATAAGAGACGGGGTAGAAAGGGCAAAGGGTAGGAAATCAATGCTATGAAAATCCAATCCTAAGAAAATCTGAGCTGCAGTCTGTTAAGCTAATAGGATATTTACATCAAGTCTGGTATAAAATAGAGTGAGACCTTGGAACTGAAAAGCCAGGAGGTTGACTAAGAAGAGGTGAACTGGTTGAATTTTGAAATGGAGCATTCATCAGACTTTTCCCCATGAGTAGCCACTGCATTTCTAGCCTAGGTAAGATATGGAGACCCAGTCTTTTATTTTTATTTTCAAGTTGAATTTCATTTTTTCAAATAAAAAAGAGAAAATCCAGAGTACAGACAATTCAGACAAGTTTTAGGGAATACAGTGCACAGAGATAACTGAGATTACTGCAAGCACATAACTTTTGAAAAGCAATTGTTTTTCTAACATAGCTAAAATTAAAAGGGAAATAGTTAATTTGGCTGGGAGGGGGGATTTCAGCAAGCTTCTCTGATAAAGATTTGATTTCCAAGATAAATAAAGAATTAATTCAAAGTTATAATCATTAGAACCATTCTCCTATTCATAAGTGGTCTAGGATAGGATAGGAAGGGAAGACAAACATATTATCTATAGGCATATAAAACAATGCTCTAAAGCACTGATAATCAGCAAAATACAAATTCAAGCCATTCTGGAGTTCTATCTCACACCTATCAGATTGACAGAACTCATTAATAAAAAGGCAATGATAAATGTTGAAGGGGCTGATACATAATAGAATTATAAATTGGTCCAACCGTTCTAGAAAACAATTTAGAATTATGCACAGTTACTAAACAGTGCTTGCCCTTTGACCCAGCCATCCCACTGTTATATCTATATTCTAAAGAGATCAAAGAAAGAGGAAAAAACTATTTTAGCAGTTCTTTTTTCCCCTCCCTTTTTCCTTTTTTCCTTCCATTCTTTCTAGTTGGTGGGGAAATTGGGAGGGAGAGAAAAAAGAATGAAAATTGGTAAAAAAAAAATTGATTTTTTAGAGCAGTTGCTTGCCTGGATCCTAATTTTTACTAAACAGATGGCATGGTGTCATATAATTACATTTAGTCCAGAGTTGCCTACTACAGTAACTCTGGATGATTTAAGATGTTATTTCTAATGAGATGGTAAGTCCCCCAATGGGCTAAACTTCAGGCTACATGGTTAGCTCAGAAAAGTCTAGAGGGATGGGGTAAATAAGATCTTCATCTACACAGATGGAGTGATATAAGGCTCTCAAGGCACTTTACAAATATCAGTTTATTTTGTCCTCACAATAATCCAAGGTATGTGTTATTATTGTACCCATTTTTAAAGATGAAAAAACTGAGCCAGGCAGAGGTTAAGTAACTTATTCAGGTACACACAACTAGCAAGTGTCTGAGGCAGCATTTAAATTCAATGTCTCCCTGAATCCAGGTCCAGAACTCTACCTATTACATACCACCTAGATTCCTGCTACATTATTTACCAGACTGTCCAGATCAGATGCCCAACCTCCTAGAAGCCATGTCTATGACAAATCAATGCCATTCTAAAAGAGGAAGGACTCTCAAGTACAATGCCTCCTGGGATTTAGTCTCCAGGAAAACTTGCCTGCAAGGATGGACTAGTTTTGGACATGGTTCCTGATAACTTTCCAGCATGGCATCCTTCCCCAACATAAAGTCACCTTAACTTCAAGGAGCTTCTGTACACCCTAGAAAAGCAGCTCAGGTCCCCATCAATAGGCAGGCTTCCATTTCTTTTGGATGGTTAAGACAACTTTTTGATGGAAAGGGCTTAGTGAACCAAGAGAATTGTTGTAATATGCCTTGTTTTTGTGATGTTTAAAATCTAACTATTATGACTAAAAATCTAATGTATGGTCACAGCTTATAGCTCCAGTCTTTGGACATTAAGCATTTATTAAAATATATTAAATGTTAGGTGGGGGGTGGAGCCAAGATGGCAGAGAGAAGCCAGTAAGCTACCTGAGGTCTCTTATATTTCCTTTAAAAACAATGTTAAATCAAGCCTCTAAACAGATTCTAAAACTACAGAACCTACAAAAAGAAAGAGGATCACAATCTTCCAAACGGAGATAATTTAAAAGACTTCAGGAAAGGTCAGTCTCACTCAGGGGGGTGGGGGGGGAGGAAGCACAGCATACCTCAGCACAGTGCAGTGTGGAAGGGGTTGGGGCAAGTCAGCGGGAAGCAACTGAGGCCCCTTGACAATGGCTCAGTGGGCAAGTGGCACAGCAGGCCAGTGTTGAGATCCACCAGCACCAGCTGAGAGGGTAGGCCGCCAGCTAGGGGGCCACCCACAGGACGGATGCGACCAGACCTGGCTATCCCAGCATGCGCCTGGGAGCAAACCCAGGGCATTGAGAAATCTGCAAGCCATAGAGGCCTCAGAGAAGAAAGCCAGTGACACAGCCCCTATTTCCCAGCACAAGAAGCTTGAAACAGTGCCCCTGGTGCCCAAAGAGTGGAACTCAACTTTAAAAAATAATAATAATAAGCTGCAATATGAGCAAGAAACAAAAAAGAGTTCTCACCATTAAGCACTTCTGTGTTGACAGGGAGAGACAAACACAAACTCAGATGAGGACAATACTCTCAAATTGCCTACATGTGAAGCCTCAAGAGGTAAGATGAAATGGTCACAAGACCAAAATGCCTTCTTGGAAGAGCTCAAAAAGGATTTAAAAAATAAATTGAGAGAGGTAGAAGAAAAATTGGGAAAGAAATGAAAGCAACACTAGAAAATTTTGCAAAAAGAATCAATAGCTTGGAAAAAGAAGCACAAAGATTGACTGAAGAAAACAACTACTTAAAAAATTCATTTGGCCAAATGGAAAAGGAGGTGCATAATCTGACTGAAAAAAACAATGCCTTAAATATTTTAATTGGACAGTTGAAAGCTAAGGACTGTATGAGACATCAGGAATCAGTCAAACAAAATCAAAAGAATGAAAAAATAGAAGAAAATGTGAAATACCTCATTGGAAATACAACTGACCTGAAAAACAGATGCAGGAGAGACAATTTGAGAATCATTGGACTACCTGAAAGCCATGATTAGAACAAGAGTCTAGACATCATATTCCAGGAAATTATCAAGGGAAACTACCCTGATATTATAGAATCAGAGGATAAAATCATCATTGAAAGAATCCACAGATCACCTCCTGAAAGAGACCCCAAAAGGAAAACTCCAAGAAATATTGTAGCCAAATTCCAGAATTACCAGTTGAAGGAGAAAATACTCCAAGTAGCCAGAAAGAAGCAATTTAAATATCATGGAGCCACAGTCAGGATTGCTCAAGACCTGACAGTTTCAACATTAAAGGATTGCAAGGCATGGAATATGATATTCTGAAAGGCAAAGGAGCTTGGATTGGAGCCAAGAATTCTCTCTCAGGGGAAAAGATGGACATTCAATGAAATAGGGGACTTTCAAGGTTTCCTGATGAAAAGACCAGAACTGAATAGAAAGTTTGATCCTAATATACAAGACTCAAGAAAAGTTTAAAAAGGTAAAAAAGGGGGGGAAAGTTATTCAATAAGGTTAAACTGTTTACATGGGAAAATGATACCTATAAATCTTGAGAAATATATATATATATATATATATATATATATATATATATATATATATATTTGGGCAGACAGAAGGATTATACACAGAGGGTATAAATATAAATTGTCTTTGAAATGATGATATAAAGAAAATTAAGGGGTTAAAAAGTAGTTTATGGGGAAAAGAGGAAAGGGGAGGTGTAATGAGGTGAAATACATCATATGAAGAGGTGCAAAAAAACCTATTACAATAGAGGGAAATAAGGGAGGGGGGAACATTGTTTCAACCTTACTGTCACTAGATTTGATTCAAAGAGGGAATAACATATATGCTCATTTGGATAAAGAAACTCAGCATATTCTTTAGGGAAGTAAAAGGGAAGTAACAGGGAAAGGGGGATAATAGAAGGGAGGGCACAAGCAGGGGAGAAAAGGGTAAAGAAAAAGGAGGGGGGGTTGATAAAAGGGAGGGCACATTGAGGGAGGCAGGGGTAAGAAGCAAAACATTGGGGAGGAGGAATAGGGTGAAAGAAGGGGGGAAAGTATAAAGGGGGTAAATAGAATGGAGGGAAATAGACAGTAATAATACCTGTGAATGTGAAAGGGTTGAACTCTGCCATAAAATGGAAGTGAATAGCAGAGTGGATTAAAAACAAGAATCTTAAGATATGTTGTTTACAAGAAACACATTTGAAGCAGAGAGATACACAAAGAATAAAGGTAAAAGGTTGGAGCAGAATATGTTATGCTTTAGCTGAAGTAAAAAAAAGCAGGGGTAGCAATCCTTATCTCAGACAAAGCAAAGGCAAAAATAGATCTAATTAAAAGAGATAAAAAGGGAAACTACATCTTCCTAAAAGATACCATAGATAATGAAGAAATATCAATACTAAACATGTATGTGGCAAGTGGTATAGCATCCAAATTCTTAGAGGAGAAGTTAAATGAGTTACAAGAGGAAATAGACAGCAAAACTATACTCATGGGGGATCTGAATCTTCCCCTCTCAGAATTAGATAAATCTAACCACAAAATAAATAAGAAAGAAGTTAAATATGTGAATAGAATCTTAGAAAAGTTAGATATGATAGATGTCTGGAGAAAACTGAATGGGGATAGAAAGGAATATACCTTTTTCTCAGCAGTACATGGCACATATTCAAAAACTGACCATGTATTAGGGCACAAAAACCTCATAGTCAAATGTAGAAAGGCAGAAATAGTAAATGCATCCTTCTCAGATCATGATGCAATAAAAGTTACATGTAATAAAGAGCCATGGAAAGGTAGAACGAAACTTAATTGGAAACTAAATAATTTCATTCTAAAGAATAAGTGGGTCAAACAACAAATCATAGAAACAATCAATAACTTCATCCAAGACAATGACAACAATGAGACAACATACCAAAACTTATGGGATGCAGTCAAAGCAGTGCTTAGCAGAAATTTTATATCTCTAAATGCTTATATCAATAAAAAAGAGACAGAGGACATCAATGAATTAGGCATGCAACTTAAAAAGCTAGAAAAAAAGCAAATTAAAAATCCCCAATTAAATACTAAATTAGAAATTCTGAAAATTAAAGGAGAAATGAATAAAATTGAAAACAAGAAAACTATAGAATTAATCAATAAAACAGAGCTGGTTTTATGAGAAAACCAATAAAATAGATAAACCATTGGTTAATTTGATTTTAAAAAAAAAGAAAGAAGAAAACCAAATTATCAGTATCAAAAATGAAAGGGGTGATTTCACCACCAATGAAGTGAAAATTAAAGCAATAATTAGGAACTATTTTGCCCAACTGTATGCCAATAAATTTGACAATCTAAATGAAATGGATAAATATTAACAAAAATACAAACTGCCCAGGTTAACTGAAGAGGAAATAAAATCCTTAAAAAAGCCCATATCAGAAAAAGAAATTGAACATGCCATTAATGAACTCCCTAAGAAAAAAATCTGTCTGATTTTGGTATCAACACCATATTTGTGTCATAAAAGGAATTTGGTAGAACTCCTTCACCTATTTTTCCAAATAATTTGAATAATATTGGAATTAATTGTTCTTTAAATGTTTGATAGAATTCACTTGAAAACCCTGGAGATTTGCTAACATTGTTAATTGTTTCAAGTAATTTTTGAGTTGATTCTCTAGGATTCCCTAATTATACCATCATATCATCTGCAAAGAATAATAGTTTTGTTTCCTTCTTGCCTATTCTAATTCTTTAATTCATTTTTCTTCTCTGATTGCTAAAGCTAACATTTCTAGTACAATATTAAATAATAGAGGCAAAAATGGACATCCCTGTTTCACCCCTAATCTTATTGGGAATGCCTCTTACTTATCTCTATTACATATAATGCTTGCTGCTGGTTTTAGGTAGATACTGCTTATTATTTTAAAGAAAGCACCACCTATTCCTAAGCCCCATATTATTTCTATTGTTGTTGGGTTTTTTTGAGGTTTTTCCTTTTTGCTCTGATTCTTCTCACATTACATGACTAATGCAGAAATATGCTTAATGTGATTGTACATATATAACCTATATCAGATTACATGCTGTCTTGGGGAGGGCAGAGAAAGGGGAGGGAGGGAGAAAAATTTGAAACAAGAAATCTTATTAAAACAAATGTTGAAAACTATCTCTCCATGTAACTGGAAAATAATAAAATATTTATATGGAAAAAAATTAAGTATATTAGAAATTAGCAAGAGAGAGGAAGAACATGTGGAGTTGAGAAAGAAAAATCCTAGCTACCCTAGAGAAAAGATTACTTCAGCCTGGCTTCTTTCTTTTTTTTTCTGCCACCACCAGCAGTCCCAGCAACTGAAAGGAAAGATGCTCCATCTTCCCAAGGGGAAGCTCCCTGTGGGACCACTAGAGGGGTGGTCCACACACACAGCTCCAAGCTAATTGGCTGGGAGCATTGATTGACATGACTTACAGGTGGTTCTATGAATAGATGTAACTTCCAGATGCTAGTAACATCCTTTCTTCTCAGGGGGGTGTTGCTCTGGTCCTCACCAATGTCTTTCTCAGCAGTAGGGTGGCATTTTGATTCTCACATTTTCTAATAGCATGGGGAAGATAGCCATATAATTTTACATGTGAGGAAACAGAGGCTTAAAGAAGTTTCCTGAAGTCAAATAAATTGTAAGAAGCTGTCGTATCAAACCTATGGTCTTCTGATTCCAAATCCAATGTTGATTCTATTTCTCCATACTGATTCTTCACACAGTTATTTGATCTAAGATATAACCATATATAAAGTCTTCTAATTCTTTCTGTTCTTTCCAATACACAGAAAAAATGCCTAAAATCATGAAGACACAATATTTTAATAGCAAAAATTATTTTCAAAAATCAAATAAAAGTGTGTTCAGTTCATACTGATAGGCCTTTTCCTCATATACCATGACAATGATGAGAAAAGCTCTTCTCTGCCATATACCGCCATTTCTCTTACTTACCAGATTTTTGGATAAACATCTCAAATTTTTAAGAAGTAGTATTCAAATTATTCTTAGTTTCCTAGAGTTGTTCATGTTGCCATTAGTCTTCACAGTTGTCATTAGAGAAAAGGGCTGAATTTCTTAACTTTCATCCTTTAGTCACAAATTCAGTTATGATAAGGGGAAAAATATCATAGGCAGATAAGTCATTTGTAATATAATAAAAATAATGATGAATAATTCTGCTCTATTTAATTCAATAATATATCCCAATTTGTCAAACTAGAGGAGAAATTATTTTCACCAAGACTAACTAGCATTTACTAAAAATCTACTATGCCAGGAATAATTTAATGGTTCAGAGTTTGCTGAAGCAAAAGTGTGGAATAAAACCTCAATCACATAAAGTTATATCCAAATGCCTGACACTAAATTGGGTAGAGAGGTAAGATGTACATTGTACTATGGCTGGCAAGGGTAACACAGGAATCATGATTCTTATTCAAATGTATAGGAAAGACAACTCAAAAGGCTTAATTTTAGACCTGCTTCTAGTGATTATATCTTGTTCATCTTGTGTAAAACATTTTACTCCTTTGGATTCTAGCTTCTTTGTCTGTAAAATAAAGGGATCAGATTAGATAATTTCTATGGTCCTTTCGCTCTCCAATATTCTATGACTCTATTTTAGACAACTCCAAATAAGGAAAATTCTCCATAGTTGGGAATAAGGAAAGGCTGTTGGTAAAAAGTAATTGAAGTTTTTCTCCAAACCTTTCTACTCTTCTCTTACCCTTCTCTGTTTGAAGTCTTCCCTACACTTTACTTCCTTCCCATGTTAAACAAGAACTTCCTCCTACTACCCCTCGGTTATTGCACTTTATCAAGATTTACTGTCCACTGATCCACCTTTCTATTTCTTAGCCAGGACCATATAGTTTTTGAACCACCTTATAATAGAGTTTAAGATCTGGTAGTGTTACTTCCTCCTTTCTTTACATTTTTTTCATTAACTCTCTTGATATTTTTTACTTTTTGTTTTAATAAATGAATTTTTTTCTAGCTCAATAAAATAATTTTAATAGTTTAATTAGAACAGCGGTGAATAAGAAGATTAGTTTAGGTAGAATTATATTGTTTCTGTCCCTCATGAACAATTACTATCTTTCCAATTATTTGAATCAGTCCATTTGTACAAAAACATTTCATAATTATGTTCATGTAGTTTTGGGGTTTGTCTAGGCAAGTATACTTTCAAATTGTTTTTGCAATCTATGGTTATTTTAAATGGGGTATTTCTTACTACTCTTTTTGCAGTGGTTATAGGCAAAATATTCGTGATTTACGTGCTTTTATTTTATATCCTGCTATTTTGCTAAAATTATTTATAAAATTATTTATTGTTTAGCTTTTTAGTTGAATCTCTAGGATTTTCCAAGTATATCATCTGCAAAAAGAGATAGTTTTATTACCTCATTGCCCATTCTGATTCCTTCAATTTCTTTCTTCTCATAACTATTGTGAGCATTTCTAGTACAATACTGAATATTATTGGTGATAATGGCCATCCTTGTTTCACTACTGAGCTTATTGGGAAGGTTTACAGCTTATCCTTCTGACAGACAATGCTTGATGACAGTTTTAAGTCAATGCTTCTTATCACATTAAGGAAAAATCTACTTATGCTTTCAAGTGTTTTGTTTTTAAATAAGAGTGTTGAATTTTGTCAAAATCTTTTTCTGCATATATTAATATAATCATATGATTTTTGTTACTGTTGTTATTGATATAATCAATTGTATTAATAGTTTTCCTTATGGTAAAGCATTCTTGCATTCCTGGTATAATCTTTGTGATATAGTATTGCAATCTCTTAATTAGTGTTTTATTTAGGATTTTTTGTATCCATATTCATTACAGTAATTGGTCTGTAATTTTCTTTCTTTGTTTTTCCTCTCTTAAGTTTAGATATCAGCATCATATTTGTTTCATAAAAGGTGTTCTATCCAACTCCTTTTTTCCCTGTTATTACAAATAAGTTATTTAATATTGGAATTAGTTGCTTTAAATATCTGGTAGAATTTACTTGCAAATCCATCTGGTCCTGATGCTTTTTTTCTTAAGAAGCTCATCCAAGGCCTGTTCAATTTCTTTAAAAAAAATTATTTAGATATTTAGGTTTGTTTAGATAGTTTATTTCTTTGTCTTTTAATCTAGATGATTTATATTTTTGTAAGTAATCTTCCATTTCATTTAAATTGTTAAATTCATTGGCACGTAATTGGGCAAAATAACTCCTAATAAGAATTTGTCTTCATTGGTGGTATATTTACTTTTTTTTATTTTTAAAGAATAACTGTCAAGGGCAGCTAGGTGGTACAGTGGCTAAAGCACCAGCCCTGGATTCAGGAGGACCTGAGTTCAAATTTGGCCTCTGACACTTGACACTTACTAGCTGTGTGAACTTGGGCAAGTCACTTAACCCACATTGCCCTACAAAACAAAACAAAACAAAACAAACAACAACAAAATAAGGAATAACTCAACAACTAAGCTATTATGAGTATTAAAAATATTCAAATATACTACAAAGGATTTAACCACTTCAAGAGAAAGAACTGATAAATAGAAGTAAGCATAGTATTGTTTGGATGGATGGATGGATGTGTGTATGTATGTATATGTGTATATGAATGTGCATGTATGCATACGTGTATGGACGTGTCTGTGAAATGGCAGCTTTCTCTAGTGTGAGGTGAAAGGGGGGAGGTAGTTCAGAACTTAAAATGTAATGAAATAAATTAAATTAAATTTTTAAAAATACTTTTTCTAAACAACACCTTATTTTCAGACTTCATCAACACTTCATAGCTTCTCCATGTTCCCCATTCCATTAGATCCTTGCTCTCTCTGCTAATTTGCTAGTTCACCTGAGAAATTTGTGCCTATAGTGTTATCTGTTATTGTTTCCAGGTGGGATAAAGAGCATTTGTCACTTTAAAGAGTCATGAGAGAAGTATGTATGGGTTGGCAAGGCCATTCCTCCAGCCATACCATAGAAGTCATAGAAGTCACTATTTACATCATCCATGTATTCAGGAATGGATCAGACTTTAATTGGCCTACCTACAGTATACCTTGCTTTAAAGAAAGCAGTTATGTGGGAAAGGGGGAACTTTAAAAACTTAACTAGTCCAATATTCTTGTGTTGTTTAAAATTATTGCTACTACTGTTCTTTATAAATCAAATTACTATTAATTGCTATTATACAAGTTTGGGCAGTAAGCATTTATTATTACTTAATATTCTATGTTAGTAAAATATCAACTGCATGTCTCCCTAACTTCTCATAGTCTCATGCCTTCATACCTACATTGTCATAAGAGGAAAAGCGTGCACCAAGAGAGAGTGGTCAGAGCCAAGAGAGTAGGTAAAAAGAGTGACCCTCACATGGTCGAGGTTTTTATTCTCTTGATAGAGGCTGGTCATTATACATTGATCAAAGCTAATTGGTCAGCATCATTCAGTTACAATGGTTAACATAACTTGAGGCTGGTCTAAATTAAAATGAATTTTACATATTATCTCAGGGAAGAGTATGTGAGATCCAGTATTTAGGTTTAGTTCTTCAATGAGCTAAACAAGAGAGTCTATATCCATTTTCTTTGTTCCCTTGGGCTCATCACAGGAAAGAGCTGAACTTTCTGGAGTGGAGATTGGGGGAGAAATGACTGAAACTGATCTCTGCCCCCCCCCACCAAGAAATCCATTATTAATAATTATTTTCTCACACTCTCCTTTTAAGAGTGAAAAACAAAAACAACCCAGCAAGGTCAAAGGAGTTGCCAAGAATTCAGTTCTTATGTTTCCTTCTCTAGTACTATTTTCATTATGTCACACTATAATTAGTTATTTGCTTCAAAAATTATTTATAGTGTAATTACTCAAAATACATTCTCCCCAGATTTAGATGTTATACAACTTAAAAAATTCAACTTAGAATTTTCAAGAATAATCTTTAATGTAGAATGAAGTAAGACATAATAGCATTGGTGGGGGGTGGTATTTTCTCTCTAATGTCTTTTTTCTGAAATCCCCCTTTTAGATGGAATCTTTATTATGTTTGTATTCTAATACATTAAAGTATCTTTTTTATAAATTGAATTAAATTGGCAAAATTCTAGAATATCATTCTAGAAAAGGAAGCAGTAATTGCAACAAAAACTTCTATAAAGATAGGTCAAGATAAATTAATTTCATTTTTAACAAGATTATTAGACTGACAGGTCAGGGGATTCCATAGACAAAAATATGCATGAATTTCATTAACATATATGACAAACAGATGAAGAGCAGATTGTGTAGGCTGGATAATAGATGACAAATTCTTTGACTCTAACTACCCAAGAAGAAAATCAAAAATATAAAAGGCTAAATTCTGTCTTTCTCCCTTCTCTTGCAATGATAGTAGGAGAGTAGAAGAAAAGTGATTGAAGATTTTCTAAGAATTAGACCATCTATAAACATTAACTTAAACTTGATACTGAAGAAACATATCCACCTAGACCTCTTTCTCTTTTAGAAAATATTAAAAAAAATATGACAATGTCCTACTATAAAACCCTTGATTTCTCCAAAATGAAAAAAAAAAACATATATCAGCCTCTCTTGAAGTAGTAAATCTTAATTAATATCTTACTCAATTCTAAGGAGTCAGTATTCTGGCCTGAAGTCTTTGGCTTTATTTTTATCTTAACCTAATTGGTTCTTGTAGTAGAAGGCTCAATAATGGTTAGGAAGGAATTCTAATCTCCTGAACCACATTACAATGGCGATCAAACTAAGATACCTAAAGTCCTCTTTTATAATGCTAGAGCTGAGTGGAAATGAATCAGTTAATTAAGAGAGGTATTTCAAGTTCACCCTTGACAAGAATGAAAGGGGAATCCTTAGAGGAACTAGTTAAAGAGCAAGTGATTTATTTCAGGAAGATGTCTCCAAAGGTGGGCTAATTATATGGGACTATTATAATTTTTAGCACAACTTCAAAAACAAACTTTATACATTATACTATCTTTGTGTAAAATTTTGTCTTTTGGTTCATGATAACCAAGAAATGTAAGAAGACATTTCCTGGTTTAGGAAGAATTTCCTTAGCAGAGGAAACTTTGCCTACTTTGAATCTTCCTTCAAAAAGCATGTTGTATGTTAATTATATTATTAATAAAATGTTTATAACAAACATTATCCAAATAAACATAGAGTACAGAATATTTCTTCCATGGTAGTCTAGATCTGAGACCTTATTGCAGTGATCAAAAAAATGGCCATAATGAGTGGAAAAAAATGAATCCCATCTATTTTGATACTCTTGCTACAAATGAAAACAAGACTTAAAACAAAATTTCAGGTGAATTGAGAGATGGTTCTAAAGTTGTCCTTGGAAATAAAAATAAAGGGTCTGCCAGAATTCATTTTATCATGCATCCAAATGTAAAAAGACATTTTTATTTTATTTTATTTTATTTTATTTGGGGTGGGGCAGGGCAATGACAGTTAAGTGACTTCCCAGGGTCACACAGCTAATGTCAATTGTCTGAGGCTGAATTTGAAATCAGATCCTCCTGAATCAAGTGCCAGAACTTTATCCACTGAAGACAAGACATTTTCATGGGACACTTGGTCATCTAATATATCAGTTTTTAAGATATGCACTTGTAAAAATGTCACCATGAAAATTAATGTTCTACCAACATATATTGCAGAGGAAAAGGAAAGAAATTCAGTAAGAATCTCTATATTATAAAGTTTAAAAGTTTTTGCACAAACAATATACCAATATAAACAAAATTAAAAGGAAAGCAGAAAACTGGGGGAAATTTTTCAAGTATCTCTGATAAAGGCCTCATTTCTCAAATACATAGATAATTGAGTCAGATTTATAAGAATACAAGTCATTTCCTAATTCATAAATGGTCAAAGGATATAAACAGACAGTTTTTGAAGAAATCAAAGCTATCTATATATGAAAAAAATGTTCTAAAGCACTATTGATTAGAGAAATGCAAATTGGCTAATATGACAAAAAAAGGAAATGATAAATGTTGCAGGGGATGTAGGAAAACTGTAACACTAATGTATTATTGGTGGAGTTGTGAACTGATACAACCATTCTGGAGAACAATTTGGAACTATGCCCAAAGGACATATCTAGCAATATCACTGCTAGTTCTGCATCCCCAAAGAAGTTTTTAAAAAGGGGGTGAGGAATATTTGTAGAAAAATATTTATAGAAACTCTTTTAGTGGTGGCTAAAAATTGGAAACTAAGGGGATGCCTATCAATTGGGGAATTGCTGAACAAGCTGTGGTATATAATTGTGATGGAATATTATTGTGCTATAAGAAATAAAAAGCATGATAATTTCAGAAAAAAGCTAGAAGACTTACATAAACTGATACAAAGTGAATTGAACAGAACCAAGAGAACATTATACACAGTAACAGCAATATTATGTGAGGAATAACTTAGCAATTCTCAGCAATACAGTGATCCAAGGCAATCTCAAAGGACCCATGATGAAGAATGCTATCTACCTCCAGAGAAAAAACTGATATTTTGTGAATATAGACTAAACATGCTATTTCCTCCATCCTTTCTTTCTCTCTTCCTTCCTTCCTTCCTTCCTTCTTTCCTTTCTTTTATAGTAAGGAATGCTCACCTGAATAAGATCAGAGATCCATTGACTTGTCAAAGAATATGAACCTTAAGTGAGAGTGGCCTCCAAAATTTTTTAGACATGCACACATATCAGTATACAAAAAAAGTTTAAGCCTACCCCCAATTTATGTATATTTACTTATTTATAAATCATTTACATGAAATACTGAAGTAGTAATTAAGCACATTTTAAAACAAAATTTAAAAGATGAAACAATGATTCTAGAGTCAATTAGAAGCCATTGGAGTTTAGTAAGTAGGGGAGTGACATTTTCAGATCTTTGTAGAGGATGGATTAGGAAGAAGCAAGACAAATTAGGAGGCTTTTGCAATAGTTCAGGTAAAAGGTGATAAGACACTGAACTAAGGTGGTACTTTGTGAGTAGAGAAAATGGAATAAATTTGAGATGTTACATACAAGATTTGGCAACTGATTGGATATATGGGAAGAGTCAAAGTAGCATCCAGATTGTAAACCTGTATTTGAGAAGAATAGTCTTAGCCTTATCAGAAACAGGGAAGTTCAGAAGAGGAATAAGATAAAAAGGAAAAGTAATGAATATGTGAATATTTTGGACTTGTTGAGGTTTGAGATATCTATAGGCATAAAGTTTGAATTGTCCAATATATGATACATAACTGATGGTCAGAAGAGCAATTTGGATTAGATATGTAGATCTATGAGTTCATCTGCATAGAGGTGATACTCAAACCCATGGGCACTGACGAGTTTACCAAGTGAGTTAGAATAGAGCAAAAAGAGAAGGCTCAGGACAGAACCTTTGGACAAATCCATTGATAAAGAATCAGCAAAGAAAATGAAAGAGTGGTCAAATTGTCAGTAGAAAAACTGAGAGAGAAATATCAGAAAATTCCAAAGAGGAGAGTAAGAATCTAGGAGAAAAGAGGGGTTAACAGTGTCAAATGCTGCAGAGATAGCAAAAAGAATCAGGATTGAGAAAAAGTCAAGAAATTTGGTGACTAAGAAGTCATTGGTAACTTAAAAGGATACAGTTTTTGTTTGATTGAGGACTCAAAAATAGAGAGATGGAGAATGTAGGTGGGGCAGTGAGGTGGCAAAGTATATAAAGCACTGTGCTTGGAATCAGGAAGTCTCACCTTCATGAGTTCAAATCTGGCTCAGTTACTTAACTAGTCATGTGACTCTGGGCAAGTCTTTTAACCTTGTTTGCCTCAGTTTATCTGTAAAATGAGTTGGAGAAAAAATGCAAACCACTCTATTATCTTTGCAACAAAATCCCCACATAGAGTCACAAGGAATCAGACACAAATGAAACAAGTGAACAGCAGTGGAACCTAGGTGGTTGGAAGAATAATAAAGCCCTTGACTGAAACAGGGAAATTTGGAATAAGGATGGCTTTTGGGAGGGAAATAGAATCACAATCCATATATGCCCAATCATCCCATGCTACTAACTTTTCCATTG
Source organism: Dromiciops gliroides (assembly GCF_019393635.1). Lineage (NCBI taxonomy): Eukaryota > Metazoa > Chordata > Mammalia > Microbiotheria > Microbiotheriidae > Dromiciops > Dromiciops gliroides. Next base: position 269,723,146 of record NC_057862.1, on the reverse strand, counting down.
AAAAATGAAAAGTATGTTAGGATTGGGTTGGGTGGGGAGGGCAGGATAGTTTTATTTACCATGACTACCTTAAATGGAAGAGTATGTAGCACTTGAGGTTGGAAGTCATAGTGTGCAAACAGTAGGGTAGGATTAAGTATTTTGCCTTTTCAAGTACTACAGGTACTTGGGCTGTGTTTGGTAATAACCTTCCTGAACGGCCCCTGCCTGGGACGGCCACAGTAGAGGCTAATTATAGATGGGGGCAGAGTGAGTGTAAAAGGGGGAAGGGTAGTTGTATCTTTGATTGGTTATGGGGAGGGAGAAAGAGGAAATGAGACCCATCTTTTCATTCTTTGCCACAGTTCCCATGGGGATACAATGGTATGACATCCAAATAGTCCTTGGCTCCCACTTTGCAGATAATTGCTTTAGGATTACAAACCAGGAATATAACCTGGAGTTACCCAAATTTTTATCAATAACTTAGATTTTAAAATGTATGTCATGCTTATAAAATTTTCAAATTACACAAAGTTAGAATGAATAAGTTGAATGATAAAGTCAGGATCTGAAAATAACACCATAAAAGATTAATATGTGGGGGTGGCTAGGTGGCACAGTGGATAGAGCACTGGCCCTGGAGTCAGGAGTACTTGAGTTCAAATCCGGCCTCAGACACTTAACACTTACTAGCTGTGTGACCCTGGGCAAGTCACTTAACCCCAATTGCCTCACTAAAAAAAAAAGAAAAAAAAAAGATTAATATGCGTAACAATTGGAATGATGCCACCTGCTGGAGACTTACTGTAGAAAAGCTCTGCCATGAGGAGAAGGCCTCTGAGGGCAAGCCATGGAGTCAAGGTCCTTAGTGTCAGGAAGTGATGTTTGCCCATGTTTACTGTCTATCAAGGCTACCAGCCAATCAACTTGAGGAGCCTCCCATTTCTGGGAGGAGGACATGAAGTAAGAAGTGACACAGGTGAAGGGGTTCTGTCTCTTTTGGTTCCTGACCTTTCCATGATGGGTCGGATGATGGGGTCTCTTAGAAATAGTTAGATTTTGGGGCAGCTAGGTGGTGCAGTGGATAGTGCACCAGCCCTGGAGTCAGGAGAACCTGAGTTCAAATCCGACCTCAGACACTTAACACTTACTAGCTGTGTGACCTTGGGCAAGTCACTTAACCCCAATTGCCTCACCAAAAAAGAAAAAATTAAATTAAAGAAATAGTTAGATTTTTACCTTTCTCTCTGATCCTTATGCTCTTTAATAAATACTTAACCACTTAAATACTCTTGCTAAAGCTTATAATTTATTGGTGACACTCATTAGATTTTAGATAATATAGCTAGAATTTTAGCCCCTTACATATGACACTTAACAGTGATACTGAGTTAAACCAATGAATTAGAAGTTAACAAATAAGTTAAATGTATCAACTTCAAAAGTACAAGATGAGGTAATTATATCTAGCAAAGACCCAGACAATTTTCACTGAACAATTTTCTATCTATAGCTACCTCATTTTGTACCTGTTTTAATAGGACCAGTATCTACCAGCATTTCCATATAACATGTAATAGGTCCACTTTTCTTCCATACTTCCTTCAAAAGGGGTTCCTTTTCCCTAAAAGAAGACAAAGCAATTCTAAGACCTGATTGACCCATATTTCCTTGACCAGATTTTTAATCATCTAAGGGCAGATTCAGGTAGGGTCCCTTTAACTTGGTGGATTACTAAAGACCATGTGAATTACTATATCCTTACTATATCAGAATATCAGCATATTCTACTCTGACAACAAGACAAATTTCCAAATGGAAAAGGGGGTAGAGGTGGGGGTGGGGTGGAGAAGAGATACTTCTAGAGAAGTTAAATGCCATTGTATACCAGCTACATATCCTTGTTGTGTCATGCCAAAGTAACTCCCTTTTGTTAACTGTCAACTTGTCAGTACCTCATTTTTTTTTTCTCAACATGCCTCCTCCAACATTTGGTGTACTTAAAGCAAGTTGGAAAAACATGAGATGGTTTTGTGATTTTCATCACAATTCTTCTGGGAAATGTGGTTAGTGGGGTTATCAGATACCAAGGTGCTACATGGTTCTTGTGAATGAAACCCCTGATTGTTTACAGAGAATACTCTTTGTGAGATGAATCAGATTCCCACTTGGGTAGAATGATTAGCTTAGCAGGTGCTGTAGAAGGCTGTCTGGGAGTTCTAAGTTCCCCAGAGTAGCCATTCTCCTTTGAAAGGTAGTTACTTACCTTTTACTGGGTCTTATTTGTTACTGAACAGATAATGCAGGGTCATATAATCACCCTTTGCCCAACAGTTGCCTGTCATGTGTTATTGGAAAATTTAAAATGGTATATTTCTGAAGACCATGACCTTCACAATATTCTGATTCCCTGATTACCAGACATGTTTCTATATGGAAACAAGGTGTGGGGTGGGGGAGTTGTTGTTGTTGTTTTTTTTGGGGGGGGGTGTACTCCAGAGCATCTAAATGTCTTTGTATTCCTATTGAATATTCTTGCTGTGTTATGGCAAAATAAACCTCCTTTTGCTCAAAGGCTTGTAAGTACCTCATTTTGCCCCAACATTAAACTTGAACTAAGAGAATGATGGCATAAGAGTTGCCTCTAATTTGTAAGACTTCACATTTATTGCTTTGAAATACAATCAATATGAGTTAACACTGAAAGATGACAAAGAATGTGATCTTAGATTACTGAAAATAATAGTATTAAGAATGACAGGAAGAGCCAAGATGGCAGAGGAAAGGCAGTGACTCCCTGACCTCCCAAAAACCCCTCCAAAAACCTTCAAATAATGCTTTAGGAAAATTGTTGGAGCAGCAGGACTCAAAAAAGGACAGGTTGAAATAATTTTCCAGCCAAAGACAGCTTAGAGGGTCAGCAGAAAAGGTCTTTTGTATCAGAGTGAAAGTGGAATGTACTGAGAAAACCCAGCTCCAGCCCCAGAGAACCAGGCCTTGGGAGCCTCTGACTCAAATGTGTCAGAAGCTGCTTCTGGAACTCAGCCCACAGATGGAGAGAGGAGCTTGGTGCACAATTTGGACCAAGCCTGGAACAGACAGCACTTTCAGGGCCTCAGAATCTTCAGCACCAGCAGCTTCTTCTGAGGCTCAGCTTGCAGACTGGTGAGGGGGTTTGGTGGTTGACCAGGGTGAAGTGTCTGTGGCCTCTGCTGGAGTTGGGGCAAAGCACCAAGGTTCTAATCCAGTGGGGTGAATCTAGTGGTGGGAGCCCAGTGGGAGAGGGGCACAGGCATGCCAAGCTTTCCACCAGAGAGAATCAGATTTCAACCAGATATCTGCTTCCAGGTTGAGATGAGTATGCAAAGAAAGCAGCAGGATATAGGAAGCTTTTGTAGGAGAAAAGTAGACCAGAATACACCCTCAGAAGAAGATAATAACAAAGTCAAAACTCCAACATCCAAAACTTCCAAGAAAAATATGAATTGGTATCAGGCCATGAAAGCACTCAAAAGGGACTTTGGAGACAAAGTAGGAGAGATAGAAGGAAGATTTAGAGAGGTAGAGGAAAAACTGGAAAGAGAAATGAGAGCGATGCAGGAGAGTCATGAGCAAAATGTCAACAGCTTGAAAAGCCAAATGGGAAGGGAGATAGAAAAGCTCTCTGAAGAAAATAATTGCCTAGAATTAGGATTGAACAAATGGAAGCTAGTGACTTTATGAGAAATGAAGACACAATAAAGCAAATCAAAATGAATGAAAAAATAGAGAGCAATGTGAAATATCTCCTTGGAAAAAGAGCTGACCTGGAAAATAGATCCAGGAGAGATAATATGAAACTCATTAGACTACCTGAAAACAATAATCAAAATAAGAGTTTAGACAGCATCTTCCAAGAATTTGTCAGGGAAAATTGCCCTGATAGTCTAGAAGTAGAAGGTAAAATAGAAATTGAAAGAACCCACCAAACACCTCCTGAAAGAGATCCCAAAAGGAAAATTTACAGTAATATTATAGCCAAATTCCAGAGTTCCCAGGTCAAGGAGAAAATATTGCAAGCAGCTAGAACAAAGGAATTCAAATACTGTGGAGCCACAGTAAGGATAACAAGATCCAGCAGCATCTACACTAAAGGACTGGAGGGCATAGAATATGATATTCAGGAGGGCAAAGGAACTGGGACTATAGCCAAGAATAACCTACCCAGCAAAACTGAGTATAATCTTTCAGGGGAAAAAATGGGACTTCAATAAAAAAGAACTTTAAGTCATTTGTGATGAAAAGACCTGAACTGAACAGAAAATTTGACTTTCAGATACAAGACCCTAGAGAAGCATAAAAAGGTAAACAGGAAAAAGAAATCATGAGGGATATTAAAAGTTTAAAATGTTTACATTCCTACATGGGAAGATAATACTTCTAACTCATAAGAACTTTCACAGTATTAGGGCAGCTGAAAGGAATATACTTAGACAGAGAGCACAGGTGTGAATTGAATATGAATGGATGATATCTGTAAGGCATTTTTTTTGTTTATCCTTGGTTTTTCATGGGGCAGGAAAGGTGGGGTGGCTTATGTCTGGGGCTGGATTTGGGCTCAGGGACTCCTGGGTCCAGGGCTGGTGTTTTGTCCACTGTTTTACCTAGCTAACCCATGATGACATCTTCAAAGTAACGTTAAGGGGTAAGAGGAATGCACTAGAAGAAAATGAAAGGGAGAGGTGGATGGGGGAAAAGAAAAGAAGCTCACATAAAAGAAACAAGAAAAAGCTTATGTAGTAGAGGGGAAGATTCAGAAGGAGTGGGGAGTGAGTGAACCTTACTCTCATCAGAATTGGCTCAAAGAGGGAATAACATACACACTCAAGTAGGTATAGTAATGTATTTTGCCCTGAGGGAAAGTGGGAGGGGAAGGAGATGGGGGGGGGAGAGGCAAAGGAAGGAAGGGCAGATTGGGGAAGGGGGAAGTAAAAAGCAAAACACTTTCAAGGAGGGATACAGTGTAGAAAGATAGAAAAATAGAGTAAATATGAAGTAAATATGAATAAGATAGAGTGTAATACAGTTATCAATAGTAACTGTGAAAGAAATGATGAGCAGGTTGATATCAGAAGGATATATGAGGGGCCAGCTAGGTGGCACAGTGGATAAAACACCAATCCTGGATTCAGGAGGATCTGAGTTCAAAGCCAGCCCCAGACACTTGACACTTACTAGCTATGTGACCCTGGGCAAGTCACTTAACCCTCATTGCCCTCCCCCCACCAAAAAAAAGGACATATGAAAAATGCAAACCATCCACAGAGGAAGAATTGATGGTATCTGAATATAGATTGAAGTATAGTTTTATTTGTTAGCTCATCTTTCTAAAGTTATTTTGACTATTTTTTTCACAACTTGACTATTGTGAAGATGTTTTGCATAACTGCACATGTATGACTTATATTGAATTGCTTGATTTCATAGGGAGGGTTGAGGAGGGAGGGAGGGAGAAAATTTGGAATACAAAGTTTTAAAAAATCAATGTGAAAAAACTGGTTTTTTTACATGTAACTTGGGGAAAATTCTAAATAAAATGAAAATCTTAAAAAAAAAAAAAAGAATGACAGAAATACTACTTATTCCTACTACATTCTGCCCTGGTCAGTTAATACCTATAATATTAAGTTCAGTTTTAGGAATCACATATTAATGAAGATGTTGATAAATTAGAACATTTCCAGAGGAGGGTGACCAAATAACAAGAGAAATAGAGATCATGCCATATTGAGATAGATTGAAAAAATAAATACTTGGAGAGGAAAAGCATGAGAACTGAGTTCAAACACTTTAAGGAGTGTCATATAGAAGAATGATTAGATTCACTCAAGTAGGCTCCAGATGGAAGAATTAGAAGCCATTATTGAAGATTCAGAGAGTCAGAATTTAGTCCCATTTAAAGAAAAATTGTCTGACAATTGGAGCTATCCCAAATGGAGTTCTTCACTTCAGAAGTTTCCTCGTCACTTAAGATCTTCAGGTGGAAGCAGGATGACCACTTGTCTGATATGTTTTAGAGGAAATTCTTTCTTGCTAGATGATTTCTTCAATCTCAACTTTAATATTCTGATTTTATGTGAATAATTTGTACTTAACCATCAAGAGGACACTTTAGGAAAAAAATTATTTTACCATTATCTATTATACTTAGGCCATGCTCATGACTTCAGTAGAGGAGATTAAGAAAATTGTCACAAATTTATTAGATACAAATTCTATGTAAGTTATTCCACATTTTATAAGAAATACTAAAAGTTCTTCCACAGTAAGATAAAATTACCTAGAATTCCATTATATACCCTTACATTAATAAGTACTAAGGGCCCAGACTTCTTGATTAAAGAAATTAATCAGATGTTGGCACAAACAAGGCCTAGACCTCTTGGTTTAACCAACCAAAGACTTCATAACTGGCTTCACAAAAGTCCTTGATCAATCTTTTTGTTGTTGTTGTTGTTGTTGTTGTTGTTTTGGGTTTTTTTTTTCGCCAGGCAATGGGGATTAAGTGACTTGCCCAGGGTCACACAGCTAGTAAGTGTCAAGTGTCTGAGGCTGGATTCGAACTCAGGTCCTCCTGAATCCAGGGCCGGTGCTTTGTCCACTGCACCACCTAGTGGCCCCCTTGATCAATCTTAAAGGAGTGAGGATCATTAAATTAAGTGAGGTAACACTACATTGGAGGTAGATTGGTATTGGCTGTGAAGACTCAGTATGCACAGTAGGGCTTGGATAAAACAAAAGTACAGGCAGCATTCTAGTGTTGATCCAAGGGAAAGTTGTTCAAGACTGGTTCTTGAGAGAACATCATAGAGGTGGGGAAAAAGGAGAAAAGGATCTATCTCCCCAACTTCTTAATCAGAATATGATTTTATGAATGTCAGAAAGTGAGAAAATTTGTATTTCTCATTGGCATTCTAATAAGTAGATCTGACAGGGACTGGTACATTTGGAAAATACAACTTCAGAACTCAATGAGGAACCAACAAAAAGCAATAATATATCGATTATGAGGTTCATTGGGATTTTATAGAAGGAAAACAGGACCTGAAATATAGAAAATATGAAATGTCCCTGTGCTTGATTATTGATTAAATCCAAGGGAGACTGTTTGACTGTGGAGATTACCAAGTGAATTAATATAGAGGGAGAAGAGAAGAAGACCAAGGACAGAACCTTGTGATACACCTATGGTTAGAAGATCTAATGTGAATGACAATTCAACAAAGGAGACCGAGGAGTGGTGATATAGGTAGAAGAAGAATCAAGAAAGAACCCCTGTCCCTACCATGCTGGAAAAGGACTCCAGCAATAACATAAAGTTCCAAATTTTAAAATAGGATGGAAAAATAAGCAAACTAAAAAACAGCCTGACCATAAAAATCTACTATGGTGACAAGGAAGATGAACACATAAACTCAGAAGAAGACTAACCCAAAACTGCTATATGCAAAGCCTCAAAGAAAAAAAGATTCTAGAAGAGGTAAAAATTATTTCCAAAATCAAATAAGAGTAGTACAGGAAAAATTTGATAAATAAATGAAAATAAAAGAAGAAAGTTATGGGAAAAACAATTAACAGCTTGGTAAAAGTGAAATAAAAAATGCTGAAGAAAATAACACATTAAAAAACAGAATTGGTCAAATCAAAAAGAGGTACAAAACTTCACTGATGAAAATAACTCCTGAAAAGGAAGAATTGGCTAAATGGGAAAAGGAGTACAAAAGCTCACTAAAGAAAATAATTCCTTAAAAATTAAATTTGAGCAAGTGAAAGCTAACAAATCCATGAGACATCAAGAAACAAACTAAAAAAAAGTCAAAAAATGAAAAAATAGAAGATAGATCAAGGAAAGATAATTTAAGAATTATTGGGGAAAAAGGAATTATTGGGTTACCCAAGAGGCATGATCAAAGAAAAGCATAGACCTCATATTTCAAGGAATTATGAAGGAGAAAGGCCCTGATATCCTCAAACCAAAGGGTAAAATAAAAAATTGAAGGAATTCACTGATCACCATCTGAAAAAGATCTCCAAATTAAAACTCCCAAGATGATTATAGCCTAATTCAAAGAGAAAATATTGCAAGCAACAAGAAAGAAATCGTTTAAATACCATGGAACCACAATCAGGATCACACAAGATTTAGCAGCTACCTCATTAAAGGAGCAGAGGACTTGGAATATGATATCCTGGGAGGCAAAAGACCTGGGATTACAACCAAGAATAATCTACCAAGCAAAACTCAATATAATTTTTCGAGGGAAAAATGTGTATTTAATGAAATAGAGGACTTTCAATCATTCCAATGAAAAGACCAGAGCTGAAACAAAAATTTGACCTTCAAATTCAAGGCTCAAGAAAAGCATAAAAAGCTAAATTTGAAAGGGATATCAACCAGAATCAATAAGGACAAAGTGTTGATCTATCCATATGGAAAGATGATACATGTAAGTCTTATAACATAGTTATCTTACATCCTGTAGTTATTGGGATGATGATACATGTAAATCTTCTAAGAACTTTGTCATTAGTGGAGTTTGAAGGGGGGAAATGGAGAAAATTATCTCACATAAAAGAGGCACATAAGGAAAAGCTTTTTACAGAGGAAAGGTAAATGTTAGGGGTGGGAAACATTTGAACTTCACATCTAAATTGATTCAAAAAGGAAATACACACACATATACATATATGTGTGTGTATGTATATAGATATGTGTGTGTATATACATATATATATATATATATATGTATATTCAATTAGTAAGAGAAATCCATCTTCTCCAACAGAGAAGCAGCTAGAGAAGGGGATAGGAGGTGGGGGGGGGCAGCTAGGTAGCTCAGTGGATAAATGACCAGCCCTGGATTCAGGAGGACCTGACTTCAAATCTGACCTCAGACACTTAACACTAGCTGTGTGACCTTAAGCAAGTCACTTAACCTTCATTGCCCTGCCAATAAATAAATAAATAAAATCAGGGACCATAAAAAAAAAAAGAGGTAGAAGAGGTGAGAAAAAGGAGATAAAAAACAAAACAGACTTTAAAGGAGGGACAGGATAAAGAGAGAGAGAGAGAGAAGGATAAACAGCAAAAAATAGGATAGAGAAAACTGTACAGTTAGCAATCTTAACTATGAATGTCAATGGGATGAAGTAACCCATAAAATGGAAGCAGAAGAATGGATTTAGAATCCAACAATGTGTTGTTTATAAGAAACACACCTGAAACACATAAAGTTAAAATAATGGGCTGAGGGGGCAGCTAGGTGACACAGTGGATAAAGCACCGGCCCTGGATTCAGGAGGACTGGAGTTCAAATGCGACCTCAGTCACTTGACACTTACTAGCTATGTGACCTTGGGCAAGTCACTTAACTCTCATTGCCTTGCAAAAAAAAAATAAAGTAATGGGCTGAAACAGAATCTATTATACTTCAGATTTTAAAAATGAGGCAGGGTTAACAACCAAGATGTCAGACAAATAAAAAGTAAAAATGGACTGAATTAAAAAGGATAAGTGGGGGGGGGGCGGCAGCTAGGTGGTGAAGTGGATAGAGCACCAGCCCTGGAGTCAGGAGTACCTGAGTTCAAATCCGGCCTCAAACACTTAACACTTACTAGCTGTGTGACCCCGGGCAAGTCACTTAACCCCAATTGCCTCACTAAAAAAAAAAAAAAAAAAAAAAAAAAAAGGATAAGCAGGGAAACTACATCTTGCTAAAAAAAAGGAACCATATACAATGAAGTAAACATACATGCACCAAATGGCATAACATCCAAATTCCTAAAGAAAAAGTTAAAGGCCTTTCCTATGTCTAGTGAGATAATCATATGATTTCTGTTGGTTTTGTAATTGATATGGTCAATTATGCTGATAGTTTTCCTAATATTGAACCAACCCTGCATTCCTGGTCTAAGTTCCACCCAATCAAACTGAGTCAAATTTGTAAAAATATATGTCATTCCCTGATTGATAAATGGTCAAAGGATATATGAACAGGCAGTTTTCAGACAAAGAAATCAAAGCCATCTATAACATATGAAAAAATGCTCTAGATCACTATTGATCAGAAAAATGCACATTAAAACAACTCTGAGGGAGCAGCTAGGTGGTGCAGTGGATAAAGCACTGGCCCAGGACTCAGGAGGACCTGACTTCAAATCCAGCCACAGACACTTGACACTTACTAGCTGTGTGACCCTGGGTAAGTCACTTAACCCTCATTGCCCTGCAAAAAACAAAAACAAAAACCTACTCTAACCCATTTTGGGGCATCTAGGTGGCAGAGTGGATAAAGCACCAGCCCTGGATTCAGGAGGACCTGAGTTCAAATCTGGCCTCAGACACTTGACACTTACTAGCTGTGTGACCCTGGGCAAGTGACTTAACCCCCATTGCCCTGAAAAAAAAAACCCAACAACTCTGAGGTATTACCTCACACCTATCAGAGTGGCAAATATAACAAAAATGGAAAGTATTGGATGTTGGAGGGGATATGGGCAAGCTGGGACACTAATCCACTGTTGGTGGAGTAGTGAAAAGATCCAACCATTCTGGAAAGCATTTTGGAACTATGCCCAAAGGGCTATAGAATTGTGCATACCTTTTGATCCAGCAATACCACTGCTATAGGTTTATATACCAAAGATATGCCCCAAAAGAGTAAAAGACCTATTTGTACAAAAATATTTATTGTAGCTCTTTTTGTGGTAACTAAGAATTGGAAATCAAAGGAATGCCCATCAACTGGGAAATGGCTAAACAAACTGTGGTATATGATCATGATGGAATAATATTGTGCTATGAAAAATGACAAGCAAGATGATTTCAGAAAGGCTTAGAAAGACTTGTATGAAGTGATGTACACTGAAGTGAGCAGACTGACATGTGCTATTTTTCACTTTCTTTCATTTTTTCTTTTATTCAGGTTTTCCTCTACAAAATGACTAATATGGTAATGTTTTACATAATCATACATGGATAACCTATATCTGATTGTTTACTGCTTCAGGGAGGGATGAGGGGAGGGAGGGGAGGAAGAGAAAAATTGAAACTCAAAACTATAAATAAAATTTTTTATTACTTTATAAAAAAGAAAAAGCTAAATGAATTATAGGAATTCAATAAAGGAAACTGAGAAGTGGTAAGATAGGTAGGAGGAGAACCAAGAGAGAGACCCTGTCCCCACCATACTGGAAAAGGAGTCCAATACTAATATAAAGTTCCAAATCAAGAAATAGGATGGGAAAATTAGTGAACTAAAAACAAAAACTGACCATAAAAATCTACTATGGTGACAGATCAAGGCATAAACTCTGAAGAAGATAATGGAGACAGTAGGAGAGGATCTCAACTTTTGCCTCTCAGAGCTAAATCTAACCATAAAATAAATAAGAAAGTCAAGAAGATGAATAGATTCTTAGAAAAGTTAGATATGATAGCCCTCTGGAGAAAACTACTTGGACTTTTTTTTTCTCAAATGTCTATTGTGCCTTCAAGACTTTTACCATATATTAGGGCATAAAAACCTTGTGAACAAAAGCAGAAAAGAAGAAATATTAAGCGTACCCTTTTCAGGTCATAATGTAATAAATTACATTTTTAAAAGGCCATGGAAGGATAGATTAAAAACTAATTGGAAATTGAACAATATAATCCTAAAGAACAAATCATAAAAACAATAATTTTATTAAAGATAATGACAACAATGAGACAACCTTCCAAAATGTTGGCCATATTAGCAAAAGCAGTACTTGGGGGAAGTTTATATCTCTAAGTATGTGAAACAACAAATGAAATAAAGAGCACAACAATGAATAGGGCATGCAACTAAGAAAACTAGAAAAAGAACAAATTAAAAATCCCAATTAAATACCAAAATCCTGAAAATCAAAGGAGAGATGAATAAAATTAAAAGAAAAAACTATTGAACTAGTAAATGAAACAAGGAGTTGGTTTTATCAAAAATAAAATTTAAAACCATTGGTTAATTTGATTATTAAAACAGAAAACCAAATTACTAGTATAAAAAATATAAAGAGTAAATCTGCCACTAATGAAGATGACATTATAGAAATTATTACAAGTTATTCTGCCTAATTGTGTGCCAGTAAAACTGACAATCTAAGTGAAATAAATATTTACAAAAAAAATAGAAGAAATAGAATACTCAAACAACCCTATCTTCAAAAAAGAACTTAAGCCATAAATGAATTCTGTAAGAAAAAAAATCCTCAGGACCAAATGAACTCACATTTTTCCGTCATTCAGTTGAGTCTGAGTCTTCATGATGCCATAGAACATATTGTCTATGGGGTTTTCTTGGCAGAAATACTAGGATTTGCCAGAGGTTGACTGACTTGCCCAGAGTTGAACAGCTGGTAAGCGTCTGAGGTCACATTTGAACTCAGGTCTTACTGACTCCAGGCCCAGAAGTCTATCCACTGAGCCACCTAGCTAAGCATTCATCCACTAGCTACCAAGCTATTGTCGCTTAGTTGTGTCCAACTCTTCATTGGACATGACTGAAATACTGAACAAGTGAATTCTATCAAGAAACTATTTGAGAAAATAGATAAAGAACTCCTACCAAATTTCTTTTATGACAGAAATAGAGAAGATTAAAGGAAGTGAAATACATAGTTTTGATTACATAAAATTAGATGAAAGAAAACTAAAGACCAAGTTCCTTGATGAATATTGATTGATGCCAACTTTTTAAATAAAATATTAGCAAGAAGATTACAAGACTATATCACAAAGATAATACACTGTGGCCAGGTTTGATTTATACCAGGAATTCAGGGATAGTTCAATATCAGGAAACTATCAACATAATTGAGCATATCAATAACAAAAACAAAAAAAGCATATGATTATATCAATAGATACTGAAAAAGTCTTTGACAATATATAACATTCATTTCTATTAAAAAAAAGTAGAAAGCATAGGAATCAATGAAACATTCTAAAAATGGTAAACAAACAAACAAAAGCAAGAGGAAACATTATCTGTAGTGGATACAAAATTGAAAGCACTATTATTCTGCATTGTACTAGAAATGCTAGCTATAGCAATAAGAAAAGAAAAAAGAAATGGAAGGAATAAAGATAGGCAATAAGGAAACAAAACTATTACTCTTTGCAGATGATATGATGTATGCTTAGAGAGACCTATAAAATCAACTAAAAACTCACTGAAAAAAATTAACAACTTCAGCAATGCTGCAGGATATAAAATAATTCCACATAAGTCATAAACATTTCTATATGCTACCAACCAAATCCAGCAGGAAAAGATAGAAACAGAAATCCCATAACTGTAGACAATACAAAATGCTAGAGTGCCTACTTGCCACAATAAACCCAGGTATTATATGAATATAATTGCAGAACACTTCACACAAATAAAAAGAGATCTAAAGAACTGAAAAAATATCAGTTGCTCATGAGTAGGTTGAGCCAATATCATAAAAATTATCATTTTACCTGTTCATTTATTTATTCAGTTCCATACCAATCAAATTACCAATGAAATATTTTATAAACCTAGAAAAATAGTAACAAAATGCTTCTGGAAGAAGAAAATGTCAAGAATATCAAGAGAATCAATAAAAAAGTGAGAAAGAAGGAAGCCTAGCAGGTCCATGTTTCAAAGCATATTACAAAGTGGTAATTATCGAAACAATCTGGCACTGGCTAAGAAATAAAATGGTGGATTAGTAAAATAGATTAGGTACATAATATACAGTGGTAAATTACCATCATAATCTAAGGTTCAATCAACCCAAAGATCCAAGTTTTGGGGACAAGAACTCACTATTTGTCAAAAATTGAAGGGAAAACTAGAAAGAAGTTTGGCAGAAACAATGCAGAGACCAACATTTCACATAGTATACTAAGACAAGTTCACATTGGATAAATGATTTAGACAGAAAGGGTTATACCATAAGTAATTTAGTAGTACATGAGAAAATGTACCAACCAGATCTATGGATGGGGGGAAATTTATGTCCAAACAAAAGATAGAGAAGATTAAAGGAAGTGAAATACATAGTTTTGATTACATGAAATTAAAAAGCTTTTGAACAACCAAAACCAAAGTAGTCAAAACTGGAAGGAAAATAGGAAATTGAAGGGAAAAAATTCAAAAAGTTTTTTCTGAAAAAAGACAACACTTCTCAAATATATAGGGAACTGAGCCATATTTATAAAAATAAGAGTAATTCCCCAGTTGATAAATTGTCAAGGGATATGAACGGGCAGTTTTCAGAAGAAATCAAGGCTATTAATAGTCACATAAAAATACTCTAAATCACTACTGATTAGAGAAATGCAAACTAAAACAACTCTGAGATACCACCTTATGCCTATCAGATTGACTAACATGACAGAAAAGGAAAATGACAAATGGAGGAGAGAAAATGGAAAAATTGGAACTCTAAGGAATTGTTGATGGGGTTGTGAACTAGTCCAACCATTCTGGAGAACAATTTGGAAGTACACTCAAAAAACTATAAAACTATGCATAGATGTACTAGGTCTGTATACCAAACAGATCAAAGACAATGGAAAGTGACCTATTTGCACAAAAATATTTATACCAACTTTTTTTTCTAGTGGCAAAGAATTAGAAACTGGAGAGATGCCTATCAATTGGGGGATGGCTGAACAAGTTGTGATATATGCTTGTGATGGAATACTCTTGTACTATAAGAAATGACAAGCAGAATGGTTTCAGAAAAACCTGGGAAGACATATATAAACTCATGCAAAGTGAAGTGAGCAAACCCAGAATATTGTACACAGTAACAGCAATATTGTAAAGATATGCCCTTTGGGCATAATTCCAAATTGTTCTTGTCTTGTCATAGAGCAGGGTGGGGATGGAGAAAGAGATAATTTTGAACTCAGAAGTTTAAAAAATGATTGTTAAATTTTTTATGTATTAGGAAATATTTAAACAAATATTTTTTTAATTTAAAGAACTGTGCTAGCTCTTTGCCAAAGTTATTATTTTCTATTGGTTCAGTCTCTGATCATAGCTGGATGCATTATTTGAAATTGGTTTTGTTTTTCCAATTACATAGTCAATAGTGAAGGTAAAGAGGGGAAGAGAGGAGAGGAATTCTCAATTATTGAGGGGATAATGTTCTAGTTTATTAATTATTTAGACTCTTTCCTTCTTTTTTCCACCTTCCCTCTGCTGTCCTTTGGACCTCTATTAAAAAAATAACAGAAAATGAATTCCAAATCATTCAAAGGTGATTAATTTTGTATAAAGAATTTTATATGAGGTCAAAGAGGTCAAAACTAATGAATGAGAGTAAAACATTATCTCTGTAATTTTTAGTCTTCCATTTGCATAGAAAATTAAAAGCTGGTTGTACTATCAGAGGGTTATATCTCACTTTCTTCTTATTGCATTTTGTATCCATTGCCAAAGAATAATAATATTCCCTTTACTATTTGCAGGGATTATAGACTCCTGAATGTGAGGCCTCATTGTCCTGCTAGTCATTGTATTTCTCCAAGTCTGCACTATTAATTACAATCTCTTTTGGTTTACTTTGACCTAATGTCTTCAACTGGTAGGCCTATGACCTGGTTTTGCCTTCATTTGATAAAAAAAATTAATTCCATATTATCCCTTTTCTCTATGACCTCAATGATGTTCTTGGCCCACAATGGTAATACTTCTTCCTTTCCTGAAATAGTCGGTGACCTCATCTTTACCTCCTACAATTTACTCAATTTGATGTGTGAATAGTTGGTTTATTTGTGGAAACCCTGGAAATACTGCTTTAGGAAATAATCTTTTTCTGCTCTGCTAGGGATGAGTTGGGTGACCTAGGAGGTCTTTTCTATATATAATTTCAACAGTTTCTTCCTTCAAACAGCAGGTAAACAATTTTAATGTAAGGCTATTTTCTTTATGTGTCTACTAGAGCATATGTTGCTACATTACGATAAATAGCAATAATAAAAAATGTTTGCTCATATGATAATAGAGACCTTTCTAAATTACAGTAATTGTAGCACCCAGTAGTACAATACAAAATGTGATTTTCAGCTGAGAAGATACAGAATTTAATATTTTTCTCCTGCTTTAAAGCCTAGAGCATTTTGAACCTGGTTTCTTGCTTCTGAAAGAACAATTCAGTATTAGCTCTCAAATATTTTAAAAACATTTTCAGCATTTAAATTACTCGCTTAAAATTGCACTTCAGCAAAGCAAAATCTACACTGACCTAGTAATTATGTCACATCTAGTGTGTACTCATTAACATATTGTATTGTTTTCCAGAGTAATTGAGGATATTAGGCTGAATACAGAGGCTTGAGTAGAACTATACCCCCTAACAGACTGGTTTATATTGAATTAATTAAATAAGCATGCCAAGAAGTCACTGCTTGAACTGAAGTCCTGTCTTTATCTTCCCTTGATATTATGGTTACTATAGCTTAATTAGAGATGGACTGGTTCCTGGTATGTGAACCTCTTCCACTATGACTATTTTTTTGGCAGCAATACCCCTGCTTCTCAGGAAATTAGATGGTGAGCTCCTTAAGGGTAAGGTCTCTTTTTACCTTTCTTATATTTTCAGCACTTAGCACAGAACCTGGCACATAATAAATGTTTAATTAATACTTGTTGAGTTGCAAAGGAAATATTCCGATGTTCCACAGAATTATCATCCTTAATTCATATACTTTATTTCAGGACTCTAACCACCTTTGCAGAGTTACAGTGAACTTAACTGAAGAATTAAATGTTAAAAATCAGATACTGGAATTTATCACTAACTTCCTCCATGAGGTTTCATCATAGTCAATGAGGGACTTCCAAACAGAATCATCTCAGACAAATTTTGATAGTGATTTTTCACAAAACATGACCCAGGCTTAATTAGAGTGAAAAGGGAATGAATATGCTTTTGCAGATGACAGAAAATTAGGAGAAATATTGTTGTTTGTCCTTCATTCTCAAAGAGAACCATGACATGTGGAGGTGAAGTCATGACTTATTGTGACTTGGATTTCACTCAGGAAGGGCTGTGCAAAGTCACCAGCCTAACTCTCTCCTCCACATCCATCTGGGCCCAGTGGAAAGATATACATCAAGATGACTGGAGATAGTCCAAAATATTTGGGGCAATAAGGGTTAAGTGACGACCAGGGTCACACAGCTATTAATGTCAAATGTCTGGGGCCAGATCCTCCTGACTCCAGGACCAGTGCTCTATCTACTGTATCACCTGGCTGCCCCTAGGAGAAATAACTATACCTAGGGTGACAGAGTCAGTATACAGAAAGATTTTGGGAAACTAGAACACTGAGCCCAACCAAATAATATGAAATTTAATAGGGATAAATAAATATATACTCTGACATAGGTTCAAAAAAATCAACCCCAGATTGTTACAAAAAAGTTTCATTCTGTTTTGTTTTCTGAAAAAGATCTGGAAGTTTCTTTCTTTCTTTCTTTTTTCTTTCTTTCTTTCTTTTCTTTTCTTTTTTTTTTTTTTTGCAGGGCAATGAGGGTTAAGTGATTTGCCCAGGATCGCATGGCTAGTAAGTGTCAAGTATCTGAGGCTGGATTTGAACTCAGGTCCTCCTGAATCCAGGGCTAGTGCTTTATCCACTGTGCCACCTACCTGCCCCTTAGAAGTTTCAATGAAACACAAACTCAATATGTGTCGCCAGTGGGATATGACAGCCAAGAAAACTAATGTTACCCAAGACTGTGTAAGACATATAAGATGTTCACACAGGTTATCCAAATGGCCTCTCTCTGTGGAAAGAGGATCCAAGGACAGTTCTTCTACTGTTCAGCATGTTACCTGAGGAGAAAGAGTCAGGTTAGGCTTAGGAGCAGCATAAAGCTGGGCACTATTTTTGCTAGGTTCTAAGAGGGGTATCAGGCTAGAACTTTTTCCATCCACCTTAAATTTCCCAGATCTAGGAGTATAAGTTTGAGTTTATAAAGAAAACCATCTCCCTCATTTTTCTTAAAAGGGAGGGTGATCCTTAGATTACAGGTAGCAGTTTATCTTCTTCCCACTAAATGCTGGTTGCACAAAAGACTATCTATCATAAATAGTAAATAGTGAGTTAACCCATTTATCCAAGCAAAACACCAAATGGAAATTGGAGAAGTTATACAGATTAGAATGTAACAGGAAATGTGTAAGAGTAGGTGGATTCTTCAACTGGGATCCAAATATCTCAGCTCAAAATAAGATAGATCTCTCCTCCCAAAATATCCATTCTAGCAGTCTCTAGAAAAACAAGCTGAAAATTAGAGATATATTAAGAACTTGACTTCCCCTATATGCCCGGTGCTTCTCTCTTCATGTGTCTTAGCCAAAGACTTTCTAGTACCACATATGTCTCTCCTTATTTCTCTGAAGGATATCTAGTCATTTTAAAAATGTTGTTGATAAAATATACCTTCTAGAATACATAAAGAGGCTATTTCTGGGAGGTGAACATACCACCCCATAAAAAACTATACTATAGACTAGTATATACTACTAGTCTATGTATATTCCTGCAATATAATTAGACCAAATATAAGAAAATTCAGAACTCTTTAATGCACTTTAAATCACTGTCACAGAGTAAAAGATGGCAAATTTGCATGTGAAAAGACTGTGAACAGCATCTATGAAAAATTGTGAAATTACTTTAGTATTTATTATTATAACTTGGTGTCATGCTAGTCTCATTTCAAAATGAACCGTAAGAATAGATTAAATTAGTGCCATTTTCCTTTCTTGTTAACATCTTTGTCACAAGAGCAAGCTGTCAGAATTTTTGTATCTAAAATAGGCTGTGTAATATAACTGGCACTAGTTGGCTATTTCCATATTCTGTGTTTTGATTGGCTGCTCTCACATAGTTCTTGCCTCCTTGCAAAGATGTCAGCTTTTTCCAGGGAAATAATTATCTACCAAAATTCTAATCTAGTTATGGACACACTGATAAAGGGAAAAAGGTCATTATAATGGTTTTAATTTTTAAGAAATTCTATTTTAATATTATCAAGCAATGAAGTTGGATCATAAAATAGCTTCCCTAAAAATGCTTTTCACTGTTGTAGGAAAATATTCCATTCTACATATGGGTTGATTTTTAGATTAGTCAATTCTTAGTAAAACAAAATCTTAATAGCTTTTCTCTGAGATGTCTCAGTGTCATAAAGTAATATGTAGTGCATATTTCTCTAGGGAATTGTTGATTATATAGCACAGTAGCAGCATGATTTGGTCAATACAGACCCTAATGGGAATCAGAAGCCTGTGACTTCTGGCAATAATGACAATGATCATTATAATAACAACAGCATTAATAATTACAATGCATTACATATGAATAATGCTTTGCAGTTTCCCAAATACTTTCATTCATATTATGGTAGCTATTTTTTCACCTGACCATTTTCTACCTCAGTTTCCACATCATACAAGGAAGTTATAAAGAATAATAAATTAAAATTAAGTCCCCCCATAGGCAGCAGAGTTTTTTTAAGAACAAAGAGACATATGAGGGAGTGGAGGGGGTGGTTGACATCACATTTTTATCTTCAATGTATTCTTCTCATCAGCAGATGTCCTCAGGATTTTTACTCTTTTAAAGGACTCAAAAGTCCTAAAAGGAAAAAGTACTATGAAAATAAATAAATAAGTGAAAAGTTGGGGTTATATAAGTAAGTTCTATGTTTGGGGTTAGCTCTATGTTACAAGGTTACAAAATCCCAAATTCTCACTTTCTACTAAATTTAAAACCTTAAACCTATTTTGATTCTGACTTTGTTCACCTAAAGCAGTGTTTTTCAGACTGTGTTGCAAGGAACCCTGAAATTCCTCAAGTTTCTGTTTTTAAACAAATCCTTATATTATTTGTTGGTAATTTAAGAGGTTCTACCACTTTAGAAAAGTTTGTTTTATTTATGTTCCTTCCTTTCTCCCTTCCTCCCTTTCTTCTTTCCTTCCCTCTCCTTTTTCCCTCCTTCCATCTCTCCCTCTTTCTCTTCTTCCTTCCCTCCTTTTCTCTCTCCCGCTTTCTCTTCCTCCTTTTCCCCTCCTTCCCTTCTTCCTTCCTACCATCCTTCCTTCCTCCCTTCCTTCCATTTTTCACTCTTCTGTTGGCTCCCTGCTCCTGGGGGTTCTGCATAACAGTTCCAGGCTTAGTATGGATACCCTAAAGGCTTTATCCTTAGTATAGTTCAGAACTGAACTGAGATGATCTATCAGAATGAGTTTCTCCAACAGCAGGAATTATAGGCATGCACCACCATAACTATTATTTTTTCTCCCTCTTTGTAGCATTAAAAACATTATTTATCTTTTGGTTTTTTATATCATGAGAGTTTTCCACACTATTTCCCCCTATTCCTTCCCAAAGAAAAAGTATTTTATTTAATTTTTAAAAAAAGAAAAAGAGGAAGAGGGAATAAACCTACAAAACTGAACAATACATTGAAAAAAGCATGTGATGTTCATAAAAAGCATGAAAGAAATCAAATGTTCAGTATTTGTGGGCCTCCTACATACAAAAGAGTTGCAGGATGAATATATTTTCATATATCTTATTTGGGGTTATATTCTTTGTAATCTTGCAAAATTATTTTTTAATTATTTTGGGGTTGCTCTTTCCATTTACATTGTTGTGGTTATTATGTATTCTGTCAGCTCTGCTTAACTCTACATAAAGTCATGAAAAAGTTTTCCATTCTCCATATTCATTATATCTTATGACACAATTGGGCAGTTAGGTGGCACAATAGATAAAGCACTCACTAACCCTGAAGTTGGGACAAGTTCAAATCTTACCTGAGACACTTAATAGCTATGTGACCCTGGGCAAGTTACTTAACCCCAATTACCTTGAATATCTTGCCACTGGACCCAAATGGAGTGAGGTTGGTGACCTTGCACAGCCCTGCCTCAATTAAATTACATTTAAATTAATTTGGGGGGGCAGCTAGGTGGCAAAGTGGATAAAGCACCAGCCCTGGATTCAAGAGGACCTGAGTTCAAATCCGGCCTCAGACACTTGACACTTACTAGCTGTGTGACCCTGGGCAAGTCACTTAACCCTCATTCCTCCACAAAAAAAAAAAAAGTAACACACCTTGAGAATAGTACCACCTGTCAGACACATCAAATATACCCTTACTGGGTAATAATCATTTAATTTCATCATTTCTGTAGGCTTAAAGAAAGTAGCACACAGGCTATTGTAGGCTGCTACTAGTATTATAATACTCTAAGAGCTACATGTATACTCCCCAAATGCACATTCAGCTTACACACATCTCATAACAAAAATAATTAATGTAATTCCATAAGAAGCTGACCCCTAATATCACATTTCCCTGGATGTCTAAGTCCAACTATTTTTGCATCCATTGTGTGCATGAAATTGCACTGTGTGCGGAGATATTTCAAGTTAAGTGGCCATGCCTATGCAAGTAATATCTAGAGAAATGCAATCAATCAAAAGTGTAAATAAGGTATGAATAAATCTTTAATCAATTTGAATGAATCATAGGGGCTTTGGATTATTAGGTAAAGGCAAATGATGTCACATAGGAAATATCTTCAGTCAGTCAAATGGGAGAAACCTGAAAATCTATGATCTGAATATTCCAGGCCCTTGAGAGGAAAAATTCCTGTGGGAAGAAAGAGTTCATCCCTTGGAGAGACTAGATTAGCAGGAAACAATGCATCCATCTAAGAGTAAAGACAAATATTCTAAGGGCAAACAGATCTCCTAGAAAACCCCATTGAGTATCAAGAGGTAGAATTGACTAGGCTAATACTTTGTGTACCTTGAAAAGATAAAAACCTGGGCATTACATCAGCTTTGGTAGTAGCTTTTACTATAGCAGGTAGAAGAATCCTCAGAGTAGAAGTGTTTGATAACAACATCTATATCTGGAGTTGAAAAACACATTAAAGACAAAATAGATACATCAAGGAAATTAAGCTTCAGGTCTCTACAAAGGCACAAACACTCAAAGTTCAGAAGAAACCTATACCTAAAGGGAAATTGATGAAGATAAAGGAAAAAGAAAAGGTCTCCAGTGGCGAAGACTTTAAGGAACCCTTTTGCTCATGAGTTCTCTATGTGTATCCCTCATAGTATTTTTTAAAATAGGTTTGAGCCCACGTTCCCCAGGGACATTGTGTGGATAAGATGAGACTTCCTCCCTCTAAAATGTAATCAATCCTGGCTGTAATCAGTGGGTACACACTGGTCAGAGTTCCTAGGGAACAGTGCTAAAAACCCTAACTCCTCAGGGTTACACTCATAGTACCTTGACTATATTAGTCAGCTGCTCTCTTAGCATCCAGCTCAATAATTTGAATAGGACTTGGAGTAGTAGCCACAGAGAGGGTACCACACACAGATAGGCAAAATAGATCTCACTTTGGAAAAAAAATCTACTTGGCACATATTAATTGAAGTCTACACTCTGGCTCCAACTTTTTTCCCTTCAATCCAGATCATTTAGTTTTGACAGAGAAAGACAGACAGACATGGACAGACAGACAGAGAGAATTAATTTAACACCATATATATACATATATAAATATATGTGTGTGTTTGTATGTATATGAATATGTATATGTACATGTATATGTATATGTATATGTATATATCTTCTTTGTATGATGAAATGGAGAATTTTAGTTCAGGACAGGTTCTTTGTCAGCCACTTGCTAGTCCATTATTTGATTTTTATTATCAATTTCAATCTTATTCCTTTAATTTTTCAGTAATTTTAGTTGAATAGAATTGCTATAACTAGATGAATTGGAAATAAAGGATTATGGGAAAGATCCTCCAAAAATGAAGGTATAGTCCTGCATTGAGCCTATACCACATTAAGATGAGCTGCCCCTTTCTGCGAACCTGTACTGTTTTTCACTCCCATAGAGATAGCAACTGTTTCCCAGATGAAACACATTCCTTGGCTAGAAGAATACTTCTTTGATGGTCTGGCCTACCACCAAAGAATCGTAACACCCTGCATAAACAAGGATGTGCTTTGTACAGATCATGCTTTATGTAAGCTCTATTGTTTGTTAAAGAGCATAAAAACTGGGCATCCTTCTTATAGCTTCTGAAGTCTCACCCATAGAGTGGATGTATTACCCGGGCCCTCCCAATCAGGACTCTGGAAACTGTAATAGGACTTCCCAGCCACATGTTCCAGATGTACGTGTTTCCCTGATTTGGTAATGTATACATCAATTTCTTATTCCTATCTATACTATTTCTTATTATTTCTTATTACTCCTATTAAATAAACTATAATTACTTAAAATTAAGGGAGTGTCATTCCTCTCCTGCTATCTGAACCAAAACTAAGAATCTCATCTGCAGCAATTACTCATTAGCAATACACAATACACTAGCCTACATACTTCACTGGACCTGTCCTCCATCCAATCATGCCAATCACAACTCATCCTTGCCTATTACTTGGTGATTCCTTTCCAAATCCTCCATGTCTATTCTCTGAGCTAGAGGACTTTATAAGGCAAGATAGATAGATAGATGATAGTTAAAGATTTAGATATAAATATAGATATAGAGATATATAGACATACACATATATTTCACTTTATATATATATATATAATATAATATTATATATACATATATATAATATATAACTTTATATATGTGTGTGTATGTATATTCAGTTCAATTTAAAAAATGAATATTAAGAGTCTACAGTGTGCTAGGTACCATGGTTACAAAGTCAACTGAAACAGCCCCTATCTTTAAGGAGCATATATTCTTCTGAGGGGATATAACATGTACACAAGTTAGAGTAACCTGGGTTTCTAGCCAAGCTTGGGGTATTTTGCATGGGACTCTCTTAATCAATGTTGAGAATTCTAACATAATGCATCATGATTATAAAAGAAGAGTTGATGAGAAAGTATAAGAAAGGAGAGACATTCTTTGATAGGACATGCAAAGCTCCAGACTCCCTTGGGGACTACCTCCAGAAATGTGGAGAGAAAGAGACTTTGGAAGATACAGATATGTAGGGGAAGTCAGCTCATTAATATGTCCCTGATTTCTAGCTGGCCTCTCTAGAGACTTCTGGAAATTTCTCCTAGGATGAAATTATGCTCTCTCTCTCTCGCTCTCTCTCTCTGTCTCTCTCTGTCTCTCTCCCACTCTCTCTCTCTCCCTCTCTCTCATTTTTAGATATGACATTTTGTTTTCAGGAGAAAGTTCACTCATTCTGTATAACTTTGGTATAGGTTCTAATAATAATTTATTATTTAATTTGTTTCAATAGATGAGTTTATTCAATATTCACTATTTTGATGGTGACATAGGCTTAGGATAACTCAGAAGAAGTTTCTCCTTTGAGAAGAAAAACTAAAGGTGACTAGATAACAGAACAGACATAACAAGGAATTAAGGGACAATTAAAGTTTAGCTTGGCCAACTAGATATCAGGAAGGACACACCTAAGAAGTAAGAGGAAATAAAATTCTATAGTAGGAAAGTCAGTTAGGTGTGGCTACTACCTGAGCTAGGAGAAAGAGATAACTCCAGATATCAGGACTATCATTCCAAAAGAAAAATCCTCCTGACTCTGAGCAATCTTTCCCCACCCCACCCCCAAAAGGAACTTTCCATTTTCAGGTGGTCATCTCATCTATCCAAAGGAAGCTTTGGCATTCCTTCTGTTCTGGGAGGAAGATGTTTCCAAGCCATCTCCTCCCCTTAAGACTAAGTCTTCAACTTCCCTCTTAGTCACTTTCTCTAGTGCCCAATAAAGGACCATTTTAATTCTAATTGAACTGTGTATGAGAATGCAATTCTTTACAGAGGAATATCTAAGGACCCCCATCGCCCATTTTCCCTGTGACAATGGTCTTTTGTATAATTAGTATTTAGTGGGAAATAGTCAAAATGGCACATATAAATTCATAGCAGCCCTTTCCCCTTAAGAATATTTTAGAAAGTAGCCTTTTGTATTGAACCTTCAGGCCAACAATATTTAGGAAAGCAAATATAGTTCTAGTCTAGAACTCCCTCATAGACTGAAGGACTGAACATCCAGCCTAATGACACCCTGGGGCTTGTCTGCCCTTCCCTATAGCTATTATGCTGGTTCTCCTCTACTCTTCAGAGTCAGTCCAGATATTGGATTATATCCCTCCATGCCTCCCCATTAGCCATTTAGACATTTAGAGAACCCACATGGAAATATACATGTCACATGGCCATGCACACACTTTACATAAGTAAAACTAAAATATATCAAAAGTAATTTGGGGGGTGGCTAGGTGGCACAGTAGATAAAGCACCGGACCTGGATTCAGGAGTACCTGAGTTCAAATCTGGCCTCAGACACTTGACACTTACTGGCTGCGTGACCCTGGGCAAGTCACTTAATCCCCATTGCCCCGCACACAAATAAATAAATAAATAAGTAATTTGAAGAGAGAAAGGCTGCTAATAACCAGGGGAATCAAGGGAAAAAAAACCCTGTGAAGGAAATGACATCTGAACTATGCTTGGAAGGAAGCTAGGGATGCTGTGAGATGGAAGTAAGGAGGAACTGCATAACAGAAATGTGAGAATACTTGCACAAGAACAGAGTTAGGAAATGAAATATTACAGGGCCATCAAATAAATCAATCTGACAGGAACAGATAGTGTGTGAAGGGGAGTAATATGAAATAAGACTAGAAAGGTAGGTGAGAGTCAGATAGTGAAAGACTTTAAATGCCAGAGTGAAGATTATTGTATTTTCATATAAATGAAAATGCCTCCTGGCAGAATGTCCTTTGGAAATGCACTTGCTTTCAATGTCTTATCAGTCTATTGATAAATATTTATTGAGTCCCTACTCTGTGCAAAGCACTGTGCTAAGTGCTGAAACATTACTTCTCAAAGAGCTACTTTGTATATTAGGAAAATAATCATTGTGTTGGGAACATGAAGGGATATAATGATGATTATGTTAAAGAAATAGAATGGCTGTCTGGAATAGTAGACAATGAGAAGAAGATTGACTACTAGCCCTTAAATAGACTGTCATATTTGCTTAAATATATCTGTGGCCTGCAAAACACCAGACTTCCGATGTTCCTCCTGGTAAAGAAAATATGTCCTACAAATAGAGATAGGCAGTTGGCACAGTGGACAGAGCACCAGGCCTGGAGTCAGCAAAACCTGAGTTCAAATCTGTCCTCTGATACTTACTAGCTGTGCTTCAGTTTCCTCATCTGTAAAATGAGCCGGAGAAGGAAATGGCAAATCATGCCAATATCTTGGCCATGGAAACCCCAAATGGTGTCACAAAGAGTCAGACATGATGGAAGTGACTGAACAACAACAAATAAATAGAGGCATCAAATTACAGGAAAACACTAGCTGCCTCCTAAAAAAATAACCAATGAATGACTAAAATTATTTATTAAAAATATTTGGATTTATATCTGCTGTAGTTCACAAAATACCAAATGACCCCAGTTACCTAGGTAAGTCAATTTAATGTTCTTTCCAGGTAAAAGTAGGACTTTTTTTCTTTTCTTTTTTTAAATTTAGAATTTTATTTTCCCCCCAATTACATGTAAGAACAATTTTATTGTCCATTTTTAAAATTTTGTGTTCCAAATTCTCTTCCTCCCTCCCTCCCTCCCTCCCTCCCCAGCCTTCCTCCCCCCTTCCCTCTCCCTTTCTTAAGAAAGCAAGCAATTCAATATGTTATACATGTATAGTCATGCAAAACATTTTCACATTAGTCAGGATGTGAAAGAAAACAGACAAAAAAAACTGAAGAAAAAGAAATTCAAAAAAATATGCTTCAATCTGTATTCAGACACCATAAGTTTTTTGTTTTTTGTTTTTTTCTGGAGATGGATCACATTTTTCATCATAAGTCCTTCAGAGTTGTCTTGGGTCATTGTATTGCTAAGAATAGCCAAGTCATTCACAGCTGATCATTTTACAATAGTGCTGTTACTTTGTACTGTAATGTACTGTATATTGTACCATACTGTAGTATATTTCACTTTGCATCAGCTCATGTAAGTCTTTCCAGGTTTTTCTGATAGTGTCCTGCTCATCATTTCTTATAGCACAATAGTGTTTCATCATAATCTCAACCCACAATTTGTTCAGCCATTCCCCAATTGATGGATATATCCTCAGTTTCAAATTCTTTCCACCAGAAAAGGGCTGCCATAATATTTTTTTGTACATATTTGTCCTTTAACTTTTTTTAAATCTCTTTTTGGATATTGACCTAGGTAAGAGTATGCATATTTTGTAGCCCTTTGGTCATAGTTCCAAATTGGTCTACAGAATGTTTAAATCAGTTTATAACTCCACCAACAGTGCATTAATGTCTCACTTTCCCCATATCCCTTATAACATTTGTCATTTTCCCCTGCTGTCCTATTATCCAATCCAATAGGCATGAGGTATTACTCCAGAATTGTTTTGACTTTTATCTTCCTAATCAGTAGTGAGTTAGAGCATTTTTTTTATATGGCTACTGATAGCTTTGATTATTTCATCTGAAAACTGTTCATATCTTTTGATCATTTATCAATTGGGAAATTGTTCTCATTTTAACAACTTTGACTCAGTTCTCTATGTGTTTGAGAAATCAGGCCTTTATCAGACAAACTTACTTAAAAATTTTTTCACAGTTACTATTGATAACTGTATTTCCCTCAATTCTACTTCTTCCCCATGTCATTTACTCTATTCTCCAACTCCTTTCACCCTTTCCCTCCTCAAAGGTGTTTTGCTTCTGACTGCCTCCTCTCTCAATCTGCCCTCCCTTCTATCACTCCCCCACACATACCTTATCCCCTTCCCCTCCTACTTTCCAACAGGGTAAAATAGATTGCTATGCCCACTTGAGTGTGTATGTTATTCCATCTTTGAGCCAACTTTGATGAGATTAAGTTTCACTCCACAGCACCTCCCCCATCTTCTCCACCACATAAGCTTTTTCTTGCTTCTTTTATGTGAGATACTTTACCCCATTCCACCTCTCCCTTTCCCTTCTCCCTGTGCATTCCTCTCTCACCCCTTAATTGGTTTTTTAAGATATAATCCCTTCATATTCAACTCATACCTGTGCCAAAGTAGAACATTTTTTAAAGCAGACCTGTGATTCCATTGATATAAGAAACTCCAGCTAAGAAAATCTTTTACAATGAAGATCAGAACCTGCATCTAAAGAGTGGTAGAGGTGGGGCAGCTAGATGGAACAGTGGATAAAGCACTGGCCTTGAATTCAGGAGGACCTAAGTTCAAAATCCGGCTTCAGACACTTGACACTTAATAGCTGTGTGAACCTATGCAAGTCACTCAACCCCAATTGCCTCACCAAAAAAAAAAAAAAAAAAGGTAGAGGTTAAGTGACTTATTCTGAGTTAGACATCTAGGTATTCCTGACTTTAATGCTACCTAGCTTCTACACAATTTTGCCTCACAATCAAAGTAACAGCCAGAACAATCATTCTATCCTGTATAATAAAGATAGAGGCATAGAGGGCTTATATTAAAAAAGAAATAAAGAATTTTGCCTAAAATATGTGTAAGGAAGTTTGATATAGTAGAAAGAGTCGCTATTGTTCAGTTGTATCCAGTTCTTTGCAACTCTTTTCTTGGCAAAGATACTGGAGTGGTTTACCATTTTTTTCTCCAATGGATAAAGGCAAACATAGGTTAAGTGACTTGCTCATTACAGGTAGTGAGTGTCTGGGGTCATATTTGAATTCAGGTCTTCCTGAATCCAGGCCCTACAGAGTCACTTATTTGCCTCCAAGGCAAACAGAGGTTAAGTCATTTGCCCAGGGTCACATAGTAAGTGTCTGAGGCTGGATTTGAGAACTAAGGTCTTCCATCCACTGAGCCACCTAGCTGCCAGTGGAAAGATTACTGGGCTTGAAATCAAAAGATTGGCCACTTACTACCTGTTTCACTTCAGGAAAAAAATTTCACCTTTCTGAGTCTCAGTTTCTTCATCTGTAGAATAAAGAGATTGCATTAGGAATGCTATGCATTATCCGTAAAAATTCTTCTAGTATGACCTTGCCTTTGAATACTCACTAAGACATATTTCAGGCTCAATTTGTTACTACATTTAGCATAGACTAAATGAAGAGACACTTAAAAGAAGTATAACAAGGTATAACTAGCTAGAATTGCTCAATTCTATCCAAATCTTAGAGAGTGTAAACAATAGTTTACAAAGGACTGTGAGAAACACTATGAGAAGAATGCTAAATTAAGGTGGTAGTAAGTTATTTTAGTATCAGAGAGAGCAATGCTAACACCTTATTAAATAATTATAAAAAATCTTCATCAATTCAAGACCATAACATATTAGGTCTTTTAATTGCATTGTCATATCATGAACAAACAAAGCTCATGGAAAAAAACATATTTTAATCTGAAGCATTAGAACCTGAAGAAGGTATTTTAAGTATAGATCACAACCTTCCCTTTAGGTTAAAATCACTCCACCACAGTCTAACTGAAACTTCTAAGCTGATTCTACAAAAAGAGCAATTTATTTGTCACCTGATTTAGTGGAGATTTTCTTCTGATATAAAGACATTATAATAATATAAATGTTATAATTGTTATAATAATAATGTCATTGTCAACAAATATTGAAGCCTATGATACATACAACGCTGTATACAACTATGTATCCTCACAAAATCACACAAGGATCCAATTCAAATGGTGTTCCTGGCCTCTCTTAGAATTTGTACTATAAATTAATTTGTTAATAGTTTCCTTCTGAGGTACCATTCGTCAG
The DNA here is from genome assembly GCF_019393635.1 of Dromiciops gliroides. Taxonomy (NCBI): domain Eukaryota; kingdom Metazoa; phylum Chordata; class Mammalia; order Microbiotheria; family Microbiotheriidae; genus Dromiciops; species Dromiciops gliroides. Next base: position 269,693,285 of record NC_057862.1, on the reverse strand, counting down.
ATTATACACAACCAAGCCATTAATCAGAATTAATCAGAGGAGGTAAAATAGTATATTACCAGCCCAGGAAAAGAGCTGTCAGTTACACAATCAGAATGCATTAATACCTTGCACACTGCAATTTCTTCCAAAGGAAAAAAGCAAACTTGTTTTATAGATCATAAACAACGTGCTCTTCAAATGAACCTAATTTAATGCCTCTTGCAAGGTCAGATCAAGGGTGAAGAAATGAGAATTGGCCAAACATTAAAGCAATTTCCAGCTAAATAAAAGGCTAGATATTCCTTTCTTCACTGAAAACAGAAAACACAGAGAGAGACAAGAAGGGTTGATCATTGATGCCAAAAATGTACTTTTCATTCTTTGAGCTTTCTAAAGTCTCTTCTTTTATCCATTTCCTATTTCCTCATATTGCCATTCACTATTTTGGGGGGTTGGTTTTATTATTTTTTTTGTCAATGACCTTTCTTCAATCCAACTCAGCTCCTGTCTAATGGCCTTAAGAGGACTTCTTCACATGATGGAAAGCTTTAGATTTAAGATCCCCCTCCTTCATTAGAGGGAAAAGTGAACTGCCTCTATGTGCTGGGTGTTAATGAATGTGAAGAAAGACTTTTTTTTTGTATGTGTTTTACACATCATGTTCTTGACTCTGCGAGATGCTACAATAAATTGCCACGCTTCATTTACAAGAAGAGATAACAGAAGCAAAATGAGAATCTGGTGACAAATTGCTTCTCAGTTCACCCTGGGTCAGGCTGTTGGGGCTAATGAGAAGAGGTGCTCTAATTTTAAACTCCTCCTCAACCAAGCCATTCTTGCATTAATGTTCACTGTTATAAATTGTAAAGTCAAATGAAGGAGCAGTGTTGAAAATTAACCAGCATTTTTATCCTTTGAGTGTCCAATAGTGCATATTTTGACTTCTGAATCTGGTGGTTATTAAAGGGAGCTCAGCTTATGCTAAGGATGCCAGCCTTCTCAGAGGCTTCTTCCCCACCATAATACTATTTCTTTTTCTTTCTCCATACTACCTTCCCTCCTACCTGGAAAAAATCAACCAACAGAAATGATATAGGTTTTTAACAGGATTATAATTCAGCTTGAAGGGGAAATGTATAAAACTAGTCACTCTGTGAGTCCATTTAACAAGACACTCTACACAGGCATTAAAATTATACTACCCATTTAGTCCTGTTGCATGCTAAATGAATTGTTAATTGCGTATATGGAAGAAGCACCAGTAAATCACTGACCCATTGAGTTCTGTAAGCACTCTCTCACTGGAAGCCCAAAGCAGGATTTGAACAATAATGAGAATCTAATGCAGCACCTGCCTCTCATAAAATATCTCCCTAATCCCACATTTTGCCCATTTACAAAATCAAACAGCAGGCAAAAAGAAGCCCAGGAGGAAGGATGTCAGTTTAAAAAGACAGTGCCCTAAATTTTCATCCTCAATCAATGCCTAGGCAATCACCCAAAATCTAGTTTTTTTAAAAGTGTGTTTTGAGTGTATATTAATAAAATGAAGTTCCTCTTGTGTGTAACGTGTCTGTCCGGGTGCATTCTTCCATGGAATCACTACATAAAATACAAATTAGCCACACTACCCTAGTCTAATCATTGTAATCAGTTATGTTTTCATGTGTACATTACTGATATATAAGGCTGTTGTAGTTCTTGTGTGTGGTTTAATTGCTTGTTTTTGCATATCTTGTGTGATTGATGATGTTCTAGAAATCTTTTCCCCTAAAGGAGACTTTGTAAATTACTTTGTTTAGATGCTAATGATTGTATTTCATTAGTGGCCCTCTCATCCAGAATCATCTTTAAATGAATGAATATGCCATAATTAAAAATCTGAATTATGAATTACTTTGAAAGGAGACAACATTGTCCCGATTTCCCACTGTGACACAGTGTTATTTCAATTATGTAAATATGTTTAATCATTCCCCTTTTGTTTTTCTAATTATTTAATATTAATGTTGCTTTACCCCTTTATTGCTACAAGAAGGGATATGGCATCTTAAATGAGAGTACTTAGACAAGTGATACACAGATGACTAGATTAAAGCAGACATTTATCAGAATGCATAACCCATCTCAAAAACAAACATGCTATTAACATTCATACTAATATAGCAACACTGCGATAATTGCACTTCATGAATGCTTTGTCTATACAAATCTAACATTCACAATGAACAATGTCTAATTATTGTTTTTTCTAATAGAAAAGTCCAAAATCACTATTGAAAGTTTAAATTATCCTGAGGTGTACAATCTGAACCAACCAAAGAATCATCTTTTTTTTTTAGTTTCTTTTCTATCAAAAAGATCCCTTCCTAAGATCCCTTCCTTTTACTCACCTTTGAACCTTACTACATGTAAGAATAATAGCATTATTATTTCTTAAGATCTTCTAAAACATGCCTTCAATCAGGAGCCCTGACTAATGGGAAAACTACCTTCCTTCTCCAAATCATTCACAGATACCAGTTTGAAGAAAGCTAAACTTAAAGTGAAGAAATTCATCAGAAAGGAGAGCCAAATGGACTATAGTATAGGAAAATTCAATCAATCAGTATTAATTTATTGAGTGCCTACTCTATTGGGTTCTAAGCAAAAGCAGATATAAAAAAAATACAATAGGCTTTTACTTCAAGTAATTCATTCTTTGGATAGATGGCTAAACTCAAAAAGTTAATATTTGTGATCTAATGTTGATATGTCCAGTGGTCTCCAGTGCAGTAACCAAGGGATTTCTGCTTGCTCCTGTGCTGATTAACATCTTTATCAGTGTTATGAATGCCATAGAATGTATGGTCATAAAATTTGCTAATGACCTAAGGCTGGCAGTGAGTGAATGACAGAGTTAGTATCCAAAAAAGATGTTAACAGGTTTGCATTACACTTAATATAATAAAATGAAATTCAATAGGGATAAGTGGTAATAAAACCACTTCACATATGTTGACTCATTTGATCCTCATAACAACCCTATGAGTTAGGTACTATTATTATCCCATATTACAGATGAGGAAACTGTGGCAGAGGTTTAGTGACTTGCTCAGGGTCACATAGCTAGATAATAGCAGAGGCAAGATTTGAACTCAGGTGAAAAAAACAATTTCATAAATATAAGATGGAGAAAACACGATTAGAGAACAGGTGTTTTTCTTTTTTCCTGAAAAAGATCTCAGGGGTATAATGTATTTCCAACTCAATATGAATCAGCAATGTGATATGGTGGCAAAAAAAAAAATCTAATGTAATTTTGGGCCACATTAGAAGGGACATAACTGGGGCAGCTAGATGGCGCAGTGGTTAAAGCACCGGCCCTGGAGTCAGGAGTACCTGAGTTCAAGTCCGGCCTCAGACACTTGACACTTACTAGCTGTGTGACCATGGGCAAGTCACTTAACCCCCATTGCCTAAAAAAAAAAAAAAAAGAAGGGACATAACTTCCAATACACTGGTCTCCTTGCTGTTCCTCACATACAAAACTTCAAGTCTCAATTCTACATATTTAAACAGAGCTGTGACTGAAAGCTCCTTACATCTCATCTCCATCTCCTGACTTCCTTGGCTTCTTTCAAGTTCCAGATAAAATCCTACCTCCTATAAGAATGCTTTCCTAGACTTCCTTGATGCTCCCTTAAGGCTATTCTCCCTTAATGCCTCTCTGTGATTACCTTCAATCTATCCCACATATATATGTTTATATGTCACTATTTGAATGAATGTCGTCTCCTTTATTAGCTTAGGAGCTCTCTGAGAACAAGGAACTCTCTTTTGTCTGTTCCTATGTTCTGTGCTTAGCTCAGTTCCTGGAATGTAATAATCATTTAAGAAATAAATGTAAAAAAAAAAAGAAATGTTTATTGACTTTACTAATAGGGAGATGATGGTCTCATTGTACTCAGCTATCATTAGGCTTCATTTGGAGTACTCTTTAGTTCTTGGCACCATGTTTTAAGGACACACATACTGGAAAGTGTCCAGAGAAAGAAATTGAGGATGGTGAGGGGCCTTGAGTCCCTTTCATATTAAGGTAAGTTGCAGGGACTGGACATGTATAGCCTAGAAAACAGAAGACTCTGGGAGAAAGTGATTATATTTGAAGGAAGGATTAGACTTTTTCTACTTCCCACACTGGTCAGAACCAAGGGGAATGTGTGGAAGGTACAAAGAGGTAAATTTATGCTTAATATCAGGAAAAACTCCCCAACAATTAGAGCTGTCCAGTAATGGAATAAGTTTCCTCAAGAGGGGATGGCTTCCACCTCCTTGAAGTCCATGGCCCACAGGGTAGGCCAAAAGTCATGAATATTACTAACTCCTTCATTTTTTGTTTTTAAATTACAACACCATAGCATCATACATGGTATATATGGGAAACAAATTTATATTACATGTGAAAAATAAAATCTCATAAATGGTGAAAAATAAAGAAAGAATTACTTTTGAAAAGTTATTAAAACATCAGACCCCTTCATGACTTTTGACCCACCCTCTAGTAGGGACTCCCTTAGAATAAGGTTTGTGCTAGATGGCTTCTGAGGTCCTTCCCACCTCTCAATTCTATGATTCCATTACATCTTTAATGGGGAAACAACATGTCTATGTCTAGATAATGAGATAACCTTAAAAGGGATGGTGATAGCAGATGAGGGGAGCAAATAAGGACAACTGAAGAAGGTGACACTTTAGCTGAGGCTTAGTGGAAATGCCAAGAGATGGAGGTTGGGAAGGATAATATTCAAGACATTAAGTGTAGCAAGTGCCAAAGCATGGAGATAGAACACATGGAACATTGTGTGTGAAAGAAATAGCAAATAGGCCACTATGGCTAGACCATAAAAGTACATAGAGTGGGATAATGTTTAAGAAGACAGGAAAGGTAAGAAGCATCCAGGTTGTGAAGAGCTTTAAATGCCAAACAGAGGAGTTTATATTTAATCCTAGAGGTAATAGGGAGTTAGAGTTTATTGAGTAGGGGGATGACATGGTTAAATCTGTGCTTTAGGAAATTCACTTTGGCAGCTGTGTGCAGGAGGGATTGGAGTGGGGAAAGACTTCAGGTAGGGATAGCAATTACAGGAAGGCTATTGCAATAATCCAGTTAAGTGGTGATGAGGACCTGAACCAGAGTTGTAGCTATGTGAATGAAGAGAAGGGAACATATATGAGAGATGTTATAAAAAGAGAAACAATAAGACTTGGCAACTGATTTGTTATTTAGGAAAAGTTACAATGAGGGGTCAAGGTCACTAAGGTTGGGAACCTGGGTCAATAGCAGTGTCCTTGACAATGGTAGAGAAGTTTGTAAGAGGGGCAAATTTGAAAGAAAAAAGATGAGGTTTTCTGGACCTGTTGAGTTGAAAATGTCTAATAGACAGTTGGTGATATGGACCTATATAACTCAGTATTTTTCATGACTAGATCTGGTTGTACAAATTTGGATGTCATCTGCATAGCGATAATGACTGAACCATTGGGAGCTGATGGGGTCACCAAGTGACAGAGAGAATGCAGCCTGTAACAAATCCTTAGAGTATGCCTACACTTAGTGTGAGTAGTGTGGTTGAAAATACAGAAAAGGAGATAGAATGAGGAGTCAGAACCAGAGAAAAAGAACCAGGAGACAAGAATATCACAAAAAATCTGAGAGGTGAGCATATCATGGAGGAAAGGGTGGTCACTAGTGTCAAATGCTGTGGAGAGAATAAGAATGAGAATAGAAATAAGGCCATTAGATTTGACAGTTAGGATATATTTGATAACTGTAAAGAGAGCAGTTTTAGTTGAGTGATGAAGTCAGGAATCATATTGCAGTGAAAGATGAAGAATTGGATACATTGAGTGTAGATGACTTTTTCAAGGAGCTTAGCTGATAAGAGCAGATGTAGGATGATAGCTAGTAGGGAATGGCATGATTTGGTAAGGGATTTTTTAAGGATAGGGAACACTTGAGTGTGTAGTTAGCAGGGAAAAAACATTAAATAGGGAGGACTTGGATAATAGAGAAATAATGGTAGTAGAGAAAATCTACTGATGAAAACAGGAGGAGATAAGATCGAGGATACATATGGAGGAATTATCCTTGGCAAGTGGGTCCACATCTACATTAGAGAAAGGTATAAAAATATAGTGGGGGGGGGAGGGTAGTGATGCCATAGGGATGAGATGAAGAGAGGGAGTGTAGGGAGTTCTCAACATAAATAGCCTTAATTTTCTATGTAAAGTATGAGGTAAGGTCCTCAATTATTAGGATAGACAAAAAGGTAACAAGCATTTACTATGTACCAGACATTTATGCTTAGTGCTTTGGATATAAATACAAAAAAGTACAAAAGACAGCTCCTTCCCTCAAAGAGATTGTATTCTAATGGGGGGAGGGGAGGATAATACATCAAAAGGAGCCAAAAGAAAGAGGGGAAAGGAGCATGGGACACAGAGGGAATAGTGACAAAGTCTGGAGAGTCAAAAGCACAGCAGTGAGAGAAATGGAGCATGGCTAGCCCAGAACTCATCAGTGGTAGAAAGGGGCCAGTATGGTAGAAAGATGTTCAGAATGAGAAGGTCCCAGGCTCCAAGGGGAAGTTCCAAGCTCAGAAGGCAATTGAGTCTTAGAGTATAGTCACCATAGTGGAAAGAAATGAGAGAGAAGTTCTAGAATAGCTGCTATTGTATATAGCTTAGAGGATCATGTGTGGAGGATGCAAGCATTACTGTGTGGCTATGAGCATCCAAATGATATTTCATAACATAAATTAATAGTAAACACAGTTAACATAGTTGATTTCCTCCAGCCCCATTCTGTGAACCTTAGTAGGAATGAAACCAAATGGTAGGAGTAACCCAGGGCTAGGATGAAGAAAGGCATGAGTGGTGCTAAGAACAAGGGAGGAGCAAGAGTGATAGGAACAAGGGAGAACAAGAGTGATAGAAACAATTGTTTAATTAGTTAACTAAGACCAAATTTGGGAAAGGGGAACAATCAGAGTATGGATAATGACCTGGAAAAGTCCTATGGTTTGGATGACCTGGAAGTTCCAGTAAGGTGATTGATTTTATAGATTCAGGCTTTAAGCTTCTTGATCAAGTGAACTGTTTGGTGAATCCAGATTTATTCTTTAGAAAACATTACATTAATTTCCACTTAAAATTTCCAATTTTAATACAACTAGAATGCAAAGGAGTATATTTGGAGATTTTCAGTATCACTGCTGACTCCTAAAGCATGAGAGCCTTAACTATCTTTATTAATATTTATGTCTTCATTAATTATGTAAAATAAAGGTAGGTAATGGTAAAGCTTACACTTTCCTTTCTCATTTCAAAGTTATAATGAAATCTGCAAATGTAGAAATCTGCAACTGTATGAGATAATTTGCTAAAATCTAGATAAACTATATCCAGAGAATATTATTTTTATACTCATTTGACAATTCTATTAAAAAAAGAAAATTACTTATCTGAGAAATCATGTTTTGTAATTACCACTTTCCTTTAATTAAATATATCTTTCAATAGTCCATTCTAGAATTTACCCAGGAATCAAAGTCAAGCTCACTGGCCTATAGTTTGCAGACTTACGTCTCTTGCATATTCTGAAAATCAGTATATTTGTCCTTATCCAATAATGTAAGAAAATAACTCTTCTGTTTTTCTTGGTGTTTCAAATATCATCAAATACTTGTTAATTGACACCAAATTTCATTTAGTGAAATATTTAATATTTAAAGAGTATATATTAAACTACTCACCTTTTTCTACAAATTAAAAGGGAGTCACAAAATTCCTTACCTAGGCTCCTTATTTCTTTTCTAACTATGAATCTTATTTTAGCAGCCATAGAAACCAAAGTCAAAATTAAAGTTTAAGATTCTATACTCATATTACCTGCACAAATTCAAAATTTATAAAATGAAATTCATTATCTTCCCCCTTAACCCCTCCCCCACTCCTACCTTTCATAATACTATGGAATACAACAACACCCTCCCAGTCCCTCAAGCTCCCAAACTAGAAGTCATCCTGGAATCCTCACTCTCTGTCATACCTCCTACCATTCTACATCCAAGGTTTGTTCATTTTACCCTTACAACATCTCTAAAATTCAGGTCCTTCTCTCCTCTGACACAGCCTTCACTATAGTGCAATCCTTCATCACCTCACACCTGAACTATTACAATAGCATGTTGGTGGGTCAGCCTGTTTCAAATCTCTCTCCACTCCAATTTGTCCTCCTTTCTGCCACTAAAGTAATTTTCTTAAAGCTCAGGTCTGATTAACTCTCTCTCTCTCTCTCTCTCTCTCTCTCTCTCTCTCTCTCTCTCTCTCTCTCACACACACACACACACACACATATATACATATATTCAATAAAGTACAGTGGTTCCTTATTTTCTCCAGGATAAAATACAAAATGCTTTATTTGGTGTTTAAGGCCATAACTTAGCCCTCTCCTACCTATCCTGTCTACTCACATCTTAATCTCCAATACAAAATCTTTGATCCAGTGACACTGGCCTCTTAGCTGTTCCATCTCTCAATTCTGGGCATTTTTTCTGGTTATCCCTGATAACTGGAATTCTCTCCCTCCTTAACTCTACCTACTGACTTCTTTGGTTTTCTTTAAATCTCAACTAAAATCCAATCTTTTATTGAAAGTCTTCCCCAATGCCTTTTAATTCTAGTGCCTTCCCTCTATTAATTATTTTCTATTTATCCTGTTTATAGCTTGCTTTGTATATATGTGTTTGCATGTTGTCCCCCTATATAAATTCCTTGAAGGCAGGAACTGTTTTTTGTCTCTTTTTGCATCCTCAGCACTTAGCACAGTGCTTGGCATATAAGAGGTACTTAATAAATGTTGATTGATTGATAGCTATATATACACACATTCATATTTAAAGTATGTGTGTATATATATACATATTTAAAAGAAATTTTTAAAAAATATTTTGGTTTTTTGTCACCATAATCTCTTCCTATACCCCCCTTTTCTCCCCTTTTCTAGTGTTATACACAAAACAAAACATTCTTTTAAAGAAAAGATGAAAAAAATAGATGAAATCTATGAATAGATCAAATAAATCTGAAAATATATCCATTCTTGCATATTGTGGAACTCCCACCTCTGCAAAGGTAGAGACAGTCTAGCTTTATGTAATTTTTCTTTTTTAAAAAATTATTTCTTAAATTTTTAAAAAGTTTTGAGTTCTTGGGGCAGCTAGGTGGCCCAGTAGATAAAGCACTGACCCTGGATTCAGGAGGACCTGAGTTCAAATCCAGTCTCAGACACTTACTAGCTGTGTGACCCTGGGCAAGTTGCTTAACCCCATTTGCCCCGCAAAAAAACAAACAAAAAAGTTTTGAGTTCTAAATTCTCTCCCTTTCTCCATCCATTCTTCTCTCCATTGAGAAGGCAAACATCATATGCCCATGTGAAATCATGCAACACATTTCCATATTAGCCATGTCACAAAAATACAAGAAAAATAAGGAATGCAAGAAAATTGTACTACAGTTTTCACTCAGAGTTCATCAGTCTTCTCTCTGGAGGTGGATAGCAATTCACATCATCAGAGTCACTAAGTCTTTCCCAGTCCATCATTATTACAGTATTGCTTCTTACAATGATCTCCTGGGTCTGCTCACTTCATTTTGCATCAGTCATATAGGTATTCTCAGGTTTTTCTGAAATTATTCCCTTTTCTTATAGCCCTATAATGTTCCAATAGAATCATATATCATAACTTGTTCAGTAATTCCCTAATTGATGGTCATCTCCTCAATGTCCAATTCTTTGCCATCATAAAAAGAACTTCTATAAATATTTTTGTACATAAAAGTGCCCTTACTTTCTCTTTTATCTCTGAAATACAAAACTGGTAGCCCTGTTGGTGGGTCACATTTTAATAACCCTTTGGGCATAATTCCAAATCACTCTCCAGAATGGTTGGATTACTTCACAACTCCACCAATAGTACATTAATGTCACAGTTTTCCTACATCCCTTCCAGCATTTGTCTTTTCTGAATAGGAGCAAGGTGGTACCTCAGAGTTGCTTTAATTTGCATTTCTCTAATCAATAGTAATTTAAAGAATTTTTTCACATGATTATAAACAGCTTTGATTTCTTCTTCTGAAAACTGCCTGTTCATATTGTGTGTTTTTTCTAAATTTGACTCAATTCCCTACATATTTGAGAAATGTGGCTATCATCAGAGAAACTATCATAAATTTTTTATATTACTTCATTGTCTATGGCACCATTTATTAAAATATAGTTGACCTGATTATCTCTTTTAATTATTTTATTTTTGCTTTTGCTTCCCCTGAGATCATGATTGCTACCCCTGCTTTTTTTTACTTAAACTGAAACATAATATAGATTCTGTTCCAGCACCTTCTTTTAACTCTGTTTCTTTCTGTTTCAAGTGTGTCTCTGGTAACTAACACATTGGATTCTGGCTTCTAATTCATTCTGCTAGCTTTTTGTGATTTTTCAACATCCACTTTCTTTTTAGAAAAATAAATTTTAATTGATTTAATTGATTAATTGATACCAAAACAGTGGTATCACTAGAATTTCTCTCAGTATCCTTCCATCTGTGCTTTCTCAGAGAGACATCTCAAATAATAAATAATGTTTTATTAAGGAAAAAATATATGAAGAGAAACCATTGGCAAAACCAAACAATACATTATGAAAGTCTGAATACATATGCAATATTCCACACTTTGGGAGTTTCCTGCTCTTCAAAGGGTAAGGGTGGTTTTCTCATATCTCTTCTTTGGGACCATGTTTGACTTTTGTAATTTCCCATGTTCAATTTTTGATTGTTTGGGGTTGTTCCTTCCACTTACATTATTGTACTCATTGAGTATGTTGTTTTCCTCTCTACTTCTTCATCAGAGTATATAAATATTTCAATGCTTCTCTATATTCATCAAATTTATCATTTCTTATAGTACAGTAATATTCCAATTTGTTTACATACCACAATTTGTTTAGTCACTCCCAAAACAATGAGCATCTACCTTATTTCCATTTTTTGCTGTCACAAAAAGTGCTACTATAAATATTTGGATGTACCTGAAAGATTTCTTCTTATCATTGACTTCCTTGAGGTTTAAACCTAGTCTCTGAGTCTGGGAGGGTATGCACATTTTAGTCACTTTATTTACACAATTGCAAAGTTCTTTCTGAAATGGTTGTGCTGATTCATGGCTCTATAGACAATGTACTAATGTGCTTATCTCCCATCACCCCTCCGACCTTGACTGAATTACCTTTGTCTATTTTCTGGGTGTGAGGTGAAACTTCAGGACAGTGTTGGTTTGGGTTTCCCTCACTGTTAGTTATTTGAAGCATTTTTAATATGACTTTTTAATAGTTTGCAACTTTTTAAAGAATTATTGGTTCATATCCTTTGACCACTTATGAATTGGGGAGTGGTTTTCAGGCTTAAATACACATATATATTTCTCTATATAGATTTTAGGGACATTTTCTAGTTATCTATATATCTTGGAAAACAAACCCTTATCTGAGAAATTTGATACAAAGATTTTTTTTTCCCATTTGACCACTTCCCTTCTTATCCTAGATGCATTGTTTGTTCAGAAGCTTTAGTTTCCTGTAATCTAAGTTATTTATTTTATCTTTTGTATTTACCTCTCTTGTTTGAGTAATAATACATCCCTTACCTATGAGAGATATATAACTCACATCTAATTAATTTGTGCTTTCATATTTGATATTAAGGTCACATTTTGAAGTTTTTGTATAACATCATGTAAAAAGGTGATCTGAGCCCAATTCTGATGGACTGCTTTCTAGTTTTCCCAACATTTTTTTAATTATGTAGAGAGCCCTTTCTTGATTAATTTATATTTGAGGGTTTATAGAACACTGGGTTATTGAGTTCTATAATTTCTTATTCTCTCTTCTCTGTGTAACATTGATCTTTACTTTTTAAGTATTACCAAACCCTTGGTTTTAACCATTGATGTTATATAATATAATTTGCTGTATGGAAATGCTATTTGCCCTTAATCCTTACAATATATTTTTATTCTTTCCTTTGATGTTCTAGGTCTATGGTTTCTCTAATTGTCTCCTGGATTTTGTAATTATTTTATTAGTATGCTGCTAATTTTTAAAAAATAATAAACTTTTTTACTTAAAATTTTGAGTTACAAATTTTGTCCTTCCCTCCTGCGAGAAATTCTTTTTATTTACATTCTTATAATTACTGATTACATTGTTTTCTTGATTCTGCTTGCTTCATTCTGTATCACTGCATATGGATACTTCCATGCTTCTCTGTATTCATCACACGTATTTCCACAAAGCATAGTAATATTATACTACATACATGCATCACAATTTGTTAGCCATTCCCCAGATGATGGGCATCTACTTTTTTCCTGAAGCTTAGCTGTCACAAAAAAGTAATGATATAAATAATTTAGATTATGGAGACTTTCTTCTTATCTTTCATTCAAAGGGTATAAGCATTTTAGTCATTTTTCAGAATTCCACATTATTTTCCAAAATAACTGTACCATTCCACAGCCCCATCTACAATGCATTACTATGTGGGGAGAGAGTATTTTCTTATTTATTTTAGTGTAGGATTGTAGCATATGGAGAGTACTGTTTTTGTTGTTGGTTTTGGTTTTGGTTTTGCCCAAGTACATGAACCTGTCTAGATGTGACTCACAAGAATAAAAGAATAGTCCTCTTTAGCATCTGCTTCTCTCACTCTACTCTAAGGAAAAGTTTGATTCCTGCCAGAAGAAGCAGGAGATTAAGTCCAGAGGTTGGTCACTCTGCTTTCTTCAGAGAGAGTGGGTACTAGGCTAGAATTATATCTATTTCCTCCCTCAAATATAGTTAATTTAAGGGAAGTAATTTTTAGGTTCAGACTCCTGATTGCTATTGCTTAAATGGAAAGCCCTGCCCCAAGCTATCTATCAAAGACTTGAGTCCTTTCCCACCAAATGTTATATACATAATGAATACACATAGCAAATAGCAAATAAACCTATTTAGCCAAATCAATGGCAAAACAGAAATAAGTGAAAGTATACATAGGAGAATATATACCAGACATACTCAAATAAACTCTCTTTGGGGGATTAAGATAACTCAGAACAATGAAAAGAGTCCCAGATTTCACCCCAGGGGAAATTGCCTGAAGTCTCTAGTGCAATAAGCTGGAGATAAGAACATATTGGAGATATCCAGCTGCTCTATATGCCAGCTTTTTCCCAAAGTCTTTCTTTCCCTACAGTAACCTGAAGAAAGGTAGAAATGGCACCTGGTAGCCAGAAGAACATGATTTATCTTTTTGCCTTATCTTACTAATTCCACCTTCCTCCCACCCAATGAAAGTAAAGGTTATTGAGTAGTTAATATTCACTAATAAAGAGAGAGGCCCATACAATCAGACCTCTGAGCCAAGGGTTACATTAGCATGAATGAATGTTGAATACTGGTAAAGGCATTTCCATATCTATTGAGATAATCATGTGGTTGGGATTTTTAAAAATATGATTATTTACATAGGTTGTTTTGCTAATATTAAACCAGTCTTGAATCTCTGGTATAGATCCAAGTAGATCATTATTTCTTGGATGAACCACTGTAATCTATCTGACAAGATTTATTTTATGAAAAATTTTAGAATCCACATTCATAAATAATATTGATCTATAGTTCTTCAATGCCTTATCCTTCCATCATTTAATTATTAGGATTATATTTGCCTCATAAAATGAATCATATAGGGTGTTTTCTTGTAGTTTTTCATAATAATTGGCATAATATTGGTGCTAATTGTTCTTTTTCAAAGTTTGTTAGAAAATGCATGCCTGGAGATGGAGTCAGTATAGCAGAGAAAAGGCTAGGACTTGCCTGAGCTCTCCCAAATTCCCCTCCGAACAATTTTAAATGATGCCTTTAAAAATGGATTCTGGAGTGGCAGAAGGATGGGGTAAAACAATTTTCCTGCCCAAGACAACCTAGAAGATCTGCAGGACAGGTCTGTTACACCATGGTGAGAGTAGAGCTAAGCCAAGCCTCAGCAAGCAAGTAGCAGGCCTTGGAGTAGCTGCTTCCAAAGTTCTCAGCCCACACACAGTAAGGGGCATGGGGAAATGCTAAGATTAGAGGGCTCCCTTTGCTAACATTGGATAAAGGACTTTGTTTTATTGCCCAGGTGTAGAACTGGGTCACAGTCTTCATAGATGAAGAGGAGCATTAGTACACCAAGACTTGTGACAACAGAGGAGAGGGACTTTGATCACAATTTTAGCGTGGAAAAGAGTGTACATGATCACTTACAGAGCAGAACAAAGACCAAGAGAGTAGTAAACACACTTCTCCTTAAATCATACCTCCTTAAAAAAACTGAAAACTTATAGACCCCCCAAACTAACTCTGAAAATAGCTTCACAAAAAACCCTGAAGCATGGAACAGTGCCCACTCCACCCCAGGAGCATAAACATAACAGTCCAAAATAACATAAAGTCCAAACTTAATAACATAAAGTCCGAAATCAAGAAATAGAGTGGAAAATGATCAAACAATAACAGCAACAGCAACAGCAACAGCAACAACAACTGTGGTCAGTTTGACCACAAAAAGTTACTATGGCAACAGGAAATATCAAAAGCCTCAAAGCAAAGTCTGAATTGGTCTCAGGACCAAAAATAATTCCTGGAAGAGCTCAAAAAGGACTTTTTAAATTAAATGAGAGATAGAGGGAAAAAATGGGGAAAGAAATGACAGTGATAAAAAAATAACCAAAAAAAAAGTGAACAGCTTGGTAATTGAAGCACAAAAATGTACTAAAGAAAATAACACCTTTAAAAGCTGAATACTCCAAATGGTTTTAAAACACACACACACAAATCTACTGATGAGAAGAACTCATTATAAAACAGAATTGGCCACATGGAAAAAGATATATAAAAATTCACTAAAGAACTCCTTTAAAAGTAGAAATGGCCAAATGGAAAAGGAGATAAAAAGCTCACTAAAGAAAATAATTCCTTAAAAATTAGAATATGACACATGTAAATTAATGAATCCATAAGACAAAAATAAACAAAAAAACAAAAGAATAAAAAATGGAAGAAATTATTAACCTCTCATTAGAAAAGTAACTGATCTAGAAAACAGATCAGAGAGATAATTTTAAAATTTTTCGACTATCTAAAATTTATGAGAAGAGCCTAGACATCATCTTTCAAGAAATTATCAAAGGAAAACTGCCCTGATAATGTAGAACCAGAGGGCAAAATAGAAATTGAAAGAATCCACCAATCACCTACTGAAAAAAGGTACCAAAAAGAAAACTCCCAGGAATATTATAGCCAAATTCTAGAGCTCCTAGGTCAAAGAAAAAATATTGTAAGCAACCAGAAAGAAACAATTCAAATGTCATAGAATAATAGTCAGTATAAAACAATATTTAGCAGCTTCTACATTAAAGGATACCAGAGATTAGAATATGATATTCCAGAGGGTCAGGGATTACACCAAGAGTCACCTACCCAGCAAAACTGGGGGGGAAATTTCATGGGGAAAATGAATATTCATTCAATGAAATAGAGGACTTTCAAGCATTCATGATAAAACTACCAGAGCCAAATGGAAAATTTGACTTCTAAAAACAAGACTCAGGGGCAGCTAAGGTGGCACAGTGGTTAAAGCACCAGCCCTGGATTCAGGAGTACCTGAGTTCAAATCCGGCCTCAGACACTTGACACTTACTAGCTGTGTGACCCTGGGCATTTCACTTAACCCCCATTGCCCTGCAAATAAATAGATAGATAGATAGATAGATAGATAGATAGATAGATAGATAGATAGATAGATAAAACAATACTCAAGAGAAGTATAAAAAGGTAAATAGGAAAGATAAATCAAAAGGGATTCAAAAAGGTTAACCTGTTTACATTACTACAAGACAAGATGATACTTTCAATTCCTAAGAATTTTGTCATTATTAGGGCAGTTAGAGGGAACATCACATAGATGGAAGGCACAGGTGTGAGTTGAATATGTTGGGCTCATATATTTAAAAAATAAAATTAAGAGATGAGAAAGAAGAATGCACTGAGAGAAGTAGGATGGAGTAAATTATTTCACATAAAAGTGACCTAAGTAGAGGTGAAGATGGGAGAGGTAGTGTAGAGCACTTGAACCTTACTCTCATTGAATCGGTGCAATGGAGGAATAACATGCACACACGCGGGGTATATAAATCTATCTTACCCTACAGGAAAGGAGGAGCATAAGGAGATAAGAGGAGAGGCTAGCTGATAAAATAGAGGGCAAATTGGGGGATGTGGTAATCAGAAGCAAAACACTTTTCTGGATTAACACAATGAAAGAAGAGAGTAGGATAAACAAGGGGGGAGTCAGGATAGAGGGAAATACACAATATTCATAACTTTGAAAAAATTATAGCAACTTTCTCTGAAAAAGGACTCATTTCTCAAATATATAGAGAACTGAGTCAAATTTATAAAAATAAGAGTCAATTTCCAAATGATACATAAGAGTATATGAATAGAAGTTTTCAAATAAAGTAATCAAAGCTATCTATAATCAATGAAAAATGCTCTAAATCACTATTGATTAGAGAAATACAAATTAAAATAACACTTAGCTACCACCCCACAACGATCAGATTGGCTAATATGACAGAAAGGAAAATGATAAATGTTGGAGGGGATATGAGAAAATTGAGTCACTAATGTACAAGTTAAACCATTCTGGAAAGCAATTTGAACTATGCCCAAAGGCCTATAAATTTGTCTGTATTCCGAGGAGATAAAAAACAAAAAGGAAAAAGACCTATATGTACAAAAATCTTATAGTACCTCTTTTTGTGATAGCAAACAATTGGAAATTGAAGGGATACTCATCAATTGAGGAACAGCTGAACAATTGGATGTTCTCAGAAAAATCTAGAAACACATACATGAAATGGTGCAAAGAAAAATGAGCAGAATCAAGAGAACATTGTACATAGTAACAAGACTATTTTAAGATGATCAACTATGAATGCCAACTATTCTCAGCAATACAATAACCCAAGACAATTCCAAAGGATTTATAATGAAAAATGCTATCCATCTCCCAGAAAAAGAAGTGATGGAATCTGAATGCAGATCAAAGTATACTTTTTTAATTTAATTTTTCTTGGGGGTAGGGGGCAGGTTAGTTTATATTTGCTTTCACAACATGACTAATAAGGAAATAAGTTTTGCATGACTGAACATGTAAAACCTATGTAAAATAGTTTCCCTTCTCAAGGAAGGGAAAAAGGAGGGAGGGAGAGGATGTGAAGCTCAATTTTTTTAAAAAATGTTAAAAATTGTTTCTATAGATAATTGGAGAAAATAAAGTATTAAATAAATAGGGTTTTTTAAGTTTATTATAATCTTTTTGTTAATCCCAAGAACTAAAGATTCTCCCTCCATCCCTCCATAGTTCTTTCACAGATAGTTCTCTTTGGTTTGTTCCTTTTTTTGCTCAAACCTCGATGTAATCATACTCCTACCCTGTTATACCCTGTCCATCCTAGTGATTCTGAACCCTCAGGTGCCATTGTTCAAACCTCTTGAATGCTCCCTTATTTTTATCCTCCTTAACAGTCTCCTATAGGGTCCTAATCTAAAGCTACTTACTCCTTCCACTAGTCTCTTTTGAATACCTACTCTGTGGGTAGGAAACTTGCTTTCGTCTTAAAGCTTTTTGTTTCTCAGGTCCTCTTTTCTTCTGAGACCCAGCTTCATCCTTATGACCCTATTTCCTTGGCTAGGTTTCCAGCACTCATTTTACATTTATTAATACCTCCAAATTCACTGATTATGGTGGGGGAATTGCAATATTCATTGCTCCCCATCACCACTTCCAAGCACTTCCTACCATCATTCAGTAACCTATCTTCCTTTTAGCGTTATTCAATCCATATTTATCATTCAATTAAAATTCCTGTGGCTGTCATGTATTGTCCTTCAGTATATTCCCTTCAGTGAGTTCAGTAGCTGACTTATAATCTTCCTCCATAAGTCCTATCTTCATACAAGGGGATTTCAAAATTCAAATTGATATTCCCTCAAAAGGGAGGGGAGGGGGGCAGCAAGTTGGCGCAGTGGATAGAGCACTGGCCCTGGAGTCAGGAGTACCTGAGTTCAAATCCGGCCTCAGACACTTAACACTTACTAGCTGTGTGATCCTGGGCAAGTCACTTAACCCCAACTGCCTCACCAAAAAAAAAAAAAAAAAAGGGAGGGGAGGGAGCAAGCATTTATTGAATGCCTACTACATTCCAACCATTGTAGTAAGCATTTTCTAAGTATGATTTCATTTGATCCTTGCCAACAATCCTGGGCAAACAAGGTAAGTAACTTGCCTAGGGTCACTTGGCTAGTAAGTATCTGAGGCTAGATTTGAACTCATGTCTTTCTTACTCCACAATCAGCACTCAATATATTGAATCAGCTAGCCAACACACAGAGATACTCTTTAACCTGTACTCATCCACAAGTGTTCCACTTCCATGTTCATAAACTCTGATCTTACCTGATCACCATCTGTGGTCATTCCACCTCTTTCTCTGACTTGTAAACCCAAATCTGCTTCTTTCTCTTCACAGTGACCTCTAATTCCTCCATACCTAAGTTCTTTCCAAAGCCAGTACTAAGTATACTTTTCTCCCTTTCCTATTTTGACTTGTTGGTGAACCAATTCAACTCTACACTGATTGTCATCTTGCCCAGACAATCTTCAGGTTTGTATTATTTCCATCACCCAAAGTCTTTGATTCTACTCACATGCTGGAGAAAATGACAAAAACATGTTGACTGGGTACACTACAAATCTTTTTACAGCTGCCTGATTCACTATTCCAGTCACCACAGCAGTTATGGCAAATATTTTCATCCCTCTTTAAAGCTCCCATGGCTTCCCCTCCCCTCACACTTTCAGCTGAGAACTTTGGCTAGAATTTCTCTGGAAAGACTGAGACCTTTCAGCAAAAGCTCCCTCTTCTCCAGTCTTCCTCATCTCATGTTACAGATACCTTCTGCTACTATCTCCTCCTTTACCCCATCCCACATGAAGTAATTCTTTTGTAAAGGCAATTCCTAGCAAAGTGATGGTATTTTATTGCATCTTCTCAAGGAGATTGCCCCTTTTATCATCCTTATTCTCTCCCTGTTATTCAAATTCTTGCAATCTACTGGTTGTTTCCTACTACCCACAAGCAGGACAGATTTGTTTCCTGGCTTCCCTGGCTTACTTCAAGACTAGGCTAAAATTCCACCTTCTGTAAGAAATCTTAATCTTAGTGAATCTTAACTTTCTAAGATCATCTCCAATTTATTCCTGTATGTAGCTTATTTTTATGTAATCATTTGCATCTTGTCTCCCCCATTAGACTGTGAATGCCTTGTCTGTAGAGATAATATTCTTATTTTTCTTTGTACCCCTAGCACTTAGCACAGTGAGAGAAGTGAGAGAGCACAGGGAAGAATCCCTGGCAGCATAGTTTTCCTCCCAGAAGTTTCATTCAGAGACTAGCCCTGAACATTCATAAGAGTCCATTCAGGAACCTACGTGTGTGGTAAGTGTGAAAGAGGATTCAGCCGGCCCTGGCATTTTTTATAAACACCAGGAAGTACTTGTATACGAGAAAAGTGCCCATTGACTTGACTTGACTTCTAAGATTGAATTATTTAAGGTCACTATTTGGTCTTTGGTTAGTTTAGGTATTTTCTATTTTAAAGGCATTCCTCAATTTTGTGCCCTCTCTTTTGTTAGTATATAACTGTAAGCTCTGATTATTCATTATACTTCTTCAGGTTTTGTTGTGATTTCGCCTTGTTCATTTTCTATTTTGATGATTTGATTTTCTGCCCTCCTGTTTTTAATTAACATGACTGAAGGTTTATCAATTTTGTTAGCCCTTTTTAAATGCCCAGCTTTTAGTTTTGTTTATCTTTTTAGTGTATTTTGGGTTTCCTATTCATCTATTTCTCCTTTACTCTTTAATGTCTCTTCTTTTGAGGTCTTTGTTGCATTTCTAATTATTTAATGCTTATTCATTCAATCATTCTTCATGTTTTCTATTTTTTAATGTATGTTTTTAGGGATATAATACTCCCCAATGACTGCTTTAATACCACCTCAGAAATTTTGACATTTTTATCAGTTATTTTCTTTTGCACAATTTAATTTTTTTCCATAATGTAATCATTGTTCAAATCTCTTTAGGTCTGTGTCCTTGGTTTATGCTCCCTATACTGAGTTGTTTTCATTATGGTATGTTCTGTAAAGGATATTTAATACTTGTACCTTTTCTCACTTATTTTAAATATCTCTGTGCCCTAATATGTGGTCATTTTTTAAAAAGTTCCATGTGGTACTAAGATATAGAGAGATAGATAGGGAGAGAGCAACACACACATATATAAATTTATATACACATATATATTCATTGGCACTTCCATTTCTATGTCTTAAATCATTTTTAAGTTTAGTTTATGCATTTTGTTTTTACCTTACACATATATCACCCCAACAAAGTAAAACAAACAAAACTAACATTATAGTGACCTCATCTGAAAGTGTATGTTAACACTCTACACTTGTAGCACCCTTCCCTATTAAAAAAAGAAATCCATTTTCTCTTTCCCCCTCACCTTTTTGAAAAAAAAATGCCTTGTAACAAATATATAGTCAATCAAAACTAACAAAAAAACACACAAATACACATATGTATCCACATATTATATGTGAGTGTATGTTATTTCTTTGTCAAGATGTACAGAGTATGTTTCATCATCAATCCTTTGGAATCATAGATGGCCATCATATTCATCATAACTTTTATAGTTTTCAAAATTGTCATTTACATTGGTATTGTATCAATTATTCTGTTTTTTTCTGTCTTATCATATTTAAATTCTTGTTTACTAGTGTGAGGGGAAAAACAATCCTCTTCTCAATAATTCTCAGGAACTCAGCAGCGATGTGACAAAGACTCTTTTATTTCCTTCTCATGAAAAGGAGGCACCCTAGTATGCAGCTAGTGGATGCAAAGAAAGGGGGTTCTCAGGCCTTGTTTTATACCCTAGTCCCTAACATGAATGGACCCTCCCTTTTTTCATCATTGGTCCGATTACTCAAGGGTTACAATCTACGGGCAAAAACTAGCTAATTGGAACGCAATATTCCCACCCCTCTTCCTTGTATGGGCATAACTCAGGAGTGGACCTTATACTTCTTTATATGGACACAACTCCAGAGAAGATCTTATTGAGACCAGGGCTCCTTGAACTAAACCATGCCATTTTGTTAGCCTGAGGGGGAGGAGGGGATCTGAGACCTTTGTCCTACAAACAGATCAGGAGGAGTATGATTGACTGTTATATCCTCATTGAGAGGAGACAACTACCCATTTTCTCACACTAGGTTTTTAAATTTTTTTTCTTAACCTATAAAAAAAGTACTTCTTATTTAGAAGTTTTATTTTCCCAAATTACATGTAAAAACAAATTTTGACATCAATTGTTTAAAACTTTGTTTCAAATTCTCTTTCTCCCTCCCTCCCCACCCCTTCAAGAACTCAAGCAATTCAATATGTTATATGTTAGTAGTCATGCAAATCAAAAAAATAAGTATTTCTTAACCTCATTTTCTTAATTAACTGTCTTCCCTGAATATCTATTCTAGACTTGATTCTTTGATTCATGGTCTTCTTACATATTTTTCTCTACTCTCTGTTCTTCTAGAATAAAAGTTTTTAAAGTACCAATTTTGAGTTCCCTTCTCTGAACAATTTCTTTATTATTGAGTTGTAGATCTTGCCCCTTTCCTCTTTTTATTCCATTTTGTATCACTCTTTGAAGTATCAATTCCTATGAGAAGTATAGAAGAGAGAAATATTTTTCCTCAGTGGTGTGATGTTTAAAATCTAATGTGGGTCCTAATCTGCCCCACCCCCCAGTTTTGGGGGGAAGCTGGCTAAAATTACTGATAAATTCAGCAAGAGTTTAGGCTTTCAAGTATTTATTAAGGTGTATTAGAAGTTAGTGAAGATAGAGAAGTTGAGAAAGCCACCTTTATTTAGCTATCCACATTTCTACAGGGAACATGTAGGCTAGATCTTTCTACCCTGCTCTGCCCCTGCCGCCACAGGCTGGTTCCTGAATGAAAAGAGTGAGATCCAGCAAGCAAGTCTCAGCTTCCTACTTCCTGTCTCCCTCCCTGAAAGGGGAGGTCCTTCAAGCTGATTGGTTGAGAGTGGTCTCCTGTTGATGCCATAGTACACAGTCTCTGAAAAGAACACCCACTCAGGGTCAGCCAGGCATGGTCTCGATTTTGTTAATCTTAAGTAGATTCTCAGTCAGTTTCTGAGTCTCAACCAATTCAATCAATTCCAAATCAATCTTCAGATGGGGCCCCCTGGGCATTTGCCAAATCCCATTATTTTATCACATTGGTAGAAATTCCTTAATGTCCCTGTTCATATTGTCTGCCCTCCCCATGATCATTTTCTTTACTATTTTCCATGTATTCTTCTTTCTGGGTTCATGCCCTCCTAACTTTATGAATGGTGGTTGCTCCTAGCAGCTCTGATTTTCCTCCTCCTAAGGTAGGATGCTTTCCATGGAATTCTCAAAGGTAGCAGTCTGTCTGAGCACCAAATATTTGCAGTTGTTATTTCTAATTACAGAATATATCTCTTCCCAATCCTCTACCCCAGGAGTGCTCTTCAGTACAACCAATTCCTACCACTGAACTGAGACATTCTTTTCTCATTTCAATCCCTCCCTTTGCTATACTCCTATAACTTCTTTTCCTCCTGAGAGACTAGAGGAACTTTCCTCCCTCAATATTTACAATTTATTTTATGAGTACAACATGCCCTTCTTTTTTATACCTCCCCTCACCTCTTTCATGCATCCTCATATTGTTCAGTTTAAGAGACATAAAATATTGATTTTCCTGTGGGGTATAGGGTTGTGTGGTTTAATCCATTGTATTTCATGTCTGTTCCACTCTTTCTTCTAATTCTTTAAATTCCATATTAATAGTTATCCCATTGTGTATTTTTAAAAGAAATTTCATAATGGTCTCTATGTTGTTATTTGTTGCTTTTGCTATTTTTAAGCACTTAGGAGTCTTTTACTTTTTACTTTTTAATAGCCTCCAGATATGTATTAATTTAATTCAATATTTATGCTTTCCTTGGAAGCTGTGTTTATTTACCTTTCTTATGTTTCTATTGTCTGCTTACATGTTTTCAGTGTTTTTTAGGAATACTTCATATATCTCTCCTTTATTGAATTCTATTTTTTTACATTGATCATTAGGCTTAGGTTTGCAGGGCATGTCATTTTACAATGTATCTTGAATGCTTTTGCTTTTTGGGATACATTATTTCCTTCCTTTCTGAATTTTCTGGTGAATATGAAATACTTTTGTGTTATTCAAATTAACTTTCCTTTGTATATGAAGGTATTTCTTCTGGTACCTGGCTAAATTTGTTGTTTGTCATTGGAATAGTTCAGTTTAACCACTATATGTCTTAGAATATGTATCATGTGTTTGTTTCTTTGTCATTGTTTGTTCATTTGTTATGATCTGTAGATTCTTTCAATTGTTATTTTCTTTTTTATTATTCAGAAGTTCTGGGCAGTTTTCCTATATTATTTCTTGCTAATGTAAGTATTCAGGTATAGTGTTCAAGTTTGTTGTTGTTGTTGTTTGATTGTGTTCTTGTAGAGCTGTAATTGTTAAGTTGACTTTACTTATATAGAAATCATGTGGTTTTTTGACAATTCATTTTCCCTCTCTGTTTTCAGATTTTCCATCATTTCATTAGATTTGTATTCCCATTTAGTTCTTCTCTCTTTAGCTTCTTTGGAGAGACTCACCATCATGGATTCAAGCTTTTCTACTTAGTTAATTATTTATGTTGTGCAGTCCATAAACTTTGCCATTTGTTCCCTTCAAGCTTTTTATTTTTTAATCAAGATTATTATTTCTTTCTTGAGCCATTTGGTAAACCTCTGCTATAGTTCCATACACTATTGGGAATTGACAAGGTTCTCTGCCTTAGACATTTGTATTTCTTTTGCTACCTTTGTGGCTAGCTTCTCTTTTATTTTAACATCTTTCCTGATCTATCAGCCTGTGCACTATTTTGTTTTGTTTTGGTTTTTTGTGGATTTTTGTTGTTGTTGTTCTTTTGTGGGGCAATGAGGGTTAAGTGACTTGCCCAGGGTCACAGAGCTAATAAGTGTCAAGTGTCTGAGGCCATATTAGAACTCAGATCCTCCTGAATCCAAGACCAGTGCTTTATCCACTGCACCACCCAGCTGCCCCTGCACTATGTTTTTAACTGAAGTTTTTCTTCCAGAGATCCTTGTTACTTTAATTCTTTTTATTTTTCAAATTGCCTTATCACTCACTTTCTGATTCTTTCTCCTTTGATAGTGGATCACTCAGGACTGTACCACAAAAATGTTTCAGCCTCTTCTCATTCTGGTGAATTTGCTTTTTACTAGCTTTAGTCTTTGTCCCAAGTGACTATTGAAAAAAAATAGAACTGGCACCAACAAGATATCAGCCTCCTTTCCTTCAAGTCAGGTACAACCCCACTCATATTCTGGTTCTTTCCTTAGTTCCTTATATTCATTATTTTTCTTACTGGGTGCTGTTGCAGTGGGCTGCTACCCCAGGTATAACACACTTCTACTTCCTATACCTCCCCCTCCTTACCAAGGAGGTGAGCAAAGTTGACTACTACAGCTATTTACAACTGAAATCTGGATTTAAGAGCATGTTGGCAGATGCTGCAGTAGGAAGAATGAAATTTCTGAGTAAATTCCAGAACAGAAGCTCATGAATCCTGTCATTCTGACCTTCTAGAACACTGAGGCTGATGGGGAATAAGTGATGAGTTAGTGCATTAGTGATTAGGGATTCTCATTTTCTGACCTTGTTAAAATTCTTAGTATCTTGGCCTGTATAGACTACTGCAAATAAAGCAATTCTTGACCTCTTGAGAATAATTTCTCTTTTGGGGGAGTTTATGATAGCTTGGAGGACTGGAGAAAATGTCTGGTTCAATATCTTGTTAGTCATGTTCAGCACTGGCTATATCAAAATATATCAATGATATTACTCTACTTAGTTATATATAGTTTGGATCTTTTTGTGAGGCAGTAAATACAGAGGGATGACCTCAGAGACAGAAAGTTTAAGTCCAGAAAGGTACTAACTCTATGATCCTGAGAAAATTATTTAACCTCTTAGTGCCAACATGCAAATCTCTAAGACTTTGAATTATAGAACAATTGCCCACATGCTTTGGCATAGGGATAATTCTTACAGACAACTTCTTATAAAAGTGAAAACACAATGTGGGACAACAGATTTTGTATATTGTTCCATTCTCTTGGTGCTTTCTGCATTCTTGGTTATCCCCAGTGTTTATAAGGTACAGTGCCTAAGACATAGTAAGTTCTTAATAAATAATTTATTGAGATGAGCATGTAATTCAATGTTTAGGTGTAAGTTAGGAAAATTTGTGTCTTCTGATTATTTTGAGATGAATTTTTCTCTTAATTCATTGAGAGAACAGCATTACCATTTCCAGCTAAACAAGCTTACTGATTTTATCAATTTAAATCTGAGTAAGCTGTTAAGAAAATATTTTCTAAAGTTCTGAAGATTACACATATGTCTTCATTTAAAAAGAACTGAGAATCATATAGATGGAAGCATTTGTCAAGGTTGAATTTTAATAACTTTTGAGGTTATTGTTACAATAGCAATACTGAAATGAAGTTAGAACTAGAATTATATATTTTCCTCAAAGGACTACTGGTGACAGTTATATAGGAACTGTCTAAAATGTCCCCTAAAATGAACATTGAAGTCTGAAGATTCATGATTTTCTATCAGTAATACAGACACCCAAGGAATGGGGGATAGATGTTGGGGTAGTAGATGCAATGGGGGTAGAGTTGACATAGGAACCTGAAATTCAGGATTTAAAAAAATCTTTATTCCACCTTGTTTATGAAAGGGATCTTTGATTAGAGGAATCTCTGATTCATATGATTAACTCACAAATTAATTTGACAAGACCATAGGGCCTAAGATTTTGAAGTCATCTAAGTGGCATTTCTCTTAGGAAAAGCTTCCCCTTATACTGGAAATGCATAAATGATAACAAATGGGGTGCAAAGATGGCGGAGAGGAAGCAGCAAGCTGCCTGAGCTCTCCTTCTGTTCCCTCAAAACGAACATTAAATCAAGCCTCTGGATGGATTCTGAAACTACAGAACCTGCAAAGAGACAGAGAGACACAGTCCTCCAACCAGAGATAATTTAGAAGACTTCAGAAAAAGGTCGGTCTGACTTGAGCAAAAGGGAGGCCCAGCGCAGGGCAGCAACCCAGCGCCGAGGGGGTCGGGGCAAGTCAGCAGGAGCTGCGGGCCACAGCCGGACAACTGAGGCTCCCGGAACCTGGTTCGAAAATCCGGTGGCCAAGAAGGACAGTGGAAAAACCTACCTGCACCGGCCGGAAGGGAGACGAACGGGTCAGGAGGCATCAGACACCGGGGTCTGGCGCCTGGCTGGCCGAGGGCAATCAGACAGGAAGTGCAGGGCAGGG
This sequence comes from Dromiciops gliroides, assembly GCF_019393635.1. Classification (NCBI taxonomy): domain Eukaryota; kingdom Metazoa; phylum Chordata; class Mammalia; order Microbiotheria; family Microbiotheriidae; genus Dromiciops; species Dromiciops gliroides. Next base: position 269,666,544 of record NC_057862.1, on the reverse strand, counting down.
GATCTCCACACACCATAAAGGCCTCAGAGTAAAAGCCTGGTCACACAGCACCTATACCCCTGCACAAGAAGCCCAAAACAGGGACCCTGGTGCCCCCAGAGCAGACCTCAACTTAAAGAATAAATAAATAAGCTGCAATAATGAGTAAGAAGCAAAAAAGAGCCCTCTCCATTGAGAGCTTCTGTATCAATAGGGAAGAAGCCAACACAAACTCAGATGAGGACAATAGCCTCAAATTGTCTACATCTGAAGCCTCACAAGGGAAGGTGAATTGGTCGCAAGAACAAAAAGCCTTCCTGGAAGAGCTCAAAAAGGATTTTAAAAATCAATTGCAAGAGGTAGAAGAAAAATGGGGAGAGAAATGAAGGCAAAACAAGAAAACTATGAAAAAAGAATCAGCAGCTTGGAAAAGGAAGCTGAAGAAAACAAAGCCTTAAAAAATTCATTTGGCCAAATGGAAAAAAAGCTGCATAATCTCAGTGAAGAAAACAATACCTTAAAATATTCACTTAGCCAAATGGAAAAAAAGGTGCATAATCTCACTGAAGAAAACAATGCCTTAAAAATTAAAGTGGGACAGTTGGAAGATAAGGAATCCATGAGACACCAGGAATCAGTCAAGCAGAATAAAAAAAAATGAAAAAATAGAAGAAAATGTGAAATACCTCATTGGAAAGACAACTGATCTGGAAAACAGATCAAGGAGAGACAATTTGAGAATCATTGGACTGCCTGAAAGCCATGACCAGAAAAAGAATCTAGACACCATATTCCAGGAAATTACTAAGGAGAACTGCCCTGATATCATAGAATCAGAGGATAAAATCATCATTGAAAGAATCCACCGATCACCTCCTGAAAGAGACCCCAAAAGGAAAACTCCAAGGAATATTGTAGCCAAATTCCAGAATTATCAGGTGAAGGAGAAAATACTCCAAGCAGGCAGAAACAAATGGGGTGCAGTTTGATCCCATAAGTTCTAGGTCTTATTTCCTTTTTTTGTAGGGCAATGAGGGTTCAGTGACTTGCCCAGGGTCACACAGCTAGTAAGTGTCAAGTGTCTGAGGCCAGATTTGAACTCAGGTCCTCCTGAATCCAGCGCCTGTGCTTTATCCACTGAGCCACCTAGCTGCCCCCTAGGGCTTATTTCTAATTAAACCTTTAAATAAGAACAGAAATGCTGTCCTGACTTGGGTAAATGGTCCATCTAGCCTTTTGTTCTCTCATAAAAGAGTAGAAACCATACCCTCCATCTTACACCTTCTCTAGATTTTTCTTTTGCCTGAAATGAGCTATCCAAGTATTTGAAGGAAAGATATGCTCTTAGAACTTTAATTATCTTGATACTTAAGAAAATTTTCCATTTGATAATGTGTATAGACAAGTGCCTTTCAAAATATATGCCATTTGTATGTAAGTATGTAGGTATAGATATAGATATATGTATACATGTTTGCATATATGTATATATGTGTGTAAATAAAAACACGTGCATTATACATAATAACAGCAGCATTGTGTAATGATCAACTGTGTTAGATTTAGTTCTTCTCAGCAATATAATGATCCCAAAAGAATCATGATGGAAAATGTTCTTCATATCAAGAAAAAGAAACATGGAGTCTGAATGCAGATTGAGGCATGCTATTTTTACTTTATTTGTTGTTTTTTTTTCTTTCTTCTGGTTTTTCCCTTTTGTGCTGATTCTTTGTTCACAACATGACTAATGTGGAAATATGTTTAACATGAGCATATATATATAATCTATATCACATTGCTTGCTCTCTTTGGGAGGAGAGAGGGAAGAGAGTGAGGGGAAAAGACTTCGAATTCAAAATCTTACAAAAATGAATGTTGAATTGGGAGTCTACCTGCCAAGGCAAGCCCAAGAACTATATGAACACAATTACAAAACACTATTCACACAAATAAAATCATATCTAAACAAATGGAAAAATATAAGTTTCTCATGGGTATTTTGTGCTAAAATAATAAAAATTACAATTGTACCCAAATGAATTTACTTATTCAGAGCCATACCAATCAAACTACCAAAAAAGTATTTCATAGAGCTAGAAAAAAATAGCAAAATTCATATGGAAGAACAAAAGGTCAAGGATATCAAGGGAATTAATGGAAAAAAATGAAAAGGAAGGTGGCTTAGCTGTACCAGATCTAAAACTATATTACAAAACAGTAATCATCAAAACTATTTGTACTGGCTAATAAATAGAGAGGAGGATCAGTGGAATAAGTTAGGCACACAAAACACAGCAATAAATGAATATAACAGCCTCTTGTTTCATGAGCCCAAAGACTCTAGCTTCAAGGATAAGAACTCACTATTTGACAAAAACTGCTGGGAAAACTGGAAAATAGTATGGCAGAAACTAGGTATAGACCAACAACTTACACCATACACCAAAGTAAAGTCAAAATGGGTACAAGATCAAGACATAAAGGGTGATACCATAGACAAATTAGAAAAGGAATGAATAGTTTACTTTTCAGAACTATGGAGAGGGGAAGAATTCATGACCAAGGATGAGATAGAGAACATTATGAAATGCAGACTGGATCATTTTGACTACATTAAATTTTAAAAGTTTTGCACAAACAAAACCAATGCAAACAAGATTAGAAGGAAAACAGAAAGCTGGGAAATTATTTTTACAGTGTTTCTGATAAAGCAATCTTATCTAAAATATAAAGAAAACTGAATAAAATATAGAAGAAAATAATTCATTGCCTAGTTGAGAAATGGTCATAGGATATGAACAGGCAGTTTTCAGATGATGATATTAAAACCATCTACAGCCATTTGAAAAAATGTTCTCAGTCACTACTGATTAGAGAAATGCAAATTAAAACTATTCTCAGCTACCTCCTCACACATATCCAATTGACTAATATGACAAAAAAAAAAAGGAAAATATAAATGTTGGATTTCAGAAAAACCTGGAAAGACTTATATGAATTGATGATGAGTAAAATAAGCAGAACACAGTATAAAGTACACAGCTTTATACAGTATCAACAACATTGTGGGATGATCAACTGTGATAGATTTAACTCTTATCAGCAATACAATTATCTAAGACAATGCCAAAAGACTTAATGGTGGAAAATGTTCTCCACACTTAGAAAAAGAACTATAGAGACTGAATTCAGACTGAAGCATACTATTTTGTTGATGCTTTTTTGTTATTGTTCTTGTTTATTCCTCCTTGCATTTTTTCCTTTGTTCTGATTAATGTGGAAATATGTTTAACTGATAGTGATGTATAACCCACATCAAACTGCTTGTTGGCCTTGGGAGAGGGAAGGGAAGGGAAGGTGGGAGAAAAATTTAGAACTCAAAAAATATCTTTACATGTAATTGATAAAAATTTTAAATTAAAAAATTAAAAGGGAAAAATGAATGTTGAAAACTACCTTTACATGTAATTGGGAAAAATAAATACTATTAAGTAAAAGTAAATTACATATTTTTTTAAATCAACTTTCATGGTAAAAGGATATGAACAGGCAGTTTTCAGATGAAGGAATCAAATCTATTGTCATATGAAAAAATGCTTTAAATCACTACTGACTAGAGAAATGCAAATTAAAACAACTCTGAGGTACCATCTCACACCTATTGGATTGGCTAATATGACAAAAAAGTAAAATAATAAATGTTGGAAAGCTGTGGGAAAAAATGGAACACTAATACATTGTTGGTGAAGCTGTGAACTGATCCAATCATTCTGGAGAGCAATTTGGAACTATGCCCAAAGGAATATAAAACTGTGCATACCCTTTGACCCAGCAATAACACTACCAGGTTTTTATCACAGAAAGATCATAAAAAAGGGAAAAGGACCAACATGTACAAAAATATGTGTAGTTGCTCTTTTTGTGGTGGCAAAGAATTGGAAATTGAGTGGACACCTATCAATTGGGGAATGGCTGAACAAGTTGTGGTATATGAATATAATAGAATATTATTGTATTGTAAGAAACTATAAACAGGCAGATTTCAAAAAAAAATTTGGAAACACTTACATGAAGTGATGCTGAGTGAAATGAGCAGAACCAGGAGAACATTGTACACAGTATCGAGAACATTGTGGGATGATCAGCTGTGATAGACTTAACTCTTCTCAGCAATACAATGATCCAAGATACTTCCAAAGGACATGATGGAAAATGCTGTCCACATCCAGAAAAAAGAATTGTGGAATCTGGATGCATATTGAACCATACTATTTTTACTTTTTTTGTTTTGTTTTTCTTTTGAGGTTTTTCCCTTTTGTTGTGATTCTTCTTTCTCAACATGACTAATGCAGAAATATGTTTAATGTGATAGTATATATATATATATATATATATATATATATATATATATATATATATAATCTACATAAGATTGCTTACTGTCTTGGGGAGGGGGAAGGGAAGGGAGGGAAGGAGAAAAATTTGGAACTAGAAATCTTATAAAAATATGTTGAAAACTAAAAAAGCAAAAACAAAAAAACAAAAAAAAATAATGACTTTGAGCAAGTAAGTCATTTTGACTATTATAAATATCCAAATTAACTATAGAGGACATATGGAGAAAGATGCTATCTGCATCCAGAGCAAGAACTGATAAATAAAAACATTATATATATATATATATATATATATATATATATATATATATATATATATATATATATATATATATATATTTGTGTCTAATGGTGGCCATCTTGGTGGGGGAAGAAAAAATTTACATGATAACTATTATATATTTAAAAGGAATAGTAAGTTGTACACAATAAATTTGCAGTTTCATGTGCAATCATCTTTTTAAAATTATATGATGTTATGAAAATGTTTTATTCCATAAATTTTAAATAAAATAAATGCAAAGAAGAAAAAAGAAAAAGAAAAAGATCAACTTTCATACTCTAATTAGGGCAGAAAACAACACATGTAGGAAAGTTCTGGTGTATAACAAGGTCAGAAGTCCTTAGGATGCACTTGGTGTCTACCTCACAACTCTTGGGAAAAGAAAGTGTCCCTAAAGTTGGAATGGAATAGGGATTCTAGGTTATGTCCTTCAGAGTTGGGGATAGTAGAGTCAGTGTTTGGCCAAGCAAAAGCTGAAGGGGTCATTGAAAAAAAGGTTGGAGGTGAGCTCTGAAGTGGAATGTTGTCCAGCTTGGTGCCAGCCCTGTCAAGAGTCTTCCATTTACCCTGTATGGGGTCTGGAAGAAGTTTTCTACTACAGGGGAAGGAAAAGTAAGATCTTGCTTGGGTGCCACCTCCACCCAAAATCGGTCTGGGACAGCCTAAGGTGGAGAAGAAGCAATTTGGGTCTGGCCTGGTATCAGCTATATGTGCCTTTTATTGCTATCCTCTTTTATTTTCTCCAACTGGCCCCATCAATAATTCCTTCCCTTTCTCTTATCTTAAATTTTTTTTTAAGTTTTGTGGGCAATGAGGGTTAAGTGACTTGCCCAGGGTCACACAGCTAGTGTCAAGTGTCTGAGGCCAGATTTGAACTCAGGTCCTCCTGAATCCAGGGCTGGTGTTTCATCTACTGGACCACCTATCTGCCCCCCTTGCTCTTATCTTTAATATCTATTTTCTTTTTTTTAATTAATTAATTTATTTTAGTTTTCAACATTTGTTTAGACAAGATTTCCAATTTCAAATTTTTCTCCCTCCCTCCCTCCCTTCCCTCCTCCTCCCCTAGACAGCAGGTAATCTGATATAGGTTTTATATATATATATATATATATATATATATATATATATATATATATATATATATATATATATATATATAATAACATTAAACATATTTCTGCATTAGTCATGTTATACAAGAAGAATCAGAGCAAAAAGGAAAAACTTCAAAAAAAAAAAACCAGCACCAAAAATAAAAGAAATAGTATGGTCCAATCAGCATCCATATTCCACAGTTCCTTTTTTTTTCTGGATTTGGAGAGCCTTTTCCATCATGGGTCCTCTGGAACTTTCTTGTACCATTGGAGTCCATCACAGTTGATCAACACATAATGTTGATGATACTGTGTAAAATGTTCTTCTGGTTCTGGTCATCTCACTCATCATCAGTTCATGCAAGTCCTTCCAGGTTTCTCTGAACTCCTCCTGCCCATCATTTCTTATAGCACAATAGTACTCCATTACATTCATATACCACAACTTGTTCAGCCATTCCCCAATTGATGGGCCTCCCCTCAATTTCCAATTCCTTTCCACCACAAAAAGAGCAGCTATAAACATTTTTGTACATGTGGGTCCTTTTCCCTTTTCCATGATCTCTTTGGGAAAAAGACCCAAAAGTGTTATTGCTGGGTCAAAGGGTATGCACAGCTTTATCGCCCTTTGGGCATAATTTCAAATTGCTCTCCAGGATGGTTGGATCAGTTCACAGTTCCACCAACAATGCATTACTGTTCCAATTTTTCCACAGCTTCTCCAACACTTATTATTTTCCTTTTTTGTCATATTAGTCAATCTAATAGGTGTCAGGTGGTACCGCAGAGTTGTTTTAATTTGCATCTCTCTAATCAATTGTGATTCAGAGCATTTGATTTCATCCTCAGAAAACTGCCTGTTCATTTCCTTTGACCATTTCTCAATTGGTGAATGACTTGAATTCTTATAAATTTAATTTAGTTCCCTATATATTTTAGAAATGAAGCCTTTATCAGAAATCCTGTCCATAAAAATTATTTCCCAGCTTTCTGCATCCCTTCTAATTTTGGATGCATTGCTTCTGTTTGTACAGAAACTTTTTAATTGAGTGTAATCAAAATCACCCATTTTGCATTTCATAATATTCTCTATCTCTTGTTTGGTCATAAACTGTTCTCCTTTCTGAAAAAGTAGACTATTCCTTCCTCTCCTGATTTACCTATGGTATCACCTCTTACATCTAAATCATGTATTCATTTTGACCTTATTTTAGTATAAGGTGTCAGATGTTGGTCTATGCCTAATTTCTGCCATACTATCTTCCAGTTTTCCCAGCAGTTTTTGTCAAATACTGAGTTCCTATCCCAGAAGCTGGAGTCTTTGGGTTTATCAAACACTACATTACTAGTGTTATTTACCACTGTGTCTCCTGTGCCTAGCCTATTCCATGGATCCTCCACTCTATTTCTTAGCCAGTACCAGATAGTTTTGATGACTGCTGCTTTATAGTAGAGCTTCAGATTTGGTATAGCTAACCCTGGATATTCTTAACTTTTTGTTTTTCCAGATGAATTTTGTTATTATTTTTTCTAGCTCTATAAAATAATTTTCAGGTAGTCTGATTGGTATGGCACTGAATAAGTAAATTAATTTAGGTTGGATTGTCATTTTTATTATAGTAGCTCTGCCTATCCATGAGCTATTGATATCTTTCCAATTATTTAGTTCTGATTTGATTTGTGTGAAAAGTGTTTTGTAATTGTGTTCATAGAGTTCCTGGGTTTGTCTTGGCAAGTAGACTCCCAAGTATTTTATATTATCTTTAAATTTAATCTCCATTTTCTATCCTTTCCATATAGCCTTCAAAAATACTGTTTCTTTCCCATACTTAAAAAACCTTCACTAGAACCTATCAGCCCTTCAAGCTTTCTTCTAATATTTTTTCCTCCATTGTTCAGCAAAAATCATAGAGGAAAAAAACTGTTTACCTCTTCTTTCACTCCCCATTCCTTTGTAATCTGGAGTCTGAGTTAATCATTCACAGAAACTTTTTAAAATGCCTCTTTGCCACTTGTATCATTTTTTTAAAATTTGCATTATATTCCCCTAACACCAATAAATAAATAAGCCTTTCCTTGTAACAAATAAGCATAGTCAAGCAAAACATTAACTATATCTAAAAATCTATAAACTAACTATACATTATGTCATTATCTTATACAAAAAAATATATGTCTCATTCTTCTTTTCTAGTCCTTCACATCTAGTCAAGATGCTTCACCATCAAGCCTCTGAAACCCTATATGGCCATTACATTGAACAGACTTCTTAAATATTTCAGAGCTGTTTTTTTAACAGTATTGCTTTTATGTTATTTTCTTTTTCCCAATTAAAAAAATCTTTAATATTTTATCCTACCCCTTTAAAAAAATCTAAAGTATATAATAAATTCAAAATGCTACTTTCAAATCTTCCCTACTTGCCTATGACTCCTCCATCTTAAATACATTGTTTTCATTTGTGAATTTTCTTTTATATACTTCAGTGACCCAATTTTTTCTTGTCTTTCTTCTTTTCTTTTATTATTTTTCTTTTGGCAATCCTATAATTGACCCTCCTCTGTTTGGAAATGTTATTATATATTTGTTCTTATATATCTGAAGTAGCTCCCTACATATTGGACATCAGGCTTTTATGTTACTGCAAAGATTTTTTTTCCTCTTCTGTTAACTGTTTTTCTTCTAATTTTAACTAAATTTATTTTGTTTGTGTAAAAGCTTTTCAATTTTATATCATCAGAACTGACCATTTAATCTCCTATGATCCACTAAATCCTTTGCTTGGTTGGGAACTCTTCTATCCATTACTGTGAAAGGTATCTTCTTCCCTGCTTCTCCAATCTGTTTCTGATGTGCCCTTTTATATCTAGGCCACATATCCATTTTCAGCTTATTGTGGTATATAAGCCTAATTTCTGCCAGATTTCTTTCTAGTTTTCCCAGCAATTTTTGTTGAATAGGAAGTCTTTACCCCAGTAGTCTGTAACCTTTGGGCTTATCAAACACTATTCTACTGCTTGCTTTTGAAACTTTAGTTGCTAAATTGTTGATCAATTGGCCAATTTTTATAGAAGTGCAGAAGTGACTAATTGATCAAGTGGCCAATTTTTAAACCAAGTGGTTTTGATCAACACGGCTCTATAGTATAATTTAAGATCTGAGCCTATTAACCTCAATTCTTTTCCATTTATTTTCATTATTTCTCTTGATATTCATGGCATTTTGTTTCTCAAGATGATTTTTAAAAAATTTTAGCTCTCTAAAAGTTTGGTATGCAATGAATATTTACATTTATTTATGCAATATTATTAGGTCCTAACCACAAACAATTAATATCTAATTATCTAGAGAGAAATAATAGATAAATAATATCTTTACTCTTATAAATCATGTTTTGTAGTTGTATTCATATAATTATAGAAAAGATTCTGGGAAGATGGTGGAATAAATCAGGAAATTACCTGGCTCTCCCAAATTCTACCACAAATAATTTAAAATAATACCTCAAAGTGAACTTTAGAGTGACAAAAATAATTAAAAATCAGGGTAAAGCAGACATTTGCAGGAGATTAGGAAACACCCAACCTCCTGGAGTGCTGGTTCTGGCTTGAAGTGGAGATACAAACAAGCCCTGGGGGGGGGGCAGTTGTTTCTGTGACAGCCCCAGTCACAGGAACTTTTGACCCACAGGTGGGGAGTTGGGGTAGGGGTGGGGGGGCTGATCAGGGAAAGATTGCAGGGTCTTCCCCTCAGGACCCAGGTATACTGACAATATGGAATCCCAAAATGTGACTATGAGAGAAAAGGAGTTAGCACATGCCAGTGAATATAACAGAATAGGGGCAGGACCTTGCTCTCTGTGGCCATTCACAGTAAAAAGAAAATTACCTGTTTTTTTATTCCAGGGCAGAGTGGTAAACAGAAGTTTGTAGCCAGCAGAAGGAACAGAGGGAATAAGAGCATTTCTGTGACAGTGTTTCTGGGGGCCCTGGTTATAACTCAGAAGCAAAGAGGAGTACCTAATTTTAGGCCCCCGGTTAGGGCTCAGAAAGCAACAGCAAAAAAGACATGAAACATGAAACATTATCCTACACACCTCAGGACTAGAACCTAATTCCAACACAAAATTAACAGGCAAGAAATGGGCCACTTTTGAAAAATTAGTAAACAAAAGACAAAGAACTCAACCATAGATATGGTAATAGAGAAGATCTGGGTTCAAAATGAGAAGGTAGTGAAGTCAAAATAGCTACTTCTACTTCAAAGAAAACTTTAAAATGGTCACAGTCCTAAAAAAAGATTTTTTAGAAAAGTTTTTTTTTAATCAATTTTAAAATCAAAGAAGAGATTTAGGAAAAAATAAAGAAAAATGAGTAATGCAAGGAAATCAAGAAAATTGCAAAAATTGAATAATTGGAAAAGAGAAATTCATAAACTAATGAAAGAAAAAATTCCTTAAAAAATTCAAATTGAGCAAATGACTTCATAAGACACCAAGAAATAACAAAATGAAATCAAAAGAATGAAACAATAGAAAATAACATAAAACATCCCATTAGAAAAATGGATTTGGAAAACAGATTGAGGAGAGATAATATAAGAACTGTTGTACTACATGAAAGTTATGGTATTTTAAAAATAATCTAGACATGATATTTCAAAAATTGATGAAAACCTTCCTGGAGTTTTAGAAATAGAGGGCAAAATAAAAATTGAAAAAATCCACCAATCACCACCTAAAAGAGATACCAAGATGAAAAAATTAACAGGAACATTATACTAAATTTTGAAGCTCCCAGGTCAAGGAGAAAGTACCACAAACACTTAGAAAGAGACAATTTAAATACTGTGGAGCTACAGTGAGAATAACACAGCTTCAACATTAAAAGATGGAAAGAAATGGAATATGATATCCTGCAACCCAGAATAACTTACCCAGCAAAGTTGAGTGCAATCCTGGATGAGGGGGAAAAAATGGATATTTAATGAATTAAAGGACTTTCAGGTATTCATGAGGAAAAGACCAGAACTCAATCGAAATTTAGGCATATAAGATTCAGGAAGATGATATGACTAAATCATAAGAGCCTTCTGAGTATTAGGGCAGATGACAGGAATAAATTTAGACAGAGGGTACAGTGGGAATTGATTATGAAGAGGTGATACATGTAAAGCATTTATTTTTTTCTTTCTCTTTTTTTTGTGGTGGGGAGGAGGGTGGTCAGGGTTGATGAGTGTCTTGCATCTGAGGCTAGATTTGGGTTCAGGTCCTCCTGGGTCCAGGGTGAGAGCTTTGTCCACTGTGACACTTAGCTGCCCCATGATGACATCTTTGGGGTAAAACTGGGGGGGAGGAATACACTGGGGGAGGGGATAGGGGAGTAGGAGAATGGGGTGAAATCTCACATGAAAGAAGCAAGAAAGGGTGTCTGGAGTGGGGGGGGGGTGACATGGGGAAGGTGTTGGGAAGTGAAGGAGCCTTGCACACATCAGAATTAGTTCAAAGACCTTAATCTCATCAGAGTTGGCTCAAGGAGGGAATAACATACACACCCAATTGAATGGAGTAATCTATCTAACCCTGCAGGAAAGTAGGAGGGGAAGGGGATAAGGAGGAAAGTGTGAAAGAGAGAGAGCAGAGCAGGGGAGGGGGCAGTCAGATGCAAAACACTTTTGAGGAGGAATTGGGTAAAAGAAAATAGAGTAAATATCATGGGAAGGGAAAAAGATGGAGGGAAACAGTTATGATTATTGATTACAATGGCAAAATGTATGGTACATACTATGCTGGGTAATAGTGAAGAAAATTATTTGTCAAGTTTAAGATTCTATATAAAAGTTATGATGAACAGGATGCTATCATGAACTGAAGCAGAGTGAAATGTACTGTATACAAAATAACAGCAATAGTGTAAGATGATCTGCTGTGAAGGACTTGGTTATTTTCAGCAATGCAATGATCTAATATTACTCTGATGGACTTATGAAAATTGCAATCCATCTACAGAGAAAGAACTGATGATATTTGAAAACAGAATGAAGAATAATTTTTTTGATAGTTCCCTAAGCTGAAGTTTTGTTTTTGTCTGTTTTCTTTCACAACCTGGCTAATGTGGAGATGTTTTGCAGGACTACTCATGTATAACTTATATTGAATAGCTTGAGTTCTTTGAGGTGGTGGGTGGGGAGGGAGGAAGAGAATTTGGAACACAAATTTTTAAAAATTGATGTCAAAATTTGTTTTTACATGTAATTTGGAAAATAAAATTCTAAACAAATATATCTATGCTTTCAAGTGATTTTTGTGGGGCAATGAGGGTTAAGTGACACAGCTATTAAGTGTTAATTGCCTGAGGCTGGATCAAGTGATTTTGTTTTTTAAAAAAAATAGGAATGGAACAGCTAGGTGGTGCAGTAGATAAAGCATCAACCCTGGATTCAGGAGGACTTGAGTTCAAATCCAGCCTCAGACACTTGACACTTACTAGCTGTGTGACCCTGGGGAAGTCACTTAATCCTTATAGCTCTACACACACACACACACACACACACACACAATAGGAATGTGTTGTATTTTGTCAAAAGCTTTTTCTTCATCTATTCATGTAATCATATAATTTTTGTTAGTGTTGCTATTGATGTACTCAATCGTGTTAACAGTTTTTCTTATGGTAAAACATCCCTGAATTTCTGGTATAAATCCCATGTGGTCACAATGTAGAATCATTGTGATATATCGTTGTAGTCTTCTACCTCAAAGCTTCTTAAACTGTGGGTTACAACCCCATATGGAGTTGCATAACTGAATGTGGGGGTTGTGAAAAATTTGGCAACAGTAAAAGGTTAGATATACCTATTTTATATACCTATATACCTGGGGTCCCATAAAAATTTCTCAGCTGAAAAGAGGCCATGAGTGGAAAAAGTTTAAGAAGCCCTGATCTCATTTATATTTTATTTAGGTTTTTTGCATCCACAGTCATTAGTGAAATTATTTTATGATTTTCTGTTTTTCCCCTTCTGGGTTTAGATATTGGCACTATATTTGTTTTGTAAAAGGAGTTTGGTAGGATTCCTTCTTTGCCTATTATTCCAAATAATTTATTTAATATTGGAATTAATTGATCTTTAAATATTTGGTAGAATTCATCTGATCCTGATGCTTTTTTCTTAGGAAGTTCATTTATGGCCTGTGCAATTTCTTTTTCTAAAATTGGTTTTATGTAAATAGTCAATTTTCTCTTCTGTTAATCTAGATAGTTTGTAGCTTTGCAAGTATTCTTCCATTTCACTTAAACTGTTAAATTTATTAACATACAATTAGGCAAAATAACTCCTAATAATTGCTTTGATTCCATGCTGATTTCTTGGGAAATTATGTCTAAGCTCTTTCCTTGATAATGGTTTTCAGGTAGATCAATAATTTTCAAATTATCTCTCCTGGATCTATTTTCCAGGTCAACAGTTTTTTCAAAAAGATATGTCACATTGCCCTCTATTTTTTTTATTCATTTGGATTTGCTTTATTGTATCTTGGTTTCTCATAAAGTCACTAAGCTTCCATTTGTTCAATCCTAATTCTTAGGCAATTATTTCCATCAGAGTGCTTTTTTATCTCCTTTTCCATTTTGCTTTTCAAGCTGTTGACTTTTTTCTCATGTCTTTTCTGCATCACCCTCATTTCTCTTTCCATTTTTTCCTCTACCTCTCTAACTTTATCTTTAAAGTCCTTTTTGGGAGCCTCTAAGGCCTGATACCAATTCATATTTTTCTTGGAAGTTTTAGATGTAGGGGTCCTGACATTGCTATCCTCTTCTGAGGGTGCACCTTGATCTTCTTTGTCACTAAAGAAGCTTTCTATGGTTCACAACTTTCTCTTCCTGCTTATCCTGTCTGTCTTTCACTTGACTTTTAACTCCTTCTTAGTACGGGGTCCTGCTTCCAGGATATACTATCCCAAGCTACAGGGGGTCCCAGGTGTTATGATTTAATGAGGGGCAGTTTCTTCACTTTCCTGGCCCTTTCTCTGGTCTGTAGATAATCCCAGCCCAACTTGCCAATAAACCAAGCAGCAAAACTTTATGTGCCATGCTTGCTAACTACCATGAGCCTGCACCCCTCCCCAACCTGGGCCACTGCTCAAGGTTTCTTCCTGGTTCCCTGCTTGGATAGGACATCCAAATCCCACCTTAGCTCTTGCATACACCCCTGTAGACTCCCCCTGGCCAGCCGTTCAGCCCTCTAACCAGACTGTGAGTTTAATTCCAGAAGACACTGGTGCTGTGGCTGATTTGGAGGCTTGGGGGCAAGTTTCTTTGGCACAGTCTGCCTGGGGCTGGTTCTGTATCCATGCCATTATGGGGCTGAACTCCACTCCCAACCAGGCTCCCCCTTCGTCCAAACTTCCAAGATGTCTATGGCTGGAAAATAATCTCAGCTATCTTTTTGTGGGTTCTGCTGTTCCAGGAGTTGTTTTCTGTGTTTGGAGGTTTTTTGGAGTAATTGTGTCAGGATGTCTGAGCATTTACTGCCTTTCCTCCACCATCTTGGCTCCACCCCTCAAAAGCATAAATATAAATTACTTTTCCCTTAAAATGATAAGAAGCTTCTACTTAAAACTATCAGCAAGCATTGTATGTAACAGGGGTATATTCTTATTGCAAACTGAATTCCTTTTCTCTTCTGTATATCATATTCTATACCCTTCCATCTTTTAATGCAGAAGCTGTGTTAACCTGACTAGTTCCACAGTATTTAAATTGTTTCTTTCTAGTTACTTGTAGTACCTGCACTCTATACTAAATCACTTCCATTGTGGTCACAAATATTAAGCAACTCCCTGTTTTATCATTTCTTCCTGATGTTTATGATAGGCATGCTATCAAACAGGGTTATTTAGATTGATAAATTCTCCATGAAAGCATTGTAAAAGAGCTTATAAGGCAAAATTTTTTCCTACCATCTTGAATTCTTTTTTATAATATATGAACAATAAATACATTAGAATCCCATGTTCACAATAGAATCTTATATTTGATTCAATTTGTGAGATTTGGAATACATTACTGAACATCATTTGAGAGAGTCTTTTTATTCCTTCCTAATCACAGTCAGCTATCATTTATTAAGTGCTTACTATGTACTATGCAATTTGCTAAGCACTGGAGATACAAAAAAAAAAAAGGCAAAAAACAATCCCTGTTCTCAAGAAGTTCATATTCTAAAGAAGGAAACTCAAAAAGAAGGAAATAAGATGGTGGAAGACTGCAAAGGCTTCTTATAAAAGGAGCAAGCCAGGTAAGCTTAGAGGCAGAGATAAGAAGGAAGAACATTTTAGTCATGGGGAATATACAGCAAAAATGCTGTCAGGAGATGGACCTTTCTGTTCAAGGAATAGCAAGGAGGCCAGTGTCACTGGATCACAGGATATTTGCAGAAGTAAGGTAGAGAATACTGGAAAGTTAAAAAAAATAAGTGCCAGGTTTTGAAGGGCTTTAAAAAACAAATAGGATTTTATATTTGAGCCTGGAGATAATACAGGGCCACTGGAGTTTATTGAAGGGTGACAGGTGGTGGTTGACATGGTCAGACCTGCACTTTAGGAAGATCAGTTTGATAGTTGTATGGAGGATGGACTGGAGTGTGAATTGACTTGAGACAGGGAGACCAACCAGCATGCTACTTCAATAGTCTAGATGTAAAATGATAAGGGTCTGTGACAGCATGAAAATAAAGAAGGGATATGTAAGATATGTAACAAAATGTAGAAATAATATGACTTGACAAGTGACTGGATTTAGCAGGGAACAATGGTGAGTGAGAATGAGGTCTTGAGGATGACAGCTAGGTTGTTAGCCCGGGTGATTGTCAGGTAGTTAGCAAGCATGGCACAATAGTAATAGGAAAGTAATAACGAGGGGAGGGTTTAGAGAGAAAATAACAAGTTTATATTATTATAAGTCTTAATTACAATGGTCACATAAAATTTAAGAAAATATTTTGCTCTGATCAATTAATATAGGTTGTGATCTAAAAAAATGCTTTAAAGCTTAAAAATTAAAGTGTGGAATTCAGCTTCATTCCATATAAAAGAGATTTTACTACTAATAAATCTACTACTAATCAAATTACTATTAATTAATGATGTCCTCAATTCTTAAAGAGATAGCCTTCAAGAAAAGAAAGTAGACATATAGGTTGATAATTGTTGATAATTTCTTAATCATCTCTTTTTGGTATCAATAAGGTGATATTTTCCACATTTTAATCATCTTCCCTTCCTTTGAATACCTCATTAATTGGTTCATCAATACCCTCACAACTGTATCACCTCCATCATGGACATCCTATATTTCATTCAATGAGCGGATTTTCTCTGTAAGCACTTCAAGGACTATGATATTAGGGTCCAACTATAATGGTTGTACTGTCCTTTATGCACTTTTTTGTGGGGCAATGAGGGTTAAGTGACTTGCCCAGGGTCACACAGCCAGTAAGTGTCAATTGTCTAAGGCCAGATTTGAACTCAGGTCCTCGTGAATCCAAGGCCGGTGCTTTATGCACTGCACCACCTAGCTGGCCCCAGTTCTACTATCCTTGATGAAAAAATGGTTTGTTGTAAGAATTTTTGCAAATATTTCCATTTTCCTTCTTTCCATTTTCATCTTTGAATGTTCGTGGAGTGACTTTGCTCAGTTATATATCTTGCCATACTTTCTTTAGACTATTTTATCCCCTATTGTTTCTTTCTGCTTTATGAGATAATATTGCTAATAATCATCAATCATTCTTCTTTATATGATCAATTTACATTCTAATCTGGTTTTGCTTTTGGCAGCCATTTCTGCTTGGCAAATAAGTCAAATGATTGCCTAATGTGTTCTGTCAGTTTTTTTCTCTATCTGTTATAGAAATTAATTTCTATTGGTTCAATTTCTGGATGAAGTATGGTTGATGTTACTTCAGTTGTCCATTTACTGTTTTTATGTCAATAACATGTTTAATAAATCAGAGTCAAATTCTTTCCATTGCAAGTTATATTTTTCTCATAACTACTCTTCTTGTTTATTATAAATTTTGATCTTAGCTCTCATAAGTTAGTGGTTTGGCTGTGCATAGATAGCTGTCTTTTCCTGTCTGTTAAAGTGTAGTCCAGACAGTCACCCTGACACAGATCCAGTCCTAGGAAGGCCTCACCAAAGGAGACCCCAAGAGCCTCTGAATCAGCTTAAGTGCCAGTGTCTTCTGGAACTAAGCTCACAGTCTGGTGAGAGGGCTGAGTCCTTGGCAGAGGGGAGACTACTGGGGTCTATGCTGGTGCTGAGGCAGAACCTGGGTTTTTCACCCATGCTGGGAACCAGGAGGTAGGCTTGAGTAGCAGTGGCACAGGTGGGGGAGGGGCACAGGTTCATTGGAGCTGACAACCATAACACACAAAGCTGGTTGATTAGCAAGTTGGTCTGGGGTCATCTATGGACCAGGAAATAGGCTAGATGAGCGAAGAACCTGATCCTCCTTAAATCATACCACGTGGGACTTCTGAAGCTTGGGATACTGCAGCCTGGAAACAGTGCCCCACTTTAAGGAGATAAATGTCAAATAAAAGAAAGGCAAGGTGAGAAGACAGAAATAGGTGAGGACCATAGAAAGTTTCTTTAGTGACAAGGAAGATCAAGGTGCACCCTCAGAGAAAGATGTCAATGTCAGGGCCCCTATATCTAAAGATTCCAAGAAAAATATTAATTGGTCTCAGGCCATAGAGGTGCTCAAAAAGGACTTTGAAGATAGAGAGGTAGAGGAAAAATGGAAAGAGAAATGAGGGTGATGCAGGAAAAACATGAGAAAAAGTCAACAGCTTGAAAAGTCAAATTGGCCAAATGGAAAAAGAGGTACAAAAGCTCTCTAATGAAAATAATTGCCTAAGAATTAGGATTGAACAAATGGAAGCTAGTGACTTTATGAGAAACCAAGAAAAAAAAAGAAAAGAAAAAAAAGAAAAAAGAAAAAGAAAAAAAAAAGAAAAGAAAAAGAAAAGAAAAGGGGCAGCTAGATGGCGCAGTGGATAGAGCACCAGCCCTGGATTCAGGAGGACCTGAGTTCAAATCCGGCCTCAGACATTTAACACTAGCTGTGTGACCCTGGGCAAGTCACTTAACCCCAATTGCCCCACAAAAAAGAAAAAGAAAAAGAAAAAAAAAGAGAGAAACCAAGACACAATAAAGCAAATCCAAATGAATAAAAAAATAGAAGGCAATGTGAAATATCTTCTGGGAAAGACTGATGACCTGGAAAATAGGTCCAGGAGAGATAATTTGAAAATTATTGGTCTACCTGAAAACCATGACCAAGAAAAGAGCTTAGACATCATCTTCCAAGATATCCTCATGGAAAATTGCCCTGAAATCATGAGCAGTAAATGAGCTTAACACTTATCAGAATTGGTCCAAAGACCTCAATCTCATCAGAATTGGCTCAAGGTGGGAATAACATACACACTCAACTGGGTGGAGTAATATCTCTAACCCTGCAGGAAAATAGGAGGGGAAGGGGATAAAGAGAGAGGGGCAAAAGATGGAAGGGCAGTTTGGGAGAGGGGACAGGCAGAAGCAAATCTCTTTTGAAGAGGGATAGGATGAAAGAAGATGGATTATAGAATAAATATCATGGTGAAGGGAATAGGATGGAAGGGAAACAGTTAACCATAAGCCTATGATTTCTTTTTTTTTAAGTGGTGATTATATAGAAGCATGAGGCTTCTGTATAGTCTTCAAATAGCCATCTGGTTGTCTTCCTGAATCCAGGGCCAGTGCTTTATCCACTGTGGCACCTAGCTGCCCCTAATCTTTTGATCTTCCTCCCAGCCTTTAGGCTATGGTGATCAGTTTCTTCCTGTGTACACCCTTATCTTCAGACTTTTATGATACTACTTTCTAATGGTTTTCCTCAGAAGGAAGGCACTAAGAATAAGGAGGACTAAGAAAGTCATCTTTTAGAAGGTAAGGCTTTCACTGAGTTTTTAAGGAAACCTGGGAAGCTACATGATGTAGATGAAAAGGGAGAGCATTAGAAGTAGAGGAGATAGTTACTGGAAATGCTTTGGAGTTGGAAGATGGAACGCAGTACACAAAGAGAAACGCAGAAGTCAATATCACTAGATACCAGGCAGGAATTCACCAATCAGAAAGGGATCCAAGGAACAAAAGCATTTTTAGGGTAAGAAAGTTGTTGGCACTGGTTCTGAGTGATCTTTTTGTAAATACTTATCATAAGTACTAGAATATATGATGCCTAAATGTCCCATGAAAATATTTCTTGTAGCTATAGGACATATGATAAAACTTGGTGTCCTCTTTCATTGGCTATTATTCTTCCTTCCACTTAGCTGCAATTTCCTTCTTTCTTTTGGATATATTTATGTTAAGAAAATCAAGATTAATATGATTGCATTCTCCCAGCTATATGTCCACTTGTTGGTCATTGGCTATGATCTCACATTTAGTCAAACAAACAGTAAAATTAAAGTTGATTGTCTAAAAACTGACTCTTTAGCACCTTTGGCATACATTATTGCCATTCTTCAGAAGGATAGGAGCACCACACAGGATAGAGAAACATTTTTAAATTTTCTTAGTTTCATGGGTTGCCATGCACAAAAAATTTCATCTCTAGGTAGCCAGCCTACTTCTAATGTATTTCTCTCTGTTGACTAGGCCAGACTTTGGAAAAAACACTCAGTCCATTCCTGAAGTTATACTCAAACCTTTTCTTTTATTTTTTAAATTCTTTTCTTTAATTTAATAAACATTTTTATTTATAGCATTGGGTTCCAATTTTTATCCTACTTCCTCTCCCTCCCTTTCCCCCTCCCTGATGTGACAATCAGATATGGGTTATACATGTATGATTATGTAAACATTACCACATTTGTAGTTTTGTACAAGAAAACTTGATTAAAAGGAAAAAATAAAAGAAAGTGAATGCTATTGCATTCTTCAATCTGTTTCATCAATATCAGTTCTTTTTTTGGGGATGTGGATAATATGCTTCATCAATAGTCCTTTGGGATTGTCTTGGATCATTGTATTGTTGAGAATAGTCAAGTCATTCACAGTTCTTCATCAAACAATATTGCTGTCTCAGTGTCCAATGTTCTGCTTGTCATTTCTTATAGCACAATAATATTCCACTACCATCATATTACACAGCTTTTTTAGCCATTCTCCAATTTATGGGCAGGCCTTTGATTTCCAATTCTTAGCCACCACAAAAAAGAACTGCTATAAATATTTTTCTACAATAGGTATTTTGGAGGAGTATATCTTTGGGATATAAACCTAGCAGTGGTGTTACTCAATCAAATGGTATGCACAGTTCTATAGCCCTTTGGGCATTGTTCCCAATTGCTATCAAGAATGGTTGAAACAAAGTAAAACTTGCCAAAGTCTGAACTACTCAAACAGCCTTTGAGATTGATGCACACATCACCATAGATACCTCAGCATTTTGGAGACTCAGAAGGAATGTGTGGGAAAGAAAAGGTATAAATTAGGCTGCTGACCTCATTATTATATGCCTGTGAAACATAGACAGTATATCAGAGCCATGCAAGGAAATTTAACCATTTCCATTTAAATTGTCTTAGAAAGAAATGTTGTGTATAAATTTCTATTCTGTTCCTGGCATTTCTTCTGAAGTTGTGGGGAGCTAACACAATATCAACCATTCCTTGTTTCTTTCTGAAGCCACACACTAGCTCTCAGGCAGATGAACATATTTCAGGTGAAGGATCAGCCTTTAAAGAAAACTTTGGCAAGAACCTTGTTGGCAATGATTTACAGAGAGAGAGAGAGAGAGAGAGAGAGAGACCCCTTCCCTGTGGTTGTCACAAGACAATCTATTTCCTTTTCATTGAGAATAACCTCCTCTTGCTATGTAACATGGAAGATTTCAGTCAACTTTTGTAGGAGCAGTGGATCTCCTGCCTTGTAAATTTTTGCTGGAATGGAATCAGCACCAGGCACTTTGCCACATGGGAGTAGCCCTAATGGCATTCAAAACCTCTTCTGCAGTTGGATTGCTAGAAAGGGATTAACTCCAATCTGAGGTAAGTGGCTAATGGCTTCAGCATTGGTTGTCCTTTTCCCTGATCAGTGTGGCTCCATCAGCACTGAGTAGTTGAGATGCACCATATGTCTTTTGCCCATAAATAGCCTTCAAAGCATCATGAAAACATTTTGGATCTCTTTCCCATACATTCCTTTTGAGTCTCCAAAATGCTGAGTTAACTATGGCAATGTGCGCATCAATCTCATCATCTAGGTAGATATCCCTGGGAAGTGTACTGATAAAGTTAGTGAACTTACCCATAGCATTAAAAAGTTCTTCATTTGCTACAAGTATTGGTTCCATATATGAAGAGTGTAGTATTGACTTGTGGAGAACATCTGCTTTCTTGGTGTTAATTGTTAGGCCAAAATTAGCAAAAGTGGCAGAGAACTGATCTCATTATTGTATACCTGTGAAACATAGACAGTCTATCAGAGCCATGCCAGGAAATTTAACCATTTCCATTTAAATTGTCTTAGAAAGATTTTGAAGATCACTTGGCAAGATAAAATACTGGACACTTTTTTTTCCCCAAGCTGAACTGCCAAGTGTTCAAACTCTCTACTGCTTAGAATGTAACTCTGATGGGCTAGCCATGTTGTTTGAAAGCCAAACATCCATTTCCCTAAAGGACTATTTTCTGTAGAACTTACACAAGGCAGACATTCACATGGTGGTCAGAAAAAAGCAATGCAAGAGTGCTCTAGGGGCAGCTAGGTGGCACAGTGGATAGAGCACCGGCCCTGGATTCAGGAGGACCTAAGTTCAAATCCGGCCTCAGACACTTAACACTTACTAGCTAAGTGACCCTGGGCAAGTTACTTAACCCCAATTACCCAGCAAAAAAAAAAAGTGTTCTAAAGGTCTCTCTGAAGAGCTCTGGAACTGATTGTGAGACATGGGAGACACTTCCACATGATCATCCAGTATGGCATGCCCACATCAAAAAAGGTGCTGTGATCTATGAGCAAAGTAGAATTGCATTAGCTCAAAAGAAACATAAAATGCACAAATTTAGAGAAATATCCATTCTAAAAGATCATACAGACTCTCTGTCTGACCTTTTGTAGATCCTTTTGAGTTTGTATTGGCATGATCAGCCACAGACAGACACACTGTACACTGACCCCAACATTATGAAGTCATTTTGTGCTCTTCAAGCACAAAGGACATATGGAAATATGTTTTGTATTTCTGTACATGTTTAATCTGTACTAAATTGTTTGCCTTTTCAAGGAGGGAGGAGGAGCAAAAAGGAGAGAATTTTGAACTCAGCATTTTTTAAATGAATGTTAAAAATTGTTTTTATATGTAACTGAAAAAATAAATTATAAAAATTTTCACCCCAAAATAAATAAATTTAAAAAATAAGCATAGATGGAGGGGAAGCCAAATTATTGCTCTTGTAGATAATATAATGGTTTACTTAAAGAAACCTAGAGTGGCAGCTAAACATTCATTGAAGCAAGAACTTTAACAAAGTTGTAGAATATAAAATTAATTCACATAAATCAATAGCACATCTGTATAAAAGGAACAAAATCAAGCAAAAAATATAAATTCCATCCAAAATAATTATAGATTTTATTAAATATTTTAGGGCATATCTACCAAGACACATACAGAAATTACATGAATATAACTATAAAACATTCATTATAGAAATAATGATAGATCTTAATAATTGGAGAAATATTAATTATTCATGGGTAGGTTGAGCCAATATAATAAAAATAACAATACTCCTAAATTAATTTACTTATTAAGGGCCAAACAACCAAAGTATTACTTCATATGTTTAGAAAAAACAATAGTAAAATTCATCTGGAAGAACAATAAGTCAAGATTGTCAAAGGAAATAATAAAAAAAGGGGGAAGAAATGTATCAACAACAATAGATCTCCAACTATGCCAAAAAATACAGCTATTATCCAAACAACTTGCTACTGGTTAACAAACAGAAGGTCAATCAGTGGAACAGATTAGATAAACTACCATATAATCACAGACAAACAGAATACTTTAATGTTTGTTAAACACAATTACTCTAGCTATGGAGATAAGGTAGGGCAGCTAGGTAGTGCAGTGAATAGAGTACCAGGCCTGGAGTCAGGAAGACACCTCTTACTTAGTTCAAATCTGTTCTGACACTTAGTAACTGTGTGACCCTGGGAAAGTTAATTAACTCTGTTTGCCTCAATCTTCTCATCTGTAATATGATCTGGAGAAGCAAATGGCAAACTATTCTAATATCTTTGCCAAGAAAACCCCAAGTAGGGTCACAACAAGTCAGACAACACTGAAACAACTGAACATCACTGCCATAAAGACTCTTTATTCAAAAAACAAACAAAAAAAAAACTTCTGAGAAAACCAGAAATTAGTCTGGCAGAAACTAGGTATAGACCAACATATAAGCATATACCAGAAAAAGTATGTATGAAAATTTTAAATATAATGGATGACATTATAATTAAAGTAGAGGGGCTTAGAAGAAATTACATTTTATATCTATATATAAGGGAATTGTTTGTGACCAAACAATAAACAGAATCACAGAAGACAAAATTAACAATTTTGATTAAATAAAATATCTGTAGAAATGTAAATTTAAGCACCTTACACTCATTAGACTGGCAAAGATTGCACCTTACAGTCTTCAGATTGGCAAAGTTGACAGAAGCAGAAAATGACAAATGTTGGAGGATCTTATGGGAAAATATTAAGGGATCTTAAGGGAAGGCATTAATACACCATGAGTAGAATTGTGAATTGGTCTAGCTACTCTGGAAAACAATTAAAACTATATCCCAAAAGTCACTGGATTGTGCATACACTTTTACCCAAGCACTACTAGGACTAATATATAATGTTATCCAAGTAAGAGTAAAAAGGATCCAAATGTACAAAACTAGAAAAGATCTCCCTGTTATAGCAGAGAACTGGAAACTAAAAGGATGCCCATCCATTAGGGAACAGATCAACAAATAATCCTAAATGAATGCAATGGAATATTATGCTTTAAGAAATGATGAAAGGAATGATTTCAGAGAAACCTAGCAAGATTTGTATGAACAAAAGTTAATAAAATCAAGGACAACAATTTATACAATAATAGCAGTATCATCAAGACAAACTTGAAAGACTTAAGAACTCTGATGAACCCAATGGCCAATTGTGATTCTAAAGGATGCGCTATGGAGCCAAGCATCTCCTGACAGAGAGGTGATGGCCTCAGGGGGCAGAATGAAATGGGTTTTTTGGACATGAACAATGTGGGAATTTATTTTGTTTGACTCTACATATTTATTGCAGGTTGTTTTTTTTTAATTCCGGTTGAAAGGGAGATAGATGGGAGAGAAGACATATTTTCTCTATTTCTCTAAGAAAAAAATTATATAAATTGATTTTTAACATCTTCATTTGGGGCATGGGTACCAGACTTCTTCAAGGTTTGAATATCCCATTTCTTGGTATTCATTTAGGTCAGTAAGACCTTTATTCTAATTCTGTTCTAAGTTCAGCTGACTCAAATTTTGTTTTGTTTGTTTTGTGCTTTCAAAAGTTTGGGAAGCTGTAAGAGAAAATCTGATTTCTTATCTCCATTATAGGAAAGTAGGTAGGCTAGGTGATAGAGTGGACAGAGTAGAAGATTTGGAGTCAGGAAAACTCATCTTCCTGAGTTCAAATCTGGCCTCAGACATTTACTAGCTATGTGACCCTGGGCAAGTCGCTTAACCCTGTTTGCTTCAATTTCATCAAAAAAATTTCATAAAAGGATCTACAGAAGGCAATGACGGAAAACCCCATATAAGGTCACAAAGAGATGGACACAACAAAATTTACTGCCTTCAAGTATTTGTCTGTCATCAGAGAGTATTATGTGTTTCTGTTGATGTGAGAGCTCTTACAGGCTTTCTAATAAGAATGGCTTTATTGTTTGTCTATTCCCCCATTCCCTCTGTGTCTCTGGCTTTTTTATCTTTCTTAGTTTTTTTACTCCCAGCTTAGCAGAGCATTATCAACCTACAGTAGGGTTTGACTCCCCTGGTGATGTGGCCATGACCATGAGATAATAGTCGTTAGTTGTCTTTTTCATGTATATTTGTGAAGGGGAAGGATCTATTTAAGTAATTTCCATTAGAGAACTCTAGTATCTATGTGATTTATTATTCTTTTTTTTTTTAAGTGAGACAATTGGGGTTAAGTGATTTGCCCAGGGTCACAGAGATAGTAAGTGTTAAGTGTCTGAGGCTGGATTTGAACTCAGGTACTCCTGACTCCAGGGCCAGTGCTCTATCCACTGTACCACCTAGCTGCCCCATGATTTATTATTCTTGTGAGATTTATCTGGTCTTGTTGAGCACTTAAGTATAATAGTATACCAAAATTAGAAAATTTATTTGTTTTGAGTTTAAAACTATATGTGAAAGTAAGAAAATATATCTGAATGCCTGAATGAATATGTATGCATGTGGGAAAGTATTATATATACATATATATTATATATATACACACACACATATACATATGTGTGTGTTTATATAATTGAAAAATAGTTTTATGTGAGAAGTCTTATCATGGCTTGATCAAGTAGATTAAATAAAAAGATTTTTCTATCTGTGCCTATGGGCTATCTGTGCCTACTTGTTTTGATATCATTTGCAGCATCAATTAACTTTAACTTATCATCAGTTTTGGAAGGAGTGAAGGATGATATGATTTTAAAGAAAGCTTTCTAAACTTGCCAAATATTTAGGTTGTTTTTAGGTTTGTTTGGGTTTTTTTGCAGGGCAATGAGGGTTAAGTGACTTGCCCAGGGTCACACAGCTAGTAATTGTCAAGTGTCTGAGACCAAATTTGAACTCAGGTCCTCCTGAATCCAGGGCTGGTGCTTTATCCACTGTGCCACCTAGCTGCCCCAAAAAATATTTAGGTTTTAAAGGTCAAATTTGTAAATTTCCTCTGTTCATTCTGAATAAAATGTTCAATCAGAATAAAAAGGGCAGAAAACAGAATTCAGAGAGGTCTCTTTTCCACTGTTCTTATAAGATACTATTACCTTGAGAATGTAAGAGCTAAAATTTTGGCTATGCTATCTAAAATCTAATGAGTGGTCGCCAATAAATTACAAGCTTTAGCAAGAGTTAGACTTTTAAGCATTTATTAAGGAGTATAAGAATTTGGTAAAGAGAGAGAGAGAAAAGGCCTAGATTCATCTATCTATTAAAGGGAGAGAGCATTCCTAGCTCTGCTCCCTGCCAGAGTCCACCAGAAAGAGAGTAAGTCAGAGCGCCAGGCTCCCCCTTCTTCCTCCCACAAGCAAATGTCACTTCCTGACACCAAAAAAAAGACGCATGGTCTTGCCCTCAGAGACCTTCACCACATGGCAAGGCTTTTCTTTTCTTTTTCTTTTTCTTTGTTTCTTTTTTTTAACAACAAACATTTATTTTATTTTCCATTTACATGTAAGAGTAGTTTTCAACATTCATTCTCATAAGATTTAGAGTTCCAAATTTTTCTCCCTCCCTCCCTCCCTTTTCTCCCCCCTCCACAAGATCACAATCAAGTTATGTATGTACAATCCACAAGTGTTCTTTTTATCAGTTCTTTCTATAGGGGTGCATAATAAGCTTCTTCATTAGTTCCTTGGCATTGTCTTGGATCATTGCATTGCTGAGAGTAGTTAAGTCATTCACAATTGCTCATTGAACAATACTGCTGTCACTATGCACAATGTCCTCTCAGCTCTGTGGCGGAGCTTTTCTACAATAAGTCTCCAGCAGGTGGCGTCATTCCAATCTTACAAGAAATAGGAAAAGAAGCAAGAATTATTATTATTTCATATTATTTAATTATTGTATATTGCTTTGT
Source organism: Dromiciops gliroides (assembly GCF_019393635.1). Classification (NCBI taxonomy): domain Eukaryota; kingdom Metazoa; phylum Chordata; class Mammalia; order Microbiotheria; family Microbiotheriidae; genus Dromiciops; species Dromiciops gliroides. Next base: position 269,639,809 of record NC_057862.1, on the reverse strand, counting down.
AATAATGTAATACATTTTAATTCACTATATACTATATTTTTAATTTATTATGCTATATTATTATATTACTAGTTCTCTAAGAAAGAAAAATACTAAGCACATAGATTATGTAGTGCTTTAAGGTTTTCAAATCACTTTACTTTTATTACCTCATTGGAAAAGTCGCAAAAATGTTTATACATTGTGAATAATATTTAATAATTATATATAGGTATTTTTATATAACTTAAAAATTAAGTAAATCATCATGAAGTTCAGTATATATCTTTATATATGTGTGTGTATATGTACATATATATCCTTACATATACTGCATCCAAGACCATCAACAGTTGTCCTGATAAATATCTTGCCACTGAACCCAAGCAGATCCAGAGGAAAGAGTGAGGATGGTGACTTTGCACAGCCCTTCCTTGCTTAATCCAGTTCTTCACTGCAGCCACAATTCAAATGAGGGCAGCAGTTCTTGGACATGACCTGGACCTTCAAGATGCAGGTGATGATCATTCCGCCATATGACCTTGACTTTTGACCCCTGACTTAACATCGACCCTAACCTTTCAGGGACTTTGTCCTCTCCTTTTATTTTTAACCCCTTCGTAGCCCATAGCTCTCACTATTGCTTTTTGTTTTTTGCTTTTTGTTTTTGCAGGGCAATGAGGGTTAGGTGGCTTGCCCAGGTTCACACAGTGTCAAGTGTCTGAGACTAGATTTGAACTCAAATTCTCCTGAATCCAAGGCCAGTGCTTTTTTTATCCACTGTGCCACCTAGCTGTGCCCCCCCCAATTTTTGATCTTAACCAAGGCTCCCAATTTTTTTTATATAAATAAAAATGTTTATTACTTTTTTAAAAAGGGAAAAAAGGAAAAAAGAAAAAGCTTATTTAAAATAAAATAATTAGAACAATTTGGACAAATTAATCTATTCTATCACATCTGTCTATGTACCTATTAATAATTAACAATACTTATTTTGAACTTCCATTTTCATTTTCTTTCACAGAAGCCATGAATGCAAATGAATGTACACACGTTAATTATGTACAAATTTGTGTCTTTTATGCAATTTTACGGAATTTTATTTTGAATTTTAATATGAATTTGGAGTAACTGATTTTGATAATCTTCTGAAACTAACACTTTTACAACTTAGGACTTACATTAACTTAGTGGAAAGCTTAATGATTTCTATGGCTACTAAGGGAGAATAACATTTTCCTCTGTATCTACCCAAACAATACCAAAAATGTCATGTTGAATTTGCAACAGTGATTGGGCAGCAGTAGGCATATATTTTTTTTTGTAATAAAGTATTTTATTTTTTCCCGTTACATGTAAAGATAGTTCTCAACTTTTGTTTATACAAGCTTTCCAATTTCAGATTTTTCTCCCTCCCTCCCCTCCCTCTTCCTCCCCTAGACAGCAGGTAATCTTATATAGGTTATTTATATATATATATATATATATATATATATATATATATATATATATATATACACACACACACACACACACACACACACATACATATATATACATATATATATACAAAATAACATTAAACATATTTCTGCATTAGTCATAAGAGAAAAATCAGAGCAATGACAAAAAAAAAACTCAAAATAGAAAAACTACAGTACCAAAGACAAAAGAAATAGCATGGTTCATTCACCATCTATACTCCACAGTTCTTTTTTTTTTTCTTTCTGGATTTGGAGATCCTCTTCTATCATGAGTTCCCTGGAACTCTTCTGTACCATTGCATTGGTGAGAAGAATATAGTCCATCACAGTAGATCAACACACAATGTTGATGATACTGTGTACAATGTTCTTCTGGTTCTGCTCATCTCACTCATCATCAGCTCACGCAAGACCCTCCAGGTTTCTCTGAACTCCTCCTGCTCATTGTTTCTTACAGCACAATAGTATCCCATTACATTCATATACCACAACTTGTCCAGCCATTCCCCAGTTGATGGGCATCCCCTCAACTTCCAATTCCTTTCCACCACGTAAAGAGCAGCTATAAATATTTTCGTACATGTGGGTCCCTCTCCCCTTTCCATGATCTCTTTGGGAAAAAGAACCAAAAGTGGTATTGCTAGGTCAAAGGGTATGCACAGCTTTATAGCCCTTTGGGCATCATTCCAAATTGCTCTCCAGAATGGTTGGATCGGTTCACAGCTCCACCAACAATGCATTAGTGTTCCAATTTTTCCACAGCTTCTCCAACTTTTATTATTTTCCCTTTATGTAATTTTAGCTTGGAATATGATATTCTGGAAGGCAAAGGAGCTTGGATTACAGCCAAGAATCTATTACCCAGCAAAAATGTGCATTCTCTTTCAGGGGAAAAGATGAAAATTCAATGATATTGGGGACTTTCAAGGTTTCCTGATGAAAAGACCAGAACTGAATAGAAAATTTGATCTTAACATACAAGACTCAAGAGAAGTTTAAAAAGGTAAACAGAGGGGAAAAAAAGTTACTCAATTAGGTTAAACTGTTTACATCCCTACACGAGAAAATAATACTCATAACTCTTAAGAACTATAAATGTATTTGGGCAGACAGAAAGACTATACACAGAGGGTATAAATATAAATTGTCTTTGATGTGATGATACAAAGAAAATTAAGGGGTTAACAAGGGAGTCTATGGGGAGGAGAGGAAAGGGGAGGTGGAATGGGATGAATTATATCATATGAAGAGGTGAAAAAAACAAGCTATTATAATAGAGGGAAAGAAAGGAGGGTGAAAATTGTTTCAACCCTACTCTCATCAGATTTGATTCAAACAGGGAATAATGTATATGTTCATTGGGATAAAGAAACTTAGCTCGTTCTTTAGGGAAGCAAAAGGAGAAGGGAAAGGGGGCACTGATAGAAGGGGGGACAAAAGCAAGGGAGAAAAGGATAAAGAAAAGGGAGGGGGGGTGATAAAAAGGGAGGGCAGATTGGGGGAGGCAGGGGTAAGAAGCAAAACGTTGGTGAGGAGGAATAGGGTGAAAGAAGGGGGGAAGGTACAAAGGGGGTAAAGAGAATGGAGGGAAATAGACAGCTAGTAATAATAACTGTGAATGTGAATGGGATGAACTCTGCTATAAAACAGAAGTGAATTGCAGAGTGGATTAAAAACCAGAATCCTACAATATGCTGTTTACAAGAAACACATTTGAAGCAGAGAGATACACACAGAGTAAAGGTAAAAGGCTGGAGCAGAATATATTATACTTCAGCTAAAGAAAAAGAGCAGGAGTAGCAATCCTTATCTCAGACAAAGCACAGGCAAAAATAGATCTCATTAAAAGAGATAAGGAAGGAAACTACATCTTGCTAAAAGGTACTATAGATAATGAAGTAATATCAATATTAAATATGTATGTGCCAAGTGGTATAGCATCCAAATTCTTAGAGGAGAAGTTAAATGAGTTACACGAGGAATTAGACAGTAATACTATACTAGTGGGGGATCTGAATCTCCCCCCTCTCAGAATTAGATAAATCTAGCCAAAAAATAAATAAGAAAGAAGTGAAAGAGGTGAATAGATTACTAGAAAAGTTAGACATGATAGATGTCTGGAGAAATTGAATGGGGATAAAAAAAGAACGTACCTTTTTCTCAGCAGTACATGGCACATTTTCAAAAACTGACAATGTATTAGGGCACAAAAACATCATAGTCAAATGTAGAAAGGCAGAAATAGTAAGTGCATCCTTCTCAGATCATGATGCAATAAAAATTTCATGTAAGAAAGAGCCAGGGAAAAGTAGAATGAAAATCAATTGGAAACTAAATAATTTCATTCTAAAGAATGAATGGGTCAAACAACAAATCATAGAAACAATCAATAGCTATATCCAAGAGAATGACAATAATGAGATGACATACCAAAATCTGAATGCTTACATGAATAAAAAAGAGAAAGAGGAGATTAATGAATTGGGCATGAAACTTTAAAAGCTAGAAAAATAACAAATTAGAAATCCCCAATTAGATACTAAACTAGAGATCCTGAAAATTAAAGGAGAAATTAATAAGATTGAAAGCAAAACAACTATAGAATGAGTCAATAAAACTAAGAGCTGGTTTTATGAAAAAACCAATAAAATGGATAAAATATTGGTTAATTTGATTAAAAAAAAGAAAGAAGAAAAACAAATTATCAGTATCAAAAATGAAAAGGGTGATGTTACCACCAATGAAGTGGAAATTAAATCAATAATTAGGAATTATTTTGCCCAACTGTATGTCAATAAATTTGACAGCTGATTGAAACATACTATTTCTTTTGTTTTTGGTGCTGTTGTTTTTCTATTTTGAGGTTTTTCTTCATTGCTCTGATTTTTCTCTTATAACATGACTAATGTAGAAATATGTTTAATGTTTTATATATATATATATATATAACCTGTATCAGATTACCTGCTGTCTAGGGGATGGGGGAGGGAGGGAGAAAAATCTGAAATTGGAAAGCTTGTATAAACAAATGTTGAGAACTATCTTTACATGTAACTGGAAAAAATAAAATACTTTTATCAGGGAAAAAAAAAGATTGAAGGACAAACAATAATCTATATATTGAACTTTATGATGATTTACCACCAATTGATAACACATTTGCAAATGTTATTAATCTCTGACATTCTTTTCTGACAACTTTCACAGCAGCAGAAATCAGAAAATATATGAGTTATTATATTCTTTTTACTGTTCCGTCAAGGAAACATTTTGTTTCTTGAGGAACAAAAGGGGGGACTGTAATGATTGGAATGATGCCACCTACTGGAGACTTGCTGTGGAGAGCTCCACCATGAGGAAAATGCCTCAGAGGCATTGTGGCTTTTCCTTGGCGTCAGGAAATGACGTTTGCTCATGGGTGCTGTCTATCAAGTCTACCAGCCAATCAACTGGAGGAGCCTCCTATGGTCTGGGAGGAGACAGGAAGGAGGAAAGGGAGCCTGCGCAGAGAGGGCTGGCCTTTTTGGCTTCCGGACTTGATGGTGGTGGCGGGAGAGGACTTCACAGGAAATTTGAGGAAAGATAGGAATGCCAGGCTGTTAGAATTCTGTTCTCAATCTTTTTCTTTCTATTTTCCAATAAACCCTTAAAAACCTAAACTCATTTTATCAGTGATTTTTAGTCAGTTTCCCCCAAACTGGGGGAACACATTAGAATCCACATTTAGAATCTTAAATTACACAGTTTTCTTTACTGGATTTCCCCAGGATGAGAACCTAGAGAAATTTCTACTCTATCTCCACTACAATCTGTGCACTTGGGTCCAGAGCAGAGAAAGCCCTTAAAGGGTAAATGCCTTCCAAATAACCCCTGAGCCAGAACAATTGGTATTTCTACTCAGTGCTCTACTTAATCCCAGATCAGACTTTCTTTCTAAGAGAAGAATCTATTGTACATCATTGTAAGCTCCAAGACAGGCAATAACCTAAAATCAATTTATAAAATGGTGTTTCTGTGTTTTATGATATCACTATTTGGAATGGAGTATAATTCCTGGGCCTATAGATCATGAAAGGCCTGCAGTCTCTGGGAAGAGTGTTAATTTCTGAATTGTCTGCAAGCTATGCCATATGGACTTGGCAAAAGCACTCTGATTTCCTACACATAGTCAATGTTTAATTGGGGAGAGAATATAAGGAAAGGATATGTGATTTCTCCCCAGTTCAGTTGATGCAGTCCTAGAAGGGTGGTGAGTTTTTAATGTATAAATAAGATGTGTCTGCACCTTATTAGATATGAAACTATTAGACTAGGTGAAGAAAGTACAATTGGCTTAGCAAACAAGCTAGCTCTGAGAGTTTTAAATTGTTTGATAAATTTCAACACTTTCAGTTAAAGAGTTTTTATGAAAGAGTCACCTTTGAACTTCTACCAGAGAACCTAATAGGATTTCTATCATCCCCTTTCTCCTGTTAGTGGAAATCATCCAAGCTACTAGAAGAGTAAGAGACACTATATCTTCAGTGGAACAGACTGGCAAACATACCAAGAAATACCAGAGGGAGGAAGCAGCTTCAAGGAACATAGTCCCTGGCAATCTAGATTGAATATGAGTAGAGGAGTAGACCCTAGAAGCCAAGAAGAAGAACTCAGTAAAGGGAAAAGACTTCTAAGTTCTATGGTACCAAGAGTTATGAATTACTCTTTTCTTTCCTTGTGTATATCTTATATGTGTGGCTTGCTGCTAGTACATTCATGTCAGGAATGATTTGTATTACTACCTTAAGACCCAACCTGCAAGTGTGAGTGTAAGTTAAGGGAGTTCTTATATATTATTCTTTTTTTCTAATATGCTTTCTAAAATTATGAACACATCCAGATAAGAGATAGAGAAAAAATTTCAATAAGAAAACAAATCCTATTTATCATTTCACCAATTCACAATTAATCTAAAAGATATTTCTTCAAAAATTGAAGGGAGGTTCCCCCTAACCAGTGACCCTCACAGCAGCCAGCCTATAAGATGAAAGTTCCTTGGGTCTTGGAACTAGCTATTGTCTTAATCTTTCCAGAATTTTTCTATTGTTTCTATGATTCTTAGGTCTACCAATTCTTTAGGACTGAATTTTAGCCTCTATTTTCTTTTTCTGTTAGACTTATCCAAAAGTGAGAGAAACTTATTGAAGTTCCCTGTTAGTATGGTGTTACTATCTATGTCTTCTTGTAGCTCAGATCTTTCTTTTATGAATCTGAATGCTATAGCATTTGGAGTGTGTAAGTTTCTTACTGATATTGGTTTATCGATTATTATTCTTTTCAACATAATATAATTTCCTTGGAATTTTTTTTATTTTTTGAGTGTTTGTTTTTGCTTTGTTAGATAGAGTGTAACTTCTGCTTCTTTAGGTTCACTTGTAGCATGATTTTTTTTTCTTCTCCTCAGTTTTATTTTGTGGATGTCTTTGTCTTTTAAATGTGTTACTTATAAACAACAGATTATGGAGTTTTATTTTCTTGTCCTGTCTTTTGCTCTTTTTCATTTGATTTGATTACTTAATCCATTCACATTCAAAAGTCTAAGAGTTAGATTTATATTTTCCTCTATTTGTCTTTAATACGGGGTTTTTTCAGGTTATTACTTTTTCCCTTCTTTTTCTATTAATATAATATCCCTTCAGTCCCTTTTGCTACTTTAATCTTTTTTCAAAGTGGTCCTGTTCCCACTGACTCTCATCCACTCACCTGATTCCTTCCTTTTTGTTATCCTTTGTTATCCTTTTTCTTTTCAGGTTTTGTTTATTCATACCTTTTTTCTCCTGTGTTACATAATTTTTATATAATCTCCTGCTTATATAATTTCCCTTTCTATTTTCCTCTCAGGTAGTTAAGTAAATTCTCCATTTTCCTCCTTGCTTTCAACTAATCCTGTTCATTAGGTTTATTTTCTTTTTTGCACCCCTTTCCAAAAAAGAATTTATTTCACTCTCTTCATTGCCCATCTTCTCTTTCTGTTTACTCTAGGGCATCATTCTCTGAGTCATAATCCCCATAATCATCTGGCCTCTCTCTTTCTCTCTCTCTTCTCTGTATTCTTCAAATAATCAAAGCTTCCAAGGTATCCACTCTAGGCTTCTCAGAGAGGATATTGCCCCATATTAGGATCCCTCCCCTATCATATCCCTGATTATACTTCCCACGGTGATCTATTATGTCCCCTCTTACTTGTTTCCCTACATTTGCCTCAAAATTTCCTCCATAGGACCATCCTCTCTCACTTCCCCAAATACTAATTGTCCCCAGACATTCTAATTTCCATGTTTCCATGTAGGAAGAACAGACCAAATTTACCAAATTCACCAAATTCCCCAGGCCATATCTAGTGTAAGGTCCTCACCTCCCTTCAAAGACCATATCTCTTCATCCATGGTAGATTAAGCAGTGAAATCCTTCCCACCAAAATAAAGACTCTTTCTTCCTCCCCCTGCCCATTTTCAATCTTTCCCAACTCCTCACCCACTCCCCTCTAAGGTTTTTCTCTTTCTGAGAACACATAGGTCACATTTCCCTTATTGCTAGCCCTTGATTTGACCATAACACATCACACACTCCTTTCTGTCCCGAGGCTCCTCCCTTCCCCTTTCATGTGCCCTCCCATCTTATAATATAGTTTCACAAAAAATAAATACATTTATTCACCTGTGGACAGGGAATCATCAGGTTTTATCTATAATGTCCCCTGTCTGCCTTTTCACTGTTCTATCTACCCAATTTCCACTTTCATCACTGTCTCCTTGTATCTTTAGAAAGAAGTCTCTTATTGGTCTCTCCATTGTCATTCTGTATCTTGTATTTCTGTTATTTAGAAAAGTAAATAATCTACAATTCTGGTTTTCTTTCTTAAAATGTTTAAAATACCACCTTATTATTGAATATCTGTCTTTTCCATGTGTACTTAAGCTCAGATTTGTAGGGTAGGTCACTCTGGGATATATGCTGGGCTCTATTCTTCTTCTGAACACATTATTCCATCCTTCTTATGTTTTCTAGTGGGTGCAGAATAATCTTACATTATTTGAATTCCCTTTCCTTTGCATTTGAAGGTCTTTCTCCTTATGACTTACAAAACTTGTACTTTCTGCATGTAGCCACTATATGTTTTAGGATTTTTCAGTCTTGGTTTTTTTCCTTGAGGTCAACTGTGAATTCTTGCAATTGGTATTTCATTCTCTATGTTTAGAAGTTCTGGTTATTTCTCTTCTGTTTTTCCTTCATTTCAGTGTTAAGGTTTTTTATCTTATTGTGCTCTTCTGTGAGACATATGATTCTTAAGTTGTTGCTACATATCCATTCTTTGAGACCAATATGTTTTGCTTACACAATGAGCATATTTTTAATTTTATTGGTTTTTGCTTCTCTTTTTCTAGATTGTCCTTTACTTCTATTGCATTTCTATTCCCCATGTTCTCCCTTTTGTTTCTATGGTAAAACTTGCCATCGTAGATTCCTGTTTTTTTTTCTTTTCTGCCCACTATTTTTGATGTGCAGAACAGAAGTTCTGTTCTCATAATTTAAATTTCTCATTTGAATGATTCAGTGACAGCATGTTGTGGTTCCATGTTCTCAAAATACATAGGGTCCTCCGGTTCATCATGTATTCCTTTCGTTTGACATATTTATTCCTAGATGTCTGAACTCCTGTACTAGCTCTAGAAGACCATATTTTCTTCTGTTATACTGTGTGTTTTTTTTCTTGTTGATGAGTCTGTTGATGTTCAAGATCTCATAGTTTTCTTCTTCTTGAGATCCTTGATAATTTCAGTCTTGCCCCCCTCCCCAACCCTATCACCTATCACTCTCTTTCTGACTGCTCTGATTGTATTTTCTTTTTAGGATAGATGTCAAAGCATCTCGGCCTCCTCCCACACTAAACAATTCACAGTTCACCACCCTAAATCTCTGCCCCAAGTCACTTTTGGGTGGTCAAAACGAGCCCTAGATGAATGTTATGCTCTTTCAGGCTTAATAGAATGCTACAAGCCCCTCATATACACATAGTATCTAGCTCCCATTCTGTTAATGTTATAGGATTGTTGTCCTAGCTTTGATTCTGTTGGTGCTATAGGGTTGTGGCAAGCTTTTTCTCCTGAGATGTCTATCTCAGCCACCTGCCTATCTGAGCCAGGGAAAAATATGGGGGGAGAGAGAGTATTGATTCACTATCTATGGTGTCTTTAAGCATAATGTACATTCTCTACTTGTATCTTTTTATCATGCCTATTTTTGCTGTAGCTTTATTGGAAATCATCATTGCTACTTCTGCTTTTTTTTAAACTTCACCTGAAGGGTAATATATTTTGCTCCAAACTCTCATTTTATACCATGTGAATCTTTATATTTTAAGTGTGTTTCTCACTTTAAAAAAATCACTGAATTCTGCTTTCTTGTCCATCCTGCCATCCTCTTTTGTTTTATGAATTATTTAATCATTCATATTCACAGTTACAATTATAAATTATATATTTCACTCAATCCTATCCTTTTGTATTTTTCCTTTCTTTGTCTCTATCTCCTTCTTTACAAATGAAATGGCTGTAAAAGAGAAAGAATTTACCTAATACTTATAATGTATAAAAGAAAGTCTCTATTTCCACTCCATTGCCCTTCTTCTTCCTCTAGTCTTGCCCTGATCATAAAGTTGTTTTTTTTTCTTTTATACATAACAGGGGTCTGGCATGTGTGTAGCCCACCACAATGTTACTTCCCATGTGAAAGATGCTGGGGAACCTATTTCCCAAAGAGTCATGACAACATGTAATGCAAGTGGCTTGGGGTGATTTTGGAGCATATAGAGATATTTAGCAACTTGTCCTGGTCTGCTAAACACATAGTTAGTCTTTTCAGGTTGGAATGTTATTGAAACTGAGGATGCCTTCAAAAGGCCTCAGCCAATTAGAGACTTGTTTTTTCTGCTCTTGGTTTGATTCCTTAATTGGTGGTGTCTAGTGAGAAACAATGCTATAAGGGGAAAAGTCATTGGGCCTTCACCTACCAAGGACAGTATGGAACACCATAAAAATGAAGCTTGATCCTTTACTTGTGTTTGTTCTTTTGTTTTAGGTTTAGAAGATTAATCTTTAATTTATGAACGCATGGATTTTGAAAAGTCAAGAGTGTGAGCTATCCAGGCATCAGAGAATCTGAGAATTTAGGGAGTCTGGGAATCAAGTCCAAGCTGTAGATTTGTAGATAGTTTAAGCATCAATATACTGAAGAGTGAGAAAAGAACATTTGAGACAACAGTTGAGATGAATGTGAGCAAAAAAGATGGTGAGGGTCTTTAGAACTTAACCTAAAGCTAGACTCTATGTTAAACTAAAATTGTTCTTTTGTTTTGTTTTGTTTTTACTAGCTCAAGTTAAAATTCTGCTTGGTAAAGCCAATGATAAAAAAATAATTTCCTAAGTCATCTCAAAATAACTTTACATGCTCCCTCTATATTAAAAGGACCCTCTGCTCTTGACAGAGGAGGATGTATGGTTTGGATTCCATCCTAAAGTATCTTAGCCCTCTAGAGAGAGGTTCCTTTTCACATATAACTAGTGTTATGTTATATTCTACAAGGATTTTGAAACAAACATGAAACCATTTTAGCACTGCTAAATAGGCCACTCAACATTGAACTTTCCAAACAATTCCCTTTGGCTCTGTCTTCTAATCAATCAAGCCAGAAGGCTCATCCCCTGGCTTAGTTGTTTTCTCTTCCAAGAAATTTTAGGCTTCTACCCATTTTCCAAATATGAAAATAGGATATGAGTCTATTCCAAGTATTTTCAAATTGAAACAGAGTTGAAGGTTTAAAAACAGTTCAAAAATCAAACAAATATTTGTGCTGTTCAACTTTTCTCAATAAAAATCATAGAAAGCACTGAAGGAGTCCTTCCTAATTGTTTTTCCACTTGCAATTTTGACCTTCTGAAAAACAACAGTTTTGAGAGTTAAGTAAACACATCAGCGCCCCTGAGTTCTCTGATTTAATTTAAAAACACCAAATGAAAGCTCTACCCCTTCCCTACTTAAAAAGAGAGAGGGGGACAGGGTGAGGAAATGATGGAGAGAAGGCTGTGCCAATTCCTGAAGATTGTATAAAAGTTAGCTTTCATTGGAACATTTTAGCTTATATCTTTCTTCCTATAAGGGTATATAGCACACCCCAGAATCTCAGTGATTTTGATGAGGTTTCAGCATACATGGGACAATGGCTTTCTATCAAAGAGTGTCATAACACTCTATCAGAGAGTGTCATAACAAAGACCTTTCTAATTGATGTGGAGAGCTCTGCAAGGGCATATTAGCTGTAAGCGATCGTATCACCTCTTTCTAAGGAAAGGGAGAAAAATTTAAATACACAAAAAAGACAGAGATAATTAATCTCATTCTTAGCAACCCACCACTATACTGCCAGATCATTGTGACAGTTATGAAATTCAAGTCAAAATATTTAATTCAACAATTCCTTTGAGTAGTAGACACAATTTTAGGCACCCTGCAGTTAGGGTGCTGAACAAGAAAAGTCTTTTTTTTTCATCTCCCCAGCATTAGCACATATATGAAGCCATTTCAAAAGCTGGCATACAATAGAAATAAGGTCTTCAGAGAGGATAAGGTTTCTGCTATCTCCAACTCCTCCCTCTTGCTACTAAACCCTGAAAAGCTTCCTAGGATCTATATGCCCTACAGAGTATGCTAGAGACTGCATAAAGCCAGCTAACCTTAATACTAGAACCGCAACTCAAAAAAAATGGAAGACTCTGATATAGCTTATAAATGCCACAAATTGATACTTAACTAAACCAAATTAATTCAATTCCTTTACCCAAGATAAACTCTTAAGTGTATTTGTTGGGGTAGGGCTGAGAATAAGGAAGGTTGGCCAAAGGGTGAATTAGCCAACAAGGATTTTTTTTTCAATTGCCTTAAGTTTTATAGGCATAATCTTTTCTTCATTGTGACTAGAGCTTTTAGTTTTCATATTTTTATCCTTTTTTCTGAGCCTTTTCAGTGGCAGAAAACTTCAGCTTACTTTCCAGTTCAGATTCCTATCAGACCCTTCTAATCCTCATTTTTATTCTTTCTAGTTAGTTATCTAGTCTTTGATCCTTTGTAGCAGACCTTGAACTTTATTCTTTATTCAAATTGAAAACCCAGTGTCAAGAAATGTAGCCGTCTTTTTCCTGCGGTTTTTCCATGTTTTGCTATTATACCTGGAAGGAAGAAAGGAAGGCAGGAAGGCAGGAAGGCAGGAAGGCAGGAAGGCAGGAAGGCAGGAAGGCAGGAAGGCAGGAAGGCAGGGAGGCAGGGAGGAAGGGAGGAAGGGAGGAAGGGAGGAAGGGAGGAAGGGAGGAAGGAAGGAAGGAAGGAAGGAAGGAAGGAAGGAAGGAAGGAAGGAAGGAAGGAAGGAAGGAAGGGAGGAAGAGGTAGAAAGAGAAAAAGAAATATAAAATAAAGAAATAGATTGAGGTAAAGGAAATAAGAAAAAAGAGTTAAAGGGAAAGAAATAGAGAAAGAATAAAAGAAAAAGAAAAGATTAGTGTTCCTGTGCCTTCATTCATATTTTCTATAGAATCAAAGATTGTTTTTGTTTTTGTTTTTGTTTTTTATTTTAAATGAGGCAATTTGGGTTAAGTGACTTGCCCAGGGTCACACAGCTAGTAAGTGTTAAGTGTCTGAGGCCGGATTTGAACCCAGGTACTCCTAACTCCAGGGCCGGTGCTCTATCCACTGCGCCACCTAGCTGCCCCCTAGAATCAAAGATTTTTAAAGGTAGATTAAATGCTGATAACACTGATTTTCCTCTTTGGAGAATAATGTTTCATTACTCTGTGTTCTTTTTCTTGCATATTTCTTTAGCACAGCCTTTTCCCCCTCTCAAAGCTCCAGAAAACAGTACCACATGGCCTTTTCCATTTATTGATTTACACATCCTAGTTAGATTCAGGACCTGGGGAAATTATTCTTCCTCAGGCCAGTGTTCATCATTCAACTTAAGAACCCTGATCCTGCTCTCCAAAAATGTAATATGGTTAGAAAGTGGATTTGGAGTCAAAGGACATGAGTTCAAATCTCGAAGCTCACTCTACAGGTTTCATAATACACACAACAACAACAATCCACACATTCATCTGGTTCAAGATTTGAATGAAGTTAATATGACATATCCTAAAGTAACATGATGACTTTTCCTATAAGATCAACTTCCCCAGCATTTCCAAATAAATGTTTAACTATCAGTAACCACTGCTGCCCCATTACCTAACCCTTTTCAGTATGATGACCAAGATGTTTGTTCTAGGTTCATGCCAGTGTTTATGCAATGTACACAATGCCAGAATGTGCTGGAGGGAAATGAGTTCTCAAAAAGCTATCTCTGTCCACTAGATCTGCTACATTTTAAGCTATCAGTACTCAATTCATCTCTAGGTTTGTTGTCTGTATGAAGTTATTCAATTACACTCTTGGTTCAACCCCAGCACACTGGAAACTTTACCTTCTTCTATTTGTATTTCAATACACCAGTCATGTGAGTATGCCATAATAGAGTTAAACACACAAATGTGGTTTAATTGTATACACACAATCTGAATACCAAGAAAAGAAAAGGAATTAAGCTAAATAAATAACATTATCCTGAAGATTAGCTACCTGTGTGGCCATTCCTAGATTTAGATAGCCCCTAATTTGGCATACTTCGAAACCAAGAAATCCTAGTTACAGGTAAGTTACTTAGACTAAATTATTCCTACTAAAAACATCCCTGTCATCTCTTCCATATCTGTATTAAGTATTGCCCATATGATTTACTACTTATAGCCTCCTGAAGGATCAAAGTTTAGTCAGTGATGGGGTGGAGGACTTGGAACGTGAGGAAATTATTTCTTCTCTGGCCAATGTTCATCACTTCTTTTATTGTTACCCTCCATGGGCTCTTCCAAACATTTTCACCCCTCCTTCCCCCATTCTCTCAGCTAAGATCCTTGACTCATATTTTATAGAAAAAAAATTGAGGCCATTTGCCATGAACTCCCATTTCTCCCCTCTTCGTTATCTCCTATCCTTCAGAAGGCTTTTGTCACTATGTCATCCTTCACCTCTGTCTCACATAATGAAGTGATCTTACTCCTTACCAAGGCTAATCCTTCTACTTGTTCAAGTAATCCATTCCATCCCATCTCCTCCAATAGACTGACCCCTCTGTTATCCCCACTCTATGACTTATTTTAAATCTTTTTCTTCCTACTGGCTCATTTCCTACTGCCTATAAACATGTAATGATTGGAATGATGCCACCTTCTGGAGAATTGCTGTAGGAAAGCTCCAACATGAGGAGAGGGCCTCTGAGGGCAGGACCATGCGGCTTTTCTTTGGCATCAGGAAGTGATGTTTGCTTGTGGGAGGAAGAAGGGGGAGGCTGGCGTGCTGGCTCACTCTCTTTCATGTGGACTCTGGCAGAGAGCGAAGCTATGAATGCTCTCTCCCTTTAATAGATAGATGAATCTAGGCCTTTCTCTCTCTCTTTACCAAATTCTTATTCTCCTTAATAAATGTTTAAAAGTCTAACTCTTGTTAAAGCTTATAATTTATTGGCGAACACTCATTAGATATTTTAGACAGTATAGCTAGAATTTTAGCCCTTACAAACATGTCCATGTCTCCCCATTCTGAAGAAACTCTGATCCTTCCATTCCCATTGTCATCCTGTTTCTCTTCTCTCTTTTGTAACCAAACTCCTCAAAAAGGTAATATATAATAGATGCCTTTACTTTATCTCCTCTACTCTCCTCTCCTCTTCTCTCTCTCTCTCTCTCTCTCTCTCTCTCACACACACACACACACACACACACACACACACACGCACACACACACACACATACAACCTAGCTTCTGACCATACCATTCCACATAAACTACTCTCTCAAAATATGCCAGTGATATCTTTCTTGCCACATCCAATGGCATTTTTTAATCTTCATATTCTTTGACCCCTCTGCAGTCTTTGATGCTCTCCACTCTCTCAGTTTAGGGGACACCCCTCTCTCCTAATTCTCTAACATATCTGACCACTCCTCAGTCTCCTTTGGTAGATACTCATCTAGACATCTATGAAGGTGGCCTTCAGGTTTGTATCTCAGGCCCCTTTATCTTTTCACTATTTATTATATCCCATATCAAATAGGCTGCCAAGGCCTGTACATTTCACCTTTGCAATATCTCTTGAATACAGTTCCTTCTCTCTCCTCCAGCACTGCCACCACTCTGGTAAAGGAACTCATTGCCTCACACCTAGACTATTGAAATAGCCTGCTGGTGGACTGAACTGCTTTGAGCTTCTCCCCACTCCAATATTTTCAACCACTAAAGCTATTTTCCTAAAGCCCAAGTCTGATCATGTTACCCACCCATCCCACCCCATTCAGTAAACTACAGTAGCTCCCAATTCCAAAAATGCTGTTTGGCATTCAAAGCCCAGCTTAACCTCACCCTCTTGTACTTTTTCCAATCTCATGCCTTACTGTGTGCCACATACGCTTCAATCTACCAACACTGGCCTCTCTCCCTTTAAGTCACTATATGTGGTCTCCTTTGTTGTTGTTTGTCATTTTTTCTTAAAGAGGACCATGACTTCAGGAGGTGATGTCATGACTTGCAGTGATTTAAGTGAGGGAGAGCTGTGCAGAGTCACCAGGCTCACTCTCTCCTCCAGAGCCAAATGCAGATAATCCTGGATGTTTAAGGCAATCAGGATTAAGTGACTTGCATGGGGGCATACAGCCTAGTAAGTGTCAAGTGTCTGAGGCTAAATTTGAACTCATGTCCTCCTGACTCCGGGGCCAGTGTTCTATCTACTGTTCCACCTTGCTGCCACCTAGCTGGTCTCCTTTAAGTCCAAACTAAAATCCTATTTTTACAGGAATACTTTTCCAACCCATCTTAATTTTAGTGACTTCCTTTTTGTTAATGATTTCCTATTAATCTTGTTCTGTATATATGTTTGCATGTTGTCTCCTCTATTGCTATGTAAGATACTTGAGGGCAAGGACTATCTTTCGTCTCTTTTTCTATCCCTAGAACTTAGCACAGTGCCTGGTAGATAGTTTATTTGGGGCAGATAGGTGATGCAGTGGATAAAGCACCAGTCCTGGATTCAGGAGGACCTGAGTTCAAATCCAGTCTCAGACATTTGACACTTTCTGTGTGACCCCAGGCAAGACACTTAACCCTCATTGCCCCACCAAAAAGAAAATGTTTATTGATTAGAGGCAGAGGACATTAGTTTGAATGCCCCCTCCCTTTCAATTTCTATTTTATCTTCTGCTTCCAGAATATCAGGGCAATTTTCCCTCACAATTTCTTGGAAAATGATGTCTAAGCTCTTTCCTTAATCATGGTTTTCAGGTAGACCAATAATTTTCAGATTATCTCTCCTGGAACTATTTTCCAGGTCAGCAGTTTTTCCCAAAAGATAGTTCACATTGCCCTCTACTTTTTTTTTTTTTAGTGAGGCAATTGGGGTTAAGTGACTTTCCCAGGGTCACACAGCTAGTAAGTATTGAGTGTCTGAGGCCAGATTTGAACTCAGGTACTCTTGACTCCAGGGCCAGTGCTCTATCCACTGCACCACCTAGCTTCCTGCCCCCCCCCACTATTTTATTCATTTGGATTTGCTTTGTTGTGTCTTGGTTTCTCATAAAGTCACTAGCTTCCATTTGTTCAATCCTAATTCTTAGGCAATTGTTTTCATTAGAGAGCTTTTATACCTCCTTTTCCATTTGGCCAATTTGACTTTTCAAGCTGTTGACTTTTTTCTCATGTCTTTCCTGCATCACCCTCATTTCTCCTTCCATTTTTTCCACTACCTCTCTATCTTCAAAGTCCTTTGTGAGTGCCACTATGGCCTGATACCAATTAATATTTTTCTTAGAAGCTTTAGATATAAGGGCCCTGAGGTTAGCATCTTCCTCTTAGGGTGCACCTCAATCTTCCTTGTCACTAAAGAAACTTTCTATGGTCCTCACCTTTCTCAGTCTGCTCACCTTGCCTTTCTTTTATTTGACATTTAGCTCCTTAAAGTGGGGCACTGTTTCCAGGCTGCAGTATCCCAAGCTTCAGAAGTCCCAGGTGGCATGATTTAAGGAGGATCAGGTTCTTCACTCATCTAGCCTATTCCCTGGTCCATAGATGACCCCAGACCAACTTGCTAATTAACCATCTTTGTGTGTTATAGTTGTCAGCTCCAATGAGCCTGTACCCCTCCCCAACCTGGGCCACTGCTACTCAAGCCTACCTCCTGGTTCGAGCATGGGTGAAAAACCCAAGTTCTGCCTCAGCACCAGCATAGACCCCTGTAGTCTCCCCCCTTCCAAGGGCTCAGCCCTCTCACCAGACTGTGAGCTTAGTTCCAGAAGACAGAGGCTCTGGGGGTCTCCTTCTCTGGTGAGGCCTTCCTGGGATTGGATTTGTGTCAGGGTGACTGTGGAGTTGGACTCCACTCCTGTCTCAGCACAGCAGCTCCCTCCTTCTGACCTTCCAAGCCATTCTTGGCTAGAAGATGATTTCAATACATTCTTCTGTGGGTTTTGCTGCTCCAGGCACTGTCCTTTGGCATTATTTTGATGTTTTTTGGAGCAATTTTGTCATGAGTTCGAGAGCTCACTCAAATGCCCCCTCTCAATATATGAAATTGGACAGATTATTTTATCTGTAGTACCCTTCATTTTCTCATCTGTGAAATGAAGGAATGGGACTAGGTAATTTTTACTTTAATGGTGTTTGATAAATCCAAAGATCCAAGTTTTGGGGACAAAAACTCATTATTTGACAAAACTGCTGGGAAAACTGAAAAATAGTATGGCAGAAACAATGCATATCCTACAGCATATCAAGATAATGTCAAATTGAACAAATGATTAAGACATAAGGGGTGATGCCATAAGCAAATTGGGAGAGCATGCAATAGTTTAGCTGTCAGATCTATGGATAAGAGAAAAATTTCGGACCAAAAAAGATAAAGAAAATTTTACAAAATGTAAAATGGATCATTTTTATTAAATAAAATGAAAGAAAGTTTTGCACAGGCCAAACCAATGTAACCACAATTAGAAGAAAGGCATAAGGGGCAGCTAGGTGGCACAGTGGATAGAGCACCAGTCCTGGATTCAGGAGGACCTGAGTTTAAATCTGGCCTCAGACACTTGACACTTACTAGCTGTATGACCCTGGGAAAGTCACTTAACCCCAATTGCCTCACCAAAAAAAAAAGAAGAAGAAAAGCATAAGGGGCAGGTAGGTGGTGCAGTGAATAAAGCACAGGCCCTGGATTCAGGAGGACCTGAGTTCAAATCCAGACTCAGACACTTGACACTTACTAGCTGTGTGACCCTGGGCAAGTCACTTAACCCCATTGCCCTGCAAAAGAAGAAGAAGAAGAAGAAGAAGAAGAAGAAGAAGAAGAAGAAGAAGAAGAAGAAGAAGAAGAAGAAGAAGAAGAAGAAGAAGAAAGGCATAAAACTGGGGGGAATTTTTATGGTACAAATCTCTGATAAAGACCTCATTTCTCAAATATGAAGAGAACTGAGTCAAATTTATAAGAATACAAGTCATTCCCCAATAGATGAATTGCCAAAGGATATGAACAAGAAATTTTCAGACAAAGAAATCAAAGCTATTGATATTTATATGAAAAAATGTTCTAAATTACTATTGATTAGAAAAATGAAAACTGAAACAACTCTGAAATACCACCTCACATTTATCAGTTTGGCTAATATTACAAAAATGGGAAATGATAAATTTTGGAAGGGATAAGAAAAAATTCATTGACCCCGGATTAAGAACCCCTGATGTAAATTCAACCATGATTCTCTACATAATCATGTTTATAATTTCTTCTCGCACAATAATATTCCATTTGATTCATGGAACCATGCCTTATTTACCCATTTTCCACATGGAAATATACTTTTTTTTCCAGTTGTAAGCTACCACAAAAAGTGCTGCTAAAATATTTTGATGTATATAAAGCTTTTATTTTTGTCATTGATCTTCTTGGGTTATAACTCTAGCAGTATAATATCTAAAATGTGGACTTTTTAGCCACTTTATATGAATAAATCAAAATTAATTTCCACCATAGTTGTAGTAATTCACTACTCCACCAGAAATTCACTAGTATAACCTTTTTTCCCACAACCTCCCCAGTGTTTAATATTCCCAACTTTAGTCATTATTGTAAATTTTCTGGTTGTGAGGTGGAGTCAAAGTTGTTTGGACTTGGATTTCTCTAATATTAGTAATTTGAAATATTCTTTCATGTGCTTGTTAAAGTTTTCCTTTCTTTTTTTTAGAAACTTTGTTGGGGGCAGCTAGGTGGCACAGTGGATAAAGCACTGGCCCTGGATTCAGGAAGACCTGAGTTCAAATCCGACCTCAGACACTTGACACTTACTAGCTGTGTGAGCCTGGGCTAAGTCACTTTACCCCCATTGCCCTGCAAAAAAAAAAAGAAAGAAAGAAAGAAAGAAACTGTTGCTATTCTATGACATCTCTTGGGAAATGGTTTTTAGTCTTATTTATTTCCATCAGTTCCATGTACCTTAACTATTAAACTTTTATCAGAGATATTAGATGGAAAGATTTTTCCTCCAGGTGACAACTTCCCTTCTTATACCATATGCAATACTTTTGTTTGTTCAGAAGCTTCTCAAGTTCTTATAATCAAAATTATCTATTTTGTATTTTTTTATAGTTTCCTCTAATACCTTTTTTGGTTAAGAATTTATATCCTTCTGAAGCCATGAAGGATATATGAAATGCTTCTCTTCTAATTGTTATATGGTGTGATCTTTAATATTCAAGTCATATATCCACTACAGATTTATTGTGAAATATTGTGTCAGATGTTAGTCTAAGCCTAATTTCTTCAAGACTACTTTAGTAGTTTAGTTTTACTGAGAGTTCTTAATGGGTAATTGATGTGTTTTCCATTGTCTACTCTGTTCATTTACTCTTCTATTTTTTTTAACCATTATTTAATGGTTTTGATGATTGCTACTTTGTAATATAGTTTAAGGTCTGGGAGTACTATTCTGTTTTCACTGTTACCATTTCCCCCACTATTTTCCTAGATAGTCTAGGATAATTTCTCCCTCCAAATGATTTTTGTAGTAATATTTTTTGTTGTTTTGTTGTTGTTGTTGTTTTTTGGAGGGGGGGGTTTCAGGGCAATGAGGGTAAAGTGATTTGGCCAGGGTCACACACCTAGTAAGTGTTAAGTGTCTGAGACTGGATTTGAACTCAGGTCCTCCTGAATCCAAGGCCAATACTTTATCCACTGCACTGCTTTGCCCCCTCCAAATGATTTTTGTTACTTTATATATCTCTAGAATTCATCCCTTGGGTAGTTTGGTTGATAGAGCATTAAGTAAATTAATTTACCAACTATCATTTTTATTATATTTTCAGGATAAAACCATGAGAAATTAATTTTTCTCCAGCTATTTAAGTTGATCTTTATTTAAGAAGCATTTTGTAATTGAATCTATGTAAGTATTGACTTTACTTTGGTAGACTGATTACCAAATATTTTATTCATTTTTTAGCCATTTTGACAGGGACTTGGCTTGCTATTATTGATTCATAGGTGTGGTTATTATTTTATAGAAATACCATCTAGTTTATGTTTATTTTGTCTTCTGAAACTATTTCCCAATGAGTATCTTTGCTGATTCCCTAGGATTTTCAAAGCAAACCATCATGTCACCAACAAATAAGCATCATTTTATCTCCCTTTGTCCTATCATTAAGGCTCTAATGTCTTTCTCTATATTTACTGCTATAGCTACCATTTGTAGAACTATATCTATCAAATTATGATACGAAGAGTGGGTTTTACTCTGGTATTTGTCAGGACAATTTCTGTTGTGCACTAATTATGTATAGTGCTTTGGGGTTTTAGATAGATACTTTTTATCATGTTAAAAATATCCCACTATATCTATACATTGTAGAGTTTTTAGCATAAATGAGTTTTCTATTAAAATCATAAAGTTTTAAAAATTGTTTTAATATGATTATGTTCATTTTTTCTAAAATTGAATCATCCTCTCTTTCCTAGTATATATCCAACTTGAATAAAAGGAGTTTGCTTAAGTACTTTCTCAATTTTTAAATTTTATTTATTTATTTAGAATTTTTCCCCATCTTACATGGAAAAACAAATTGTAACATCAATTTTTAAAACTGTGTTCCAAATTCTCTTCCTTCCTCCCTATTCCCCCTTAGGAACTCAAGCAATTAGTTATATATGTGCAGTCATGCAAAACATAGCAGACAAAAAAAAACTTTAGAAAAAGGAACTAACAACAACAACAGAATATACTTCCATCTGTATTCAGATACCATCAGTTCTTTCTCTGTAGATGGATTACATTTTTTCATAAGTCCTTCAGAATTGTCTTGGATCATTGTATTGCTGAAAAGAACTAAGTCATTCACAGCAGATCATCTTACAATATTGCTGTTATTTTTTATACAGTACATTTCACTTTGCATCAGCTCATGTAAGTATTTCCAGATTTTCTGAAAGCGTCCTGCTCATCTTTTTTTAATAGTAAACTACATTTATATAGTACTTTAAAGTGAGATTTCCTTGCAAAAAAACCCCATGAGGTTGATTATTGCAACAACAATAATAGTGTTAAGGGCTAAAATTCTAGCTAAACTGTCTAAAATATCTGAGTGGTCGCCAATAAATTATAAGCTTTAGCAAGAGTTAGACTTTTAAGGAGAATAAGAATTTGGTAAAGAGAGAGAGAAAGGCCTAGATTCCTATCTATTAAAGGGAGAGCGCATTTCTAGCTCCCCTCTCCACCAGCGTCCTCAGGAAAGAGAGTGAGACCGAGCACCAGTCTCTTCCTTCCTCCTCCCACTAGCCCGCGTCACTTCCTGACGCCAAAGAAAAGACTCCTGGTCTTGCCCTCAAAGACCTTCGCTTCATGGGTGGAACTCTTCTACAGTAAGTCTCCAGCAGGTGGCGTCATTCCAATCATTACAATAGCTAACATTTATATAGTACCTTATACCTGACAAAGAATTTTCTTCACAATAGCCCAGCAAAGTACCACCACCATCATCATCATCTTACATTGCTCTTGCCTCTGCTTCAAACTTTTTCCCAGTTACTATTGCTAATTGTGTTTCCCTCTATCCTATTTGCTCCCCATGATATTTATTCTATTTTCTATCTTCCTTTACCCTTTCCCGCCTCAAAAGTGTTTTGCTTCTGACTCCCCCTTCTCTAATCTGCCCTCTCTTCCTTCATCCCCCCCTCTTATCCCCTTCCTCTCCCACTTCCCCACAGGGCAAGATTTATTACTATACCTACTTGAGTGTGTACGTTATTTCCTCTTTGAGCCACTTCTGATGAAAGTAAGGCTCATTCCTTCCCCCACTACCGCCTATCTTCCTCTCTACTCCATAAGTTTTTTCTTGCTTTTTATGTGAGATACTTTATTCCATTCCACCTCTCCCTTTCCCTTTCTACCAATGCAATCCTCTCCTCCCTTAATGTCATCATGGGGCAGCTAGGTGACACGGTGGACAAAACACCTTCTTGGATCCAGGAGGACCTGAGACTAAATCTGGCCTCAGACACTCACCAGCTGCTTGATCCTGAGCATGACAACCCACCCTGACTGCCCCCCCCCAAAAAAAGATAAACAAAAAATAAATGCTTTACAGATATCATCCCTTCATAATCAATTCACACCTGTGCCCTCTGTCTAAATCTTTTCCCTTCAGCTGCCCTAATACTGAGAAAGTTCTTATAAGTTAGAAGTATCATCTTACCATATAGGAATGTAAACAGTTTAACCTTTTAACCTCCCTCATGATTTCTTTTTTCCTTTTTACCTTTATATGCTTCTCTAGGGTCTTGTATTTGAAAGTCAAATTTCCTATTCAGTTCATATCTTCTCTTCACAAATTCCTGAAAGTTCTCTTTTTCATTGAAGTGCCATTTTTCCTCTGAAAGATTATAATCAGTTTTGCTGGGTAGGTGATTTTTGGTTGTAATCCCAATTCCTTTGCCTTCCAGGAATATCATATTCCATTCCCTCCAATCTTTTAATGTAGAAGCTGCCATATCTCCTGACTGTGGCTCCATGGTCCTTGAATTGTTTCTTTCTAACTGCTTGTAATATTTTCTCCTTGACCTGGGAGCTCTATAATTTGGCTATTATATTTCTGGAAGTTTTAATTTTGGTATCTCTTTCAGGAGGTGATTAGTGGATTCTTTAAATTTCTATTTTACCTTCTACTTCTAGAATATCAGGGCAATTTTCCATGACAATTTCTTGGAAGATGAGATCTAAGCTCTTTTTTTTTTTATCATGGTTTTTAGGTAGTCCAATACTTTTCAAATTATCTCTTCTGGATCTATTTTCCAAGTCAGCTGTTTTTCCAAGGAGATATTTCACATTGCCCTTTATTTTTTTCATTCATTTGGATTGGCTTTATGATTTTTCATAATGTCATTAGCTTCCATTTGCTCAATCCTACTTTTTTTTTAGTGAGGCAATTGGGGTTAAGCGACTTGCCCAGGGTCACACAGCTAGTAAGTGTTAAGTGTCTGAGGCCAGATTTGAACTCAGGTACTCCTGATTCCAGGGCTGGTACTCTATCCATTGCGCCACCTAACTGCCCCTCAATCCTAATTGTTAAGCAATTATTTTTTTCAGAGAGCTTTACCATTTGGCTTTTCAAGCTGTTGACTTTTTTTCCCTAACTTTCCTGCCTCACTCTCATTTCTCTTTCCATTTTTTCCTCTACCTCTCTTACTTTATCTTCAAAGTCCTTTTTGAGCGCTTCTATGGCCTGAGATGAATTCATATTTTTCTTGGGAGCTTTGGATGTAAGAGCATTGACTTTGTTATTTTCTTCTGAGGGTGTATTTTGATCTTCCTTGTCACCAAGGAAACTTTTTAAGGTCCCCATCTTTTTCTGTCTGTTTATATTGCTAGCCTCTATTTTTACTTTTAATTCTTTCTTAAAGTGGGACACTGCTTCCAGGATGCACTGTCTCAAGCTTCAGGGGGTCCCAGGTGGTATGATTTAAGGAGAGGCACATTCTACACTCACCTAGCCTGTGCTCTGGTCTGTAAATAACCCCAGGCCAACTTGCTCTTTTGGGGGGGGGGGGTGGGCAATGAGGGTTAAGTGACTTGCCCAGGGTCACACAGCTAGTGTCAAGTGTCTGAGGCTTAATTTGAACTCAGGTCTTCCTGAATCCAGGGCCGGTGTTTTATCCACTGAGCCACCTAGCTGCCCTGGCCAACTTGCTCTTTAACCAGAAACAAAATCCTGTTTCCCTGTGGTTGCAAGCTCTGGGAGAACCTGTACCCCACTCCCCCCTGGGCCCACCATTTAAGACTGCTTCCTGTTTCCCAACAGGAGACCCCTATAATCTTTCCCCTCCTCTCCCCCCCCCCGCCAACTGCCCAGCCCTCTCACCAGACCATGAGCTTAGTTCCAGAAGAAGCTGCCACTATAGCCAATTCAGAGGCTCTGGGGGTCTCTTTCTCTGGCACAGCCTGGGGCTGAATCTGCACACATGGCAGCAGGGCTGTGCTTTGCTCTCACCCTAGTACAACAGACCTTTCCTGTCAACCTTCTATGTCATCTTTGGCAGAAAAATGATGGTAAAATAATGGAATTTGGCAGACACTTAGAGATCCAACCTGAATGACCTAGTACTGTTTGGGAAACTGGCTAGGGATGATTGAATATGGCCCACACCTATCCTGTCCTGAGTGATGTATGCTGTTGATGTCAGGGGAACCACTTCCCAATCCAGCTTGAAGGACCTCCCTTTTGGGGGAGGGGGAGTAAAGGTATAAAAAAGAATGCTCGCTAAGGGGAGCTCTTCTTTCCAGTTGGTGAGGTTCCAGGGAGCGGACTAGAGAGGGGTTTGCCTGTTGGTTTCTCCTGTGAGCCTTTCCGGTCTACTTTCCTGTGGGTTTTTTCCTGGTAGTGCTAGCTGCACAGCTGTTTCCTACTGAGCTACAGACCCCAGGTGGTGAGTTAATGAAATGAGTCCAGCTCCTTGAATTAGATGAGCTGGAAGTAAGTTTGGGGATTGTATAGGCCTTTGCTAGAGCTAGGGAGCTCATCCATTTTTCTTTTTCTCTATTCCCTTGTCCTTGACTTTATTAATTTCACCTTTGCTGTGTATTTTATTCCCATTAATAAAACCTGATTTATTTGTGAAAAAGAGGCTATTAAGCTCCTTTTCTTTTTGGCCTGGGAGAAATAATTTTAAAAGGCAGTTCAGAGGGGAGGAAACTTTGGACCTAGAGGTCCCTCATTATTTTCTGAACCCCAATATTATGACAAGCCACCCAATTAACTCTCCCCATATTAAATTTGGCCTCTACATAACCAAAGGATTTCCTCTTGGATAATTCATGAAATCCTTTACAGTTGGAATGAATTATATGAGATCTCTATGCAGTGTTCTGTTACATTCATTATTTTATATTTTTGAAAGTAATTCTCTAGTATTTTGTGTGTTCTCAGTTTTGTTGGCATATAATATTGTATCTGTTGGTGTTCAGTTGGTTCAATTGGTCCAACTCTTTGTAACCCCATTTGGAGTTTTCTTGGTAGAGATACTGGAGTAGTCTGCTATTGCCTTGTCCAGCTCATTGTATAGATAAGAAATTGAGGCAAACAGGGTTAAGTGACTTGCCCAGGGTCACAGCTTGTTAGTTACTGATATCAGATCTTAACTCAGGAAGTTATGCCTGACTTCAGGCCTGGTACTCTACCCACTGTACCACCCAGCTGCCCTAAAAAACCGCATAGTACATAATGCATAGCAGATTTTGTTCATTCTTATTTCTTCTGATCTTGTGATTTCACCGTAATCATTCTTTATTTCATTTATTTGATTTCCTGCCATCTTTTTTAATTAAGGTATCTAAATGTTGAACAATTTCATTAGTGGTTTTTTTTTTAAATCTTTTGATTTTCTTCATCAGTTTTATAGTCTTTGGACTTTAAATTTTATCAATTTCTTCTCTGATTTTCAAGGTTTACCCTTTTTTTAATCATGGGGGCTTGTTTGTTTATTAAGTTTCTATTCTTTAAATACATATTAAGTTCATTAATCTCTTTTCCTATTTTGTTGGAATGTTTTGGGGGATTTAATGTTTGTTCTGAGTACTGTATCTCAAGAAATTTTGGTGTGTTTTCTCATCATTATCTTTGTCTTTCATATAATTTAACAATTGTTTCTATCATTTATTCTTTAAGCCTCTCATTATTTGAAATTTTAAGTATCTACTTATATCTGTGTCATTTGTTTCTGTAGTCTGAATTGATTACTATTTTATTTTTTATGATCTGTAAGGGTTTTTTCAGTTTTTTCTGACTTTTTTATGTAATTGAAAGATCTCTGTGCTCAAATGGTCAGTTTTGTTAAAATGCTTTGGGATACAGATAAATATGTATGTTCTTTAATAATCTCATTTAAAGGTGAAATAAGTCTTATTTCTGTAATTTCTCCACTCATTTGTTCAATTCTATATTTTTCCATTTGTTTCTCCTTTCTTAAATTTGACCAAAACTGAAAGAGTAACATTAGTCTGGTTGTATTATTGTTGTGTTACTATCTGTCTTTTTGTAATTCAGTTAATTTTACTCTATGATTTTAGATACTATAACATTTGAAACTTATTTTAATATTGATATTGGTTCATAGTCTATGGTTCCCTTAAACATAATTTCTTTGACTATCTCTATTTATATTGGAAGTTTTTATTTTTGTGTATTTTTTCTGGTTGCATGATAGAAACTCTTGCTTTTTTGGATTAACTTGATAGGTATTAAATTTTGTTCCAGCCTCGTATTGTTATTCTATGTGTATCTTTGTTTTTTTAATATGCTTCTTATTAGCAACAGATAAAGGGTTTTATTTTCTTGTTTATCCTATCATTTTTTTATTGGATTGTTTAATCAATTCACATTTAAAATCGTGATCTAAGTTTATATTTTTCCATTTGTATATCTAGTATTTTGTTTTGTTTTGTTTTTGTTTTTGTTTTCTGCAGGACAATGAGAATTGAGTGACATGCCCAAGGTCACACAGCTAAGTATCAAGTGTCTGAGGCTGCATTTGAATGCAGGTCCTCCTGAATCCAGGGCTAGTGCTTTATCCACTGCACCACCTAGCTGCCCCCCATATATCTACTATTTTAACTACAATTTTTTGTTCCTCTTCTAAGTCAGTTATTCATCTTTAAGATTAGTTTTGCTTAATTTACTTTAATGAAACCCTATTCCCATAAGTTCTCTTCCTCTTTCACCTTATTTCATCTACCCTTTACCTGGTTTTTAAAATTTTGCAACAATTTCTTTTTCTTTTCCACTTCTCTTTTTCTTCTAAATGGTTAGGTCAAAATCCTCCCTCCTCTATTCCCACCTTCCTTCCTTTATACTTGTTTCCCTCTGTCTTATTCTTTTTTTTTTTTTAGTGAGGCAATTGGGGTTGAGTTACTTGCCCAGGGTCACACAGCTAGTTAAGCGTTAAGTGTCTGAGGTCGGATTTGAACTCAGGTAGTCCTGACTCCAGGACCAGTGCTCTATCCACTGCACCACCTAGCTGCCCCCCTCTGTCTTATTCTAAGGGGGAATTCTTTTATTTTGTTGTTTTCATTAATTCTTTTCCCTATTCATTCATTAGAAACTATAGAAGGGAATGGAATAATATATTCTGAAAATCAAAAAACCTCAAGATACAAAATAAAATGTTATGCCCTAAAAACTAAAACCTTATAATAAATGGGGGGGGGGCAGATATCCCATAAAATAGAGACATTTGAAGCAATTATGAAAAGGATACAGTTTTGAGTTTATTTGAGGTGCAAACAAGCCAAACAACAGAAATACAAGAAAGGTAAATATGTCTACCAAGGAAAGCATAAGTAATAAAATAAATTACTCTACCTCTAGAGATAATTTGGCATGAGTATAATAAAAATAATAATAGCAATAATAAACAAGATTATTAGGCAATACTGGATAGACTTATATGAACTAATGTATAGTGAAGTGAGCAGAATCAAGAAAATGTTGTACACAGAGACAGCAATATTGTGTGATGAACTCTGAATGACTGCACCATCTAGCTGCCCCAACTTAACTATTCTCAGCAGTACAATGATCCAAAACAATCCCAAAGGACTATTGATGAAACATACTATCCACCTCCAAAGAAAGAACTGATATTGATGGAAAACAGACTGAAGCATGCTATTTTTCACTTTCTTTCATTTTTTTATTTTGTTCAAGTTTTCTTTTACAAAATGACTAACATGGTAATGTTTTACATAATTGTACATGTATAACTTATATCCGATTACCTCCTGCCTCAGGAAGGGGCAGGGGAGGGAGGGAAGGAGGGATAAAAATTGGAACTCAAAACTATAAATAAAAATGTTTATTATTTTTTAAAAAGATAATGAGGCAGAAGAGTCAGAGGGCATCTGAGGGGGAGGAGTCAGAGGCTCTCTAAAAAAAAAAAAAGAAAAGAAAAAGATAATGAGGCAAAGATGGTGGAGGAGAGACTGTGACTTCCACAAGCTCCAGATAAACCCATCCACTCATGTCCAAATAATGAGGTTAAAATTTAAAAAAAAAAACAAACAGAGCAACCTAATGCACATAAGAACAGAGTGAGACTATTTCTCAGCAAAAGAGGGCAATTCTGATCATCTACCGATCAGGCTGAACAGTTAAGCATGCAGTCCAGACCCAGCCAGGAACAGACAATGCTTCCAGCACCCACCAGAATCTTCAGCACCAGCAGCTTCTGAGGCTCTGATCATGGACTGGTGAGGGGGTTCGGCGGTAGGCTGGGGTGAAGAGGCAGTCTCTGCTGTAGTTGGGGCAAAGCGCCCTGGGTCTGAACCAGTGGGCTGAATTGAGTGGTGGTAGCCCAGTGGGGGAGGGGCACAGGCACATCGAGCTTCTGACCATAGAGAATCAGAGTTCAATCAGACTTCTGTTTCCAGATCAAAAAGAAAGTGGTCATGGTTACTCACAGGCCAGGCAGGCTGAGAAGAAGCCCAATCACCCCTGGGCCACGCTGTAGCTCAAACAGTGTGTCCTGGAAGCAGTGCTACACTTTAAGAAGGAGTTAAAAGCCAAGAAATAGTCAGCCAGGATGAGTAGGCAGAGAAAGCAGTAGAATATCAAAAACTTCTTTGGGGGAAAGGTAGACCACAATACACCCTCAGAAGAAGAAGATAATAACAGGGTCAAAGCTCCAACATTCAAAGCTTCCAAGAAAAACATGAATTGGTCTCAGGCCATGGAATTACTCAAAAGGGACTTTGAAGAGAAAGTAGGAGAGATGGAAGGAAGATTTAGAGAGATGGAAGAAAGAATGGAAAGAGAAATGAGAGCAATGCAGGAAAGTCATGAGAAAAAAGTCAACAGTTTGAAAAGCCAAATGGGAAAAGAAATAGAAAAGCTCTCTCAAGAAAATAATTGCCTAAGAATTAGGATTGAACAAATGGAAGCTAGTGACCTTATGAGAAATCAAGGCACAGTAAAGCAAATCCAACTCAAAAAAAAATAGAGGGCAATATTAAATGTCTCCTTGGAAAAACAGCTGACCTGGAAAATAAATCCAGGAGAGATAATTTTAAAATCATTGGACTACCTGAAAACCATGACCAAAATAAGAACTTAGAAACTATCCTCCAAGAGATTGTCAGGGAAAATTGTCCTGATATTCTGGAAGCAGAAGGCAAAATAGAAATTGAAAGAATCCACCGATCATCTCCTGAAAGAGATCCCAAAAGGAAAACCTCCAGGAATATTATAGCCAAATTCCAGAGCTCCCAGGAAAAGGAGAAAATATTGTAAGCAGCTAGAAAAGTGGAATTCAAATACTGTGGAGCTCCAATAAAGCTAAAACAAGATCTAGCAGCATCTACATTAAAGGACAGGAGGACATGGAATATGATATTCCAGAAGGCAAAGAAACTGGGACTACAGCCAAGAATCATGTACCCAGAAAAACTGAGTATACTCTTTCAGAGGAAAAAGTGGGACTTCGGGCATTTGTGATGAAAGGACCTGAACTGAATAGAAAATTTGACTTTCAAATACAAGACCCTGGAGAAGCATAAAAAAGTAAACAGGAAAAAGACTTCATGAGGGATATTAAAAGATCAAACTGTTTACATTCCTACATGGAAAGATAATACTTCAGACTCATAAGAACTATCTCAGTAAAGAATTCACAAAAGGCACAGGTCTGAACTGAATATGAAGGGATGATATCTGTAAAGCATTTATGTTTTGTTCTTTGTGGGGCAGGCAGGGTGGGGTGTCTTATGTCTGGGGCCAGATTTGGGCTTGGGGCCTCCTGGGTCCAGGGCTGGTGCTTTGTCCACTGTGCCACCTAACTAACCCATTATGAAATCTTTAAAATAGGGTTGAGGTGTAAGAGGAATAGACTGGGGGAAGAGGAAAGGGAGAGATGGTCTGGGGAGAGGTAGTTCACATGAAGGAGACAAGAAAAAAGCTTATGGAGGGGAGGGGATGAGGGGGAAGGAGTTGGGGAGTGAGTAAACCTTAATATCATCAGAATTGACTCAAAGAGGGACTAACATACATACTCAAGTATGTATAGTAATAGATTTTTGCCCTGAAGGAGGGGAGGGAAATAAGTGGGGGAGGGGAAGGAGGGAAGGGCAGATTGGGGGAGAGAGCAGTAAAAAGCAAAACATTTTCAAGGAAGGTGAAGATGTTCTGCATTACTGAACAAGTATGCCATATTGAATTGCTTGAATTCATAGGGAGAGATGGAAGAAAGAATGGAAAGAGAAATGAGAGCAATGCAGGAAAGTCATGAGAAAAAAGTAGGGAGGGAGGAAAAAAAAATTAGAACACAGAATTAGCTCAAAGACCTTAATCTCATCAGAGTGGGCTCAAGGAGGGAGTAACATTCACATACAATTGGGAGGAGTAATCTATTTAACCCTACAGGAAAGTAGGAGGGGAAGGGTGAAAAAAGGGTGAAAAAAGGGAGTGCAGAGCTGGGGAAGGGACAATCAGAAGTAAAACACTTTTGAGGAGGAATAGGATGAAGGGAAAATAGAAGATAGAAAATAGAGTAAATATCATGGGAAGGGAATAGGATGGAGGGAAACAGTTATGATGATTGATTATAATGGCAAAAGGTATGGTACCTTCTTTGCTGGGCTATTGTGAAGAAAATTCTCTGTCAAGTTTAAGGTACTATATATAAGTTATGATGAACAGGATATTATCAGAAAATCCTGGAAAGACCTACATGAACTTAAGCAGAGTGAAATGTACTGTATACAAAATAACAGCAATAGTGTAAGTTGATCTGCTGGGAAGCATGTGGTTATTTTCAGCAAGGCAACGATCCAATATAACCCTGACGGACTTATGAAAATTGCAACCCATCTACAGAGAAAGAACTGATAGTATCTGAAAACAGATGGAAACAATTTTTTTTAATTTTTTTTCCTCTTTGACAGTTCCTTAATCTGAAGTTTTGTTTTTTTGACTGTTTTCTCTCACAACCTAGCTAATGTGGGAATGTTTTCCATGACTACTCATGTATAACTTATTTTGGATTGCTTTAGTTCTTGTGGGTGGGGGTTGGGAAGGGAGGGAGGAAGAGAAGTTGGAACACAAAGTTTTAAAAATTGATGTCAAAATTTGTTTTTACATATATTTTGGAAAATAAAATTCTATTCAATTCAAAAAAAAGACAATGAGGCAATAACATAGGCAATAGGGAAGGGAAATATAGTCTATCCTGAATTTTTATTTTTTGATTGTTGCTCTATGTCCTTATTTATTCTATGTTTAGAGTCAATGGGCTCCTACACAGAAATAAATCTAAAGTCCAAAGCTTAAGCTTCATCTTCTTGCCATCCTTGTTTTTACTATTTTGCCTCATTCTTAAAAATATCAGCTAAAAAATCTTAAGTATTAATTCATGAGATAAGTAATGAGGATAAAAGCATTAACCCATGACTGAATCTTTTCTGTGACAAATTCTACCCATCTGCCTTCCCCATGATAACTATTTCTCCTATTTGTCACACAACCCCTCTCTGCCCCATTTCCTCCCATCCTTCTGGGTTCTTGACCCAAGAAGTTTCCATTTCCCTTCTCCTGAGGCAAAATATTGTCCAGAGAGGTACAAAATACTCTCAGAGGAAATGGTCAACCTGCACAGACAATTTCACATCCTCTCTCAGATCAGTTCTTTTAAAAACATAACTTTCTATTACAGATATATGCCTTTTCCCCTCAGGAGTATTCTTCAGAGGAATCCCATCCCACTAATGTTTCAAGACTTCTTCCTTTTCTTGCCTCTGTTTCAATATCTCTATCCACTTTTCCCATTTTTTCATAACTTCTCTCCTTGCTGGGGAACTACAGGAGTTATTTTCTCTTTGTTGTTTACCATAAATTTAATTAGAATGGGGGCTGCTGGGTGGCTCAGTGGATAAAACACTGGCCCTGAAGTCAAGAGGACCTGAGTTCAAATCTCATCTCAGACATGTTCTAGCTGTGTAACCCCGGGCAAGTCACTTAATCCCAATTGCCTTAAAGAACATCTGGGGTCATCTCCAGTCATCCCAATATATATATATATATATATATATATATCTTGCCACTAGACCCAGATGGCTCTGGAGGAGAGAGTTACATTGGTGACCTTGCACAGCCTTCCCTCACTTAAATCCAATTCACTGCAAGTCATGATATCACCCAATTGCATAGTCCTCTTCAATAACAAAAAACAACTTCCCTTCATTTCTTAATTTGATAAGAGTCATTCTTTTTTTATGTTTTTACAATAAATTATCAATAGTAGTGGAGTAATTTATTTTATTGCTTATTCTTTCTTTGGTAATTTTATTTATTGACTTTTCTTGTCTTTCTGTTCTTAGGAGCATTTGCACTCAAATAATGTTTACATGTGGATTTATTTTTTTCCAATTGCTTCAAATGCCTCTCTTTTGTGGGATGTCTGTCTTTTTTTCATTAATTATTAGATTCAAGTTTTCAGGGCTTACAATTTTGGGCTATAGCTTAAGCTTTTTTTAAATTTTCAGAATACATTATTCCATTCCTTTCTGTAGTCTTGTGTTATTAAAGATTCTTTTTTTTTTCTTTATGGATTTTTATCCTTACTGCTTGCAAAATGTTGTGTTTGTTACTGGGAGTGTCAAACTTAACCATTATGTATCTTAGAATTTGAAGTATAGAGTTGTTTTGTTTTTGTTTTTTTCTGGAGGTAATATATGGATTTTTTTCAACAGATGATTTATTTTTTGTATTTAGAAGTTCATTCCAGTTTTCTTGGTGTTTTTACACTTTGGTGTTTTGCATTTTTTCCCATATTCTCCTGGGGAACTTATGATTTCTAACTTATCTCTGTGGATCCTATCTTTGAGATCAATGTTTTTACTGATATAGCAATCAAGTATTATTTTAAGATTATAATTATTTGTTTCTTTTCTAGATTGTCTTTTATTTCAGAATATCTGTAATCTACCTAATGTTCTGTCTGTAATTTCTTTGAAGAGTTTTGCCACTATGGTTTCAGGGTTTTTACTCTGTTAATTACTTGTTCTGTTTTCTAATATTTTCTCTTATGTTTTCCATTTCTCTTTTGAACCATTCTGGAATATTCTATATTTGTGCCATGTACTCTGAACTATCATGATTTGGTTCAGCTTCCTTTGTCTTGTAATATTTACTTGGAGAAGTTTGTGATTGTTTTAATAATGATTTGGTGTTTCTTTCTATTTTGTATCATTTCTATTAATTTACTCCCTTATGCACTGCTTTTAATTAATTCTCTGCCTCTTGAAATCTTTAGACCTTTTAATGCATATAATTCCCTGTCCCTCAGTCTCTCACTCCTCCCACTTTGATGGTGGTTATAATTGCAAAGCTGCCTTAGCTTCTTCCAAATCATCTTGTGACTGTGATGAATAATATTTACAAATGCTTCTCAGAACCACTGTCTTCTCCCTCCCCAAAAAATTCAGGATATGCAGACCTCTTCTCCCATCCTCCTTCATCAGGGATTAGTTTTCACTAAAAAGAGATAAAGCTGCCTTATGAGTCCTATTGGCTCTGGCTTTACCAATGTGGTTTCCTGGTTGCCTGAAGGCATAAAAGAATATCAGCCACAGGCAGTGGGGATTTCTTTAACTTGGTGGATTTCTGAAGACCATGTGAATTAACATATCTTTCATAAATTCTGCCCTGATGACCACCTGCATTTCTATGTGGAGGTAAAGTGTGTGTGTGTGTGTGTGTGGGGGGGTGTGTGTGTGTGTGTGTGTGTGTGTGTGTGTAGAGAGAGAGAAACATCACACTTATCCTTTTTGCATAGCCTTGCCTTTTTAAACATTCAATGACTTGCAAGTGCTTCATTTCATCCCAACAATAAACCTGGAATAAGAGAGGGCTGTCATTAGAGCCACCTCTGATATTTTGGGATACTTACAGCTGATTAGGACAAGATGAGATCAATCTCTTTCTGTCTATTCCTACCCTACTGCTTACAAATATACCCATGTTTTCCCCATCGGGAAAAGATTCTCAATATATCAATCCCCATTTTAATCCCATCTCTCTCCTGTCTTTAGTGGTTAAACTTCTTGAGAAGGTCATCAAAAGGTTATCTGGGCACTTCTTCCCCACTCACTTTTCTTAGCTCTTTACAATCTGGCTTTTGATTTCAACTCTTCTACTGGAATTGTTCTCTCCAAAGTTAAGAGTAATCCAAAGTTGCTTTGTAAATCCAAAAGACTTCTATCAGTTCTCATTCTTCTTAACCTCTCTACAGCCTTTGACACTGGCAATCATCCCCTCCTTCTTGCTAATCTCCTCTCTAGATTTTGAAGACACTACTCTCTCCTGGTTCTACTATTTATCTCACTGTTTCTTTCAGTCTCCTCTGCTGGATCTTTATCAAAGTCATACCTGCTAACCGTGGGTATCCTACAAGGTTCTGTGTTGGCCACTTTTCTCTTCCCCTTTATATTATTTCAGTTAGTGACCTCAATAGCTCCCATTGATTCAATTATCATTGCTATGCTGACAATTATAAAATCTACTTATCCAGCTCTAACCTCTCTGATGACCTCCACTCTTATATATCCAACCACCATTTAGAATCTCAAACTAGATGTCCCATAGATACTGTGGGGACCAATTTTTAATTGGGGAGTGTTAGCTAAGTGGCTCACTGCAATATTGGGGCAAGGAAGGAGACCGGCAGCCTCCCTCAAAACAGAACAGGATTTATTTTAACAAGAATGAACTTTAAAAAAAAAAACCACAAACAGGATCAGTAGGATCAAGGGAAAGGAAATAAAATGGGGAAAGGGAAATTATACAACCTGAAAAAATACCACCACCCAGGAATCAGCTGAGAACACAGCAGAGTTCCTGTCACCTTCCAGCTTCCAGCTAGAATGGCGAATTCTCCTCCCCATTCCCAGAAAACCCCACATAGCCCCCAGCCAATTGGCTGGCCACTCTGCCAGTCACATGACTGCCCTCACTAGTCTTCCAAGAATTATAATTTTGCCAGGTCCTTGTAGGCATCGGCGAGTGGTGATGACGCGAGGTGCCAGTGCCATGGCAACGGCTACAACCAGTGGGTGGAGCACCATGCGATTTGCAGAGCCCCAGGCCAGTGCGCTCCAAGGAATAAAAACCTAAAATAACAATTAATTCTTTACGATACCTTAAACTTAATATATCCAAAATTGAGCGTATTATTTTCTCCCCAAACCCAACCCCTTCTAAACTTCCCTATTACAATTAAGTTCACCACCCTCCATCTAGTATACAAGGCACAAAACCCAGATGTCTTCCTTGACTTCTAACTCTCTCTAACCCTCATATCCTTTACAATATTCTACCTTTATGTCCATATACATTTCCATTTGGAGATGAGGGGGGAAATGTATCAAGAGAAGCTAAGTTACCACTGTATCCTTGTTGCATATTGTTACAAAGGATGTTAGGGCAAAGTAAGTCTCCTTTTGCTAACTATCCAATGATTTGCAAGAGCCTCATTTTATTCCAACATCAAACTTGAACTAAGAGAGTACTGGTGTTAGACTTACCTCTGACAATTGCTCTTAGTCCCTGCCTTAAGGTAGCTTCTAGGGGAACAGAACTGAATCCAGCTATATTTCCTTCATGCCCAGCATAACCACTGATAATGGCCCTTTCTCTCAGTTCTACCTGTTACTTCTTTCTTCCTCTGGCTACACTGTCAGCTTCTGCCATTTTCACAGATATGGGGGTGGGGAGGAAAGTGGGTGTCCTTTCTGAAGCCTTGTGGCCTTGTGTTTCTCTAACCTAAGAACTAATCTCTCTCTCTCTCTGTCTCTCTGTCTCTCTGTTTCTCTCTCTCTCTCTCTCTCTCTCTCTCTCTCTCTCTCTCTCTCTCTCTCTCTCTCTCTCTGTCTTTCATCAAACTAGATGACTCTTAAATTTTCTTCCAGTTTCAAATCTCTGATCCTATAAACTTCCAGTGAAGCTACTCATGAGTTGAGCTCTCTTTAACCTACTCATTATTTAGGCTTCCATTGTAAAATATGCGTTTTTTATTTATACTCCCCAAACTTATTACTATTTCTATTGTGCTATGCTCTATAAAGAATTTATTTAAAAAAAAAATTTTTAAAAAGGGGCGGCTAGGTGGCGCAGTGGATAGAGCACTGGCCCTGGAATCAGGAGTATCTGAGTTCAAATCCGGCCTCAGACACTTGACACTTACTGGCTGTGTGACCCTGGGCAAGTCACTTAACCCCAATTGCCTCACTTAAAAAAAAAACATTAAAAGAACTTATTATTCCTGCCTCTTTATATTTATTTGCAATATCTCTTCTTCTAAACAGTCGATTATGCTATAAACTTATTTTGAAATGTGAATGTATGCCAATGCAATTGATATATTAGGTAACCATTTGAGTTTAACATGAATTTCCCATTTGCTTGCTCAATCTCTGCCACTGGAAACAGTGAAAATCCAGACAACTGTACCACTTCACAATTAATTATGAGCTGTAGTCCTTCTGAGGCCCATGTCTACAAGCAAACCAGATCTTCATCAAAGTGCCATGTTTATTATGTAACTTCTGATGCCATAAGATCTGTGGGCAAAGGAAAAATGGACTGGTTCACAGATCCCTAACACTTTACACCATGGTCAAGGCCTTTGCCTCCTTACCCCTCAAGTCAAGATTTTCATCCTGTTTATCAAGAAACTATGTATTGCTTAACCATTTAACATGTCTAAAACTGTGCTACTATTTTTATTAGGCCTCAATTTTTTTTAATATGTCTGATGAAGTTTTGTGTCACTGACCCTATATTCCCCTTAAACTCTGTAGTTTTTATTGGGAAATGTTGCATAGCATGGTGCTTTTTCTTGTGTAATACTAGAACTGACTTTGCATGGTCTTTTTTGGGCAAAAGTTCTATGGTTCATCCATTTACAACCTTCAATAAATCTTTTAACTCTGCCTCCTCAATATCAATAAGTCAGTTAATAATCTTTTAATTTTCTACTATGTACTATTCACTTTACTAAGCACTGGGGAGAAAAGAAAGGCAAAAGATAACCACTTCTTTCTATGAGTTAATCATCTAATGAAGAGACAATATTAAGGAAACAAAGTACAAATAAGATATATAAAAAATTAACTGGAGCTAATACACAGAGTAAAGGCACTAGTATTAGGAGGATTAGGGATGGTTTCAGTAGAATTTGAGCTGGGACATGAAGAAAGTCAGGGAAACCAGTAGGCAGAGATAATTAAGGAAAATGTTCTAGGCATGGGGGTGAACCAGTAAAAATACTTAGAGTCAGGAGGTAGAGTGTCCTTTGCAAGGAAAAGAAAAGAAGACAGTGTTGCTGTTTTGCAGAGTATATGAAGGGGAGTAAGGTGTAAGAACACAGGAAAGCTAGCAGAGGACCAGATTATAAAGGCCTTTAAAAGGCAAACAAAGGATTTAATATTTGATCCTAGAAGTAATATGGAGTCACTAGAGTTTGCTGAATGGGGGATAATATGATCAGAATTGTGTTTTAGGAAGATCAGTTTGATAGCTGAGTGGAGGATGGACTGGAATAAAAAGAGACTTAAAGCATGGAAATAAACTTGCAGACTCTTGCAATATTCCATTTGAGAGATGATGACTGACTAACTGACTAAAGAGAAGAAAGGGAGTACATAGAAAACAACTTAGGAAGATAGAAATGGCAGGGCAACAAAGAATTGTATATGGAAAATGAAAGAGTAAAAAGCCAAAGATGATGACTAAGTTCTGAGCTTGGGCATGTGACAGTTAGAATCTGAAATGGTGGAGGAAACAAATATTTGAGCTTCCAAGCATATTGACGGATTAAGCAATGCATACAAATTGCATAACGAATTGGGATCAGGACCCTTAGCTGGAACTGGACCCCAAGTTCAGAGGGAGAGAGATTTCATGCATTAAAAGAGAATAAATAGCAGAATATAAACCAGAATACAATATTAGGTAATCTGACTTCTAATTAGAGGAAAGATTAAGGACTTTCCAATTTGGGAGGGGGATGGGCAAGTTTCTGTAGTTGAGAGGAGAGGAGAGCAAGCAGGGTACTTTTCCAAATGTGAAATAGGATGTCACTCATTTTCCATGATTAACAAGCAGATGGAATTTACAGGAAAATGAAACTTAAGTCTCAGAGTCATTTTGGTTCACATAATTCTCACAATTCTCTCATACAAGGGGATAGCAGTACTATTGACAATAGTAAAGAAGTCTGGGGGAAAAGATAATGCGTTCACTTTTGGACATGTTGAATTTAAGTTATCTACATAACATCCAATTGGATAACAGTTTGTTGTTGTTGTTCCTGTTGTTGTTTTGAACAACAGTTTAATGTGTCTTATAGGTAGTTAGAGATACTAGCTGACTAGTGGTCAAGGAGTTAGGGATACACAAGTAGGTCTGAGAATCATTGGCATAGAGATTATAACTCAGTCCATGAAAACTTAGGAGCTAACCAAATGAAAGAGTAAAGAAGAATAGGAGAGGAACTAGGACAGAACCTTAAAATACATCCACCATTAGTGGGCATGACCTAAATGAAGATTTGCCTTTGTCTTAGGAGTTGTTTCAGCATGATAGAAACATCAGACTAGTACAGTTATTTTAGTGATTACAGTTCTTTTTTGAGTATAGCCAAGTGGGAGATTTGGAGGAGGAACATCAGCAAAGTGAAAGTAAATGTGATGAACTTCTGTCTTACCCATCTTACCCATGCACAAAGGTGGTAGAAGAGAGGAAAGGGATTTCTGGAATATTTAGAGGGTAACTCTAGAAGAAGTAAGCTCAAGTTGTCTGAATGAACCATTACACAGGATTCTGCAGAGCCTCTCTTTATATTAGGCAGGTGGGCAGGGTTCACGAACGTTAATAAGGACTCATGGTGGGAACTAAGGGAAGCCCTCTAATTATGGTTTTGGGGTTTTGTTTTTGTTTTTGTTTTTTTGCCTAGTCATGGCTCAGAAGGTTTGATTTTTTCTAAGGGAAAGAAGGCATCCAAAGATCCAAATGGATCTAGAGGACCACAGGAAACACTCTCTAGGGTGGTATTATCTTTATCTTAAGGCAAGATCAAGCAAAGGAGACTGACAAGGACTGGAAAGAGCAGTGTCATGTAAACCTTAAAATAGGAAATATCAAGAAGAAAGTGGTCGAAATGTCAAAGATTTCAGGGAAGTCCAGAAGGGTAAGATGTGAAGCCATTAGATTTGATAATTAGGAGACCATTTGAAACTTTGGAGAAAGCATATTAGTTGAATGATGGAGTTGGAAACCAGGTTGCAGAAGGTCAAGAAGACAGTGAAAGGAAATAAAGTGGAGGAACTTTTTGTAAGCAGTCTTCTCAAGAAGTTTAACCATAAAAAGAAGGAAAGATTAAGGGAGAGTTTTTTTGAGGATGGAGGAGACATAGGTATGTTTTTATGCAGTAGGGAAGCAACAAATAGACAAGAAGAGTTTGAAGACTGGTGAAAGAGCAAGGATGGTAGAGGAAGAAACCTCCTGGAGAAGACAAGATGGAATAGGACAACTTGAGTGTGTAGAGAGCAAGAAGAAGGGCTACTTATTTATGTGATACAGGGATAGATAGTAGTAGAAGTCATCTGAGTGATAAGAGATGTAGAGGAAAGTAAAGGGAGCTCCAGATGAATGATCTCAATTTCTTCAGTGAAAAACCTATTCTCTCTATGGGAAATTTGAAGATAGATGAAAGATTTGTAAAAGCTACTGTGCTAAGTAGGATAGTGAATTGACTGATGAGTGTCCTGTTGTGTGCACGAAATTGAGGTTATGTAAATGTGTAGTGGACCCATTCAGTCTAGTTTTAATATTTTTTTTCCATTTTTATTCGCTATTAAGAAATGTTTAATTTAAAGGCTGGCAGTGACCTGTATTCACTTTGAAAAATTGTTTAGTGCTTTAAATGCTCCCAAGCTTCTCCATTTTCTAACATCAACATCCTAGTGATGCTATCTGGCTGAAAATAATGGAATCTCATTGAATCTTTATAGTGCCTATAGACTGCAACATATTACCAATTCAATGAAGAACAGTGTTAAATATAATATCCAAAAGATTAATAACCAGAAAAGAAGGTGGATTGGCATCAAGAACAAAAGAAAACAGAAACACATTATCCGTGTAATGTTGAGAGATTTATAAAAAAGCTTCCATTATATTGGGTAGACATCCTCTAGAGGTTTTATGAGATTGAATGGTCATGAAGTTAATTTTCTTAAGTCCATGCCTTGCTTGACATGAATATTCCTATAAAGTAGCAATTCCTTTCCATATTTTTAGGATGGCTAAGGGGCAGATCAATTTTTTTCTCAGGCTATTAAGTTCCTTAAAGTTTTAATCAAATGTCCAATTTATTTTATTCTGAATTATTTTTTAAATTAAATTTATTGAAATTTTTAAACCAACAAAATTGACTCAACAACTAGTCATATCTAAATTAAATAACTTCCTTGACTAAACAATGACATCTTTTCCATGACTCCTTCTAACTCCCCAACAAGATTCTTTGTCCATTGATTCTCATTCATTTTCATTGTAAGTAAGTTTTCCATTCTTGATTGGTTTTTTTTCACTTTGCCTTATTTTGTAATTTCCAGATTTCTTTGTATTCTTTGTATTTGTTGGTCTTGATGATTTTATAGTATTCCATTAAATTAATGTACCTGAATTCATTTAGCCACTCCCCTACCATTGGTCATTTAGTTTTTTGTAGTCATATATATTTCTATGGGCAGCAAGGTGACTGAAAAATTCATCTTCCTGAATTTAAATCCTGCCTCAGTCACTTACTAGCTGTGTGACCCTGGGCAAGTTGCTTAAACCTGTTTGTCTCATTTTCCTCATCTATAAAATAAGTTGGAGAAAGAAATGGCAAATCATGCCAATATCTTTGCAAGTAAAACTCCAAAGGGGGTCAAAAAGAATTAGACAGCACCAGCCCTGGATTCAGGAGGACCTGAGTTCGAATCCAACCTCTGACACTTGACACTTAATAACTGTGTGACTCTGGGCAAGTCACTTAACCCTCATTGCCCTGAAGAAGAAAAAAAGAATTGGACATGATGGAAAAAGAACTAAACAAAATAAAAAAATTATATTTCTAAGAAAGCATTTGAAGATATAACTATTTTTATTGCTTTGTTTGATAAGTGATTTCAAAAGATAGAATTATTATGAAAGAACATGTGTAAGGGGCTAAAATTCTAGCTATACTGTCTAAAATAACTAATGAGTGGTCACCAATAAATTATAGCAAGAGTTAGACTTTTAAGCATTTATTAAGGAGAATAAGAATTTGGTGAAGAGAAAGAAAAAGGCCTAGTTTCATCTTTTAAAGGAAGAGAGCAGGGCAGCTAGGTGGTACAGTAGAAAGAGCACCGGCCCTGAATTCAGGACTACCTGCATTCAAATCCGGCCTCACTTAACACTTACTAGCTATGTGACCTTGGGCAAGTCACTTAACCCCAACTGCCTCACCAAAAAAAATAATAATAATAATTTTTAAAAAAGGGAGAGAGCATTCCTAGCTCTGTTCTCCGCCAGAGTCCACAGGAAAGAGAGTCAGAGCGCCAGCCTCCCTCTTCTTCTTCTCACAAGCAAACATCACTTCCTGACGCCAAAGAAAAGACGCATGGTCCTGCCCTCAGAGGCCCTCTCCTCATGTTGGAGCTTTCCTACAGTAAGTCTCCAGCAGGTGGTGTCATTCCAATCATTACACATATTTATTTTTGTAATTTTTGCCACATACTACCAGATTGCTTTCCCAAAAGATTCTACATTTTACCATTCCCCCAGCAATGATTTTATCCTCATTTCAATTCAGATTAGGATGTTCTGATGGCAATAGTTGCATTATAGAAAATTATAGATCAAAACTTAGAAGATGAGCATTATCGAGAAAGCATTTAGAAAAATAAAGAAGTGCCCATAATTTTTTAAATAGCACAATAGTTTTATATGTCCATGATTTTAAAAGAGAACCTGAGTTTGGAATTCCAATGGTTCTAATTATTACTGTTCACATCACACTTTGTTGTAGCTCTTTAGGATTTTTACTGGGGATTTTTTAAAACACCCCTTTATTCTGTGGCTCATCTGATAGGATATTGTTTGAGAACTTATAGCAAAAGAGTACCTGATATTTAAATAGAGGCAGTCAATGCTCATGGCTAGACTGTAGTAAAAATGACAATATTAATCTGTCCAAGTCTATTTCAGATGTTTTAGGGACTTGGAGGCCCTCATAGATGAGATGAAGCCAACCAGAAATGATAAAGATATTTTTATTGTGAGCATTTTAATGCACAGAAAGGAAATTTTGAGTCACTTGAGACATTCAGGAGCATAGGAAGTAAAAGAGTAGTCTAGAGCAAAAGATATGTCTAGATATCAATTACTAAAGAGACAGGGATACAGATGGGACTCAGTCACAGGAGGGAATAGGATATATCAAAATTTCAATAAATCAAGAGACAATAGTACATGAATGCCCATTATTGGGTGTTGATATTAAGTCAGGGGATCAATGATTTCATTAGAGGTTACTACTTGGGCTTGGTACATTCAGGTAATTTCAAGCTCTTACCATCCCTAATTGTTTGATTAATAGGAGACCTGGGTCCTTTGTCCTTCACACAGCAGAGCAGCTTGACATCCTAGGATGGCCTATACACTATGATAGCTTCCCTCCTGGGTAATTAATGCATAACAGGGAATAGGACATGAGTATGTTTTGATGCTATTCCTGGATTGGGAGAGACTGGATAGTTGGCCTCCAGGATCCTATAATGGAATGTAATGGAAGTACATTAGAGACACCTAGTGAATGTGTAAACATTCTGTAACTTATTCTGTTCAGCTTGCCATATGATGGACAGAATTACAATTGAAGAACTACAAATGGGGAGAACCTTCAAAAAAGCTTTAATTGGCCTTGGCTTCTTTGCTCA
Source organism: Dromiciops gliroides (assembly GCF_019393635.1). Taxonomy (NCBI): domain Eukaryota; kingdom Metazoa; phylum Chordata; class Mammalia; order Microbiotheria; family Microbiotheriidae; genus Dromiciops; species Dromiciops gliroides. The sequence continues at coordinate 269,595,633 of NC_057862.1, read as the reverse complement.
TGATTTGACTTTTTGCTGATAATGCAATTATAAACAATTAGAGATTAGAAACACTGTTCTAAGGAGAAAAGTAAATCTTTCTTTATAACTCTTGATCCATTCTAAGTCTGCCTGCTCCAGCAAATTGCCCAAATATCATCCTTATTGTCTCTTTAATCTTCTATCTCTCATCATCTACTCACTCTTTCATTGCTGCCAACAAAAATACCCTTTGGACAACATCCTTAAAAATCCTCACTTAATCTGAGTATAACCACTAGCTATTGTCCTATGTTATTCCTCTCCTTTTAGGCCAAACTCCTTGAGAAAGCCTAAGTGCCTCCTCTTCTTCACTCATTCACTTCTAAACTCTTTACTATGGGGTGTTAGATCTCATGATTTAGGGGGCAGCTAGGTAGCACAGTGGATAGAGCACCAACCCTGGACTCAGGAGGACCTGAGTTCAAATCCAGCCTCAGACACTTGACATTTACTAGCTATGTGACCCTGGGCAAGTCACTTAACCCTCATTCCCCCACCAAAAAAAAAAAAAAGAAAAGAAAAGAAAAAAGGGAAAAAAGGACCTCATGATTGAAATGAAACTGCTCTCTAAAATTACCACTGATGATAATTGCACAATCTAATGCTCCTGGGGCAGCTAGGTGGCACGATGGATAGAACACCGGCCCTGGATTCAGGAGTACCTGAGTTCAAATCCGGCCTCAGACACTTGACACTTACCAGCTGTGTGACCCTGGGCAAGTCATTTAACCCCAATTACCTCACACACACACAAAAAAATCTAATGCTCCTTTCTCAGGCCTCATCTGTGTTGGCCTCTGTAACCTCTGTCTCTTTTGATCACCCTCTTCTCCTGTATACTCCGGCCTCTCTAGATTTAAGTGGCACTACTCTCTCCTGGTTCTTCCCCTACCTGTCTCCTCCTTTTCAATCATTTTTGTTGGATCTTTGTTGATCACACCCAGAAACTGTGGGCATTCTCCAAGGCTCTATCCAAGGTTTTACTCTCTTCCTTTATAATATCTTGCTTGATTATCTCATCTTCTTTCATGCATTCATTCCATCTTTTTGCAGATGATTTCAAGATCTATATATCTAGCCTTAATCTCTGAGCTCTAGTCTCAAATCAAAAAACTGCAATTTGGATATCTTGAACTAAATTTCTCATGGGTATATCTAAAATAGAATTCTTTCTTTTTCCCTCCTACCCCCAACCCCTGTCCCTTTTTAGAACTTCCTTATTTCAGTCAAGAGCAGCACCATCATCCCATTCATATAGCTTCATAGCCTTGGAGTCATGGTTGACTCTTGTGTTCATATCCAGTCTGATTTCAAATTTTGTCTTTTCTACATTCACAACAGCTCTCAAAGTGTACCTTTCTCTCCATTAAAACAGCCAATAGTCTGCTACAAATTCTTATCACTTTATTCTTGGACTATTGTAAAAAGTCTTCTGATTGGTCTGAAGTCGCTCTCCACTATAACTCATTCTCCATTCAGCTGTCAAAGTGATTTTCCTGAATTCCTATTGATTTATTCACTGACTAATCTCTCACCTGGTAGCTTCTGAGACTCTACTAAGTTATCCTTGGGAGGAAAAGCAATTACTTCTTCCCAAGAATATCTAGCTCTCTCATCTTTTGAAAAAGCCTCAAATTTAATTTTAATTTATAATTGTACAGATATCCTTTTTCCTTCCTTTTCTCCCTACTGTTATACTCTTCCATTCTTCCTTATCCTAACAAGGGTAAAATCTCTTCTCTATTTTTGACATCACAAGGACAGAGCATGCAGGCTGTCTACTTGCCATGTGAGAAGCCTATCTCTTTTTTATTTTTGTCCATATATTTCTTTGATAACATCCTTATTTCATAATTGTTTTGTTGCAATGTGTTGCAACCTCAGTGGCTGAACTTTAATTTCAGTGCTTTGGGGAATGTAATATTTCATGACTCACAATCATAGTAAACAATATTGGTACTTTACTATGGGGACCATTGGTTCATGAAGAAATTTGGAGTTATTAAAAGGAACTTCCCATGTAACAAAAAAACATAAATAAAATTAAATATAAAAAATAAAATAAATTAAAGAACTTCCAAATTTTCCAAAATCAATCCAGCTTGCAGGCTTCTGAATTGAGTCCAACTCATTGATCATTTGTCTTTCATATATTTACATGAACATCTTTATATTTATGCATATATGTATCATTATAGACATGTATATCATATATTGACATATATATGCTGTGGAATGAGCTCAATCAATTGCCCATTTAATGTATATCATAATATAAACAATATGCATTCTTCATGCATTTTATTTATAAAAGGCTGTTTATTCAGAATGTTTAAAATTAAAGTGCATTTGCCATATTTTTAATTAATATAAAATATATGTACATATATATGAGTTGCATAATATTTGATAAATACAGGCAAATCAGGTTGTTAACTTCTCTCAGTCACTTCTCCAGATTTTATAAATAAATTCAGTGTTGTAAGTTCCCTAGATACCATCCCCAATATAATCCTTTTTTCATGAGGCCCAGGGTCGCACACCTACTAGGTGTCAAGTGTCTGAGGTCAGATTTGAACTCAGGTCCTTCTGACTCAGGGCAGGTTCTCTATCCACTGTGCAACCTACCTACCCCAATCTTTTTTTATTTTTAAATAAATTTCTATTGATGTCTTTTGAAGGTTGTTTTTAACATCATCAAAATTTTTCCCAGTACCAAGAAAGGCATCCCATCCAATATAACAAATAATATTTTAAGGAAAAAAGTTAAAATTAATAAAACTAATCAGTACACTGAGAAAATTCGAAAAATGTACAACGTACCACAACCATCCAGAACTGCTTCTTCTGCAAAGAGATGATTTGGAAATGTCTTCTCATATTTCTTCTTTTGAACCATGCTTAACCCTTACAATTTCATGATATTAACTTTTGATTATTTTGTGATCCTACCTTGTTATAGTTATGGTACATATTGTTTTCTTTACTCCGCTTACTTCACTCTGTATCAGTTCATGTACATCATTCCGTGTTTCTTATAGTTTTCATATTTGTCATCTCTTCCAGCTCAGTAATATTCTATGAATTCATATACCACAATTTATTTAGCATCTACTTTATTTCCAGTTCTTTAGTATCACAAAAAAGCACTGCTACAAATATTTTGCTAAATATCATTTTGCTATTATATATAGTGATTATGGAACTTCTTATCAATGGCCTTTTTGAGTCTAGTAGTGAAACCTCTAGATCAAAAGGTTTGAACATTATAGTTATTTTATTTGAATAATTAAAAACTGCATTTGAAAATAATGGTACTAATCCATAGCTTCAACAACATAGCATTAGTGCAATGTGTTCCTACAACACCTCTAACATTTACAATTTTCATCTTCTGTCACTTTTTTTGTTTTTGGTAAGGCAATGAAGGTTAAGTGACTTGCCATGGGTCACACAACTAGTGTCAACTGTCTGAGGCAGGATTTGAACTCAGGTCCTACTGAATCCAGGCCCAGGGCTTTATCCACTGTGCCATCTAGCTGCCCCCAACCTTCTGTCATTTTTACCAATTTTCTGAGTGTGAGTGTTCCTCTGATTTACATTTCTCTTACTATTTAGAGATTTCTTATGGTTGTTAATAACTTGTAATTCTTATTTTGAAAGCCATTTGTTCTTATCCTTTTTCTACTTATCTATTGGGAAATGGCTTTTGGAAAGATAGATCAATAGATGCATGAATATATACAATTATAATAAAATAAATATGAAATAAAACTTTAGAGTCACAAGAAATATTTTTATTACTGTTTTTCTTCAAAGGTGTAATGTGCTGTGTATGATTGATAGTTTAGGTTTAATATTCAAAGAAAATGAGACATTTGTAAATCATTCATTAGTTAACTGAAAAAGATTTATTTGGTGATAGCAGGAGGATATTTCAATTAGGGCAAGCATTCAGGACCCCTAAAATTGATTTGGTTGAGTGAAGTTTCCTTGCCTCCATTACCCTTGGTGTTCCGCCAATCAGAACAAGCCCTGGAAAAAATGCAAATCAATCAAGTAGCATTGTATATTAAGAAGATATTTTTATATAAAAAAGTATAAGAACTGAAAAGGGAATGGAGATAAGTTGGAAGCATGGTGAAAAACATTTGAGTTAAGAAAAGTAAAGGTGGAAACAGAAGTGATACTGTTAATAAAGTAAACATCCCTTAGATAGAAAGTTAAAATGATAAGGTGTTCAGGAATCAATTGCAAACACAATGTTTGCATGATATAATCTTAATGAGGGACTTCAATTACATAGATATTTGCTAGAGGTCTGTACCTTCCAAAATCAGAGAATTTAGTATTTCTTGATTTAATTATAATTTCATCATTCACAAGGTGAAGGAGAATTATGTTCTGTATCTCATTCTCACCAATATGAGGGAGCAGAAATTATGGAACTATTAGGAAGAAGTTACTATTCAGTATTCAAATCTGTGATAGAAAATGAGTGGAAAGCCAGACAATGTCACCTATGTACCCTGGAATTCCGTGAGCCAGACAATGTCAGATATGTACCCTGGAGGTAGTTGGCCCAGAAGGAATTAAATTCTGAAGACAAAAAAGGAAATAATTCCAATGAGGAGGAAATGGGAGTGTCGCATAAAGAAAACACTGTAAATTCACAAAAAATTTTAAAAGTCATGCAGAAGATGAAAGCTAAGGCAGGTAGGGCAAGATGAATACATAAGTGTGGCATTGTTTTATAAGAATAGTGTCAAGAGTATTAAATCTCAAAATGATCTGAGACCAACAAAGAAAAGCTAAGGACAACAAAAACAGTTTATGTGAAAAAGATCTAGGAGTTTGAGCAGACTTCTGGCTCAATCTACCAAGAATAAAGAGGTGATAGTTCCTCTGTACTCTGCTTTGGAAAGACCACATCTATATAATTTTGTTTAGTTCTGGGATCCACAGCTTAGAAACATTACTGTGTCCAGTGGAAGGGCAATCAGGATGGTTGAGGGCCTTTTCCATGCCATTTGACTATTGGTTGAAGAAACTTTGGATATTTAGCTTGGAAAAGAAAAGACTCGGTGGCATATCATAGTTGTTGGGGTTTTTTTTGTGTTTTGTTTTGTTTTGTTTTTTGTTGTTGTTTTGGGGGTTTTGGGGGGGCAGGGCAATGAGGGTTAAATGACTTGCGCAGGGTCACACAGCTAGTAAATGTCAAGTGTCTAAGGCGAGATTTGTCCTCCTGATTTGTCCGGATAATGTCCTCTTGAATCCAGGGCTGGTGCTTTATCCACTGCACCACCTAGCTGACCCCTTTATCATAGTTTTTTAAAGCTAGCTTCTTAAACTGTGGGCCATAACTCCATATAGGGTCACATAACTAAATCTGAGGGTGGCAAAAAAAATTGGCAACAGTAAAAAGGTTATGTATACCTATTTTATGTAACCAGGGTCACATAAAAATTTCTCGGGTGAAAAGGGGTCACAAGTGAAAAAAGTTTTAAAAGTCCTGTTTTTAAGTAATTCATTTATTATATAAAAGGGGGATGAGATAATTTATGCAATTATAATATTATAGAAATTTTGAAAAACTTCAGAACTCTGATCAATGCATTGATAGTGCAAGAATGAAGATGATATATGCCATTTCCTTTCTGACAAAAAGGCAACGATCTTAAAAAGTAGAAAGATGCATATATTTTGGACAAAGTTAATATGGGAGTTTTATTTTGCTGAACTACATAGCTATTTCTTGAGGGATTTGGTTTTGGGGTTTGTTTATTTTTAAAATTTTCTGAGGGGGATAATAGGAGAAACATTAATAAAAATGCTAATTACTCAAAAAGTGAAAACATTTTTAAAAGAAACTAATCAGGGGTAGTTAGGTGGCACAGTGGATAAAGCACCAGGCCTGGATTCAGGAGGACCTGAATTCAAATCCAACCTCAAACACTTGACACTTACTAGCCGTATGACCCTGGGCAAGTCACTTAACCCTCATTGCCCCACCCAAAAAGAAGAACAAGAACAAGAACAAGAACAAGAACAAGAACAAGAAGAAACTGACCATATTATAAATGAGGTTCCCCCTTACTGAAGATCTTGAAGTGAAGACTGGATTGAATATACTGTAGAACTAAATTATAGTGGATATTCATTTTCTAACTAGATAGCTAATAAATTCATTACTACCTCTGAAATTTTGTGAAATTGTGACACTATAGTTATTATATCCGTTTTGTAGATAACAAATATGAAACACTAGTAAATGTTAGAAGTAGGATTTGAACCCAGACCTCTCTGACTTTAATTTCACTAAACATGTTCCCATTATTTTTCTGCCACAAAATAATAGTCTTTAACCATTTTAATAATTTGATATTCATTAACTATATAGCTTTGTTTTAATTCTTCATTTTGGTTGCCTTTACAAGATCTTCCTTCTGAAAGATGAAAATCATTGATGTTCATGCATCATTAGTCTTTATATACCCTAACAGAGTATCAAACTCAGATTTGATAAAGGCACCATAAGATTAAAATATAATTGGGAAATGTTTAAGAAAATAAATTAAAATATAATGCAATATATAATGTTAAATTGTGGTTTTCTAAGTCAATGTAAAACTTGAAGATATCCTTCCAATTTGAATTTGACACTACTGCTCAACAACTAATGTCGCCACTTCTATTTCTGAAAAGTTGAAAGAAGTGCCCAGCAAGTGGTGGTTTCTAGTGTAACAACTGCTTAACTGTTCAGGGAAAGGGACATATTATTTGCCCATTTTAGTTAATCACTGCTTTGATGCCACAGATATTATCTAAAAAGAAGGAAAACAGTTCTGTCAAGCAGAATAATTGATAATAGTTGAAAATGATGTTTTACAGAGATGATGTTTTTCAGAGAACATTCCAAATGATTATGTGAACCCACAAATGATGATCTCACACTTAAACCAGACTTGCCCTTTCTTATCTAACATTTTAAATTTTATACCATAATGATAAAATTGGCTTCTTAAGGTTACCTAGTCTAGTTTTATTCCTCTAGCCAGAAACACATCCAAGGCACCGACCAAAAACTTATTATCTAACTTATTTTTAATGATATTTAATGAATTTTTTTTTATTTTCTTTGATAATAGAGTCTAATAACACTTATTGCCATGGCACACTGCCATTACTGTTCTCCCATATTTCTCTAAGAGGGTGCTTCTATCATATGTGGACAGTCTTGTTCATTTAAAAGGGCATAAATAAGGACAGTTGTGAAAGAACTGCTGAAAAAGCAGCTCCACCAACAGCACTTAGGTAAAAATGGTTAAAGTGTTCTCAATTTCTCAGCATCTAATTTGCATACATCTAACATAAGGACTCTGACATTAATAGCTGGTAAACCTTGATCTCTAAAATTGTTTGGTGGCTATTAAATGGATTCATATTTCCTGGATGTGTATTGTCTGGCAGAAATTGGGGTTCTGATCTATTACCATTCAATGAAGTCATCTCACTTAAAGAGATTCTGTTTCACAGGAGTGGAGTTAATCTTATGGCTCAAATAAGAGTTTAGAGCAGAGATGACCTCAAGAAAGATCTTTGGTCAGATCTAGGAAAGGATTTCAGAGCTTGCACTCTTGGAAGAGCTACCTGGATGAAGAAGAAGACTTTGATTTTGCTGCTTGGAAGAAAATACTAGAAGAGGAAAAGTTATATCTTTGTCTTTCTCTGTGCCACCTCTTACTGCCTGAGAAGTTGAAACCCCTTGGAGCCCTGCCAAAAAGCAAAGAGTTCCTAAATTCCTCCCTTGTCCATAAATCTGACAGATAGACAAATCCATACTCCTTTAATTTTCTTATGGTATCATCCTTTATGTGTAAATTATATACTCATTTTGACATTATTTTAGTATACGGTGTGAGATGTTGGTCTATACCTAATTTCTGCCATACTGTTTTCCAGTTTTCCCAGCAGTTTTTCTTAAATAATGAGTTTTTGTTCCAAAAGCTTGGATCTTTGGGTTTATCATATACTACATTACTATTGTCATTTACTATAGTGTTGTTCCTATCTATTCTATTCCACTGATATACCTCTCTATTTCTCAGCCAGTACCAGATTGTTTTGATAAATACCGTTTTATAGTACTGCTGGACCACCTTCTTCTTTATTTTTTTGATTGATTTGCACGATATTCTTGAACTTTTGTTTTTCCAGATGAGTTTTATTATTTTTTCTAGCTCTATAAAGATATTTTTGATAGTATAGAACTAAATAAATTAACTTAGGTAGCATTGTCATTTTTATCATATTGACTCTGCCTACCCATGAGCAATTAATATTTTTTCCAATTTTTTTAGATTTTGTGAAAAGTGTTTTGTAGTTCTGGTCATATAGTTGCTGTGTTTGTTATTTATAAAACAGTTATCTACCTGTATTAAAAAAACTGCCTGTTTAAAAAAAAAAGGGAAAGGATTTAAAATACTGTTATATGTACTTGAATATATCTAGGTATATCTAAATGTAATAACATAGAAAATATACATTATATGTGTCATATATGTGTGTATATTATATCTATGTTTGATATATATATATAATTTAATTATATATAACAAATAAAATAAAAATAAACAAAAAAAGCAGAGAGCTTCTGTTTCATCTTCAAAGAGCCAAGATCATAGATTTGGAAAAGCTATAGGGGAGACCCCAGGCTTAGAGTTCCTGCTTTTACTGAAAGTGTATAACATTACCTCAATAGTCCAGAAAAACAATGAATTTAGTGGAACAGTTATTATTATAAATCATTTTGTAGACAATACCTGAAGGAGACAGAGCACAAGATCGTGTACATTAAAGTTGGGAGTTGCTTTAGGCCCATATATACATATACATATACATATATACATATATACATATTACTTATTGCTATTGTTCTGTAAATTTGTGCCCTCTCTCCCACAATGGACATCATGCTTCAGTGTAAGAATGTGTCCTCGGTTTGCTAGTGGACTGTTATGTTAGTACACTTGCTTTGCCTTCTTTTTAGTGAATGTTTATGATTGAGAGTGAATAGGGTGACTTGGTCAAAGAAATCACACCAATGAGAGCTCAAAAGTTACAGTAGTTAGAATGCATTCCCCCCCACTACAATTACCTCTAGAACTCTGAGAAGGGAAATCATAGTAATGTGACTAAACTTACAGGCTTAGAGTTCCTGCTTTTACTGAAAGTGTATAACATTACCTCAATAGTCCAGAAAAACAATGAATTTAGTGGAACAGTTATTATTATAAATCATTTTGTAGACAATTCCTGAAGGAGACAGAGCACAAGATCGTGTACATTAAAGTTGGAAGTTGCTTTAGGCCCATATATACATATACATATACATATACATATATACATATTACTTATTGCTATTGTTCTGTAAACTTACTAACCCTGCATGATACCTAATAGACCCAGTGCTTAGCAGCCCACAATAGATTCTTGGAGCTAGCCTAGTGTAATGGAAAGACCTCCAGTCTTAAAGTTCGAAAACTTGGATTTTACCTTTTAGTGAGCTCCATTTTCCTGGTATATGCACTGGGAATAACAATGCATTCACTACTTATTTCACTGTGTTTCTGTGAAGATACTTCTAACATATAAAAGGTATGATCATATTTATTTATTACCTAATTACATTGCCTCTGATTTCTATCTTCTTTCCATTTCTAATGAGTCTCTCTTGTATGTATGGATTTTTTAAATCCTTTTTTTCTAAACCAACAGTCTCACAAGCTAACATATCCAAAGCTGACAAATTTTCCAGTGTCGCTAGAACAATCTACAGTAAAAAATGAGCAATACTTCAAAACTTGTTACACTGGAAAAGAGATAATCAATGACTATCCAGGATTTAGCACTAGTCATCTTAGTTCCCATTCTACATGAACAGGATTCCCCAAGATTAGAACTATGAGTACTGGTCCTTTAAACATTCTGAATGTAAGGGAAGGAAGAAAAATGGGAAGATCCTAAGATCATAGAGTCTTAAACAGCCAGAGATATCATCTAGAAATATCATCCCATACTCAAGGGATGAGAGTCATCAAATTACACACCTTCCTCTCCTCCAGGGTTTGGAAACCATCAGTGTATATGTTTTCCTCTCATCCCTTAACCATTTAATCCAAACCTGAATGGTACAGGATGTATTGTTTGAATAATGTTGAAATACCTTTGCTATAATCTTAGATAAACATGGCACAATACTTACAGAGTCAAAGTACCTGAGTTCTATTACTACTTCTGACTTTTACTATCAACATGACCTTGATCAAGTCATTCAACCTCTTTTGATCTTAGTTTCCTCATTTATAAAATTAATGGGGTTGAATTAAATAGCCGTGAGGTCCCTTCCAGCTCTAGATATAGGATCCTATTATTTCACTTCCCTGGGTTTCATTGGGAGGCAGTGTGGTATAATAGAAGGAATTCTGGTTCTGGATTAAGAAAAACTAGTTCAAATCCAAGCTTTTCCACTTATTACTTGTATGACCTTGGGAAAGTTACTTAAGCACTCTGAACTTCAGTTTCCTTATGTCTAAAATGAGAGAGTTGGAAAAGAAGGCTTTAAAGGTCATTTAGTAGTTTAAATCAAAGAACCTAGGAACTCATCTACCATAGTTTCTTGAAATTAGGACAGGACTTTTTGATGCTTAGGAAAAAGAAATTATTTGGGGGAAGTATTATAGATTGTCTTGCCGACACCTTTAAATATTAAAAAATGCAATAGTTGCAAAAGTGTACCAGCCCCCTTTTACTAGTAAATGCCTGGAAAGTATTGCAATTTCATCTAACTAAGAGAGGCTGCTATTTCCTGGACTCTAATCAATATCCTCCAGGGAGCCTGAAAGTTATGTCAATTGTGTAAGTGTGCCATCTGCTGGCCCAAAAGAAAGTATCCAAGGAATTCAGACTTCTTTATAGTTAAAATTAATCCTTGGAAGCTGTTAACACTGTTCCTTGACCTAGTGCCAATTATCTCCATGAACTTCTTTTCCAAAATGTTATACAAAATAGCATTTATGTCAAACGGTCCCTATACTGGCATTAGAAGGAAAGAACCTCAGAACATTCTTCATTTTACAGATGGAGAACCTGAAGTCCAAAGAAGTTATTTTACTGGCTAAAATCTATCTCAAGAACACAGGTCTCCTGATTTCTAGGCCAGTACTCTTAATTTCTAGAATACTCCTATTCTTCACTCTATGAAATCAGTTAAGGTAGACTGGAAATTCCTTTCACCAAAACAAAGCCTAGACCAGACAAAAAAGCAGTTACCTGGACTTGCTGTATAAACCTGACTGGATGGGCATTTTTTTTCACATACGGTTTACAGAGAACCTTAGGATCTCATCTTGTTAACAAAATACAAAATCTGCTAACTGCTCCCATTTCTGGTAATGTTCAAGTAAAAAGGCAGAACTGCATTATTCTATGTTGGATAGCAATGTATCTTGAGGGAGAAAGTGAGGGACAGAATGGGGTTTAATGTATCTGCCCTGGGGAGTATTTCACTTCCTGGAAAGGTGGAGAGGTCTAGCAGTGTAATCACAATAGTATCTGTCAAGCCTGAAACCTTACAGGTACCAATCACATTACCACGGAAACAACAAGAATAGAAGTTAGGAGCTTTAATGCTAAAAGTCTAAGCCTCCTACTGATTTAAACAGAAAATTTTCTGAGCTTGCACATTTGAACCACAGAAAATTCATTCTGATCCAAGCATTCACTGCAGTCTATCTTCCCTGATCGCCTGCTTGCTTCTGTCAGGGGACCCCAACTTGTTCACAGGTAGTAATACATGCCAATACTATCCAATAGAGGGCAGTGACACACATAGGTTAACAATTTACTCATCCTTAGCATTAGAAAAGCTGTGTAATTACTTATTGGCAATCTGAATCTGATTTGAGAGTGGATTTAGCTCTTGCCTGAGGAAAACCCTGACCTTAAACCACATGCTCACTCTTAAAACATTATGCTATATTGCTTTTTCTCCACCCAAGCTTCCAAGCTCATCCCTCTACCAGCGCCTTCCAGATTCCAAAATTTGCACACTCCATGCAAGGATGAGCCTTATCTTCACTGGAAAGCAAGATTGACAATCCTCCCACCAGCCAATAAAATGAAAAACACCAAAGTCCAAAAATCCCCCAGGGAAAAGTGCTTCAAGAATCTTGAAAAGCATACCTAGCTTTGTTTGTAACATATGAAATTATTACAAGTACATTCACTATGAGGACTATTGATGGATGACTCATAGTTTAGCTAAATTCAATGAACCACACACTGTGCCTATCCCAGTAGGTGACTCATGCATTTTTTATTTCAAGTACCAAATGTTTGCCAAAAACAGTATTTTTTAAAAATAATGAAAATTGTTCAAAAAGAGTGCATGAATAGGTTAGACAACCCACCAACAGCCTCATTTGTGCCCTGACCACTTACATGGGATTTGGTAGGACTACTGTAGTAACCCTTGTTAGAAAGTGTTTACCACAGGAAGGGCAGTCTCAGGAAGGGCATATTTGTTCTGAGATGCATTGTTGCCTCCCTTTAAATACAAACACATATCAGTAGAGATTTGTAGCCTTTTGGAAATGCCCCAGTATTACAGAGTAAAAAACAATGCGGGGGGAGGAATTGAAATCTTTCACAAAATGGCTATTTAAACAGAAAGATGCAAGGTAAATTCCTGGCTCTCTTTTCATACTTCTTTAATTAAAAAAAAATAAATCTAAAAGAATGGAGAGGTAAAAATTCACCTGAGGAATTAGAAAAACAAAGTTCTTGGTCAGGGAAAGTTAAGTTCACATTAACTATTCTAACCATTAGCATTTCATACTGCAGTTAATAGTGATTATTCATAAAAGCCTCAGCAAGATCTATCCTTTCCAGTACATGCTCCTTCGATCAGCTTCCAATGCAGTAGCTAAATGAATATTTTGGAGATATATTCATTTTCTTTAAAAGGAAAGGAGAAAGAGATAGACAGTCAGACAGAACTTGGATAAATTATCTCATCTAGCTCAGAAAATTTTGAATATTAACCTGTATTGTGAATAGATATTTCTCATCTACAGGATACTTTATTTTTACTCTGTTTTTTTTTTTCAAACAGCAAAAAATCTGCCCTCTTTCCCTTCTACCCCAACACTCCCTCCCCATCAAGAACAAAGGAAAAAGAAAACCTGCTACAAACATGTATTATTGTCAGGCAAAACAAGTTTTCAACCTTATCTGTGTCCAAAAAAATATTTCATTCTGCAACCTTGAATCTTTCGCTTTTTTGTCCAGAAGGGGCTAGCCCGTTTTTTTCTTAATCCTCTAGAAGCATAGTTGGTCATTATGCTCATCAGAGTCTTTCAAAGTTGATTACCTTTGCCATATTCATGTCATTGTATAAATTGTTCTCCTAGTTCTTTTTACTTACCTCTGCATCAATTCACACAAATCTTTCCAGTTTTCTCTCAAAATATCCTGTCATGGGGTACAGAGCACCCCAGAAGTTTTCTGAGGCACATCAAGGAATCTTCTCCTTGAGAAACTAAACCAGAGGACAGATACACCTAGAGAGATAAGCGGAACCAAATCAGACTGAGCTAGCTTTTATCTCCACCCTTCATTCTGGTCCCTCTTACCCCTGGGGAGATAAATTTGGGTGTGGCTGCGGCCTTTGTGTCCTGAAGAGAGATCCATAGCCACCCCTCACCCAATTCCTCTAGTCACTACCAGTAGGGGATGGTCCTCCCTCACTAAAGGAACTTTCCACAGGCAGATGGTCCACCCCCATCAGCCCCCTATAAAAGTACCTGCCTGTCTCCTGCTCAAGGAGATTGGTACCTCTGAGCCACGTGCTTTGTGCCTATCTTCCCATGAGAAGTCCAACTATTTCTTTCATGGTTTCCCTTCCCTCCCCCCTTCCCTTCCCTTGCCCCTAAATAAACTACCACCTTATTCTAACTACTTTTGTGTGCAAAAGGGCGTAATTCTTTAAAGAGGAATTCCTAAGAACCCCAACCCCTAACCAAACCCCATACCCCATTTGCCTCCCATATCATTCTGGCGCCCGAACGTTGTAGGGACGTGGGATTTTCCTCTTTCCTCTTAGCACACAAAACTGGGGGGTGGGAACCTCCCTTCTGGGTTTCCTTTCTCCCTCTCCCGCCTGACTCAACCTCCTGTTTGAGTCACAGAGAGGTAGAGAGAGGGTCAGCTTTCCCACGCGACAGTGGAGGGCAGCCTGAGTCTCCCTCCCTCGCCGAAAGCTCAAAAAGACGTCTGGACCACGCTTGGCACAAAACCTGGAGGTAAGGCCCTACCTTCTGGGTTTCTCTTCTCCCTCTCCCACCGGACTCAACCTCCCATTTGAGTCACAGAGAGGTAGAGACAGTCGGCATCTGCACAACAGCAGAGGGCAGCCTGGGACTCCTAGATGTCCAAACCACGCTCGGACCCTCAGACTACACGTTTCTGGGTAAGAACTCTTATGCTTATGTGTCTATCCCTTGGCAGTGCTCTGCTCTTGGTTCAGACCATTCTCCTTAGACAGTAGTTATGGGACAGAGAGGGAGCGTTCCAAAAAATTCACCTCTAGGGAGCATCCTAAAAGACTGGAATAAACTAGAACTCACAAATTTGAGAAAGAGATGCATAATACATTTTTGTAATGATTTATGGCCACGTTATCTGCTAGGAACTGAAGGAAACTGGCCTGTACATGGCATCCTTAATTATGATATGGGGAGAGCTGATAGGAGAAAGCACGTGGGTCCTTAGGATTCCTCTGTAAAGAATTACACTCTCGCACAAGACCTAATCAGGAATAAGAGAACAGGTTTATTGGGGTACAAGAGAAACCGGCCGGGAGGAAGGGTTTGCCAGAACAAAACGCTTCCCCCCAACTGACTTGTGGGGTGCCATTTTATAGGGTTTCGATGAGGGGTGGGTAAGAGTCTCTTATTGGGTGAGGGGCTGGTGGTCTTCCCACGTTGAGCTGTGGTAGGAAGAATCCCTCGTGAGAGATCTGGTGGTGGGTGTCAACTTTGTCCTGATGGGTCTAAGCAGTCTGCTGATGGGCGGTTCCAGGTGGTCTTCTCCTGGATTACCTCATCCAGATGCTTAGGAAGACTGGAATGTGGGGTGATGGTCCTGGAGCATGCTCAGTTCAATCTGTGCCGCTTATCTCCGTTAGGTGAGTGTGTGTGTCCTTGATTGTGTTCAAGGAGAGGCCTACTTGATTTCAAGGGAAAACCCCTGA
The DNA here is from genome assembly GCF_019393635.1 of Dromiciops gliroides. Lineage (NCBI taxonomy): Eukaryota > Metazoa > Chordata > Mammalia > Microbiotheria > Microbiotheriidae > Dromiciops > Dromiciops gliroides. The sequence continues at coordinate 269,580,299 of NC_057862.1, read as the reverse complement.
GGTTTCAAGGAAAAGGTTCCTTGAACCCCCCAGAGAATTGTTGGGGTGACCGGGGCCCATAATCCTCCCATGACAATTATAATACCATTTTGCAATTGGACAAGTTTTGCAAGCGTGAAAGTAGATGGACAGAGATTCCATACGTATCGGCTTTTATGACTTTAAGCCAGAAGTCAAAAGGAAAGGATGAGGTCCCCTTGCCGGTTGAGAATCACTGCAAGTCCAAGGAATTAGCTAACCCTTCGGGCACCTCCTGCCCCTCAAACTCATTCCCTACCTGTTTCTCGTTTCACTCCTTCTTCCCTGACTGCTTCCGTACCTATGGGTCAACCACTGTCATATCACTCTATGACTGAGACCTCTCCTTGCCCACCGGCTGATCTCAGAACCAATTCCCTGTGCCCTCCATGGCCGAACTCCAGCCACACTGAAAGTGGATGTCAGTATCCTTCTCTCCTGCTCTACCCCATTTACAATCTGGGGGAACTCCAATATGTTCCCATTTCTCCTGTTTTTTTCATTCAGCAGCCGATCCTATCTGCTTTTTACCTAACCTGAAGTCACCTACTATGCCCATCTCCTTTTCCCCATCTCTACCCACGCTGCAGCCAAAGACTATTTCTCACCCCCCCCCCCAATGGGCCCTCCACCCAATCCTCTGTCTCGGCCTCCACCTGAGCTATCTCCCCAACCAGCTTCACCCAGGTCCTTACCGGCATTTCCCACTGCTTCCCTGCTTCCTTGTTTCCATTAAGGGAATTTTCCATTGGGAAGGGCACAACATTAAGGCATGTTCCTTTTTCCATAAGCAGGTTATCTCAGATTAAAGAGAAATTGGGGAACTACTCAGAGAACCCCACAAAGTCCATAGATGGCTTTAAGTCTGTGACACTGGAGTTTGACCTTTCCTGGACCGATGTGCAAATTATTCTTGCCAGCTGTTGTACCCCTGACGAGAAAAAACAGATTTGGGACCTGGCGGTACAAGTTGGGGATGAACACTCGCAGGTTGGAAATTGGGTTGGGATCCCTGGATTTACAGCTGTCCCAGTTGTAGAACCAAGATGGAACTATGATAACAGGGAAGACAGAGCTCGTAGAAATCACATGGTCACCTGACTGGTTGAGGGAATAAGAATAGGGGTTAAGAAACAAGTCAATTATGGAAAGGTGAGGGAGATAACACAGGGGTCTGATGAAAATCCTGCTGTCTTCATGAGCCTCTTAGCGGACTCTCTGAAGAAATATACCAACCTAGACCCCCAAAGAGATGTAGGAATAACTGTCCTCAATATTCATTTTGTCAGCCAGTCTGCTCCTGACATTAGGAGAGAGAGAACTCCAGAAGTTAGACTGGGGTCCCCAGATCCCATCCTCACAACTTCTTGATATTGCTTTTAAGATTTTTAATAATAGGGACCTTGCAGTAGCCAAAGAGAGAGAAAAGATGGCTTGTGCCCACTCCATAGACCAGGCTTCTATGGCAGCAGCCATCACCACATCTGCTACCAGCAGAACTCTGGCTGGCCAAGATTCTGGCAGCTGCAGTAAACCAGAACACAGAAGTGGAGGACACCACATGAAGGTGAGGTCATCTCTCCTACCTCTTTGTCCCCAGGGCAGCACCCAAGAGATTGGCTTAGCAAAAATCCAGCACTCTGCAGCTTGCTCTCCTGGCCAGCACCTTGTCAGGCCCATGGCCAAGCTGGACATAGGAGGCAAGCCTAGGAATGGTTTTGGGGTGACCTCTGTCTTACTCTCTGGTTCAGGTCCTAGCATGCAATCAAGGCACAAAGTTGGGATGGGATAAAAGGACTCTAAAATGTAGACAGACACTGCCTCACATAGAACTAGGCTTTGATCTGATTACTTAACTTCAGTAAAGCAGGCCATGCCCTGTCCTGCATTCAGCCTTTCCAGCTTCCACTGGAAAAAAAGCAGTCACACTTTACTCCTGATCTGATAAAGTCCCTTTTCGTTTTTGCTCTGGTCAGTTTTTAATTTTTTTTGTTGTCTGTTCCATCTAGGCGCAAGGATTCATGACACTGTGCCTACCTGTCGCCTCTGGATCCTCTGGGCCCCTCATAGCTCCGAGCATTCCAGTCCTTCTCCACTTCTCTCCCCTCCCCCTCCCTTGTGCCATGATTTTATTGACCCTTGGTCAGCATGAAGCAGTTTCAGAAGAATCTTCTTCCCCTTTCCTTATATATAGAGAAGTGGGGAAATATCATGGGGTACAGAGCACCCCAGAAGTTCTCTGGGGCACAGATACGCCTAGAGAGATAAGCGGAACCAAATCAGACTGAGCTAGCTTTTATCTCCACCCTTCATTCTGGTCTCCCTTACCCCTGGGGAGATAAATGTGGGTGTGGCTGCGGCCTTTGTGTCCTGAAGAGAGATCCATAGCCACCCCTCACCCAATTCCTCCAGTCACTACCAGTAGGGGATAGTCCTCCCTCACTAAAGGAACTTTCCACAGGCAGATGGTCCACCCCCATCAGCCCCCTATAAAAGTACCTGCCTGTCTCCTGCTCAAGGAGATTGGTACCTCTGAGCCACCTGCTTTGTGCCTATCTCCCCATGTAATTCTTTAAAGAGGAATTCCAAAAACCCCAACCCCTAACCCAAAACCCGTACCCCATTTCCCCCATTACAATCCCCTTCACTATTTCTTGTATAACAATAGTATTTCATCACATTCATACACTGTAGCTTCTGATTTGTTATTGTTTAGTCATGTTCTACTCTTTGTGACTGTATATGGGGTTTTCTTGGCAAAGATACTAGAGTAGTTTGCCATTTTCTTCTCCACTGGATTAAGGCAAACACAGGCTAAGTGATTTGCCCAGGACCACATAGCCAGTGTGTCTGAGACCTGATTTGAACTTGTCTCTCTGACTCCAGGCCCAACTGATCCACCTATCTGCCTCTATAGTTTGTTCTACCATTCCATCATTTGTGGGCACCCCTTCGTATTCCCATTCTTTTCCACCTCAAAAAGAAGTATTAATAGTTTTCTAGATCCTTAGTTAGAGTTTGTTTGTTTTAGAATTAGTCTTTTCTTTAATCTACCTTCTCTCTAATTTCCTCATTTCCCTTTTCTCTCCATTTCCTTGTTGAATGAAATATATTTCTGTACCCAATTCTGCGTGCATGTTCTTCCCCTTTTGACTAGTTCAAATGAGAGGTTTATGTGGCCATCACTCCCCCTCCACCTCTTTATCCTTATCCTTGTCCTTGTTTAATTTCTCACACTGATTATATGACATATTTTTTTTAACTTCCATTCTCTTTCCTCCCCATTTTATGACCCCTGATGATTATAGGATACAGAACATCTCCCTATTTTTTAAAATGTAAACAGTTTTATTCTTGTTTAGTCTTTTATGGTTCTTTTGTATATGTGTATTTACATTTTTATGTTTCCCTTAATTTTTTGTGTTTGAACTTCAATATTTCTATGCAGTTCTGATCTTTATTAATCAGAAAAGTTCTTAGAAGTTCTCTATTTCATTAAAAATACATTTTTCCTCAGTAGAATTATAGTCTGTTTTCCTGCCTAAGTTATTTTTGTCTGTAAGCCTATATTCATAGACTTATAGAATGCAGTATTCCAAGCTTTCCACTTCTTTATAGTAGTGGCTGTGAAATCATCTGTGATTCTTCCTGTGGCTACTCCGTATTTTAATTCTTTCTGGCTGCTTGTAGGATTTTGGCTATAATGTTCCTGGGAGTTTTCATTTGGGGATTTCTTTCAGGAGATGACCAGTGATTCTATTTCTACTTTGCCCTCTGGTTCTAAGAGATCTGAGCAGTTTTCTTTTAAGATTTCTTAAAATAGGCTCTCTAGCTTCCTTTCTTAGTCATGGTTTTCAGGTAATGCAATGACTCAAATTTTTTTCTCTTCAGTCTTCTTTCAGATGAGTTGTTCTTGTTATGAGATACTTTACATTTTCTTCTTTTTTTTCAATCTTTTGATTTTGTTTTAGTATTTCTTATGGCTTTATGGAGTCATTGTCTTCTTTTTGTTTTCATTCGAATTTTCAGGGAGTTTGTTGCTTGAGAAAGGTTTTCTATTTTTTATGCCAAACTGTTAATTCCCTTTCAAATTCTTTCTTCTACAGTTCTCATTTCTTTTCAAAATTTTTTTCTCTAACATTTTCATTTCACTTATAGAAACAATTTTTTCATTTTATAAATTTTTCAAAATTTTAATTTCAAATTTTCTCCTTTCCCACATGCCCTAAACCCAGCCAATGAGAAGGCAAGAAATACAGAGCACATTAAAAATATGAAGTCATGCAAAATAAATTTCTTCATTAACCTTCCCCCACCCACCCAAAAAAAAAGCAAGAAAAAAGAAAGAGAAAAAATATGCTTTTATTTGTACTCTGAGTCTATTAGTTCTCTATCTGAATGTGGAGAGTATTTTTCATTATAGGAATTATGGTGCGCCACTGTGTTGAGTAGAATTACAGTCTTTCCCAGTTGATTATCTTTATAATATTGGTATTACTGTATAAATTGTTCTCCTTGTTCTATTCACTTCATTTTGCTTCAATACATATGTCTTCCCAGGTTTTTCTTAAACCATGTCTTTCATCATGTCTTAAAGCACAGTGGTGTTCCATCCAATTCATATACTATCATGTGTTTAGCCATTCTCTAATTGATGAGAAATCCTTCTTATTCAATTCTTTGCCATCATTAAAAGAGCTGCCATAAATATTTTTGTACCTGTGGATCTTTTTCCTCTTTCTATAAAAAAAGGTTTTAAATTCTTTTTAAATTCTTGCTTGAAATTGCACTCAACCTATGTTTTTCTTTGAAGATTTTCTGGTAGATATTTTGGAGTCACTAGATTTGTGTCTTGAACTTCCTTGTCATTATAAAGCTTTTTTTTAAAAGATGGAATTCTTTTTTTAATTTGCTTTCTTTCAGCCTATTTCTTGACTTCATACATAATATTTGGGTCAGCTTCAGTGCAGTTCTAGAGGGAAGGTCTGGGTTGATCCTGCTTTTTTGAGGTATTGATGTTGTTGTATTCTGTGATCTCATGACTAGGTCAGGCTCAGGACATTAAAGCATTCTATAGTCCCAAAATAGTCTGATCTAGGACAAAATCTTTTTGCCACTACCCTCCAACCTGATCTAAACTCCTATCAGCCAGCTAACAAGCTCTACTGGTTAAGAATAACAGAACTTCAGGCTCACCATTCAGAGTCTGAGGCTCTTGCCCTGTTTATTCTTCTTACAGGTTTCAGATTGGTCTAGAAGCTGAAACCCAGACCTTCCCCTGCTCCTAGGGTCTGAGTCATACCCGTCTTGCTTCCTTTTGAACTTGTTCCTTTCTTCATATACACCTGAAAATAACCAGCCCAATAGCCTCTGATCCAGAACATCATCTTTGGGTGTAGGTCTCCTCTTATTCTGCCCTGGATCTGTGTCATGGGCAATACAGTTAACTTATTCATATTGTGGTGTCCCAGTATGGGTCTGGGACCTCCTCTTACTCTGATGTACAACCTCTCCCTTGGTTCTGGGGTACTCTATGCCCTCAGACCTCCAGTCCAGACTCCATCCCCTGTCTCCATGGATCACTCTAATTTTCTCTCTATGCTGACTTAAACTAGAAAAAAATTACTTGCTGTCATTTTTTTCTCAGATTTCTCCATCAATATTCAGCCTGGTGTGTTTTCTAAATCTATTTGGAAGTTTTGGAGGGAATGGTACTATACTTCTTACTCCATCATCTTGGCTTTCACCACATACACACACACACACACACACAAACTCACCAAAAACACGCATTCATCGAAAAAGAAAATAACAAAAACAGAAAACACCATCATTGTTCCTTCAACGAACTAAAGCAAAGAGAAACTGCAAGAATAGCACCCCCTCTGGGCTAATCCTCCAACTTGCACTTATATTCCTGCTTATAAATTGGCTCCCCAGAGGGTGGCTACTATGTTAAGTTCAAGGGGTAACCCTATGAGTGGCTACTCTTACTACTATAACCTCCATTACTTCTCATGCTTCCAATTAACAATCAGTAGAGAATTAACATTTAGCAAAGACATTTATCAATGTAATGTAATAAAAAAAATTGGTACAACTTTGGTATACCATCCCCAAAATACAGACATCCATGGGAACAGCAGGCTCAGTCTTAATGATAGTAGAAGACATATATAGGATACATGTGTGGCAAAGGGTAACCAGAACTCTAGTACTACATGGCCTAGATGTGCTTTCTCTCCTTGTAGAATTCAGCTTAGCTTAACTCAGCTTCCTGGGTTTATCTTTTCTTCTAGGCTGGTGGTTACTCAGCTAAACTCCTAGAGTCTGCTTTTCTTGCATCCATAATCAGATCTCTTCTCTGCCTCAAGGGGTCATACTCCTTAAAGCTATTTCTTCCCTCTGGCAACTATCTCTGTACCTGTCCCTGCCCTTTGATCTACTCTGCTTATGACTGGATATATTATCTCCTACAGGTCCAGAAGATTTGATAAGATGATCATTGTGATGAGCAGGGGAAAAGAAAAAGTTCCCTCCATTCCCCATGGGAATCTTTCTGACAATGTGCTCCTGAGCCTGGACTCTTAAAATAGAACTTATAATGCCAAAATTTATCCAAACATGGTTAGTTTATTTGCTCAGCTCCCTTCTTCACTCAATCACCTGCTGCTTTTGGGGGGTATTTTGAGTAATGTGAAGTAGATAGTAAAACACAAGTCATATATTGGTAGTAACTTATGACTTCACAAGCACAGACATATCCAACCAGAAACCAGAAAAGGCTTCCATGGTTGCTAAAATATTACAGAAGTATTTCCTACTAAGATCTATTTGGAGCAAGGCAGAAATTTTGAAAACACACTTCTGAAGAAGTTAGCCTTGGTTGGCACCAGAAAGTATAGAGTAATACTTTATCATAAAGGGATCCACACACTATGTCTTTCCTATTATATGCATGCAATTCTACCAGGTTTGATGCCACCATATTTAGACCCTACCTGCTGATATTTGGGCATAAACAATGACTACCTATTAACTTGAATTTTGAAGTCCCTGAGGATAAAAAATGAAAAGACTATGGATACTTACAACCCATATGTTGTTATTGTTGTTGTGTTGTTGTTTGTCCTTCATTCTTGAAAAGGACCATGACAGATGTCATGACTTGCAATGAATTGGATTTAAGTGAGGAAGGGCTTTCAAAGTCATCAGCTTCACACTGCCCTCTGGAGCCATCTCAATCCAGTGGCAAAATATATTAAGGCAACTGGAGATGGACCCCCAAGCCACATGTATTTATGCTCAGAGAGAGGTTGACAAAAACTTACCACTTAACTACAATTTTAGCTCAAAAGAAAGATGAAAAATAATGACATGAAGCCCCTTTCATTAACAAGACATTCAACAAGGGGGCAGCTAGGTGGCGCAGTGGATAAAGCACCGGCCCTGGATTCAGGAGTTCCTGAGTTCAAGTCCAGCCTCAGACACTTGACACTTACTGGCTGTGTGACCCTGGGCAAATCACTTAACCCCCCATTGCCCCGCAAAAAAAACAACAAGAAAAAACAAAAAAAACAAAAACAAGACATTCAACAAGGTTAAAGAATTGTCCTGAGAACTCCAAGTGGTAATGGAGTACAAATCAACAGACCAACAAAAATCTACTCCATGCCTACTTGTAAAGGGACTGTTTACAAAATAGTCCAAGAAACTGGGCTAATAACTTGCTGATTGTGTTAGTTAGTTAACTAATGAATTAGATTCCCTGATGGATAGGTTGGGTTTGATGGATATTAACTTCAGCAGAATCTTAAGTCAAAGAGACTACCCTGCCAGTTATGCAAAGACTGCCTGGCCCAAGCAATAGCTTAGAAATAGATATTTCAAATGAAGAAAATTGTGTACTATACCCCTAGTCTATGTATTAATTTATTTTCTCATATTATTAGGAATATTTAATGAAAGACATTTGATTTCACAACATCTACTGGAACAATACTCTCATAATATTTCTTTTAATAATGTATCCACCCAAGGTGACCAAGAATTAGGGACTTTTATAAGAGTCTCTTGTAGGGGACAGCAAGGTGGCACAGTGGATAAAGTACCGGCGCTTGATTCAGGAAGACCTGAGTTCAAATCCAGCCTCAGACACTTGACTAGCTGTGTGACTCTGGGCAAGTCACTTAACCGTCATTACCCCCCCAAAAAGAAAAAGAGTCTCTTGTAACTAAAAAAACATTTTGTTTCATTAGCAAATGAATTTCCTTCAAAACTTAATCTTACATATTTTAAAAGACTGAATATTATTCAAAAGAAAGAAAGAAATCACCAAAAGGCTGTTGCAGAAACAGAGGGGAAAGATCTATTAGACAGATCACTTAACCTATTAAAATAATTATATAATTGCTTAATTATAAGAAACATAATTATATGTTCCTAATGTCATTAATTGTGTCAACCATATTAATTAACATTAGATGCTGCCAGTGAAGTGCATTATGCTTTAAAGTTTAAGGAAAAACAAAATGCTTTCATTTCAAAATCCCAATAAAGTCAAATATTCCAAATCCCAGATTTACAGTTGCCCTAAGGATCCCTATCTAGTTAAAAACATAAATTATTATTCAATTCTAGGTTTAACATCATAGAATTGTGTGTGTGTATGTGTGTATGTGTGTGTGTGTGTGTGTGTGTGTGTGTGTGTGTGTGTGTGTGTGTGTGTGTGTGTAGAAAACTAGAGTTTGGTGAATTATCCAAGGTCTGAGGGCAGATTTGAACTCAGATCCTCCCAACTCTAGGGACAGTATTCTATCCACTGCACCACCTAATGGCCCCAATTCATAGAAATTTAATTATGAGAGAGCACTGATAGCTCACTGATCATTATGAAAATGTGTATAATGTTCAAGTATAGTTGCTAACTGGCCTCTATTGTTATTAGAAGGTCAACCCACCATCTACTGTCCTTCAATTCTGCCTCTTTGTGAAGTAGTGCTGATTCATTGTTAAAAGGAGTGTAGATTTCTGGATCTTCACAATTAGAACTTAGTTCTTAGCCTCCTCTCACTGGTCAAATTCTAACTTCTTTTCTGAATTTTCAGTATTTCAGTGAGCAAAAGTCATTTCCTACCTAGAGAAACAGATACATATGCTTGGTTACACTAAATGTAGCATTAACTCAACATAGAATTGTTAGGCAAATAGACAATAAATACAAAGAAACAATAGGCAACAAAACAATAAAGCATCTACCAAACATTTGCAAGGCTACTTCAGTCCTAAAATTCTAGAAGTCCCCCATATATCCAGATTCACAGTTATCTAGGTTCAAGAATTCTAGGAAATGTATAATTTGAGATTATTTAGTTCCTTACATCTGTGTCCCTGTGAGTAGGTATGGTAGGAGAAATACTATTTTGTGCAGTGTTCTGGTAAATATATAACAACTGGTTAACTGAAAAAAATATATACTATTTATGTCATACTTTTAAATTTAAATTTAATCTGCTTTATTAACATATTGTCAGGGTGGCTAGGTGGCGCAGTGGATAAAGCACCAGCCCTGGATTCAGGAGTACCTGAGTTCAAATCCAGCCTCAGACACTTGACACTTACTAGTTGTGTGACCCTGGGCAAGTCACTTAACCCCCATTGCCCCACAAAAAAAAAAAACATATTGTCTATCATTTTCTTAAGTCCTGATTTGTAGCATTTGTTGATTTCCAAGACATAAATGCTTATCCTAAAAAAGTGTGGTTCCACTAAGCCCCTTGGACCTGGTTCCCTGTCCTGGCCTGGTCCTTTAAAGGTGTGGGGAGGCCAGTTTGTTTCCCTAGTGCCTGAAATATAAAAGACCTAACCGAAAAGAAGTTGGTGTTAAAAGTTTCACCTTGCTTCTTGCCGACCTGCAAATACATTCCTATTTGTTTTGTTGATTCCAAGGAAGAACCTGAATAGTGTTTTATTTTAACTTAGTTTCTTTCTTTTTATTAAGTGAGGCAATTGGGGTTAAGTGACTTGCCCAGGGTCACACAGCTAGTAAGTGTTAAGTGTCTGAGGTCAGATTTGAACTCAGGTACTCCTGACTCCAAGGCCAGTGCTTTATCCACTGCACCATCTAGCTGCCCCTAACTTAGTATCTTTTTAAAGCATTTTATTCTAACTACTAGTTAGAAAAGTAGTTTTTAATTGGTCTATGGTCCATGAATGCTTTCCCTATTATCTTTGAAACTGAGCACTGAATTCGCTTACTGTAGATGTGTTTTCTCAGTTCCTGTCATCACTCCCAACCAAATCCCAACTAATACTCATGAAAAGGGAGAGCAAGAATGAAATAAGTTTTCTATTGGGAAAAAAAAATGGAACGGGGCAGTAGTAGCTCCAATTTCTTTGCATTTCACAAAGCTTAATGCTATGTTCAACACATTCCTGCTCATTCAGATATAAATAATGACTATAGAGCTATTGTATTCTTAGTAAGGACTGACTGAACTTGGAATCAAGAAATTTGGGTGTGAGTTTTGAAACTCACTGTGTTACCTTGGCCAAGTCACTTAAACTCTATCAGTCTCATTTTCCTCCTCTATAAAATAGAGTTTTATCCATTTCTTAGAGTAGCTAAGGAAAATTATATAAACATGCACACATATACATATACATATGTAAATGAGAATTATTATAAATACTGTGGTCCAGGATTATAATTTCACTAGGTCCTCTCACATTGCTTTGGAAATTTCAGTTAAGGATCACTACATAGTTTTCCTGTACTTTAAATTTATTTTCATTCTTAAGAGAACAACCATGACAGGCAAATTAATTGGGACAAAGTAAAAATAAATTTATTGAAATACAACAAACTTCATAACTTTTTACATATTTTAAAAGATCTTATGTTAAATCTCATTTTCCTAAAGTAACTTGTTTTACTTAATTTGGCATTAATATTTTGACATATTCTTTATTCATCATGAAACTACAGATTGCATTGGATATTAAGTGTACCTTTAAGAAGTCCATTTTCCCCAAAATATCTTTATTTATAGCTTATAGCTTTTCTTTCCTTTGTAAGTTCCTCTCTTTTTTCAACCTTTCATTCCTTCCACAATTGGTGAAATAAAAGAAATATAAAACCTTTATTTAGAAAAAAATCATTATAAGGCAAAAAAATTTTCACAATGGCCACATTCAAAAAGAAGCATATTATTTTATATATTAGTCCATCACCTCTGCCATGGGGTGGACAATGTTATTCTTTCATTCTCTAGAATTATGGATAATCCCATTGTATTAATCATTGTTCTTAAATCATTCAGGATGATTTATTTTTACAACGTTGATATATAATGAGAATTTTTCTTCTGGTCCTGCTCACTTCATTCTATATTAGTTCATACAGGCTTTCCCAACTTTCTCTGAAATAATCTTTTTCATCATTCCTACAGCACAATTGTATTCTATTACATTTACATGCCATAATTTGTTTAAACATTTCCCAATCGCTGGGCACCCTCTTAGCTTCCAGTTCTTTGCCACTACAAATAGAGCAGTTATAAATATTCTTTTATATATAGGTATTTTGTTCTTTCTTTGATTTCTTTGTAGTATAGGTCTAGTATTGGTACAGTTGTTCAAAATTTAGGAGCTTTCAGGACATGGTTCCAAGTTGCTTTACAGAATGGCTGTGCCAATTCACAATTCCACCAAAAATGCATTAATGTGCTTATTTTACCAAAGTCCCTCTAGCAGTCATTATTTTCCTTTTTGTTAATTTTGTCAATCAAATAATTATGACTTTAGAGTTGTCTTAATTTGCATTTCTCTATCAGCAATTTGGAGCATTTTTTCATGTGGTTATTGATAGCCTGCATCCTCTGAAAACTTCCCTTCAAATGCTTTGACTATTATGTGGAGAGTGGCTATTATTCTTATCAATTTAATTCTATTCTTTATATATCTTGGAAAAGAATATTAAGAGAAATTTGTTGTGAAGATTTTTCCCCATTTACCTTCTTCTCTTATTTGGATTGGATATATTTATTCAAAATCTTCTTAATTTTATGTAATTAAAATTGTCCACTTTATCTCTGTTGTTCTCTTTATAACTTGTTTTATGAACTATTTCCCTATCCTTATATCTGAAAGATGTTTTCTTCCTTGTTCCTGTAGTTTGATTATGTGATCTTTTATATCTAGGATACATATATACAGAGTTGGGGGGAGGAGGGAGGGAGAGAGAAAGGAAGGAAAAAGGGAAGAAAACAAGGAAGGAAGGAAGGAAAGTACACACTTGGTAAAAGGGCAAAAGTAGAATTCCGATAGAACTGACTAGATTAACAGACCTGAAATATCACAGACTAAATTTCAGAACACACATAGATGAATCAATTATTTTTGTAGGGCTAAACTGCAGAATAGGACACATTAAAAAGGGGGAAATGTAGTATACTCTAATAAAACCAAAATTAGCTACAAAGGAGAAATAATTCCTGCAGTCTCTCAGGAAGAAGCGGGTCTACAGATAAATGCAGAAGAGAAGTTTAAACAAGACAAAAAGTAAGGGAGAAATTTCATTTCACTGGAGAGATGGAGTCCCACCAAAGAATGCTACCATGGTCTTAGGGGGAAAGAGATATTTTATAATGGGAGATGAGGAGCTTATAATGGATATAATCTAGAGAGATTTGGGGCTTAGAAAGACTACTACCTATGAGAAAACATTGTGTCTCCATGGACTGCTTCTTAGCCTCAGGAGAAGGGGAATCAGAGCTCCTGGAGGCAAATGACTAACGAAAGAGTAAGGATATGAATCCAGGGAATATATTTTGAGGCAAATGAAAAAAAACTGAGTACTCAATCAGGTGTCATTAGTAATTGAGCCCCCTTCTCATCTAATGCATGCTCTGGAAGCAATGCAGTTTCAGGTCAGTGACTATGAAGGGTAAGAGAAATGCAATGCCCAATAGAAGAGGTAGAGAGACATGCTGAAAGGCATTTATACACACACATAAATACATACATACATGCATACATACACACACACACACATATGAGCAAAGATACTCTCCAGGGATACCCACTAGAAATTATGTTGATACCAGTATATCTAAACCCCTATAGAAAGGAAAAAAGGGGGTGGCAGAAAAGAAACTGAATTTACCTTAGAATCCACTGTACAGTGCAGGAAGCAAGAATTTCACTAATCAGTGCTTTAAGTTTGTGGAGACTATGAATTTCTGATGAAAGAAACAGCTCTCCAGGAAGGACTTAGTCCTTGGCTAAGCTCAAATAGGCATACTCTTCATAGATATCCTTCCTGTCATAAATATACCTGTTTTATATGTGGCTCTATTTATTTATTTTGCTTTTCTGCATTTGTTTGTGAGGTTTTATGTTCCAATACAAGATCAATTTTTGTGAAGGTACCATGCATGGTTGTGAAATAGGTATACTCCTTTCTTAAACTATTTTCCTTCTTATTCCCCCCTCTTCTTTCCCTTTCTGTCCAATTTCCCTATTTGGTAAGAATTTTTCTGTACTCAATTATGTGTACTTTTATTTTTCCAGTTTGGATGAGAGAGAGGTTCAAATGTTGCCCATTCCCCTACTTGTACTTTCCCTTCTTTATTGGATAAAATCCTCTTTGAATACCCTATTTATGTGACATTTTTTTCATATTCTTCCTCTCCCTTCCCTGTTTTGCCCAGTGTGTTTCTCTTCCCTATCTTTCTGTTCTTCTTTTGAGATTATCAGAATGTAACAATCATTTTCAGGACCTCTGTCTAATTAGACTCCCTCTATGACCCTTGATGATTATGAGTTCTGAGCACCTACACGTATCATCATCCTATATAAAATTGTAAATGGTTAATCTTATTTAATCCTTTATGATTGCTTACTCATGTTTACCTTTTAATACTTTTCTTGATTCCTGTGTTTGCATATCAACTTTTCTACTCAGTTCTAATTTTTTTTCATTAGAAATGATTAGCAGTCCTCTATTTCAGTAAAGGTAAAATTTTTCCCCAATAGGATTATACTGTTTTGCTGGGCAAATTTTTCTTGTTGTAAGCCTGCATCTTTTGTTTTACTGTGGCTTCTTGATGCTTGAATTCTTTCTTTCTGGCTACTTGCCATGTATTTTGCTTAACCTTGGAGTTCTGAATTTTTATTTTAATATTCCTAGGAGTTTTCATTTGGAGGTTTCTTTCAGGAGGAGGTGACTTTCAATTTCAATTGATTCTTTCAATGTCTACTTTTTGCTCTAAGATATTTGGACAGTTTTCTTTTATGATTGCTTGAAATATGTGTAGGCTCTCTTTTTTTTTGGTTCATGGCTTTCAGGTAGTCCAAAAGATTCTTAAATCATCTCTCCTTGATCTGTTTTTCAGGTCCATCATTTTCCTATGAGATATTTTACATTTTCTTCAATTTTTCAGACTTCGACTTTATTCTATTGTTTCTTAATGTCTCATATGGAGTTATTACCTTCCATTTGCCCAGTTCTAATTTTCATGGGTTTTTTTTTTTTGGGGGGGGGGCAATGAGGGCCAAGTGACTTGGCCAGGGTCACATAGCTAGTAAGTGTCAAGTGTCTGAGGCCAGATTTGAGCTCAGATCCTCCTGAATCCAGGGCTGATGTTTTATCCACTGTGCACCTAGCTGCTCCCCACCCCCACCAGTTCAAATTTTCATGGAATTATTGTCTTCAGTAAGATTTTATACCTCTTTCCCCAACTGTTAATCCTTTTTTCATCTTTCCCCCTCTAGCTCTTGCTCTTTTACCCCATTTATCTCTACTGCTATAATTTGGATTCTAAAATAATTTTTAGCTCTTTAAAAATTACTTTAACTGTTCTAGGAATTCTTGGTGGATTTGTGTCCAAGTTGAGTTTTTTCTTTAGGTTTTTCATGTAGATTTTTTTTAAAAATGTTTTGCATGTTGATTTTAAGACATTTTCTTCTTTGGTGTTGGTATCTTGAAGTTCCCTGACACCATAATAGTGCTTTATTTTTGGTGGGGGAGGCGAGGCAATTGGGGCTAAGTGACTTGCCCAGGGTCACACAGCTAGTAAGTGTTAAGTGTCTGAGGTCGGATTTGAACTCAGGTCCTCCTGAATCCAGGGCTCGTGCTCTATCCACTGCGCCACCTAGCTTCCCCCATAATAGTGCTTTATGATGGTATTATTTTTTATTTGTTTGCTCATTCTTCTAGCCTACTTTTACACTTTGGACTTTATGTTAGTTCTGGGCTCTGTGAACTTCTTGGGAGGATGTTGGGTTTGAGCTTCTGTCCTCTTATGGCATTTTGCTACATTTATGACTCAGGTGGGGGACTTGAAAGCTTTCAGTGCCCCTGAAGCAATATGATCTGGGATGAGATCTGTTCACTGCCCTCCTCATCTGAACTTCCTGATTTGCAGTTTGGGGTCTATTGACTTGTCCTTGGTTGGGAGTTAATTAACAGAATGCTATTGGACTAGATCACTATTAGCTGCTGGGAGGATCTGTGGATTCAGATAAATTGAAGTGCTAGTTTTTCTATGGTCTGGGACTTATATTTTGATTATTCCCTTGAAGGTTTACATTTGGGGCTAAAGGCTAGAACTAAGTAACCAACATTCTGCTTCTGAGATCAGACCCGCACAGCTATGGGGTTTTTTTTGTTTGTTTCTTTGTTTGTTTTGGTGAGGCAATGGGGGTTAAGTGACTTGCCCAGGGTCACACAGCTAGTAAGTGTCAAGTGTCTGAGGCTGGATTTGAACTCAGGTACTCCTGAATCCAGGGCTGGTGCTTTATCCACTGCGCCACCTAGCCGCCCCTACACAGCTATGTTTACAGAACTTGTTCCTTGCTCAGTGCACAATTAAGGTCAACACTTATAGTTGCTACTCTCTACCTTGGCTCCATTACCTGGAACTGGGTAATGGGTAACAGAGCTGCTAGTACCTGTGCTTGCACCCAGAAGTACTTCAGGGATCCTATGGGATCACTTTCTGTCCTGGTGCCTCTTGCTCTGTCTCATCCCTCTTCCAGTCCTTGGGACCTGGAATGCTCTTCATTGCATACATTTTTTGTCAGACCCCATCCCCAGTGTCCACAGCCACTTTAGACTGGAAAATTACTCACTGGCTTTCTTTATTAGAATTCAATCTGGTACATTTTCTCAATTATTGTGGAGAAGGTTTAGTGAGGAGATAGGCTGTACTGCTTCTTCTTATTCTGCCAATTTGGACTTTGCCTATCTATTCTATTTTTAATATCATTGTTAGCCTGACACTTGCAGAAGAGGTTAGAGATCTTTTAAAAATACAAGGCAAGATTCTCATTTTCCCATGGGAACCCTGGTTGGGAAAAAATGATCCATTGAGGCCATTATTTATGAGGCCCTCAACACAAAACCTGATTTATCTTAGAATTGAGGATCTGAGGTCATTCCATATGATTTAACATTAATATGTAAATATGTATACTAGTGTATGAAACTAGTGATAACTAAAATATTAGCATCTATGCTAGATTTTCTTCAGTGATAAGATCTTTTACACATGGGGGAAATTGTGCTATAGCATCTACCTTCCATTCCTTCAAATCAACTCAACAAACATTTATTAAGCAGCACACTGAGCTGGTGCTAGGGATACAAATAAGAAAAACCATATAGTATATAGTAGGATGGCTTATGTTGGAAGCATGATTCTAATCCTAGCATCCTCTTAGTTCAGTGTCTATTTGGGGTTGAAATGAGGTACTTGTAAGTCATTGAACACTTAACAAAGGTTGATGAGAATATTCAACAAGTGGTACAACTTTTCTTGAAGTGGCCCCCTATTCTCCATCTGGAAATGTATCTCGTCAGTAAGAAATCAGAGTATGATGACTTACATTGTCTCAGGAACCCACCAAATGTGAGAGGACCAGACTACACATGGCTGGCACTTTTATGCCCCTAGACCAGAAAACTGCATCAGGGAAGCTGGAACAATCAGGTTTTCAAGAGGGCAGGGAGGAAAATTGCCTCAGAAAATCTGGGGCATAAGGAAGTTGCTTTAGGAAAATACTCATCCTTTTACATTCCACTCCTTGGTGGCAAGGTCTGAAGGATTTTCTAGAGGACCTTCTACCATTTAAATGCTTCTGGCCTTTTACTGTACTGTCCTCCTGTCATGGGATAGCTCATCTGATCCTCAGAAGGAAGGAAGGAAGGAAAAAACAAAGCAAAAGGTTGTAGCATCCAGTGAGCTACCCCTCTGCCTGAGTGGAATTCTGCTCATGGTCCCACAGAGAGCCACCCAGTTTAGAGGGCTCTGGTAACTGGGAGCCAGGTAATCTCTACCAGATACTCATGCCACCCTCTTCCTCTGTATTTTCAGAGTTCTTTCCACAACTCAATTGTGATGTAAGCTATGAGGCTATCTCCTCTTATCCCAAAATGTCAAGACTGCACCAAATAAAGCCAGTACCCTCTTAGTTCAGTTTCAGTGTTGGGATAAAATGAGGCACTTCCAATTCACTAAACATTTAAGAAAGGAGGCTTAGTTTACCCCAACACAGTTCCTTCTGGAAACTCATCTGGCCTGTAAGCCATCAGAGTATGTTGACTCACATGGTCTCAGGTACTCACCAAATTAGAGAGGCCCTGATTATGTGTGTGTGGAGTTTTTTATGCCCCTAGATGAGGAAACTATGTCAGGGAAACTGAGACCCTCATGGAAGCTGTGGCTGAAGAAACTATCCTGGCCCTTTCACACACAAATACACACATATATATACACATGTATATATTATACATGTGTATATATATGTATATCTTTTTCTATATGTGTATGTATATTTATCTATATCTGCTTTTAGACAGTTTGTTAGAAAATTATTAAGGCCATACCAAAGTCAAACAGAATGTCTGTAAAAATACAGGAAGGAAAGGTAAATTACTAGCAGGGGATGAGGGAGGATAAAAGAGAAATCATAGAGGAGCTGACACCTAAGATGGGCTTTGAAGAGGTTGTCAATAGGTCAAAATAGGGGATCTCCAATCTAGGTGTGCAAAAGCATGGGGGCAGGAGAGGGTCAAATATGGGAACCTGCTTGTAAACAGAGGGGAAGTATTCAATAGACAGAGAAAGATAGAAGATGATTGAAAGAAGGGGAATAAGGAGACAAGAAAGGATGGGATCAAAGATGTAGAGGTTAACTTTATCAAGGCAGAGGGTCACTTCAGTTCTCTGAGGCTTGTGGAAAAGATGAGAAAACAGAGAAGGTTTGAAATGTGGAAGAATAGAAGAGAGGAAGTTCAGATCAGATGACTTCAAATTCCTGTCCTCCAAAAATCCAACTTTCATGCTGCAATTTTTTTGATGAAGCAAACTTAGCTTGGCTGTCTGCTGATTTCTAAGCTAAACTTCTCCATTAGAAAGAGGTTTTGCTTCAAGAACCCAAATATCCAACTGATTGATAAGGGAATTTTACCTTAGAGAAATGCACAAATAAGTCAAAATATTGCATTTGGTAACAGTCAGTGTTTTTCTCAGATTTGTACCTGACTAGATCTGAGTGCAGAAAAATAGTGTATGAAGATTCAGGAGACAAAATATTCCTTCATAGAACAGGACATTTTCTTGCTCACAAAACTTCAAAATTAATGTCCAATTTTATGCTTTCACTGCTAATTATTCACTTTTCAGACTACTTCTTTGGCCAGCTATATATGAAACCCAGTTTGAAAAGAAAGGACCAAGTGAAGCATTGGTTATGGACAGACTTTCATTGTTATTTCCCTTTTATCAAAAACAAGAAAAAATAATTATTTCAATATCTTTAAGACCTACCACCTAGTAATAGGATCATCTTATTTATGTAAACCTGTAGAGCTCCCTTACACTGTACTTGTGATACATCTGGAACATGTTTGAAATTGTAATACTTATACAATTCAAAGGGAATCAAGAAAACAGTGTAAATGAAGATAATGTGTCCTGTTCTATTTATAAAATGCTATGATTCTGCTTTATAATCATAAATGTGATTCTATGTCATAGTTAGGACTCTTTTCTTTTAAGAGTTCTAAAATTATTTATTGCATTTTCCTTTTTATTATTTTGAACATAACAAACATTAATAAACAAAAACCTTTCATTGTAGCAAAAACTGACTGGGCCTACAAGGGCCAAATTATGGAGCATGCACCAAGATCTCCACTAGAAACTTCATGTTATTACAATTACTCATTGCTAGGGCCTTTTGGGAGTTATGGAATTCTCAACTGCTTCTGGCCATGTTGTGGCATGATGTGAAAACAACTAATGTTTTATAATGATGTCAAAAATCCTGAGTGGTCTCTTGATTGTCCTAACCACCACTACTCATGCAATAGATGGGGGGAAAGAGCACCATATATATTCTCACCTCCTTAGACAGGGGAGTCAAAGAAAAGAGTGCACAACTTCCCACATGGAAGAGTAACACTCTAGAGGACCTAACAGGAAATAATTCTCTTTTTTGAGTTTAAAAAATCATATTATTTTCCAATTACATATGAAGATAGTTTTCAACATTCATGTTTGTAAGATTTTCAGTTCCAAATTTTTCTCCCTCCTTCCCTTTCCTTCTTCTTCCCCAAGACAACAAGCAATTTGACATAAGTTATACATGGAAATACTTCTTTTAACAGGTACATACCCCTATCCCCTGACAACTGTCACAGGGATAGAGGTGGCAAGGGCCAAAGGATCATTCATATGGGTTTTCCATATCATCATAAAATGGTGACCAGAAAAAGTCAGGAAGTCAAACATCTCCCAAAGGAATGAAACTGAATCTCCACTAAATAGAAGTGTGATTCAAATTTCTCTTTCTGTACATCTTTCTGCTATTTTGTTAATGATTCATTGATGTTCCTCTAACCATCCTTACCATCTCCTCCTCTACCTTCCTCTGTCTAAAAATGTATTTATCATTCTGAACTTCTAGTTCTCACCTTTCTTCTATGAGGTGAATAGTGTGATTCATTATCATTGCTCTTGAACCAAGACTAACTATTGCATTAATTAAGTAATTTGGAGGTTATTGAAAGCATGATGCAATTCCCCATGTGGACTTTGATTCATCAGCATATAGTTTATGACTCCTGTCCATTTACCAAGTGGTGAAGAAAGGGCCTTCTTGATTGGCTACAGAATTGAAACTGAGTTTGCATATAAAAGACACCTATGGGGGCCAGTTGATCTTTCTTTTTCCTTGTGGTAAGTAAAACAACAATTACAATAACCTTCTGAATAAGGTGAGAAGGAGGGAGGGAATGGAATAAGCATTTATTAAGCACCTATTATGTACCAGGAATGGTGCCTACGTGCTTATAAGTGTCTCATCTGATCCTCATAAGGAAGGAAGGAAGGAAGGAAACATGCTAATATTATGTCTAATATATGCCAGGCACTGTGCTAAGCACTTTGCAAATATTATCTCATTTGATTCTCACAAGAGCCTTGGATGGTATAATCCATATTTTATAGTTTAAGAACTGAGGCAGGGGGGCGGCTAGGTGGTGCAGTGGATAAAGCACCAGCCCTGGATTCAGGAGTACCTGAGTTCAAATCTGGCCTCATACACTTGACACTTACTAGCTATGTGACCCTGGGCAAGTCACTTAACCCCCATTGCCCCGCAAAAAAAAAAAAAAAAGAACTGAGGCAGACAGAGTTTAAATGATTTGTTTAGGGTCAAACAGATAGTAAGTGTCTGAAGCTGGATTTGAACTTATATCTTCATGTCTTCAAGCCAGCAGTCTCTGCATTGTGCTACCCAGAAGTAAAAACACTAGTGGCATACTCTCACTACTTCTGTTGACAGGAAACCATGAACGCATGACCACACTCTTTTTCTTTTTTTTCTTTTTTTGCCTCTTTTGTGTCTATTCCTTCTAGCTCTGAAATGAACATATGTTAGAGATAGATATAACCTTGTGAGTTAAAAGTGAGCTGCCAAGAGTTTCAGGAACTGGATTCCAAACCATAGTTTTCTGGCTGAGCTCAGTGAGGAGCATCTTATAGCACTGATACCAGAATGAGACCCAGTAGCCAAGATGCCAATTTCTGGAGTCATTTTATCCATCAGCCATGATGCATTCCGAAATGAACTTATTGGGATACATGCTTTGTAGCAACTACCTCAAGTTTGAACTTATTCTCCCCAGGGACCAAGGTAGTTTATGTACTCTTGATTTGGGTTAAGAGAATATGTTTATACCCAGTATATATCCCTTTTGCAATAACTGATTGATTTTTAAATGGTTAAATAGTACTGAGGAACTAACCAATGGTATTAATAATACTGGCATTTTAACTAGGTAAGAGGATATTAAAGAGATAACTGATTATTGATATCAAAAACAACACAATGGAATGGGGGCTTAGGCTGATAGAATTATGAAGAGAATCCAACACCCTGGAGCCCTGGGAGGGGAGAGCTAGCTATTTAGTATTTCCTCTAGGCATCTGACTTGTCAATGCAAGTAGGAGTTGGCATGAGGACCTGCAGAGATTGTATAGGGTACAACATCACTGAAATGTGTTTAGAAAGATCCTTTATTTTCCTATTTTTTGCAAATAGTTATATAATATTATAGTTAATTTCTCTTGAATGTCTGATAGAAGCAATTTATAAATCCATCTGGCCATGGGATTTTTTTCCTTTAGGAGTTCATTTGTTTATTTTTAATTTTTATGATATTGGGCTATTTAAGTAATCTATTTCTTATTCTGTTAATCTGGATAATCTATATTTTATCAGTTAGTAATTTTGTTTGCATATAATTGGGCAGAATACTTTCTTATTGTTTCCTTTATTTCATCTTCAATAATTATGAATTTTCCCTTTTCATTCTTAAAAGTAAGCTTTTATTGATATATTTTGACTTTATATTACCTAAATTTCTCCTAGTATCCCTTCTTTACCATCTTACCAGGGAGCTATCTCATGTAACAAAGAGTATTTTCAAAGAAAAAAGAGCAGTAGAAGAGAAAAACCAGTAAAGTTGATCAATGCATTAAAAATTTGGAACACATATGCAAATGCTTCACATTCATGCACATCACAATTCTGCAAAGATGTGTGTATTAGTATATCTTCTCATATATTTTATTTGGTCATGCCTGTTCTTTGTAATTCTTCAATATTCACTTATAATTGTTTTGTGTTTTGTGATTCTCCCTCCTGTCTGTTCCCCCAATTATATTGTTGTAGTCATTGTTGGGAGGGAGGGAGCTTTTGAATCCATTCATCTAATTCTTTCCATGTTTTCTTTATTTTTATTTTTTTATTACAGAATATTTAGAATTTTACTTTTCCAAATTACATGTAAAAGCAAATTTTGACATCACTTTTTAAAAAAACTTTGTATTCTAACTACTCTTCCCCTCTCTCTCCTCCTCCCCAAGAACTCAAGCAATTCAATATAATTTATACATGAGGAGTCATCTCCATATTAGCCAGATTGTTAAAGAAAACAGACAAAAACAAAACTTCAGATTAAGGAAATATCAAAAAAAAATATGCTTCAATCTGTTTTCAGATACCATCAGTTCTTTTTCTGTAGATGGATTGCAACTTTCATAAGTCTTTCAGAGTTATCTTATATCATTGCATTGCTGAAAATAATCAAGTCAGTCACAACAGATCATCTTACACTATTGCTGTTATTTTGTGTACAGTACATTTCACTCTGCTTCAGTTCATGTAGGTCGTTCCAGGTTTTTCTGATAGCATCCTGCTTATCATTTTTTTTTTGTTTCTGATAAAGTAACTAACAAAAAAAATTATGTTTCAATACATATTCAAATACCATCAGTTCTCTCTCTGTAGATGGATTGCATTTTTCATAAGACCTTCCCGGTTGTCTTGGATCATTGCATTGCTGAAAATAACTGAGTCACTCACAGCAGATCTCACAATATTATTGATATTTTGTATACAGTTGATTTCACTTTGCATCAGCTCATGCAGGTCCCTCCAGGTCTTTCTGATAGTATCCTGTTTATCATTTTTTAAATAGTAAACAACATTTATATAGTATTTTAATGTTTTTTTTTAAGTGAGGCAATTGGGGTTAAGTGACTTGCCCAGGGTCACACAGCTAGTAAGTGTCAAGTGTCTGAGGCCGGATTTGAACTCAGGTACTCCTGACTCCAGGGCCAGTGCTCTATCCACTGTGCCACCTAGCTGCCCCTATATAGTATTTTAAAGAGAGATTTCCTCATAATGAACCCATGAGGCTATTGCAATAGCAGTAGATAACTTTTATATAGTATCATAAACTTGACAAAGGATTTTCTTCACAATAGCCCAGCAAAGTAAGTACCATACATTTTGCCATCATTATCCTCATTCAATCCTCAACATTGTCAATCAATCCTCATCTTCATTCAATCCTCCTCCTCATCAATCGGTCCTCATCTTCTTTTTTTTTTTTTTTTTTGCGGAGCAATGGGGGTTAGGTGACTTGCCCAGGGTCACACAGCTAGTAAGTGTCAGGTGTCTGAGGCCGGATTTGAACTCAGGTACTCTTGGGTCCAGGGCCAGTGCTTTATCCACTGTGCCACCTAGCCAGCCCCCGGTCCTCATCTTCAATAAATCCTCATCAATCAATCCCCATCTTCCTCCAATTATCATCAATCCATCCATCAGTCATCATCATCTTACATTACTCTTGCCTCTGCTTCAAAATTTTTTTCACAATTACTATTGTTAACTGTTTCCCTCCATCCTATTCCCTTCTCATGATATTCACTCTGTTTTCTATCTTCTTTTACCCTATACCTCCTCAAAAGTGTTTTGCTTCTGACTTCCCCCTCCCCCACTCTGTCCTCTCTTCTTTCACCCCTTCCCCTTCTACTTTCTTGCAGTAGATTACTCAACCCAATTGAGTGTGTATATTATTCCCTTATTGATCCAGCTCTGATCAGATTAAGACCATTGAGCTAATTCTGATGAGTGTAAGGTTCATTCACTTTCTCACTTCTTCCCCATCTCTCTCCTCACTCTGTAAACCCTTTCCTGCTTCTTTTGTGTGAGATTTCACCCCATTCTACCTCTCCCCTTTCCACTTCCCCCAGTGCATTCCTCTACCCCCTCACTTTTAACCTAAAGAAGTCATCATGGGGCCGCTAGGTGACATATTAGACAAAGCACCAACCCTGGACCCAGGAGGACCTGAGGCCAACTCTGGTCTCAGACACAAGACACTCACTAACCCTGACTGCCCCCTCCCCCACAAAGAAAAAAAGATTTAAAAAGATAAATACTTACATAATAAATTCCCATCTGTGCCCTCTGTCTAAATTTTTTCCTATCATCTGCCCTAATACTCAGAAAGCTCTTATTTAGACATATCATCTTCCCATGTAGGAATGTAAACAGTTTAACCTTTTAACATCTTTCATTATTTCTTTTTACTGTTCACCTTTTTATGCTTCTCTAGGGTCTTACATTTGAAAGTCAATTTTCTATTCAGTTTAGGTCTTTTCATCATAAATACCTGAATGTCCTCTTTTTCTTTTAAGTCCCATTTTCTCCCCTGAAAGATTATACTCAGTTTTGCTGGGTAGGTGATTTTTTTTTGTCCTTTGCCCTCTGGAATATCATATTCCATGCCCTCTGGTCCTTTAATGCAGAAGCTGCTGGATCCTGTGCTATCCTTACCATGGCTCCACAGTGTTTAAATTATTTCTTTCTGGCTGTTTGCAATATTTTCTCCTTCACCTGGGAGTTCTGGAATTTGGCTGGAAGTTTTCATTTTGGGATCTCTTGCAGGAGGTGACTGGTGGATTCTTTCAATTTCTATTTTACCTTCTGCTTCTAGAATATCAAGGCAATTTTCCCTGACAATCTCTTGGAAGATGATATCTAAGCTCTTTTTTGTTTTGTTTTTTTGGTGAGGCAATTGAGGTTAAGTGACTTGCCCAGGGTCACACAGCCAGTAAGTGTAAAGTGTCTGAGGCCCGGATTTGAACTCAGGTCCTCCTGAATCCAGGGCTGGTGCTCTATCCACTGAGTCACCTAGCTGCCCCTAAGCTCTATATTTGATCATGGCTTTCAGGTAGTACAATAATTTTCAAATTACCTCTCCTGGATCTGTTTTCCAGGTCAGCAGTTTTTCCAAGCAAATATTTCACATTGCTTTCTATTTTTTTATTCATTTGGATTTGCTTTATTGTGTCTCTGTTTCTCATAAAGTCACTAAGCTTCTATTTGTTTAATGCTAATTCTTAGGCAATTATTGTTATCAGAGAAATTTTGTATCTCCTTTTTCATTCAGCTTTTCAAGCTGTCGACTTTTTTCTCATGACTTTCCTGCATCACTCTCATTTCTCTTTCCATTTTTTCCTCTACCTCTCTTACTTTATCCTCAAAGTCCTTTTTGAGTGCCTCTATGGCCTGAGACCAATTCCTATTTTTCTTGGAAGCCTTGGATGTAGGAGCCCTGACATTGCCATCCTCCCCTGAAGGTGCACCTTGATCCTCTCTGTTGCCAAAGAAACTTTCCATGGTTGGCAACTTT
Organism: Dromiciops gliroides; assembly: GCF_019393635.1. Taxonomy (NCBI): domain Eukaryota; kingdom Metazoa; phylum Chordata; class Mammalia; order Microbiotheria; family Microbiotheriidae; genus Dromiciops; species Dromiciops gliroides. Next base: position 269,554,723 of record NC_057862.1, on the reverse strand, counting down.
CCCTGCTTGCTCATCCTGCCCAACTTTTATTTGACTCCCAACTCCTTCCCAACATGGGCCCCTGATTCCAGTCTATACTTTCCCAAGCTTCAGGGGGTCCCAGGTTATATGACTCAAGGAGGGGCAGGTTCTTCACTTAACCTCAGGGCAACTTGCTAATTAACCAGGCAACAGATTTTTATTTTTAGTTTTTTTGCTGTGGTTGTTAGCTCTGAAGAGCCTGTACACCTCCCCAACCTGGGCCTTCATGCTCAAGATTTTTTCTTGGTTCCTGGCAGGGGTAGGACAACCAAATTCCCCCTCAGTTCCTGCAGACACCCCTGTAGTCTTCCCCCCAGCCAGACGTTTAGCCCTCTCACCAGACTGTGAGCTTAGTTCCAGAAGGTGCTGGCGCTGCAGCTGATTCAGAGGCTTGGGGTAAGTTTTTCTGGTGCAGCCTGCCTGGGGTTGGATCTGTGTCAGCATGACTACGGGTTGGGTTACACTCCCATCCCAGTACAGCAGAATCCTCCTGTCAAAATTCTAAGTTGTCATTGGCTGAAAAATAATCTCAGCCCATTTTTGTGGGTTCTGCTGCTCCAGGGGTTGTCTTATGGCTGTGTTTGTGGGGTTTTGAGTAATTATGTCAGGAGCTCTGAGCGTTTAATGCCTTTCCTCCACCATCTTGGCTCCTCCCATGATTTTCTTTTCTTTTTTTTTTTTTTGGTTGGGCAATGAGGGTTAAGTGACTTGCCCAAGGTCACACAGCTGGTAAGTGTCAAATGTCTGAGGCCAGATTTGAACTCAGGTCCTCCTGACTCCAGGGCCAGTGCTCTATCCACTGTGCCACCTAGCTGCCTCCCTTGATTTTCTTTAAGAAGGAATTTTCATTTCTTTTTAAGGCACAATATTCCATTATATTCATGTGATATAATTTGTCTAGCCATTCCCAAATTGATAGGCATCCATTTTTAACAGTCCTTTTCTGCCCCATAAAAATGTGGTGAGATATAGATAGATAGATAGATATAGATATATATAGATATGCTTTCTTTGGTCCCACTTCTTAAATTTATTTAGGGATATAGTGATTTTTTAGCTTTCAGTTTTGTTAATCGAACCTTCAGAATTCCTATTTTAATGCATATTTTTAAAAAACATTATTGCTTTTCTAATTTTCTTTAAATTGCATGGGCAACTTTTTTGATTTGTCTTTTTTGGGGGGGGCAGTAAGGGTTAAGTGACTTTCCCAGGGTCACACAGCTAGTAAGTGTCAAGTGTCTGAGGCCAAATTTGAACTCAGGTCCTGCTGAATCCAGGGCCAGTGCTTTATCCACTGTGCCACCTAGCTGTCCCTGTCTCTCTTTTTTTTTTTTTGAAGTGATTCTAGATCTATTTCTTCCTCTCAGTATGCTAATCTACACCACAAGTTTTGGTGTGTTTTCCATTGTTGTCATTTTCTTTGATGATATTTTCTATATTTTTTCTTTTATCTACCTTTTTTTTAGATTAAGCTATTTAGTTCCTAATTTATTTTTAATCCTCTCTTTAACAGCTTTTAAAATTATATTTTTATTACATTATGGTCATTTATGGATACATTTAAAATGTTTGCTTTGCTGTATTTTTTGTGAAGTTTTTACATGCCAACGTATTGTCAATTTCTGTAAATGTCATGCACAACTGAGAAATATGTAAACTTTCTGTTTCCATTCAGTAACTGCAAGACATCTATTTTATCTAAATTTTCTAAAGTTCTGTTCAGGTCCTCAAATTCTTTCTTGTTTATCTTTTTCATTGTTCTATTTGTCTAGGTCTGTTTGAAAGCTGTTAAATTAAAGTCCCCTACTATTATAGTTTTCTCATCCATTTCTCCATGAAGTTCAATTTCTTTTCCCTTTACATTTTCATTTGTCACACTATATATATATATAAAGTTTTCATGTTGGTTTGTTATCTATTGAGACTAAGCATAATACGGTATTGTTATAACCTTTTTACAAAATCATGTTGCTGGTTTTTTTTGGGGGGGGGCAATGGGGGTTAAGTGATTTGCCCAGGGTCACACAGCTAGTCAAATATCTGAATCCAGATTTGAACTCAGGTCTTCCCAAATCCAGGGTCAGTGCTTTATCCACTGCACCACCTAACTGCCCCAATCATGCTTATTTTTACTATAGTCTTTTCTGAGATCATGATTGTACCTCTGTTTTTTTGTGTTCACCTGAAGCAAAAGAAAGTTTTTTCTATGTGAATCATTATGTTTCAAATGTTTCTTTTAAATAACGTATTGTTGAATTTGCTTTCAAATCCATTCTGGAACCCCTTTCTATGTTTGGGTGAGTTCATGGTTATAACTGTTAGTTTTCTATTTCTTTTGTTCTAAAAGTACAAAAAAAAAATGAAATCTCTCTTTGTCTCCCAACACCTCTTTATAGAGAAGGTGGTGAAAGGTGAGTATGCTCAACATTAGTGATCTCTATAACTGATCTTTTTTCTATTCCATTACCACTTTTCCTGCCCTCAATACAAGATTTTCATTCTCTTTATTTCCTTTTAATCCTCATCACAACCCATCCTCTGATGCTGCAGTTCCTTTAACTTGTTTCTACTCCCTCAGTGATCCTACTGTTTGTATGAACCCCCCTTCTTCTTTCTCTCTGTCACCACATTTTCCTCTATTGAATGAAATGTTTTATACACCAAGTTATATGTATGCATGCTTAACTTTCCTTTCTCCAGTTTAAATGAAAGTGAAGTTCATTGAATGCCTCCCTTTTACCTATGTACACACTTTATCTCATGTGCCACTATTATGATGGAAGCTAGGTGTTGCAGTGAATAGAGATTTCGATCTGGAGTCAGGAAGATTCATCTTTGTGAATTCAAATCCAGCTTTAGACACTTATTAATTGTGTGTCCTTGGGCAAATCACTTAACTCTGCTCACCTCAGTTCCTTATCTGTAAAATGAGCTGGAGAACCAAATGGCAAACCATTCTAGCATCTTTGCCAAGAAAACACCAAATGGGGTCACAAAAAGTTGTACACAATTGAAATGACTGAACAACAGTAACCCCTATTATGTGAGACAGGAAATTCCCCCTTCCTTTTCCTTTTTTCCTTCTACAGTTCCCTTTCCTTCTATTTCTTCTCTCAAGAATATAAAAATAAAACAAATCTATGATGACACCTTGTATTTAATCCCTTTTATGACCCTTGAAAGCATTTGCATTTTGAGAAGATACTTGTTCCTTCTTACACCACAGTTATATAATTATGTATTATAATTATATAATAATATAATCTTGATTAAATTTTCATTGATCAAATGTACTTTTATTTTTCTTGACTCATATCATTGCATTGAAGTGACTACTAAATTTTGGTCTTTTCAATTAGTAATGATTAGAAGTCCTCCATTTAATTAAAAGTCAATTTCTATCCTTGTAACTTAGTGTTTAGTTTTGCTAAATATATTATTCTTTTAAAACCTTTATATTTTGCTTTGGGGGATATAGTTTTCCAAACTCTTCTATTTTACAGTGATAAGCTGCCAATTCTTGTGTCATCCTGATTGTAGATCCTTGGCACTTAAACTCTTTTATTCTTTTTTTTTTTTTTAGGAGAGTGGTTGGGGCACAGATTGCAAGATTTTTTTCTTTAACATGGGAGCTCTGGATTTTAGCTATGTTGTTCCTATGAGTTTTGTTTTGGGGTTTCTCTCAGGAAGTGAATGGTAGCTTTCTTCTATTTCCAGTTTTCCCTGTGGGCCTAATAGATTTGGGCATTTTCTTGCTTAAGGTTGAAATATAATGCATTGTAGGTTTTTTTAAATCATGATTTTAAAATTTTAAAATCAGACTACTGTCTGATGATTCTTAAATTATCTCCTCTCCTGTTTTGAAAGTCAGCTGTTTTTCAGAGCATATACCTTTATTTTCTTATGTTTTTTTTTCTAATCTTTCAATTTTGTTTTAATATTTTTCTGTCTCATGTAGAAATTGCTTTCTATTTGGGCTCTTTTTCATTCTCAAGATTCAATTCTTGAGTAACATTTATCACTATCTAACTTATTAATTCTCCTAGTCATTTTTTCCTTATTATCATTTCATTTAATATTAAATTATTTATCTCTTACTTCAATTCCCCCCAGGAATACTTATCATTCTTTTGACCAGGAAATTCTTTTCTCAGGCTTGTTGTGTAGTTATTCTCTTTTTCTAGGTTCACCTTTTGGGCTTCTTTAATCCATAGTATTTCTTTCTTGGGTATAGCATTTTATTCTTTTTACAGATATTTCTACCCTTAATTTCTAGATTGGATCTTTGTACTTGAGCCAGGCTCTATTCCCTCCCATATTCTTGGATGCTATAGGCAGGATGTGCTTCATTCTGGATGTACTGGCTAAGACCAGGTTCTGTCTTCTATAGAATTCCTTGGGTTTGGATTCATTAGCATGTGTAAAGGCTAAAATTCTAGCTATACTGTCTAAAATATCTAATGAGTGGTTGCCAATAAATTATAAGCTTTAGCAAGAGTTAGGCTTTTAGAGCTCCCGAACTCATGACATGATCGCTCCAAAAAACATCCAAATAAGGCCATAGGAAAATGTCTGGAGAAGCAAAACTGAAATCATCTTCTAATCAACAACGGCTTGGAAGGTCAGAAGGAGGGAGCTGCTGTGCTGATACAGGAGTTGGGCCCAACCCCACAGTCACCCTGACAGAGATCCAATCTCAGGAAGTCCTCACCAGAGAAGGAGACCCCCAGAGCCTCTGAATCAGCTGAAGCACCAGTGTCATCTGGAACTAAGCTCACGGTCTGGTGAGAGGGCTGAGCCCTGGACAGGGGAGAGACTACAGGGGTCTACGCTGGTGCTAAGGCAGAACTTGGATTTTATACCCCTACTGAGAACCAGGTGGTAGGCCCGAGTAGAAGTGGCCCAGGTTGGGGAGGGGCACAGGGTCGTCAGAGCTAACAACCACAACACACAAAGCTGGTTGATTGGCAAGTTGGTCTGGGGTCATCTAGGACCAGGGAACAAGCCAAGCGAGTGAAGAACCTGATTCTCTTAAATCATACCACCTGGGATTTCTTAAGCTTGGGATACTATAGCCTGAAAACAGTGCCCCACTTTAAGGAGCTAAAAGTCTAGTAAAAGAAAGGCAAGATGAGCCAACAGAGAAAGGTGAGGACCATAGAAAGTTTCTTTAGTAACAAGGAAGACCAAGGGGCACACTCAGAGGAAGATGTCAACATCAGGGCCTCTATATCTAAAGCTTCCAAGAAAAATATGAATTGGTCTTAGGCCTTACAAAAAATATGAATAGGTCTTAGGTCAAAAAGGACTTTGAAGATAAAATTAGAGAGGTAGAGGAAAAAGTGGAAAGAGAAATGAGGGTGATGCAGGAAAGACATGAGAAAAAAGTCAACAACTTGAAAAGTCAAATGGAAAAAGAGGTACAAAAGCTCTCTGATGAAAATAATTGCCTAAGAATTAGGATTGAACAAATGGAAGCCAGTGACTTTATGAGAAACCAAGACACAATAAAGCAAATCCAAATGAATAAAAAAATAGAGGGCAATGTGAAATATCTTCTGGCAAAAACTGCTGACCTGGAAAATAGGTCCAGGAGAAATAATTTGAAAATTATTGGTCTACCTGAAAACCATGATCAAGAAAAGAGCTTAGACACCATCTTCCAAGATATTCTCAGGGAAAATTGCCCTGAAATTCTAGAAGAAGAAGCTAAAATAGAAATTGAAAGAATCCACTGATCACCTCCAGAAAGAGATCCCAAAAAGAAAATTCCTAGGAATATTATAGCCAAATTCCAGGTCAAGGAGAAAATATTGCAAGCTGCCAAAAAGAAAGAATTCATGTACTGTGGAGTCCCAGTCAGGATAGCACAAGATCTAGCAGCTTCTACATTAAAGGACCGGAGGGCATGGAATATGATATTCCAAAGGGAAAAGGAAATAGGATTACAACCAAGAATCACCTACCCAGCAAAACTCAGCATAATCTTTCAGCAGAAAAAAATGGGACTTTAATGAAAAAGAAGACTTTCAGATATTTGTGATGTAAAGACCTGAACTGAATGGCAAATTTGACTTTCAAATACAAGACCCTAGAGAACCATAAAAAAATTGGAGCTGAGGGACAAATACCTGGGGTTATACAGTGTCCTGTGTCTGAGGCTGGGTTTTGGCTGGGATCCCCCTGGGTCCAGGGGTGATGATTTGTCCACTGTGTCACTTAGCTAAGTGATAACATCTTTAGAGTTAAATTGAGGGGTGAAGGGAATTCACTGGGGGAGGGGGAAGGGCAGAAGCAAAATCCTACATGAAAGTAACAGGAAAAGCCCTATGGAGTGGGGGAAGAGATGGGAGAGGAGCAGGGCAGTAAAGGAATTTTACACTCATCAGAAAAAGTTCAAAGATCTTAAACTCATCAGAGCTGCCTCAAGGAGGGACTAACACACACACCCAACTGGGTGGAGTAATCTATTTAATCTAGGCAGTAAATGAGCCTAAAGCTCATCAAAATTGGCTCAAAGACCTCAATCTCATTAGAATTGGCTCAAGGAGGGAATAATGTACACACTCAATTGGGTGGAGTAATCTCTATAATCCTGCAGGAAAATAGGAGGGGGAAGGGATAAAGAGAGAGGGGCAAAAGAAGGAAGGGCAGAGTGGGGGAGGGGACAGACAGAAGCAAATTCCTTTTGAAGAGTGATAGGATGAAAGAAGATGGATAATAGAATAAATATCATGGGGAAGGGAATAGGATGGAAGGGAAAGAGTTAAAAATAGTAATCATGAAAAAGAGAAAAGGGGGGAAAATTGTACAAAAAATATTTTTAGCAACTCTTGGTGGAGGCTAAGAATTGAGAATCAAGGGAATGTCCATCAATTGAGGAATGATGGGAAAAGCTGTGTTTTATGATTGTAGTGGAATGGTCTTGTGCTACAGGAAATGACAAACAAGATGATCCCAAAAAAACCTTAAAAGACTAATGAACATCAATGTATAGTGAAGTGAGCAGAGCTGAGAGGACATTGTGCATAGTGACAGCAGTATTGTTTAATGAGTAGTTGTGAATGACTTAACTACTCTCAGCAGTGCAATGATCCAAGACAATCCCAAGGAACTAATGAGGAAGCTTACTATGCACCCCTATAGAAAGAACTGATAAAAAGAACACTTGTGGATTGTACATATAAAACCTGATTGTGATCTTGTGGAGGGGGGAGGAAAGGGAGGGAGGGAGGGAGAAAAATTTGGAACTCTAAATCTTATGAAAATGAATGTTGAAAACTACCCTTACATGTAAATGGAAAATAAAATAAATGTTTGTTGAAAAGAAAAAGAGTTAGGCTTTTAAGCATTTATTAAGGAGAATAAGAATTTGGTAAAGAGAGACAGAAAGGCCTAGATTCATCTGTCTATTAAAGCGAGAGCACATTTCTATCTGCCTTCTCCACCAGTCTTCAGGAAAGAGAGCAAGACAGAACGCCAGCCTCCCTCTTCTTCCTCCCACAAGTCAATGTCACTTCCAGATGCCAAAGAAAGATGCATGGTCCTGCCCTCAGAGGCCCTCTCCTCATGTTGGAGCTTTCCTACAGTAAGTCTCCAGCAGGTGGCATCATTCCATTCATTACACATGGTAGCACAACTTAGATTTTGACCTTGACTTCTTCTCGTTCTTTCTCCTTGTACACTCCTTATGTTGGAGTTACAATCATCCCTTATAGTTACACCAATAATTTCCAAAAATATATTGGTTATTTAATTAATAAAAGAGTACTGCAAGGCCCCAGGGGCTTTGGTTCTCAGAAAGTGTTCTTGTCCTTTCTTCTGCCGTGGCTCAGGTTTCCTTTGCTTGAGTTCTTAAGGTATTGGTCTGGCCTGGGATCCAGTTGTGGTTTGTCTATGGACTGCCTGAACACTGATCTGGCTGTTTCTGGCTATGGGTATGGTGGGGTTTACTTTGGTGCTATGGTGCCTATTTGCTAATATGACTCTGTTTCTTGCTGTTTTTCAGGGCTTGATCTCCTAGTTTCTTCCTACTGCCAACACTGTCCCTACCTCTCACTTCATTTAAAAAATACTGAGCCTCAGTAGGACCTGGGACCTTTCCATAGGATGACATTCTGATAGTCCCTCAAATACAAATACAAGGACTTGGTCAGGTAGGGTGGGGGTATGACTAGATGGTATCTTTTGGTGATGTCCTAAATTTTGGCAAGGCAAAAGGACCCTTACCTCCCTTGCCTTAGATCTCTACTCATATCCCTATAAGCTAACTATAATTTTTTTTTACCCCATCTTTCTTTCTTTTTTTTTTTTTTGCAGGGCAATGAGGATTAAGTGACTTGCCCAGGGTCACACAGCTAGTAAGTGTCATGTGTCTGAGGCCAGATTTGAACTCAGGTCTTCCTTAATCCAGGGCCAGTGCTTTATCCACTGTGCCACCTAGCTGCCCCCTTTACCACATCTTTCAAAAACCACACTTAGAGATTCTTATGGAAAAGTGTATCATAACCCTCTAGATGGAGGGAATAAACATTTATTAAGTCCCTCCTATATTCTAAGCACTTTATAAATATTAGCTCATTTTATTCTAATAACAATCTTGGGAGGTAGGAGCTATTATTAACCTCATTTTACAGTTGAGAAAGCTGAAGCAGACAGAGGTGAAATGACTTGCCCACGGTCACACAACTAGGGTCACAAACACATTTCAAGTCTTTGAGGCCAGATTTTCTATCCTTCATTAGGGATATACATTAGGGCTATACAGAGAATTAATCCTTATGGGGCCAAGTATTCAGAATCTCTCTTTTTATCCCCCTAAAAAGGGACAAAGAACAATTTCATATAGAACATCCACTTGACTCATCTGACTTTGTAAAAACAAATTTTGCGTAAGTTATCCTAGCCCATGGAACTCTGAAACTAAAACCATTCTGAATCTCTCCATTATAACACACATCCATATGGGAGGGGGGAGATATAAATATACATCTCTATCTCCATCTATATGGAGAGAGAGAGAGTTTAGCCACATGAATTACGAGAATCTTTGAGAATGGACTAGGGAGGAAATAATGAAAGAGAAAATTTATACCATAGAAGAAATGGTGGGAAACCTTATCTAAGAACTGAATGCCATGAACATTAGAATAGTCTAATCAGAAAACAACAACTCAATAAGACAATAAGACATTTTAAAGTAAAAAAAAAATTGAAAAAAATAAAAGTAAATGTAAAGACTATAATAGAAAAAACAACTGACCTAGAAGAGAGGTTAAGACAATATCATATATTTGACTATCTGAAAATCACAACCAAGAAAAAATCTTGGACACCATGTTTCAATACATCATAAATAAAAACTGCCCAGATATCAGATGAAATGATCAAAGACTTTCAATCCTGAGAGGAACCTTAAAATCCCCAAGTGGAAAACTTCAAGAAATGCCATATACAAATATAGAGCTTCCAGATCAAAGAAAAAAACAACACAAAACCAAGTATACATGAAAAAAAAAAATGTTTAAGTACCAAGGAGCCATAGTTAGGATCACACAAGACTTGGCTTGGAAGCTGTTACCACAAAGAAGAAAACTTTCAATATGATATTTTAAAAGGCATACAATAGAGGACTAAAAACATAAATAACTTAAGTATGATCTATAGGAGACAAATGGATCTTTGTTGAAGTAGAACATTTTAAACATTCCCAAGTAAAAAGAACAGAACAGAATAGACATTTGAAAGTTAAAATGCTGTCAAAAGAAACAGAAAGGTATACACATTGATTTAATTGGAAAGGACTGTATGAGGATGAATAGTAAGGAAACACAGGAGACTATATTGAGAATGAAAGGAGGAGGAAGGAAATAGAAATCATTACCACATATAATACAGTTATATACTTAATTATGCAAGGTAGGATGAATAGGCATCACAAGACCCTCACTTTCTTCTGTACTAGATAAAGAAAATAAAACACAATTATACCCACCAACCAATTCCCACCCCCACCCTCATGTAGAAGATAAAGGAAACTATATTATGCTTAAAGGGAACATCATGAGTTAAGAAATTTAAATATTTCTTAGCCATGCATTGACATTTAGCAAAATTAAAAAGCAAAAATAAATCACCTCACAACCAAACAGCAAAGTAGAAATTCTAAAAAAGAAAGGTATTAATAAAATTGAAATGGAGGAGGAAGCTCTTATCAAATGCTTCATTTTTTTCTGTAAAGTGGGGAGGTGCTCAACTGAAAGAGTGGGGAGGGAGTAGGGTGATAGACTTGAGGAGATAATAGAGGGTTTGGAATAGTTTCTGTGGGGAGTGTGATAGGAAGTTAATTATGAAAGAATAAAATATTTGCTTTGTTGTACTAAGGCCTAGCTTCTTAAACTGTGGGTTGTGACCCCATATAGGGTCATGTAACTGAATGTAGGGTTTGCAAAAATTTTTGCAACAGTAAAAGGTTATATATACTTATTTTATATACCTATATACCTGGGGTCATATAAAAAATTGTTGGACCAAAAGGGGTCACTAGTGGAAAAAGTTTAAGAAGCACTGTACTAAGGGACCTATGGAAGTTAGATAGCATACATTTGTAGGGCATTCAGTTAGTCTTGTTAAATGATTTTCACCAGTTCCATTCCATAATTTTGAATGAGAGTGTAGAAGGAAGATGAGGACAATTCAAGTCCAGGATTAGGCAAAAGATGAGTAATGATAAAATAAGAAGGCAAAGAATTTGAAAACAGAGGAAAGCATAGTGTTGAATTATATAACTATAGTCAAGGACATTTTGAAGGGAAGAAAATGAAGTCAGAATAAAGATAACGCCCAAAGAAACACTGTAATGTAGAAGTCGAAATTGGGGCAAATAATAAGTTTAGGAGATGAGAGGCATAGAAGGGATGGATTGATAGGACACTGTGGTCAGAAAAAGGATGTCAGAGGTTTTATTTTCATTAAGTGGAACATTCATGAGTAATGGTAAGATTCAGGGTATGACCCTGTGTGTTTGGTTGAGATGGAGTGGAGGAGTAGGCCATAGGGTGTGAGGCAACTGAGAACCCAGGAAGTTAGGGTGCTTGAGGGTTCATCCACATAAATGTTGAAATGCCCTTATATAGGCAACAATTTGATAGGAGATGAAGATATAGTGATCCAACAACAACCACCATTTTCATGTGAAAAATTTTAAGAGTGAACTTCAAAGATGTCCTGAGTTAAGGCAAGAAAGGGACTGTCTGGTAGGGGCAATGAGGAGCAAGGAATATTCTGACTCCTCTTCCAAGATTATTGTGTTGTGAGACATGGAGGATTATAAATGAAGGTACATCTGGTAATAGAGAACATTTTCAGGGATGCAGTGTCATATGGGAGAAATAGGAGATTTGTGAGAGAAAGCAGATGTAAGGAGCATGGAAAAGATCCACAGGGAAGGGACTTTTGTTCATTGGATCTGTATAGGCCCACACTGGTTCACGTACGAGATGTGAGGGATTTGAGGAGATTAGGGTGGCAAATGGTTAATTGTGAGAGTTGAGAGTTAAATATATCCTGTGACTCAATTCTGGAGCTTTCCATTCAAATATGTGTCTAATTCAACTTCTGACTTGTGAGAAAAGTTTATTGAATTGTGGAAATTAGGAGAAAACCTTATTGTATTGTCTGAACATAGTCCTGCAAGGCTGGGAAGCTGGACCACGTATTCTTGCTGCTTAGATACTCTTAACCAAGGACTGAGGTTATACTAACCATAAGCTCAGTCAGATCCAAAGAATGATGGAAGGAGTTTTCTCACAATTATACATCTCAAGAAACTCATGTGTCTTATCTGAAAACTGGCTCCCAACTGATAAATCAGTTATTGTTTCCATTTTCCCTTGATTGTTTATAGATATATGGGGAGTAGAATACCTCCTTTTCTGAATTCAAGGAAATACACCTGTTCACTCTTCCTCTCCCAACTTGGAAAGTCCTTAATCTTTCCTCCAATTAGAAATCAGATTACTTAAGGTAGTATTGTTTCCTTTTAATTAATTGGCCACATTGGATTGCTTTTAATATATAAAATTCACTCTGTATACTCTGTACACACTCTGTATAAAAGTCTCCTCATGTTTTCAGGGTCCAGCTTTAGGGTGTAGAAAGGGCCTGGTCCTAATTTGTTAGGCAATTGCCATACATTGTTTAATAAATTGATATACTTGAAAGATCAAGCCTTTGTTTTATTCAGTCATTTCATCTTTCACCCACCAAAGGTAGAATGCCAAGTCTTAATGCTTATTTACATTTGTCGATCCATTAAACTTTAAAAAGCTTTGTGTGCATTAAGACAAATTGTCCCTTTTTGCTATTCTGCATCTGGGCATCTTTAATCACATAGATTTGAGTGAGGTCATTCAGTGATTTAGTAATGTTATCATTGATCTCAAAAATTTGAGATAACTACCAAATCCTAGAAAGTCTTTAGATCTTGAAAATTCTGGGGAATGTGGTTAATTGAAGAGTACTTTTATCTTAATGAAGGCTCTGAAAGACTGGCACTTGTGTGTCCATTGCCAGCTTCAGAATATAATTATGTAGCTAATTCAACACTTTCAGGGGTATTTTGTCATGTTCTAGTGTTTTTTCAAAGACAATAAAGTCACCTAAGAGCACAAACCCTTTTTGATAATTCAAATTTCCTAATATCACCTGTTGAAAATTAGAAGGTGCCCCAGATATGCCTTGGGAAAAACATTCAATTGGTAAAATGCAGAAGGGCAGATGAAAATCATACTGTCTTTGTCTTCCATTTTCAAGGAAATCTGATAATATATACCATATAAATCCAGGACTGAGAACCACCAGCTTCCTAGTAGATGAGTTAGGGCATTTCAAGCCTGCAGCAGTATACACTAGTCCACTTTATTTTGTTCCCAAGTTAGGTGGTCTGCAAGCATTAATATATTTACATTCCATTGAACTACCAATGAAAGTGATACAGATGAACTCTGTAATAATGCCATTCTTTCAGATGGTTGCTGAGGTTTTCTTCACAAGTAAAAGAATCTTCAATAGATCATTTCCATAACATTTGGGAGTTGGTGAACTGGATCCCATGGGTTTCACCTCATGTAAATTTCCAGTTTTATTTACAGAGTGAGGACATATCTTTCTTCTCATTGAATTTCTATCTCCATCAATTCTTCCACTCATTTGGTACTGGGAGTCACTGAAGTCAAATACTTCAGGTTCTATTCCTGAGATCGAAGATCCAAAGCTATTGTGATGTATTTTGCCTCTATTCTCTTGTAGGCTTCTACATAGACTATACAGGTTGTCAAAGTGTGAAGGTATTGGGCCTCAGTGTGTTACTTACAAGATAGTTGCATTTTTTAAAATACAATTTTATCAATATATTTCTCACATTTTCATAATTATCACCCCTTCCCCCCCAGAGTCATTCCATGTAACAAGTAGTAGTGTTTGTTTTTAAAGATGAACACATTGAAAAGGTCTGAAAACATGTGCAATGTGTAATGCCTGTGAACCTCCCACTTCCACAAAGGATGTTTTAGGGATGTCCTGTCATGTCCCTTAATTCATTCAAATCATGCTTGATCTTTGGAATTTTGTTGTTGATTGACTTTTGATTTTGGGGGGTTTTGGTTGTTCTTTCCTTTTACATCTGTTGTATATAATGGGTTTTTGTGGCTCTGTTTAACTTTGTTCTCCATCAGTTCATGAAGATCTTTACAGGCTTCTCTGTATTTGTCATATCACTTCTCATACATTATATTCATTATATTAATATACCACAATTTATTTAACCATTTATCAATGCAGTGGTTACTATACTTTAATTCTTTGCTACCACAAAATGCTGTTATAAATGGGGTATAAGCCCAGTAATGAAACCACTGGTTCAAAGGGTATGAACATTTTAGCAATTTTATTTTCATAGTTCCAAATTGCTTTGCAAAAGAGTTGTACTATTTTGCATCTCCACCAACAATGTATTAGTGTGCCTATCATATAACTCTTCCAACATTGATTACTGCCATTTTTGCCAATTTGCAGGTTGTGAGGTGAAATTCAAGGGTTGTTTTGATTTACATTTCCCTTAGTGATTTAGAGTATTCTTTCATATGGTTGTAAATATGTTGCAGCTCTGGTTGGAGATCTTTTTGTTCATATCCTTTGACCAGTTATATATTGAGGCATAGTTATCAATCATATGTATGTTTATTTTTTATATATTTGGATACCAAACTTTTACCAGAGAAATGTGATACTAAAATACTATTTCCCATTTCACCACTTCCCTTCGTATTCAAAGTGAATTGATGTTGTTTATGAAGAAGATTTTTAATTTTATGTAATTAAATTTATGTAATTGGGCTAGATGTAATTAAATGGGCTACGTGTAATTAAAGTTATCAATTTTATCTTTTAAATTTGCATTTATCTTTTGTTTAGTTAAGAATAAACCCCTATGCCCATCAATTGGGGAATGACTGAACAAGTTGTGGTATATGATTGTGATGGAATACTATTGTACTATAAGAAATGACAGGGCAGCTAGGTGGCACAGTGGATTAAAGCACTGGCCCTGAATTCAGGAGCACCTGAGTTCAAATCAGGCCTCTGACACTTGACACTTACTAGCTATATGACCCTGGGCAATTCACTTAACCCTCATTGCTCAGCAAAAAAGAGAAAGAAAGAAAGAAAGAAAGAAAGAAAGAAAGAAAGAAAGAAAGAAAGAAAGAAAGGAAGGAAGGAAGGAAGGAAGGAAGGAAGGAAGGAAGGAAGGAAGGAAGGAAGGAAGGAAGGAAGGAAGGAAGGAAGGAAGGAAGGAAGGAAGGAAGGAAGGAAGGAAGAAAGAAAAGGAAAGAAATGACAAGAAGGATTCTCTCATAAAAACCTGAAAGGACTTATATGAACTGATGCAAAGTGGAATGAGCAGGACCATTGTACAAGTAACAGCTATATTGTATGACCAGCTGTGAATGACAGCTACTCTCAGCAATACAATGAATGATCCAAAACAATTCTAAAGGGCTTCTGATGAAAAAATGTTATCCATCTCCAAAGAACTGATGTTCCAAGAATACTTTTTAAAACCTTTTTCAATTTTTATTTTTTGTCAGCATTTTTCCACAATGTGACTGATATGGAAATATGTTTTGCATAACTGCACCTGTATAACCTATATCAGCTTGCTTGCCTTCTCAATGAGGAGGTGAGGGAGGGAGGCAGGGAGAGAATTTGGAACTCAAAATTAAAAAAAAAATTGTTAAAATTATTGTTATATTTAATTAGGAAAAATTAAATATTAAATAAATATATTGTAAAAGAAAAAATACATCCCCTAATAGTTTTAGAAAATTCTGGGAAAACTTGTAATACAAAGTGAAGTGAGCCAAACCATAAAAACAATGTACATAGTAACAATATTGTAATGATAATCAACTGTGAAAGACCTAGAAATTCTGATCAATACAATGATTCATGACAATTCTAAAGGATTCATGATATTTTTTCTTTATTTATTTTTCCTGCTTTTTCCCCTTAAAATGATTAATGTAGAAATATGTTTTATATGACTTCATATGTTTAATGGGTATTGTATTTCCTGCAATAGGTGGAGGTGGAGGGAGAGAGAGGATTTGAAATGGAAAGTAAAGCTAAAAAATTAATAATAAAAGAATACATTAGCTATTTCATAGCCATGGGAGGGATTGATCTGTTTTTCCTATTTTTAATAGCGTAATCTTTAATATTAAGGTTGTATATCCATCCAGAATATATTGTGCTTTTTCATGGCACTGGAAAGAGGGAGGGGAGACCAAGATGTGGTGTTTGATTTTCTTGTAAGTTTGTGTATTTAGCTAGTGTAGCCTCACTACCAGCAACAATGGTGGCAGTTGGGAGGGGTGCTGGGTGGACATCAGCTCTTTCTTAATACCTTCTTTTGGGTTTTTGGTATCTAAACTATGGAGACAACCAGAATCACAACTTCAGTTACTTTATTGTTGACACATATTTTCTGTCTTGGAGAGGTTTGGGAGGTTGTGGGTATCAGAAAAAATTCTAGTCCTCCATCTTAAAGGTCTCATAACCCAGTATTCCTACTTCTAGTATTTAGAATGGGCTAAAGTTGGTTCCAATTAATGCTTATGCTTCAGTGAGAGTTAGTACATTGAATGTCCTAGAGCCAAAGCATCTACTTCCTTGCTGGCACCAGCAGTGTTCTTGGTATGGATGGTCTTTCTCACTAACTACATGTAGTTCAAGGCCTTTCATCAACTCTAAATGTATATTTCTCAAATGTCTTTATGGAATGACTGGTATATTGTGGTCACTTGTGATCTACTGTCAAGGAGAGCAGTGTAATTTACAAACCCAATTGTCATCATTGCTTCCATGTGGGATCCTTTGAGTCTAAGTGTGATAGACTCATTAAGAAATTGAGAATTAGGTAAATATTCTTTTTTCTTGGATGACTTTAATGGTATCCAGGATGATGTATCATCCTTGGATGGATCTTGGATGTATTCATCATCTATCAAGATGATAGATTATTCTCAGAAGATCCAGGATGACCTTTCTTGTAGTTACCTTTTACTTATTACTTTTACTTATCTTGATCCAAGAGATTTTGGAACCAAGACTATGTTCCATTCACTAATGCTTCTAACATTTGTATGACCATTTGTGATTGGCCACAGTTTCCTCCCTCCCCTTGACTATGTGATAGTCCAGGGTTTTCTTCTCTCTTTGATGTTGAAGGTTAGGCTAATAATTTTCTTAAAATCAAAAAAGCTATCCACAAGATTTGATTGCCACAGGGAGCAAAGGAATCAAGGAGCCTAGATGGTTAAATAGTTTCCTGAAGGCCTGAGGTCAAATTTATGTGGCTTCTTGTTCACCTATGGGAATAAAAGACCCATTCTTGTAGAGTTAAAGGACACAATACTTGACAGATTTCCTAAAGACATTAGACTTATCTTACGATGTCAGATGTGTTTTCATATGGAGGCAATTGGGGTCCTATCATTTAAAGCTGAATGCTGTATCCTTGTTGAATATCATAGTAAACTTTTTATTAACTGTCAAATGACTTTATCAGACTGAAAACTACCAGGGAACAGGCATCACCAACCATATCCATCTAATCCACAATTGTAGCAGAAGATGGATCTGTTTCTTTGATTATGTCCTGAGGATGATATACTTGTATCATACTGTCATGACCTCCATTACCTTGGTACTTTAACTTTCCAAAGAGACTTATTTTGTCTTCTTTCTATCTTTTTTCCTTATGTGAGATCCTGCCTTTGAATCTGTATCTGTACAGTGGCTCCCTTTCTTTGTTTCTATGAACAACAGCTCAGAAGATATTTCTGAGAAATCCAACATCAGGACATTCTTTGCTGAAATACTGTAGTTCCCCCATTGGGGCAGCTAGGTGGTACAGTGGATAAAGCACTGTTGGGAGGACCTGAGTTCAAATCTCACTTCAGACATTTACTAGCTGTGTGACCCTGGGCAAGTCACTTAACCCTGATTGCCTCAAACATCTGGGGTCATCTCCAGTTGTCCTGATGAATATCTTGACACTGGACCCAGATGGTGCTGGAGGAGGGAGTGAGGCTGGTGACTTTACACAGCCCTCCCTCACTTAAATCCAATTTGCTGTAAGTCACAGTATCACCACCTGATGTCAGGTTCCTCTTTGAGAATGAAAGACTAACAGCATTAACATTAACATTAAGTCCTGCATTTCTCTTAGTATGTGCCCTACCCTGGCTAACTGTGACTCAAGATCAGTGATACACAGAAACAGCTAAGGGTTGGGCGTACATATGTCTGCTCCATCTGACACCCTATCTGTTTCTTCACATGCTATTGTGGCTCTATAATGGTCTGTAACTAGGGATCACACTAACTATTGAGTCAAAAGGTGTTTCTCTTTTTTGTTGAAATAGCTTATGCCTTCTGTCATCTCACCACCATTTTGAAATATAAATTTAATAATCATCTTTAGTTTTTGTTGCTGTTGTTGTTTTTTGAGGGGCAATGAGGGTTAAGTGACTTGCCCAGGGTCACACAGCTAGTAAGTGTCAAGGGTCTTAAGTCAGATTTGAACTCAGGTCCTCCCGAATCCAGAGCCATTACTTTATCCATTGTACCACCTAGCTGCCCCCAATAATCATCTTTGTAATGTAATTATAGGCTATGTGGCCTTTTTACCCTGCACAAAGGAAATAGTTTTTCCTTTAAGATTCTCTGTCTTACTTTTCTTTTCTGACTGGAGTCTGACAAAACTATATAGTATCTGATACCTAATAACTAACTAATCCAAGTTTTCTATGATTGCTCCCCTAAGGGACATGGTTCCTCTTGTGGCGTTTAAAATTATATGTGGTCGCCTTATTTCTATCCCAAGTTTAGGGAAAATTAGCTGGGGGTTCTAATATATTTGTTACTTATAAATAAGAAGCTTTAGCATCAGTTTGGGGCATTAAGCATTTATTAAAGCATACCAAATATTAGTAAAGAGAGAACACTTGGCTCAGAAAGTTAAGAAGCCTATCTAGCCCAGAGGAGAGATAAGAGCTCAGTCTGGCCTCCTTCCTTCCCCAAGTCCCCCACCACCCGCCTATCTGAGAGCGTGTCTCAGTGTGGAAGCTTCCTCTGGGTCCAGAGGAGAGGAAGCCCTTCCACACTGCTCAAAGCTAATTGGCTAGCATCATTCAAATCTATTGGTTTACTGGACTTGAGGGTGGTCCATGAGCAGATGGTGCTGAGGTCAGAGTTCAGAGAACACACCCTCTGAGGGTCAGACTTTCAGTTAGGTGTGGTTTTAATCCCTATTTCTTACACTGTCCCAACAAAGATTGTTAATTTGGGGTTGTAAAATCTCTCTAGCACAGGAGATATAGCCTTGTCTTACCTACATTTCATTTTCAGTTTTAACTGTGACTTGATTTCTTTTGGGGCATAAATGCCTTCTTTTCTTAGAAGAACTCCCAGTTTTCTAAGAAGCTCCACCTAATCAGAGAGTGGCCTACAATTATACTATCTCCTATTGTCAGTACAAGAGAGATATTTGAGTGATATGGAACATGTAATTCAGAGAGTATTTCCTGAGTGAACTTGCCTGACTTTGTGTTACTATTTATAACTTTGTAATATTCCAAGTCTTTCATAGTCCTTTGAAATATTTCATATTTCTATTTTTATACTCTATTTTTATTCTTAATATTAGGTTTTTATTATTTTAATACCTATATAATAAAAATACATTTCAACCATTTCAGTGCTCATTTTCTAGAGATTGCTCTATGTTCAAAATCATTTTTAAAGCCTAGTAGCTTTAACTTAAGTATTAAACATGCCAAGTAATACCACTGCAATTCAATTAAAAAATCATATGTAATTAACATATAACAAATAAATAAGTAAATCCATGTCATCACAAAAAATAAATTTAAGATCATGAAGGGTAGTAACAATAATTGTTTTCATATACCAGAATTGAGAAAATAATTATGTAACCAGTAGTCAGTAAGTCAAAATACTCGTTCATGTTCATAGACATATAAATATTGTCTCATTAATACAGTAAAACAGTCATTAGCATGAACAAAATATTTTGTATAGCTGTACATTCATGTTGATAGCTAAATGATTATGGTACAGAGAATTATCTCTATAAGATTGAAGAGAACACTTGACAAAATTGAAAATAAACTAAATAAAATGGGAGTGTCCTAGAGTCTAAACTGTAAAAATTATAATTGATAACCAGACTGTGTAAAAAATTAAGTGCCTCTAATTGGTGAAAATAAATGGGAAATTCATTCAATAGAATCAAAATATAGAAAAAATAAAGAAAAATAAAAATTTCAGAGTAGAGAGGGGAAAATACAATTGGAATCAAAACAAAACAAAGAAAAAATAAAGCAAGACACAAATCAAAATAGGATGTAAAATGTCACAATGAAAAAACAGAAATGAATAAACCCAAATATGTTTTAAACAACTGAGAAATAAGGGTCCAAAAAAATGAATCAAAATTTCTTCTAGTCAACATCAACAAAAGTTCAAAACTCAAAACTGGCATTAAAAATTCCACTCACAAGAGAAGATTAAAATGATATTTAAAGAAATCCACAAATCCCAATAATAGTAAGGAAAGCAAAAATAAGAAAGAAAAAGTCTTACAAAATTAATTCCAAAGATTAAGAATGGGTGTCCTACATCTGAGAATTGGGGTAGAGTCCTATCTGTAATAGATTGTGACCCAGTGAAGTATGGTTATAGTGTCATTGAATGTGGCACCATCCCTCAACTATCCCCAGGAGCCATCTCCATTTTTTTCTTTCTCTGTCAGTATCTCTCTCCCTTCTCTCTCTCCCTTCCTTCCTGCATCCCTCTACTTCCCTTGAGGTAGCTAGGTGGCACAGTGGATAGAGTGCTGGACCTGGAGTCAGGAAGACCTTACTAGATGTGTGATCCTAGGCTAGTCACTTAACTTATGTCTGCTTCAGTTTTCTCAATAATAAAATGGGGTTGATTATAGTATCATTCACCTGCCTGAGTAATAGTGAGAATCAAATATTTCAAAGTGTTTGGCACATAGTGGGCACTAAACAAATATTTGTTTCTTCCTTTCCTTTCCTTTCCTTTCCTTTCCTTTCCTTTCCTTTCCTTTCCTTTCCTTTCCTTTCCTTTCCTTTCCTTTCCTTTCCTTTCCTTTCCTTTCCTTTCCTTTCCTTTCCTTCCCTTCCCTTCCCTTCCCTTCCCTTCCCTTCCCCTCTCGCATTCAATGTACATAGTAAATTCTATGAAAAGAGTGGCCCACAGAAAGTCCTAGTATAGTAAGACACACATGCAGGGAATACATAAGTCCAGGGCAACTCACACCTCTAGAATTATATGCTTTGGTGTCTTCTTTTTGTATCAAGAACTGTCCATAAATGTTCCTCAATAAATGTACCTTCTGCCATGCTGAGCTGATCCACAATGTTCCTGATGAAAGGAAAGGAAAGGAAAGGAAAGGAAAGGAAAGGAAAGGAAAGGAAAGGAAAGGAAAGGAAAGGAAAGGAAAGGAAAGGAAAGGAAAGGAAAGGAAAGGAAAGGAAAGGAAAGGAAAGGAAAGGAAAGGAAAGGAAAGGAAAGGAAAGGAAAGGAAAGGAAAGGAAAGGAAAGGAAAGGAAAGGAAAGGAAAGGAAAGGAAAGGAAAGGAAAGGAAAGGAAAGGAAAGGAAAGGAAAGGAAAGGAAAGGAAAGGAAAGGAAAGGAAAGGAAAGGAAAGGAAAGGAAAGGAAAGGAAAGGAAAGGAAAGGAAAGGAAAGGAAAGGAAAGGAAAGGAAAGGAAAGGAAAGGAAAGGAAAGGAAAGGAAAGGAAAGGAAAGGAAAGGAAAGGAAAGGAAAGGAAAGGAAAGGAAAGGAAAGGAAAGGAAAGGAAAGGAAAGGAAAGGAAAGGAAAGGAAAGGAAAGGAAAGGAAAGGAAAGGAAAGGAAAGGAAAGGAAAGGAAAGGAAAGGAAAGGAAAGGAAAGGAAAGGAAAGGAAAGGAAAGGAAAGGAAAGGAAAGGAAAGGAAAGGAAAGGAAAGGAAAGGAAAGGAAAGGAAAGGAAAGGAAAGGAAAGGAAAGGAAAGGAAAGGAAAGGAAAGGAAAGGAAAGGAAAGGAAAGGAAAGGAAAGGAAAGGAAAGGAAAGGCCATCTGAGCTACTTCTACTTCTATTTTTTTTCTTACACACTATTAACTAGATTTATGCCATGAAAACCATTATAATATCTATAACTTCTAGCTTCAGGCTTAGCTTGATACCTTCAACTGAAGTAGTGTTATGTTGTCTTAATTTTTAGCAGTATTGTCAGATGCCTTCAACAAAGATGAAAATGACATAAGATCAGCTAATGCACTGACGGTAAATTATTTAACTTGAAAAGGCTATAAGCCAAGACTAAAGTGGAGGGAAAATCGGTGCTCAACAAGAAAACAGAGATTCTCCACTAGCCAGCACTATACCTTCATACATGGAACCATCAATTACAGCAAATGTAGAAATTTTGAATGTTGTGGATAAGTTCACTTATTTTGGCAATATACATTCCAGGAATGTACACATCATTATCATGATGGTGGTGGTGGTGGTGGTGGTGATGATGATGATGATTAGTATTTGAAAAGTGTGGAAAGAAGAGGTATTATACTGCCTACCAAACTGAAGGTCTACAGAGCCATTGTGCTGACCTTATTGTTGTATGCCTGTGAAACTTGGACAGTCTACTAATGTCATACCGGAACACCAAATTGCCTCCATTTTAATTGTTTTAGGAAGATTCAAGATTAGTTGGTAAGATAAGGTACTGAATATTAAGGTCCTTTCTTGAGCTGAACTGCCAAGCATTCACACTCTGCTGTGGAGAATCCAGTTCTAATGGGTTGGCCTCATTGAATGCTAAATGTACACTTGCCTAAAAGACTATTTTATGGAGAATTCACACAAGACAAACCCTCAAACAGATGTCAGAGGAAGCAATAAAAGGATCCTCTCAAGTTCTCTCTAAAGAACTTTGGAATCAATTGTGGGACATTAGAGACACTGGCACAGGAATGTCCAGCATGACATTCCTACATCAAAGAAGGTGCTGTGCTCTACAAGCAAAGCAAAATTACAGTAGCTCAAAAGAAACAAATTTTGAAATATCTCCATTCCAAAAGGACTATTTGTGCCTAGCCTGTGGTAGAGCTTTCTGAGTTCTAATCAGACCACATTGTACATTGACCCTGACAAAGTAATGTCATTTTATTCTTTTTTTAGTATGAATGATGACAACAACAAATAGTCTCTTAGAAAAAGGCAAGAAGTTTTATCCTCAGGTTGCCAAAATCACTAAATATTCTTCTTTGCAGGATTTTTCCTTCTTCTCTCTACATCATATGGCAATGCAAGGAAATATTTATTTTCTTTTTTTTCTTCCTCCTCCTTTCTCATTAAAAATCCCTATAGAGAGCATAATATACATGGTGTTTCAAAACTCTTATTGCAGTTTTAAATTATACAGAACCACAGAATTTGAAAATTGTAAGAAATGGGTGACATTTAGCCCAACCATAAATGAGAGAAATCACCACTATAACATACTGGATGAATCATCCCCCTTTGCTTGAAGTCTTTCCAGGAGGGGAGAACCACAACCTATTCTACTTGTAGGAAGATTATTCCTGAAAAAAGTCAAAATTGGCCTCTTTTCAAATTCGACAAATTGCTTCCAGTTTTGCCCCCCTGGGACCAAATAGAACAAGTCTAATTCATGCTCCACATGACAACCATTCAAATACTTGAAGATGGTTATCATGTCCTCCCAAATCTTTTCTCAAGGATAAACATATCTAATTCTTACAACTGATACTCATGTGACATAGGCTAAAGGTCTTAGACAGTCATGGGGCCCCAAACTGAACAAAATGGTCCAAATGAATTCAGGAGCAGAGCATAGCAGAGGCCCTTCTTAATGAAGCCCAAGTTTGAATTAACTTTTTGCCTTCCACATCATATTGCTGAATCATTGAACATGTGGTTAACTAAAACTCTCAAACATAACTCCCCCATATTACATTTACAAAGATGACATTTTTTGTCCCCAAGTGCACACATTTTACATTTATTGTCATTGAATTTCATTTTATTAAATTCAGTGCAATGCTTTAGTTTCTCAATATCCTTTTGAATCTAGACTTGATCATTTACTGTATCAACTATCCCTCATAGTATTATGTCATATATAAAATAACACAACATATTATATATTCTTTGTCCAAGTAACTAATGAAAAATGTTAACTATCACAGGGTCAAGTACAGATCCTGGGGCACTTCACTGGAGATCTTCTACAATGAATGTTTCCATCCAAAAGAAATTTGTTAATGGTCTTTTTGTTATTTTGCTGTTGTTGCTATTTTTGTTGTTAACTCTACAGATTTTATTTCCTTTTTTGTGGGTCATTTCATTACTAATGCCTTCCTTGGTTGCTCTATTTTTTTATACCTTGATTGTATTTCTGTCATCTGGGTAGCTTGCAAAGCAATTCATTCAGGTTGCGTTCTTCTTACAAAACTGCCTCGAATTTCTCTCTTTTACTGAATATCCATTTTTTTGATTTGATGACTAGGCTGAGGTTTACAGAATAGGACATGTTGGGCTTTTATTCTCTTTAGAAGACATTATTCCATTCCCTCCTATAGTTTCTAGTAAGTGAAGAATAATCTTGTGTTAATTGAATTTCTCTTCCTTTATATTTGAAGGTCTTTCTCCTGGTCCCTTGCAGGGTTTGCTTTTGTCATTGAAATTACTATACTAACCACTATTTGCCTTGGAGTTTGTAGCATAAGGTTTTGTTTTGGTTTTCATTTTTCTGGAGGTGATGTGTGGATTCTTTTGACTACCATTTTGTTTTCTGTGTTCAGAAGTTATGGGAAGTTTGCTTGTATCATTTTCTGTATTGCAGTGTTCAGGTTTTTTTACTTGTCCTATTCTCCTAGAAGATCTAAGATTCTTATATGATTTCTACTCATCCCATCAATTTGTTTTCCCTGTACAGAGATTATATTTTCCTTTAACATTATTGTCTTTTAATATTTCAGGACATCTATGAAGACTATGATGATTGCAAATAGATAATCTAGAAAGCCATATTCCCTTCTATTATTAACATCTTCCCTAATGGTTTAAATAAACTTGTACTCAATAACAAATAATAAGCTTAAATTAAATTACATTAAATTAAACAAACTTGTGCTCAAGGTCTTTGAGTTTTCTTCTTCCTGAGATCTTTCATAATTTGTCTTCTTTTTTCTTATATTATCCTGTTAATCACTTTCTGACTCTTTCCTCTTTGATTGTAGTTTACCTGGGGGCTGAGCCTCAAATCTGTACCAGCCTCCTCCCACACTGGGCAATTCACTTTTTGCCAGCAATAGTTTCTGTCCCAAGTGATTTCTGAGGACACAGAACTACCTTCAGCTGGATTGCCCTCTTTAGGCCAGCAGAGTCGTACACATGCACTGTTACCCTGCCCCAATTACCTCTGCACTCTTGTAGCACAGTGCCACTGTCATCCCAGACAGAACAAGATTCTGGCTTTATACTTTTCTATGAAGATGAGGGTGAAACTGAGGGTGAAGGCAGATTTGAGATCTATTGCAAGCCCATAGGTCTGTTTATGTAGCTCTGCCAGAGTGTGATGGCTAGTTGGGGACTGAGTATTGAGTGCATGCATTTAAGATTAGGATTTAATTTTCTTTGTTGTTAATTCATTAGTTTGTTACCTTGTTTACAAAATAACATTGGATTCTTGTGGTCACAACCATGAAGAGAGCTAAACTTGTTTCATTTTTTGTGTATAATTCTTATTTTTCAGAGGTTTGAGAGATTGTAGGGACCAAAGAAAATGTCTAGTCTTCCATCTCATTGGTCAATTGACCCAAAAGTGATGTGATGGTTTAGAAAGAATAATTTTCCTTTGTGTCAGAAGATTAGTCAGCTGTGTATCTCCAGTGGATTTGTATGTGTGTGCACATGTGTACATCCATACTCTGCTTAATTTCTTCTACTTATTTGTAGGATTTGAAGTCATGGAGTTGATTCTCCAGCTGATACAAAATAAGAGACATTAGAAATTCTCATTTCCCTGAGTGGAAATCACCCAAAGCATTATTTTTATGTAACAGACAACCTAACTACTTTTCCTAGTTGTAAATTGATCAGGTGAAGTGTTTAATTTTGCCTCTGGAATCATTTCAAGTCTTTAAGAAATGACACAAAGAACACATTCTATAAAGAACTGGCTTTTCTTCACTTGGAACCTATCATACGAAAGTCTCTGGAAGCAATAACTCAGCTGCTTTAAAATTTTTGTGTTGTTTTGTTCACCAGAATCTAGTGAGTTTTACCAGAACTAATAATTCTCTTAAGTATCTAAAGAAATCTCTTTCTGCTTTTATCCTTCCTGCAGAGCCAATTATCTCTATTTTTAGTGAGGTGGTCTAACTTCTCTCAAGTCAAAGATCCCTCAGAAAACAAAGTTTATATGACTTTTGTGGGGAGGAGAGGATTGATAAACAAAGAGCACAGCTGGGAATTTCTCTGGGATCACTAGGCATTCTTTGGTACTTCTGTTTTGGAGGGACCACAAAGAGTAAATGAAAATCATTAGGCATCTTTTAGAAATTGCACTTTGAGGTTCTGTAGAGATCTGGGGAGCCCTTGAGTTGATATGCATGGTAATAAAGAGGAGAAAAATAATGAAAGCCAGGTGTCTGTGTGCTAACCCAAAAATTGCTTTCACTTACCAACAAATTTGTTGTTATTGTTTTTGAAAAGCACATTACATCCTCTGTGTAGAAATATACCTGAACAACCTATGGACTTGATTGGACCACCACTTAAGAGCTACCTTAAAACCCGATAAAATCTGTCTCTGTTAGAGATCCTATAACTCTGCAGTAACTCATAAGCCACTGCCCAGATCTGTGGGGCAAAAAATTACTTTTTAATGCATACCTGAAAAAAAGTGAAGGAGGAAAGTGTTGGGGAAAAGAGAGAACAAAAATCCCCAAGTTGTGATTTGAATTCTTTGTTTCAGTTAGTTTTTATTTCTATTCACTTTCTATAACAAAAGTTAAAAGTGGGTCACATTTTCTGAAGGTCTAAGGTAAAATTCTACCTCAGGCATATACAAAGTTGTAGTATTCATTAGCTTTTTTTAAATACCTCAAAATTTAAACATATTTGCCAAAACTTTATGAATTTGATTTGAAATTATCCTCAAATTCAAAAAAAGTTGAGATTATAACCACTATATCCAGTCAGAAATATTCAGCCTCTCAAACCACACACTCATTTTTTTTAGTCTGGGAAGTTATTCTGCTAGGTTTTTTATCTTTTTTAAAAAGCCCTTAAAGTTAGTATTAAAAGCCATTGAAATGTGTCTCAATAGCCTAGATACAGTTTTGTATTTTTTCACTCCATATTCGGGCAGTGTATATGGTGGGGGCAAACCCCATCATACATACATACATACATACATACATACATACATACATACATACATAGGTAGTTTTTGCTGAATAAACTTAACATCTACTTCTTTAGTAGCAGTACAGCCAATATGTAAAGTATAATTTTAAAAATCTGTCATGAAATACCAATTTTCATTTCTCATAGAAATAGTTTAAAGAAATGTTTCAAGTAATCAATACACAAACATTTATTAAGCACCTGTCTGGCATTTGGCAAAGACCAAAATGAAAATATTCTTTGCTTTGAAGGAATTTGCAATCTAGCCAAGCAAGAAAACAAATGTAATGCATATATAGAAGGATGGGCAAAATAGATACATTGATTTAAATAGAAAAGCATTTAGTAGATGGGGTGGATTAGAAAAGCCTCATGTAGAAAACCTTGAAGGTGAGGCAGCTAGGTGGCACAGTGGATAAAGCACTGGCCCTGAATTCAGGAGGACTTGAGTTCAGTTCAAATCCAGCCTCAAACACTTGACACTTACTAGCTGTGTGACCCTGGGCAAGTCACTTAACCCTTATTGCCCTGCAAAAAAAAACAAAAACAAAAACAAAACAAAACAAAAAAAAACCCTTGAAGGAAATTAAGAATGATGTCAGGGCAGCTAGGTGGCGCAGTGGATAGAGCACCGGCCCTGGAATCAGGAGTACGTGAGTTCAAATCCAGCCTCAGACATTTAACACTTACTAGCTGTGTGACTCTGGGCAAGTCACTTAACCCCATTGCCTCACTAAAAAAAAAAAAAAAAAAAAAAAAAAAAGAATGATGTCATGAAGAGAGTATAGAGAAAGAAGAGAAATGGGCCCAAGACAGAGCTTTGGGATTTAAGTACAAATAATGTAGTTACTGATACAGTAAAGGACACAGGATTTGCTGATACAGTTAGGAGAAAAACCAAGAGGGAGAAATGTTATGAATAGTTAGGAAAAAGGAGAGGACAGTGAAGAGTGTCAAACACTGAAGACAGGTCAAGAAGGATGAGGATTGAGGGAAAAGGCCTCAAATTTGGCAATTAAGAGATCATTGCCTATTTTGGAATAGCAGTTTCAATTGAGTGATCAAGTTGGGAGTAGAGGATTTAGAAAAGAAAGTAGAAGAAATGAACATAGAGTATTATCAAGGAATTTGGCTGAAAAAGTAGGAAGAGATTTAGGATGACAATTTGCTGGTGTGGCAGTATCTAATGTAAGAGAATCTAATAAAATCTAATAAAAAAGGGGTGCCAGATAACAAGGTGTTAAACTAAGTATAAAAATATGGCCAAATTATCCCTTCATGAGGTATGAATGAGTCCCTTGAATGAATCAGAAATAGAGCTGTGCCATTGAAGATGAATAACAAGTCATTTTTCTGGGCCATCTTTTACAATGAGTCCAGGAAAGAGACTTTAAGTAGATAGGAAGAAGATGCATAGAGCTAGAAAAAACTATAAAAAGATATGTGGCTTAGGGAGAGTAGAAATGTAGGCAGAGGCAACTTTCACAAAAGAGTCCACAATTCTGAGAAAGACTGCTGAGCTACATAAGTAAATTGCATATTGAACATAAACTATGGTCCTGGGCAGCTAGTTGGTGCAGTGGATAAAGCATCAGCCCTGGATTCAGGAAGACCTGAGTTCAAATCTGGCCTCAGACACTTGACAGTAGCTGTGTGACCCTGGGCAAGTTATTGCCCTGAAAAAACAAACACTAAAGATAAATAAATAAATAAATAAATAAACTATGGTGCTGAGTCATCACCTAGGGACCCTACAGTAATCTAACTACCATGTCTTCTTTCTTCAATTGAGTTCTTTTGTGGGATCCTAAAGCTTTTCCCTCTTGGCATGGTGTGGTTATGTTTCTTTGTTTTAAATATTAACTTTGCATCTATAGCATTAAACTTCAGAATTTAGTAATAAGGGTATACATATTAGGAATACAATTGAACTGAGGCAACCATGTAGGAAACATCCCCAGAGAAGAGATAGTAAGAGAATTAACATTAAAATGTTTTGCCAGAAATGCTATCTCTGGTAGGAGGTTATAAACTAACAAAGAAATAAAGAGAATTATGTAGCCTTTGATACTACTTTTTGGAGTAAAGGAGCATTCATACCATGAAATCTATCTTGAAAATGAATCATTACATTCTCCAACTGCTGCTTACCTGTTCATGTATCCTCCAAGTAGCCTTTGCAATGCACAGCTGTTTCTGTCAGCGTGTCAACAGGAAATAACAGGATTGGGTACCCAGCCCCCCATTTTAGAACTATAGCTGCTATGACAGATGGAAAGTTCAAAAATATCAGCCTTTCTAACTACAAAGGGAAATATGTCACATTCTTCTTTTACCTCTTGGACTTCACCTTTGTATGTCCTACAGAGACTATAGTATTCAGTGATCCACCTGAAGAATTTGAAAAACTTAACTGCCAAGTGATTGGTGCTTCAGTGGATTCATACTTCTGTTACCTTACCTGGGTCAACACTCAAAAAACAAGGTAGACATATTTACTACTCTGTCTACCTTGTTTTTTTGAGTGTGTTTGTGTGTGACCCCAAACATATCATTGTTCAGGATTATGGAGTCTTAAAAGAAGAGGAGGGAATTTCATTCAAAGGTCTCTTCATCGTTGATGAGAAGGGGATCCTTCATCAGATCACCATCAAAGACCTTTCTTTGGGCCACTCTGTGAATGAGGCACTATGGCTAGTCCACTCCTTCCATTTCATAGACAAGCATGGAAAAGTATGCTGTAATGGCTAGAAACCCGAGATGAGTAAGGAATAGTTCCCCAAGCATCATTGATCTGCTCTCTGCCCAATATCAAACCCCTGGGAGGCCTGGAGACATACCTAGCTGTTGTTTGGAGGTCAAGAACAAATGAATGCTTGATCATTTCCCCAAGCTTTCAATTTCAAGGCCTTCACAGATTGTGTCAACACCTGTGTTGTATCTGGAGATGTCCTCTCCCCTTGGGGACTAATGGAAATCATTCCTTCCTTTTTCCCTCAGTCAGGGCAACAGCCTGGACCTTGGCTTGAGCCTGCTGTTTCTTCCTACTTCTGAAGACCAAGTGCTGTGTTAACAAAGTCTGTACCATAGTCAGCCTTTGGGTCTCAAGGCCATCTAACATTTTTGCAGTTCTTTAACTTGACCTTAGGCAAACAAAAGTAAATAAATCATTAGGAGGATGGGGAGCAAATAAGAGTGGCTTGCATATTTGTATATATGATCAGATAACCACCAAAATCATTCCCTCTCCCTATCAATTGTGTTGACAATCTGATGAAAAGATTGAGCGAAGACTAGATCTAGGGTACACTTAGAGAGTCTTGGAAAACCTATGAGCCACTCTTTTAACAGAAATTGTAATAGCAGTGGAGAGAATGGGAGGTGATGTCAAGTGAATAAGCCAGAGATAGCTACCATAAGATGCCAAGGAAACAAAGTTTTCCCCTAAATAAAAGAGTATATAAGCAGATGCTATCATTTATATAATACCCCTAGACCTAACAAAGATAAGTCCTTCAAGAAAATTAAAGCTGAGGCAGGACCAGCCTAAGAGGGCTGTTGGGGAATGGATAGACTACTTTGCCTGATAATCATCTCCTCTTCTTTAACCCCTTTTGCCCCATTTATTGCCACTATAAGCTGGCATGTGACATCACCTACTTTTAGTTGTTCAGTTGTTTCAGTTGTATGCATTCTTTCTGCCCCCCTTTGTGAATTTCTTGGCAGATATGGGAGTGGTTTGCCATTTTCTTCTTTAACACTACCTACTACAAGGAAACATTTTGTTACTGTCTTCCCATAAGCCTATAACATCAGTAAAGTATGATCTGTAATTGTTGGTGATGTATGTAGGAGATTTATGGAAAGGAGAGGAGGTTTGGAACAGCTGTTGTAGGAATAGAATAGAGAATTAATGAGAAAGGAGTTGCTTTGTTACAATGAAGGGTCAGTTAACATATGATTAGTGGTCTCCAAAGTGGGGGTCTATGGTCTCACCCCTAAAGGATGAGTGAGTGATCAACCAATTTGGAGAATGGGAAGACAAGTCACATCCTGTTTCATTGTAAAAATCAATCATGAGACTTGTCTCAAACATAATCACACCCCTCCTTATCTTCCAACTTTCTCCAACTCTTGTCTCCTTCCTCTTCTGTGCTGGTATCCAATCTTCCTTGTTGTGAGCCAGGTGTCAGTCCATCAAGGCAGTTAAAGCCTAAACTAAATGCTACTCAGATCAGCTACACACATACTGGGAAAATTCCATGCCATCCCTTATTCCCAGATCACCTTATGATTATGATAGGCACCACTCAAAAAATCATCTCAGTACTTAAATGAGACAAAGTCACAGAATATGATTGAGCATGGATGAATTGTGTTCTAGATCACAGACCCCTTTAGATCATATCTTCATTAAAACTGTGAAGGATACCACCAACCTTCCTGGCACTCCTATGTCATATTCAACTCCTCATTTTAGTCAATAAGCACTTATTAAGCACCTACTACATGTCAGGCACTGTGTTAAGTGCTAGTGATACAAAAGAAGGCAAAAGACAGTGCCTGATTTTGATGAGCTCACTATGTACATTGTGTTGTCTGATGTACTTCTAGAACTTCACTGGGTTGATTGGGGCTGGAGATTGATCCAGGATCCTGTACATCTTAATACAAAACCATCTGCCCACAATTCTTCCCTGGTTCTTCTTCTTGGCTAGCAGTATGACCTTTGATAATTTACTTAATATTTCAGAATAGTCATTGGGAATGGCTTTTCAGAGTAAGGAATCATGGTTCTGTTGTTTTAGTCATGATTTTTAGATTTTCTGTCTTTGACTTGTTTTCTAGGTGAGTTGTTTTTGATAGTATATACTTTACATCTTCTGTTATTTTTAGACTTTTGGTTTTGTTTCAATATTGCTTGTTATCTCATGGAGTGGTTGCTTTCTCTTTGACCCATTCTACCTTTCAGAGTTCAAATCTTGGGTAAAGTTTACCATTGTCTGTTCTAAGCTATGCTATCGAGATTTAATTCTTTCCTCCTTAGCTATCATCTTGTATCTCTTGTTTTATCTCTTCCAGGTACCCTTCTTGTCCTTGTAGCCAGAATATTCTTTTCTCTGAATCTCTACTTGACCTTGTTAGGGAATTACTCTCTTGTTCTGAATTTACCTCTTGAACTTCTCAAAGCATTTCTTCACTGAGCTCAGCATTCTCTTCAGTTTAATCTTATTTCTAGCCTGTTTCTGAATCAGGGCTTTGTGCTTAGGTGGAGAAGACTCTGTTCTACCATATACTCTTGTGGATGGTGAGACCAGAGGCAACCAGAGCCTGGGCTCTGACCTTGTTTCTTAGTCCCTTTCTTTGTTGCTCACACACTTTGCTTTCTGCTACCCTGGATCATCTCTTTTTGGAGTATCTGCAAGATTCTAACAGGCTTTTGTGCAGGGCTGAACTGAGTAGACAGACTTATAGCTATTTCTCTTCAGTTTTCTTTATCATTGTGCTTTCTGGTGTAGTTTTAGAACTTTACTGAGTTGTTTAGAGCCGGAGATTGATCCAGGGTCTTCTAGGTCTTAATGCAGAACAATCTGCCCACAATTCTTCCCTGGTTCTTCTTCTTGGCTAGCAGTATGACTTAGAAAATTTACTTTTTTGTAGCCCTGGTCCAGAAACCAGAGGGTTCTCATATAGGTAAATATATACTTATGAAGAATTCAAAGACCTAGGAACATCTTCGTTCTGTTTCATGCTCTTTAAGTTGATAATTAAAATGTTGAACTTTTTTTCATTTTTTATTTTTATACTGAAATATGTATTGAGTGTGGCAGAACTGGGGGCTGACCACATTTTTTCTATGACTTTCTATTTGCTCTTATTAGGGGAGAAAAGGCTAAGAATTGGTTCAGTGGTCATGTAAAAATGTAATTGTAAATCAAGATATTTTAGTCTGAATATTAATAATGTGTGGTTACAAGTGACTGTAATATTTTGTATAATCACTTTGTTTCCTCATTAAACTGAAATTCCCCATGTTTGCTTCTTTACCAAGTCCTGAGAAAATGCTTTATCTGTTTCTGGACAGCTATGAGAGAGAAGAGGCTTTAAGAAGCTTCCTCTGCAGGGAGTGTAAATCTAAGCAAAATTGGAAGCAAACAATACCCATTTCCTCTTGTACCCCCAAAACCAATTCAATAGGGCCTACCACAGGGTGAGAACAAGGAGGCGCACCTGCACATTTATCTGGAGGTTAGAATCTGCAATGAGGAGTGAATTACTAGTAAATTATGCACGATGATTTCTGTTTGAAAGTGACTGCGTCTGTGCCACCTGTTGATGACATGATTGGAGCATTAGTCCTTGCTCAGCCTCTGCACTATTGATAACTCTGCTTAACATCACCACAGGGGAGGCTTTGTTAGATGCTGCAATCACTTTGCCTGAGCAATGGTGTACATTGGCTCCCCTGTTCTGCCCCTCCTCCTCCCCTTTTTTTCTAACATTAGCACATTTAAATGGGCCACCAGTGAAGCTATTCACAGAGAACATGCAACTGGGGCTTCTGGGTGGCCTAGGGCTGAGCTGAGAATTCTTGTTAATGGACTGCAAAGTCTTAGCCTATTGAGGTACATGAACTCAATGACCAAAGAAAAGTGAGACAAAGATGTCCCTCATAGGAACATGTAGGTCAAAAGTGGACAAAAGCAGACATGAACCAGTCAAAGATATGTGATTACTGAACTGAAAAGGGAACACCTATCACTGTGGGAGAGCTACTCTGACTGAATTGACAGAAATCTTTAAAATACCCATACACCCTGAGAATGAGGCATTTACCAGAATTTCAAGGGAGGGGGGGAAGAGAAGACATGAAGTTATTTTAAAATTAGCTTGATGTTTTTCTTTCCTCTTGTCTTTACAAAAATTTCATATTTTGCAGTAAAAAGACCCACATGACTAGAATGTAATGAAAAGGTGGAAAGTTTGAATTGCAAAAAGCTAGCTTATTGAAAAGTAAAAGAAAATGCTGTCTATGAGCTCTTTTCTCTGCTAATACAGGACAAATCAGTTGAGCAGGTTAATCCCAAATGCCCTATGCAAAGTAAATGCTTCTTTTGAACCCCTGAGCTTGCAAATTCAAAATCACAATTTTAAAATGATAATAATAAAAGTTTTTCATTTAATTTCCCCCTATAAAAAAGGAAATAAAATAAATCAAAAAACAAATATTTTAAAAGACAAAGGAGAAGATCCAAATAATTAACAAATAGTAAAAGTTTGGCTATAACTTTGGATATAACTCATCAGTAACATGAATAAATTTGATTAGCTCTTTGGTGGTACTTCTCACTTATATATTCTCTAAAATAAATGAATGTAAAGAGACGATTCCAGAAACTAAACAAAATGACTGAATAAATTATGGTACATGAACATAATAGAGTATTACTGTGATATAAAAAATTATAGAATATAATGAATACAGAAGACTTTAAATTTTACTTGATATTTTTTATTTTTACATTACTTACATTTTTATGAACACACACACACACAGACAGACAGACATATATATGTCTATTTGTGTGTGTGTATTCTCCCTCCTTCCTTCTCCCAGAGAGCCCTGATAATAAGGATAAGGATGGGACTTGGGATTTCATTGATATAAAGAACCCTTGGATGTTAAAACTTCTTGTATCAATATATTCTTAAAAGAGTTGCCTGGGATACTAAGACATTAAGTGACTAGTCCAAAGTTACACTGATATATGTGAGAGGAAATATTTGACCCCAGATCTTACTAGTCCTAAGGCTGACTTATATCACATTGCCTCTCTACCTCTTACAATAAATAATCTAAAAGGGAGGAGGGGTAAAGATAGTTAAGCAAAACTAACATATTGAAAAAGTAGGCCAAGCCTACCCATATGATATATAATTATGTTTTATGTACAATACAAAAATATGTAATATATAACATGTTATATAATTGTAATTCTATTATAAAAAATGATGTTACTGCTTAAAATTCATTTGACACACCAATTATTACCACCACAGCAATGAAACTACCAATGAATTGCTTTATAGAGATAGAAAAAAAAATTTAAGAAAATAATAAGAAAATTGTTAAGAAAATAATAACATGGAAGAACAAATGGTCAAAAATGACAAGGGAAATAATAAAGAAAGTATGAAGGAAAGGAGCCTGGCAGTACCAATTCCTAAACTATACTTCAAAAAAAGTAGCAATCATCAACACAATTTGATACTATGTAAAGAATAGAAAAGTCAGTTCAACAAACTTGGCACAAAACATGCAGAAACAAACATAATAGTATGGTGTTTGATAAACCCAAGGACCCCAGAAATTTGACAAAGGACTCACCATTTGACAAATTCTTCTGGGAAAACTAGAAATCAGTCTAGCAACAATTAGGTATAGACCTGTGCAGGGCTTCACACTATATACTCCTTTGACATCAAAAAACAAATTACAGGAGCAAGAAAGAAAGTAATTTTGGGATCTCTGAATAGGTGAAGAGTTCAAGTCCAAACAAGGGATCACAAAAAATAAAATGGACATAAAATTTAAAAGTTTTTGCACAAACAAAACTAATGTAGTTAAAATTATAAGGGGCACAGTTAACTTGGGGGGGGGGGTATTTTCAACAAGTTTCTCTAAAAAGGGTCTAATTTCCAAAGTGTATAAGGAATTATTTCAATTATAATTCAATTATAATGGGCCATTCCCTTCTAGGGAATGAAATAAGCATTTATATAACACCTACTATGTGGCAGACATTGTGTTCGGGGTTTTCTGTGGGGTTTTTTTTAATATTTTCTCATTTTATCTTGAAACACCATACAGGGTAGGTGTTATTACTATCCCCAGTTTACAGTTGAATAAACTAAAGCAAACAGAGGTCAAGTGACTTCCCCAGGTTTATACAGCTAGTAAGTTCTAAGACTATATTTGAACTCAGGTTTTCCTTTTTCCAGACCCAGTGCTTTATCCATTTCTCCACCAATAGTTAATCAAAGATTATTTATAGGCCTTTTTCAAAAATCTAAGTTATTAAACACTAACTGAAAAAAGCTCTATCAATAATAATGAAATACAAATTAAATCAATTCTGAGGATCCACTTTGCTCCCATCAAATTGGCAAAGATAACCAAAAAAAGGAAATGACGATTGTTGAAGAGGCCGTGGGGGAAATAGGTATCTAAATGCACTGTTAGAACTGTGAATTGGGCCAGCCACTCTGGAAATCAGTTTAGAAGTATACCCTAAAGTCACTAAACTGTGCCCCTTTGCCCTGATGATATAGTTTGATAG
Organism: Dromiciops gliroides; assembly: GCF_019393635.1. Taxonomy (NCBI): domain Eukaryota; kingdom Metazoa; phylum Chordata; class Mammalia; order Microbiotheria; family Microbiotheriidae; genus Dromiciops; species Dromiciops gliroides. Next base: position 269,518,268 of record NC_057862.1, on the reverse strand, counting down.
TATGAAAAGGACTTTCCTCACAACAACAATCCTATGAGATAAGCAGTGTAAATACATTTTACAAATCAAATGACCAATAGTGACTAGACCTATACTCCAAAGACATCAAAGAAAAAGGAAAAAGAGCCATGTGTGCAGAAGTAGTGTGCTCCTTTTTGTGTTGACAAATAAATAGAAACCAAAAGGGTATTTACCAGCTGAGGAATAACTGAGCCAATTATGGAATATTAATATAATGGAATGTTTTGTGATTTAAGAATTGGTTAAATGGATGGTTTTAGAGAAACTTAGGAGATTTATATGAACTGAAGAAATACAAAGTAAAGGTATAAGAACCAAGAGAATAACTGATACAATAACAGCAATATTTAAAGACAAACAACTTTGAAAGGCTTAAGAGCTCAAATTAATATACTACAATTTGAAAGGACAGAGAGCTGATTGACTCAAGATGAAGAATCAGAGATGCATTCTTCAACGTGGCCAATTTGCTTTGCTTGACTATCCATATTTGTTTTAATTTTTTTTCTAATTTATGGAAGGGTGGAAAGAAAGAGAAAAAGTGTTTGTTAACTTTTAAAATAGATTAAATTACAAAGAAACAGTCTTGATAGAGCTTTAAATTGGTTCAATCTTTCTGGAAAACAACTTAGAACTATATCCCCAAAGAGAGAAAGATTGAGAGTGGGAATGAAGCTAAGGACAAACAAAAGACTGCAAATGTCAGTTGTGTCCATAGTAGCATGAACCATTCTAGCCACTCTGTATCTGTGCCATGTATCTTATGTATCTTCTGTACAGCTTAGTCTTTCTCTTAGTATCTCAGCATTTTCCTTTCTTTACATAGTTCAAAGTCAAAGTGATGATGTTAGCAATGGCAGCAGCAGTGCTCCATTGTCCTACTACATTATGCAGTCAGAAATGTTGCAACCTTGCAAAATCAGCTTTGGTGCATTTGCAATTATACATCAAAATATAACATGATAAATAATAGCCACAGTAAACATAGAATAATGTAAAGTATTGGTGAATAGACTGATTCAGTGACTACAGGTCTAAATTATAAGTTGAACATATTATATACATGTCAAGTAGTACTTGCATATACATAGAATGCAAGCAATGCATTAGGGAATATTTGTCCCCCAGGTCAGCAACAGCTCCTATCTTCCCATTCATGCACTATCTGCGTCCTTAGGTAAGCTGACGGCAGTGTATGTATCACAAGGTTTTACAAGGAGTAGAGCAAAGAAATAACATCATGGCTAAAGGGAATTTCTTAAGTACCCTATGAATGGGAGAAAAAGACTTCCAGGAACCATGAACTGTGATTTACCCCTTTGCCACATGTTCACTTTAAAAAAGAGCCTACTTTTCATTTTAATCTGTTTATACTTGTGGGAAAATATGTGACATGTTTTGGGAAAGTTTAATGCCAACTGTTACTATTATAAATATCCTCTTTCTAAAGACTATTTACACCTGTCTGACCAAATGATTCTCAAGTGACAATATTGGTGGAAAACACAACTAGTGAGGACTTGAGCTGATGACATTAGAAAATAACCCCTTATGTCTCAGATGTGTCCCCATCCCCATCCCCCCAGAGCCCAATGGAAAGCTGTATCTAAACCAGTTCTAGGGATCTGACTCATCAGAAGGATAAGGACCCTCAGAGTTAATATGGACTACAAAAACTGCTAATCTGATTTTTAAAAAGAGAGGAAAACCAAATTTCAAATATTAAGAATGAAAAAGGAGGATTCACATCAAATTTAGAGGAAATAAAATAAATTATTAGAAACTAATACTTTATTATTATTATAGACCTTTGACTTATCAGACTTATGAATAGGCAAATAATTTATGAATAAACAAGAAGTAGAGAACAGATTATATTAAATTAAAAAGAGGTTGCACAAATAAAACAAATGTAGCCAAAATCAGAAGGAAAGCAAAAAATTGGGGGGGGGGGAGATTTTATAAACAGTTTATCAGATAAAGGTCTCATATCACAAACATATAAACAACTTTGTCAAATATATAAAAATATGAGTCATTCCCCAATTGATAAATGATCAAAGAATATGAATAGGCAGTTTTTAGATAACTTTTTTTTCATTATAGTCATATGAAAAAGTATTCTAAATCAGTATTGATTATAGAAATGCAAATTAAAACAACCTTGGGATATCATTTTACATCTATAAGATTGCCTAAAATGATTTAAGGGGAAAGTGACAAGTGCTGGAGGGGATGTGGAAAAAATTGGGACACTAATTCATTTTTGGTGGAATTATGAAATGATCCAACCATTTTGGAAGGCAATATGGAATTATGGCCAGAATTATTAAACTACCTATATCCTTTAACCCAGCAATATGCTAATACTAGGTCTATTTCCAAAGATAATTGTGGGGAGGGAGAACCTATCTGTTCTAAAATATTTATACCAGCCCTTTTTGGTGGCAAAGAAGTGGAAGTTGAGGGGATGACCATCAACTGGGGAATAGATGAACAAGTTGTAGTATATGATTGTGATGGAATACTACTATGCTATAAGAAATGATGAGCTCCATGATCTTAGAAAAACATAGTGTCTGAGGCCGGATCTGAACTCAGGTACTCCTGAATCCAGGGCCGGTGCTTTATCCACTGCGCCACCTAGCTGCCCCGCAATATTGTTTTAAGAACAACTTTGAGTGAATGTCATTTCCACTATTGTAAATTCCCAAATTAACTACAAAGGACATATGAAGGAAGACACTATCTCCATCCAGAGAAAAAACTTATAAATAGAAGTATATATAGAATGATATACACACGTGCACACACACATACAGCAGTAGCCATCGGGGAAGAGGGAGTGCAGAGAGGGAAGAAAAAAAAAAGACATTTACATGATAATTTTATTATATATTTAAAAGGAATTGCAAGTTTTACATAATAGATTTGCAGTTTCATGTGCAATCATCTCTTTTTATTATACCATATTATAGAAATGCTTGTTTTAATCCATAAATTTAAATTTTTTTTAAATAATTTTTTTAAGAAGAAACTATTTTGCCCAAGAAAAGTGATCATGAGTTAGCTAGGTGACATAAGAATAGAGATGTGAGCCTGGAGTAAGGAACACCTGAGTTAAAATCTGGCTTCAGACATTTAATAGCTGGGTGACCATGGGCAAGTCACTTAGCCATTCTTTGCATCAATTTTCTCAACTATAAATAAAATGGGGGTGATAATAACTCCTACCTTCCAAAGTTGTTGTAAAGATCAAATTAAATATTTGTAAAGCATTTAGTACAGTGTCTGGCAGAGAATAACACTTAATAAATCTGTGTTTCTTTCCCTAATTAAAGAAATGGCTGAATATTTACAAAATTATAAAAACCCAGATTAACAATTAAATTGTCTCTTTCTAATAGAGAATTTAAATACTCAATCAAAGACAAAACAAGTTGAGCAATCCATAAAGAAACTCGAACCTCAAAGAAAAAAGATCCAGATAGATTTACAGGAGAATTTTATTTAAAATTTTAAAGCAATTCTAAATTTATGAGAAATATTTGCTGGGGCAGCTAGGCAGCATAGTGGATAAAGCACTGACCCTGGATTCAGGAGGACCTGGGTTCAAATCCGACCTCAGACGCTTACTAGCTGTGTGACCCTGGGCAAGTCACTTAACCCTCATTGCCCCACAAAAAAAATAATTATTTGCAAAAACAAAGGAATATTAGAGGCCTTTACCATAAAATCAGGAAACAAAAATATCACTTTTGCTGGAATATGGTGGATTACTTTGAGAATCATAAAAATTAAACTAAAAATAACTTCAGCATGCAAGAAGAACAAAAAAAAAACTCCCATAAATCATCAGACTTTGGTATATTTTTGGTATATTTTCAACAAAATAAAGTAAGGACAGATAAAAATCCCTTTAAAATATTCAAAGGTTCATCTTTCAAGATATAGGAACAAACCATACTTTATAGAAATAAAGAGCAATTATTTTCCTGCTCCTATAATTTGTTCATGATGGTACTTTTTATACCTAGATATTTTATAACTACTGACAGGGTAAAAGTGATTGACCAGTTGAAGTGGGGATAAAAACAGGAGATAAAATGGACAGATTTGATTGGCCATAAAGTTGAAAAGTTTTGCACAAAAAATGAATGCTATTAAAATTAGAAGGAAAATTGCTAGCTAGAGGAGGAGTTTTTGCAGCAAACTTCTTTGATAAAGAAAACTGATTTTAAAAAATATATTAGAACAAATGGTATTCCCCAAAACATAAACAACGATTAGGAACAGTCAGTTTTCAAAAGACAAAAATTAAGTTCTGAACAATCATATGAAAAAAATTCTTCAAATCACTACTAATTAGAGAAATGTAAATTAAAACAATCTGAGGCTGTGCCTCACACCTATTAAATTGGAACAGTTGTCAAAGGAAGATACTAACAATCATTGGAGGAAATATGAAAAGACAGGCACACTAATGCAAAATGTTGATGGAGCTATGAATTGGTTCAACCATTGTGGAAAATAATTTAGAACTATACTCCCAAATTTATGCAAAACACTTTTACCTTTTTACTTCTTATTGCCTTCCAGAATGGCAATATTAATTTGAAACCTCTCCTATTATTGGAGAGGGGCAGCTAGGTGGCACAGTGGATAGAGCACCGGCCCTGAAGTCAGGAGTACCTGAGTTCAAATCCGGCCTCAGACACTTAACACTTACTAGCTGTGCGACCCTGGGCAAGTCGCTTAACCCCAATTGCCTCACTAAAAAAAATATTGGAGAATTCTTTTGGGATTGTCTTGGATTATTGTATTGTTGAGAATAGTCAAGTCATTCATAGTTCTTTATCAAACAATATTATAGTATAGTGTTCTTTGGTTCTGCTCACTTCCCAATACATTGTTTCATACATGCCTTTCCAAGCTTTTTTGGAGTCATCCTGTTTGTCATTTCTTACTGCACAGTAATATACCATTACCATCATATACCACAGTTTGTTTAGCTATACTTCCATTGATGGATATGCCTTTGATTTCCAATTTTTAGCCACAAAAAGAGCTGCTATAAATATTTTTGTACAAATACATCTTTTTCTCCTTTTGGGGATGTCTTTGGAATATAAACCTAGTGGTATTGCTGGATCAAAGGGTATGCACAATTCTATGGTCTTTGGGGCATAGTTCCAAATTGCTCTCCAGAATGGTTGAATGAAAAGAACTGATATTGATGGAACAGACTGAAGCATGCTATTTTTAACATTTTTTCAATGTCACAAATATGGTGATTTTTTTCATGATCATATGTGTATAATCCATATCAGATTGTTTGCTGCCTCGGGAAGGGGGGAGGAGAGGGAGGGAAGGAAGGATAGAGTTTGGAATAGAAAAATATAAATAAACTTTTTTAACCTGAAAAAGTGGGGGAGGGGTTTGCTGAGAAGGGAACAGGATGTATATATGTATCTATATAAACACACATAAATATATATGTTGTACATATATGAGTTATTTAGGTCTCATATATATAGTAATTATATTTAAACAAGTTTTTCATATATTATTTATATAAATTGATATGTATATATATTTATAAAATAATTATTTACTTGTATAAAAAAGGAAGAAAACTGCCTGTTTATTAAAAAAAAGATGAAGGATTTAAAATACTAAGTTATATGTACTAGAATATATCTAGGTATATCTAAATGTTATAACATAGAAAATATACATTATATATGCCATATATATGTGGATGTGGATATTATATCTATGTTTGATATATGTATCAAATAAAATTATATATATATATATATATATATAAGTATTCCAGCCTTTCCACAACCCCTCCAACATTGAGTAACCCCATCTTTTTTATCTTTTCTAATATAGGGGTATGAAGTGAAAGCTCAGGATTGTTTTGATTTATATTTCTCTCACCTGTAGTGATTTGAAATACTCTTTCAAATAATTGAAAATAGTGTACGATTCTTTTGAGAACTGTTTGTTTATATCTTTTGGAAACATATATTAGGGAATGGCATTTGGTCTTATATATTTCCATAGGTGGCTATATGTCTTGTATACCAACACCTTATCAGAGATATTTAATATAAAGATTAAAATAGAGGAAGATTAATTTTCTCTTTGAATGGGAGACTTTAAAATCAAAGCTTTCTCACCTGTTAATTCCTCCTCAGGAAGATATTTAAAGGCTAGATTTAAAGTTTAGATAAATCACTTTCCCTAATTTGGGATGGCACTGTTTTATACTGTACATATCCTTCCCTAGGATGTGCTTACTAAAGCAACTGACATATTAAATGTCAAAAAGCCAGGTATCTGGCTTTTTGTTGACTATGGAACTGTTGATTACAATTCTGTCTGGTTTATTCTTTTAGATAGATGTTATTTCTATTCAGATTCTGGACAGGAACAAATGAGATTGGAAAGTCTAGGTAGACCATGAAAAATGTCACTTAAATTTTTGTGTTTATATAAGTATATACATGAGCCTACCAGAACTGAATTCATTCATCTGTAAGGCAAGAAGGATTATTGGGTGGGGGGGAAAGAGGGTATGCCTGGAGATCATAAATTTAAGAGCCAAAATTCTCAGGCTTTTGCCAGTCCTAAACTAACTTGGATTGTGGTCCTTGCTGAAAAAGTACAGAAGTATTCCAGCTTTTAAAAAAATCACTTTAACACTCCAATTTACCACCCATCTGATCAATCAATAAACATTTATTAAGCTCTCTCTATGTGTCAGACACTGTGTTAAATTATGGGAATAAAAAGAAAGTTAAAAACATAGTCTTTGTCCTGTAACTCATATTCTAATGGTGGGAGACAAAATGCAAACTATGTACATACAAGATGGACACACTATAAATAGGAGGTAATCCCAAAGGGAAGGCACTAGAAGAGATAAGGAAAGGTAGTAAAAGACTGCTCTTTCTCATCAAAGAGAAAATCCAGAGAGTCCAGCAAATTGACCCATACAGTAGAGAAGCTGCATCCTATGAAGATCCCAGTGTCAGAGTTACCTGCTCACTTCCCAGGGGCAGTGATGAGCCTGGTCCCATATGATAGCAGCAATAAATATCCTTATCTTAGTCCATAAACCAAGCATTCTGATTTGCCCAACCCAGAAGGAACTAATACTAATGATAATATATTTCAGGAGCTGAGTGACATACTTAGTCCAGGCAAATCATGATCCAACTGAGATACTACAGACTATTAGAAGTAAACCCAACTGAGAGATCTGTACAAAGTAAATACCATGCCCTTTGAAGAGTCAGTTCAACTCTGTAGTGGAGTGACTCATCCATTATTGATGCCATACCCTGAACAAACCATGCAGACTCTCAGGAGGAAAAAAAAAGGATATTTGAGTCTCTATAATTCTATAGTTGTGAGTTGTTTTGGTCATGTTTATTCTCTACATGTGTCACTTACTACCACTGTATTTGAAGTTTGTGTCCCCTCTTCCCACACCCCTCATGGGTTCTGTGCCTATTTATGGGGGGAGTATATACTCCAGGTTGGGGATGCTCTTGCTATGCAATTTAAATAAATTCCTTTTCTAAAGAGCCATCTGAGCCTACCAGCAGATGGTTAAGGGGAAGCATATTGGTGGAGGCTCATGAGCTACAAATTAGGAGATTAGCCACCCAAAAGGTTACCCTAGAAAACTGAAAGTTTTACCAGCTCCCTTCTGAAGACCCAACCTACCACTACCAGTGCATATTGGGGAGTGAACCCACAACGAGTGTTACATATACATTTTATTTTTGTCTCACCAACCAACTTAGAACCATTGTGAATGTCTACGCTAGCATAATATTATGGCTTGTATCATGACTAAAACAATGACATCAATGACCTCTCTAAATCCTGAATGTGCATGTGTACATGGCTGGGGGAGAAAGGTATAGAGGAGAGATTAATCACAACCTAATGAATGTCACTGGGAGAAATATATATATAAAATAAATATATATAAACAAAAATATATATAACAAACATATATATAAAATATATATATATAAACAAAATAAACAAAAATTAAAAAGAGAAAACTTTGCATGGTGATTTTTACTGCTATAGATTGTCTATGTGAGCCACATCAAATAACCAGGCTAAAAAAGATCCAAGTATCCATGGTTCCAAACCAATAAGCATTTATTAAATGTCTAATATGTACAAGGGACAATATAGGTGCTGGGAATATAAACATAATACAAACAAACAAAAAACAATCCTTGCCCTCAAGAAGCTTGTATTCTACTAGGGGAATACAGCCCTTAAACAAACAATATGTGTGTGTATAACATACATATATGTACATGTGTGTATTATATGCATGTGTATATTTGTATATATGTGTATATACACACATGCATACATATATATGTATATTTAAGGAGGAGAGGAAGAGGACTACCAAACAAGAGGAAAAAAGAGTAAACTCAGACCTTTAGAGGAAAAATCAGATATTTTACTTGAAGACGATCTGTGATTAAAGACAGAAAACTAACATCAAGCCAGCAAAAAACCTTAGGCCTAATGTCCTCTTCAAAATCCAACATTAATCATTAAGCCAGAGATTGTCTGTGCTGCTGAAGTTAGTATCTTGATGATCAAGTCATACTGAATAAGGTGAAATGTAGGACAAGGGAAAGAGAACTTTACGATAATACCGTTAGTCTTTAAATTATTGTCATTAAGTAATTTTAAATTACTAACCAATGGTCACAGTGATTTTTGATTGATTGATTGAGTAGTTATAGTGATGTTAGAATTTCAAAATATATATCTGGTCTCTCCAGGAATCCAGCTTCATATAGTTTAGCATTGGAGACAGTGATTGCATCTAAGACTTATTGAAAAATTCACTACTTAAACATGTTATACTTTGCAAGTATGTCACTCTATTTCTATTTCTCTTCTTGGCCTCTTTCAGGGTACTTTTCCCAGCAGGTAACTGAACAACTTTTCTCAGGAGAATTAAAGTGCCATCCTTCTTAATTCTTTAAAACACCTTAAAAATCACCCTCTGTTATACAACTCGATTTGCTCCAGAAATACATATATTTTTTGTAGCCTGCAGAGTAACATACTGTGTCCATTACACATAACAGCTACATAATTTATATCCTATAACCTTTAGGAGGTTGGAGTAGCAGCTTATTCAACTTGATTTAAATTGTATGTAGTACTTTTTAAAGGACAGTTAGGCAGTTAACTGGTCTCAAACTTGGATTATTTTTAAGTTGTGTTAATGTTATATTTGAATACCTACTTACTATTTAATTTATATATTTAAAGTGATGACCATATCACCAAAACATAGCTAAAGCAACACTCATCATTCTATGTAGTACTACTGAAAGTAGCTTAGCTAAAAAAGCTGGTTTTAAGTGTTTGGTCATTCCCCTCTGTTACCCCTGGGCTAAGACAGTTAAGAAATAGGAGGAATAAGGATTACTGCCTTTTCCCATTCATATTTATTTATAGGAGCATTACTCAGAATAAGAAAATTCTCCTTTCACTTTGATTATAGGGCATTTCAGAAAGGAGGATATGCAGTAGAATCAGAGCCAAAGGGAATCAGACACTAGAGAATAGTTGTGTGTTCTCTTTTGTCATTTTAAAAAGATGGTCATGGGGCAGCTAGGTGGCGCAGTGGATGAAGCACCGGCCCTGGATTCAGGAGTTCCTGAGTTCAAATTCGGCCTCAGACACTTGACACTTACTGGCTGTGTGACCTTGGGCAAGTTACTTAACCCCCATTGCCCTGCCAAAAAAAAAAAAAAAAAAAGATGGTCATGGGGCAGCTAGATGGCACACTGGCCCTGGAGTTAGGAGGAACTGAGTTCAAATATCACCTCAGACACTTGACACTTACTAACTGTGAACCCTGGGCAAGTCACTTAACCCCAATTGCCTCACCCCCCAAAAAATAAAAATATGGTTATCCTATTCTGAAGTCATAATCACATAGAGAGGTAAGGAATGAAATATGATTTGTATTGTCCTAAAAAAAAAAACCATCATCCTTTTATAAAGGAGGGGGAGATTAGACTAGATTTCTAAGGTCTCTGAAAAAATTATGCTGGAATAAAATATTAAAGTAATGAAGATTTCATTCAAAAAGAAGGAAAATGGGGGCAGCCAGGTGGTGTAATGGATAAAACACCGGCCCTGGATTCAGGAAGACCTGAATTCAAATCTGGCCTCAGACACTTGACATTTACTAGCTGTGTGACCCTGGGCAAGTCACTTAATCCCCATTGCCCCACAAAAAAAAGAAGGAAAATATATTCATTTCCCCAAGGTAAGACATATTTAGTACTTTAACTTGGAGTAGAAATATGGTCTTTTAGTTCCCAGTTCTTTTCCTCTTTGCAGAAAGAAGGTAGATGGGCAAAGTTAGTGAATGGGGAGAAGAGTTGGGTAAGATTCTATTTTTGCAACTGCTTTACACTGCCAATTTCCTTTATACTTTTTTCTAATGATATGATCAGGATGTGTGACATTTATTGTAGCATGAGATTGTCATCCAACCCACAAACAAAGAAATTCAATGTGTGTCTGCTATGTACTCAACAATGTGCCATGGGGGAATGTGAGGAAATAAAAGAAATTATCCCTACCTTCAACCTTCAAGGAGTTTACAATCTAGTTAGAGGGGGAATGAGAAATATGTTCGCAAAAAATGTAATTCATAATATAAACTGAATTATGTATCAAATGACTGGTATAGATCATAAAAACTATAGGAATTGAAAAAGCTATTAAATAAATAACTATGCTCAGAGAAAGTGGAAAAAGACATAATGAAGAAATATTATTGAACTCCTGAACTCTTTCTATCAAGCCATCAGTTAACAACTATGTCAGCTAAACCATTTCATTTTGGCTTTTTCACTAAATCCCTATGGCCTGTAGAGTGCCTGATAAGCTTCCTGGTTTTTAAATAACTTAGCTATTCTTAGCTTTCTTAGTTTCAGGCATTTTTAATGTGCTTTCAATAATAGTCTAATGTTAAAGTTAGTATCAGCAGCAGCATCCTACTATTATTAATGCTACTACCTCTATTAAATAACATTTTGCAGCTAAAAAAACTGAGGATAGTGAAGGGTTTGGTACATTAGAGCTGAACTCTTCTAGAGTAAAATCAATAGTAATAGTAGCACATAGCAATCTTGCTATATGGCATTGCATCTTGAGAACTGACTAGCCTAATTTGTAGAGGTCTGTTGATCTAGGTCAAAAACAGAGGTGGGAATGGGAGCTACCTCTGAGTTCCCAAAGTTTTAATCTGTTGATTTTGAAAACATTTGTATGTGTTTTAATGAACAGTAAAATAGTAAAAAAAAAATCTGCTAAGTTGCTGCAGGAGAATATTTTTTAATTCTTTTTTACCACAAGTATTTTTTATTTTTCCCTTTTGACCATTCTTTTTTTTTTCAATTTTTAGAAAAAAATTTTTTAAAGTTTTCAATTCTAAATTATATCCCTCCCTACCTTACTCACCCCTCCCAAGATGGTAAACAATCAGATATAGGTTATACATATCCAATTATGTAAAACATTTCCATATTAGTCATTTTGTATAAGAAGACAAAAAAAGTAAAAAAAGAAAGAAAGAAAGAAAGCGAAAATGGCATGCTTCAGTCTGTATTCAATCAATAGAAGTTCTTTCTCTGGAGGCAGATAGTATGCTTCATCATTAGTCCTTTTGTCTTGGATCTTTGTATTGCTGAGAATAGCTAAGTTATTTACAATTCTTCATTGAACAATATTGTTGTTACTGTGTACAATGTTCTCCTGGTTCTGTTCACTTCATTATATATCATTTCATGTAAGTCTTCCAGGTTTTTCTGAAATCATCTTGCTTGTCATTTCTTATAGCATAATAATATTCCATTATAATCATATACCATGGTTTGTTTAGCCATTCCCGAATTGAAGGGCATCTTTTTGATTTCCAATTCTTAGCCACCACAAAAAGAGCTGAGGTAGATAGATAGATACATAGATACATAGATACATACATAGATACATAGATACATAGATAGAGATAGATGTGTATAAGTGAATATAAATGTGTGTGTTTGTACATGTGTACATATGTATGTATGTATACTCATACAAATAGGTCTTTTCCCCTTTTTTAATGTCTTTGGGATATAGACCTAGCAGTGGTATTGCTGGATCAAAGGGTATACACAGATTTGTGGCCCTTTGGAATGTAAACAAACTTTAAAGAGATAAGCTTTGAATTTAACGTATGTTCTTCCAAACAGAGAGTAGGAAAGAAAATGAAAAATCACCAAGTGGCATCATAAGTTTTGCCAAATAGAAAGTTCAGCAATGACTGACTGTTTTTCCAGTCATTTCTTCTTGCATGAGTCTCAGGCTTGTCTCTTGACAATCTTGACTATTGTGTCACCCTTGTGATTGGTCAAATGTCTTAAATCCTACCCACCTTGGTCCATGTTCTAGTCTCTCTCAGAGCTCACCCTCGTGCCTACCTACATATTGCTTCTATCAAAAGTTCTCCTCCAGGTTGAGAAGGTAATGCTGTCTTGTTAAGGTACAATCCTTCTCTAGACAGTGGATCAAAACAAACTGAAGATTTCCATCTTAACCAGTGGGCTTCATCTCTGTTGCGCTAAATCAGCTAGGCAGTGCAGTGGATAAAGCAACTGGCCCTGGATTCAGGAGGACCTGAGTTCAAATCTGGCCCCAGAAACTTGACACTTACTAGCTGTGTGACCCTGGGTAAGTCACTTAACCTTCATTGCCCAGCCAAAAAAAAAAAAGAAAAAATAATAATAAATCCTTTGATAGAGGGACACTATACTTAGTTGCTGAGCTTTTTTGAGGAAATTTTAGTGACTTATCTTTTGACTTACTTTGACTTTTTTCCTCTGCCTTGGATATTCTGGGATATTTGACAACTTGCATGAAATACTTTAAAAATCTTTTTTCCCCTTTAAAAAATCTAGCTATGGAATTTCTTTCTATATGAAGATAGAATCTTGGTTAAAACACTGATAATAACACAGATTTCAGCACTCTTGACAATCTTGTATATTTTATATTATCCAGTATAACAGGATTCAGTTAACAGCAACTTCTTGAGGATGTATTTGCTATCAAAGTGCAAAACTGCATTTAGATATGGAAGTCCATTTTTGGGAGGTTATTATCAAATAATAGAAGAGGGTTATAATTTCTCTCTCTTCTCTCTTTTGCTTTTCTCTACTTTGGACCTAGGAATGAACTCCCCTAATCCCCCAGTGGTCTTAGAAAACAAGAAGTACACTTCAACTACTTCTGTTGTGAATAATCTATTGAAGCCAAAGAGTATTATGCTAGCTCCATCAGTGTTCACACAAAGGTCATATCCTTACATATTTCTTTGAATTTGTGGGGCACATATGGTGTGCCACTTCTATAGAAGGAATATTTTCATTTTAGAATTCAACTTTTGCAACCTTTGGCAACACATAGTATCAATGGCTCTTTGTTGTTTAAAAAAAAAAAGTAAAACTGTAAGCTATCCCCAAGGATATGCAGTGTGTTGCTATAGCAACAGAATCTGCCTCCCAGCCCCAGAAACCATGAATAAAAGATGGTGTTCTAAGGATAGCAGACTAGAAGAGGTTGTTTCAATCCCTCTAATACCTGAAATTTGCTGTTATTTTGTTAAATGTAAAATAAAAATCTTGGGAAAGGGCCCAGCCTGCTAAAAGGATGAGTTTATATATTGCACTTCAGATGTCACAGGGGAAAACACATGCTTTTTGAACTGAGCAAGCTCAGGATAGAGAAACCAGAGGAGATCCAGAGTATTTGATTTATCATTCTTTTCCATTTGGTTTATTGCCTCATCTGAAAGTATTTAATGTCAGGTGAGTTGTTCTGACAAAGAAGAAATGAGAACATTTTGAATTCTGTAGCATCATAGTCTTCTGGCTCTGTATTTTTATATAAATCCATAAAAAGGAAACTGTAATATAAAACAGTGTCCAAATTTGAAGTTATATTGCCTTTTCTCTATCTGGATATATCAATAGCATTCTCTTTTGATTCCTTGATACCTTCTTCCCATAGCCAGCCCACAGGATTTTATTACTTATGCCTGGATCTTAAGGGTTCTTTGTGCTAAAATTATAAGATATTTATGAATGGATTTTGATACTCTGATATTTTGATGGATTTATGATCTCAATGTGGGTGAGTTGGAGAGTTGATAAGAACACTCCTGACAAATTGATTTAATTCCAGCCCAGTAGACTAAATCACAGAATATATGCAATAGAAATAACACACTTACATGAAATATAAATTCTTGTCTACAGTCTGTTACCACTTTATAAGGTATAAAGTTTTTTATCAAAACTGTTGAGATTAGCAGGGCCAGCAAAGAATTAGCATCATCCCTGGTGACCCTTTTAAAAAAGCAAAACACACTTCCTATGGACGAAATTGAAAGTCAAAGCAGAAGATGACTTCAAAGAGTGTGATCTTCACAAGTTAAGAGAAGAGTAAGTCCTGGCCATTAGGAGATTCACTGCAGGGAGGAACCAGGGAGTCTCAGAGAGCCCAACTAAGACACCCACTCTGAAAAAAAAGTGCTGTACCCAGGAGGAGAATTGTGACAAAAGCATGAGAAAGGAAAAAACAACCAGCACAAGTGCTGGAGGGGTGAGTTACCTTAGCTAAATGTGTTAACTAATGTGTGTGTTCCTCTCTACTAGACTACTCTAAGTGTGTATGTATGCACTTTTCTAACTGACACTCTATGTCATTGTGGAGAAGTGAACCCCAGGTTTATGGAGGAAATGTTTTGTTAATATTACTTTTATAAGGGAAAAAATATTACTTTTACAGAATGATACCGTCTCAGTTAATGTTTTTGCTAATTGTGTCTACAGGCTGATAGGTGCTTGCAAACCATTGTTTTAATAGGACAGCCACAAAGAGTGCATTGAACTTGACATGGTTGCTCCCCTGAATGCCCAATCTGTGAGTGTGAGTTGTGCAGTTTGTAAGAATTACTGTGATTTGGGGACCCCATCTTGGCTAAAATTAGAAAGCCTCTGGCACACCCCACAAGGCTCCCTCCACTCTGTTCATGGCGGCTCGGGCCCACCCCCAGTGCCCAGCCAGGGTATGCAAGGAAACCCCATGCCCCAGCCGGCCTTGAACGCCGCCCCTAGGGGTGCCAGCAAATTAGCTTGGGGTGTGTGGGTGGTCAGCCCGGGTTTCCTGTGAAAGAAGGTTTTTTTATTCTTGGGGTAGAGAATAGAGGGGAAGTAGAGAAGGGGACATGGAGAGCAGAGATGAGGAGATGAGAAGAAGAGAGAGAGAGGAGAGTTCACAGTGGCAGGAGAGAAAGTTAAACACGGATGCGCAGGGGGTAGAGGGAGTTAAAGGCAAAGCAGCTGAGTCCAGTGGGTAAGTTCACAGGTTGTATTTCCTGCTTGTCTTTGTTCTTATTTCTAAATTTGTTCCCACATCAATAAACCCTGTATTTTGTGTTTATTTGAAAGGAGGATTTTTAATCTCATTTCTTATCAGTCTAGGAGAAATGATTGGGGAGGGGGCAGTGTGGAAGAGATCCCACATTAAATTTGGTCCTTACAGATTGGTGGCCTGTACGGGGCTTAACGAACCTGGGGGATCTTTAAAAAAAAAAAAACTTACAAGTTAGGGTGCTGTACATCAGAAGCATCAAACTCTTAGCCCATAAAACTCCTGAGTAGAGCCCAAACCAGGTTACAACATAATTGGAAAATGTTTAATAAAAAAAAATACAATACAACATAGATAATGTTAATTTGTGGTTTTCTAAGGCGATATGCAGCCCACCATTTCTATATGAGTTTAACACCTACAATAAATCATTAGTATAAGTACTTTCTTCATTGGTAAAGATTGTAAATACTTTTTCATATCTTCTCATCTTGTGTAATTCTTGTTCATGTCCTGCAAATCCAACACAGGAGCTAATCCAAAATACTGAAACCTTCCATCAAGACCTCTTGACTTTTTATACAAATAGAGTTGTCCATCCATCCTCCTTTACTTTCATTCCTTGACCATCCCAATTAGTTTTCCAGTCTTAGATTTCTCAGATAATACAATACTTCATTGCTAATATACTGCATATAGAGGCAGAATGGAGTAGTGGATAGAATATTGGGCTTAGAGTGAGTAAGATCTAGGTATAATTACTAGTCATATGACTTTTAACTAATGACTATACCTCTGTCTATCCTAAACGACTCCCTAGAATTTATTTATTAAGTCATTGATAGTTTGCAGTGTCTGTTGGTGGGAGAGTTTCCACAATGATAAAATCGCTGTGCATTTGTTTAAAACAATATAATTTACTCACTTCTACCAGAAATCTGTACTTTGGGTGACCCACAACTCTAATTCTTCAGAGAATATGGTGTTACATGACTTAAAACCATACAAAATCACCAGAAGAAAATTATTATTAATATAGAATATTGATAGGGAGCCATGAAGCTATTTAATGAGTTTATGGGAAAGTGAGGTTTTGGTCTTTGTAATTTTATCTTCTGCTGTTGGCTAAAGACACTGCATGGTGTCTCCTACAGAATGAGTGGTGATGAGTTAGTTGGATCAGAATAATATGGAGTAGAGCCACCCTTTTGTGTGTGAGCCTGTACAAAATGTGATGAATTACACAGTTTCTCTTTGTTTTCAAGATCCTTAGAGAAGAACCAATGATGACTTAAGAGTCACTGTCAATCTAATGGTTTTCCACACTACCTCCCAGGAACTAATAGCTGCCATTGGGGTGAGGATACATGGAAGTCTTATGTGTTTTCACCCATGCAAGCTGAGAGGATATCTAGTTCCTAAGTCCTGGTCCCAACCTTGGGAAGACAATGACAGGAGTACACACGCTCTCAAATATACAGCAGTCATAAAGAGCAGAATCACATGGTTTTAATGATGATTATTTCTGAGCTCCATCTTCCTGGAGATAGAAAAGTAGAGTTCATGATTCCAGAATATAGTCTAAAGAGAAAAAGGAAATTCTTGGGTGACACCAGCAAGGGAGGCCCAAATTTGAGAGTTCTCAGATCCTGCCTTATAAGAGGAAAGTTCTTTTTCTCCAGCCCTTTGGAGAAAAAAAGAGGATCATACATATGTATCCCAAAGCTAGAAGATCATAAAAGAACAAAAGGTGGAGTCTTTACCCTCCACTAACATGATTTTGAGATTCCAGCAAGGAGTTGTTTATCAGTCCTAAATGCCTTTTTCTTCTGAGATAGGAAGCCCAAGGTCTGTCCCAAGAATCCAGGAAATTAAAAAAAAAAAGAATAAAAAGCCTAGATGCTGTTCTGGTGTCTAGAGTGAAATGGGACTCACAGGAATTAGGGGAATTTCCACAGAAATTTCATATTCATTTCGCTTCTGAGCAGAATCCAAACCACAGGGTGGTGCTATGAGTCTGCTGCACTGGGGAAAGGAAGGCCTCACTGGAAAGGAAAAGTATAAATTATTTATAGGCTACTTCTTTATGTGTTTTCTGCATTTTTTGTGGAGTGGAAAAAGAGGCTCTCCCATACCTAAAGTGCATTATCTTGAGTTCTTAAACTTTTACCCAAAATCTATATATAAGCTCTGTTCTGAGAATTTTTAAAGTTTTTAAATTTTTAAATACAGGAACCAGAAAAAAAGAGCTAAGGAGAAAATGATTGGGAGCAGAGGGCTAACATCAAGATTGTACTTGATCTATGTGATCCCAGAGCTTGTAGTCTTAAGTCATAGATTATAAAGAAAAAGAAAAACATTTGCACCAGAGAGAAATTTGAGGTCACTAAAAGCATTGAACAATATCCCAACTGCAATTCAGCCCATTTTCCTATTCAATTCCTTGAAAGACACAACAATGGAGATAATTTTATTTGCCAGCCCTCTAATTATTAATATCAAATAAGGCACAAAACTGATTTGCACATACTCACCAAAATCATTTACCAGCATCTTGGAGGATGTCCAGCTCAGAATCCAAGAGGATGAAGGATTCTATTCAGATGTTAAGGTATTCTAGATATTCTTACAGAACCATAACTTGTAAGTTTGGTGCCTAAGAAATGCTACAGTAAAGGTATCCTCAAATCAACTGTGATTAGGGAGAGACCATGACAGTAGTTGCATGGGGAAATCCCAGGGCATTGACCCATTAAGAGGAAATGTTTATGGGACACAAATCCACTGTTGGTGGAGTTGTGAAAAGATTCAACCATTCTGGAGAGTGATTTGGAATTATAATCAAAGGGCTATAGAACTGTGCATACCCTTTCATTCAGCAATAC
Organism: Dromiciops gliroides; assembly: GCF_019393635.1. Classification (NCBI taxonomy): domain Eukaryota; kingdom Metazoa; phylum Chordata; class Mammalia; order Microbiotheria; family Microbiotheriidae; genus Dromiciops; species Dromiciops gliroides. The sequence goes on along the minus strand of NC_057862.1, from coordinate 269,499,858 downwards.
CACTGCTTGGTTTATATCCCAAAGACAACCCCCAAAAAGAGAAAAAGATTTAGTTGTAAAAAATATTCATTGCAGCTCTGTTTGTGGTAGCTAAGAACTGGAAGCTAAACAAACTGTGGTATATGAATTTGATGGAATATTATTGTGCTAAAAGAAGTGACAAACAGGATGATTTCAGAAAGGCCTGGAAAGACTTATATGAACTGATGTATAGTGAAGTGAGCAGAACTAAGAGAACATTGTGCACAGAGAGAGCAAAATTGTTTGATGAAGAGCTGTGAATGACTTAACTATTCTTGGCAATAAAATGATCCAAGACAATCCCAAAGGACTAATGATGAAGTATATTATTCACCTCCAAAGAGAGAACTGATATTGATTGAATATAGACTGAAGAATGTTATTTTTCACTTTCATTTTTTTCTTTTATTTGAGTCATCTTATACAAAATAATTAATATGGTGATGTTTTACATAATTGCACATGTATAACCCACATCTGATGGTTTACTGCCTCAGGGAAGGAACAGGGAAGGGAACAAAAGAGGATAGAGAATTTCCTCCATGATGAAGCACCAGAAGAAGGAATTAAAAGACTAAAATCATACTTATAGAATTCTATACTTGGGGGCAGCTGGGTGGCGCAGTGGATAGAGCACCAGCCCTGGAGTCAGGAGTACCTGGGTTCAAATCTGGCCTCAGACACTTAACACTTACTAGCTGTGTGACCCTGGGCAAGTCACTTAACCCCAACTGCCTCACTAAAAACAAAAACACACACACAAAAAAAGAAGTCTATACTTGGTAAGATGAGGAAAATGAGTGTCAGAGAGATGAAGTAACTTACCAAATATTATATAGCTTATTTGTACAGAATTAGAGCTAGATCTCATTTCTTGATTCTTTGTTTTATATTCTATATTATGCTGCCTCTACATGTTATTTATTCAAAATTCAGAGATAAACATGCATGATTATTAGTTGATATAACAATCACAAAATAATTTATTAAACATGCAACATTAACATTTCTTACTCTCTTAAAATATTTATTATGGTTTACTAGACTAAAAAGACATGAATATCAACTTTGAAATATTTCTAGGGCTTTTCCTTTCCTGGTGTCACTTGGGTTATACATATAGCCCAACATAGCAATGACCCCAAACTCATTTGAAGTTCTCTCTCTTACCAGGCTAAGACTAGCTTGCTCATTCATCCCATCTTGAACAGGCCAGAGTGGTGTTCCCAGAGACAAAGTCTCTGCATTAATACACAAATTCTCGGGGTACAGTGATTAACCATGATGTGAGGGGATATATTCCTACTACTATTACTAGACACTCTAGCTCCTCACCCCCTATCAGTATGCCTCCTATTTATACAAAATAAGTTACAAAGGCAAACTTAGCTCTGATACATTAAGCATTTTCTAAATGATACATAAAAGTGAGGGGGAAATCATAATATTTATTCAGTTAAAGGCAAAAGCAAGAATAATTTAAACATCACGGTCTACCCATAAATTTGAGGCACCCTTTCCAACCACTGAATGTGGTGTTCATGGAGACAAAGTGGATACATATGTACAGAAACCTAGCTGTAAGATGTATGAATGGGAAATTTCATAGGCCCAGGGAAACTTAGGCCTTGGTATCCTTTATTTCTTTAGGAAACAGTCTGCATCACATATCACCTCCTTGGTAAAAAATGCTTCTCTGCTACTTGTTCCTTTCTGGTTCTCACAGTTCTTCTACTGTGCAGGTTGATTTTAGTCATTCTTGGGCTGCTGAAGCACATGGTCACCCTTGGCAGGGATCTGAGAAATTGTTAAGCTCTCCCCCTCAAAAAAAAAAGGAACCACACTGTCTTTCAGCAAAACCTGTCTTTCTACTTCTCTTTTAACTATGTAATAAAGGCAATAAAGTGCAATGCTAACACTCCTGGGGGTGTATGGGGTATTCAAGGAGGACTAGTGCCTCTGGTGTGAGGGCTTGCCAAGCCCTTTTTAGGGATGCTCATTCACCTTTGGTGTCCACCTGTGAGTCTACCAACTCTCACGTGTGGTTCCAAGAAGCTGTAGCATGTACAGCAGCCACACCCCAATAAAACTGTCCCAGCATACAAGCTAAACCAGGTTAAGGGCAATTGACAGGTCTCAAATCAATCAATGAGTTAGGGGGATGTACACCCCAAGCATGTGAAAACTTCCCTCAGTTCCAGTGGCTATGAAGGCAGCTAAAGTGGAGTGCTTGCTTAGAGCTTCGTCAGACAACAAAGACACCAAGGTCATCCACTATGTCTTAGGCCATCACCAGTTGTCTTGACATTTGTCTTGCCACCAGATTTTAATGACTCTGGAAGAGAAAGGGAGACTGACAACTTTGTCCAACTCTGCCTCACTTAAATCCAATTCACACAAAATCAGAATATCACCCCATGATGTCATTAATCCTACACGAAAATGAAGGATGAAGAATAAGAACCCCTCTCTCAATCTGTAGATGGTTCTTGAGGTCATTAAGCCAAGATAGGTGTGATCTTCAAATAGCATAGGATTTTGCTTTTCTTCAATAGTTTTCCAGCTGCCACTTTGTTCTCTTCCTACCAAATAGATCTCTCCACAGCTGCAAAGCCTGTCAGCAATCTAGTAAGAGAATATGTCTGGGAACTATTCAAACATTAACATAATCTTATAAGTTTTAGCTTTGAGCTTGCAAGTCGGTGTTTCAAAGAAGACTCCTTATCTCTTGATTAAAATATGAACAAATCTCTATTGAAGAGGAAAAATTCTTGTCTGCTTTGGGGACTGAAACTCGGGGCAACTTAGTATTTATTAGGTAGCATTTATTAATAGGGAAGGCTTTTAATCAAAAGGACAAAAGTATATAGTTAAGTTGTTTTATGTACAGGTCAAAAATGACCCTGGGTAAAATTGCGAAGTAGGCAAAGTGTTAGTCTGGTCACAGGTTGTGCCAAGCTTCAGTCAGGATAGATCATGAAAAAATTCATACACTGAGAAAACACTTTAGCAACCATGAATTCTTTTATATTCCTTGTTGATTATACTATCATATGCCTAGTGAAATGATCAGTCACCATTAAGATATAATTTATGTTCTTCCTATCTCCTAGAGATAAAAAGTCAATGCAGGGGCAGCTAGGTGGCACAGTGGATAAAGCACTGGCCCTGGATTCAGGAGGACCTAAGTTCAAATTCCACCTCAGACACTTAATACTAGCTGTGCGACCTTGGGCAAGTCACTTAAGCCCCCATTGACCCACCTAAAAAAATTAGTCTTAATTTCAGAGGCAGCTAGGTGGTGCAGTGGATAGAGCACTGGCCCTGAATTCAGGAGGACCTGAGTTCAAATCTGGCCTCAGACACTTGACACTTACTAGCTGTGTGACCCTGGGAAAGTCACTTAACCCCAATTGCCCCACAAAAAAAAAAAAGTCAAAGCATATAATTTCCAGAGTTTTGCTAGTGCTTTATCCTCCAAATATATGGCATAAATTGGGAGTGCTTTTATTAAGCACATATCAGAACCAGTTTCATGCTTTTTGGTGACATCTTTAACAGTAAAATCTGTTTTTTACTTGACCCATAAATCCAAAATTTTCCTGCAATGCTTTCTCAGATAGCACCAATTTCTTCCTTGTATGGCATCTGTCACTGTCTGGCACATACATTCATTGTACAAATTCAACTCCTACCATCATCTTAATAATTAGGTGCCTTCAAATGACTAGAACTTGAGCCTTTCACTATAACTTCCCTATTTCTTGAGTGGTCATATTCTCTTCAGTTTTTCATTAGCTACCAGTTCTTGCTACAGATTCCAAGGTAAAGGACCTTGAGTCAGTGAAACAAGGTTCACATATGTTGTTGGTATGTCTGGTGGAAGCCCCAAACTCTCAGCTATGCTTCCACTTGATTGTAGTCTACTCCCTGTCTATCACATAAAGCTTTCATATTTCAGTATCACCAAAGTTTCAGTGTTATGTGGCAGCCATATTCCTTAGTTTATTAGTGGTTGGTGCTGCCAAAGAACGTCTCTGGCATAGAACATTCTACTTGTCCCTAATCAAAATATGTCAGTGGATTGTGGTTAGTCACTTCAAACCAAATACTACTGCTTGTAAATGGGACATAAATCTAATTGTCTGTTGACTTGTACTGGCAAATACAATAGGCTTCTCATGACCATTCCTCTCTTAGTATAGGACAGTTCCCCAGTCCTTCAGCTGGGAACTATGTCCAGGGCTAAAATCATGCTTGGATCTAAATAGGCCAACATTAATGGATGTATGAGGCAGTTGACTTGAGTTTCTGAGAGGTCATTTATATTTGTCCATCAATTGATCCACAAATGGTTGTGTGAATTTCAGAGAAATTTGGCATTTCTTATTCTTCTGGTAGACTGTTGGACCAGGAATCAAAAAGACCTGAGCTCAAATACTACCTCAGATACTTACTAGCAGTGTGACCATGGGCAAGTAACTTAGCCTTTATCTACCTCAGTTTTCTCGATTTTAAAATGGGGATAATAATAGCACCTACCCAAAATGATTGTCGAGGAGTGAATGAGATAATATTTGTAAAGTGCTTAGTATAATACCAAGCATAGAAACTTTGTAACAAATTATTATTCCTTTTTCTACCCTTTCCATTCTCCATGTGAGATTGTTTAGTGGATTAGCAACAGCAGTGCAGTTCTTAACAAATTTTTATTATTAATGCCAAATCTGAGAGAAACCCTTTGGTCTTGAAGATTCTCCAAATGTGGACAATTCAGGAGCACTTATGTGATCCATTTATTTAACAGACAAAGCAATATTGAGATTCATCTTTTCACAGCTTATGATCAGGTTTACCTAATCAAGCCAATACTTTCTCTAGTATCTCCTCACATTCTTACAAGATTTCCCCCAAAGACATGGAAGACATGAATGTTTGTTAATACTTTCAGGTAGCTTATTCTCACATAATCACAAAAAAATCTCCAAATAATGCCCTAAGACAATTCCTGGAGCAGAAGAACCCACAAAAGGATGATGTAAAACCATTCCAGCCCAAAGATAGTTTAAAAGGTTGGAAGAAAAAGGCTGTTGAACCAGGGTAGGAGTAGAGCCCAGCCACACAGGTCCATGGACACAGATCCAGCACCAGGCAAGCAACACCAGAGAAAGAGACCCCTGGAGCCTCTGAATTGGCTTCAGCAGTGGCTTCTTCTAGAATTAAGCTCACAGTCTAGTGAGAGGGCTGAGCAACTGGCCAGGGGGAGATTACAGGGGTCTCTGCTGATTCTGAGACCAAACTTGGTTGTTTTGCCCTCACTGGGAATCAGGAATCACTCTTGAGTGGCAATGCCCCAGGATGGGGAGAGGCACAGACACCCCTGAAGCTAGCAACCATAATGAGACAGAATTCTGTGTCCAGGTTAAAGAGCAAGCAAACCTGGGGCTATTTACAGACCGGAGCACAGGCCAGGCAAGTGCAGAAGCTGCCTCTCCTTAAATCATAACACCTGGGACCCCCTGAAGCTCAGGACAGTGCACCCTGGAAGCAGTGCCCCACTTTAAAAAGGAGGTAAAAGTGAAGATATATGCTAGCAAAATGACCAGACAGAAAAGGATGTGGACCATAGAAAGTTTCTTTGGTGAAAAGGAAAATCAAAATACACCCTCAGAAGTAGATAACAAAGCCAAAGTTCCTACATCCAAAGCTACCAAGACAAATACGAATTGGTCTCAGGCCATAGAACTACTCAAAAAGGACTTTGAAGATAAAGTAAGAGAGGTAGAGGAAAAAATGGAAAGGGAAATGAGATTGATGCAGGAAAGTCATGAAAAAAAATGTCAACACCCTGAAAAGCCAAATGGAAAAGCTCTCTAAAGAAAATAATTGCTTAAGAATGAACAAGTGGAAGCCAATGACTTTATGAGAAATTAAGACACAATAAAGCAAATCCAAATGAATTTTTTTTTAAAATACAGGGCAGGGGGCAGCTAGGTGGCACAGTGGATAGAGCACTGGCCCTGGAGTCAGGAGTACCTGAGTTCAAATCCGGCCTCAGACACTTAACACTTACTAGCTGTGTGACCCTGGGCAAGTCACTTAACCCCAATTGCCTCACTAAAAAAAAAAAAAAAAATACAGGGCAATGTGAAATATCTCCTTGGAAAAACATCTGACCTGGAAAATAGATCCAGGAGAGATAACTTGAAAATTATTGGACTACCTGAAAACCATGATCAAAAAAAAAAAAAAGATCTTAGATATCATCTTCTAAGAGATTATCAAGGAAGATTGCCCTGATATTTTAGAAGCAGAAGATAAAATAGAAATTGAAAGAATCCATTAATCACCTCCTGAAAGAGATCCCAAAATGAAAACTTCCAGGAATAGTATAGTAAAATTCCAGAACTCTCAGGTCAAGGAGAAAATATTGTAAGAAGCCAGAAAGAAACAATTCCAGTATTGTGGAGCCACAGTCAGGATAACTCAAGATCTAGCAGCTTCTACATTAAAAGATCAGAGGGCATGGAATATGATATTCTGGAAGGCAAAGGAATTGGGATTACAACAAAAAAAAATCACCTACCCAACAAAACTGATTATAATCTTTCAGGAGGAAAAATGGGACTTCAGTGAAAAAATAGGACTTTCAGACATTCATGAAGAAAAGACCTGAACTGAATAGAAAATTTGACTTTCAAATACAAGACCCTAGAGAAGTATAAAAAGATAAACAGGAAAAAGAAATCATGGGGGAGGTTAAAAGGTTAAACTGTTTACATTCCTACATGGTAATATGATACTTCTAACTCATAAGAACTTTCTCAGTATTAGGGCAGCTGGAAGAAATAAATTTAGACAGGGAGCACATATGGGAATTGATTATGAAGGGATGATATCTGTAAAGCATTTATTTTTTTTTTGTGGGAGTGTCAGGGTGGAAGGCATGCCTAAGGTTGAGCAGCTGGTGAGTGGCTTGTGTCTGAGGCCAGATTTGGGCTTGGGTCCTCCTGGGTAAAGGGCAGGTGCTTTGTCTACTGTGTTACCTAGCTGCTCCATGATGACATCTTTAAAATAAAATTAAGGGGTAGGAGAATTGCACTGGGAGAAAGGGAAAGGGAAAGATCAAATGGGGTAAAGTCTCTCACATAAAAGAAGCAAGAAAAAGCTAATAGAGTGGAGGGGAAGATGGGGGAGGAGTGGGGGCGTGAATGAGCCTTACTCTCATCAGAATTGTCTCAAAGAGGGAATAACATACACACTCAAGTAGGTATAGTAATATATCTTGCCCTGCAGGGAAGTGGGAGGGGAAAGGGATAAGGGGGGAGGGGTGAATGAAGGGAGGGTAGATTGAGTGAGGGGCAGTCAGAAGCAAAACACTTTTGAGGATGGAACAGGTAAAAGAAGATAGAAAATAGAATAAATATCATGGGGTGCAGATAGGATGGAAGGAAACACAGCAATAGGAACTGGGGGAAAATTTTTTTTGTTTTGTTTTTTGGGTTTTGGGGGGGGGGTTGCGGGGCAATGGGGGTTAAGTGACTTGTCCAGGGTCACACAGCTAGTAAGTGTTAAGTGTCTGAGGCTGGATTTGAACTCAGGTACTTCTGAATCCAGGGCCAGCACTTTAACCACTGCACCATCTAGCTGCCCCTTGGGGGGAAATTTGAAGCACAGGTAAGAGTAAAGTAAGATGATGATGATGGTACTTTGCTGGGCTATTGTGAAGAAATATTTTTGTCAGGTATAAGGTACTATATAAATGTTAGCTATTATTTTTGTTGCAATAATCAACTTCATGGGTGTTTTGCAAGGAAATCTCCCTTTAAAGTACTATATAAATGTAGTTTACTATTAAAAAATGAGCAGAATGCTATCAGAAAAACCTGGAAAGACTTACATGAGCTGATGCAAAGTGAAATGTAGTGTATACAAAATAACAGCACTATTGTAAGATTATCTGCTGGGAAAGACAGTTATATTCAGCAGTACAATGATCCAAGATGACTCTGAAGGACTTATGAAAAATGCAATCTATCTACATAGAAAGAACTGAAGGTATTTGAACAGATGGAGGTATATTTTGTTGTTGCTGTTAGTTCCTTTTTCTAAAGTTTTTTTGCCTGTTATGTTTTGCATGTCTGCACATGTATAACTTATATTGAATTTCTTAAGTTCTTAAGGGAGGATAGGGAGGAAAGAAGAGAATTTGGAATACAAAGGGTCTGGGTTTGGGGGGGGGGTTGTTGGTTTTGCTTTTGGGGGCAGGGCAAAGAGGGTTAATTGACTTTCCCAGGGTCATACAGCTATTAAGTATCAAGTGTCTGAGGCCAGATTTGAACTCAGGTCCTCCTGAATTCAGGGCCAGTGCTCTATCCACTGAACCTCCTAGCTGCCCCCAGAACACATAGTTTTAAAAATTGATGTTACAATTTGTTTTTACATGTAAGGTGGGGGAAACTATAAATAAATAAATAGCCACATCCATCCAGGAAGATGAAAGCCACCTTCTTTCCTCCATTGACCATAGATTCTAATAATATTCATCACATAAATTCAAAACTGAAAATCACTGGCTGCCTATGCTGTCCATTTATGGTTCTAAGCCTGACCCTGAGGAGTTGGAGGTATCTCTTCTAATGCTATGCCTCATGGGTTCTCATTAGTATGTTATTCCCCCATGATTGTCCATTGACATCGGTCAGCAAGCAAAACAGTTTTTAAAATAGGTATTAACTATGATGTTATAGTTGACACAAGACAACTATACAAAAGTACCAGACTTGCTCTCCCACAGAGAGTCCAAGAGAAAATGAGCTCAAGCTTAGAGTACATATAGCAAAAGGGGTAACTCATAGCTCTTGGGCATCCTTTTGCTGGAGTCCTCAAAATGTTCTCCTTAAATATGGCATAAACTGGGTTGGCTCTTTGTAAAGGCCTTGAGGCTGCCTTTCCTCATCCAGATTATCCTTAGTTCTTGATACAGACATTACTATCAACTACTTCTGGCTAAAGAACATTGACAAAAAAGAAGTCCAAATCATCCAGTTTTCCTAAGTTTGGTAGGTCTTTGTCCAGTTGGGAGTAGGGAAGGAGACCAAAGCAAAGACTAATACATTCTCCTTCTTGCCAGTAGATTCCTTCTCAAGGATATCTCTATGTCTGTCTGACTTTCTGTCTCTCTCTCTGTCTCTCTCTGTCTCTGTCTATCTCCTACTAGACACTTGAATCTCCTGGGTTCTAAAGATTCATAGAGTGTGACCAAGTCCCTCATCCAATATAAACAGACTTCCTGTCAAGTCTAATTGAAATATTTTTTGATTGATTAATGTCTAGGCCTTGTTTATACCTAGTTCATACTTTTAATTGATTCTATTGAGATATGTTCTCACCTGACAAAGGTATCAAGGCATAGAAGCTTGTTAGTTATTCTAAGTAGTGTGGGGGTAATTACCTAGGTTGATTCCCAATCCCCTTTACACTACTTTTAAGTAATATTTTTTTTTGTTAAAGGTTTGATAGTCTATGAATGTCTCCTTTAATTCCAATCCAATCACTAGACTTACCTGAGTCAAACTTGACTCAAGAAAGAAACCTTAGAAGGAAAATCACTAGCAGCTGAAGGGGTAAATCAGAACAAATCAGAGAGAAGGTCCTGGAAGACAAGGAGAGATAATTAATATCCTTGGTGTTCAGATATTCCATTTATCCAAATACATTCCTTTGCTTCCTGAATCTGGGGACTCTTGATCTCAATAAAATCCAGACAGTACCTGAAACCTTGAAAAGTGGGTTGCTGTTGATCTTATGCTTTCACATGCTTATAAATTCTTACCCTTTATTGTCTTATCCTGAAGGGTTTGCTAACTACATCCCTGTCTACTACTTGTCAACAAATGTATTCACTCATCTTGTTGGGTTACCTTAGCCTATCCTAGAACTTCCCTGCCTCTTCCCTTCACTCTGATACTTTTTCTCCTCCATCCTAGCCTACCACCACCCCTTCCCTTCAAGACATAGCTAGCTACCACTTAAGCCCCATAATTACCAAACATTATTATACCTACACTAAATGACTGTGTGGCTGCATTGTATCAATAACATCTGCTGCCCGAATATTTCCATCTGCCTTGTCTAGAAATTTCTGGATTCTCAACTGATCAAACCAATTAACATGGCTCATTTTGAGCAAAAAAGAAAATTAGAGAAGCCAAAAGATCATGGTGATGATGATGATAACAATAATAGCATTTATGTAGCTCCTATTATGTCAGACACTTTGCTATGAACTATATGTGTGTGTATGTATATGTATGTGTGTATGTATATATATGTGTGTGTGTGTGTGTATATCTAGATAGATAGATAGATAGATAGATAGATATACACACACACACATATACATATAAATATAACTTAATTCTAGTTCTAATTCTGCCAGTAGCTTACTATGTGACATCTGTAACCTTTGAAAACTCACCTCTTTGTAAAGTTAGGGAATTATTTTCTAACGTTTATTCCACTTCTGACACATGATCCATCTGAACACTAATTCTGGAGTTGGTATCATGCAGTAAAGAAAGACTAGGATCATATGACTGAGAGTAGAGGTCCTGGGTTCAGGGCCTAGCTTTTCTACTTACCGTATGATATTGGTCCTGAGCTTTTTTGTGTAACATCAATCCCTTCATCAATTTGGTGAATGCTCTGGACCCTTTCTCAAAACAATATTTCTAAATGCATAAAATAAAATATGGAGGATTATAAAGGAAACCAATTATATTGAAATATAGTTATCAAAACATATTTTTAAGTTCGTGGTCCAGATACTAAGAATCCCTTAAATTAATTAAGTTGAATCACCTCACTTTACAAATGAATAAACTGAATGAACCTCTGGTTCTCATAGCTTTCACCATTAAGCCTTCAAGGATAGGTTCCATCATCTAGGCAAGAAAAATATAAGAATTCCTCTGTCTGTGATTTAGCATGACAACTACTCTGTTTCTTAACTAATTAGACCAACTATATACTAGTCTGGGTAGCTTGGCTCTTATGATCAAGCTCTTGCCTTAAAATTCCATTCTAATAACTAGGCCCCTGTTTTATCATTGCTATGCTTCAATCAATTATTCTAGGTCTGGTTTAGGGTACTGTGGGAATTTATTGTGATTTGGGGATTCTGCCTTTGGGCTGAGAATAAAAAGCCCTAGGCCCTCAGAGGTTTTTTCTGTGTAAGAGGGGCTGGGGCCCCTCTCCCTCTGCTTCAGCAGAGCTGAAAAGCTCCGTGGGCCTTAAGAAATCCCAGCCAGGTGGATGGAGATCCTGGGCTTGGCATGTGCGGGGGCACAGGGAGCCTGAGGTTTGAGGGGAGAGAAGGAAGATATATACTGGGTAGTTAAACAGTGAGGGAGATTGGACAGAGAGAAAGGACAAACAGAAGGAGGCTGCTACAAGGATGCTAAGGAGACTGAGGCTACGTAAAGAGAGGGACTGGCAAAGACAGAGATAAAGCTAAGGAGAAGGTAGAGATGCTGGGAGGTCACTGGAGGAAGGACAGAAAGAGGACAGACAGAAAGGGGGATGCTGGAGGACTAGGAGGACGCAAGGAGGTCGGTGAGAGAAGAAGCACTTTGGGGTTCATCACAACAGTACAGAAAGGGGGGTTACTAAGGAGACTGAGGCTACAGTAGTAAGAGAGAAGTTAAAGAGTAAGCAGGGGGCTTTTCAGTGAAAGAGGACAGACAGAAAGAGGATGCTGGAGGACTACAGAACACAAGGAGGTGATAGAAGAGACGCTGAGGGGGGCGGACAGAGGACAGAGCAAGTAGTGAAAGCTCAGGGGAGCCAGAGTGAAGAAGAAAAAGAGTGAAAGTTGGAGAAACCTGGAGGCAAACTGGTCCAAGCAGCATACCCTCAGGCAAGAGGCGGCAACAGCCCTCATTATATTAAAAGCAGACAGGTAGTATAATTTGCATTTCTTTACCCTTATCTTTTACATTGATTTTTATAAATAAACTCTGCTTTGATTATTTAATTAAGAGCCTTTTTCATCATTTGCTTATCAGTTTGGGAGCTGAGCAGTGTGGAGAAATTTTTTAAAGACCCTAACAGATTGGCTTAGGAAATTAATAGCAGTCAGATAGCCAGCCAGTCAAACATCCACAGATTAGGCCCCCAGTTAGATTAGACCCCAGCAAGTTATTCAGTAAAAAATATTTTAACAGTACTAAGCCCTAATCTTTATGTCTAGGTCCTGTGCTATTGGCCACCAGACAACCCTAGACCTCTGCTTATTATTACCAGTTGCTATGCTGTGTTCAAGCTTCCTATTTACTTGCACCTTCTATCAAATATTCTTTTTTTTTTAATTAATGAAGTATTTATTTTTTTCCCATTACATGTAAAGATAGTTCTCAACTTTTGTTTATACAAGCTTTCCAATTTCAGATTTTTCTCCTTCCCTCCCCTCCCTCCCCCCTCCCCTAGACAGGAGGTAATCTGATATAGGTTTTACATATATATATATGTAAACAATATATATATATATATATATATATATTGTTAAGGGCTAAAATTCTAGCTAGTCTGTCTAAAATATCTAATGAGTGGTTGCCAATAAATTATAAGCTTTAGCAAGAGTTACGTTTTTAAGCATTTATTAAGGAGAATAAGAATTTGGTAAAAAGAGAGAGAAAGGCCTAGATTCCTATCTATTAAAGGGAAAGCACATTTCTACCTCCCTTCTCCGCCAGAGTCCTCAGGAAAGAGAGTGAGAGCGAGCGCCAGTCTCTTCCTTCCTCCTCCCACTAGGCAGAGTCACTTCCTGACGCCAAAGAAAAGACGCATGGTCTTGCCCTCAAAGACCTTCGCTTCATGGGTGGAACTCTTCTACAGTAAGTCTCCAGCAGGTGGCATCATTCCAATCATTACAGTTCCCCGCTTTGTTTCCTCAAGAAACAGTATGTTTCCTTGATGAAACAGTCAAAAATAACAGAATATAATAACCTATGCTAACTAACAATATGTTAATAACAATATAGAAAAGGAAGAGAGGAAAGTTTTGTCCAGAGGGGCAATTTTTTGTCCTCATGAACCGACGCTTTGACATTGGTATTGCAAAGGGAGGGCCTCTATAGAGAGTACATGTTACAGATGGTGTATATTATAACAGAAAGAGAAAAGAGAAAAAAAAAAAAAAACAACCAAAACAAAACTGTTCATTTAAAGTCTCTGAAAGTCTTTTCTCAGATGTCCTCTAGGTATAGTCGTGGAATGGAAGTCTTTTCAGGGGTTGATGTGTGGATGCTGGTAATCAACCAGGAAAATTTCCTACAAAATTGAGCTTAACACAACTTTAAAATAGCTTTGTCAATAATCAAATCAAACAATGAAAGTTCTCAAAAACATGTCAAACTGAATTCAGAATCTTGGTTGTTACACATGAAACATATAATAAAACAAAAATTGAAACATTCTTTAAAATTAATATTAATATAGTCCCCCCCTTATGGAGGGTAATTGAGAAGACAATTGCTGCGATATTAATTTTTAAAAATAATTTTTATCTTTGTTTCATCACTTTTTGCATCATCTGCCTAATTATCCTCATGCCATTATGAGAATTTTTAAAATCTAATATAATTGGTAACAGATGTCAAGGCCAAATTCAACACTGTATTTATCATGACACCTGAGATAATTATGGGGGTTACCATAAAAGAACAAAGAAATGATGGGATATGAGCATTCCCACACTTGAGCAATATGTACTGCCCATGCAGTATGCCAGGCTTAAAATAGGTGGATGGAATATATGTCCATGCCACAGGACATATTGGAGGAAACTGAGTCAGACTTAATCAGATGCATGGGATTGAGATGTCCATGGCATCAGGCATATAGGAGGGGCCATAGAAGCCAGGTGTAGAATGAGATGGGTGGGATGAATACTTCCAGCCATCTGTGCAGTATTGTGGGGGAAAAGAAAATAAAACATTAAACCAAGAGAATCCAACCTCAACATTTGTCAAAAGCCGTTCCCTTGGCCATACCTTGACTTCATGCATGTCTCCCCTCAACAGTTCAGTGTCTGCTCTTGCATGTATTCCTCTTGTGATTGGATGGCATCTTGGCCAACTGGCATCTGATAACTCAGAATAAAGGCAATTAATGTCTTAAATGATAAGTTCCCATAATCCAAGTCTCATATGGATTTTAAAATTGAGGATAATAAATGATTGCAAAAAATGTGAATACATCTTGACTCAGAACACAATATATAATTATGCAACAATTTCAAATAATACCCCCTTTTTTTATTTAGTATACAATTACTTTTGTGGAAAATCAGAACATATTTAAATACAAGTTAAAGCACAACAGAATCTCAAAGAAAACTTTTTTTTGAAAAAAGAAAACTTTTACAAATGTTCCCCTCTCTTTTTTTAAATATGCTTATCAAAAATAATACTTCTAGAATCAATTTACACTTGCCATGGCAACCAATTTGCCAGTGAAATGCTTTAAAGAGTTTGATCAAATAGTCAGGTGAGAAAAAATAACAAAAACAAACAACTCAGAATATGGGAGCACAATACTCCCAGGATTAATATTGTATTATGAAATCAAAACCATCTTGCAATGTTTCAAAATTAGATAGACAAATGAATAGAAGAAAATACACATGGAACAATAAAAGACAATGAAATTCAAACTAAGGAACTCTAAATGAATATGAACTTAATATTAATAAGAGTATTATAAAATATAAACTTGATCACATGACTATAAAAGGCTTTTACAAATATTCTCATTTTAAAAACTAAGTATAAGACACAATCTCAAGAGCATGAAAATCTCTATGAAAATAAACCCATACCATTAATTTCAAAATGTATATGTAATAGCATAGAAATCCTATGTAACCTCTGAACTGATACTATCACTCTGAGTGAATTCAGAACACTTTTGATTCCGGTATCTAAAATCCCCAATACTCATATCAGTACCTTGCTATTTACTTCTACATTTCTGTAAAATATATACCCTTCCATGGCAAAAGAAGTGGAGTCTTGAACTATGTTGATGATTGTCATTCTTATTCAGCTTAAGTTTTTCTTCTTTAACCCCTCTATATTGTCCGTCAGTCTTTTCACCATACAAATGATTTATAAGATTACTAATTAAAAACAAAAACAGGTTAGCAAAATTATGAAGAAAACAAGCATATCTGGAATTTAAAGGGTTTTCTAAGGTTGTCTCAGAAGCACAGCCAGGCTGGGGAAGGGCTGAGTCTGAAGCTGCAAATATAGTTAGAGAAAGTTGCGCATGCCCATTAGATCTCTGGACTTCCCAGGTCAGGGAATCAATGGGCTTGGCCATGGGAGGAGTAGAAGGTGGGGTCTGGAGAGGAGGGGAGGGACCAGCACAATTTGAATCAGATTTGATTTTGAACTCAGGCCTGCCTTCCTCTTCCCCCACTTTGCCTCCAGGCCTAGGAGATTAAAAACTTCTAGAGGTTGGGTCGTTGCCCCGAGGCAAGCAAAATTAGAACAACAATTAGTGTTAGAACTGGGAAAAGCTGCAGGAATCTCTTCAGGCTTCTCTGAAAAAGCATGGTTGGGAGAGGGGGAGATATTTCCTTGTGTGAGTACATCCCTGGCTCTTCTAACAAAAATAAAAATAGAAAATCCACAAAAACTAAGCATTAACATGATCTTATCTTCCATTTGTCTGGTTAAACAGACTAAAATCAAAAATAGGGTAATTAGGGAGTTTAAAAGGTCCATTTGAAAAAAATTTAAAGGGAAAACACAGCCAGTACGCCAGTACTTAGCAGTTAAAGGGAGAGGGTAGGGGAAATTTCTTACCCAACCAGAAGATCAGAAGACTGAGGTTTAGCTGACCTCTTCGTGGTCAGCCATCTGTTAAGGGCTAAAATTCTAGCTAGTCTGTCTAAAATATCTAATGAGTGGTTGCCAATAAATTATAAGCTTTAGCAAGAGTTACATTTTTAAGCA
This sequence comes from Dromiciops gliroides, assembly GCF_019393635.1. Lineage (NCBI taxonomy): Eukaryota > Metazoa > Chordata > Mammalia > Microbiotheria > Microbiotheriidae > Dromiciops > Dromiciops gliroides. The sequence goes on along the minus strand of NC_057862.1, from coordinate 269,483,815 downwards.
TTTATTAAGGAGAATAAGAATTTGGTAAAAAGAGAGAGAAAGGCCTAGATTCCTATCTATTAAAGGGAAAGCACATTTCTACCTCCCTTCTCCGCCAGAGTCCTCAGGAAAGAGAGTGAGAGCGAGCGCCAGTCTCTTCCTTCCTCCTCCCACTAGGCAGAGTCACTTCCTGACGCCAAAGAAAAGACGCATGGTCTTGCCCTCAAAGACCTTCGCTTCATGGGTGGAACTCTTCTACAGTAAGTCTCCAGCAGGTGGCGTCATTCCAATCATTACTATATATGTATATATATATATATATATATATATATATATATATATATATATATATATATATATATATATACACATATATATATATACATATACATATACATAATAACATTAATCATATTTCTGCATTAGTCATGTTATAAGAGAAAAATCAGAGCAATGATGAAAAACCTCGAAATAGAAAAAACAATAGCACCAAAAACAAAAGAAATAGTATGGTTCATTCAGCATCTATACTCCACAGTTCTTTTTTTCCCCCCCTGGATTTGGAGATCCTATTCTATCATGAGTTCCCTGGAGCTCTTCTGCACCATTGCATTGGTGAGAAGAATATAGTCCATCACAGTAGATCAACACTCAATGTTGATGATACTGTGTACAATGTTCTTCTGGTTCTGCTGATCTCACTCATCATCAGCCCATGCAAGTCCCTCCAGGTTTCTCTGAACTCCTTCTGCTCATCGTTTCTTACAGCACAATAGTATTCCATTGTATTCATATACCACAACTTGTCCACCCATTCCCCAGTTGATGGGCATCCCCTCAACTTCCAATACCTTGCCACCACAAAAAGAGCAGCTACAAATATTTTTGTACATGTGGGTCCCTTTCCCCCTTCCATGATCTCCTTGGGAAAAAGACCCAAAAGTGGTATTGCTGGGTCAAAGGATATGCACAGCTTTATCACCCTTTGGGCATAATTCCAAATTGCTCTCCAGAATGGTTGGATCAGTTCACAGCTCCACCAACAATGCATTAGTGTTCCAATTTTCCCACAGCTTCTCCAACATTTATTATTTTCCTTTTTTGTCATTTTAGCCAATCTGATAGGTGTCAGGTGGTACCTCAGAGTTGTTTTTATTTGCATCTCTCTAATCATTAGAGATTTAGAGCATTTTTTCATATGGGAATAGATAGCTTTGCTTTCTTTATCAGAAAACTGCCTGTTCATATCCTTTGACCATTTCTCAATTGGGGAATGACTTGGGTTCTTATAAATTTGATTTAGTTCCCTATACATTTTAGAGATGAGGCCTTTATCAGAAGTACTGGCCTAAAAAATTGTTTCCCAGCTTTCTGCCTCCCTTCTAATTTTGGATATATTACTTCTGTTTGTACAAAAATTTTTTAATTTAATGTAATCAAAATCATCCGCTTTGCATTTTATAATATACTCTATCTCTTGTTTGGTCAAAAACTGTTTTCCTTTCCAAAGATCTGAAAAGTAGACTATTCCTTCCTCTCCTGATTTACCTATGGTATCACCTCTTATGTCTAAATCATGTATCCATTTTGACCTTATTTTAGTATAAGGTGTAAGATGTTGGTCTATGCCTAATTTCTGCCATACTATCTTCCAGTTTTCCCAGCAGTTTTTGTCAAATACTGAGTTCCTATCCCAGATGCTGGAGTCTTTGGGTTTATCAAACACTACATTACTAGTGTCATTTACTACTGCATTTCCTGAGCCTAGCCTATTCCATTGATCTACCACTCTATTTTTTAGCCAGTACCAGATAGTTTTGATGATTGCCGCTTTATAGTAGAGCTCCAGGTTTGGTACTGCTAACCCACCTTCCTGTGAATTTTTTTTCATTATTTCCCTGGATATTCTTGATTTTTTGTTTTTCCAAATGAATTTTGTTATTATTTTTTCTAGCTCTATAAAATAATTTTTAGGTAGTCTGATTGGTATGGCACTGAATAAGTAAATTAATTTAGGCAGTATTGTCATTTTTACTATATTAGCTCTGCCTATCCATGAGCAATTGATATCTTTCCAATTATTTAGATCTGATTTGATTTGTGTGAAGAGTGTTTGGTAGTTGTGTTCATAGAGTTCCTGGGTTTGTCTTGGCAAGTAGACTCTCAAGTATTTTATATTATCTACCCTTACTTTAAATGGCATTTCTCTTTCTATCTCTTGCTGCTGGACTTTGTTGGTCATGTATAGAAATGCTGATGATTTATGTGGATTTATTTGATATCCTGCTACTTTGCTAAAGTTTGTTTCAAGTAATTTTTGAGTTGATTCTCTAGGATTCCTTAAGTATACCATCATATCATCTGCAAAGAGTGATAGTTTTGTTTCCTCCTTGCCTATTCTAATTCCTTTAATTCCTTTCTCTTCTCTGATTGATAAAGCTAACATTTCTAGGACAATATTAAATAATAGGGATGATAATGGACATCCCTGTTTCACCCCTGATCTTATTGGGAAGGCCTCTAATTTATCTCCATTGCATATAATACTTGCTGATGGCTTTAGGTAGATACTGTTTATTATTTTAAGGAAAGCTCCCCCTATTCCTAAACTCTCCAGTATTTTTATTAGGAATGGGTGTTGTATTTTGTCAAAAGCTTTCTCTGCATTTATTGAGATAATCATATGATTTTGGTTGGTTTTCTTATTGATGTGGTTGATTATGTTAATAGTTTTCCTAATGTTGAACCAGCCCTGCATTCCTGGTATAAATCCCACCTGGTCATAGTGTATTATCCTGGTGATCACTTGCTGTAATCTCCTTGCTGATATCTTATTTAAGATTTTAGCATCAATATTCATTAGGGAAATTGGTCTATAATTTTCTTTCTCTGTTTTGGCTCTGCCTGGTTTTGGTATCACCACCATATTTGTGTCATAAAATGAATTTGGTAGAACTCCTTCTTCATCTATTTTTTCCAAATAATTTGTATAATATTGGAATTAATTGTTCTTTAAATGTTTGGTAAAATTCACCCATAACCCATCTTGTCCTGGGGATTTTTTCTTAGGGAGTTCATTAATGGCTTGTTCAATTTCTTTTTCTAATATGGGTTTATTTAAGGATTTTATTTCTTCTTCGGTTAACCTGGGCAGTTTGTATTTTTGTAAATATTCATCCATTTCATTTAGATTGGCAAATTTATTGGCAAAATAATTTGGGCAAAATAATTCCTAATTATTGATTTAATTTCCACTTCATTGGTAACATCCCCTTTTTCGTTTTTGATACTGGTAATTTGGTTTTCTTCTTTCTTTTTTTTTAATCAAATTAACCAATATTTTATCTATTTTATTGTTTTTTTCATAAAACCAGCTCTTAGTTTTATTGATTAATTCTATAGTTTTTTTGCTTTCAGTCTTATTAATTTCTCCTTTGATTTTCAGAATCTCTAATTTAGTATCTAATTGGGGATTTCTAATTTGTTCTTTTTCTAGCTTTTTAAGTTGCATGCCCAATTCATTAATCTCCTCTTTCTCTTTTTTATTCATGTAAGCATTTAGAGCTATAAATTTTCCCCTAAGCACTGCTTTGGCTGCATCCCATAGATTTTGGTATGTTGTCTCATTGTTGTAATTCTCTTGGATAAAGTTATTGATTGTTTCTATGATTTCTTGTTTGCCCCGTTCATTCTTTAGAATGAAATTATTTGGTTTCCAATTGATTTTCATTCTACTTTTCCCTGGCTCTTTCTTACATGTAATTTTTATTGCATCATGATCTGAGAAGGATGCATTTACTATTTCTGCCTTTCTACATTTAACTATGATGTTTTTGTGCACTAATACATGGTCAATTTTTGAAAATGTGCCATGTACTGCTGAGAAAAAGGTATATTCCTTTCTATCCCCATTCAATTTTCTCCAGACATCTATCATGTCTAACTTTTCTAGTAATCTATTCACCTCTTTCACTTCTTTCTTATTTATTTTTTGACTAGATTTATCTAATTCTGAGAGGGGGAGATTCAGATCCCCCACTAGTATAGTATTACTGTCTAATTCCTCTTGTAACTCATTTAACTTCTCCTTTAAGAACTTGGATGCTATAACACTTGGCACATACATATTCAATATTGATATTACTTCATTATCTATAGTACCTTTAAGCAAGATGTAATTTCCTTCCTTATCAATTTTTTTTTTTTTTTTTTTTTTTTTTTAGTGAGGCAATGGGGGTTAAGTGACTTGCCCAGGGTCACACAGCTAGTAAGTGTTAAGTGTCTGAGGCCGGATTTGAACTCAGGTACTCCTGAATCCAGGGCCGGTGCTTTACCACTGTGCCACCTAGCTGCCCCTCTCTTCCTTATCTCTTTTAATGAGATCTATTTTTTTTGCTGCACTTTGTCTGAGATAAGGATTGCTACCCCTGCTTTTTTTACTTTAGCTGAAGCATAATATATTCTACTCCAGCCTTTTACCTTTACTCTGTGTGTATCTCTCTGCTTCAAATGCGTTTCTTGTAAACAGCATATTGTAGGATTCTGGTTTTTAATCCACTCTGCAATTCGCTTCCGTTTTATGGCAGAGTTCATCCCATTCACATTCACAGTTATTATTACTGACTGTCTATTCCCCTCCATTCTATTTACCCCCTTTGTACTTTCCCCCCCCTTCTTTCACCCTATTTCTCCTCAGCGATGTTTTACTTCTTACCCTTGCCTCCCCCAATCTGCCCTCCCTTTTTATCACCCCCCCTCTTTTCTTTACCCTATTCTCCCTTGCTTTTGTCCTCCCTTCTATCAGTCCCCCCTTTCCCTTCCCCTTTTTCTTCCCTAAAGAATGAGCTAAGTTTCTTTATCCCAATGAACATATATGTTATTCCCTCTTTGAATCAAATCTAATGAGAGTAGGGTTGAAACAATGTTCACCCCTCCTTTCTTTCCCTCTATTGTAATAGCTTGTTTTTTTCACCTCTTCATATGATATAATTCACCCCATTCCACCTCCCCTTTCCTCTCCTCCCCATAGACTCCCTTTTTAACCCCTTAATTTTCTTTGTATCATCATATCAAAGACAATTTACATTTATACCCTCTGTGTAAAGTCCTTCTCTCTGCCCAAATACATTTACAATTCTTAAGAGTTATGAGTATTATCTTCCCGTGTAGGGATATAAACAGTTTAACCTAATTGAGTAACCTTTTTTTCCCCCTCTGTTTACCTTTTTAAACTTCTCTTGAGTCTTGTATGTTAAGATCGAATTTTCTATTCAGTTCTGGTCTTTTCATCAGGAATGATCGAAAGTCCCCAATGTCATTAAATGTCCATCTTTTCCCCTGAAAGAGAATGATCATTTTTGCTGGGTAATAGATTCTTGGCTGCAATCCAAGCTCCTTTGCCTTCCGGAATATCATATTCCATGCCTTGCGGTCCTTTAATGTTGAAGCTGCCAGGTCCTGAGCAATCCTGACTGTGGCTCCATGATATTTAAATTGCTTCTTTCTGGCTGCTTAGAGTATTTTCTCCTTCACCTGATAATTCTGGAATTTGGCTACAATATTCCTTGGAGTTTTCCTTTTGGGGTCTCTTTAAGGAGGTGATTGGTGGATTCTTTCAATGATGATTTTATCCTCTGATTCTATGATATCAGGGCAGTTCCCCTTAATAATTTCCTGGAATATGGTGTCTAGATTCTTTTTCTGGTCATGGCTTTCAGGCAGTCCAGTAATTCTCAAATTGTCTCTCCTGGATCTGTTGTCCAGATCAGTTGTCTTTCCAATGAGGTATTTCACATTTTCTTCTATTTTTTCATTCTTTTGACTCTGCTTGACTGATTCCTGGTGTCTCGTGGATTCCTTATGTTCCAACTGTCCAATTTTAATTTTTAAGGCATTGTTGTCTTCAGTGAGATTATTCACCTTTTTTTCCTTTTGGCCAGATGCATTTTTTTTTTTAGTGAGGCAATTGGTGTTAAGTGACTTGCCCAGGGTCACACAGCTAGTAAGTGTTTAAGTGTCTGAGGCCAGATTTGAACTCAGGTACTCCTGAATCCAGGGCCGGTGCTCTATCCACTGTGCCATCTAGCTGCCCCCCAGATGAATTTTTTAAGGTATTGTTTTCTTCAATGAGATTATGCACCTTTTTTTCCATTTGGCCAAATGAATTTTTTAAGGCATTGTTTTCTTCAGTGAAATAATGTACCTTTTTTTTTCCATTTGGCCAGCTGAATTTTTTAAAGAATTGTTTTCTGCAGTCAATCTTTGTGCTTCCTTTTCCAAGCTGCTGATTCTTTTTTCATAGTTTTCTTGTTTTGCTTTCATTTCTCTCCCCACTTTTCTTCTACCTCTCTCAATTGATTTTTGAAATCCTTTTTGAGCTCTTCCAGGAAGGCTTTTTGTTCTTGAGACCAATTCACCTTCCCTTGTGAGGCTTTACATGTAGGCAGTTTGAGGGTATTGTCCTCATCTGAGTTTGTGTTGGCTTCTTCCCTATTGATACAGAAGCTCTCAATGGAGAGGGCTCTTTTTTGCTTCTTACTCATTATTGCAGCTTATTTATTTATTTTTTTAAGTTGAGGTCTGCTCTGGGGGCACCAGGGTCCCTGTTTGGGGCTTCTTGTGCAGGGGTATAGGTGCTGTGTGACTGGCTTTTTACTCTTAGGCCTTTATAGTGTGTACAGTTCACCCCCCTGCACTTCCTGTCTGAGTGCACTCATCCAGGTGCCCAATCCAACCTGTCCCATTCATGGCCCTACAGCTGGAAGCCTGCCCTCCCGGCCGGTGCAGATAGGTTTTTCCACTGTCCCTCTTGGCCACCAGATTTTTGAGCCAGGTTCCAGGGGCCTCAGTTGTTCAGCTGTGGCCCGCAGCTCCTGCTGACTTGCCCCGACCCCCTCGGCACTGGGCTGCTGCCCTGCACTGGGCCTCCCTTTTGCCAGAGTCAGACCTACCTTTTCCTGAAGTCTTCTAAATTATCTCTGGTTGGAAGACTGTGTCTCTCTGTCTCTTTGCAGGTTCTGTAGTTTCAGAATCTGTCCAGAGGCTTGATTTAATGTTCTTTTTGAGGGAACAGAAGGAGAGCTTAGGCAGCTTGCTGTTTCCTCTCCACCATCTTGGCTCCGTCCCCCTCTATCAAATATTCTTGACATCAACTCTATTTCTATCTGTATTTCTTCCAGTGCTTAGGGTAGTACATAGTAGGTACTTATTGATACTCCTTGACTTGACTTCCTGGGATCTGTTCCTGTAACCTCCCTAATTCTGGAAGCCAGTGGATCTCTCTAATCCCTGGGTGCTAGCCATTTGGGCTATTAAGCCAGCATTACTTTTAATACTTTGTTATATTTCACTGATTTCCTCAGGAGCTATTGAGGCATGTAGGACTCTGTGGCCCTAAATTACATGTCACCTAGCTTTGAGATACAAATCTTTATGGGCCCTTATTCTGATTTTCAAATGCCTGGCACACAGTAGGCGTTGAATTAAAGTCAAATGATGGACTGGAAATACCAAAAGGTGAATAGTATCTAGAAGTAAAAAGTTCCAACAATCTACAAAAATGAGAATTTATCTTTGATTATTAGAAAGCTGACTGAAATTAGATACTTAATTCTTCCTCTGAACTACTAAGTCACTTGCCCTCTCTAAATTCTGTCTTAAGATGCCATTTTTTTTTTTGCTTTTAATCACTATTGATCAGAGACATACAAATTAAAACAACTCTAAGGTATTACCTCACACCTATCAGAGTGTCAAATATAACAAAAAAAAGGAAAATGTTGGATGTTAGAGGGGATGTGGGAAAACTGGGATGCTAATACACTGTTGGGGAGTTGTGAATGACTCCAACCATTCTGGAGAGCAATTTGGAATTATGCCCCAAGAACTAATGAACTGTGTATATCCTTTCATCCAGCAATACCATGCTAGATTTATATCCCAAAGCTATCAACTTGTAATTTAAAATTATAAATGTGGGTTCTAATATGTCCCCTCAGTTTTGGGGGGAAACTGACTAAAATCACTGATAAACTAGTTTAGGGTTTTTGAGGGTTTATTGAAAGATTAAAAAAAAGAGAGAGAGAAAGAAAGAGAAAGATTGAGAACAGATTTCTTATAGCCTGGAAATCCTCGCCTTCCTAAAACCTCCCACTTCTGAAGCCCTCTGCCACCAAGCCAATGTCTCGCACCAATAAAGGAAAAACTCACTCGACAGTGTCTGCTTCCTCCTTCCTGTTCCCCTCCCAGAAATGGAAGGTTCTTCAAGCTGATTGGCTAGCATCATTCAAATTCATTGGTTCACTGGACCCAAAGGTGGTCTTGATGTAAAGTTCAAAGTTTTTAGCTTCTGAGAACAATACCCTCTTAGGTACCAGCCAGATGTGCTTACAATCTAGTTAACTGGAAGTAAGCCAGTCAGCAGTCAGTTGCCTTATCCAATTCAATCAGTTTAAATTAATCTCCAGGTGGGCCCCTGAGTATCTCATCTACCACATTCCATTATCTTGACAAACCCCAAAAAGAGAAAAATACTGTCACAGAAGAGGAGACAGGCATGAAGTTCAGGTAGTACACTGCCTTGGGAAAGGCCAAGAGAATAGCTATTGGCAAGAGTTGAGGTTGGATTCTTTTGGTTTAATTTCCCCCCACATGGCAGAGGATGGCTGGGCTATGCCATCTCATTTGACACCTGACTTCAAATCCCTCTTCTATATGCCTGATGTCATGGACATCTCAATCCTATGCCTCCCATTAAGCCTGACTCAGTTATTTCTCTGTTCTTTTATGGTAACCCCTATAATTATCTCCAGTGTCATGATAAATACAATGTTGGATTTGACCTTGACATCTGCTACCCATTATATTAGATCCTTTAATTTCTCATAATGGCATGAGGATAATTAGGCAGATGATGCAAAAAGTGATGAAATGAAGATTTTTTTAAAAAAATCTTTTCTTAATTAATATCACAATTGTCTTCTCAATTTATTCCTCACAGGGGGGAATATAGTAATATTAAGTTTTAGAGAATGTTTCAATTTTTGTTTTTATTATATGTTTCATGCGTCACAATTGGACAATAACTGTAAAATATCTAAAAGATTCTGAATTTCCTTAGACATGTTTTTGAGAAATCTTATTGTTTTATTTGATTATTGGCAAAGCTATTTAAAGTTGTGTTAAGCTCAATTTCGTAGGAAGCTTTCCCAGCTGATTACCAGCATCTGAAACACCTGAAGGACTTAACAACCACCTCTGAAACTCTACAGATGAGACTTGTTAGTTGATCTTCAGCATCCACACCTGAAAGACTTTCATTCTACAACTATACCCAGAGGTATACTATCCACTTACTAAAGGGGAGTGCCCCCTTTAGTTTTTCTGTTTGTAATGTCCTCCTGCTAAAAGGGGAGTGCCCCCTTTTAGCCTTTGTTAATGCGCTCAATTTCTTTTCTCTCTTTTCATTCCCTTTACTTTGTTAGTCATAAGTATCTAATGTCATTGCTTCATTCAGGAAACATTTGTTTCTTAATGAAGGCAGGGGGGATGTGATAAAATAATGGGATTTAACAGTTGCCCAGGGGTCCCACATGTAGATTGATTTAGAATTGTTTGAATTGGGTGAGACTAAGAAACTCACTGAGTACCTACTTAAGGGTGATTGGATTGAGACCATACCTGGCTGGCCCTGAGTGAGGTGTTGTTCTCAGAGGCTGTATACTACTGACATCAGCAAGAGACCACTCTCAACCAATCAGCTTGAACGACCTCCCCTTTGGGGGAGGGAGAGAGGAACTAGGAAGCAAAGGTTAGATCACTGGATCTTCCTCTTTTCATTGAGGAAACAGCGTGGCAGGAGAGGGAGAAAAAGGAGGGTCCCTCTTGTCATTCAGGACTTCAGCTTGGTGGGAGACAGAGAAAAGGCAGACAGAGAAAGAGAGGAAAGCAGATAGAAAGTAGATAGACTTTTCTGGCATTAAGGGATCCCATGTGTTGTCTTTACTCTTTAATAAATCCTTAAAAGGGGGGCGGCTAGATGGCGCAGTGAATAAAGCACCGGTCCTGGATTCAGGAGTTCCTGAGTTCAAATCCGGCCTCAGATACTTGACTGGCTGTGTGGGGCAAGTCACTTAACCCCCATTGCCCCACCAAAAAAAAAAATCCTTAAAAGTCTAAACTCTTGCTGAATTTATCAGTGATGTTAGCCTGCTTCCCCACCAAAACTGGGGGGGGGGAGGCAGATTAGGACCCACATTTAGAGAATGTAATGGAATACTATTGTGCTGTAAGAAATGATGAGCAGGCAGATTTCAGAGAAACCTGGAAGGACTTACATGAACTGATGCTGAGTGAGATGAGCAGAACCAGGAAAACATTGTACACAATATTAACAACATTATGTATTGATCAATTGTGATAGACTTGACTCTTCTCAGCAATACAATGGTCCAAGGTAGTTCCAAAGGACTCATGATGGAGAATGCTCTCCAAATCCAGAGAAAAAGAACTGTGGCATCTAGATTGAACCATCCTATTTCTATTTCTTTTCTTTTTTGAGGTTTTCCCCTTTTGCTCTAATTCTTCTTTCACAGTATGACTAATGTAGAAATATGCTTAATGTGATTTTGTGTGTGTGTGTGTGTGTGTGTGTGTATAACCTATATCAGATTGCTTGCTGTCTTGGGGAGGGGGAAGGGAGGAGAGGGAGGGAGAAAAATTTGAAACTAGAAATCTTATAAGAACAAATGTTGAAAACTATCTCTACATGTAACTAGAAAATAATAACATACTTTTATGATTTAAAAAAAAGGAAAAAAAAGAAGACTATGATCTCTGGGAGGTAGGCTGCTATTGAGGTTGATAGAAATGGTTCATGTCACTGCTTTCTCTTTAAGGCCCCTGCTGAAAAGGAGGATTGCAAAGGCAATCTAGCTATTTATAACCTTTAAGACATTTGGTAACTTTTAGAAAAGACTCCAAAGTGAAGTGAAAAGTTCTGTCCCTGAAAAGCTCAAAGTTGCACTTACAAGACGTTTCACTAATCTTGTATTCATTTTGAATGGGAAATGATATCTATAAATGCTTTTCAAGATGTATATCAAATTTGAGTTTGCTAACCTTTGACCTCATTACATCATCTAATAAGGTAGCACAGGCATGAATGAAAAGGGATCTATCACAATGTTGAGTCTGAAATTGTTCTATATCTGGAGTTCTTTGTTTTACTCCTAACCTGCCTAATTTTACTTTTGTAATGCTCATCCTTAGCTCAGTGCTTCTCTGTGAATTCTAATCAGCCACAGGCTTTGGCAGAAACATGGAGAAAGATTGTTAGTGTTTTGAGGTTTGTATGTACAAAAAATGTGGATGAAAAACAGAAAATAAAATTTTCTACCTACTATGGTCATTCAATTTGGCAATTATTTTGGCCTTTGAAGAAAATGTTAGTTTAGTCATTTTGTTGATATTATTTTGCATTCTGATGAGCTACAAAATGAAAAGGCAAAGATAGGTAATATGTGACAGAAAGCAGACTAAATTTCCTATGTAGTACACAAAGAGTGAAAACAAATTGCCAACTGATGGAAATAATTTCCATGGGGTCATGAAAGTCGACCACAGAATTGCTTATCTTTTTGAAACTGGGTATTTCTTTAACAGTTCTTGCTCAGCTATTGAAAACTAAGGTCACTGTGGGGGAAAAATAGAGGCTTTCTAAGAATAACTTCAAGTAAGGTTCTTTGGTAGCATTTCAGCTTTTAATATGAGTCATTACCATCAGCATCGCCATCAAACCCAAGCCTTTTTAAGCCTGTGTTTTGTATAAGAACTGTGTAAGCACTGAAAGGTATCGTGTAGAAGGTAAAAATAAAAGTTAAAGGAAATTCACTTTTCTTGTAAGCAGTGATTTTTATTATGTGATATACATGATAAAACATTTGAAATTACACTACCAAGATCACATATTCATCAAGTATTTAAGTGATTTCACAGCAAGAAGCACATGTTTCTCCAAATTAAGCTCTTTGAAAAAAAAAGTACTTTAATTTCTAAAGGATTTGTAGAAAGCCTAAAGAGAAAGTTAGGATAGACTCCTTAAGGACATGTTTGTCCCTGCTGTGTAAAAGAACCCATGAGGAGCAGACAATTGCTGCTAAATAGAAGCAATAATCTGAATTTTAATCTTACAGAACCTTTCTACTACTCTTGGTAGTAGAATACAATAAAATGGGTTTTTTTTTCTTATTCATTGATGTTCACACTAGAAAACTACAATAAGTTTAAAGTAGGAACTATAAAATCTTTAGAATCTGTAGTCCACATGTTTATCTTATTTTGTTTAATGCTGCATATAAAGGGTTATTGTGCATTTTCATTTTGCTTGTGGTAGAATAAATGAACCAGAACATAGAGTATAATACAACTGAAGAATGAAGATTTGTTAAATATTTTAGTAAACTAATTTATTTGGGGTGGTATATTATTTAGTCATTTCTAGCAGGGTCATCACCTTGCCAAGAAAGGTACATTATAGTCAAAACTTTTTCTAGTAGAAATGTATGTCTGTGAGAGTTGGACTATAAGGAAAGATGAGCACCACAGAATTAATGCTTTTGAGTTATATTGCTGGAGAAGACTTTTGATAACTCAGTCAATACTTAAAGAAACTAATACAGTCTATTCGCTGGAAAGTTAAATACTGAAAATGAAGCTTAAATACTTTGGCCACATAATGAGAATTTTGTACTCATTTGGGAAAGAAACTAATGTTGGGAAAGATTAAAGGCAAAAAGAAAAGTTCTCAGCAGAGGAAGAGCTGGATACATAGTTTCATGGAAACAACAAACACACACTTGGACAGACTTTGAGAGATAATGTATGGGACACAACTAAATGACTGAACAACAACAAAAGGTGTGTACAAAATGTTACTTTCCTTGCAAGAAAGTTTTCAATGTGACCATTATAAATTGTCCAAAATTCACTAAATAATAAACTTTAAATATTTTTGTGGAAGACAGGAACACCAACTACTGCAGTGATTTTATCTTCAACCATTTTGGAAAGCACTTTCAATTATTCAAGAAAAGCTAATAAATTGCTTATTTCCAGAGAGCCCATTACCCAAAATAAATCATGACATGGTCATTGATAGCAAATAAAGACATGCACAAAATATATGTGCAATAGGTACATTTGTACAAAAGTATCCATAGAAATATCATTTGAGGGGGCAGCTAGGTGGCGAGGTGGATAAAGCACTGGCTCTGGATTCAGGAGTACCTGAGTTCAAATCCAGCCTCAGACACTTGACACTTACTAGCTGTGTGACCCTGGCCAAGTCACTTAACCCTCATTTCCCCACAAAAAAAGGAAATATCATTTGTGATAACAAAAAGCTGAAAAAATATAATCTGTAGGGATGATCAAAAAACAAACTATGGTAGAGACAGTTAGGAGGCACAGATTCTGAACATGGAGCCCAGAAGACCTGAGTTTAAAACTTACCAGCTACATGACCCTACCTTAGCCACTGCCTACATCAATTTCCTAAACTGTGGAAGATGAATAATCATAGCATCTAATTTCCAGGATTGTTGTGAGGATAAAAAATATAATATTTATGAAGCACTTTTGCAAATATTAAAGTGCTATATAAATGCTAGTTATTATGATTATTGTTATCATTATCAGCATTTTTCTCCAAACTGTTTACCACACCTCAAAAAGGGGTGTGGAGCCCTGATAAGGAAGTATGAAATAAAGAAGAAAATTATTAGACATTTTCTGGGATGATTCCTAAAAAGCTTATCTATTTTTTTCAATGAAAACTAATCTCAAATTGAAGTAAATGAGCAAGACCAATGTGGCAATTCATTCCAACTAATATTAAATGCATGGCATTATTTCATAAGGTATTTGCAAAATCTACCACTGTCACTAGTTGGCTTTGGCTCATGACACAGATGATGCATGTCATTGCACTGCTTGCTGCATTTTAATATGAAGTATGTAAAATTTTTGTGTTGGAGTTAAAAAAAACTTTTATATTTATTATACTTCTCAATGTCTTTTATTTTGTAAGTACAGATTGTTTCCAAAAATAGTTGCAATCAAAAAATTGAAATAATTCAATAAGTATAGTTTTGTTAAGTATTGTTTGAAGTCTTCATCAGTTAAATTAAAACTTGTCTCAACTTTTTGATCTCAAAATTTTTGAAAGTGGGATAATATCTCTTCATGATGAATAAAGAGGTTTGAAGAGACAGTGAAAAACTGAAAATAATACAAACAAAAATAATAGAGATGGTTTAAGTAAAAGGAATACAGAAATATTAAGTAAAAAATTGAAAAACCACAAAAATGACTCACCATATTTATCAGAATTGCTATTATTGACATAGATGAAAATCCATTGTGTTTATTTTGTATGCCTGCTTTAGCTGCGGATAGCATAAATCTTAATAAATTGAAATATCTTAAAAATATACATGCAGAATTCATTGGCAAGACCAGAGAATTTTTCCAGAAAAAAACTGATTGTTTAATAAAACCATTTAAAAGATCATATCTATGACATCAAAAATATTACTTGCATAATGTAAAGCTGCTTACAGAATCATTAAGCATAAAAAGCCTCATTCAAGAGGAATTATTCATGCTGTTTACAGCCATGGATATAGTTGAAATGATGCTCAGTGAAATACATGCAAACCAACTTTGAATTCTTACCACTTGCAGATAACAAAGGGCAAAAAGAAAAAAAGCCTTTTGAAGACCTAAAGAAGACCTAAGAAACTAAACTCTTGTTTTATCATCTAATTTCATTAAGCAATAGATGTAATTAAAAGTTCTCATCTCTTTACATATGTGTGTGTGAGATGTTGAAATAGATTTTGGTAAAGATTTGATGCTTTGGAAACATATTGATGTCAATATCAACATCAAATGAAATTTTTATCTTATTGATAGATTTTTTTAAATAAAAATTATATAATTTGGGAGCATTATATTTGATTTTCCACAGTCAAACACATTGTATCTTGACTTCAAAATAGTAGTGTCATTTTGGTCCCCTTTAAGAACAAAGAACAACAACCAACAAACCATTATTAGGGCTCTTATCCCAAAGAGATCTTTTTAAAAAAGGGGAAAGGATCTACTTGCACAAAAAAATATTTACAGCCACATTTTATTATAGCAAAGAGTTGGAAATTAAGGGGGTGCCCATCAATTGGGGAATGGCTGAACAAGCTGTGGTACATGGTTGCAATGGAATACTATTGTGCAAAAAGAAATGACAAGAAAGATACCTTGAGGAAAATCTGGAAAGACTTACATGAACTGATGCAGAGTGAAGTGAGCAGAACCAGAAAAACACTGTGCACAGTAACAATATTCTACTGTGATCAACTGTGAATGACATCTATTCTCTGCAGCACAATGATCCAAAATGATTTTTAAAAACTCATGATGAATAATGCTATCCACCTTCAAAGAAAGAACTGATTATGTCTGAATGCTAATTGAAGCATGCTATTTT
Organism: Dromiciops gliroides; assembly: GCF_019393635.1. NCBI lineage: Eukaryota > Metazoa > Chordata > Mammalia > Microbiotheria > Microbiotheriidae > Dromiciops > Dromiciops gliroides. The sequence goes on along the minus strand of NC_057862.1, from coordinate 269,468,292 downwards.
TCGATGTTTTTCTTTTTTTGTCTGTTTTCTTTCACAACATGCCCAATATGGAAATAAAAATAAAATAAAATTTATGTAACCGTAAAATGGAGATAAACTATATGAACACAATTACAAAATACTTTTCACACAAATAAGGTCAGATCTAAACAACTGGAAAATAGTAATTGTTCATGAGTAGGCCAAGCCAATATAATAAAAATGACAATTCTACCTAAGTTGATTTATGTATTCGGTGCTATGCCAATCAAACTACCAAAAATTATTTTATAGAGCCAGAAAAAAATAACAAAATTCATCTGGAAGAACAAAAGGCCAAGAATATCAAATTAATTAATGAATATCGAATGTTATTAATGAAAAAAATGTGAGGGAAAGTGGTCTAGCTGTACCAGATCTCAAACTGTATTATAAAGCAGTAATCATCAAAACTTTCTAATACTGGGTAACAAAGAGTGGTAGATCAGTGGAAAAATAAGGTACACAATACTTGGTGACCATAGTAATCTAGCATTTGGGGACAAGAACATACTATTTGACAAAATCTGCTAGGAAAACAGTGTGGCAGAAACTCAGTATAGACCAATATCTCACACTGTATAACTAAGATAAGGTCAAAATGGGTACATTATTTAAACATGATTGGTGATACCACCAGCAAATTAGGGGAGCATGTATGGATAAGGGAAAAATTTATAACCAAGCAAGATGTATGTAGAATTTGTAACCAAAGAAGCAGTATGAGATGTAAAATGGATTACTCTGATTATGTTAAATAAAAAGGTTTTGCACAAACAAAACCAATGCAACCAAGATTAGAAGAAAGTTCTAGGGGGAGGGGAACTTTACAGTAGCCGTTTCATCTAAAGGATTCATTTCTCAAAAGATAGAGAATTGAGTCAAATTTATAAGAATATAAGTCATTCCCAAATGATAAATGGTCAAAGGATATAAACAGGCAGTTTTTGGATGAAGAAACCAAGGCTATCTATAGTCATATGAAAATGCTCTAAATTAATATTGATTAGAGAAATGCAAATTAAAACAGCTCTGAGGTATTACCTCACATCTGTCAGATTGATTAATGACAGAAAAAGAAAATTATAAGTGGCAATTATATAATATAAATTATAAATTTATAAATTATAAATGATATGTGGCAAAATTGGGATACTAATGCATGGTTGATGGAATTGTGAGCTAATCCAGCCATTCTGGAAAATAGTTTGGAACTATGACCAAAGAGCTACAAAACTGTGAATACCTTCGATCCAGCAATACCACTACTAGGTCTGTATCACAAAGAGATTTTAAAAAAGGAAAAGGATTTATTTGTACAAAAATATTTATAGCAGCTCTTTTTGTGGTGGCAAAGAATTGAACATTGAGGAGATATCCATCAATAGGGGAACTGGCTGACCAAGTTATGGTATATGATTGTAATGAGATACTATACGGGAAAACCCTGTACACAGTAACAGCAATACTGTACAATAATTAATTGTGAATGCCTTAGATATTCTCACCAATACAATGATCCAAGACAATTCCAAAGGATTAATGATGAAAAATACTGTTCACCTCCAGAGAAAAAACAAATGGAAGCTAACTTTAGATTTGAAGCATACTATTTTTCACTTTATTTTTATGGGTTTTTTTGTCTCTTTTTCCACAATGATTAATATGAAAATATGGTTTGCATGATTGCATATGTACAATCTATATCAAATAGCTTACTATCGCAGAAAGAGGAGAGGGGAGGGAGGGAGAGAATTTGGAACTCAAAATTTTCAAAAGCAAATGTTAAAAAGTATTTTTCATTCATTGGGAAAAAATAAAATATTAATTTTTTTCAAGAATACATCATCAGGCATAGTCCCTGATTCAAAAGAGATAAGTAAGATAAAATAGTAGAACAAAGATGTTATTACAATATCATTTATGAATTTTTATAAAATAACAAAGATCTTAGTATTATATACTTATACATCTATATAAAGTTATTTTATGCTTTTGTGAGTAAACTCCACTGAAACACAGAAGAGAGAGGAAGAGGGAAAAAGTTTTATTGGAAGATAAGTAAAGAGTCTCCTTCATTAAATTAAATTTTTTTAATTACTTAATTTAATAATCCTTACACTAATGACATAAATACTGCCTATATGGGGTCTTGTTACTAAATGTAGGAGTTGGGAAAAAATTGGCAGTAAATGTTTAATTTGTATACCAATTTTATATACCTTTATACCCAGGTCTGATAAAGCTTTTCTGGAGAAAAGGGATCACAAGCTGGAAAAGTTTAAGTGACCCTGCCCTAGAGCACCCTTTTGTTTTACCTGGAGCACCTGTCTGCTGGAGGTGACCTGATAACCCTTGGTCCTTATTGCTAAATAATCTCTGGCAACTAGTCATCAGTGCCCCCTGGTGGTTAAAATTTTGACATAAAAAAAATACAAAACAGAAGATTTTTGGACTGACCTTTTCCCTAGCTAGTTATGTGGGATGGAATTAGGGTCAAATTGAGAGTAAGTCATCCCAAAAGAATTACAAGACTCAGTAACTCAGTTTCCCAAGTTTTATTGCAATATTGTGAGTGACCACAGGGAAAGAACCAGAATAGTGGAAAGGTATCTCTCGAATAAGGAAAGGAAAGACAGTTATATTTATAATATGGATAAATTGATTATCAGTTTCATTCTAATAATCTCCACCTTAGGGAGGTACAGGAAAGGGCCTGTCTTACTCATTATAATAATCTCCACCTTCGGGAGTTTAAGTGGGGAGCTTATCCTAATTTGGAGTTCCTGAGTTCCCAAGCCAACCCCCAAGGCAAGTACCTTTTTTCATGGAAGTGTGTTTTGGCGTTTTACATGTCAAGGTGAATCTGGGGACAATTTGGGCCTTTTCTGCACATGTCACTTTCTGATTCCCATGCTTAGTTTCAAACCATCTTCACTTTTCCTTTATTTCAAGTCTAAATTTCTATAGCCTGTCATTTTATCATTGTTATAGTTTCAGGTCTTCCCTCCCTCTGTTCCCATTATGGGCACTGATTTACGTAGGTAAGAGAACTTAGCATCCTGACTTGTAATTTATCCATTAACTGGGGTATGAATCCCTCTTAGAGCTCATATCTGAATTAGAGCTTGAGTCTTGGGTTTTTCTGCTAACCCCCTTTTTGCCTCATATCATTAGGATGTAGTTATACTCCCCAAAATGTTAAATTTTTCTTTGTTTACTTTACTTTTGTTTGAAGTATGTCTAAGTGTGACTCTCTTTGCTTTATTTTTAGTCTTCCTGGTAATGTGCCTGCTACTTAATTTTATGAACACAGTCTATCTTTCATGCCTAGAAAGATAAAGTTCAGGTTCTTTCAAACCAAAACATTGCACTTCATTGAGATCCATGGATCTTGCCTAAAGCCACTTTGAAGATACTGAGGTTCTATACAAAGGAGAGAGTCTATATTAAGGAGATAAAACATGTAAGTAAATTGAAATCTAGGAGAAAAACACAAGCACAAAATCAAAAGCCTGAAATAATTGAACTCCACTTCTTCCCTTTAGACCAAATATTAAAAGATTCTGCATTTCATATACTTCTTGCTGTCAGTAAATTTCTCAGTTTTCCAAGGAAAAAGGAAAATGCTTAAATTGATAACTGAAATAAAGAACATTTCTAGCAAGATCAATTCAAATTATAATTTACCAACTCAGGGAAAATGTACTTCACTTGATAACTTAATGAACAAGTAAGGGTTTTGAGAAGGTGATAATTTAGGTAATAATATGGAGAATGCCAGAGGAATTAATTAACACAGCCTCTCCTGCCATTGTAAGGATTCAGTATCTTACATTCTTAACATGTATGTACATTTTGGGGTGTGTCCAACCAAAGCAAAATCAAAGCATAATATTCAAAAAACTATTACCAACCTGGCCTAGGCTTCTGGGGATTTTAAAAAAATTTTTTTCATTCAAAAGCAGGAAACCAAAAGAAAACTCTTATGATCAGTCACAAAGATGTATAATTCAGTGATAGTCTTCAGAGATGCTTAATTTCTATAGTGCCAGTATGTCCAGAGCTCTTATTAACTGTGTTAGCAATGGAAAATGCATGTTTCAATGCAAGGTATTTTGCTGAAGTGGAACAAACCTTCCACAAAAGCGCCAGGAAGATTGCTTTGGAGTATTCTTAAGTGGTGTGGGGTTCCACAGAGATTCACAGACATAGTACAATAACTTATGTTGGGGGATCCTTTGGCCTGATAGAAGATTTTGAAGTGAGACTTAATGTTAGTGCCAAACTCTTGTTGCTAAGATAACTTCTGTTGGTTATTGTGCTGGAAAAAGGAAGTTCAGCTTTGCAGATTACCTCCCATTAGTGGAAGAGTATTGTAAAGGAGTAGGCAAAGTGAAGGAAGAATGTAAAGAAATGGAAGCATAAAGACTGAAGATGAATCTAGAAAAGATAAAAGTCATGGCCACATCCAAAGCAAAAGAAGTAGTAAACAAACTTAACTGCAAACCAGAAAGCAAACACTTCATTGGTTTGGGATGTTTTCATAGGGTTGTAACGATTGGAATAACGCCACCTGCTGGATACTAACTGTAGAAGAGTTCTGCCCATGAAGCGAAGGTCTTTGAGGGCAAGACCAGGAGTCTTGTCTTTGGTATCAGGAAGTGACGCGGACTAGTGGGAGGAGGAAGGAAGAGACTGGCGCGGAGTCTGGGTCTCTTTCCTTTGGACTCTGGTGGAGAGCGGAGCTAGAAATGTGCTCTCCCTTTAATAGATAGGAATCTAGGCCTTTCTCTCTCTTTACCAAATTCTTATTCTCCTTAATAAATGCTTAAAAGTCTAACTCTTGCTAAAGCTTATAATTTATTGGCGACCACTCATTAAATATTTTAGACAGACTAGCTAGAATTTTAGCCCTTAACAGGGTAAAAAGAAGAAAAAAGGAATCGGCAATAAGGACAAAGATAGTATCATCTGCAGTAGTGGGAAGTTTAAGGAGAGATAATCAGAGCCAGATACAATTATAATGATCATCAGCATAAAGGGATTTACTTACTGTATCCATTATTGTGCTACATAACACAATATTAAAGAACCAAGTATTTGGTCATGATGGCATTTTCAATTTCATTCCCACAAGAACCCTTGTTTCACACTAATGTTCCTTCCTATTCTATGTGATTTTTGTCCCTATCTCTCCATAAATTCCCCATGCACGATTTACCCTATGTACTAGAAACCTTCTTTCTGCTGGTACTTTTAATATATATTTTTTTAAATAACAGGGTAGTACATGGGCTAACTATCTTGTGGGAATATATTCACTAGGGCCTTATTGTGTTATACATATGAAGCAATAATATTATGACAGTTTCTTATTCTAAAGTCCTTGGACTCACTTGAATCAAAGACCTAATCAGTCTTCTTTGAATAGAAGAAAATATTTTTCAGCGAATGATTTTGATTCTTTGTAACTATGAGAGTTTCTCTTGTTTGGGATGACCAAACTAGGAGTGGTCTTCCTCTCTTTTGATTAACACAATAAAAAGTAGTATCTATCTCTTTGTTCACTTTTCACAAAACTGAAAAGACAGCTTTTAAAGAGGAATGAATGGCTTCTAGAAGACATTTGTCCACAAGTACTCCAACATAGATATTACTGCTATTCTATTTAAGCAAATCAAAAGCCTTTTTCAGGGCTCCTCATTCACCTTTGGTGCCCAAATCTCTTCTGTGCCTCCAAGAAACTGTAGCATGAGCAGCAATCACACCCTAGTAAAATTGTCTTGGCAGAAAAGCAAAACCAGATTAAGGGTAACAGAAAAACCTCAAACCTACAAGTGAGTTAGAGTGATGTCTACCGAAAGCATGTGAAGACTTCCCCCATGGAATGGGTAAATGAGAACAATTTGTTCCAACAGCAATGAGAGCAGCTGAAACAAGCACATTGAAGAAACTGAGATCATCCACTGTATCATGAGCTATTGCCAGTCATCCTAACTTCTCTCTTGCCATTAGACCTAAATAATCTGGAAGGGAGAGTGAGGCTGACAACATCGTGCAAATCTGCCTCACTTAAATTCAATTCATGCCTGAGTCAAGATCTAGAAGACATATAGGAAAAATGTTAAAGACTAATTATAAGGAACTCATTATAGTCAAACTGTTCACTTCTTACTTATATACAAAAATGTTATCAATATTCTTAAAACTGTCAACATTACAAGGGTGATTTGAAAGAAATGTTGGAGATGAGTTGCGTATGAAGGAGTGATTCTAAAAAACAAAATTGGGTAAAATGGAGCGATTATCTCATATAAATGGGGTGCAAAAGAAAGAACTGATACAGATGAAGCAGGTGAGGATAGAGGGCTGATAATGATGGAACCTTACACTCAGATCTGGGTTAAAAAGGGAACAATATGTACATCTGAAAGGGTATAAAAGTCTTCTAAACTTATTAAAAAAAAACAGGACTCTGGGACAAGACAAGGGAGGGGCTTTTAGAAGTGTGTGGATTAAGATTTAGGAGAATGAAGGGGAGAAGATAAGGGAGGGATTTTTAGAAGGATGGGAAGAGGTAATATGAATAAAGTAAAAAGAGATGATGAGGACAATAGTGAGTAAAAATAGGATGAAGGGAAATTCAAATATAGTAATTATAACTGTGAATGTGAGTGGGATGGACTTACCCATAAAATAGAAACAGATAGCAGAATAGATTAAAAATCAGAATTCAAAAGTTCACTGTTTATAAGAAATACATTTAATAATGTATTTAAATGGAGCTTGAATTAAAATGGAGGGTGGGAGTAGAATTTATTATGCTTCAGCTGTTGCAAAAAAGGGCATGATCTGGGGCAAAGTTAAGGCTAAAATTGGTTTAATTAAAAGAGATAAACCAGGTAAATACATTTTGATAATAGGTAAGAAGTCAAGGAAGTGAACAGAATTTTACATAAGCTAGATATGATAGATATCTGGAGAGAATTGAATACAAATAGAAAGAAATACACCTTTTTCTCAGTGGCCCATGGTACCTTTACAAAAATTGACCATATAATAGGACAATAATATTTTATAGTTAAAAGCAGAAATATTAAAAGTATCCTCAGATCACAATGCAATACAAATTATATATAATCAAGGACCATGGAAACATAAATTAAAAACTAATTGAAGATTAAATAACCTAATCTTAAAGAATGAGTGGGTTAAAGGACAAATTATAGAAACAATAATTTCATTAAAGAGAGTGACAATAAAGAGATAACATTAACATCTATGGGATACAGTAAAAGCAGTAATCAGAGGAAAATTTATATCTCTAAAATTTATTTCTCATCAATAAAATAAAGAAAGAGCAGGCCAATGATTTGGGGGTTTGCAATTTTAAAAACTAGAAAAAGAAAACTAAAAATCCCCAATTGAAAATCCTAAAAATTAAAGGTGAGATTAATGAAATTGTGTTTAAAAAAATATATTGAATTAATCAATAAATCTAGGAGTTGATTTATGAAAAAAATTAATACAATACATAAATCATTGGTTAACTTCATTTTTTTAAAAAGAGGAAAGAAGATAAAATCACCAGTATTAAAAATGAAAATGGTGGGGGCAGCTAGGTGGCGCAGTTGATAAAGCACTGGCCTTAGATTCAGGAGGACCTGAGTTCAAATCCAGCCTCAGACACTTGACACTAGCTGTGTGACCCTGGGCAAGTCACTTAACCCTCATTGCCCCACAAAACAAACCAAAACCAAAAAAAAAATGAAAAGGGTGAAAATACCAATAATAAAGGTGAAATTAAAGCATTTATGAGGAGTTATTTTTGCCCAATTATATGCCAATAAATTTAACAGTTTAAGTGAAATGGAAGAATATTTACAAAAATATAAATTGCCTAGATTCTCAGAAGAGGAAGTAGAATATCTAATTAGAACTATTTTAGAAAAATAAATTAAACAGGCCATAACAATTAAACATGCCTAACAAAAAAACACCAGGACCAAATGGATACACAAGTGATTTCTATCAAATATTTTTTTAAAAAACTAATTCCAATATTAAATAAGTTATTTGGAATAATAGTCAAAGAAAGGGTTCTACCAAACTAATATGATACTGATATCTAAACCAGGGAGAGTAAAAATAGAGAAAGAAAATTATAGACCAATTGCATTAATGAATATGGATGCAAAAATTCTAAATAAAATACTAGCAAGAAGATTACAATATAGTACAAAGATTATATGTTATGACCAAGTCATATTTATACCAGGCAAGAATGCAGGAATTGTTTAACATAAGAAAAATTATTAACATAATTCATTATATCAAAAATAAAAATTATTTTAAATCATATGATTATATCAATAGATTCAGAAAAAGCTTTTAATAAAGTACAACACATTTTTATTTTTAAAAAACACTTCTAAGTATAGGTATAAATGTATCTTTCCTTAAATTGCTGGGAAAAAAATATATACCTAAAGCAATCAGCATGCATTATTTGAAATGGGGATAAGCTAGAAGCCTTCCCAATAAAATCAGGTGTGAAACAAGGATGTCCACTGTCACCAATGTTATTCAATATTGTATTGGAAATTCTAGCAATAGCAACAAGAGAAGAAAAAAGTAGAAGAAATCAGAATAGAGAATGAGGTAATAAAACTATCTTTTTGTAGAATGATATGATGATATAATTGGAAAATCCCAAAGACTCAACTGGTTCAAAGATAAGTGACAGTGGATCCAGCAATCATATCTGGTAGTTAAATGCTCCCTTGCCATTTTCTCTCTTTGCTAACCATTTTATTTTATCCTTCCCAGCTCAAAGATTATTCTCATTGGAAGAGAAAACAGAACAATAATAATTGAGTAGTTCAGTCCCTTCACTATCATTGAGTATTATTATTCCATAGACCCTTAACAGTGCTCCTATCGTGATTTTAATCCCTCTTTTTTTCCTAACTAATAATGTTGAGGAGACCTGCAACCCGGATCAGGGGCTAACTCACCCAAAGAATTAGAGGCTTATCACAAATCTTGTAAAATAAAAAGAGATTTATTAGGAGAGAGGAATATATGGGGGGGTGGGGATCACTATGGTGAGGGTTCCACTGGAGTTAAGAGAAGGCCTAGTCTTTTCTTTGTTTACAAAACAAAGGGGAGGGAAGGGCAAGATAACTGGGAGGGGATCTTTGAATAATGAGGTATCAATAGAATATGCAACATCCATTCATATCCTGCATATCATCTTGCAGACCTTGGTATTGCTTATGGGCATGCCAGGGTCATGCTTGACTACACCTTATTCCTGAGGGGGGAGACAGACCTGCTTTTCCCTTCAGAAAGTTTTGAGGATTCCTTGGGAGTTGGGATATTTAGGTTTCTTAGGGTCCCACTGCATTCCCACAACAATAATAATAGTTATCATTTATATGGAAGTTGAATTTTGCTAAGCATTTAACAAACTTATTTATTATCTATAGGTGTAAAGTAGATATTGATATTATTATTCTCCACTTTGCAGATAAGAAAATAAGGGCTCCAAGAAGTTGTGACTTGACTATAGCAATGTAGATATTAATTGGCAAAGCTGGGATTTGAACCCAGGTTTCCCCTGACTCTAAATCCAATATTCCTGTAGACCACATTAAAAAACTTCCCATGTTTATTTGGTTTTTGTTTTTGTTTCAATTTTTATTTTTTGCTGTTCTTAACATTCATTGTTAGCCTCAGCTCATTCTGAACTCCTAACTGTACTTATCAGGGTACCCTTTGTATTCATTCATTTATCTTTGATTAAATCTTTTATATAGTTCTTAAAAATCTGAGTTGATCAAAGAGTTCATTTTGCAGTCACATAGTCTCTTTAAGCAGGCATACCTTTCCCTCCTCACCAGAATCATTTCTTGAGTCTTCAAAATGTCACTCTTTTTTAAATAGTATTGTATTTTCCCTTAACTATATGTAAAAACATTGTACACAGTGACAGCAATATTGTATAATGAAGAACTGTGAATGACTTGGCAATTTTCAGCAATATAATGGTCCAAGATAATGCCCAAGGACTCATGAAGAAAAATGCTATCCATCTACGGAGAAAGAACTGATGTCTGAATACATACTGAAACATACTTTTTTTTTCTTTCTTTCTTTCTTTCTTTCTTTCTTTCTTTCTTCTTTTTTTGTGGGGCAATGAGAAAGAAAGAAAGAAAGAAAGAAAGAAAGAAAGAAAGAAAGAAAGAAAGAAAGAAAGAAACAAAGAAAGAAACAAAGAAAGAAACAAAGAAACAAAGAAAGAAAGAAAGAAAGAAAGAAAGAAAGAAAGAAAGAAAGAAAGAAAGAAAGAAAGAAAGAAAGAAAGAGTATGCTTCAGTATGTATTCAGACATCAGTTCTTTCTCCGTAGATGGATAGCATTTTTCTTCATGAGTCCTTGGGCATTATCTTGGACCATTATATTGCTGAAAATTGCCAAGTCATTCACAGATCTTTATTATACAATATTGCTGTCACTGTGTACAATGTTTTCCTGCTTCTGCTCACTTCGTTTTGTATCAGTTCATGTAAGTATTTCCAGGTTTTTTTCATAATGTCATTCTTAATAATATTTCAGTATACAATATTTCAATATTCAATTAATTTTGTTATAGGGGAAATGGTGGGGATTGGGGGTGTGGGGTAGGTACTCCCTCCACCAATCTTAGGAATTCCTCTTTAAAGAATTACACCCTTGGGGCAGCTAGATGGCACAGTGGATAGAGCACCGGCCCTGGATTCAGGAGTACCTGAGTTCAAATCTGGCCTCAAACACTTAACACTTACTAGCTGTGTGACCCTGGGAAAGTCACTTAACCCCAATTGTCCTGCAAAAAAAAAAAAAAGAATTACACCCTCTTGTATACAAACCTAATTAGAATAAAATAATATTTTATTTTGGTGCTAGAGAAAGGAAAACCTTGAGACAAGTCACAAGGGGAGATAGCATGGCACAGAGATGCCTTGTAGTAGGGATGGATTTGATTGATCAAATTGATCATGAGGCATCCCAAAGAATTACGAGACTCAGTGACTCAGTTTCCCAAGTTTTATTGGAATACTGTGACCACAGGGAGAATACCCAAAGGAAATAGATATCTTGAATAAGGAGAGGAAAATGGTTATATTTATAATGAGAAAAGTAGGTTATCTCTTCATTATCTTAATCTCCTCCTTAAGGAGGTACATGGGAGGTCTTATTCTAATTTCCTGATGGACTTAATTGATTTATTTTTCTGTGCAGGTCATGTGTATCATGGCCCCATGACAAAATTGTTTCTTTTACTCCCTCCACCAATCTTCACCCAAATATTTTCAATCATGTTTCCAACTTTAAATTCCTGGATTACCTGACATTAGTATGTCTTCTAATAAGCAATGCTACTCCCCTGTCCCATTTATCTATGCTCTTGTTGTTGTTGTTTTTAACAAATTCTGCCCATCAGTGTCATTATCTAGTCATGAGCTATGTCCCACCAAATTTCAGTGTTATCTGTGAGGCCACACTTGTCTTCTTATGAAAGAATCTCTAGATTATTATATATCTGTTGTACATTCTAAATATATACCTGAGGCCAAGGATCTTATTGGTGCTTCTTTTCTGGAACAATTTTATCTATGAATTCCTCTCTTCTCTTATTCTTCCTATGAGAATCTGTTGTTTTCAACAGTGCAAAGTTTGTCAGATTTTCATAAGAAATATTTTCCTCTCTCCTTCCCACCCTGTCCCCATTCCAAACTTTTCCATTTCAATTTCTCTTTGTTGAATTTACTTCTCCCAAATATGTTTAATTTACCCTTGTTAAGTAAATTCCATCCCAAGTTAAGAGATCACCATCTTTCCTATATTTGAAACCATAGTGTAGAACTTCTTTAACTTTTTTAACTTTTTCTGCTCACTACCCCTCTTCAACCAAGAAAATTTTATGTGACCCTACATGGAGTTGTGACCCACAGTTTAAGAAGCCTTGGTCTAGAAATACACATTTTATTCTCAGGTACCATCTTAGACAACTCTTAACTTCTCAGTTTTGCCTTTCTTTTTGGAATCCTTTACTTTGATCAGCAGTAGTGTTAAAAACACCACTCATGAGAGTTTGACAAGATGGCTGAATGAGTGGTCATGTCTAACACAGGGCCCTTTAATCACCTCAAAATATGTGCACCAAATAAAGTAAAAAGGAAAGAAAAGATATAATCACAAGATAAGTCAGGAGAGAGAAAAATCTCATAATAAAAATAATAATTATGAGTTATGAGGTTAATTATTTTATCTCCAGAAGAAGGAAATAATGTTGGAATAACTTTAACTAGAATCCCAGAATGAGTCTGAAACAAGATAAGATGGCTCAAAGTGATTGAAAAGCTTAATAAAAGATGAAAGGGAGAGACAATGGACTTAATGAGTTGTAGTGCTTAATGAAAATGTATTTTTTAAAAGAATCTATCATTTAGGAGGAAAATAGAGAATTCTCATACAATAATGTGCCCTCTGGGGGAAAAAAAAAAGAAGAGGAGTGAAACAATGCAAGGATGAAATGAGGGAGATGACAAAAAAAATTACCAAAGTCAAAAGACAGCTAGTTGGAAGAACACAAAATCCCTATAAGGCTAAACAATTGGCCTTGCAAACGGCATGACAAAGAAATCTAGAAATTATTGATCTCCCAGAAAAATAGTAAACAAAAGCCTTGAGAACCAAAATTACTGCAGAAAACCACATTAAAATTGCCCAGAAATATTTTATAGACAGAGAAAAATATAGATTTATAATTACTAGTATATTTAGGACTCCATCATTGACTATACTTGAAAGGTAATTTCCATGTTCTTCTTCTTTTTTTAGTGAGGCAATTGGGGTTAAGTGACTTGCCCAGGGTCACACAGCTAGTAAGTGTTAAGTGTCTGAGGCCGGATTTGAACTCAGGTACTCCTGACTCCAGGGCTGGTGCTCTATCCACTGTGCCATCTAGCTGCCCCAATTTCCATATTCTAAAGCTATAATTAACATTAAATAATTTCTCCAGTGGATCCAGAATGTGTCCATAGATATGACAAAGGAAAATAGTCAGACTCATGGAGAAGTACTTATCAATCATAGAAAGAAAATAAAGAAAAAGCAATGCAAATTGGTTATACTTTAAAACAAAATCTTCAAACATGAGCATAACTCATACCTCATAAACATGAGCCATATTTCTTCCTGCTATTAATGTTTTCCCTGCTATTTATTTGACAAAAAACAATTAATCTTAAAAGGAGGGGAAGATTTGAATCATTCCAACTGAGCAAACCAGAAATGAGTCATATATCTGATAGGTATATTCCTCAGACCAAAGAAACTTTTAAAAGATCCACATATAAAAAAGATCAAGCAAAAATATCAGTCTTTACATAAATAAGGCTAATGTCTTTTAGAAGACTCACCTTCCAAAAGTGTGAGGATGATTAAAAAAACAAAGAATATTTATGGGTAAAGCCACCTATATTCTTTGGAACAAATGAATAAATAAATGAATGAATTTCACATTAGATTGAGTAAATTTATCCTGGAAGAGGCAAGGAGAAGAAAGAGAAAGAAGTGAATTCATATTTCTTGAAATGAGATTTCAGAGAAGATGGGGTTGGAGGAATCTCAAGCCACAATTTTATTTGGACTTGGGCTAGAAAACAGAGGAGTAGGAGATGAAACCTTGGATCACATCAGCTATTTTATTTACTTGATTTTTCTGTTTTCTTTATTAAAAATCAGATTAGTTAAAGATTGAGCAATTTTATTAGTCCTTGCAAGGAACAAGTTTTTAGTTTTATTTTTAGCTTTTAGTTTTAGTTTTATTTATTATTTCTACAAGGTTTCTTTCTTCCAATTTATCTATTTCTCCCCTTTTGTTTATCATAGGGTTATCTATATATTGTAATTCTAATTTTTTTAATTTTTAAAATTCAGGTCATTAATCTCTTTTTTTCTATTTCTTTTTTTTTTACATTGTGAACGTGCAGTCATGCAAAACGTAGCAGACAAAAAAAACTTTAGAAAAAGGAACTAACAACAAAATATACTTTCATCTGTATTCAGTTACCATCAGTTCCTTCTCTGTAGATGGATTGCATTTTTCATAAGTTCTTCAGCATTGTCTTGGATAATTGCATTGCTGAAAATAACTAAGTCATTCACAGCATATCATCTTACTGTTATTTTGTATAAAGTACATTTCACTTTGCATCAGCTCATGTAAGATTTTCCAGGGGTTTTTTTTTCTGATAGCATCCTGCTCATCTTTTTTTTTTTTAATAGTAAACTATATATAGTGCTTTAAAGGGAGATTTCCTTACAAAACATCCATGAGGTTTATTATTGCATCAACTATAATAGTTAACATTTATGTAGTACCTTATAGTTAGCAAAGAATTTTCTTCACAATAGCCCAGCAAAGTACCACCACCACCACCACCATCATCATCATTCTCATCTTACATTAGTCTTGCCTCTGCTTCAAATTTTCCCCAGTTACTATTCCTGTTTTTCCCTCCATCCTATTCACTCCTCATGATATTTACTCTATTTTCTCTTCTTTTACTCCATCCCTCCTAAAAAGTGTTTTGCTTCTGACTGCCCCTTCCCCAATCTGTCCTCCCTTCCTTCATCCCTCACCCCTAATTCCTTTTTCCTTCCACTTCCCTGCAGGGCAAGATATATTATTAAACCCATTTGAGTGTTTATATAATTCCCTGTACTCCCTCAAACTGAAACACCTGGGAACCTCTGAAGCTTCAGACAGTGTAGCTTGGAAGTAGGGCCCCACTGTAAGAGGGAGTTGAAAGTCAAGTAAAAGACTGCAAGATGAGCAAGCAAAGAAAGTTGAGATCTATAGAAAGTTTCATCAGCAACAAGGAAGATTGAGGTGCACCCTCAGAAGAAGATAACAACCTCAGGGCCCCTACATCCAAAGCTTTCAAGAAAAATATGAATTGGTCTCAAGTCATGGAAGTGATCAAAAGGGACTTTGAAGAGAAAGTAGGAGAGATAGAGGGAAGATTTAGAGAGGTGGAGGAAAAAATGGAAAGAGAAATGAGAGAGATGTAGGAGATTCATGAGAAAAAAGTCAACAGGTTAAAAAGCTAAATGGAAAAGGAGATACAAAAGCTCTCTGAAGAAAATAATTGCCTTAGAATTAGGATTGAATGGGGCAGCTAGGTTGCACAGTGGATAGAGCACCAGGCCTGGAGTCAGAAGGACCTGAGTTAAAATCTGGTCTCAGACACTTGACACTTACTAGCTGTGTGATCCTGGGCAAGTCACTTAACCCCAATTGCCTCACAAAAAAAAAAAAAGAATTAGGATTGAATAAATGGAAGCTAGTGACTTTATGAGAAACCAAGACACAATAAAGCAAACCCAAATGAATTTTAAAAATAGAGGGCAATATGAAATATCTCCTTGGAAAAAGAGCTGACCTGGAAAATAGATCCAGGAGAGATAATTTGAAAATCACTGGACTACCTGAAAACCATGACAAAAATAAGAGTTTAGACAGCATCTTCCAAGAAATCATTGGAGAAAATTGCCCTGATATTCTAGAAGCAGGAGGTAAAATAGAAATTGAAAGAATCCACCTATAACCTCCTGAAAGAGATCCCAAAAGGAAAACCTCCAGGAATATTATAGTCAAATTCCAGAGCTCTCAGGTCAAGGAGAAAATATTGCAAGCTGCTAGAAAAAAAGGAATAAGAATACTGTGGAGCTACAATAAGGATAAAACTAGATCCAGCAGCATCTACATTAAATGATCAAAGGGCATGGAATATGATATTCCAGAGGGCAAAGGAACTGGAACTACAGCCAAGAATCATGTACCCAGGAAAACTGTGTATAATCTTTCAGGGCAAAAATGGGACTTCAATGAAAAAGAGGACTTTCAGGCATATGTGATGAAAAGACCTGAACTGAATAGAAAATTTGACTTTCAAATACAAGACCCTAGAGAAGCATAAAAAGGTAAACAGGAAAAAGAAATTATATGGGATATTAAAAGATTAAACTGTTTACATTCCTACATAGGAAGATAATACTTCTAACCCATAAGAACTTTCTCAGTATTAGGGCAGCTGAAAGGAATGCACTTAGACAAAAGACACAGGTCTGAACTGAATATGAAGGTATAATATCTGTAAAGCATTTATTTTTTGTTTATAATTTTTTTTTGTGGAGCAGGAAGGGTGGGGTGGCTTATGTCTAAGGCTGGATTTGGGCTCAGGGCTTCCTGGGTCCAGGTCTGGTACTTTGTCCACTGTGCCACCTAACTAACCCATGAGGACATCTTCAAAATAAAGTTAAGGGGTAAAAGAAATTCACTGGAAGAAAGGGAAATGGAGAGATAGACTAGGGGAAAGTAGCTCACATAAAAGAAACAAGAAAAAGTTTATGGAGGGGAGGGGAGGAGGGGGAAGGTGTGGGGGAGTGAGTGAACCTTACTATCATCAGAATTTGCTCAAAGAGTGAATAACATACATACTCAAGTGGGTATAGTAATATATTTTGGCCTTAGGGAAAGTGGGAGGGGAAGGAGATAATGGGGGGGGAGGGAAGAAGAGGGGAAGGAAGGAAGGGCAGATTGGGGGAAGGAGCAGTAAAAAGCAAAACACTTTTGAGGAAGGTGAAGATGTTCAGCATAACTGCACATGTATGACTTATATTGAATTGCTTTATTTCATAGAAAGGGTTGAGGAGGGAGGGAGGAAGAAAATTTAGAAAACAGAATTAGCTCAAAGACCTAAGTCTTTGGGTCAAGGAGGGAATAACATACATACCCAATTGTGAGGAGTAATCTATCTAACCATACAGTAAACTGTGAAGGGAAGAGGATAAGGAGGGAAAGGTGAAAGAAGGGAGGCCAGAGTTGGGGAGGGGACAGTCAGAAGCAAAACACTTTTGAGGAGGAATAGGGTAGAAGAAGATAGAAAATAGAGTAAATATCATGGGAAGGGAAGGAGGGAAACAGTTATAATGATTTATTATAATGGCAAAATGTATGGTACCTAGTTTGCTGGACTATTATGAAAATAATTCTTTGTCAAGTTTAAGGTACTATATAAAAGTTATGATGAACAGAATGCTATCAGAAAAACCTGGAAAGCCCTACATGAACTGAAGCAGAGTGAAATGCACTAGATACAAAATAACAATAGTGTAAGATGATCTGCTGGAAAGGGTGTGATTATTTTCAACAATGCAATGATCCAATATAGCTCTGAAGGACTTATGAAAATTGCAATCCATCTGCAGAGAAAGAACTGATAGTATCTTAAAACAGATTGAAGCATAATTTTTTTTTGGACAGTTCCTTAATCTGAAGTTTTGTTTTTATCTGTCTTCTCTCACAACCTAGCTAATGTGGAGATATTTTCCCTGACTACTCATGTATAACTTATATTGAATTGTTTGAGTTCTTGGGGGTGGGGGAGGGGGGGAAGGGAGGGAGAAAGAGAAATTGGAACACAAAGTTTTAAAAAATTGATGTCAAAATGTGTTTTTACATGTAATTTGGAAAATAAAGTTCTAAACAGAGAAAAAAAAAGATGTCATCATGGGGCAGCTAGGTGACATGGTGTACAAAGCACGCACCCTGGACCCAGGAAGACCCAAGCCCAAATCCAGACTCAGACACAAGACACTCACCAACTATGCAACCCTTGGCATGCCACCCCACCCTGACTGCCCCACAAAAAACAATAAACAAAAAATAAATGCTTTACAGATATCATCCCTTAATATGCAATTCACTCCTGTGCTCTCTTTCTAAATTTATTCCTTTTAGCTGCCCTAATACTGAGAAAGTTCTTATGCATTAAAAGTATTATCTACCCATGTAGGAATGTAAACAGTTTAATCTTTTAATATCCCTCATGATTTCTTTTTCCTGTTTACCTTTTTATGCTTCTCTGGGGTCTTGTATTTGAAAGTCAAATTTTCTAGTCAATTCAGGTCTTTTCTTCATGAATGCCTAAAAGTCATCTTTTTCATTGAAGTCAATTTTTTTCTCCAGAAAGATTATACACAGTTTTGCTGGGTAGGTGATTTTTTGTTGTAATCCCAATTCCTTTGCTCTCTGGAATATCATATTCCATGCCCTCTAATCCTTTAATGTAAAAGCTGCTAGATCTTGTGTTCTCCTGACTGTGCCCCCACAGTATTTGAATTCCTTCTTTCTAGCTGTTTGAAATATTTTCTCCTTGACCTGGGATCTCTTGAATTTGTCTATAATATTCATGGAAGTTTTCATTTTGGGGTCCCTTTCAGGACATGATTGGTGGATTCTTTCAATTTCTATTTTACCTTCTACTTCTAGAATATGAGGGCGATTTTCCCTGACAATCTCTTGGAAGATGATGTCTAAGCTCTTTTTTTGATTATGGTTTTCAGGTAGTCCAATAATTTTCAAATTATCTCTCCATCAGCTGTTTTTCCAAGGACATGTTTCATATTGCCCTCTATTTTTTCATTCATTTGGATTTGCTTTATTGTGTCTTGGTTTCTTATAAAGTCATGAGCTTCCATTTGTTCAATCCTAATTTTTAAGCAATTCTTTTCTTCAGAGAGCTTTTCCATTTGGCTTTTCAAGGTGTTGACTTTTTTTTATGACTTTCTTGCCTCACTCTAATTTTTCCTCTACCTCTCTTACTTTATCTTCAAAGTCCTTTTTGAGTGCTTCTGTGGCCTCAGACCAATCCAAATTTTTCTTGGAAGCTTTGGCTATAGGAGCTTTGATTTTGTTATCTTCTTCTGAGGGTGTATTTTGATCTTTCTTGTCACCAAAGAAACTTTCTATGGTCTGAAATTTTTTTCTGTCTCTTCAAATTACTAGCCTATATCTTTACTTTCAATGCCTTCTTAAAATAGAGCACTGCTGGAGCAGCTAGGTTGTGCAGTGGATAGAGCACTGGCCCTGGAGTCAGGAGTACCTGAGTTCAAATCTGGCCTCAGACATTTAACATTTACTAGCTGTGCGACCCTGGGCAAATCACTTAACCCCAATTGCCTCACTAAAAAAAAAATAAAAAAATAAAATAGAGCACTGCTTCCAGGATTCACTGTCCCAAGCTTTTGGGAGTCCCAGATGGCACAATTTATGGAGAGGCAGGTTCTCCACTTGCCTGGCCTGTGCTCTGGTCTGTAAACTGCCCCAGGCTTTCTTGCTCTTTAACCCAGAAATAAAATTCTGTTTCACTGTGGTTGCAAGTTCTGGGCAAGCCTGTATCCCTCCACCTCCTGGGACACTGCCACTCAAGACTGCTTCCTGGTTCCCAGCACAGGCAAGACAACCAAGTTCTGCCCCAGCACTAGCAGAACTCCCTGTAATCTCCCCCCTGGACAATAGTTCGACCCTCTCAGCAGAATGTGAGCTGAATTCCAGAAGAAGAAGCCACCACTGCAGCCGATTCAGAGGCTCTGGGTGTCTCTTTCTTTGGTGAAGCTTGCCTGGGGCTGGATCTATGTTGATGTGGCCATGGGGCTGGGTTCCACTCCCACCCCAGTAAGGTAGACCTTTCCTGCCAACTTTCCAAGCTGTCTTTGACTGGAAAATGATCGCACCCTATCCTTTTCTGCTCCTCCAGGAATTGTCTTATGGCATTATTTGGAGGTTTTTGGTGTGATAGTGTGAGGAGCTGAAAGAGGTTACTGTCTTTCCTCCACCATCTTGGCTCTGCCCCCTCTTCTCTCTCTATTTCTTAATGTATATTTGTAAGGATATTATTTTTCACCTAAGGACTGCTTTAGTGAAATCCCAGAAGTTTTGGTATGTTGTTTCATCACCATCATTTTCTTTTTTCATAATTATTAATCCTTTCTAAGATTAGTTCTTTGATCCTCTCATTATTTAGAATTTCATTGTTAAGTTGTCATTTGGGTCTGTATTTTTTGTTTAAGGTCCCTAAACACTTTATTTCTGCCTTTAAACTTGTTTGCAATATCTCTGTGGCCTAATACACAATCAATTTTTGCAAAATTTCTATGTAATGAACCCAAAGATCCCAGCTAATGGGGCAACAACTCACTATTGGACAAAAACTTATGGGAAAAATCCAGTCTGGCAGAGATTAGGCATGGATCAACATCTCACATCATATACCAAGATAAGTTCAAAATGTAAGTTAGACATAAAATGTGGTTTAGACATAAAGGGTGATATAAGCAAATTAGGGGAACATAGGAAAAAATTACCTGTAAGATCTATAGATAAATAAGGGAAGAGTTTGGGACTGAGTATCACAGGGGATAAAATGGTTAATTTTGATTACATGAAATTTGAAAGGTTTTGCACAAGCAAAACAAATGCAGCCAAAATTAGAAAGAAAGCAGAAAACCTGGGTGGGGGAGAGATTTACAGCAAGTTTCTCTAATAAAGGTCTCATTTCTCAAATATATAGAGAACTGAGTCAATTTTTTTTTAAAACACAGCCATTCTCCAATTGATAAATGATCAAAGGATATTAATAGGTAGTTTTCAGAGGAAATTAAAGCTATCAATAATCATATGAAAAAATACTCTAAGTCACTAATAATTTGACAAAATGCAAATTAGGATGACTCTAGGATACCATCTTACAACCATCAGACTGACTAACATGATAGAAAAGAAAAATAATCTTGGAAGCTATGTGCAAAAATAGGTACACTAATTCACAGTTGATGGAACTGTGAATTTGATTCTTGGGAAGATTTATATGAACTGATGCAATGTGAAGTGAGCAGAACTGGGACACAGTAACAGCTATGTTGTAAAGATAGCTACTATGATCACTATCTTAATTCATGACAATTCTAAAGGGCTTGTGATGGAAAATGCTATCCACCTCCAAAAGGAAAACTGATAGATTAAAACACATTTTTTTCTTTATTAAATTTTTTTCCAATGTGGCTAATGTGGAAATGTTTTGCATGATTTAAAATGAATAAGGGCATCATATTTCTTCTCTTCTCAGTAGGTATGGGAGGGAGCGGAAGAAGGGACAGAATTTAGAACTAAAAAATAAATACCATTTTAAAAATAAATAAATAAGGTGCAAATGCCCCAGGACAAAGTCTCTTATTGTTCTTCCATGTTCTTTTCTAATTCCTCTGTCTCATCAAATGTTGGATCATTTTTCCTTTGTTTTGTAGTAGTTAGTCATAGATGCTTGGACTCATTTACTAGATCTAGAGGCCATATTTCTTTCTACTATTAATGTTTTCCTTGTTATTTATTTGCTTATGTTCAAGGTCTGTGAATTTTCATTTTCTTGGAATATCTTGTAATTTCAGGGTTTTCCCACTGAATTTTCTACTATTGATCACTTTCTGATTTTATACACACACACACACACACACACACACACACACACACCATCCTCATGGCTGGGGGCATGATCTCAAAGCATCTCAACTTTCTTCCATGGTGTCCAATTCATATTTTGACAGCCTATCTGTTCCAAGTGACTGCATATTCCTGAACTCCAAAGTTCTTTTATTCAATCATAATCTTTTTTCATTTTTTTCTTATGCCTGACTACTACTAAAAATATTCTTCATCTTCACTGTAACCCCCAATCCCTTCACCCCTCTGTTTTTCTATACTCTATTCCCTTCTCAATCTCAGCCTCTTACTGAACCAAATCAACTCTACATTATGCACTTGAATCTATTGCTCCCCTATCCTATCACTATTCACACCTTGCCAAACACTAACCCTGTATTGCTCCTACTATCTGCCACTTTTGCTCCTATTCAAATGCTATTTAATAAAGCTGGATAAAGTTGTCAAACTGCTAACTGGCACCACCACAAAGTGATGTTATCTAATCTCAAATGGGGCCCTCACAGCAGAAAGGCAATCTTTCTCCCTGATTTATTCTCTATTCCATTAACCAGTGAATACACTGTGAGATTAAAATTGAAGGGTGGTCCTTGAAAAACTGGCGTCTTTCAGTTATCCTAACCGACTGTTAAAAACTTTCATATTTTACCACAACACCAAACCTCCCCTACTTTCCTTTAAGCCTTACACAATACTCCTATTCCTACCCTCTTATCTGAAAACCTCATCACCACCAAAAATGGAAAAAACAAAACAAAACCCCAAGGCTATTTCCTTTTCTCTTCTTTTTTTTCCATCTCACATTCCCCTGACATCCCCAACTTCCTCTTCCTTTTCTCCAGTCTCCAATGAAGTGATCCCTCTGCTAAACAAGACCAACTCTTCTACATATAACCTTGATTGCATCCAATCCTTATGCTAGCACCTTTCACCTGAGATTATCTCCAATTTATTTCTTATGTATAATATTTATATATATAGACAGACATATATGTATACACACATATGTATATATACACATATACACACATATTCAAATGTGTTTGTATATAGTTGTTTGCAGATTCTCTCACATTAGATTGTGAGCTCCTTGAGGGCAGGGAATGCTTTTGCCTTTTTCTTTGTATCCTCAGACACAAAAATGTCTGACACAAAGTGGGTGCTTAATAAAAGCTTGATAATTTGACTCCACTTCTATATCTGATTCAGCCATGTCCTTTCTACTATGCTGGTTCCACAGATGCTTAAGCTGTTAAACCTCTAGAAACACAGCTGGTAGCTACATCTGCAGAGCCACTGTAGAATCAGGTGCTAAACAATGAATAGTGAATGTTTAAAGAATAAAGCCATTTTTCAGAGCTAAGAGCAGAGTCCCATGGAACCTTCTTTCAGTTAAGGAAGAAGCACCTCTTTTCTCCCCTTGCATCAATTCCTCACCTCCATTAAATGAAAATGACTCTGAATTTACACTGATTGTTTTAATGCCTCATACTGTGTTATTAGTGATTTGTAAAACCAGCATTGAATCTCAGTGTGTTCAGCATTGTCTAATTGTTTTAATTAGCCATAATGATTTTATTATCTAGGTTTTAGAATGGGACAATTGGCAATTTTTGCATAAGTGCCTCAGGTTGATTACATATGTAAAGGACAGGAGGTATGTAATATCTATACCCCCACTAACTGCCTTTTTGAATTATATTCATTCCTCTTTATTTTATTTGAAAATCTATGGAGTTCAATAAAGTTCAAGGAAAGAATTGTGGCAGCTTAAATATGAGCAGTGTAAAGAACAGCAGCTCACAGAAATATTGCTATAGATACTAAGACCATATCCTGCCTTGGTACAGAGCAAATATAATTGAATCATGTTCAATAGCAGGCTATTACAAAACAGAGTTTATTTGCAATGCTAATGTGGTGAAGACAGCTGTCACAGGGAATTAGATATGATCATTCAAAACCTGAATAAATGAGGTATCCATTATCTTCTGGCTGTGTTGCAGGCTGCTCAGAGAACACAAATAAATGATGCTGTCACAGGAACCAGCTCATGGTTTTGTCTTTTAGCCATAGAAATATGGGGATGATTGAAGTGGGGGTGGGGATGCAAAAATAGAAGAAAAGAAGCCTGGCAGATAAGTGTAGATGAGTAGAGGAAAAGGGTTTTTCAAAGAGATCATAGATGCAAGGACATAATCAAAATGCTATTTTTGGTGACAGAAATAGGTTTTAACTCTGTCAAAGATCTTTACCAAGAACCATCCCTTCTTACCAAAACCAGTCTATAAAAGAAACTGGATTTAAAAGGGAATAATGGGGAGTAAACAAGACTAATCTCTTTCCCCCTCTTTCTACCACCCAATCGAATTGATAATGAACACAAGCTGCCTTCATGATTAATCATCCTTTCAAAAAAGTGAATCAGAATTTGCATTTAAGATCTTATGAATTTACTAGTTAAGAAATTAAGAAGACAACCTTTAATTGAATATGAAATAAAACTATCAGAAAATTTTTGTTTAAAAATTGTAGGATATAAGTAAGTTGCAATAGTTGTCATTGTAGAAAAGTTCTGCAAGTATTCTGTAGTAGCATATATACAGAAATCACATTTTTGAAAACACATTCCAAAACTTTTTTGTGGTCTGAGAACAGAAATAATATCGTAGATGGCAGAAGAAATCTATTTGTTCTATGATTATAATACTGAAGCATGAGGGGAATGAGATATGCCCATACTGGGCAATGCTCTAGTTAGTATTTAATTATCAACAAAACTATTAATCTTCAGGTGTTTTTGTCATACTGAAAAAGAGAAATGATACTTCAGAAGTAAATATGGTCCATGAAAGAAGTAGAATCTTTCATTACCCGGGAAAATCAGTGGTACTCAAAGAAGGAAATTGTAGTTAAGTGAACAAATTTAGAGAGTGAATCAACTGGGTGATGGGGTGGATATACACACAACCCAAGGAAATTAAAAAATGTGTACTTTGGATTCTCGTTTATCACAGAATCTCATGTTCTTAGAGTTGGCAGCAAATATCTACTCCAAATCATAAACAAAAATGAATCCCCCTCCGTGGGAGGATCCCCAGAATAAGTGGTCATCAAGCCTTTCCTTGACAACAGCTAGTGAAGTAAGACCAATTATACCCTGAAATAGCTGTTAGGATTTACTTCAACCAAACCAAAAGTTGTCTCTTTACACAATTCACCCATTTCTTCAAGTCTAAGCAGAACAAGTCTATTCCCTTTTTTATATGACATCCCTTCAAATACTTGAAAACAGTAATCATTCTTCCAGCATCCCAATTTTGTGATTTTGGCATAATCCTCAGCTTCACACTTTTCTTCATTCCACAAAACCATTCAGTTGCCAAATCTTTACATAGTTATTTTTACATCAATCATATCTAACCCCTTTTCTCTACTTTCATAGCTCCTACCTTCAGGCCTTCAACACTTCTTACCTAGATTATTGCAACAGCCTCCTAACTGGTCTCTCTGCCTCAAATTTCTTATCATTCCTTTCCATCCTATACATTGATGTCAAAGTAATTTTCCTTAATCATAGCTTTCACCATGTGACTCCCCTACTCAATAAACCCCAAAGGCTTCTAGGATAAAACGTAAACTTCTCTGTTTAACTTGTAAAGCCCTGCACAATCTAGTCCAGTTTCATTAAATATTATTCCTCCTGCACTCTATGATTCAGTTAAACAACACCATTCTGTTTCTCAATCATCTCCTATCTCTGTCTACACTGAGCATCCTCCATCCCTGGAACATACTCCCTCTATAACTCTGCCTCATAGAATTCCTTTATTCTTTGAGAAGCATCATCTTCTCCATGAAGCTTTTCCTCATCTACCCAATAATTAGTGCCCTCTCTTCCCAAACCACCTTGTATTTGTATATATTATATTTATCCACTTTATCTTTATACTGTATATATGTATATTTTATATGTACTTGCTGTCTCCTCTATTAGAATGTAGCCTTAGAAATGTAGAAAGTAGGGATCATTTTGTATTTGTATCTTCAGCATCAGTACACAGTGATTGGAACATAGTAGGAGTGTAAGAAATATTTATTGATCAATTTATTCTGATGCCAGATCCTGGACAGGTCTATGTCATATTGGTTATGGGATTTGTGAAAAACTGTTGTTGCACCCTAGTGCCCCTCAGATGTGGGGATTTCAGTCCTTCTCTTCACCCCTTTACTTATGCTCCTGTAATTCTTCTTCTTCCAGAGATACTGCAGAAGTTATTTTCTTTCCATTGTCATTAACCTGATTGAGGTACATCAAATGTTCCCTACTATCTTCCTTCTCTCTACCCTTTTATGCACCCTCCCATTCTGCAGTTTATTCCCATAAATAACACTGATTCATCTGTAAAGGGGGAAAGGAAGATTATGAGGTATATAGTCCATTTTATTTCATGTCTGTTCCTCCACCATCACTTAAATTCCACTTTCACTTTTATTCCCTTGTGTACTTTTGGAAATAAATATCTTCTTGACCCCTCTTTTTTATGTTGTTATTATTTTTGTGGTAAAAATTATTTGTGGTAAAAAATGATTGGAGTTTTATTGACTCATTTGGGAGGGGCCATACCTAGCCCACCCTGAAGTTATGTATGCTACTGAGGTCCGAAGGAGAACTCTCTATAGGCAGTTTTGAAGGACCTCCCCTTTTTGGGGAGGGAGATTGAAGGCTGTCTGAGGGGAGGAGAGCTCTCCCAGAACGATGACTCCTTGGTCTTCTCAGTGATGCGAGAAAGCTAGCAAACTTTCCAGGTGTGGTGAGTTAAGAGAATTTATCTGTATTTCTTTTTCCTACTTCCTTATCTTTGATTTTTATTAATTTCACCTTTGTTGTTTAATTCCCAAGTAATAAAATCTGATCTTTTTGTGGAAAAGAAGCTGTAAGGCTCTTTTCTTATTGGCCTGGGAGAAATATCTAAAAGGGCAGTTCAGAGGGGAGGGAGCTTTGAACCCAAAGGTCCCTCATTATTTCTGGGACCCCAATATTTTGGTGAGTCACCCAATTAATGCTCCGTATATTAAATTTTGGCCCTCACGTTTTAAACCTACTGGTGTCTTGCTTGCTCTAGGTTTATTTTCCTGTCTCTGGAGACAGGACAATTTATTTCATTACTTGTACTCTCCTTAGTATCTCTATTTGTTTACCTTTCTTGTGTTTCTCTTGTCTGGGGTACTTGCTAATTAAATAATCAACTCATAATTGTTTACAGAAATGCTTCAAAAGTCTTTCTTTTATTGAATGTCCCATGAGAGATTTTGTTTTGTTTTGTTTTGTTTTCTAGTTAGTAGAGGCCATGGCCGATGGGGTCAAAATTGCAATTCACAGAGTTTAGTCTCTGAACAGAGGCTTTTCTCTTGACAACTCCCATTGTGTCACTAGTGTCCTTCTTACTCCTCTCCAAATACAAACTTCATCTAAACCTCACTCTTAACCACTTTTCCTCAGCAGCCTCCCTTTATTAAAAACATTTTTCTTAAATTTTTGTGGGTGAATTTTATGTCCTAGAATTTGTGTTAGCTTTATTGATGATGATGATGAAGAAGAAGATGACAACAACCACCAGCATTTATATAGTGCTTATCATGTGCTAGGCACTGTACTAAGCATTTTACAATTTTTATCCCTTAAGAGATAAAACATTGATAGTGTTCCCTCAATTTTAGGGGGACTAGGGGAACTGCACCCCAGTTCCACTTAATTCCCCAACAATCTGCTTAGCTTTTTACAAAGGAATATTTATTTCAAAAGAATAGCAAGAATAAACATAAACATCACTCCCCAAAACCTAGGGGCATAATTCCCCACCACCATTACCTCATACTCTGGGAAAGGGAAGGAATTAGATTCACAGCTGAGCTTAGTTCCTAGACAGCACAGTGCCAAGAACCAAGTCCAGTACCCCCTCCTTGGGCTCAAATCCCAGAAACCCTAGCTTCTCAGAGCTTTTCGTTGGGCTAGTTGGCTGAACACCCTTCCTAAAATACTAACTCCAGTCTCTATGGCTTGATTACAGGTCCAGTAGGAATTATATCTCCTGTGCTTAGAACTGAAAAGGATAAACAAACCCCGAACCTATCTCTTAGTACCACATAGTAACCCTTCACCCCTTACCAGTTCATTTCATAGTCCCTTTCTCCTCCCATGAATGAACCCGGCCCTTACTCTCTCTGAACATAGAGAATATCTCAATCTGTTTTAAAGATGTAGCCTATTCTGGCTACATAGCCATTGGAAAGAGACTACTTCCACCCATGTGGCTGAGGAATGGAAGATGTCTTCTTCCAAAAGCAGGTGCCTCCATGTTAGATTATCCAGGCATGTGCAAAACCCCTTTTACAATCTGAATGTATTCTTCCCATATAGCTTTGACTTCAAATGCCAACAAGTCTTTTCACATACATAGTGACTACTTTATCCTTGATGAGTTTGTACTCAATGTGTCTTTCCTGGAAAAGAACAAGGTGTTTGCAAGTATCAATTTATACTCAGTGAGTTGTGCTTAGAATAGACAAAGATATTTACAATAATCTTTCTGATTCAAGCTCAAAGCCTTCTGTATTAGTTTTTCTATGGTGTCCAGTGAATTTTATATTTACCAAATCTAAATGACATAATATCTCTGGAGAAAGTTTCTGAGGTGATGAAGTTGGCTAATACATTTTTCAGTTGGATCTACAGAACTTGTTATGATCCATGTACATCACAGAATAATAGAATTTGAGAGTTGAAAGGGACTTCTGTGGCCATCAAATCCAACCCATAAATGAAAAGAACCCCCATCATGACATACCTGACAAGTAGTCATTTAGCCCCTTCTAGAAGACTTACAAGGAAAAGTAGTCACCATCCCTCCTAATACTCCATTTCACTTTTGTACAGCTCCAACTGTTAGAAAGGTGGGGTTTTTTTCCTGACATTAAACTTAAATTTGCTACTTTGCAGCTTTGATCTTGGTTCAATCTTCTGGAACAAAATTACATAAGTATGGTGGAACATGGGTGACAAAGGTGATAGCATTTAGGTGACAAAGGTGGCACCACTTAGTGGTACTTGGGTAACACTTGGGTGATGGCAATTGGTAGCACTTCATGGCACATAGGTGATAATGTGGTGGTATGTGGTGGTACATAGATTGCAAAGGTGGTTGCACTTAGTGGCACATGGGTGGCAAAATGGCGGGAATTGTGGGCACTTAGGTAACAAAAGTAGTGGCACTTGTTGGCACATAGGTGACAAACATGGTAGCATTTAGGTGTCAAAATGTTAGCACATAGTTTACAGTGGTGGTGACACTTCATGGCATTTCACTGATACATCATAGCATTTGGTAGCATTAGTGGCACATGGGTGACAAAGGTGTTTATCACTTAAATAATAAAGATGGTGACAGGTGACTACAGTGATGGCATTTGGTGGAACATGGATGACAAAAACAATGTAACAATGTAACAAAAACAAGGTAACAATGGTGGTGGCACTTAGTTGCCCACAGGTGACAAACATGGTGGAATTTAGGAATAAAGATGTTGACACTAAGGTAACAAAGGTGATGGCACTTGGCGGTACATGGGTAACAAAGGTAATGGCACTTGGCATGGGTGACAAAAATTGTGTCAGATAACAAAGTAGGTAGTACTTGGTGTCACATAGGTGATAAAGATGGTGGCACTTGGTGCCACATAGATTACAAACGTGGGGACACTTGTTGGCACTTGGGAGACAAAGGTGGTGCGATTTAGGTGACAAAGGTGGTGGCACTTGGTGGTACATGAATGACAAAGTGGTACAAATAAAATGTAGTAGGCCTAAAAATCTTAGAAAAGATCTTTTACTTAAACATACCTACAAACTTTTTTCCAAAATATTTTAATACAAATGCTTAATTTTCATAAATAATAAACAAATAATTTTAGGTGTGCTTCCTCTTAAATATAGGCCAAACTTGGAAGTTTATAAGTTCTTAATTACAGTTTTTAAGAACATACAACCATTGGGGCTGATAGAATGACCTTCCAGCTTCCTTACACATTCATTCCTTTTTTAACAGTACAGTTCTTAATCTAACAATCTAATTTATAAGAGAAATTGCTTTTCTAACATACCTGACACAATTGCTTACCAAATTGTACACTGTAAGAAGATTTTAACATAATACCCTAAACAGTATTAAGATTTTTTAAACCTTGAAACAGAACCAATTAAGGTCACCAATCACCTGACCTGAATGTGCACTTGCTCTATACCAAGCACTGTGATAAGTACTTTATGATCATGTGATCCCCATAATAACCTTGGGAGGCAGGTTCCATTATGATCTTCTTCCAGGACAGTAAACTGAGACAAATAGAACTTTCTTGGGGCCCTACAGGTAGTAAATTTCTTAATAACAAATATCTTTTTATGTGGGATCCTAATTTACCATATCAATCCTGATAAGAGAGCACACATTCAAACCATCTTCTTTCCTTTGTGACAGATTTTGGCTTAAATCAAATGAAATCTGGATTTATAATCACTGATGGTAGTCTTTTAGTTTCTAAGGCCTAATACTCAGTGCTTTAAAATAAAAAGATTATTTTCCATAAATCCATATATTTCCTTTTATAAGGCAGATGGTGACAAATCCTAGCTATGTATAAATTTGTTTCCTACTTCCTTAATGAGCTAGGACCTCCTGCTTCTACCTTTGAGACTTATCAGATAACAAGCTGAGGTTAACCTAAAGTGTACTTGGCCTACTGTTTGTTTTCTTCTGGTCCAGGACACAGAAGTTAATTAAATAATTCTCAATTTGAATAGCACAAGGAGGCATTTAAGATTTCCTATAATAAACAATGTTGTAGCAATATATACTATATATAAATATATAATAAACAATAATAACCAATAACCAATATCTTTACCATATTCAATATTTATGTAGTGTTGGATTGAATAAGACCTTTCCACAAATTTCTCCCTTAACAGAAACTGCCACATGAAATGACAGAAGCTGAGACCACGTGGCATCCTCCATTTTGATTCCTCAGTCTCCCTAACCCACTGTAACTTTATTTATCGGCTTTCAAATCATGCTACAAAGTTTTCATTTTCAATCTTTCAACTTAAAACAAAGTTAAACATCTTCACTCTCTTTCAACATGCTTAAACCATCTGAAGCTGGCACACGGGCACCCAGAGCAACTATCCAGGGACAGGAGGGGCTGAGAGCACATGGGCTAGCTACTACCCACTTACTATGTGCATATTAGGTCCCCATTTGTCTCTAATCCTTCTTCACCTTTGATATTTTCCCTCAAGCCTTTATTTCTCTTTCCTAATCTTTCAAACCTGTTACTCAACCTGCCTACTTTCCTTTACATTTCAAACATATCTCAGATTGCACATACTACTATTAAGCCAATGTCATACTAAAACCCTGTTTTTCCAAGTTAATTTCAACCTGGGGGATTCTCTTCATTAATCAGCCTATTATAAAATTCAGGCATTCTCCAGGAAATCAAAAAGCTAAACTGTCCCAATATAGGAAAAAGTTTGTGGGATGGATCCTTAAAAGAAATCAATTAAGATGTTTTTAGTAAAAAAAAAGATGTTTTTAGTAATTATAAAAACTTTTAGGAGACATGCAGTGGCTTATGCACAAGATTGGGATTTGTGGGTAACTCAAAGTGGCAAAGAATGTCATTGGCTCAAGCTCCCATTGTCTGCCCCCTCCATTGTTAAGAGACAGTAATTAGTGCTCCAGTCCCACCATTTAACTTCTTAACAATGATTAACTTTTGCAAAGCCAAAAAAAATTCTAAAAATCTTTATTTCAAAGTTAAAGGAAGAACAAATGGGAATATTTTCCCCAATTCATCCAAGGCATACTTTCACCTATGCCCTCTCAGCCTCTAGAGGATCAGACTCAAAACTTAGCCCAAGTCTTACAAAACATTAGCCCCACCAAGTTTACTGCATAACTGCTGGACTGGGGTCCCAAACATCATTCCCAAAGATCATTCCTTGCTATCCTAAGGGTAACAATGCTTCATGGGCTGTGAAAGCCAGGCTGCCACTGCAACTCACAGGTTCCTATGGCTCCCTCTCCTGACCAAGGTAGGATCTTGCACTATTTTTCAAGACCCTTCAAAAGATTTAATATGTATAAACCATTATACATACCAAAATAGACTGCATATATTATACACATTTATTCCATAAATATTATTACTGTCTGTCTTTGTAAAATATTCTAATTTTAGAGACAGGGGGAAAAGAGATAAATGGATATAAAGGAGAGCTGGAACTTTTATTATCATTATCACAATTTTAAATACCTTTTGAGAGTGTAGATCAATACCCTTTAAAGATGTTCTTAAAGCACTTGCTAAACACTTCTGAACTGAGGTGTTGGGAAATTTATGAATGGATGGATGAGACCTAAAAAAATGGGACAATCTTCAACCTCATGATTTTTAAAATCATAGGGATATGCAGAAAAAAAGGAATCCCTCTTCGCTGAGATCTTAACATTCTTTCAGGCATGAATAGGAATTTTCATGAAAGTTTGACCACATTCTTTTATTACTTTGGAGGAGTTTCTGCTTGTTCTAGATACCTGCTCCAAATTTACTGGTCAATTAAGGACTGATTGCCTTGATTTTTTGTACCATTTATTTCTTATCAGTCAGTGCTATGCATAAGTCATAATAATGAAATTTCTTTTTTCACCTCCTGTCTGATAGTGTTGTTTTTGTTTTTGTTTTTGTTTTTGTTTTTGCAGGGCAATCGGGGTTAAGTGACTTGCCCAGGGTCACACAGCTAGTAAGTGTCAAATGTCTGAGGCCGGATTTGAACTCAGGTCCTCCTGAATCCAGGGCCGGTGCTTTATCCACTGCGCCACCTAGCTGCCCCCTGATAGTGTTGTTACAGTTGATCTGGCATATGGGATAAGGCACTCATTCATTAGGCTTTGGTTACTTATAAATTTGTCTTAGGTGACTAATCATATTGCTGGCTAATCATATTACAAATTTGTTCATCTTCCAAGCCAAATATAATAATCTCAGAAATTCAAAAGCCCCCCCCAACACATACCAAAGTTTGATCATATTGGTTTTTTATTGCAATCATCCTTTATCTCACAATTCTATAATTTAGTCATTTCTTTCCTTTTTTCTAATCCCTACCTTCTGAGCAGCCAATCGCAGAAGATGCTTAACAAGGAAGCAGAGGGACAATTTAGGGGTTTGGTCTTTTTGTTTCCCTGGTATTGTCTTATAAAGTAAAAATCAGAACCAAACTCTGGTCTTGTCTCACTTTCTATACAATAAAGTCCAAAATCCTTAATCTGGCATTCAAGGACTTTCACAATCACAGAAACATAGATAGTGTCATAGAATTTAGGACTTTCCAGCCTCATTTCTCACCTTAGGCACCTTATAAAATATCTTTTACTCTTACTTTTCCAACACAAAATGTTTAAACTTTCATCACTATCCATTAACATTCAATTCATCATTCAGGACCCAGTTCAAAATTTACCTTTTCTGAATTTTTTCTTTATCATTCAAAATTATTGAATAGAGCTAGGCACAACACTGTGATTCTCCAAAATTCTTCTATGACTGTCACATCTTCATCCATCTTTTCTTTCTTCTTTCCTGTCTTAGAAGAGATAATACTATTCCCTAAAGGCTAAGTCCCCTACATGTTTATGTCCTCAATTTCTCTGTCTCTTTTTGTCTCTGTCTCTGACTCAGTCTCCCTCTCTGTCTCTCTCTGTCTTTCTGTCTCCCTCTTGATGATTATCTCTGTCTGTCTCTCTGTCTCTCTGTCTCCATCTCTCTGTCTCTGTCTTTGTCTCTCTCTCTCTCTCTCTCTCTCTCTCTCTCTCTCTCTCTCTCTCTCTCTCTCTCTCTCTCTCTCTCTCTCCTTTCCCATCAATAATAATACATTTACCTAACACTTTTCTATTTAGAACTGTTTAGAGTGTTGGACCTGGAGTTGGAAAGAACTGATTCAAATACTGCCTCAAATACTATCTGAATAGCCAAATCACAACTTTCAGCTTCAATTTACTCATTTTTGAGATGGGAATAATAATCTAACACTGAGGTATTATGCCACAGTGCTGTCTCTGGTTAGGGGCTCAGAGCTTTACAGAAAAACAAGATGGAGAGAATTATTGATACAACTTCCCTTTGATACAGCTTCCCAGAAAGGAATGTTTATAATGGGAAAAACCACCTAGGCAATGAATGTGGAGGAGGGCAGATAGGAGTAGTTGATAAACCCTGCTGCCACTCTCTGCTACTGCTACAAGTAGAGGCTTATTTCATAATTTCTGTCCCTGAATTTTAATTACCTATCGTTGGGGAGTTTGAACATTACTTTAATACTTCCTTCCTGCTTCCTTTAAGCATGATTCTCTAGCATTACTACCACATTTATTTGGCATTTGTAATATTTTCAACTTCATATATAGGGTCATCTTGAAATTTCAGTAGTTCTCTCTGACTATTAATATCCATTAAACAACATTATGTGTACAACATTCATAGTTTCAAAATATTGATCCATAATGACAATAATCGACCTGCCACACATTCTTCTACCACAATGATACTACACAGTGCTTTATAGAATTGATATGTGTTAGAACATGAAATAGGAGCTAGAAAGAGGATTTGGAATGGTCTAAACATATGCCTCCCTCAGTATACTCTATATACACTGATATTTTCCTGGAACATAACCTAATCTCAGTGCTTAACATACTCCCATCCCATTATACTCACCTCATCTAAGTGGTTAGGAACCACAAAGTACTGATGTACAAACATTTTTTCCTATCCCCAACTTTATTTCCATCAACCTCAACTTTATCTCTGTGAGAATGACTGATTGATTAATAATTAACAAACTTCTTTTCAAGTTAATTCTTTTTCTTTTTCTATTCTTCCATCTGACACTCACTGGGACATGGTTTCTTCCTGATGACACTGCTTCCTTCACCA
The DNA here is from genome assembly GCF_019393635.1 of Dromiciops gliroides. Taxonomy (NCBI): domain Eukaryota; kingdom Metazoa; phylum Chordata; class Mammalia; order Microbiotheria; family Microbiotheriidae; genus Dromiciops; species Dromiciops gliroides. The sequence continues at coordinate 269,433,818 of NC_057862.1, read as the reverse complement.
TCCTTTCTAATTAGTATCAACTACATTTTCTCTCATAGTCCTTGAACCACTGGTTGAAGTGAGGGAGTCCAAATCCTCCTTTGCTATTTCTATTCTCTCTCTCTACTATTATCACTCAGTAACCTCTCTTCCTTTGTGCTATGCAAATTTATCACCCAATCCACATCCTGGTGGCTGTTATGTATCACCTCCCAAGATATGCTCCTTCCTACCTCATTAAAACTGGCTCACAGCAATTCCCTTTTCCCCAACTCTTCATTCTAGGGGACTTTAATATACATATTGGTGCTCCCTCAACTGTCCTAACCTTTCAGTTCTTCAATCTACTTGATTCCTATAACCTACTTCTCTACTCTGCCTTAGCTACATACAGAGATAATCATACTTTATCCTACATGTTCATGAAATCTAATATTCTTTTAATGGATCATCATCATTTAGTATTCAATTTTTACCTATGTTTTGTAAACCTTCTCCTAGCATGTGAAAACCTAGAGAATATCTTCAGAGTGTCAGTAGTGCTGATTGGAACCAATTCCAGTCTATTCAAAACATGGGTAGCAACAACCTGGAACCTAATATCTGTATATTTTTTAACATCCATGCAGCCTTGAAAAGTCCTAAAGCAGAACAGGCAAATAGTGAAAATTAATATCTCAAAAGCACTTTTACTTCATACCCAAAAGTGAATCCCAAAATATTTTACTTTAGCGATTCTCCAGTGACAGAAAAATGAAAGGAATTGTGGAGACTGAAGCTTGGCAAGAGAACAGGTGTGATTCTGGAGAGCAATTTGGAACTATGCCCAACGGGCTACAGAACTGTTTATACCCTTTGACCCAGCAATACCACTGCTAGGTTTCTATCCTAAAGATAGCCCCCCAAAAAGAAAAATACCTATTTATACAAAAAATTTTATAACAGCTTTTTGTGGTGGCTAAGAATTGGAAATCAAAGGAATGCCCATCAATTGGGGAATGGCTAAACAAGCTGTGGTATATGATGGTGATGGAATATTATTGTGCTATAAGAAATTACAAATAGGATTATTTCAGAAAGGCCTGGAAAGACTTGTATGGACTGGTGTATAGTAAAGTGAGCAGAACTAAGAGAATGTTGTGCACAGAGACAGCAATATTGTTTGATGACAACTATTCTCAACAAGACAATAATCTAAAACAATCCCAAAGGAGTATTGATGAAACATACTATCCACCTCCAAAGAAAGAACTGATATTGATGGAACAGACTGAAGCATGCTATTTCTTTCATTTTTTACTTTTATTCAGGTTTTCTTGTACAAAATGACAAATATCGTAATGTTTTACATAATCGCACATGTATAACCCATATGTTATTTCTTACCACTTCAGGGAGGGGGAAGGGAGAAGGCAGAAAGGAGGGATAAAAATTGGAACCCAAAACTATAAATAAAAATGTTTATTACTGAGAGAGAGCGAGAGAACAGATATGTTCTAATTACATGAATGGTACATGAGATGAGTCCAAAGAATACTCACAGTTTCTAGCTTACTGACCCCCTAATTGTTCTGGGAATGATCAAGAATGATTCTTTTATCTGCAGCAGGTGACCTCAGAAACCATGATAAAGATGTACTAATCAAGGGTATCCACAAAGAACCCAGGAATCCATATGTGCATCACCTATAATTTTGGTACTAAAGAAAAATGAAAAGATATAAATAGGTATAGATGACCAGACTTTAAAAAAAAAAGAACAAAAGTAGACCAGTACACTAGTAAGAGAGTTTGAGTTGCTCTAAGTTGTCTATTAGATAGAGAGTGGTTCTCAGTATTGAACTTATAAAGTGGCTGCTTCCAGATTTGTATGAAAGAGAAGGAGAAAACCATTTTCATCTGTCAAGCTGCATTTCACTGGTTTGTACACATGCCCCAAGGAATCTCAGGTACACTTCCCATTTTCTAAGGTCCCATAAGAAAAGTAGTTGGAGATATGAATTATCTGAAAATGTATGTATACCTTGATGATATCATTGTCTCTGCAACAAAATAACAGACTGATAAAAGTGTTGTATTAGTCAGAAGAATATAACCTAAAGCTTTCAAGTGACAAATGCTATTTTTTCAGAGGCCTTATCAAGTATATGCATCTGTGAGAAATAATTATCTTGGAAGTACCCAGTGATCTCCCCCTTCTTTCTTAATCCTTTATTGCCCTACCTACCCCCACCCCCATTCCAAGGTCTAATTCTCCTTGAAAGTAGAATTCATCTGGGTCAAGCCCAACCCAGGTTTACAGGGAGTCTTGGGTGGAGACAGATCCATTTATCTAGATAATTGAAGGACTTTGCTGATGATATTTGGCCTACACAAACCACACCTACATGGAAACTATTATGCTCCCATCAGTTTGGGTGGGCTTTTACATTCTTTCTCTGATGTCATTCTCACCAAGATTTAAGTGACCTAAGTCCCATATACCTAGACTTCATTTTAATATAAGACACCTGCAAATCATGCCAACCAATTAGATTTGATTGCTATGTAATGGACCTCCTACAGTTAGAAGGGTATATAAACTGTGACCTCACTACCATTAGAGGTCTTTGGTCTGAGAGGGATAGCCACTGACCATCATTTTTATTAATAACCTGCCAACCTATTAATAAAATTATTAAATTACCCAGCAACTCTCTTACATTTTTAATCATCACATATCACATAGTATCTCATCAGGGTGTAAGTGCTGACCTAGAAAAGATAGAAATGCTCCTGACAGCCATGTCTACAGAACCTTTAAGATCAAAGGACTTTTCTTGGATTTGGTAGTTATTATCACAAGTTTTGGGGGTTTTTTTAGCTATGCATGTTTCTAAATAACTGAATGATTAATTTATCCTACAATGATTGAAGACAACCAGAAAGAGAACATTAAAAAGCTCTATTTCTTTGCCAAGTCACAAAGTCCTTTGGAGGTTGAAGGATGGACAAATGTGAATGAGCTTTCAAAAACTGATCAACTGCTTCACACATTTACTAATGTCAACCTTAATCCCAACAAGTTTTTTGTCTTGCATATGTATTCCAGTTTACAGGAGTTGAAAGTGATCTCGTAGCAATAGACTGATGTACAACCATAATACTTGATATATACAAGTTAGAGTTCTTCAATCTGAAGTAGATTGTTACTGAGTTAAACAACAATACATGTGTATTAGAGTGAGCTTGCAAATGTGGATTGGCACAATCCAATGATGTATTTTTTTAACAATGCTAAGTCAGATGTTACTTGCCAAAGATAGTAAGAACATTAGTCATTGGTCATTGATTTTAGCATATTCTATAGGAAAGATTCATGTGGATGCAAATGCCATGATGCAAAGGCCAAGTAACACCAAGCTATGATAATGCCTAAGGTTTTATGTGGCACCCAGGAAGGTAGGTTATGATCAAGTAGAAATGAGTCCAAGGGCTTAAAATTATGCCAATAATATATATTAACTTTTTTTCACTAAACCAGCATTCTCTGTCTCAATTGTCTCTAGATGATTGGCAGCAAGAGCAGATGGTTAATGAAGGACTGGAAGAAGTAGTGCAAGCCAGGAAGTGATGAAATTTTTCTAGATGAACCAATTTTCAGTCCTTCAAAGGTGACCTGTTGAGATAATGACAGAAATTATAGTTGTGCAGCAAAGTGCTCTAGCAGATTGAGAGTGATCCCACATATGCTACGAGGAAACTGTTGGCACTTTCGAGAACATGTTGTAGTATGGCCATGAAAGCCTTACATGATATCTTTAGACATATGGGTTAAGAGAGGAAAGTAGTATTAATTTTTTTTAAATATTTTCCTAATATATTCTAAAATGTTTGCAGACATCAGTAAGAAGTTTGAGATTTGTACATGTGTGTAAAGAAAAATAATGCCAACTTGTACTGCACATTTGGAGAAACCTTTAGAACTTATCTCCATTAACTTCTTTGTTTTTTGGTGGGGCAAGGAGGGTTAAGTGATTTGCCCAGGGTCACACAGCTAGTAAGTGTCAAGTGTCTGAGGCCGGATTTGAACTCAGGTACTCCTGAATCCAGAGCCAGTGCTTTATCCACTGCACCACCTAGCTGCCCCTACATTAACTTTTTATCTCTGAAAGAAATAATAAGAACATAAAATATATTTTGATGATGATTGACCTACAGACTCCCATGCAATAGTCCTGTATTTCCTTTGGGCTTTCTCTCTGAGTGTGGGGAAAGTCTGGTTACCTTTTTTTTTATCTTTATTAAGAATGTGAACCTTTGGCACCCTGGAATATTTATTGAAAATGTGGTTGAGAGAAGGTAGTTGAAGGCAGGAGTCTCAAAGAAGAGGGTCACAAAGAGTCAGACGTAAATAAACAGCAACAACAATTTACATCTCAGATATAGGCAATTGCTACAAATCAGGGCTCAATGATTGTTTTGTCAATTGTATAGACTTTTAAAAGTCTTAATAATGCATTTTAAATTTAAAAGTATAGTGGGCATAGATTTTTTCCATATTTTCCTTCCCTACTCCCCCACACCACCACACCCCAAGAGTTAGGTTGTTAAACATCTACCACCACACCCTTCCTTATATTGCTCTCTAAATATTGCTTGAGATCAGCAAATGTGCAATAGATCAGGAAATTAAGTTTTCACCAGATCAGAGAATAAGAGCAATGATGATGACAATGATGATAATAATAAATGACATTTATATTGTTCTTTAAGGTTTGCAAAATGATTTACATCCATTATCTCATGTGAGCCTCATATCATTCCTACACTGAAGTGTTTTATAAGTGTGCTTTCTCTGGATAGAGGTTCAAAGCTAAAAAAAGATTTAAAAAAGAATTACACATCCTTTTTTTATAGCTCCCATATGAGCAATTAGACAGTAGTAAGGAGTAAGAGAACTTAGGAGTGATTTAACAACACCACTCACCACACTTCCCTACCACTGCTCTCATATCACCTACCTCATAGAATTATTGTGATATCTCTTAGATTATAATGGCCTCCTAATTGATCTCCCTGCCTACTTGCACACTGTTGCCAAAGTAATTCCTTAAGAAAAGATCAACCATATTAGCTCCTTTCCTCAACCAATTCTAGTAGTTCTTATTGCATCTAGAGTCAAATATAAAGTCCTTTGTTTAGTCTTTAAAACCCTATATAACCCTGCCTGAGACACAACTCAGGGTACATCCAATTATAGGAATGGAACATAGATGGAAATATGTCAAAAGAAACTAAGAAAGATTGATTAGATTGATAAGAGAAACAGGAGAGCAAAACCATAACCAGGCCAGGGGAACCAGAGGTTATACTGCACTGGATTTAAAGGGCCCTGAACTTCAAAAGTGATAGTAATGATAATAACAACAACAGCAGTAAAAGGTTAAGTATACCTATTTTATATACCTATTTACTTGGGATCAAGTAAAATTTTCTCAGGTGAAAAGGTGTCATGAATAGAAAAAGTTTAAGAAGCCCTGTTCTAGATACTCTCCCTTCTTTAGGTTTTCATACTTTTTTTCCCCCTTGCAGGGCAACAGGGGTTAAGTGACTTGCCCAGGGTCACCACTTAACCCTCGTTGCCTGCAAAAAAAAAAAAAAAGAAAGAAAGAAAAAAGATGTATACAGGTGTAGGGGCCAAATTTAATATGGGGAGAGCTAATTGGGTGGCTCGCCGTAATATTGGGGTTCAGAAAATAATGAGGGACCTCTAGGTCCAAAGTTTCCTCCCCTCCAAACTGACTTTTTTAGTTATTTCTCCCAGGCCAATAAGAAAGGGGATCGACAGCCTCTTTTCCACAAATGAATCAGGTTTTATTAATGGGAATAAAATACACAGCAAAGGTGAAATTAATAAGGTCAAAGACAAGGGAATAGAGAAAGAGGAACATGGATAATCTCCCTGGCTCTACCAAAAACTGTCTCAAAACCCAAACTCTGCTTCCAGCTCAGCTAATTCAAAGAGCTGGATTTTATTAACTCACCACCAGGGGTCCATAATTTCTATGGGAGTCAGCTGTTCAGCCTGTCTCCATTCCGCTCTGAAAGCTCCTCCAAGGCAAGAGAGAACCACTTCCTGTTGGGGGTCCCTTTTTCTATTTTTTTCTCCATCCCCCAAAGGGGAGGTCCTTCAAGTTGTGTGGCTGAGAGTGGTTCCCTGTTGATGACACAGTCCACAGCCTCTAAGGACACTCCTTCTCAGAGTTGGCCAACTTTAAACTAGGTTTAAAAGGGCTGGCCAGGTGCGGCTAAAAATCTAATCATCTCAAGTGGGTACTTAGTAGTTTCTCATTCACACCCAATTCAGACACTACTAAATCAATCAAGTAGGACCCCTGGATGTCTGCCAAATTCCATTATTTTACCATACAGGTCATGCAGTTCTGAGTTGAAAATGCAAGAGTGGAACAGAGAAGTTAGGATCCGATAAGTAGATTTAACACTCATCAGCATAGATATGATAACTAAATCCATGAGAACTGATGAAATCACCAAAAGAAATAGTATTAAGAGAAGAGAAGAACAACCAGATTAGAGCTCTGGGGGATTCTTCTGGTTATCAAATATAATCTGGATGAGATCTAGCAACAGAGAAAAAGTTGCCAGATAAGTAGGAGAACTGAGATAAAGTAGTGTCATGAGAATATAATGAAAGTATCAAAAGGAAGAAGGATATTGACAGAGTCAAAGGCTTTTTTGGCAGGTCAAGAAGTTTGAGAACTGAAAAGGTAATTGGATTTGGCAAGTAAGAGATCATTGGTAATTTTAGAGAAAACAGTTTCAGTTGAATGATGAATTCTGAAGCCAATCTGTAGAGTTAAAAAGTACAAGTAATTTGGTTTTGATTTTGGGTTTTGCGGGGCAATAAGGGTAAAGTGACTTGCCCAGGGCCACACAGCTAGTAAGTGTCAAATGTCTGAGGCCAGATTTGAACTCAGGTCCTCCTGAATCCAGGGCCAGTGCTTTATCCACTGTGCCACCAGCTGCCCCCTGTAGAGTTAAAAAGGAAGAAAAAGGGAAATGGAGGCATTTATTGTAAATGGCCTTCTTTATGAGTTTAACCACAGGTGGCAGGAAAGATGTGGGACAATAGTAAGCTCAGATGGATGGATCAAGTGGGAATTGCTTGAGAACAAGAGAAATATGGGCAAATTTGTGGGCAGTAGGGATGGGAGTAGGGCCAGTAGACAGGGACACATTGTAGATTAGTGAGATAGCTGAGATGATAGGGAAAACTGCTAAAAGAAACGGAATGGATTGGGATCAGGTGTGCATGTAGAGAGATTTATCTTGGTGAGAAGAATGGCCACCTCACCATGTAAAGCAGAGGTGAAATAGGAGATAGTGGCAGAAAATGTCTGGGTAATGTGGGATAAGGAGGAAGGAAGCTTTCAATAAATGACCTCAATTTTTTTCAGTAAAATATTAGATAAGGTTCTCAGCTGAGAGGATTAGGGGAGAAGAACTCATGAGAGGTTTGAGAAAGGATGGAAAAGTTACTTTGGAAGAGCTTCTGTGATGAGTGGAATAGTGAGTAAAATGATTTCCTGGGAGGAATGAGGGCCAGTTGAGGTTAGGTAACATGAATTCATAGAGGACCCAGTCAAGATGGGTGCATGACTTTTCCCACACCATTTAATGACACTGGCCTTCTTTTTAGTTTTCAAGTTCATTTCCTTAAACCACAAATTTTCACTGGCCATCCCCAATTTCAGCAATGCTCTGTCCTCATCTGGCTTCCTTGGATTCCTTCAAGATTCAGCTGACCTTCCTTAGAACACCTTTACTACACTTTACTCCCCTGCTATTTCATTTTTTCTGAGACTACCTCTACTTTATCCTTTAAATATCTTCAAATATCCAACATTTGCACATCTTTTGTTTTTTGTGGGACAATGAGGGTTAAGTGACCTTTCCAGGGTCACACAGCTAGTGTCAAGTGTCTCAGGCCGGATTTGAACTCAGGTCCTCCTGAATCCAAGGCCAGTGCTTTATCCACTGCGCCACCTAGCTGCCCCCGCCTATCTATCTTTATCCTTCATATATCTATATCGAGTTGTTTGCTCTTTTTCATGTCCCATGAGATCCTTGAGAGGAGGGGCTCTTTTTTTTCCTTTCTTTGTATCCCCAGAACTTAGTACAAGGCCTGAAACATAGTAAGCACTTTTGTTGTTGTTGTTGTTTTTTGGTTTGTTGGTTTTGGGTTTGGGGTTTTTTTTTGGTGAGGCAATTGGGGTTAAGTGACTTTCCCAGGGCCACACAACTAATAGTAAAGTGTCTGAGGTGGGATTTGAACTCAGGTCCTCCTGAATCCAGGGTTGGTGCTATATCCACTGCACCACCTAGCTGCCCCCATAGTAAGCACTTGCTAAAATTTTTGTTGATTAGTTGATTGGGGCCATAGTTCAACAATTCTGTTTATTCAGGATACTAATTAAGGTGATTCAGGAATTCTCCTCAGAAAGTCTTCTCTATGGAATGTGTTCTCTATAGAATTGTAATTAAACGTAGTTCTCTCAGAATGTTTCTGGACTCTATTAAAGATGACTGACTACTAACTCTCCAGCTCTCTCACAGACTCTCCATGACAATTAATTCTCCCCAGGAAAGCAATTCCTGCTAAGTCCTCTCAGTTTTACATAGACTCTCTCCAGCCATGAATGTTAACTGTCATCCCAGAAGATTCTATTTCCTTTCTCCAAAAGGTACAATAATAATAATAATATCCAAAGTCTCTGTGAGAGGAGTTATTTAACCTGGAGTTACACTGTTTACATGTTAAAGGCATTTATTTTCTTCTTACATTACAAAATAATGAATTAATGAAACATAATGCAGCGAAATAGTGGCTTTTCTTGGCATTGTTTGCAGAAATCAGATTCAAGGCCTAGTAGTGAATGATAAGTGTACTATTTCCACTATACTGATTATTTCTTCTAATTATCAAAGTGATAGTAATTACTTATGAGCATCTTTGGCTCCCATGATCATGTCCTTTACAACATTTGAGGCTTAATGATGTTCCTTGATAGAAAGCCAAATGAAAGCAGTCCTTGAATTATATGCCCATTCGGAAAAAATTAAAATTTCTTACTGTACTTCTCCTAAGAAAGAACTATTTGCTTTCTCAATGATTCTTTTAGTTCACTAGAGTTAAATAAGGAGCTTTCTTGGCATAATAACTAATGACCAAGTGCAATAACTTACATAGATTCAATAGTTGAAAAAAGTAATGCAACTCGATATTGACATTAATACTGAAGTCCAAAATGGTGGTAATCACTTACACTAAATTATTAAACCACATAACTTCTGTTCAGCTATTGTCCTATAGTAAGGTTTCCTAAAGAAGTATTAATAGAAAAACTAAATAACTTTACTTTCACTTCCTTCAAGATATAGAAGGTGAAATTAAATTATAGTAATTTCCATACTTTTATGAGCACTTTAATGGATAGAAAACTGGATTCAGACTTGGGGAACCCTGTATTCAAGGTTTCATTATATACATATTCATGTGCAAGGTTTCATATATGCATATAGGCACATTCATTATATGCCTCTGACATATAATGGCTATATGAAGTCTCAGTGCCTAGACAGCTCTCTACAAAACTAAGTTGTAATGCAGGTACCAATATTTAACTGTTAAAGTTTCTTAAATGAGAGTTTCCAACAGTAATAAATCACAGGTTTTTTTAAAAGGTCAGGGATGGGGAGGAGAGCAACACTTTAGATCATCAAGTCTAATCTTTTTATTTTACAGATAAAGAACCTGAGGTTCAGAGCAGTGAAGAAAGTTGTCCAAAGTCATATAATTAATAGTAGCATTAAGAATAGAACCTATGTATTCTGCCTCCCCATTTAATATTCTTTCTATTATCACTTGAATTGCAGTACTATGTTTCTTATTAATCTGTGGTTTTGAATTTTAAATAATATCTCACTTATCTGGCACTGTTGAAGAATAAGGTATTCGACATAAATCAATTTCCCTCTATAACTGAAGCTAAGCCCTTTAAGCACTAATTTCACATTTTATAAAACTATTTCTGATTGAATTCTTTTAAAATGGATTGTGTACCTCCCTGCCTAAGAAAAAGTATGTTGAATATTATTTAACCTTTTAATGAGTTAGAATTATGATTATGAACATCAATTATTGTATTATAATAGTTATACCTTTTGTGATTATCTAGGTATGAAGAGTTCCTTCTACTTTAATTGGTAATAAGTAATGAAGAAGCAAAATTAGCATCTTCATCTTTTAGAATGTCTTAAATGAGAAGTTTAGTCCTATGAAAATGAGGTGGCTGCATAGGAATACCTTAATTCACATGAGCAAATCCTAATTCCTAGAATTCTACCACCATTTATCCTTCACTACCTGGGGGAGACTTTTAGGATAAACCATTATTCTCCATGTTCTTCAGAGAGATCTGATTTGAGGAGATTGTGAAGAGGTAGAAATTTATTTGCCTATATAGGACTAGTAAGTTGAAAACGGGAAGCTCACCAAGTTCTTTCTTCTTCCTAACTTCCACTGAAACCAAATTCAGAGAGTAAGGCCAGACCTATAACTAGGAATTCTTATCCCAGGAACAAGTACATTTGAATTAGGAGAAGGAACAACAATGGTGGCATAGAGCATAGTATAACCATAGTTGTAGTTAGTGAAAGGGAGAGAGGTTGTTTTTACCTCCAGAGAATACAACCTTTCTCTTTGTAAAAACTGGAGAGATAGGGGGCAGCTAGGTGGCATGGTGGATAGAGTACCGGCCCTGGAGTCAGGAGTACCTGAGTTCCCGGCCTCAGACACTTAACACTTACTAGCTGTGTGACCGTGGGCAAGTCACTTAACCCCAATTGCCTCATTAAAAAAAAAAAAAACTGGAGAGATAGACATCCTCAGATGTCCAACCCCTAGGGAAAATGGTTTAGTTCTTAATAAATTTAAGTCTTGGAATCTCAAATTTTCTGAAGATGTGGCCAATTTAAGATAATTTATAACTTTTAAGGGGCAGTGTCCATGCATTGCTGAGATTCTTGGGATATAGGGCAATCTTCTTCCCTGGCCTCATTTCCTTTTCCCTATGACTTGGAATTGTCTTTCACTTCCCGGCTTTGCAGGCCTTATCACAAATGTAAGCACTATTCACGTCCAGCCTAGCCAGAGCTGTAGCAAAAGATAGTTCTACTTCCTCAGCTGCTTTCTGCTGCTAATAATCATGTAACAAGCTGTCCTGCCCTCTTTTCCCTCAGCTCAGTGGGACAGTTTTGTTTGTGATGCAATCTCTTAATAAGGTTTCTATAGCCTTCTTCTTCAAAATCTATGTGGCCAGTGATTTGAAGTGAACTGTCAATGAAAAGCTCAAAGACTTTTGTATATGGAGCAAAATTCCAAGACAATAATCCACAAAAATTTTTACATTTTTAAATCCTGAACATGGTTCCCATATCTAACCACCAGGGGGAGCTTGAGGGAGGGTATGGGCCATTTAACCTACAAAGCCAACCACTTCAGATAGCCACAGCCCAGCCAGAGGTGGTACCTGCACAGTTGGAGCCCTTGAACTCAGACCAATGGAAACAGGTGTGAAATCTTCATTCCTTTTCTTTGGGTTAGGCTTTTCTCTTGAGCATCAGTGTTAGCAGTTCCTATAGCTAACTGGTAATTATGAAGAAAATAAGTCTAGCATTCAAACTGGGATTCATGCAATCTGTAGAATTTTTAAAATATATAATTCTTTCTCTCCCTCCCCCACCCCCGTCTCTCTTCCTTTCTCTCTCTCTCTCCCCTTCCCCTCCCTTCCTCCCTCCCTGTTTCTGTCTCTCTCTCTGTCTGTCTTTCTCCCTGTCTCTATCTCTCTTTCTCTGTCTCTGTTGCCATCTCTTTCTCTGTCTTCCTCTCCCCCCTCCAGCTTCTGCTGAGGGGGAAACAGTCACCTGCCCCTCCTCCCAAAGAAATTGGATCTTCCCTTACTCTGTCTTTTTCTGTGGAATTCAATATCCAAGGCAAATGGCTAACAAAATTTAAAAGTAAGCAATAATCAGTTAAATAGCATAAACATAAAATTAAAAAGAGAAATCAAAATTGTTAAAGGTGACTGAAGCAGCTAGAAAGGGATAAAGGAAAAACAGGAAGTGATGGGATTGGTTGGTGATTAGGAAACCTGAGCTTCTCCCTGGAGGAAGAAAGGATGGGCAAAATTGTCACCATTGCCACTTCTGACTTCTTATGCCTGGATCAGTAGTGCAGGTCCATTATGATTCTAGGTTCCCAATCAGAATACCTCATTGTTCCTTCTGTTGACTCCATGACACACTTTATTGTGACTCTCCATCAGCTCTGCATCATAGCTCTCCATCAGATATCCCTCATGACTTTCTCCTTAAAGCCTTGGAAACTTGGAAAGTGATGGGTAAATTATTCAACCTTTTTGTGTCCTCAAGGCTTCTATGTCACTGCCCCAGTGGGCAGGGACAAACCCATATTGCATTTATTAAAATAATGCAGCACTACCAGATCCAGGCACTCAAATACAGATTTCTAGGAGTATCCCTAAATGAGCAGTAGGGTTCTTCTAGTGCTATTGACTCAAGCTCCCATTCAAATATGTTCTCTAATATCCATAAGCAGTAATTACTGCCCTAATATCATTTGCCAGTATTAGTTAGTATATATTCCTTGTATCATTTCACTAGTTGATATTTATTATTAATAAGCAATTAAAATCAATTGACTTTCACCAAGGATTATTTACTGGGAATATATACCAGGAACAAATGCATTCCCCCAAAGTAAGAATATACTAGCTCCTCTATCACCTTCATCTTTGGGGAGAGTGGGCTCAAATTTAAAGTGTCTACTATAAACATTCCTGCCACTGAATTCACTCCCAGGTTTAGCGTAACAAATAGATGAGTTGCTCTCTTGCTTGCTTCATGCAGAAAACAGACAGGAAATAGTCACAGACTATCAGTGTGTGCTCTGAAAGGGAAGATAGGATCCATCTATTACACACTGTCATCTCTTTAGGGGTACAGACTCCCAAAGCTTCCTTGTGAGCTAGTAACAGAAAAGATTGTTCAAACTTAGAGGACTTTGCTTTCTGTCCCTTTTTATATTCATAACAATCTTCCTTTATATCATTTGTCTATAGAATCCCTATATACTTTTTACTTAGTTCAAAACATTAAAAGTCATTTGATATTTTTGTTTTGTTTTTTGCAGGGCAATAAGGGTTAAATGACTTGCCCAGGGTCATGCAGCTAGTAAGTGTCAAGTGTCTGAGGCTGGATATGATCTCATGTCCTCCTAAATCCAAGGCTGGTGTTTTATCCACTGTGCCATCTAACTACCCCCAGTCATTTTCTATTTTAAGAGCATTTAAATGATTTTAAATTACACATTTTACCAACTTGTGTATAGTTGGATTTATTAGTCTAGCTGTGTTCATCTAGAATCCTCACATTTTAATAGACACTCTAAATACAATATTTTATAAATGAGATTCAAATTCCCCTTCTGAACAATTTATTTAGGTAAGAAAACTAGCCTACACAAAAAGGACTGGCTCCTAAAGAATGTTTTCTAGTATTTAGGGACTTCTTTCAAAAAGCCTAGGGTTTCAGCAAGGTCTTCTGTTATAAACTTCCTTCTGCTGGCTTTTTTAATCATATTGGTTGTAGGGGTGGTTACTGAAAAGTGACTTTCTCTACTCCATGAAGAAGGAACATCAAGTATTATGTAATACATTAACCAGAATGTTTAATAGGAAATATATGTTGTGCTGTATGGCATGATTCATTTGAATAGAAATGAACACATAACACAGAATTATGCAGGAACATGTATTAAAGGCTAATATGAAATTATCTAGAATTTTACTTCCCATCTCCTCTCTTTTATGTTGATTCACTGCCCCAAATGGATTCATTGGTCTGCTCAACTTAATTGAAACATGGACAGTATACCTACTGGCAGCTTCGAGCTATCGAAGCATCTTTGAGTTCCATTCCTTTGATGACTATGCAGTTTTGTGTTATTGATAAATTACAGGTATGGTACTCAGGAGAAAAGTGGGGCAGCTCAGAGTGAACTGAGGTGCTCCTTGCTGAAATTCTTACTTGGCCTTGCCTACAGACACAATACAATTTAGTGAAAGATATGTTTATAGGATTAGTTATTAATCACAAAATCAGATAGGAATTATTGAACTTGTAATTACAATACTGAAAGAGTGCATAAAAATTATTCTCATAAACAATGTCATCTCTGTAAGGACTCTTGATATAAAATCAGTCTTGTCAGACAAAGATATTTACATAACATAGAATCTTTGAAAAATGAAAATAAAAACACTTATAATAACCAAACATCCACAATATGTGTATAGAAGCTAATAAAAATTAGTAACTTCAAAAAATCACTTCAAACTGTTTTCTACAATTATACCAAAACCCTAGAGTTTTAACCATGTCAGAGTAATTTTTTGTGTTTTTTTGCCATTATTGTCCTTTCAATTTACTTAACTCTGTCTAACTTGAAAGAACAATGTTAAGTGGGGAAACAGATGTGATTAAATAGCCTGTAATTATGTTTTTAGTCAACTGCTACCATCACAGACTCCTCCTGCTACTCAGATGAGAAAAAAAAATGACCTAACTGATTTCACCAACAGCTTTGCCAGGCCCTGATGCAGAATAGATGGCCTTATTAAGTAATCAGAAAATCAGCCATTACAGTGGGATAGTAATCAACAGTGTTTATACAGCTCAGACACTAGCCCTACAATACACAATCAGGACCATGAATTCTACTAATTGGGTACCTTCTGTGTCCAGAGGTGGCTGCAAAGGGAAACAAAAGAGACTTGAAAATTAGTGTTTGTAGCAATTAGTTTCTGTCTAAAGGCTTAACCTAGTTCAGGGAAGCCATGATTCAAATGGAGATTATTATAGTAACTCTGGTATTTAAATGTCTTCTGTCATTTTTTGAGATTGAATTAGCTTGGCAAAACTAATGTGGATCTGTTCTCTTTTTTATTTTTTTAAATGATTCTTGTTTCTAACTTTTCAAAAATCAAAACCATTAAGCCATTTGCTGCTTTACAATTTTTAGTGTTCAGTATGTTTTTTCTCCAAACCTTATGATCTCGCTCAAGACCAGCTTGTTGTCTAGGAGCTAATCTCTCAGGAATAATACAGTTGAGTCTGTTGTGCCATTATTTCTCCCAGAATGATCTGTAATTTAACAGAAAACCAAGGGGCTTAATACTTGGTTGGGAGGAGGGAGGGAGACAGCAAGTGTTGTATTTTTGAATGTATGTACAAATTCACATCCTAAGTAACAGCAATAAAATACTCTATCTAAGAAGAGAGTGTAGGGCCTCCGTATGTATTTTATCTGAGTAAACTAGCAGGGCATTTACAAATGGCCCCCAATGAAAGCTCAGTGGATTATATCAAATTGGTTACAAAAAGCCTTTTACCCTTTTCTTTTAGTCTTTAGCATTTCTGATGTAATAATCTGATAGACAACTCTCTATGCTTTGCTTCTTGTCATTTATAGACTCCTGCTGTAGAAGCTCAAAGGGCAAATTAACAGTAACACAATTGGAGTAACCTCTTCACCTCTTTTACAAAGAATCCACTATGTATTCTTGCTTCCCTGAAGCGCTCCATATGGTTATAGGAGGAAGGCTCTAAGAAGAGGGAGGGAGGGAGGGAGGGAGGGAGGGAGGGAGGCGGGGAGGGAGGGAGGGAGGGGGAGAGAGAGAGAGAGAGAGAGAGAGAGAGAGAGAGAGAGAGAGAGAGAGAGAGAGAGAGAGAGAGAGGAAGAAAAAGGGAAGGAAGGGAAGGAGGAAGGAAGAAAGGGAGAAGGGGAGGGAGGGAGAAAGGAAGGAAGGGAAGAATGAAGAGAGGAAGGAAGGAAAGGAGGGAGTGAGGAAAGAAAGGAGGAAGGAAAGGAGGGAGAAAGAAAGAAAGAAAGAAAGAAAGAAAGAAAGAAAGAAAGAAAGAAAGAAAGAAAGAAAGAAAGAAAGAAAGAAAGGTAAAAGAAGGAAAGAAAAAAAGAATGTAAGTTGCCAATTCAGGAAGAAAATTGAAGAAATTCAGAAGGAAAAGCAAAAAGTCAATCTGTTTTATTTTCTGTGGATTAAAAACTACATTGGAGAAATGATAACTTGCTTTCTGAAATTTATTAATACTTTGAAGTCTCTAATTAGTTAATGCTATTTAATCAATGTGTCAGTAAGTGGCAGTAAAAATTTCATTATTAATACAAAATTTTACATTATTAAGACATAAATTATAGGAAGAATATTGGTACTTTGGAGACAATCAGAATGATAAATGTGATAGTTTTAGAGACACTATCAACATTTTACTCCTGACTGATTACATTACATATTGATATTACTAAGTATCAGTATGTAGTATAATCAGTCAGGAGAAAATGAGTGAAATATGAACTAATGAGAGCTAATTGTATCAGATAATAGCAAAGGCACAGAATTCTATCAAATTAGTTTGAGATGAAACAAATATGAATATAATAATGTTTATAATAATAGTGTAATTAGATTTAATGAAATAAATGATACATTAAAGACCAAGGTCCCTAACCCATTCTACCCATTCTAACCCATTCTAACCCATTCTATTTACTTGAGATTCCTACAGAATTCAAATTGAATTTTAAACATTTTTCATGTTCATGTAAAATTTTAATTATTTTTGACTATGTCATATACATATGGCAAGATAGCCAATGAAGATAAATGCAAATACCTTCCATCAGCATTTTTCCTAACTTTGTTTATACAGAAAGACTTCTACTTCTTGACTTTCATTATGTCATAGAAACAAATCTTTCCCTCAGATGAGTAAAGTATTCTAGAACCAAAGAAATTCTATTCTGAAAAATATTCTTGTTCTGCTTAGGAAATTCACATATTCGGTTATGGACTTTGTTTTCTCATTAGACACTAGCCACTCATACCTAACCTCTCTTTGTACTATCACTAAATGAGTTTCTCTTTATTCTGTATCTTAACTCATCTTTCTAGTGTCTCTAGTATTCAAGCTATTGAATACCACAGTGGTTTTAGGAAGAGATCCAAAGAGAATAATTACATTTTAGACATGTGCTTATGTACCTATGGCAAACTCACAGTGTGTTAGAATCCTAATTATGGATGGACTTGCCAGGAGCCCTGAACATGCTATTGTCAGTGTGTACACAGTCACTATGAGGGTTGGCTGAGTAATATAAACTCAAATCCAGCCAGTTTATCCAGTCTAGGGGAACAATTATTAACCAGCACTGTTTGGGAATACTGTATAACACAGTTCATAAGATTACTATTATATGGAGCGAGTTTGAATTAATATTTCTGAAGGGAGTGTGGGAAAAATTGTGGTAACAGCTCACTGTGGTGCTTGTCTTCCTTGTATCATCTATGATGAAGACTGGTATTTCTGATAAAGCATAGCAACTAGTCTATTTAGCCTAGTAAGGCTATCCCCACAAAAGGAAAATTAATTTAACTAAATTATAAGGTAAATAAACAATTTTTCCCCTAGGTATTTTAGGTGTTGCAACATGCATGGTTAAAATATTAAATACTTGCACTTAGGTACACAGAATACAAATTAATAAAGAAACCTAAAAGCTTTAAAGAAATAGCTTTTTTTTTTTTGCTATCACTTTGGTTTTTACTTGTGTAATACTCTAGTAGCTGTAAGGAAGTCTATCTAGGACTATAAATACTGTATGATGTCAATCTATAATAAAATAGGCTTTGAACTATGGGCTGTTTTCCACCCATGGAACTGTATGTTATCAGTTCATCCAACTTTCACATTTAGCAACTGTTTTTATCATGTATATTATAGAGGTTTCTTTTCTTTCTTTTCTTTTTTCTTTTGTATTACATCAAAAAGACAACAGAACAAGCTGTAGGTTAATGTTTTACATGTAAAAGGTTATGGATTAAGCTCAGCTGGTTTCTTGGACTGACATGAGGTTCATGATTGGAAGAATGAAAACAAACATGAATTGAAAATGTCACTAACCTTTATTGGGCCCTGAGAATCCCTGAGCCTGCATGACAGGAGGCTTTCCTGTTTTCAGCAGTATAAAGAAGACTGAAACAAAACAGCACAGATCTTTGCTAGTTACATCTTTTAATGAATGCTTTTCACGTTTGGGTTTCTTTGTCAATCTCCCAGATTTTGAGGGTTTAACTGTGAAAAGTGAGGATAGGATCACATATTCTTATAAACCATGGAAGAGACATCTGCCTAAGATACTTTTCTCTCCAAATAATGCTCAGTGTAAAGGGCCATATTTTAAGCTTCATTTAGGGTCATGAATGTACACAGTAGCTAGCTATCTAGTCTAGTGTTCATTAGCAGAGACTCAGAAGAAAATTATTGCCAAATTCTAGAACCAATATGTGTGTTTGTGTAGTTGAAGGGGAGAGTGGTTAAGATGAGAGAGTAAAAGGTATTACATTTTATGGGGCTATTGGGCTTGAGGCTAATAGTGCTGCCATTAAAAGGGGGATTTAATGCATTCTCATTCTTCCTAGTGTTCAAAGATCTTGTTAGTATAGGAGATGGTTAAAAATAAATCTAAACATCCCATCATGTTAACTTCATGACATTCAGAGCTTGAACCTATAATTTAAAAAACAAACAAGGGATCCAAAGAGCAAGGATGCATTTCAGTTTTCTGCTTTGCCAGATTTGATGCCATCTTTTTTCTTTATTGATCTAATGCATTAATTGATTTGATTTACTACATTTTTTAAAGACATTAGTTGAGACTAATTATACTTTTTTCTTCTTTCAGCTTTCTTCTCTGCCATACCTTTCTTTTATTTCTAGTGGCATAGTGGATTAGAGCCCTAGAGTCAGGAAGACCCAAGTTCAAATCCAGCTTCTGACACCAGCTATGTGACCCTGGGCAAGTTTCCTTATCTGTAAAATGGGAATGATCATAGTGCATTGCTCCTAAGGATGTTGTGAGGATAAAATGAGATACTATTTTAATAGCTCTTAGTTCAGTGCCTAGAATATAGTAAGCACTCTATAAATGCTTAAACCTTCCCATTTTCCATCCTAGGTCTAGGGGTTATAAGTTATAATTGCTGTGTATATTCTCTCTTATTTATGAGAAGCTCATAGTAAGTTTAGAGAATATAACTGTGGTACATGACTCTTGCTTATGGGAAATCAAAATGGGATCCATATCTACTCCCCCTACAACTCAGCCCACGCTGAGAGATAGTTTCCCATCTCTTTAAAGAACCAAAGCCTCTTCCCAAATCTCTATGCAAGCACTAATTACCAAAACAAGGATTTACTGTATATGTCTGCCAGGTTTTACATTTATCAGACACATGGACACACAGGAGAATGCCAGTGACGTACAGTCAAGAAGTAATAATAAAAATAAGAACTGGCCCCTTCTGGCTAGCAATCAGGAGAAATAGCCCTTTGTCCTTCCTTCTTTTTCTTTCTTCCCTAACTGAACAGGAAGAATGCAAGACCAGTGGTGAGCAGTTCAGCTGGGAATTAAGGGGCTTTGATAAGGAGATTTAAGGATACCATCTCCTAGTACTTGGTGAGAAGAAGCACAGTGCCCAGGTATTTCCAACATTTCAAACGTCACCAACATGCCCATCGGGTCTTGTTCATCTCTGTCACACCAGTTTTTATTTTCGTTGTTCTGCAGCAGCAGCTTGCAGGAACCTCACTATACAAAAAGTTTGCTAGAAAGGAAAGGAGGCCCATTACAGAGAACATTCCTCGATTGGGCCCTGTGCTTTCACGTGGCTCACAAGATGGAAAGTTCCTGATTCTCTTTCCTGCAAGTCTCAAATGCCAAGTTCAAAATAAATTTTCCAACTGGTAAATTCTAGGACTGGAATCTGACCAGATTGTCTCCTCAAAGCCAGAAATGTTGCAGTCCCTTGCAAAAATCAGCCTGGGCATTCCTAAAATCTGCAAGTAGACATAACAAGCATCAAACATGGACATCAACATTTTAAAAATAAGAAGGGCAATTTCCCTAGCATCCTAATTAATTGTCCTACAGTACTGTTCTTGGCAAATACTCATGACCAATACATGCAAAAGATACAATATAAATTATCACTTGACAGGATGCTTCAGAAACTAAATGTCTAAATTGCAAGCAAGATATAACATATACACAACTAGAAGTAAACATACATCCATAATACATAAGTAAATAATCATGACAGCAAACAGAGAGATAAAAAAGATAGTTAGCTACAAAATATAGAGGCCTAAAAATTAGTATAATCACTACTGAAAATACAAATAAACAACAACAGCAAAAGTACATGACTAGGGGCAGCTAGATGGCGCAGTGGATAGAGCACCGGCCCTGGAGTCAGGAGTACCTGAGTTCAAATCCGGCCTCAGACACTTAACACTTACTAGCTGTGTGACCCTGGGCAAGTCACTTAACCCCAATTGCCTCACTGGAAAAAAAAAGTGCATGACTAGCAGACATGTTGCTATACTACATACATGACACTAGCAATAAGTAAATAAACATAGCAAAATAATAAAAGAAATAGCTCAAAATATGCACTAACCAATATGGACATGAATTTTGTTGTTCAGTCATTTTTTTATTTGTCTCCAACTCTTCCTAACCCCATTTCAGATTTTCTTAGCAAAGATACTGGAGTGGTTTGCCATTTCCTACAAACTGGGTTAAGTGACTTGCCTAGGGTCATGCAGTTAGTAAGTATCTAAGGCCAGATTTGAACTCAGGAAGATGTTTTCCTGATTCCAAGCCCAGCACTCTATCAGTTATGCCACCCTAAGTTTATATAATTATGTATAAGGCACACTTTACATTGGGCAGCCAGGTGACACAGTAGATAGAGTGCTTGTGGAGCCTGGAGTGAAAAAGATTCATCTTCCCAAGTTCAAAAAAAATCTGGTCTCAGACACTTACTAGCTGTGTGACCCTAGCCAAGTCACTTAACCCTTTTTGCTTTGGTTCTTCATCTGTAAAATGAGCTGCAGAAAGAAATGGCAAACCACTCCAGTATCTTTGCCAAGAAAATTCCAAATAGGTCATGACACAACTGAAAAGTAACTGAACAGCAACAATACTTTACATGGGCAACTTCTAGTATAATCTAGTAAAATGTGTATCCATTTTTCCTGGTTCTCCCTTCACAGACATTAATCTTATGTTCTGGACTAGGCCTCATTCAAGCCATTCAGTAAGCTCATGGCTTAAAACCAGAACAGAATGAGATACTTGTAGACCATCTAATATTTAACAAAAAGGAAGCTTATTTAACAGTTTATAGACAGGCTATTCCGGAAGAATACAGAACTGATTCAGGTACATACAGACTCCTTCCTCTCCATAAGTAAATGTGTCCGGGGCTCAAACTTCTCCTGAGCTGAGCTTTTTAAGACTTAGGTAACCACAAAACTATAACAACAGATCTCCTGAACCAAGGCTCCTAACAGCTCCCCAGAACTGATTGTTAAATTTTCATTATGAGCACTGGAAATCAACAAACACTACAAATTAAGGCTTGATTCATTGTTTTATTAATTGTCTAGACCAAAGGTGTCAAACTCAAGGCCTATGGGCCATGTGCCTCCACTGTAAAACTCCAAAGTAACTCCTGAAGCAGAAAAATGTTTAACAAAATAAATAAAAATATAATAAAACATGGATAATGTTAATTTGTTATTTTCTAAGTCAATAAGCAGCCCTCAGGCATCCATTTCTATTTGAATTTGATAACAAGTGTAGACTTTAAAAAGTAATAGGGAAGGAACAGCTAGGTGGCGCAGTGGATAGAGCACTGGCCCTGGAGTTAGGAGGACCTGAGTTCAAATAAGACACTTAACACTTACTAGCTGTGTGACCCTGGGTAAGTCACTTAACCCCAATTTCCCTAACAAAAAAAAGTAATAGGGAAAGTGTTAAAAATGGAAAATGAACTTTAAAATTTGGTATACATTTTTTGTTTTGGAGAGGCTGTCATTAAACATTTACCGCTATCTTGGACTAATCAAGTCTCAGGGACTTCTTGCCTTTTAGGGAAAAACTAGCTCAAGCTACTTGACAGGATCCAAGTGAATGGTTCTAGCATGCCCCTTATTGGCAAGATTCTAGTGGTCTTATAAAGAATCTTCCACCTCTTAAAAAGCTTTAGGTTGGTAGTGGACAACTCTGACTTCAGGAATATGAGAAGCTTGATATACACAAGACTGGAGGAAGAGTTTAGTGCAATTATAATACACACATCCAGTTTCTAATATGCTTTTCAAAGACAATAGATGCTGTTAGCTTTTAGAGTCAGATCAGAGCTTAAATTGAATATTGAGAAAACTTGTTTGTGCTGGACATTTTGAAGTGACATTTGAGAAAATAGCTGAATGTGAAGTACTTTTCCCTATGGGAGCAGTGAAAAGGTGTATTTTTTTTCAATGATCCATGAAAATTTGTGAACAATGTGTAAAGAAAAACAATAAGAAGTTATATCTTGGAACTTTTTACCTATAGCATTATAAAAAAACTTTATGAAGAGGACTGATTCTCTGAAGAGTCTCCAAGGAATTGGCAAGTACAGTGTATTTTGGGAAAAAATGCTTCCTGTGCTTATGAAGAAAAGACATAGAATATAAGAACTATTCATCTATTCATGAGTGTAAATGTTAAAAAGATTCTTAAGAGACTTTCATCAGTATTTAGACTGAACTAAATGCCCTAATACTGAGTATCCAGATAAATGAAGCAAAGTTATATGGAAATATACTGAAAGTTTTAAGTAACTCTAACTGTAATCTTGAGCACAGTGAAAACATTACAAATAATTGTATATGATGTCTTTGTTTTCTATTTTATTTGTTAATAAGTTATACCTAATAATATTAATTTATTTAATCATTGGGAAATAAGATCTTTAAATAGAAAAATAAGAATAATTACTATTGAGAAAAGTTTTCTACAATTGGTTTGATAATTAATAAACTGGGGTAGAGGCTCAAGTTGGTTAAATAATGGATGAGAAAGAAATTGTAAATACATTAATGAGAAATAAATTATCCAAATATACCTGCTCAATAACTATAGCATTCCAGTTGATAAAATTAAATACATAACAATAAGTTAATTGGCAGACTAAGGTTGGGTGACCTCTGAGTGAGTATGGCACATGATTAAATGCCTACATCCTAGAGAAATATCTGGAGCTGGTTTGGGAGAGACTAAATTCCAAACACTAAGGAAGCAGGAGGTTTCCCAGACCCAAGCAATGGTGAAAATGATCTACTTATGGGTCTATTCCAATTAAACTCTTAGGAACTCAGTGGGGATGGTAAAGGTTGAAGATGGAATATACTGTACAATGGAATTTTCTACCCTCCTACATAATGGACTTCATGTAACCATAATATTTCAGTATTTCTGTGCAAGAGTTTTAAGAAAAGCACTAGACTACAAAAGGCTCTGTACTTTGAGGACCAAGTGATAAAGATTATTTGTATCTGTGATATATCTGAGTGAGCTTGAAGTTTTGTGTGGAAATTATGGGTATCAGCAGGAAGGTAGATGGACACTATGCCATAATATATCCAGATCCACCAACTATTACTTGAGTGCCAACACTGATTAGAAGCAATTTTAACCTTTTCAAAATAATAGCAGGATGGGGCAGCTAGGTGGTGCAGTGGATAAAGCACCAGCCCTGAATTCAGGAAGACCTGAGTTCAAATTTGGCCTCAGATACTTGACACTTATTAGCTGTGTGACCCTGGGCAAGTCACTTAACCTTCATTGCCCTGCAAAAAAAAAAAAATATATATATATATATATATATATATATATACTCACAGGATAATGCAAACAACAAACTGGAAATCAATATACTCATACTTGGACTATCCAAGTAAGGCAAGTAGCAGCAATGAATATGAATAGAGCATTGACTCTTCAAATTCAGAAATGTATTCTGAAAATTTTGTATTTGGTGATCCCCCAGTGAAAGAGACATGTAAGGATAAGTAGAAGCAGCAGCTCAGCAAGATAATATGAATTTTCTTGCTCCATAAATAAAATACGGGGTGTGCCTGAAGAACAATTCACAGAATCCAAGTCACTGGCTTTCTACCTTTTCAGGAAAACAAATTCCTTTACTTGTGATGGAAGATTTCATAAATAATCTGAAGGAACTGCTGGTCAGTGGAATCATCACAGAGTTTAGCAGCTCATATGCATCTTCTTTAGTAAGAATATGGAAGAATTGAAAGAAATGAATGTGTGTGGACTGCCAGGCTATGAAAAAAAACCTAAAATGCCTTGAGTTCAAGATGCCCTTAGCTATCAGCTAGGAAGCTGGTAAAGCTCAGTCTTGGACTTATGCAGGCAAAAAAGCATCATCATTATTCATCATTTCTCTCAAACGGTCAGTTCAGCAATGATCAGTCAGCTCCAGATATGTGTTTCCAGGGTGGCAATTGGGAATTCTGGTAGCTACAGGCAGGTCTCTCCCTGCTTCTAGTTCTTTCTCCTAGTCTCATATCTCGTCTTTCTCCTTCACTCAAAAAACAAGCAGGAAGTCTCAAATTATCCCCATGTCTGTGCACATTTTGCCTCTCCCAAGATCTCCAGGATGAGAAGAAGAAAACCCTTATCACTTTAAGATTCACATAGTTCTTCTATCTCTCAGAGGCCCACCTATGAAGATTTTGAGGAATTTGCATGTGCTGACAATAACTCATAACCAAAGCCTGTGACATTTTAAATAAATTTTTATTGATTTCTTTTTGTATCATCTATATTTCCCAAAGTATTCCTGACTCCTTCCCTCCATATAAAGGGATTCCTTACAACAAAGAATAAAATGGATTGTTAAAGAAACAGTTTAGGAAAACTGACCAACCTCATGAAAAAATTTGACATTATTTTGAGTCACTATTTGGTTGTTCCATATCCATAACCCCCCACCTCTTCTAAGAAGGAAGAGATACCTTTGCATGTCACTTGTTTTGTGTCAAACTAAGTTATTGTAATTTCAGAGCACCTAGTTTGAATTTTTTATATTCTTTCCTTTTTCATATTGTTGTGTTCATTGTGTAAACTGCCTTCCTAGTTCTATTTATGTCAATTTGTATCAATCCATATGTCTTCCCATGCATATCTACATGCATAATGTCTTACACCACTGTAATATTCTAATATATTTATGTACCATAATTCCTTTAGCCATTACCTAATAGATGGGCATCTCCATGGTTTCCAGGTTTTTGTTGCTACTAGAAGTTCTGCTAGAAATATTTTGGTATATGTGGGGACTTATTCTTTTAATTGTTGATCTTCTTGGAACATATAACTAGTATTATAAAAAATTTTAACTTCCTTTTATTAAATTTTATTATATAAATTCTCCTGGAACATTTGGCTAACTGAAGCCTGTTTCCTCACCTGGCTAAAAGCTGACTCATGGAATTATAGTATTAAGAAAAGACTTTTTATATTCCTGAGATAAGAAATCAAAAGAGAAGAAGAGAATATGGCATAAAATTTTCCCTGAGGCCAAACTTTGGTTATTTTTGTGACCTGTAAATGCCTTCTCCTCAATTAACCCATTGTGATTTTTTTAAGGCGGCCTTATAGTTTTGTAAGTGTAGGATTTTGCAAATTCAGTACTTAAGTCTGTAACTTAATCTAACTTTTTTACTTGAAAGAAGCCTGAGATAATCTGTTTTACCAGGCCTATGTGACTTTTATGGTCTAAGAGGTCATAAATATTGTTATGTTAATATATATATATGTTTCTCTGATGGTATTTTTCTATAAAAGTTTTATCAGAAATTCTAATCTTTGTTCAGTGTTATTTTTCTACCTCATGAACATGTGCTTAAACATAATAAAAGCTGGGTATTTATGTCTATAATTTCTGCGTTGTGATAGGTTTATTTTGGCAGTAGTAAACTACCACATGAACTAGGTAAAAGAAAATTCCCCCATAACTAGTTGAGGAATTTTTGAGTCAAAGGTAATTGATTCCTCAGTCCCTCTCACCACCATTACCCAAATATACAATTGATTGCCAAATCCTGTCAATTTCACCTGCCTAACATCTCTCTATTATGTTCCCTTCTCCCCTTTGACACTGCCATCATCCCTGATGCAGACCCTCATCACCTTATATCTGAATTATTACAATAACCTTCTGGTTGGTTGCCCTTCCACAAGTCTCTTCCCATTCCACTCCATCTTTCACTCAGCTGCCAAAGTAACTCTCCTAAAGAGCATATCTGACCATTTTGTCCATCCATTCAGTAAACTCCACTGGCTCCCTGTTTCCTCCAGGTTCAAATATAAAATGCTCTGTTTGGGATTCCAACTCCTTCATAATTCACCACCACCTTTCCAGTCTTCTTACACCTTTCCCTATACACTCTTTAATCCAATGACACTGGCTTCCTTGATGTTCCTCGAACAAGACATTCCATATTTCTCAACTTCTGGCATTTTTGCTGGCTATCTCTCCTCATCTCCCTCTCCTGGCTTCCTTAGTATCCTTCAAATCCCAAGTAAAACCCTACCCTACCTTTCCCAATTCCAATACTCCTTAATTCTAGTATCTTATCTCTATTGATTTTATATGTGTGTATATATGTATGCACTACATGGGCATGTATGTATACACATATGCATATACATATTGTGTAATATATATCATATATAATGGTTTGTACACAATTGTTTGCATGTTTTCTCCTCCATTAAGACTATAAGCTCCTTGAGACTTTTGCCTTCTTTGTATCCCCAGTATTTTATAAGCACTTAATAAATGTTTATTGATGGGGTAACTGTTCTAACCTAGTTCCAATTTGCTTTCCAGACCAATTCACAACTCCACCAACAATGCATTATTGTTATTATTATTTATGTTATAAAATATACATATATAACACATACATGTTACATATACATGTGTGTGGTTGTATGCATGTGTGTTATATGTATGTGTGTGTGTTGGACATCAGATACACTATTGGAATTATTGCATAAGATTTTTTTCCCATTTGACAATTGTTCTTATCCCAGTTGCATTAATCTTATTTGTGCAAAAGCTTTGCAATTTCATTTAATTAGCTGTTTATTTTGTCATTTATAATCACACCTAGCTTTTGCTTAGTTAATAATTCAAACTCCATCAATAATGAGAGGTAACTGGGGCAGCTAGGTGGTGCAGTGGATAGAGCACCGGCCCTGGATTCAGGAGGATCTGAGTTCAAATCCGGCCTCAGACACTTAACACTTACTAGCTGTGTGACCCTGGGCAAGTCACTTAACCCCAATTGCCTCCCTAATTAAAAAAAATAATAATAATGAGAGGTAACTAATCTTATTCTCTTCTAAATTTGTTTTTATGGTATGAACTTTAATATTCAGTCATCTGTCCATTTTGAATTTGTTGTGGTATGTGGTATAAAATGTTAGGCTAAACTTTGTTTTGACAAGTTTCTTTCCAGTTTTTCCAGCAATTTTTGTCAAAAAAGGACTTTTTTCTAAGTAATTGATTTTTAGTTTAGTATATATTGGGTTTGAATTTAATTATTTCTCATTTCTTCTCTGCTTTTCTATTTTTTTTTTTTTGGTGAGGCAGTTGGGGTTAAGCAACTTGCCCAGGGTCACACAGCGAGTAAGTGTTAAGTGTCTGAGGCCGGATTTGAACTCAGGTACTCCTGACTCCAGGGCCGGCATTCTATCCACTGCACCACCTAGCTGCCCCTTTTTTTTAATTTTTTTTTTAGTGCTTTTCTATTTTTTACACAGCACAACATAGCTTTGTTATTGCTTTATAATATGTTTGATATCTCAGGTACTATTCCTCTTTCATTCATTCCTAATTTTTCATCATTTTTAAATTTTTTATTCTATATATTATGTTCTTCCAAATGGATTATATTGTTCTTGGTCTATATTTGTAAAGTATTCATTTATATCCCTTGGTTTGATTGTTATAGAACTAAATTTTAAATTAATTCATGTACTATTATCATTTTAATTCTTTTAGCATGACCCAGCTATGAACACTGATATTCTTCCAGTCATTTTTTTTCTTTATTTCTAAGGGGCATCTCATCATTGCAACTATTAGAGGTATTGAGTATTCTTTGGAGTATTGACTACAAGATTATTTTGTGCACTTTTTAGTTATGTTGAATACAACTTCCTTTTCTATTTTTCCCTTCTGTTTTTTTGTTTATCAAATTTGGTTTCTCTTGTATGGTGCTGTTTTGTGGAAGCTATTAATTGTTGCAGTTGCTTTCCTTGTTGACTCCCCCAAATTTTCTAAGTATTGTGTCTTTAATTTCTTTCTCATATGATTGTTAGTCTTGCCATTTCTATAACTGTTTTTAAAAGAGAGAGATAGAGAGAAAGGGGGTAGTTTTGCTTTACTCCTATATTTACTGGAAAAGCTCTCCATTGTATGTAATGCTGACATTTTATTTTGGACAGCTTCTTTTTTAAATATCAAAAAGAACCTTATATTCCTATGATTTAAATAGTTTTTAGTATAAATTAGTGTTATACTTTCTCAAAGATATTTTGTAAATGTTGATATAATCAAGTATTTTTTTATGCTTTTTAATATAATTATTTCTCTAGTGGCAACTAGATGACATAGTGGATAAAGCATTGGACCAGGAGTCAAGAAGACCTAAGTTCAAATCTGTCCTCAAACACTTAGCTGTGCGACCCTAGGCAAGTCAATTAACCCTGTTTGCCTCAGTACTTCATCTATAAAATGAGCTGGAGAAGGAAATGGCAAACCACTCTAGTATCTTTGCCAAGAAAATCCCAAATCAAGTCACAAAGAGGCAGGCATGACTAAAACAACTAAAAAACAAATACCTTAGTTTCCTCAGCTATGAAATAAGGATAATATCTCACAAAGTTGTTGAAAGGATCAAATTAGATGATATTCAGAAAGTATTTTGCTCAGTTCCTGGTACATGGTAGGCACTTTAAAAAATGTTTATTCCATCAGTCCCTAATGTTGAGCTTTCCTTGAATTCCTGTATACCAGGTCTTGAAATCCAAATTCATCATGAGGAATGATTTTTGGATAAATTGTTTAGCCTTGTTGCCAGGTTTTTGTTTAAAATTTTTGAACTCGTATTGTTAATGATTCTGATTTATAGTTTTCTTTCTTTGTTTTCTCTTTTCTAGGTTTAGGTATTTGACTTTATTTGTTTCATAAAATGAGTTTGGTAGAGTGCTTCATTTTTCAATTTAAAAAAATAATTTGTATAGAAGAGATAAATAATTATTCTTTTAAAATTTGGTAGAATTAGCCTGAAAATTCATCTAGCTTAAGTAGCTCTGATTTCCTTTCTTGAAGTGGTTTTATTCAAGATCAGCTAATTTGGGTATTTCATAATTTTTGTAAGTGATCCTTTGTGGGTTGTTTTTTTTGCATACTCCATTTTGGGGCATATAATTGTATACCATGTTCTCTTCATTCTTTTTGCTATGATTTTATTTGTTAATTTTTTTATTTATCTAATTTTATTTTTCTTCCTCTTCTTTAACAAATTTGGCTAAAGGCTTATTAATTTTCTTTGTCTTTTCACAGATTATGTTTTAATTTTTCAGTTCTATAGTCTTTTTCGGTTCAAATTTATTTCTCCTCTAGTTTTTAAGATTTCTTAATCTATGCTGATTTTGAATTTGTTTATTTGATGACTTTCTAATTTTTAAAATTAGATATTCACTTTATCAATCTTTTCTTTTTCCATTTTGTTAAAGTATGTTATGGGGGGAGCCAAGATGATAGAGAAAAGGCAGAACCAAAAAAAGAATGAAATAAAACAATTTTCCAGTCTAAGACAATTTAGAAAGTCTGCAAAAAAGTCCTTGCACCAAGTTGGAAGTGGAGTATAGTCCAGCACAGGCTGCAACAATGCAAACCAGAATTTCAAGGCAGCAAGCTTTGGAGACAACTAAATCAGCTGTAATAGCAGTGATTTCCAGTGCTCTCAGCCCACAGATGGTAAGGGCATCAGAAAACTGGCTTGAAGGAGATTACAGGAGTCACTTTCCTGGCACTGGGTACAGTACCTTGTTTTATTGCCCATATGTGAATCTAAGTCAGAGTCCCACAGTGAGGAGAAGCATGAGCACACAAGAGCTTGCAACCATAAGGGAATAGGGACCCTGGTCACAGCTCTGAGTCATAAAAGAGTGCTCACAGACCAAAGCACAGGCCAGGAGAGTAGCAAACACACCTCTTCTTAGATCAAAGCACCTTGGAACAACCAGAAACTTACAGACCCCCAACAGTAGCTATGAAAGCCACAGCAAGAAATCCCTGAAGCTTGGAACAGTGCCTCTGCCACCCCAGAAGCAGAACCCCACTTTAACATTGAATTAAAAGTCAAGAAATAGGATTTAGAGGTGGAGCCAAGATGGCAGAGGAAAAGCAGTGAATTCCCAGAGCTCTCCCCAAAACCCCTCCAAATACCTTTAAATAATGCCATAAGATAATTCCTGGAACAGCAAAACCCACAAAGGGATAGAGTAAGATCATTTTCCAGACAAAGATGACTTAGAAGTTCAGCAGGAAAGGTCTGTTGTACCAGGTTGAGAGTAAAGCACAGCCACAGAAATCCATCCCCAACCCCAGAGAATCAGGCCTCAGGAGCTTCTGAATCAGCTGCAGCTGCAGCTGTTTCTGGAACTCAGCCCACAGACAGTGAGGGGGTCAAGCAGGTGGTCAGGGGAAGATTACAGGAGTCTCTTTGCTGGTGCTGGGGCAGGACTCTATTCTTTTGCCCATGCTTAGATCTGGGTCAAAGTCTTGGGTGTTGGCCCAAGTGGGGGAGGGATGCAGGAACACCAGAGCTTACAGCCACAGTGGAATATGATTCTCTTCCAGGTTAGAGGCTAAGCAGGCCTGTGGTAGCTTACAGACCACAGCATAGCCCAGGGGAGTGGTGAATGTGCCTCTCCTTAAATCATATCACCTTGTACCCCCTGAAACTTGGGACAGTGTAGCCAGGAAGCAGTGCCCCACTTTAAAAAGGAATTAAAAGTTAAGAAATAGACTAGAAAATGAGCAAACAGGAAAAAAATGCTGACCATAGAAAGTTTCTATGGTAACAAGGAAGATCAAAATACACCCTCAGAAGAAGTCAACAACATCAAAGCTCCTATATCAAAAGCTTCCAAAAAAAATATGAATTGGTCTCAGGCCACATAAGGGCTCCAAATGGACTTTGAAGATAAGGTAAGAAAGGTAGAGGAAAAAATGGAAAGAGAAATGAGAGTGATGCAGGAAAATCATGAAAAAAAAGTCAACAGCTTGAAAAACCAAATTGGCCAAATGGAAAATAGGTAAAAAAGCTCTCTGAAGAAAATAATTGCTTAAAAATTAGGACTGAGCAAATCGAAGCTAATGACTTTATGAGAAATTAAGACACGATAAAGCAAAACCAAAAGAATGAAAAAATAGAAGGCAATGTGAAATACTTCTTTGGAAAAACAACTGACCTGGAAAATAGATCCAGGAGAGATCATTTGAAAATCACTGGACTACCTGAAAGCCACGATCAAAAAAGAGCTTAGACATCATCTTCCAAGAAATTGTCTGGGGAAATTGCCAATATTCTAGAATCTGAAGGTAAAATAGAAATTGAAAGAATCCACCAATCACCTCCTGAAAGAGACCCCAAAATGAAAACTCCCAGGAATAGTATAGACAAATTCCAGAGCTCCAAGGTCAAGGAGAAAATATTGCAAGCAGCCAGAAAGAAACAATTCAAGTATAGTGGAACCACAGTCAGGATAACACAAGATCTAGCTGCTTCTACCTTAAAGGATCAGAGAGCTTGTAATATGATATTCTGGAGGGCAAAGGAACTGGGATTACAACCAAGAATCACCTACCCAGCAAAACTGATTACAATCTTTCAGGGGGGAAAATGGGAATTCAATGAAAGAGAGGACTTTCAGGCATTCGTGATGAGAAGACCTGAGCTGAATAGAAAATTTGACTTTCAAATACAAGACCCTAGAGAAGAATAGGAGGATAAACAGGAAAAAGAATTCATAAGGAATATTAAAAAGTTAAACTGTTTATATTCCTACATGAGAAGATGATATTTGTAACTCATAAGAAATTTCTCATTATTAGGGCAACTGAATGGAGTATATTTAGACAGAAGGCATAGGTGTAAGTTGAATATAGAGGGATGATATCTTTTTTAAAAATAAAATTAAAGGTTGAAAGTAATGCACTGGGAGAAAGGGAAAGGGAGAGGTGGAATGGGGTAAAGCATTTCACATAAAAGAAACAAAAAAAAGCTTATGGAGTGGAGGGGAAGATGGGGGAGGTGCAGGGGAGTGAGTGAGCCTTACTCTCATCAGAATTGACTCAGAGAGGGAATAACATACACACTCAATTGAGTATACTAATCTATCTTAGCCTGCAGAAAAGTAGGAGGGAAAGGCGATAAGGGGGAGAGGTGAAAGAAGGGAGGGAAGAAAGGAGGAGGGAGCAGTCAAAAGCAAAACACTTTTGAGGAGGGATAGGGTGAAAGAGGATAGAAAACAGGGTAAATACCATTGGAAGGGAATAGGGTAGAGGAAAACACAGTTAGCAATAGTAACTGAAAAAAAAATTGAAGCAAAGGCAAGACCAATGTAAGATGATGATGAAGAAGACTGATGAATGTGAAGGCCAAAATTTGATATACTGAGCGTTATTTGGGTGACATACCTTAATATTGGGGTCCCAGAAATATGAGGGACCTTTAAGGTTTATTCTCCCCTATGAACTGCCCTTTTTAGATATTTCTCCCAGGCCAATAAGAAAGGAGCCTCTAAGCTTTAGTTCACAAAAGGATCAGATTTTATTACTTGGGAATTAATTAAACAACAAACGTGAAACTAATAAAAATCAAAGATAAGGAAATAGGAAAATAGAAATACAGAGAAATGCTCTTAACTCTAAACTTAGCTTAAGCTGGTTCAAAGGAATTTAGGGTTTTCAGTAAGTAACTCACAAACCTGAACAGCCCACCAGTCTAAGGTTGCTCGCGCACCACCAGGACCTCTGTCACCAGCCAGAAAGAGCAAACTCACATTGCGGAGGTCACTCTAGAGTTGGCGTTCCAGAAGTGTTTCAAGAGCTTAGCATTCCAGAAGTGCCCTTTAACCTCCCTTCAGGGAGCATTCAATCTTTCTCCCCCAAAAGGGGAGGTCTTTCAAAAGCTGTCTATACCACAAATAATTTTTACCACATGAAGAAGATTGATGGTTGATGATAATGATGATGATAAAATGTATGATACTTTCTTTGCTGGGCTATACCTTTGTCAGGTATAAGGTACTATATAAATGTTATCTATTATTGTTGTTGCAATAACCAACTTCATGTGTTTATTGTAAGGAAATCTCTCTTTAAAGTACTATATAAATGTAGTTTACTATTTTTAAAATGAGAAAATATTTTAAGATGATCTGCTGTGAATGACTTAGTTATTTTTAGCAATTCAATGATACAAGACAACTCTGAAGGACTTATGAAAAATGCAAGTCATCTACAGAGAAAGAACTGTTGGTATCTGAATAGAGATTGAAGCATAAGTTTTTTTGTAAGTTCCTTTTTCTAAAGTTTTTTGTCTGTTTTCTTTTACAACCTGACTAATTTGGAAATGTTTGGCATGATTACACATATATAAGTTACACAGAATTGCTTGATTTCTTAAGGGAAGGTGGGGAGGGAGGGAGGAAGAGAATTTGGAACACAAAGTTTTAACAAGTCAAGAAATAGACTTGTAAATGAGCAAACAATAAAAAAAGAACCTGTGGTTTACCATTTCCTTCTCTAACTCATTTAACAAATGAGGAAACTGAGGCAGCAAGCAATCAGATATAGGTAAAACATACTTTTTTAAAGTTTGTTAATCATTTTTAATTGTTTTGAATACCCCTTCTTCATTTAATTTCAAAATAACTTTGTATATTTTAGAGGAAAAAATGTTAGCAATGTTTGCATTGCCTTCTTTCTAAGTTTCTGTTTTATTTAATATTTTATTTTTCCCCAATTACATGTAAACACAATTTTTAACATTTGTTAAAATTTTAAAATTTGTTTAAAATTTTTGAATTTCACATTGTCTCTCTCCCTTCTTCCTCTACCCCATCACAGAGAAGGTAAGCAATTTGATATAGGTATTATGTGTATAGACATGCAAAAAAAAAATTTCAACATGAGTAATGTTGTGAAAGAAAACATAAACTAAAAAACTCCCACAAGAAAATAAAAGTTTTTAAATGAAACTCAACGGGTAAGAATAGCACAATTTTTTAAAAAGCAAAACACCAAAGATTTGAAGATTGTGTGTTCAGGAACAGAGGCCCGTTATATTTTGTTGTATTTCTGGATAAATTGATGTGACTTTGAGTAGCCTAGGAATTGCTGACATCAAGAAACTGGAAAACGTGTTCTTATAGTAAATATATCAACATGTATTTATTAAATTTCTTCTATATGCCAGGCATTGTGCTAAGTATTGGGGATTCCAAGAAAGGGAGAAAAAGTCACTGCTCTCAAGCAGCTTACAGTCTAATGGGGGAGATCAGATGCAAAAAAAAAAAGTGTATAAATAAGGTATATGTGGGATAAATTGGGGTTAGTCTCAGAGGGAAAGCACCAAGGTTAAAGAGGACTGGGGAAAGCTTCTTGCAGAAGGTAAGGCTTTAGCTGCAACTTAGAGGAAAACAGGGAAGTTAGGAGGCTGAGATGAAAAGGGAGAGAGTTCTAGGGATAGGGAACAGCCTATGAAAAAGCTCAATTAGGAAATAAACTGTCATGTTTGAGGACCAATAAGGAGGCCAATGTCTCTGGATTGCAGAGCATGTGGAGGGGAACAAGGTGTAAGAAGACTGGAAAGGTA
This sequence comes from Dromiciops gliroides, assembly GCF_019393635.1. Lineage (NCBI taxonomy): Eukaryota > Metazoa > Chordata > Mammalia > Microbiotheria > Microbiotheriidae > Dromiciops > Dromiciops gliroides. Next base: position 269,398,796 of record NC_057862.1, on the reverse strand, counting down.
AGAAAGGGTCAAACAAAAATTTTCATATTTGATCCTTAAGGTGATAGGAGCCAATGGAGTTTTCTGAATGATGACTGGGGCAGGGGAAAAGTGACATGGTCAGAACTGCACTTTAGGAAAATCACTTTGATGGTTCTATCAAATATTGTTTGGAGTGGGGAGAGACCTTAGTCAGGGAGACCAACCAATAGACTTTGCAATAATCCAGGGGCGAAGTGATGAGAGCCTACAACAGGGAGGTGGCAGTATCAGAGGAGAAAAGAGGGAACATAAGAAAGATTTTACGAAGGTAGAAATGACAGGATTTGCTGAAGCTCTACTATAAAGCAGCAGTCACAAAAACTATTTGGTACTGGCTAAGAAATAGAATGGTGGATCATTGGAATAGCTTAGGCACAGGAGACACAGTAGTAAATGACTATCTACTGTTTGATAAACCCAAGGACTCCGGCTTCTGGAATAGGAACTCAGTATTTGTCAAAAACTGCTGGGAAAAGTGGAAAATAGTATGGCAGAAACTAGGCATAGACCAATATCTTATACCATATGCCAAAATAAGGTCAAAATGGGTACATGATTTAGACATAAAGGGTGAGGCCATAGATAAATTAGGAGAGGAAGGAATAATTTACCTCTCAGATCTATAGAGAGGAGAAGAATTTATGAACAAACAAGAGACAGAGAATATTATTAAATGCAAAATGGATGATGTTGATTACATTAAATTAAAAAGGTTTTATAAAAACAGAAGCAATGTAGCCAAAATTAGAGGGAAATCAGAAATCTGGGAAATAATTTTTAAAGCCAGTGTTTCTGATAAAGGCTTCATTTATAAAATATATATGGAATATATATTTATATACATAAATATTTATATAAGAATGCAAGTTATTCTCTAATTGAGAAATGGTCAAAGGATACAAATGGGCAATTTTCAGATAAAGAAATCAAACCTATCTATTGCCATATGAAAAAATGCTCCAAATTGCTTTTTATTAGAGAAATGCAAATTAAAACAACTCTGAGGTACCACCTCACACCTATCAGATTGGCTAATATGACAAAAAAGAAAATAATAAATGTTGGAGAAGCTGTAGAAAAATTGGGGTTATGACCCAATCCAGCCATTCTGGGAAAACAACTTGGAACTATGCCCAAAGGGCTATGTGACTGTGCATACCCTTGACCCTGTAATACCACTACTAGGTTTGTATCCCAAAGAGATCATAAAAAAGGGGAAAGGACCCAAATGTACAAAAATATTTATAGCAGTTCTCTTTGTGGTGTCAAAGAATTGGAAATCGGGGGAATGCCCATCAATTGGGGAATGGCTGAACAAGTTGTGGTATATGAATGTAATGGAATACTATTGTGCTGTAAGAAATGATGAGCAGGAAATTTTTAAAAAGCCTGGAAAGACTTAAATGGACTGATCCTGAGTGAAGCAAGCAGAACCAGGAGAACATTGTACACAGCAACAGAAACATTGTGTGATGATCAGCTGTGATAGACTTAACTTCTCAGGAATACAATGATCCAAAAAAACTCCAAAGGATTCATGATGGAAAATGTTCTCCACATCCAGAAAAAAGAACTGTGGATTCTGAATGTAGATTGAACCATACTGTTTCTTTGGGGGGGGGGGGGAAGGTTTTTCCCTTTTGTTCTGATTCTTCTTTCACAACATGACTAATCCAGAAATATGTTTTATGTGATTGTACATATATAACCTGTATCGGATTGCTTTCTGTCTTGGGGAGGAGAGAGGAAAGGGAGGGAAGGAGAATATTTTGGAACTAAAAATCTTATGAAAACAAATGTTGAAAACTATCTTTACATGTAACTGGAAAATAAAATACTTTTATGATTTTTAAAATGACAGGATTTGATAGCTGATTGGTTATGGGGGAGTGAGGGGTCAAGAATGACTCTTAGGTTGTGAACTTGGGTTCCTAGAAGGATGAATATGGAAGTTAGGAAGAGGGGGAAGGTTTGGGAGGAAATATGAGTTTGTACATCCAGTCCAATAATCATGTATTGATGTGAGACTGGTGGTCAGGAGAGAAGTGAGAGCAGGAAATGTAGACCTAAGAATTATTTTCATGTAATATCAAGGGGAAGAGTATGATCACAGTATGAAAGGTTGAAGAGAGATCAAGAAAGATGAGGACTGAGAAAAGACCATTAGATTTGGCCATTAAGAGATCATTTGTAACTTTGGAGAGAGCAGTTTTGGTTGAATGATGAGGTTTAATGCAAAACTGTGAAGAGTAAAGAGAGTGAGAGAAAAGGAAATGGAAGCTTCTCAAGGCATTTATTCACAAAAGGGAGGAGAAATATGATGGGTCAAGTGAGGGATTTTTAAGGATTGGGTAGGCCTGGGTATGTTTGGAGACTAGGGACACAGACCCCAGGGAGGGAGAGATTAAAGATAAGTGAAATAAAGATAAGAGGGGATTAGAGAGGGAGCAGTTTGTTGAAGATAGGATGCAGTGGGATCATTTCTTCATGTAGAGGGATAAAATCCTTTTGCCTTGGCAAAGAGAAATGCCACCTTGGGAAGACATCTAAGTGATGTGAGATCAGAGGGAGGGAAGAAAAGGGACCTCTTGGGAAATGGTTTTTTTTTTCAGAAGCAAATTTCTTATCTGAAAGGGTGCAGTGGGCAGTAACCATGGAAGATACAAGGTGAGATGAAAGGTTCAAAAAGATGCTGTGGTGAGCAGGATGGTGAATCAATTGGGGAGGTGTAAAAGAACTGCCTCTCACAATGAGAACCAAGTAGAAATTATGTAACATAAATTTCTATCAGACCCAGGCAACACAGTTTTGTGTTTTTCTCCAACATTGTTCAGCAGCACATGAATAAGAATGAAGGCAAGAGATGGTTGAAATAATCCAAGGCTAGAGATGGACAGAGCAAGATTAGTGATAGGATAAGGAGGCAAGGGACTTAAGGGAATAGTACAGTATAGAGCTGAACTGGTTCACCAAAATGTCAAAATGAGGAACAGAGGAAAGTCAGTTCAGCGGTGATTGCCTGGGGGAAAACTGAAGGGTTGGGGGTCACAGTGAAGATGAAGAACATGGTTTGAAGTTGTATTTCAGAGGGAGAGGTGGAATGACAACAGGTTGTGATCAGATAAGGAAATTTCAGAGTTCATTCACATAGAAGGGGAACAAATGTGGATGACTAAACAATCCAATAAAATGTAGAGTGGGATAGTGAATAAGAAAACAAAATCTGTTGTTTATAAGAAAAACATCAAAGATCCATACAGAATTAAAAGTAGAGGCTGAGACAAAATGTGTTATGAATAGTTGAGTCCAGTAGTTGAAATGATGCTATCAGACAAAATGATAATAAAAAGTTACATCAATAGAGATAAACAAGTAGATTATAGAATTAAAGGAACCTTAGACAATGAATCTATTTCAATATTATTTGTACCAAATGGTATGACATTAAAATTCAAAAAGGAAAAGTTAGAGTACAAAAAGATTTGAATAGTAATAAAATAATAGTAGGATACTTGAATGTTCCTCTCCTAGAGAGGAATATATCTAAATGAAAGAAAACAAAAAGGAAAATATAGTACTGAACAAATTTTAAAGCTGAAAGACTTAAGGCATCTTCTGAATATGACTATTAAAAATACATATTCTCTGTACTTTTTAAAAAAGGAAACATGCAATAGAACACAGAAATTTTAAGTAGATGTGATAGTAAAAATATTAAATATATCCTTCACCAACAATAACATATTCAAAATCAGTACTGGCAGTAGAGCAAACAATAAAGATCTAAATGGGTATGTAATAGACATCCTGAACAATGGGTTAGTCAAGGAAAATTTATAGAAACAAGAACTATGTGAATGACAATGATGTTGGTGATACAATATACCAAAATTTCTTGGATGCAGCTAAAGCTTTCAAAGGAAAAAATATATCTCTAAAACATTTTTTATTTTATTTCTAATAAGCATTTAAATTTAAAGTTTTGAGTTCCAAATTTTATCCCACCTTCCCTCTATTCCTAAATCCACAATCTTCAAATCTTTAGTGTTTTGCCTTTTTTAAATTTGTGGTACTCTCACCCTTCCTAATTCCCCACTATCACTCCCTTTCTGGCTTCTTCCTCTTCACTCCTAGTTACACTCCTGAGACTGGTTGCAAGGGTGCCTCAGGAACCTCAGATGTTGAGGAATATAGGATTTGCTGGCTAAGGTCTTTTTCCTGAGTATGAATGATCCCAATTATGTTTCAGTTCCCTTTCCTTTGGACCACTTCAAACATGCTCCCCATCACCAATTTTTCTTTTGGCTTGCTTCCTTTCCTTCTCATGGCAGTCATAAATTAGCTTCTGAAACTTTTTGTTTGATAGGCAAAAAAAGTGGCAGGGTATTTTTGGGAAAGTCTCTGCAGTCTTGGGGATTCCTGATATAGAGATGGTCTCCAGTAAGAAGCCAACGTATTTTCAGCCCTGACACCCCTTTATATAGCTGGATACAGTCTTCTTTTTATGGTATGAGATGAGAGCAGTGGGTGTGCCAGCAGAATCTCTGTAATAGGCAAGGATTGCCCTATGAGTCCCAGGCAAAAGCCTGTGAGTAAGTTTATGTCCCTGCCAAAGAAACAGGGAAAACAGTGGGGGAGGGGAAAGAAGGGAAGAGGGGTTGAGTAAACATTTTAAGGATTTGAGTTCTCCTAATTCATAGGGATTTTGTGTTCTCCAGAATTGTTCTTTTCTTTTCTGTGGATTAACCTATAATTGTTCCACATCTAGAACATAGCTTGGTTTTGGTTTTGATCTTGGTTTTTGGAAGGATATTTTAAACATCCTGGAGAAGGTGACAAGTCTATCACCTTCCTGCTCATATGAATAGGTGATATTCCTGTATCAGGCTGTCATGGTCATTATTTTCTTGGTCCTTTATCTTTTCAGGAAGAAAAGCTTTATCCACTGTTCTATCTCTCACCAGATCCTCTGGCAGCATCTGTCTTTGAGTCTGTGTATGCAGCATATATAGCTCCCTTACTTTACTTCCATGATCCATATATGAAATGTTCCTGAGACAATCAAGGTTCAACTCTTCCTTGTAGACATTTCACTAAACTCTATCTCATTTACCAGTTGCTTCAATTCTGGCAGTTATGGCAATGATAGCTCAAGACTAATGAGTGAAAAGTGTAACTCAGGGTTGTACAACATCTAAAAGCTTACTCCAGGTCTGCTTTCTCAAGTGTTTCTGCTCCTGTCTGGATTAGTCTCTGTAATCATGAGTCCGTGCTAACTATAAAGTCAAAAGGCTTTTCTCCTTTATGCTGAACAACAGAATGGATAACTGCTTTCTATGTAGTTTCACCAGCACCATATCATGTCTCTAGGTATTGAAGACATGCTTACCATGTAACTCAAGGCTTTGTATCCTTTAAGCCCTGCACAAATCCAAGAGCTATTCCTTTAAGATTGTCAATCAATCTACTTCTTTTTTCTGACCCTGGTGTCTGACAATATTATAGTGTATCTACCACCTAACTAATTCAGGCTTCCTGTGATTGATCTCCTCTGGGGTATGGTTTCTATTCTGAAAAGATCCCTAATTTGGTCCTATAATATCTCAATAGCCTCAATGATCTCAATGGTCCAGCCTTAGCCTTACTTACAGGGGAAATACAATATTTGGACTTAAATATAACTCATTTATCTAGAGGAATGACTTCTGGTTCAGGCAAGCTCCTACTTTTTAAAGCATCTCTTCTTCAGAATGAGGTCTTAAGATTAATAATCAAGTACTATCTCTGTATATTTAGAAAGTATTCACATCAAGTATATAGTGGGTATATCCAGAAAATTTGGATAATAAAATGGATCAAGTGATTCACCGGGCACTTCTTCAGTGGTCTCTTTTAGTTATGTTACTAACCTCTACTTTTCAGTACTTCAAGTCTTTCACATTGCTTTGCAATATGTTTACTGAATCCTATACTCTGAGTCCTATACTCTGTCTACTTATGTTAGAAATCCTCTATAAATTCCAATGAATGATCATGTATTTCAATCATTCCTGCATCTATCTTTTTAAGTTTAAAACATTCAATAAATGCAATAGTGTAAATTTAAGTAGCAAACACATAAATGTGGCCATAATCCATAATACTGGATTGTACATGAAAATAAAGAAATAAGCAAACTGATATCAATGCAAGAAAAATAAACACTGGATTATGAAAAACAGAATTAATATCTTTTTCATGTACCAACACATAGCAAAGAACTGTGCAAACAGTATGCAGTAACAAACAAGCATTAATTCATACTCATAGACACATAAACTGGATGTCTTTTCAACATAGAACATCAATATTATCAAGGAAAATATTTTGCATGAACAAAATGTTGATGATAGCAGCAGATTTACACTAAGATTTTACATTGATTGTTCCTCTAAGACTAAGAATAAAAACAACATAACATCAAAAACAAAATTGGAAAAGCAGAATCAAATTTTTTTTTAATTACAATGGAGGGGGCAGCTAGGTGGCACAGTGGATAGAACACCAACCCTGGAGTCAGGAGTACCTGAGTTCAAATCTGGCCTCAGACACTTAACACTTACTAGCTGTGTGACCCTGGACAAGTCACTTAACCCCAATTGCCTCACTAAAAAAAAAAAAATTACAATGGATAGCTGGAAAGTATTTTTAAATAATTGCATCTAGAAAATGTAAAAACAAAATGAAAATTGCATTAAAAAAAATTTGGAGTACTGCATTAGCCTGCTTAAAGTAGAGGTGAAAAAAGACAAAAGAAAATACCATTTCCAGAGTTTAGACAGAAAATGCCATTGCAGATAAAACAAAAAAAAATGAAAGAATACAAAGAATTTAACAGGATTTTAAGTATTAAAATTTTAAAGTTGGCAAATAAGCAGTAAGGTATTCAGAATCAAATCCCTATTAGTATCTGAAATACAAAAATTTAGGAAAAATGAATGAGTCAAAATTACATGTATAACCTATATCTGATTACTTACCACCTCAGAGAGGGGGAAGGGAATGGAGGAAAGGAGGGATAAATTTTGGAACTCAAAACTTTAAATAAAAAAGTGAATAAGAAAAAATTAGAAGAAAAAGTGAATGAGGAAAAATTAATAAAAGCTATTCTGAGAATCAAATTAAAATAATCACTTTGTTTGGTGAGGCAATGAGGATTAAGTGACTTGCCCAAGGTGACACAGCTAGTAAGTGTCAAGTGTCTGAGGCTAGATTTGAACTCAGATCCTCCTGAATCCAGGGCTGGTGCTTTATCCACTGTGCCACCTATCTGCCCCCTATCACTTTCAAATATAATAAAAACATAAGTCCCAATAACATGAGAGAGCAACAAGAAGAAAGAAAACAATTTTCTAAAAGGAATCTCACCCTGCTTTCCATTTCCTCTTTATGTAGTGCTTTCTCCCATTAAAATGTAAGCTCCTTTGAGGGCAGAGGCTCTCGTATCTCAAGCACTTAGCAATGTCTGAAACATAGTAAACACTTAATACTTTCTTTTTTATATAAATTTATTTCTTTTATTCTGAACTTAAGAAATAAAACAAGCATTTCCATAACAAAGTGGGATAGAAAAACAGATCATTGCCATGAGATTGCAAATCTACTATGTGCAACTTGCTATTTCTTTCAAATATACCACCCAGTTAGCATGCAATTTTCTTTTTTTTCCTCCCTTCCCCTCCCACACAAACTTTGAGATGCCTACCATTAGATATAAATCTCTATGTGTGTGTGTAAACACAATGTACATATATACATATATATGTATGTATGTATGTATATGTCAGTTCTTTTTTCTGTATTCAAGCTGCTTCTTCCTTCGTAGACTATTTGCAGTAAATATGGGTATTTGTAATAGTCAGAATAGCTTGACTGTTCAAGGTTCTTCTTAAAACAATACTGATGTTACTGTATATAGAATGCTCTCTTGATTCTTCTCATTTCACTCTTCATTATTCCATGGAGGTGTCTCCATGCTTTTCTAAAAATCATTGAGCTTATCATTTCTAATAGCAGAATAATATTACATCATGACCTTGTACCACAATTTGTTCAGTCATTCCCCAAATGATGGGCATCCCTATGATTTCAGTTCTTTACCACCACAAAGAGAGCAGCTATAAATATTTTAGAACATGTAGGTTCTTTTACTTTTTCTCTAATCATCTTGGGAAACAATCCTAATCCATTTGATCTTGGCTACATTTGTTTCATTTGTACAAAAACTTTTTAAATTTAATTTTGATTACAAATCATCTATTTTACATCTCACAATACTCTCTATTTCTTGTTTGGTCATAAATTGTTCACCTATCCATAAGTCTGATATGTAATATGTTCCACATTCTTCAAATTTTCTAGTAATATCACCCTTTGTATTTAAGTCACATATCCATTTTGACCTTATCTTGGTGTATGGTGTCAGATGCCTAATTTCTGCCAGACTGCTTTCCAGTTTTCCCAACAATTTTTACCAAATAATGAATTCTTATCACAAGTCTTTACACTTGTCAAAAACTTGGTTACTATATTAATTTGCTTCTGTAGAATGTATATCTACTCTGTTCCGCTAAGCTACCTTTCTATTTCTTAGCAAGTACCATATAGTTTGATAATTACTGCCTTATAATATAGTTTAAGATCCTGTACTGCTAAACCTCCTTCCTTTACATTTTTCTATAAGTTCCTTTGAAATTCTTGACTTTTTGTTCTTCCAAATGAATTTTGTTATTATTTGTGCTAGCTTAGTAAAATATTTTTGGTAATTTAATTGGGATGGCATTGAATATGTAGATCAATTCTGGTTAAATTGTTGTTTTATTATATTGACCCTGCCTACTGGCCAATCTCAGCCACACAACTTGAAGGACCTCCCCTTTTGGGGGAGGGAGAAAAAAGTAGAGAAAGGGACCCCAACAGGAAGTAGCTGTCTCTCTCTCTGGCCTTGGAGGAGCTGTCAGAGTAGACTGGAGACTGGCTGCATAGAAATTATGGACCCCTGGTGGTGAGTTAATAAAATCCAGCTCTTTGAATTAGCTGAGCTGAAAGTGAGTTTGGGTTTTGAGACAGCCTTTGCTAGAGCCAGGGAGATTATCCGTTTGCCTCTTTCCCTATTCCCTTGTCATTGGCTTAATTAATTTCACCTTTGATGTGTATTTTATTCCTATTAATAAAACCTGATTCATTTGTGGAAAAGAGACTGTCAATCCCTTCTTATTGGCCTGGGAGAAATAACTAAAAAAGGCAGTTTGGAGGGGCGGAAACTTTGGACCTAGAGGTCCCTCATTATTTACTGAACCCCAATATTATGGCAAGCCAATTAGCTCTCCTCATATTAAATTTGGCCCCTACATAGCTATAGTTAAATGACCATTAATGACACTTAACAAAAGTTGACTTCCATGGTTTGATCCATGTTTGATCATTAAGACTAGGAAACAACAAGAAAAAAGTTATCCTTAGTTTAATTTTTCACATTCAAAGCAGTTTTATAACATTGCACATAAAATTAATTGGTTTCAGAAATGTCCAAACAAAATAGAACCAGGCTAATGTAGAGGTCTGGTGGATACTTGTATGGAGCCCACTGCTATGGTAACATCTGCAGCAACATCTTTGGGGGTTCTCAGTCCAGAGACAGTGAAAGAGACAGTGAGCAGACAACTGCTCAGAAAGAGATTCCTGGGGACCTTTTGCTAGTACTAGATATAACTGGTGCTGATTGGCAACTCTTCAGCAAATACACAGTTTTGGGTCACAATTCCAGGTTAGAGAGGAGCTCTGGTCATCAGTCACAAGTGATGAGGATCCCCGGTTACAATACTAAAGAGGATCACTAGCAGGTGGAGCTTCAGGAAACTAGGAGTGCTTCCTTGGTAAAGACCAGCAGCAACCACACCTCACCCAGAATCACACCACCTGGCAAACACCAAAAACCCCAGAACTAGCTCTGAAAACAGCTGCATAAGAAAATCTGAAACAGGATGGTAGTTCCCCCCCACTCAGGTGAACAGAGCCCAACTTTAATATAAAGTTTAAAGTCAAGAAATAGGCTAGAAAAATGAGCAAAGGAAAAAGAATTTCATCACAAATAGCTATTACAGTGGCAAAGAAGACCAAGACATAAACTCAGAAGAAGACAACAATGTAAAACAGCTGCCTAAAAAAAAAAACCGCTCAGTGAAAAATGTTTATTGGACCCAAACCCAAAAAAAAAAAAATTCTTTGAAGAGTTAAAGAAAAAGACAAGAGTAGTGGAGGGAAAATTTGGGGGAGGGGGAGGGGGAAGATAAATAACTCTAGACAGTATAACATACCTGAGAATAAACATGCCAAAATAAACCCAGGAACTATATAAAAAAATTTTTTTAACTTTTTACACAAATAAAATCTGATTTAAATAATTGGAGAAATATAAATTGTTCATGAGTAGGCAGGGCCAATATAATAAAAGTGACAACTTTACCTAAACTAATTTCCATGCCATTCTAATTAAAGTACCAAAATTTATTTTACCAAATTAGAAAAAATAATAACAAAATTTATTTGAAAGAAAAAAAGTCAAGAATATCAAAGGAATTAATTTAAAAAATGAAAAGGCAGGAGGTTTAGCAGTAACAGATTTTAAACTATAAAGTAATAATTAACAAAACTATCTAGTACTGGCTAAGAAATAGAAAGGTAGATCAATGGAACAGAATAGACATACAATTTACAGCTGCAAACAAATATAGTAACTTTCTATTTGACAAGTGTAAAGACTTTAGATTTGGTATAAGAATTCACTATTTGGTAAAAATTGTTGGGAAAACTAGAAAGCAGTCTGACAGAAATTGGGCATAGACCAATATCTTACACCATTTACCAAGATAAAATCCAAATGAACACATGATTTAGATACAGAGAGATTACAAGAAAATTAGAACATGTATCATGTTACTTATCAGACTTATGAATAGAACAATTTATGAATAAATAAGAGATAGTAGAGTGAGGGGCAAAATGATTCATTTTGATTAGATTAAATTAAAAATGTTTTGTACAAATAAAACAAATGTAGCCAAGATTAGAAGGAAAGCAGAAAATTGGGGAAATTTTTATAAACAGTTTCTCAAATGAAAATCTCATATCTCAAATATATCAAGAAATTTTTTAAATCCCTATGAATACAAGTCATTCCCCAATTCATAAATGACCAAAGGATATGAACAGGCAATTTTTAGATAAAGAAATCAAAACAACTTATGATCACATTAAAATGTTCTAAAACATTATTAATTAGAGAAATACAGATTAAAACAACCTAGAGACATAAATTTATACCTATCAGACTGAGTAGGGAGAAAGCAACAAATGATAGAGGGGATGTGGAAAAATTGGGACACTAATTCATTGTGAGTAGAACTGTGAACTGATCCATTGATTTTGGAGAGCAATCTAGAATTATGCCCAAAGAGTCATTAACCTCATTATACCCTTTGACCCAGAAATACTACTACTAGGTATATTTCCAAAGATGATTGGGGAAAAAAGAAAAGAACCTATATGTTCTAAAAATATTTATTATCAGTTCTCTTTGTGGTGGCAAAAGAACTAGAAATTGTAGGAATGCCTGTCAATTGGGGAATGGCTGAACAAGTTGTGATATATGATTGTGATGGAATACTCCTGTGCTATAAGAAATGATGAGCTTGATGATCTTAGAAAAACATGGATACACATGCATGAAATAATGAAGAGTGAAATGAGTGTAACCAAGAGAAAGTTGTATGCAGGAGAAACAATATTATTTTAGGGACAACTTTGAGTGAATGTCATTTTGACTATCATAAATACCCAAACGCACTACAAAGGGTCTATGAAGGAAGATGCTATCTGTATCTAGAGAAAAGACTGATAAGTAGAAGTATGTATAAAATAATTTTACATTTATATTTATGTATATGTATATGTGTGTATATATACACATGTGTGTATACACACTCCCATCAATGGGAAGGGAGGGTGGGGAGGGAAGGAAAAAATTTACATGATAACTTTATCACATGGATATTCTTGTTTTATTCTATAAATTAATTTTTTTAATTTTGAAAGAGAAATAACAGCTTGCTAAAAGAGACCAAAAAATACTGAAAAAAATGAAACCTTAAAAAAAAGAATTGAGCTAATGATCAAAAGAGCACAAAAATTCATTGAAGAAAAGAATTCATTAAAAAGCATAATAGCTCAAATGGAAAAGAAGTACAAAAATTCACTAAAGAAAATAATTCCTTGAAAATTAGAATTAGTCAAGTGGAAGCTAATGACTCCAGGAAACATAAAGAAACAATAGAAAACATAGTCAAAAGAATTTTCAAAAATAGAAGAAATTGTAAAATATCTCACAGGAAAATAAATCTGACAGAGGAGAAATAATTTAAGAATTATTGAACTGCCCAAAAGTCATAATCAAAGAAAGAACCTAGACATCAACTTTCAAGAATTATCAAGGAAAACTGCTCAATTAAGGGGGCAAAGTAAAAATTGAAAGAATCCATCAATCACCTCCTGAAAGAGATCCCTAAATGAAAATTCCCAAGAACATTATAGCCAAATTCCTGAGCTTAAAAGTCAAAGAGAAAATACTAAAAGTAGCCAGAAAGAAACAATTCAAAATTCATGACAACTGTGAGAAAATAATTATTAATAATAAGTTTCTTGGGGGGACACAGAGGTCACTTTCTCAGTCCTTTCTCATCCCCTCCCCCCAACTCCAGAAAGTCCAGTTCTCCTTGAGAAACATCATCAAATGTCATCTAGGACAACCCTAAGGGAACAAAAGGAATGGGGACAGATTCTTTTGTCTAGATCAGTGAAGGACTGATGAGATTAAACCATACCTAGATAATGGACTTCACCTTGAGCAACTTGAGTGAGGGTCTTTTACATTTTTTCCCTGACATCATCCATAGAGTTCATTTTAATGTAGACCACCTTCAAGTCATGTCAACCAATGGAATTGTATGATGCTAACCCATTAACTTTGATCAATGTATAATTACATACCTCTATAAAAAGAGGATAAAAACCCTTAGAAGTTGCCATTAGAGGTCTTCTAAGGTCTTCTAGGGTCTTCCAGGTCTTGTAAGTTTTCTGAGTCTTCTAGGTCTTCTGATCTCTTTTGGGTCTCCTTGAGATCACATGCTCTCCCTCTGGGAGATAGCATGGGTCTTTTGGGACTTTTCTCCTGCTTGTGCTATTATGCTAAAGCTCTCTCCCTGTTTTCTCTACCACATGGCTTCAGACCATGAAGTTAGGGAGACACGTGGTCAGTCCTTTACTGGCATAATATTAATAAATTAATATATGCTTACCTAAAACTGGTGTCTATATCAATAGCAATTATTTTTAAAATATATAACACAATTAGTAGAATTACATAAGATTTAGTGTCTCCTACATCAAAAGAGTGGAGGGCTCTGACTGTGATATTCTAGAAGGCAAAGGAGCTAGGATTTAGAACCAAGAATAACCCACCCAGCAAAACTATGTGTAATCCTTTAGGGGAAAAAATGGATATTTAATGAAATATAGGACTTTTAAGCATTCCTTATAAAAAGACAAGAACTGAAAAGAAAATTTGACATTAAAACAGAATACTCAAGAGAAGCATAAAAAGGCAAACATGAAAAACTAATCATAAGGTACTCAATAAAGTTAAATGGTTTACATCCCTATATGAGAGAACTTTATCACTATTAGGGCAGTTTGAAGGAGTTTACTTATACAGAGAGCATGAGTGTGAGTTAATTTTGTTGAAATTATCTCTAAAAAATGAAGGAGTAAAAAAGAGGGATGCACTGGAGGAAGGAGGAAGGGAGAGATAGAATGGGAAAATTTTTTTCTCACATTAAAAAAGGCATACAAGAAAGAGCTTATGAGGGAAAATGGGGGTGAATAACAGGCAATGCTTGAACCTCACTCTCAAAGAATTGGTTCAAAGAGGGAAGAATATATTTTGTTGTTGTTCAGTCTTTCAGTCATGTCTGACTCTTCATGACACCATGCTATGATAGTGTGTCAGGTTCTTTTATCTCTACTATCTCTTGATGTCTATTCAAGTTCATGTGTGTTGTTTCCATAACACTATTCATCTCATACTATGTCATCCCCTTTTCCTTTTGCCTTCAATCTTTCCCTACATCCGGAATTTTTTTTATAATGAGTCCTGTCTTCTCATTATGTGGCAGCTCCAGTATTTGACCTTTCAGTGAATAGCTTGAATTAATTTATGTATTGACTGATTTGATCACTTTGCTGTCCAAGAGACTCATAAAAGTCATCTCTAGCATCACACTTTAAAAGTTTCAGTTCTTTAGCACTCAGCCTTCCTGATAGTCTAACTCTCACAGCCATACACTACTACTAGAGAAATTGTAGCTTTGATAATACAGACCTCTTTCATCAAGGTGATGTCTCTGTCTTTTAGTATACTGTCCAGATTTCCCATAGCTTTCTTTCCAAGGAGCAAGCATCTTTTAATTTCATGGCTGTAGTTACCATCTGCAATGATCTTTGAGTCCAAGAATATAAAATCTGACATTGCTTCCATTTCTTCTCCTTGTATTTGCCACTTGACAAGATCATATGGTTGGCTGGTTGTTTTTTTTTTTATGTTAGACTTTAAGGCAGCTTTTACACTCTTCTCTTTTATCCTTATCAAGATGCTTCTTAGTTCCTCTTCACCTTCTGCCATTAAAGTGGTATCATCTACATATCTAAAATTGCTGATATTTCTCCCAGCAACCTTAATTCAAGTTTTTAATTCATCCAGCCTGGCATTTTCCATGAAGTACTCTGTATAGAAGTGAAATAAATAAGGTAACACTATACAGCCTTGCCATACTCCTTTTCTGATCTTAAACCAATCAGTTGTTCCATTTTGGGTTCTAACTGTTTCTTTTTGGCCCACATAAAGGTTCCTCAGGAGAAAAGTTAAATGATCTGATACTTCTATCTCTTTAAGGACTTGCCATATTGTGTTGTGATCTACATAGTCAAAGGTTTTAGTGTGATAAATGAAGCAAAAGTAGATGTTTTCTGGAATTCCCTTGCTTTTTCCACAATCCAGTGAATGTTGGCAATTTCTGATTCATTTGCCTTTTCAAAAACAAGCCTACTCTTCTGATAATTTTCAGTCCACATATTACTGAAACCTAGGTTACAGAATCTTAAACATAACCTTACTGCCATGTAAAATGAGTACAATTATTTAGTAATTTGAACATTCCTTGGCATTGCCTTTCTTTACAACTGATATGTAAACTGATCTTTTCCAATCCATGGCCACTAGATTTCCAGATTTGCTGGCATATTGAGTGCAGTATTTTTAACAGCATCATATTTTAAGGTTTTAAATAGGTCAGCTGGAATTCCATCACCTCCACTAGCCCTATTGTTAGCAATGCTTCCTAACGCCCATTTGACTCGATTCTCCGGGCTATCTAGATCAGTAGCCACACCATTCTAGTTATCAATGGTGTTAGGCTCTTTCTTGTATAGTTCTTTTTTGTATTTTTGTCACTTTTTCTTAATGTCTTCTCCTTCTGTTAAATCCCTACTGTTTTTGTCTTTTGTCATGCCCATTTTGGTATGAAATGTTCCCTTGATAACTCTGTCTTGAAAAGATCTCTTGCTTTTCCTATTCTGTTATTTTCTTCCATTTCTTTGGCTTTCTCATTTAAAAAAACCTTATTTCTCTTTGCTATTTTCCCCTGGGATTATGCATTCAGTTGGATATATTTCTTCCTTTCTCCTTTCCCTTTTGCTCTCCCTCTTTCCTCAGCTATTTGTAAAGCCTACTCAGAAAGTAATTTTTCTTTCTTGCTCTTCATTTTCTTTAGAATTTTTTTTCTTGCTGCCTCCTAAACAATATTGTGAACCTTTGTCCATAGTTCTTTAGGCATTCTATTTAGCATATCTAATCCCTTAAATCTATTCATCACCTCTACTTCATATTCATAAGGGATATTATTTATGTTATACCTATATGGTCCAATGGTTTCCCTTACTTTCTTCAATTTAAGTCTGTATTTTGCAATAAGAAGTTCATGATCTGAGCCACAGTAAACTCCAGATCTTATTTTAACTGACTGTATAGGGTTTTGGCACTTTTGGCTGCAAAGTATATAATTAATCTAATTTTTATATTGGCAATCTGGTGATTTTCATATGCAGAGTCACATTTTGGGTTGTTGAAAAAGTGTTTGCTGTGACCAGCAAGTTATTTTAACAAAACTCCATTAGTCTCTACCCTGCTTCATTTGGTACTCCAACCAAATTTGCCTGTTATTCCAATTCTCTTTTTTATTTCCCTCCTTAATATTCCAATCCCTTATAATGAATGCAACATCTTTTGGGGGGTGTTACTTCTAAAAGATGCTGTGGGTCTTCATAGAACTGATTGACTTTGGCTTCTTTGGCATCAATGGTTGGAGCATAGACTTGTATTACTATAATATTGAATGGTTTGCTTTGAATTCAAACAGAAAACATTTTGTTATTTTTGAGACTGTACACCGGGACTGCTTTTCTCACCCTTTTATTGACTAATAAGAAGTTTATTCCATTTTTCTAAGGGATTCTTGCCCACAGTAGTATATGTAGTGATCTCTTAAATTAATTCACCCATTCCCATCAATGTAAGTTCACTGACATGTAGGGTGTTGATGTTTAATCTTTCCATCTCCTATTTGACCACATCCAGCTTACTTTTGTTCATAGATCATACATTCCAGATTCCTATGCAATATTGGTCTTTAAAGCATCAGACTTTCCTTTTATCATCAGTTACATCCTCAGCTGAGCTTCCTTTTGTCTTTGGCCCAGCCACTCCATTAATACTGGAGCTCCTTGTAGTTGTTCTCCATTCTTCCCTAGTATTGTATTGGATACTTCTGACTAAGAGGTTCATTTCCTGATGCATGTTTTAACATTTTAGTACTGTCCATGGGGTTTTCTTGTTTGTTTTGTTTTTTTGTGGGGCAATGGGGGTTAAGTGACTTGCCCAGGCTCACACAGCTAGTAAGTAAGTGTCAAGTGTCTGGGGCCGGATTTGAACTCAGGTATTCCTGAATCCAGGGCCGGTGCTTTATCCGCTGCACCACCTAGCCACCCCCATGGGGTTTTCTTGTCAAAGATACTGGAGCAATTTGCCATTTACTTCTCCAGTGAATCACCTTTTCTCAGAACTCTCCACTATGACCTGTCCATGTTGGGTAACCCTGCACAACAGTTCATTGTTTCATTGAGCTACACAAGCCCCTCTGACAAAAGGCAATGATCTGGGGAGTGGAGGATGTAGGGGAGAGATCAATTGTATATAGAAATGCAATAAAGAAATAGAAGGGAATGGGGTGAGAAAAGATGATAAAGGAGAGGAGAGGTAGTGATTAGAAGCAAAATGGGCTTTTAAGGAGAGATAGGATAATAAGAGAAAGGAAGAAACAAAAGATAATGTGATGGAAGGAAACACACAGTTACTAATCACAACTGTGAATTTTAATGGAATGAGTTCATCCATAAAAATAAAAGTAGATAGAAGGATTGATTAGAAACCAGAATCTAATAATATATTCTTTACAAGAGACATACATGAAACAGAAAGACACACAGAGAGTTAAAATAAAGGACTGGAACAGAATCTAACATGCTTCAGTTGAAGTAAAAAAGGCCTGCAGCAATAACAATCATGACCTCAGACAAGCAAAAGCAAAAATAGGCCTAATTAAAAGAGTTCATCAGAAAACTATATTTTGCTAAACCATACAAAAAAAATATCAAAAAAATTTACAGCAAATTTTTCTGATAAAGACCTCATTTCCCAAATTTATACTGAGTATAGAACTGAGTCAAATTTATAAAACTAAGATTCATTCCCTGATTGACAGTGAAAGGATATGAACAGGCATTTTCCAGAAGCAGAAATCAAAACTATCTATAGCCACACAAAAAAGTGCTCTAAAATGCTACTTATTAGGAAAATTCAAATTAAAACTAATCTGAGGCACCACCCCATACCTATCAGAAATGACGAATGATGAAGGAGATGAGGGAAAAATATGTATACTAATGAACTGTTGGAATTGTGAACTGGTCCAACCATCCTAGAAAACAATTTTCAACTATGCACAAAGGGCTATGAAACTATGCATATCCTTTGACCCAGCCATACCTATTAGGTCTATATCACAAAGAGATCAAAGGAAAAGGAAAAGAACCTATATGTACAAAAATAATATTGTAGCAGCTTTCTGTGTTGGCAAAGAACTGAAAATTGAAGGGATGCTCATCAATTGGAAAATGGGGGAACAAATTGTAGCATATAGTATGATGGAGTGCTATTTGTTCTATAAGAAATGACAAGGGAGGTAGTTTCAGAAAAAATATGGTAAAACCTATATGAATTCATGCAAAGTGAAGTGAGAAGAACTGGGAGATCATTGTGCACAGTAACAGCAATGTTGTAATGATGATCAATGATGAAAGACATAACTATTCTGATTAATGCTATGATCCAAGACAATTCCAAAAGACTCCTGATGGGAAAAAAATGTTATCCACCTCCAAAGAGAGAACTGATGAACTCTGAGTTCAAACTGAAGTATAATTTTCTCAATTTATTTTTCTTGCTTTTAAAAATATGGCTAAAATGAAAATGTTTTGCATAATTTCACATGTTTAATTGATATCATATTGCTTGAATTCTCAGTGAGTAGGAGAGGGTGGAGGAGGAAAAGAGAATGTGAAACCCAAATTTTAAAAAGAGAAGAATGTTTTAAGGAAATAATGCATTTCAAAAATTTTAAGAGTTTGCAATTCTTCTTTGTTTATTCTTCTCTTTTGACCACTTATCTATTGGGGAAAGACTAAAGCAAAAAATAAATTATGATGCATTATGTTGGTTATTTTCCTAATGCAGAAAAATGCTTCCCTGGCATACACCCAACTTGGTCAGAATGAATGATTTCTGGAATGAATCAATATCTATTTGATAGACTTTTCTTTAAAATTTTGAGTCAATACTAATTAAGGGATGAGAGAGGGAAATAATAATTTAAATAGCACTGTGCTAAGTGCTTTACAAATATTATCTCATTTGATCCTCATGACCACTCTTCAAAATAGCTACTGTATTTATCCCTATTTACCAGTTGAGGAAACTAAAGTGAATGAAGGCTAAATAACTTGTCCAGGGTCACACCGTAAGTATCTCAGGCCAGATTGGAAACCCAGTTTTCCTGATTCCTGTCCCAGTCTTCTATTCATTGCTGTCTAGCTACGTTATTAATGATATTGGTCTAGAATTCTCCTTTTCTTGGCTTTCTCTGGTTTAGAAGTATTAGGATTATGTCTTGGAAAAGGAGGCTAGCAGGGTGCTTTGTCAATTTTTGGAAATAATTTGTGTAGTATTGTCACTAATTATTTGTTAAAAGTTTGATGAGGAGATGAGATGAGGAGATTTTTTCACCCCTCTGGTAATGATGTTCCAGCTAGTTCTATATGTTTTTCTTGAGATTGGGTTAAGATCTTTGCTTGTTGATCAGTTGGTTTGGGTATTTTATATTTTTTAAGGTATTTCTCTATTTCTTTTGTGTTCTCAGTTTTGCTAGTATGTAACTGCATAAGATGTTCTAGTAATTTCTTTTATTCTTTCTTGTTTTGTTGGAAGTTGACTTTGCTTTCTAAAATTTAACTATCAGGGGCAGCTAGGTGGTGCAGTGGATAGAGCATCCACCCTGGATTCAGGAGGACCTGAGTTCAAATCCGGCCTCAGACACTTAACACTTACTAGCTGTATGACCCTGGGCAAGTCACTTACCCCTCATTGCCAAGCAAAAATATAAAATAAAATAAAATCCAGAACAATTTAATTATCTACATTCTCTAATCATAAAGATTTATATATTTTATTAGTCTTTTTAGTGGTCCAGATTTGAGTTTATCATTTATATTTTGGTTTGGTTCCCATAATTTTTATTTTTCTAATTTTTATTATCTCATCTTTTGTCCTCATTTTAGATTTATTCATTTGTTGGCCTTCTAATATTTCTCTACTTTGTTAATGTATGTTTTAAAGAATACAAATCCCCCCATATGAATACATCACAGACATTTTCGAATGTTGTTTCAATATTATCATTTTCTTTTACATTATATTCTTTTATATTAATTGTTCTATGATCTGTTTTCAAGGTCAGTTGCTTTGGCTTGAATAGAATTCATATGTTCTTTTCGTCCTTTTTTTTCTGCCAAATTTTCCTCTGTTTCATTATTTTTTTTTTGTTCTAAATATGACTATCTCTATATCACATCCATGGAAGGATTTCCTAGCATTGACTCAATTTTTCCAAATCTCCTAATTGTGGCTGATTTTTTTATTGTTGCTTTTTTGTTTGTCTGGGGTTTTCTGAGGCAATTGGGATTAAGTGACTCATCCAGGGTCACATAGCTGGTAAGTGTCTGAGGTCAGATTTTAAGTCAGATCCTCCTGATTTCAAGGCCAGTGCTTGACCCATTGCCCATGTAGCTTCCCCCAATTGTGTTTTTGTTTGTGGTTTTGGTTTGGTTTTGGTTTTGGTTTGTTTTTGTATTGTTTTTTTTGCAGGGCAATGAGGGTTAAGTGACTTGCCCAGGGTCACACAGCTAGTGTCAAGTGTTTGAGGCCAGATTTGAACTCAGGTCCTCCTGAATCCAGGATAGGTGCTTTATCCACTGTTCCACCTAGCTGCCCCTCAATTGTGTTTTTTAAATTATGTATTTAGAGCTCTTGTTCCTAATTTTTTTTATTAATTATATTTCTCTCTTGCACCATCCTGGAGTTTTCCATTCCATACTCCCTGCAGAGTCCACAGGATTGAATCTTAATAGGCACCATTAATTTACTTTTCCTTTTATTATAATATTTTCTGAGAGAGTTATATTCTTTTTTGAGTTTGTACTATTTCTTCTTTCTGTTTTATGATTATCTGTTGATTTATAATAGCTAGCATTTATATACCATTTTAAGGTTCACAAATTGCTTTATAAATATTATCTCATTTTGCTCCTGGTAATATGATCTACAAGTTGGAAGACTGGACGTTTTCTCTGATCCATTTAACCTCTCAAACCTCTCCAAAATAGAAAGTATGCACCAAAGATAAAGAGACTAAAGCTGTGTCCATGATTTAGGGCACCCAGAATCCAAAAGAGTATTAAAACAAATGTACAAAAATCCATGAACCAAATTCTCCACTGAGCTCCCCCACCTTCCACACTACTGGCAGCAGGGCTGCCTTTAACCAATCCAAGGATCCAATACTTGGATTTTCAATAAAACCCACCCCATCCCACCCCACTACAATCCTACCCCCCACCCCAACATACATTGGAGATCCAAACTTCAAGCTTCAGGTGTGACTGACAGCTAAAGTAACAGCAATTCTCATGCTACAGAATCTCTCTGGGGCAGAATCCTGTAGGGAAAGCAGCAATCTGTTCTGACTTTTTAATATCATTAAGATATTAAAGAAGTTCCCTGCAGGATAACCAAAAACAGAGGGAAAGAGACAGGACGTGTTTCTATGCTTGAAATAGACCTCAACATTCTACCTACCACCCTGATCCCCATCCTTCAATCACAGCCTCTAAGACACAAACTATTGAAATCCTGTAGCATCAGCAAAAGAAGCAGCAAGATGGCTTAAAGGATAGAGTGCTGGGCCTGGATTCAGGAAGACTGAGTCCCTGCAAAAGTCTCTTGGGGCAGAGACTTAGGCTGGTGAATTGTGAATTACCCATCATAGAAACAGTCGGTTTTAACCTACTGAGACCGAGCCCCCAGGAAAAACACCATCAGAGGGGTATGAGTCAAAGAGTGAATAATAGACCAAAAAAAGGGGGTGGGAATGAAATTACTAAAGATCTATAAAAAAAAAAAAGAAAACTCAAAGACCTTGAACATAAGCAGATCAAACAAATAAAAAATATAGCCTCCAGATCTTAGTAAATAAGTTCAAGCATCTGTGAATAAATACCACAAAACAAAGGAAAATGATCCAACCACAACATGATGAAAATTATGAGAGAAGAATTTAATCTGATTAAAAAGAAGGTAAAAAAAATTTTAAATACCATATGAGCCCAGTGAAATCATGACAAACCCAGAAAAAAATAAAAATAATAATCTGAATATATAAAACATAATTATATGCTAACAAAAGTGACAACACACACAAAAAACCCTGAGAAATTATTTCAAAAATATAAAATAACCCAAACTATTAGAAAACCAAATAGATATCTTAAATAATCCAATCTCAGAAAAGGAAAGATATCTAGCTGTAAGAAGTATTAATAAGGAAAACTTTTGGTCCAGATAGATTCACAGGAGAATTCTATCAAAGTTTAAAAGAAAATTAGTGCCAATTCTGCACACATTATGCTCAAAAATTGAGAAAGAAAACACTGCACCAATATCCTTTTATGAGACAAATATAGTTTTAATACTTAAACCAGGGAAAGATAAAATGCTGAAGAAAAACTATATACTAATGTCATTAATATTGATTCAAAAAATTTAAACAAAATCCTGTCAAAAAGACTATGGCAATTTATCCAAGAAATAATTCATTATCACCAAGTGGGATTTATACCAAGGATGCAAAGATGGTATATTAGGAAAACAATCAACATAATTAATACAAAATTATCCAAAAGCCAAAATATTCAAAGTCACATGTTCATCTTGATAGACACTGAAAAAGTCTTTGATGAAGTGTAGTACTCTTTTATGCCTAAAAAACAAAAACAAAACCCTACAAAGCAGAAGCATAGAGGGACCTTTTTAATATCATTAAAAGATTCTATCTAAAACCAAAAGTAAGCATCATATGTAATGGGAATACACTAGAACTTTTCCCAATAGATATAGGAGTGATGCCCACTATCCCTACTATTATTTCATGTAGTTCTAGAAATGACAGCAATAGCAATAAGACAAGAGAAAGAAATTAAAAGCATAAAGACAGTACTATTCCTAGTCCTAGAGAATTAGTAAAGATACTAATTGAGACAATAGTTTCAGCAAAGTTGTAGATTACAAAAAAATCCTTAAAAATCAATAGTATATTTTTATATAATAATAGCAAAACACAGGACACAAAAATTCCAAATAACTACAAAACTACAAAATTCATAATGTATCTGGGGATCAAACTACCAAAAAACTTGTATAGATTCCATTACAAAGTGTTCCTTAAAGAAATGAAGAATTTAAAAGGTAGAGGAATATTCAGTGTTCCTGCCTAGGCCACAACAATATAATGGAAATAACAATACTTTCAAAGTTAATTTATACTTTAAATGCTATATCAACCAAGTTACCAAGGGGAT
The DNA here is from genome assembly GCF_019393635.1 of Dromiciops gliroides. Classification (NCBI taxonomy): domain Eukaryota; kingdom Metazoa; phylum Chordata; class Mammalia; order Microbiotheria; family Microbiotheriidae; genus Dromiciops; species Dromiciops gliroides. The sequence continues at coordinate 269,375,324 of NC_057862.1, read as the reverse complement.
ACTTTAAAGAACTTGATTTTTAAAAATTCTTTTGAAAAAACAAAAGTTCTGGAATATCAAGAGAAATAATGAAAAGAAATAGGGATGAAGAAGAAATAATTCTTCCAAACTTCAAACTATATCATAAAGCATCAATCATAGAAACTATTTGGTCTTAATAAAAAAAATAGACATGATCAATGGAACAGACTGGACAAAGCAGAATCAGAACCAATGGAACTCAAGAGCAAATGGTATTTGATAAATGGAAAATAAAAGTTAACTAGGAAGAAATTTCTTATTTGATTTTTTTAAAATTAAATTGCTGTAAAAATTGAAAGCAGTCTTGCAAAAATTGGCCTTATACCAACATCTTATGCCATTGCAACTATATATTCTAAATGGACATGCAACTTTAATCTTAATGATAAAACTATAAAAAACTAAAAGAAAAGCAATTCATATACCTTTCTCATGACTGTGAATAGGAAATATATAGTTGGGGGGAGAGCAGTGCAATGAAGGTTAAGTGACTGGCCCAGGATCACACAGCTAAGTAAGTGCCAAGTGTCTGAGGCCAGATTTGAACTCAGGTCCTCCTGAATCCAGGACCAGTGCTTTATCCATAGGAGATATATTCTTTTTCTTAATCATAAAAGTATTTTATTATTTTCTAGTTATATGTAGAGATAGTTTTCAACATTTGTTTTTAAAAGATTTCTAGTTTCAAATTGTTCTCCTTCCCTCCCTTCCCTCCCCCCTCCCCAAGACAACAAGCAATCTGATATAGCTTATATATGTACAATCACATTAAACATATTTCTGCATTAATCATGCTGTGAAAGAATTAGAGCAAAAGGGGAAAACCTCAAAAAAGTAGAAATAGTATGGTTCAATCTGCATCTATATTTGGAGAACATTTCGCATCATGAGTCCTTTGGAACTATCTTGGACCATTGTATTGCTGAGAAGAGTCAAGTATCACAGTTGATCAACACAAATGTTGTTGATCCTGTGTACAATGTTCTCCTGATTCTGCTCATCTCACTCAGCATCAGTTCATGTAAGTCCTTCCAGGTTTCTCTGAAATCCACCTGCTCATTGTTTCTTACAGCACAATATATTCCATTACATTCATATACCACAACTTGTTCAGCCATTCCCCAACTGATGGCTATCCCCTCAATTTCCAATTTCTTGCCACCACAGAAAATCATCCATAAATATTTTTGTACATGTGGGTCCTTTTCACTTTTTTATGATCTCTTTGGGGGAAAGACCTAATAGTGGTATTGCTGGGTCAAAGGGTATGCACAGCTTTATAGCCCTTTGATCACGGTTCCAAATTGCTCTCCAGAATAGTTGGGCCAGTTCACAGCTCCACCAACAATGCATTAGTGTTTCAGTTTTTCCATAGGAGATATATTCTTTTTTTGAGGGGGGGCGGGGCAATGGGGGTTAAGTGACTTGCCCAGGGTCACACAGCTAGTAAGTGTCAAGTGTCTGAGGCCAGATTTGAACTCAGGTACTCCTGAATCCAGGGCCGGTGCTTTATCCACTGCACCATCTAGCTGCCCCCAGGAGATATATTCTTAACCAGATATAAAAGCAATTACAAAAGATGAATAGGATAATTTTGATTACATAAAACTGAAAAGCTTCTGTACAGAAAAAATGCACCTAGGAAAAAATGAGAAGTGGTCAAATGGGGGGGAAATATTAATATCAAATTTCTCTGGTAAGGATTTGGTACCTGAGGTATATAAACAATTAATAAATATTTGTGACTAATAGTCATTCCCCAATAGACAAGCAATCAAATGATATGAACAGAGTTCTCAAAAGAATTGCAAAATATTCACAACCACATGTGAATGCTCCAAATCATTTTTAATAAAAGAAATACAAATCAAAATAACACTGAGATTTTGCCTCACCCTATGCAAATTGCCAAAGATAACAAAAATGGTAATACTCAATGTTAGAGAAGTTGTGGAACTGTGATATGGTATTGTGCAAATAATATGCCTAAATTGTAAAATGTTATTCAACTGAAGAAATGAGAAGACATCCCCAGTCTACCACTTTGTGGAAAGTAGGAGATTCAGAGTACAGGTTTTGGGACTTTTTCAATGTATTAGTCATTTGCCCTGATTTTTTTCCTCTTTAAAAAAATACTATTTGTTATATGAAATGGTTATAGGAGAGGGAAGGATACTGGGCATAATGATGATGATGTAAAAAACAGAAGGCATCAATAAAAATTATTTTTTAAAACCAGATATCTCATTCTATCCTCACAGTTTACAGATGATGAAACTAAAGCTGAAGTTAAGTAACATCCCTAGGGTCACACATTGTCTGAGTCCTGATTTGAACTCAGGTCTTCCTGACTGCAAGTCTAGTGCTCTATCCACTTCACCATGTCCCTGCCTCAGATTTATTTGTACATTGAAATTTTGTTTAGTTTTTTTTCCCTCTTGATATTGCTAGTGTTTTAGCATTTATCTTGTATTCTTTGGCATGTGTTTTCTGGCCCATCCCCCTTTAAGACAGCTAGGTGGAACCATGGATAGTGCATTGAGCCTGGAGTCAGGAAGACCTGGGTTCAAAACCAGCTTCAGATAATTACTATATGACTCTGGGCAAGTCACTTAACCTCTATATTCTGCAGTTTTCTCAACTGCAAAATGGAAAAATAAAAACACGTGTCTTACAGGGTTGTCGTGAGGATCAAATAAGATTTTTTTTTCTTGTCCCATATTTATTTCAGCAGCTAGTTGGCACAGTGTATAGCATTCTGGGTCTGAAATGAGATAATTGTAAAGGCTCAGCACAGTGCCTGGAACACAGTAAGTACTTAATAAATAAGTATTCCCTTCCTCCACCCCTTTGCTGGTGGGCATCCTGAAGCTGGGTACTAAAACTGGTTCAATCGCCTCAGGAGAAGGATTCATCAACCCAAGTTTTCATCCTAAATAAATTCTGGGGGATGATAATATTGACACCAGCTGGATTTTAGTCCCCTGCCCCTTTCCTTCAAACTTCATCCAGTTACCAATGTTTGTTTCTTTCTTAGTAGTTCCCCACTTTTCTCTTTTTTTCTACCTGATTGGACAGACTTCTTATAGGTTGCAGGGTGGGGGAGGCAAAAGTATTCAGGCAATCACTGCACCCTCAGGGGATTCCTACCTTAGGGACAGTTTTCCAGTCATAAGACAGTATACTTTCAATCCACCTAGTTCCTTCCTTTAATTTTCATTCATTCATGTGGCTGAGGAAAATCAGCATCTTCCACTTCTTAGGTGAAGTGAGGGGGGAGGAAGTTCAAGCAGAGTGACTATAGCATTACAGGTCCCCACCCCAAAGAGGTTGGAGCCACAGATGGTGCTCACTGCTGCAGGGTGGAGTCTGGTGGGGGAGGGTGGAGAGTGAGTACTCTAAGCTTTAAGCTTCTCCAGTGTTAATTGATAAAGGATTTTTACCTTGCCAGGGGTCCCATCTTCTTCTCCTGTGGATTTAGCTGTAAGTATTCCACATCTACTGAAAAAAAAAAAAAGGAGAGGTTGAAGACTTAAAGAGGCTTGCAGAAAGTGTCTGATCTACCATCTTACTCCCAAGATAAATCAAACAAATAAGAGAAAAAAATGTAAAAAGGGAAAGTAGTTTAGTCCAACTTCTCTGCCTCTCTAAAACAAGATGTCCTTTAAAAAACCTTTGCACTGAAATGAGAATTAATAAATTCAGGGTGCTTTTTTCTTTAAACTCATCCCAGCATTATCAAGGCCATATCTCAGTAAAATGAAGAGCAACTTCATCCCAGTCATTTCAATGATGGGTTGCTTTTCACAAGCACGCACACAAAATTATGAAAATGAGCTTATGTGGAAGTTTAATAGATAATTCTCAAGTTGATTATCTTGGCTGGTTCATTGGTGTGCTCTTGCTTCTTTGCTAATTTAATTTGTTTCATTCTTTTTATTGTCTACTTTAAATAGCAATTAGAGGAGATAGCACTCCACATTGCCTCCTATTTACTCCCTTGCTAAATCATGATTGCACCCAGTGCCAGGTAGTTAGGGAAGTGTGAAGAGATGGAATTGGTGAAAGGCATGGGTGAAAATACTTGACACAAACCTGATAAATCTGGAAAGAAGTTGCCAACAATAAAATTCAGTATATATGCATTTGTGTGTATATGTGTAATGGCAAGGCAATTCCTCAGAACAAGTTTTTTCTTTCACAGATTCAATAAGGTAAAATATTTCTGATATTCAGAGGTTCTTATAGGATAATTTCAGATTTTGCATTAATTATATCATTTGAGGTGTTATACAAACTGAATTCAATGACTCATGGAACCATTTCAAATAATGGGATCCTTTATTCTCATTTATAATATTTTGAAGTATATAGTTATTATTTTTATGGAGGTGAATAAAATTTTTTTCAAATAATAAAAATTTTTATTTAAAGTTTTGTGTTCCAAATGTTATCCCTCTTTCCTCCCTCCCCTCCCCTCTCCCTGAGGCAGTAAGGAATCAGATATAGGTTATACATGTGCAATTAGGTAAAACATTGTCATATTAGTCATTTTGTACAAGAAAACTTGAATAACAGAACAAAATGAAAGAAAGTAAAAAATAGCGTGCTTCAGTCTGTGTTCCATCAATATCATTTCTTTCTTTAGAAGTGGATAGTATGTTTCATCAATAGTCCTTTGGGATTGTCTTGGATCATTGTATTGTTGAGAATAGTTGTCATTCACAGTTCTTCATTAAACAGTATTGCTGTCTCTGTGCACAATGTTCTCTTGGTTCTGCTCACTTCACTACATATCAGTTCATACAAATCTTTCCAGGCCTTTCTGAAATAATCTTGTTTGTCATTTCTTACAGCACAATAATATTCCATCACCATCATATACCACAACTTGCCTAGCCATTCCCCAATTGATGGGCATTTCTTTGATTTCCAATTCTTAGCTACCACAAACAGAGCTGCTATAAATATTTTTGTACAAATAGGTCTTTTTCTCTTTTGGTATTGCTGGAACTATAGCCTGTGAGCATAGTTCCAAATTGATCTCCCGAATGGTTGGATCTGTTCACAACTCCACCAACAGTGGATTAGCATCCCAGCTTTCCTACATCCCCTCCAAAATCCAATATTTTCTTTTTGTTGTTGTTGTTATATTTGCCACTCTGATAGGTATGAGGTGATACCTCTGAGTTGTTTTAATTTGCATTTCTCTGATCAATAGTGATATAGAGCATTTTTCATATGATTATACATTGCTTTGATTCCTTTGTCTGAAAACCATTCATATCCTTTGACCATTTATCGATTGGGAAATGACTTGTATTTTTATAAATTTAACTCAGTTCTCTATATAATTAAGAAATGAGGCCTTTATCAGAAATATTTGTTTCAAAAATTCTTTCCCAGCTTTCTGCTTTCCTTGTAATCTTGGTTACATTAGTTTTGTTTGTGCAAACACTTTTTTCTTTTATATAATCAAAATAATCTATTTTACATTTTTACTCTCTATATCTTCTTTGGTCCTAAATTCTTCCTCTGCCCATAAATCTGGCCGATAAACTATTCTCTTAATTTGCTTATGGTATCATCCTTTATGTGTAAATCATGTACCCATTTTGACCTTAATTTAGTATACATGTGAGATGTTAGTCTATATTTAGTTTCTGCCATACTATTTTCCAGTTTTCCTGGCAGGTTTGTCAAATAATAAGTTTTTGTTTCAAAATCTTGGATCTTTGGTTTTATCATGTACTAGATTATTATAGTCATTTACTGTAGTGTAATTTGTACCAATTCTATTCCACTGATCCACCTCTCTATTTCTTAGCCAGTACCAGATTGTTTTGATAATTAACACTTTATAATACAGTTTGGGATCTGGTACTGCTAGACCACCTTCTTTTGTATTTTTTCACTGATTCCCATGATGTCCTTGAACTTTTGTTTTTCCAGGTGAATATTTTTTCTAGATCTATAAAATATTTTTGATAGTTTGATTGATATAGCACTAAATAAATTCATTAACTTAGGATTGTCATTTTTATTATATTGGCTTGGCCTACCCATGAGCAATTATTTTTCCAATTATTTAGAACTGACTTTATTTGTGTGAAAAATGTTTTGTCATATAATTTCTGGTCTGGTTCCTGGGTTTGTCTTGGCAGGTAGACTCCCAAGTGTTTTATATTGGTCACAGTTATTTTAAATGGAATTTCTCTTCCAATCTGTTGTTGCTGGACTTCGTTGGTAATATATAGAAATGCTGATGATTTATGGGGGGTTATTTTGTATCCTGCAACTTTGCTAGAGTTGTTAATAATTTCAAGTAACTTTTTAGTTGATTCTCTAGGATTTTCTAAGTATAACATCATATCATCTGCAAAGAGTGATAGTTTTGTTTCCTCATTTCCTATTCTAATTCCTTTGATTTCTTTTTCTTCTCATTGTTATAGCTAACATTTCTAGTACAATATTAAATAATAGAGGAGATAGTGAGCATTTTTGCTTCACCCCTGATTGTATTGGGAAGGCTTCTAGCTTATTCCCATTACAGATAATGCTTGCTGATGGTTTTAGATAAATAGTACTTATCATTTTAAGGCAAGTTCCTTTTATTCCTGTGCTCTCTAGTGGTTTGTTTTTGTTTTTGTTTTTTGCCAGGCAATGGGGGTTAAGTGACTTGCCCAGGGTCACACAGCTAGTAATTGTCAAGTGTCTGAGGCAGGATTTGAACTCAGTTACTCCTGAATCCAGAGCCAGTGCTTTATCCACTGTGCCACCCAGCTGCCCCCTCTCTAGTGTTTTAATAGGAATGGGTGCTGTATTTTGTAAAAGGCCTTTTCTGCATCTATTGATACAATCATATTATTTCTGTTGGTTTTGTTATTGATATGGCAAGCTATGCTGATAGTTTTCCTGGTATAAATCCCACCTGGTTGTAGTGTATGATACTTGTGATGTATTGTTGTAATCTTTTTGCTAATATTTTATTTAAAAGTTTTGCATTGGGGCAGCTAGGTAGCGCAGTGGATAAAGCACCGTCCCTGGATTCAGGAGTTCCTGAGTTCAAATCCAGCCTCAGACACTTGACACTTACTAGCTGTGTGACCCTGGGGAAGTCGCTTAACCCCCATTGCCCCGCAAAAAAAGAAAGAAAGAAAGAAAGAAAGAAAGAAAGAAAGAAAGAAAGAAAGAAAGAAAGAAAGAAAGAAAGAAAGAAAGAAAGAAAAAAGTTTTGCATCAATATTCATTAGGGAGATTGGTCTATAATTTTCTTTCTCTATTTTGGCTCTTCCTGGTTTGGGTATCAGCACCATATTTTTCTCATAAAAGGAATTTGGTAAGACTCTTTCTTCACTTATTTTCTCAAATAATTTATTTAGTATTGGGATTAATTGTTCTTTAAATGTTTGGTAGAATTCACTTGTGAATCCATCTGGTCCTGGGGGTTTTTTCCTAGGAAGTTCATTGATGGTTTGTTCAATTTCTTTTTCTAAAATTGGGTTATTTAAGTACTTTATTTCTTCTTCTGTTAATCTGGGGAATTTATATTTTTGTAGATATTCATCCATTTTATTTAGATTGTCAAATTTATTGGCATACAACTGGGCAAAATAGTTCCTAATGATTGCCTTAATTTCTTCTTCATTGGTGGTTAGTTTATCCCTTTCAATTTTTTAAAATATTTTATTATTTTCCAGTTACATGTTTGTTTGTTTGTTTGTTTGTTTGTTTTTTGGTGAGGCAATTGGGGTTAAGTGACTTGCCCAGGGTCACACAGCTAGTAAGTGTTAAGTGTCTGAGGCCGGATTTGAACTCAGGTCCTCCTGAATCCAGGGCCAGTGCTCTATCCAGTGGGCCACCTAGCTGCCCCTATCCCTTTCATTTTTGATACTAGTAAATTGGTTTTCTTCTTTCCTTTTTTTTTTATCAAATTAACCAATGGTTTATCTATTTTATTGTGTGGTGTGTTGTTTTTTTTCATAAAATCAGCTTCCAGTTTTATTTATTAATTCAATGGTTTTCTTACTTTCAATTTTATTAATCTCTCCTTTGATTTTCAGGATTTCCAATCTGGTGTCTAATTGGAGATTTTTTATTTGTTCATTTTCTAGTCTTCTTAGTTGCATACCCAATTCATTGATCTGCTTTTTCTCTATTTTATTGATGTAAGCAGTTAGGGATATAAATTTTTCCCTAAGTACTGCTTTGGCTGCCTCCCATAAATTTTGGTATGATATCTCATCATTGTCATTTTCTTAAATGAAATCATTAATTGTTTCTATGATTTGTTGTTTGATCCACTTGTTTTTTAGGATCAGAGTATTTCATTTCCAAATGATTCTTTTTTATTGAATAGAGTTTTATTTTCCAAAATATATGTAAAAACAAAATTTTAACATCAATTTTTTTAAAACTTTGTGTTCCAACTTCTCTTCCCCCACTCCATTCACACCCCCCACTCACAGGAACTCAAGCAATTCAAAATAAGTTATACATGAGCAGTCATGGAAAAACTCCCATATTAGCCAATTGTGAGAGAAAACAGTCAAAAAAAACAAAACTTCAGATTAAGGAATTGTCAAAGAGGAAATGAAAAAAAATTTTAATGTGTTTCCATCTGTTTTCAGATACTATCAGTTCTTTCTCTGCAGATGGACTGCAATCTTCGTAAGTCTTTCAGGGTTATATTGGATCATTGCCTTGCTGAAAATAACCACATGCTTCCCAGCAGATCATCCTCCACTATTGCTGTTATTTTGTATATAGTACATTTCACTCAGCTTCAGTTCATGTAGGTCTTTCCAGGTTTTTATGGTAGTATTCTGTTCATCATAACCTTTATATATTACCTTAAGCTTGACAGAGAATTTTCTTCATAAAAGCCCAGCAAATTAGGTACCATATGTTTTGCCAATATAATGAATCATCATAACTATTTCCCTCCAACCCACTCCCTTCCCATGACATTTACTCTATCTTCTTTTTCCCTATTCCTCCTCAGAGGTGTTTTACTCCTGACTATCCTCTCCCTCACTCTGCACTCCCTTTTTTCACCCTTCCTTCCTTATCCTCTTCCCCTCCTATATTCCTGCAGGGTTAAATACATTGCTCCTCCCAATTGGATATGAAAGCTATTCCCTCCATGATCTCACTCCAATGAAATTAGGGTCCCTGAGCTAGTTCTGTGTTCTAAATTTTTCTTCCTCCCTCCCTCCTCAACCCTCCCTAGGAGATCAAGCAATTCAATATGTCATACTGGTGCAGTAATGCAGAACATCTTCATCTTCCTTGAAAGTGTTTTGCTTTTTACTGCTCTCTCCCCCAATCTGCCCTTTCCTCCTTCCCTTCTTCTCCTCCCCCTTTTTTCCCTCCCCCCTCAGGGCAAAAATATATTACTATAGCTACTTGAGTATGTTTGTTAGTCCTTTGAGTCAATTCTGATGATATTAAGGTTCGCTCACTCCCCAACTCCTTCCTCCTCTTCTACTCTCCTCCATAAGCTTTCTTCTTGTTTCCTTCATGTGAACTACCTCTCCACAGACCATCTCTCCCCTCCTCCTTCCCCAGTTTATTCCTCCTACACCTCAACCCTATTTTTTTGGGGGGGGTGAGGCAATTGGGATTAAGTGACTTGCCCAGGGTCACGCAGCTAGTAAGTGTTAAGTGTCTGAAGCCGGATCTGAACTCAGGTCCTCCTGACTCCAGGGCCGGTGCTCTATCCACTGCACCACCTAGCTGCCCCAACCCTATTTTAATGATGTCATCATGGATCAGTTAGGTAGCACAGTGGACAAAGCACCAGCCCTGGACCCAGGAGTCCCCAAGCCCAAATCCAGCCCCAGACATAAGACACCCCACCCTGCCTGCCCCACAAAGAACAAAACATAAATGCTTTACAGATATCATCCCTTCATATTCAGTTCAGCCCTGTCTTCTGTAAATTTCTTACTGAGATAGTTCTTATGATTTCAAAGTATTATCTTCCCATGTAGGAATGCAAACAGTTTGATCTTTTAATATCCCTCATGAAGTCTTTTTCCTGTTTACCTTTTTATGCTTCTCCAGGATCTTGTATTTGAAAGTCAAATTTTCTATTCAGTTCAGGTCTTTTCATCACAAATGCTTGAAAGACCTCTTTCTCATTGAAATCCCATTTTTGCCTCTGAAAAATTATAATTAGTTTTTCTGGGTACGTGATTTTTGGCTTAAGTCCCAGTTCTTTTGCCCTCCGGAATATCATATTCCATGCCCTTCGGTCTTGAATTCCTTTTTTCTAGCTGCTTGCAGTATTTTCTCCTTGACCTGGGAGTTCTGGAATTTGGCTATAATATTCCTGGAGGTTTTCCTTTTGGGATCTCTTTCAGGAGGTGATCAGTGGATTCTTTCAATTTCTATTTTAGCTTCTGCTTCTAGAATATCAGGGCAATTTTCCCTCACAATCTCTTGGAGGATGGTGCCTAAGCTTTTGTTTTAGTAATGGTTTTCAGGTAGTCCAATGATTTTCAAATTATCTCTCCTTGATTTATTTTCTAGGTCAGCTGTTTTTCCAAGGAGATATTTCACATTGCCTTCTATTTTCTCATTCAATTGGATTTGCTTTACTGTGTCTTGGTTTCTCATAAGGTCACTAGCTTCCATTTGTTCAATCCTAATTCTTAGGCAGTTATTTTCATCAGACAGTTTTTTAATCTCCTTTTCCATTTGGCTTTTCAAACTGTTGACTTTTTTCTCATGCCTCTCCTGCATTGCTCTCATTTCTCTTTCCATTCCTTCCTCTCTTTCTCTACATCTTTGTTTTATCTCTCCTACTTTCTCTTCAAAGTCCCTTTTGAGAGCTTCCATGGCCTGAGACCCCCCCCCAAAATGATTCTTAATCTCTCTTTCAATTGTCCATTATTGAATGTAATTTTTATTGCATTATGATCTGAAAAGGATGTATTTACTATTTATGCTTTTCTGAATCTCGTTGTAAGGTTTTTAATGCCCTAATACATGGGTAATTTTGTGTAAGTCCCATATACTGCTGAAAAGAAGGTATATTCCTTTCTATTCTCATCCAGAGATCTGTCACATCTAATTTTTCAAGAATTTATTCATTTTCTTGACTTCTTTCTTGTTTATTTTTTTTATTTAGATTTATTTTTTTATTTAGATTTATCCAGTTCTGAGAGGAGAAGATTAAGGTCCCCCACTATGATAGTTTTATTATCTATTTCCTCCTATAACTCATTCAACTTCTTCCAAAATTTAGATGCTATACCATTTGGTGAATATATGTTAAGTATTGATATGACTTCATTATCTATGGTATCTTTCAGCAAGCTATAGTTTCCTTCTTTATCTTTTTTTAACTAAATCCATTTTTGCTTTTGCTTTGTCTGAAATCATGACTGCTACCCCTGCTCTCTTTGCTTCAGTTGAAGCATAATAGATTCTGTTCTAGCCTCTTATGTTTGCCCTGTTTGTATCACTCTACTTCAAATGTGTTTCTTGTAAACAACATATTGTAGAGTTTTTGGCTTTTAATCCATTCTGCTATCCACTGCCATTTAATGAGTGCGTTCATCCCATTCACATTTATGGTTATGATGACTGTTTATTTCTCTCCATGCTGTTTTTCACTTCTTTACACACACACACCCACTCTTACCCACTACCCTTTCCTCCCTCACAAGTGTTTTACTTATGATCACCACCTTCTCCAATATCCCTTCCCTTGTATCAGTCCCCATTCCCCCTTCCATTATCCCGGTCCCTTTTTTAACTTCCTTATAGGTTTAAGTAGATTTCTATATCCAACTAAGTGTGTGTTTGTTATTCCCTCTTTGAACCAACTTTGATGAGAGTAAGGTTTAATCTTTGCCCACCCCTCCCCATCCCACCCCCGTCTTCTCCTCCATTATGATAGCTCCTTCATGTCTCTTTTTTTGTGTGTGGGAGACAATTTATCCCATCCAATCCCCACCTTAATGTTTATTAAAAAAAAAAAAAAGCTTAGCACTTTAACAAGATGACATGCCAGATGCATATGTGAACTTTGTTTTACTGAAACATCCTTCCTTGTTTCAGTTGTCTGTTGATGACTGGAAGGAAAAATAAGATAGGTCTACAATAGAATCATAAGATTGTGAAATTCAAAGATATCTCAAAAGGCCATCTAGAACAACCTTTGTATAGCATGTTATATTCTCTTTAAAGCATCCCTGACATGTGGACTTCTATCTTCTACTTGAAGATCTCAAGATGATTTCTTAAAATAGTTTTTCTAGTCTTTGTACAACATTCCTGTGCTTATAATCTTTTTTCTTTTTTTGAAATCTGACTTTTCTTTGGTTATGCACTATTGTGGGAATTTATTGTGATTTAGGGACCCTACCTTTGGGCTGAGATTAAACAGCCTTAGGCCCTCAGGATTTTTCTCTGTGTAAAATGGGCTGGTGCTCTTCCCCCTCCACTTCAGCAGCCTGAGCTGAGAAGCCCCGTGGGCCTTGGAGCCTTAGGGGGTGCCGGCTGGGCTGGACAGCTGGGGAAAGCCCCACATCCCTCTGTCCTGAGGGGATATACCCTGGAGATCCCAAGCTAGCCCTGGCAGCGGCCTGTGGGGGTGCAGGGAGCCCAAGGTTTAAGGGGAGAGAAGGGATATATATAGCCTGGGAGGCAGAGATGCCAGGGGTGGGGGGTATGGCTACAGTAAAGAAAGGGGGTTCATAACAATACAGAGTTAAGGGCTTTTCAGGGGTTGTCATGATGGGACAGAAAGAGACTGAGCAACGGTACAGAGAAAGGGCTTTTCAGTTAGAAGCTAGAGAGACGGGACTGAGAAAGTTGGAGAGGACTGAAAGCGAACCTGTCCAAATGAGGCGTGGCTGCAGACCACAGCAGCATATCCATAGGCAAGAGGTGGCAGAAAGTTTAAATAAATGACAGGTCATATTTTAATTTTGTTATCCTTGTTTCTACATTTAGCTCTTAAGTTTATTCACCTAAATAAACCCCATGTTTGCTTTAACTAAAAGAGGCATTTTAATCCTTTTTTCTTATCAGTCTGAGAGGCAGTGAGGGAAGGAATGGCCCTAACAGACTGGCTTAAGAAATTAATAGCAGTCAGATAGCCAGCCAGTCAGAAGTCCACAGAATAGGCCAGTTAAGTTAAAAATAATCTCACATTATCAACTTCTTTTTTGGGCAGGGGGTTGTTTTTTGTTTTTTGCAGGGCAAGGAGGGTTAAGTGACTTGCCCAGGGTCACACAGCTAGTAAGTGTCAAATGTCTGAGGCTGGATTTGAATTCAGGTCCTCCTAAATCCAGGGCTGGTGCTTTATCCACTGCACCACCTAGCTGCCCCTGTATTATCAACTTCTAACTAAAGTAAAGTTGGCCAGTATAGGCTAAAATCCAAATGACAGAAAAAATGTAATGAATATGCTCTGCGTTACTTATTCAAATACCCAAGGCATTATGTAATGACTATAACAGAACAAAAATATGAAAGTCACCTATTTTAAAATATTAGGCTCATACTCAACTCCTAGTTCTGATACCTACTGAAAATAAGTACTTTCTGTATAAGTGGTGAAAAAGTTATTTATCTTGAGATCATAGATTTTGAACATTAGAGCCCTTAGAGATCATCTAGTTAGTTGAAACCCCTTCATTTTACAGATATATAAACTGTGGTGCAGAGAATTCAGATGATATGTCTAAGGTCACACCATCAGCAAATGGCAGAATTGGTACAGAAACTTAAGTCTTCTCAGTTTCCTAATCTATAAAATGAGAAAAAAAAACAATACTTGTACTACTTATGACACAGGGGTGGTTGTAAGGAAAATACTTTGTTAATCTTAAAGTGAAGTGTAATTATTTATTATTATTTTTATTATTATTATTATTGTTGAAATCCTTTCAGAGACAAACAAAAATATTGATAACTTCAAAAATTATGTGTGTTTCATACTGATATACAGTAATGAGGTCATTAGCAGTAATTGGTTATATTATATATAAGTAGGTGGTTGAAGGGTTGCATTTGTATAGGGAATCCCAGTGAGAAAACCCCCTCTGCCTTCTCTATGGCATATACTTTTAGAGACTCACCTGGAACACTAAAAGGTGAAGTGGTTTGCCCAGGGTCATGCAGCTAATATGTATTAGAGGCAGGACTTAAACCAAGGCCTTACTGACATGGAGGAAGGTAGTTTGTTCACTAGATCCAGATACGTAGTATAGTAGATAACATACTGGGCTCGTAGTCAGGAAGACCAAAGTTCAAATCTCCCCTCAAATACTTACTACCTGTGTGACCTATGTGAGCAAGTCATTTAACCTCTGGCTGCCTCAGTTTCTTCATCTATAAAATGCTGATAATGATAACACTTTATCCCAGGGTACTGATGTGAAGTTAAAATGAGATAATAGTTGTAAAAACCCTTTACAAACTTTGAAATGTTATACACGTACCAGCTCTAATCATTACTACCCCATGCTATCTCTCCCATAGACAAATAATACCTAAAAAAATTTAAAATTCACATTAGCTGTTGATTCTTCTGAATAGTGTGATTGTCTTTCTAACAGACAAGTATCCTTATTAAATGAACTGTGGCTTATTCAGATATAGCAGCTGAACAGAAGGTATACAAGAGTCCTAAAAGTAGAATTGGATATTTTAGGCCACTAACACATGTTACAAGAGGATGGAGAGCCCTAAGGACCTATTCTTAATTATCACTTCCAGATTATTTCAGGGTTAAGACATAGGAGAGCAACTGGCAAGCACCTGCTCCATGGACAGACACACATGCCTTGACTCTGTTGCACTATCAATCAGTCACTTTTCATGAACACTAAATTCCTGTTCAAATGAAAAGGACTCTAGAGCAAACCTATTTGTTACATTCATGGACATCGCACATTTGTTTATGAATCAATCAATTACTCCAAATTGCTTGGGTGGGCTTCTTATCATGCTAATTCTGTGTATCATTACACTTTTTGTTTATGCTTGGCTGTCTTTTAGTGTCTAGTTAACTAGTGACATAGATACCAAAACAAAGACATAGCCCATATTTAGAGGAGACTACAACACAGAGTCAGAGTGAATGATTTGCTTTATTTAAGAGAGAATTTAGTAACATCAAACACACAGAAAACACATTTGTATTTTCTTAGCTGGAACATGTCAATATCCCTGGATTGAGTAAAAGAACGAATAAAAAAAGAAATGTGTCCTTCCTACACACTTGAACTGAGTTATTGGGGACAAAAACAAAAAAACTGCCAGATGCTTCTTTTCCAGCAGCAAAACAGTTATGGTTCTACATGTAAACCAGCAGATGAGAAAACTTCTAAGTCTCATTCACAAGCAGATTATTCCAAAATCTTTTGTGAATGGTGATCAATAAACAATCTAATTTGTCACTATTTTTACTGTTGCTTTTAATGTTAGTGGAAGAATACTTAATGTGGCAGAACATTATCAGAATTAGAGAATGAGAGAACACATATAATATTTAAAACTTGTTTTCCAAGGTCAGATTTTCTGATTCAAAGAGGATGTTCTTTTTTTTCTATAAAAACTATATTTCACATTCCTCCTGTTATAGAATTCATTTAGTTTTCCAAATAGCCACTTCTCTAAAAGAGAACAATTTATTTCAAGCAAACAGTAGATGATTACATTTACTTTGCTGCTTTCTCTTGTTAGGCAAATATATTTGTGATATTTTCTGAAATTTTATTTAATTAACTTAACACTCTGAAAGTATTAAGAAATTCTATGACAACCTCCAAAATAGTCACAGGAACAGGAGTATCTCCTGTTATGATAATACTGGAGAACTTAGTCAAAAGCACTAGCCTCAGAAAGGTTTATAGAACACTGTTTTGCCCTTTCTAGGATAATAAATCAACCTGTCCTGTTGCATGATTTCCTTGTGTTTCATTTTGTGGTGGTTACTATAAATTTCTTTTCAAGTTTTCATCTCAAAAAAAAGCTAGTTATTATTTCTAAATCTATTGAACTGCATTTCTGATTTTTTCAAGCAGAATGTCAGATTGATAGGAAAGCTGCTGCTCTGCAACAAACAAAAGCAAAAATTAATAGCAGACCAAAGCAAAAGACAGACTATTGGTTTTGCACACCCAGAGCAAATTGACGGGATTTAGAAGAGAACACTTTGATCTTTTCTAGACTAATTACTGCTCTGTGGTTTGACTGTTTTGTGTATTAGCTGCCCTTCATATAAAACTGAAACTGATATGATATACAGCAGTAATACAAATGAAAATTTGACATTCAGTAAACAAAGCATAGCAAAGGTCATTCTTTCAGTACAATAACTGCATAATACAATTTCAGGAAGCCTTTTGTATAGAAAAAGAAATGACACATTTATGATGGTTTTGAATTCCAAGTAGGCAGTCAAGGCTATATGGATTGGATGAAGAAATTGCTCCCAGCCCCAATCTATAAGTATAGATTGAAAACAGTTTCCTTCAAAAGTAAATGAAATGAAGGTTTTGATCCCCATGTCTAAAGAGAGAGAGGTTGAGTAGAGAGTATACTCCACCTGCCTGGTAGAAAGATTGGTTAGGTTTCCTCCATTGGAAAAGGCTGGTGTTGTTGCTGCAACTAGTTTGGGAAACTATTCTAATTGCATCAAGTACATGCTCTTTAACTCAGGCCCAGGTTCTCTGGGATTTGTCTAGGGTTTTAAAATGTGAAAAAAAAATCACTTGCAAATAGTATTCCAGAAATGTATCATAATTTTAGCTCCTTGTTTTGCCCCCATATGGAACTTATTCCAGGAAAATCTCCAAATGTAACTAGAATCTCATTTATAGATGTTTATTTCCTTCCCTAATCTGCATGACCCACAAGGAAATTCAGTAACATTATAGTGGAAAATAAATTTAATATGTGAAACAAAAAGATAATAAAACAGACGTGGGGCTCCTAAGCAATTGCTTCTTTGCCAGTGACCTTTAATAAGATTCAAATTTTCAATTTAGTTCAAAACTTTAGTCTTCCCAAGAGAATAGAAGCTCCCAGAAGCCCTTGATAGAGAAGAGTTACCATTTATTCTTTTCTTCTCCCACCCCCCAATATCATCATATTACATAAGGAAAGAAGGACAGTTTCAGCTATTTGAATATAACTATATATATATATATATAGGCATGTCTAACTATAACTACATATATAAAACTATATATACAAAATGAGAGGGGGTGGTGAGAGAGACAGATGCACTCTTACTCCTGTAAATGTAACTATTGATCCCTGGCCAATTGTCAGAACTCTGAAACATAAAGACCACCATGATACATCCCTTCAGAAATCTCTGATATCCACTAATGCTCCCAAAGTCCCACAGAATCACTGTTTAGGTTCATAAGGGCAGCTAGGTGGTACAGTGGATAGAGCACTGGCCCTGGAGTGGAGAGCATCTGAGTTCAAATCTCACCTCAGACACTTATTAGCTGTGTGACCCTGGGCAAGTCATTTAACCCCCAATTGCCTTAAACATGCAGGGCCATCTCCAGTCATTCTGATATATATCTTGTGTAAGGGGACTAAAATTCTAGCTAGTCTGTCTAAAATATCTAATGAGTGGTCGCCAATAAATCATAAGCTTTAGCAAGAGTTTAGACTTTTAAGCATTTATTAAGGAGAATAAGAATTTGGTGAAGAGAGAGAGAAAGAGACCTAGATTCACTATCTATCAAAAGGAGAGTGCATTTTAGCTCCACCCTCCATTAGAGTTCAGACAAAAGAGAGCGAGAGCACCAGCCTCGCCCCCTCTTCCTCCCACACGCAAATGTCACTTCCTGACACCAAAGAAAAGCCGCATGGCCTTCTCCTCATGGCGGAGCTTTCCTACAGTAAGTCTCCAGCAAGTATCATCATTCCAATCATTACAGTCCCCCCTTTGTTTCTTCAAGAAACATGGGGTGTTTCCTTGATGAAACAGTCAAAAATAACAGAATATAATACCCTATGCTAACAAACAACATAGAAAAGGGAGAAAGGGGAAATTTTGTCCAGAGGGGCAGTCGCTCATGAACTGGTGCTTTGACACTGGCCTGCAGAGAGAGGGCCTCTGCAGAGAATACATTTTATAAGTGGTGTATATGATAACAGAAGGGGAAAAAAAAAAAACTTCATTTAAAGTCTTTGAAAGTCTTTTCTCAGATGATTCTTGGGATGTCCTCTGGGTGTAGTCATGGAATGGAAGTCTTTTCAGACTTTTCATGTGTGGATGCTGGTAATCAGCCAGGAAAATTTCCTACAAAATTGAGCTTAACACAACTTTAAAATAGGTTTGTCAATAATCAAATCAAACAATGAGAGTTCTTAAAAACATGTGTAAAGGAATTCAGAATCTTAGTTGTTACACATGAAACATATAATAAAACAAAAATTGAAACATTCTCTAAAACTTAATATTACTATCGTCCCCCCCACACCTTGTAGAGGGTAAATTGAGAAGACAATTGCTGCGATATTAATTTTAAAAAATAATTATCTTTGTTTCATCACTTTTTGCATCATCTGCCTAAATATCCTCATGACATTATGAGAAATTTTTAAATCTAATATAATTGCTAACAGGTGTCAAGGCCAAATTCAACACTGTATTTATCATGACACCTGAGATAATTATGGGGGTTACCATAAAAGAACAGAGAAATGATGGAATATGAGCATTCCCACACTTGAGCAATATATACTGCCCATGCAGTATGCCAGGCTTAAAATAGGTGGATGAGATAGACATCCAATGCCACCGAACATATTGGAGGAAACTGAGTCAGACTTAATCAGATACATGGGATTGAGATGTCCATGGCATCAGGCATATAGGAGGGGACATAGAAGCCAGGTGTAGGATGAGATGGGTGGAATGAAAACTTCCAGCCATCTGTACAATATTGTAGGGAAAAAATTAAACCAAGAGAAACCAACCTCAACATTTGTCAAAAGCCATTCCCTCGGCCCTACCTTTACTTCATGCATGTTTCCCCTCATGTGACAGTTAGGAGCACAATACTCCCAGAATTAACATTGTATTATGAAATCAAATACACCTTGCATTGTTTTAAAATAGAGATAAACAAATACAACAAAATACACATGGAAGAATGAAAGACAATAAAATTCAAACTAGGGAAATCTAAATTAATATGAACTTAATAAGAGTATTACAAAATATAAACTTGATCACATGACTATAAAAAGCGTTTACAAATATTCCCTTTTTTAAGCTAAGTACAAAACACAATCTCAAAAGCATGAAAATCTCTATGAAAATAAACCCATACTCTTAATTTCAAAATGTAGATGTAATAGCATAGAAATCCTATGTAACCTCTGAACTGAAATCATTTCTCTGAGTGAATTTAGAACACTTTTGATTCTGATATCTAAAATCCCCAATACTCATATCAATACCTTGCTGCTTACTTCTACATTTCTGTAAAATATGTATCCTTCCATGGCAAAAGAAGCAGAGTCTTGAACTATGATAATGATTGTCATTTTTATTCAGCTTAAGTTTGTCTTCTTTAACCCCTCTATATTGTCTGTCAGTCTTTTCATAATACAAATGCTTTATAAGGTTACTAATTAAAGACAAAAGCAGATTAACAAAATTATGAACAAAATGAGCATATCTGGCATTTAAAGGGTTTTCTAAGGTTGTTTTGGGAGAACCATAGCAGGTCAAGTCAGAATCACAGCCAGGCTGGGGAAGGGCTGAGCCTGACTGCTCTGGTAACTGAGTAGAAGCTACAAGTGCAGGCTGCGCATGTGTAACATCAGGACCTGAGAAAAGAGGATCAAGGGGCATGGCCATGGGAGGAGTAGGAGGTGGGGTCCCAAGAGGAGGGGAAGGGCAATTTGAATCAGGCTTGGTTTTGAACTCAAGCCTGGGTTCCCCTTCCCCCACTTCT
Source organism: Dromiciops gliroides (assembly GCF_019393635.1). Lineage (NCBI taxonomy): Eukaryota > Metazoa > Chordata > Mammalia > Microbiotheria > Microbiotheriidae > Dromiciops > Dromiciops gliroides. The sequence continues at coordinate 269,355,345 of NC_057862.1, read as the reverse complement.
AGGGGATTAGGGCTTCTAGAGGTTGGGTCGTTGCCTCCAGGCATGCAAAATTAGAGCAACAATTAGTGTTAGAATTTGGAAAAGCTGCAGGAGTCAGAGGTTTCTCTGAAAAGGCATAGTTGGGAGAGGGGGGATATTTGTATTCCCTTGTGTGAGCACCTTGCTAGCTCTTCTAACAAAAATAAAAACAGAAAATCCACAAAAACAAAGCATTAACATGATCTTATCCCCCATTTGTCTGGTTAAACAGACTAAAATCAGGAAAAAGGAACTTAGAGAGTTGAAAAAAGCCATTTGAAAATTTAAAGGGAAAACAGCCAGTACTTTAGAGTTTAAAGGGACAGGGTAGGGGAAATTTCTTACCCAACCAGAAGATCAGAAGATGGAGATTCAGCTTTCCCTTCATGGTCACCATGTGTAAGGGAACTAAAATTCTAGCTAGTCTGTCTAAAATATCTAATGAGTGGTCGCCAATAAATCATAAGCTTTAGCAAGAGTTTAGACTTTTAAGCATTTATTAAGGAGAATAAGAATTTGGTGAAGAGAGAGAGAAAGAGGCCTAGATTCACTATCTATCAAAAGGAGAGTGCATTTTAGCTCCACCCTCCATTAGAGTCCAGACAAAAGAGAGCGAGAGCACCAGCCTCACCCCTCTTCCTCCCACACGCAAATGTCACTTCCTGACACCAAAGAAAAGCCACATTTCTTGCCCTCAGGCGCCTTCTCCTCATGGCAGAGCTTTCCTACAGGAAGTCTCCAGCAGGTGGCATCATTCCAATTGTTACACTTGCCACTGGACCCAAAGGGCTCTGGAGGAGAGAATGAGGTTGGTCACCTTGCACAGCTCCAGGTCATTTAAATTCAATTCACTACAAGTGAATTGATCATCCTGATATCATGGCTCTCTTAAAGAATGAAGGACAAACAACAATGAGGCTACCTAGGAATCAAGCTCTCACAATAGTATACCTCACAGTCATGTGATGTCACTGTTTCTTGGCAGTCTCAATTGGTTCTCCTCTGCCAAGCTCCTCAATCGTAAAAATAAATAAATTTTTAAAAATTTAAATCAGCCAAAAAATCCACAAAATTTGACACTTTCAGTTCTAGTTCCTCTCAACCCTCTGATTTCACTTCCTAAAATTCACAAATCTAGCACAACACCAGAAAAATGCAACCAAAAAAGCTCCATTAAACATGTAAGCACAGGCTATAAACACTAAAGAATTATCATATTTCCATAATTTTTCGACATTTTATTTTCAAGATGTAATTTTTCATTTGGATGTTAGCATCATTTAAATTAATTTTCCTTAAAAAAAAAAAACAAACCTGTTTGGATCCAAGACAATTCCAAAGGACTTATGATGAAAAATGCTATCCACTTTCAGTGAAAGAACTAATGGAGTCTGAATGAGGATTGAAAAATGCTTTTTTAAATTCACTTTCTTTTTCCTGGATTTTGGATTGGTTCTTTTCTGGTCTGCATTTTCTTTTGCTTGTTCTTCAGTCTCAGTTGTGGGACTCTTCCTGACCCCATTTAGGGTTTTCTTGCCAAAGACACTGGAATAGTCTGCCATTTCTTTCTCAATCTCACTTTACAGATGCAGAAACTAAAGCAAACAACTTTAAGTGACTTGTCCAGGGCCACACAGCTAGTAAGTGTCTGAGGCCATTATTTGAAATCAGGTCTTCCTGACTCCAGGTCCAAAGGTCTATACACTGTGCCACCTAGCTGCCCTAGTTGTGTTTTCTTTAGCAACATGACTAATATGGAAATGTCTTGCATGACTGCTTATTTTTTAATCTATATTAATTTTCTCAGGGAGAGGGAAGGGAAGAAGAGAGGGAGAGAATTTGGAACTCAAAAAAAATTGTAAAGAATGTTAAAACATTTTTACATGTAATTGGGAAAAAATAAAACATGCTTGAAGCAAAAAGAACCATGGCTAAATATCTAAATGATTCGAGATTTGTTTCTTTGATACAATCAAAGACTTTCCTATCTATACTTTAGAAAAATTCATTTTAAAAGTTTTCACTTTGATTTTTAATTATAAATATTAAACAAAAAAACACTTTTTGTCTCTATAACTATCAATGGGTAGTGCCCTTAAAAAGTACCCCCTTTTTACAATTGGGTTATGCATTTATTTAAATTGGTGGAGGGGAGAGGCAATCAGCATTAAGTGTCTTGCCCAGGGTCATACAGCTAGTGAGTATCTGAGGTTGGATTTGAACTCAGGTCCTCCTGACTCCAGGGCAGGTGTTCTACCCCCTAGGCTCTTATACCATGAGTCACAACCCCATGGGATCATATAACTGAATGTGGGAGTCACAAAAAAAATTGGTAACAGTAAAAGGTTATGTATACCTATTTTATGTACCTATATGCCCAGGGTCATGTAAAAATTTCTCAGGCAAAAAGGGGTCATGATTGAAAAAAATTTAAGATGCCCTGTTCTAGTCTACTTCGCTGCAACCCCCCTTTTTTTTACTAGATCCTAGAAAGGTGAGTTGAGTGACTTGCCCAAGGTTACACAGGGAGCTAGAGAAAGTTAGGGGAAAAGGGAAGTTAGGAGGATGTGATTTGAGGGAAAAGATGAAATTAATTATGTTTTGTACATATTAGGTTTGTGATATCCAGGGTAGGCACAATGAATCTAGAATATACCACACTGAAATTCAGGGAAGAGTTTAAGATTTAATATGTATATTTGGGAGTTAACAGCATAGACATGATATATGAACTCATAGGAGTTAATGAGATCACCAAGAAAGAGTATATAGAGAAGACAGCCCAGGATAGCTCCCTGGACTATCTGTGCTTAAAGGATAGGACATCATTGTTGATCCAGGAAATGAGATTGTAAAGCAGTTAGAGAGGTAGGAGGAAAATTAGGAATGGATAGTATCATAAAAACCCAGGGAAGAAAGATTATCTAGGAGGAGAAAGTAGTCAACTGATTCTACTAAACGTGAATTAAGTACTTACTATGTGCCAGGCACTGTGCTAAACCCAGTGGATACAAATAAGAAAAAAAAAGATAATCCTTGCCCTCAAGAAGCTTAAATCTAATGAGGGAAGACAAGGGAAGCTGGAAGGTGGGGAAGGAGGAAGGGAGGACACAGGGGGCATCTTTTTCCATGCCAAGGAGACCAAACAGAGATTCAGATGAGTAGTGGAGTGAGCTAGAAAGTCCAAATGTTGTCCTCTAGAGAGGAAAGTTTTTGGTGGAGTTTAGTTCTCCATCCTTCTGCTCTCCCTTCAGAGCAGACAGGAAGTTTGGAAAGTGCTGAGTATCCAAGGCTAGGTTAAACAGCATGATAAAGAGGTTTCTGGTGATTAATTTGTCCTGGGAGGGGCTTCAACAGTTTTAAATACTGAAAAAAGGTGAAGAAAGATGTGCACTAAGAAATGACTATTGGATTGTTGGTATCCCAAGATAGGGTAGTTTCAGTTAAGTAGTAAAGTTGAAAATAAGATGATTAGGGGCTGAGAAATGAGTGGGAGATGAGGACTTGGACAGAGAAGTATAGAACAGTCTTTTTCTAGTGTCACTCCCATCTCCAGCTGCTTCTCCTCCCTTCTTAAAGCATGGTCAGTCAGTATTTCAGGCAACCATTTGGAAGTTTGTGGTAGGCATGTTCTAAGCATGTGAAATTGAGGGACCCTTCCACCTCTGACCCATCACCTCAGAGCACAAAAAAAGACCCTCTGACTGCCTCCTGTGAGCCAGGATGACTCAAGGAATTGTACTGTATGGTGGCAAAAAGTCTTTTATTTGGCTAATGAAACAGAATACCATGGATATATCCTAATGGATATATCCCCATTGCTCAGGATTCCTCTTCCTACTGACTTCAAAATGCAAGGATGATGCTCAGATGTGCCAAGAGGATCAAGTGGGGGTGAGGTGCACTTCCCCTATGAGATCATAGCCTCTCAAGTAAGCTTGTTCATAGGATGGGGTGACCCCCATCTTCTTTCCTTTAGCACAAGATCTAGTGAGATCTTAACAGGCAACTGGCATCTTCCTCTTCCCATGTCTTAGAGAAGCAGGGCAGCAGCTACTGGATCAATGTAGCAGCAATAGCAGTAAAAACAAACAACTGGAAAAGGAAAGAATAGCCAATAAAGAGACAACTGAAAAGAGAGAGCCCACTTGGTGTTAATTGGACTGTGCACAGTGGAGATGGAAATATAAAATGGCAAATTAATAACCTTCACAATTAAACTGTTTGTAAATGTCCCAAAAAGATTTAAATGTTAACCTCTCAACTAATTGTACTAATACAGACAGTTCTTGTTTTACATAATGAGAATTTGCTAGGAAACTGTGGGGAAGGGAGGAAGGCAAGAAGGAGGCTGAGTGCCAGTGGAGGGAAGGAACCAGTACACGGTTCAAGGATACTCGGGGTTGGACTTCCAGGGGGGAGCCAAGATGGCAGAGGAAAGGCAGTGAGCTCCCAATCTCATGACACGATCTCTAAAAAGCATCCAAATAATGCCATAGGAAAATGCCCGTAGCAGCAAAACTCACAGAAGAATATGCTGAAATCATCTTCTAACCAAGAATGGCTTGGAAGGTCAGAAGGAGAGAGCTGCTGTGCTGACACAGGAGTTGAGCCCAACCCCACAGTCACCCTGACACAGATCCAGTCCCAGGAAGGCCTCACCAGAGAAGGAGACCCCCAGAGCCTCTGAATCAGCTGAAGCTCCAGTGTCATCTGGAACTAAGCTCACAGTCTGTTGAGTGGGCTGAGCCCTGGGCAGGGGGGAAACTACAGGGGTCTATGCTGGTGCTAAGGCAGAACTTGGATTTTATACCGCTGCTGAGAACCAGGAGGTAGGCTTGAGTAGCAGTGGCCCAGGTGGGGGTGGGGCACAGGCTCGTGGGAGCTAACAACCACAACACACAAAGATGGTTGTTTAGCAAGTTGGTCTGGGGCCATCCAAGGACCAGGGAACAGGCCAGGTAAGTGAAGAACCTGATTCTCCTTAAATAATACCACCTGGGACTTCTTAAGCTTGGGATAGTGCAGCCTGGAAACAGTGCCCCACTTTAAGGAGCTAAAAGTCAAGTAAAAGAAAGGCAAGATGAGCAGACATAGAAAGGTGAGGACCATAGAAAGTTTCTTCAGTAACAAGGAAGACCACGGGGCACCCTCAGAGGAAGATGTCAACATCAGGGCCCCTATATCTAAAGCTTCCAAGAAAAATATGAATTGGTCTCAGGCCATAGAGGTGCTCAAAAAGGACTTTGAAGATAAAGTTAGAGAGGTAAAGGGAAAAATGGAAAGAGAAATGAGGGGGATGCAGGAAAGACATGAGAAAAAACTCAACAGCTTAAAAAGTCAAATTGGCCAAATGGAAAAGGAGGTACAAAAGCTCTCTGATGAAAATAATTGCCTAAAAATGAGGATTGAACAAATGGAAGCCAGTGACTTTATGAGAAACCAAGACACAATAAAGCAAATCCAAATGAATTAAAAAAATAGAGGGCAATGTGAAATATCTTCTGGGAAAAACTGATGACCTGGAAAATGAGTCTAGGAGAGATAATTTGAAAATTATTGGTCTACCTGAAAACCATGATCAAGGAAAGAGCTTAGGCATCATCTTCCAAGATATTCTCAGGGAAAATTGCCCTGAAATTCTAGAAGAAGAAGCTAAAATAGAAATTGAAAGAATGCACCGATCACCTCCAGAAAGAGATCCCCAAACGAAAACTCCTAGGAATATTATAGCCAAATTCCAGAGCTCTCAGGTCAAGGAGAAAATATTGCAAGCTGCCAAATAGAAAGAATTCAAGTACTGTGGAGTTGCAGTCAGGATAGCACAAAATCTAGCAGCTTCTACATTAAAGGACCAGAGGGCATGGAATATGATATTCCAGAGGGCAAAGGAAATGGGATTACAACCAAGAATCACCTACCCAGAAAAACTCAGCATAATCTTTCAGTGGAAAAAAATGGGACTTTAATGAAAAAGAAGACTTTCAGATATTTGTGATGAAAAGACCTGAACTGAATGGCAAATTTGACTTTCAAATACAAGACCCTAGAGAACCATAAAAAATTGGAGCTGAGGGACGTACCTGGGGTCGTACAGTGGGTGACTGTCTTGTGTCTGAGGCCAGGTTTTGGCTGGGATCCCCCTGGGTCCAGGGGTGATGCTTTGTCCACTGTGTCACTTAGCTAGGTGATGACATCTTTAGGGTTAAATTGAGGGGTGAAGGGAATTCACTTGGGGAGGGGGAAGGGCAGAGGTGAAATCCTACATGAAAGAAACAGGAAAAGACTTATGGAGTGGGGGAAGAGATGGGAGAGGAGCAGGGCAGTAAATGAATTTTACACTCATCAGAAAAGGCTCAAAGACCTTAAACTCATCAGAGCTACCTCAAGGAGGGACTAACAGACACACCCAACTGGGTGGAGTAATCTATTTAATCTGGGCAGTAAATGAGCCTAACACTCATCAGAATTGGCTCAAAGACCTCAATCTCATTGGAATTGGCTCAAGGAAGGAATAATGTACACACTCACTTGGGTGGAATAATCTCTCTAACCCTGCAGGAAAATAGGAGGGGAAGGGGATAAAGAGAGAGGGGTAAAAGAAGGAAGGGCAGAGTGGGGGAGGGGACAGACAGAAGCAAATTCCTTTTGAAGAGTGATAGGGTGAAAGAAGATGGATAATATAATAAATATCATGGGGAAGGGAATAGGATGGAAGGGAAACAGTTAACAATGGTAATGATGAAAAAGAGAAAAGGGGGGAAATTGTACAAAACATATTTATAGCAACTCTTGGCGGAGGCTAAGAATTGAGAATCAAGGGAATGTCCATCAATTGAGGAATGATGGAAAAAGCTGTGTTATATGATTGTAGTGGAATGGTCTTGTGCTACAGGAAATGACAAACAGGATGGTCCCAGAAAAACCTGGAAAGACTAGCTGGGAGAACATTGTGCATAGTGACAGCAGTATTGTTCAATGAGCAATTGTGAATGACTTAATTACTCTCAGCAATGCAATGATCCAAGACAATCCCAAGGAACTAATGAGGAAACTTAATAGGCACCCCCATAGAAAGAACTGATAAAAAGAACACTTGTGTATTGTACATATATAACCTGGTTGCGATCTTGTGGAGGGGGGAGGAAAGGGAGGGAGAAAAATTTGGAACTCTAAATCTTATGAAAATGAATGTTGAAAACTACCCTTACATGTAACTGGAAAATAAAATAAATTTTTGCTGCTAAAAAAACAAACAAACAAACAAAAAAATGATACTCGGGGCCAGGGACAGAGAAGTGAGTGACACAGTGGGGTCCGGCACTGACACAGAGGAGAGGGGACGGCCTGGAGCAAAGGTATGTCAGGGTGCTGGGAGGTACAGAAGAGAGGACATACACTAGTTACCCTGGCCGTGGACCTGAGACAAACACACAGGGGCAGGGCACGTGGTGGCTGGGCAAGGTAGGGCAAGGTCTCCTCTCTTGGAGCAGGTCTCAAGCCAAGTTCCCAATCTGGCCATGGTGGCATATGGCAGTCTCTCTGGGGGTCATTCTGCTTTCACTTGGAGGTTTTTGTTTTTGTCTTAAGGGTTGATTTGATTTAGTTTGGTTTGGTTTTGACACAGATGGATAGGTCTGGTTCTTAATTATTTCTCAGTAAAGAATTATACTCTCTAACACAGTTAAATCATAATTAAAGTAATCTTTATTTGGCACTAGGGAATGTGACCTGGAGGAAAATCAGACTTAGCCTCTCAGGGAGGAAAGAGTTCAAAAGCATTTCCTCCAAAGCCAGAGGAAAGGCAAAGCTTTTATAGAGGATAGATGGGGGGGGGGGAGATTTTGAAACAGTTGGTATTATGGTTTCCTGAGCTCTGGGGTCAAAGATTACAGACTTTGGGGGAGTGGGGGAATGTTTGTCACATTCCTGAGTAGTGGGGTTGAAAGGGATTTTAGAATATGATAATTCTGACCTCTGGGACTATCTGTCTCCTGGCTCCAGCCAGGTAGTGGACACACTTGGTTAACATTTGGCTTTCTGCTATAAACTTTTATAGCCCCTTCATTCCATGATGTGTCTGCCCTATTATCTGGCAGGTTAATCATTTTTCACAGGAAGAGCTTCCCAGGCCCTGCTGCATCTTTGACTTTGTTTCTCATAGGAAAAACCCCTTCTGATTGATTTTAGGCTCATGTCAGTTTGGTTCAGGGACTGTGGTGGGTAGGAGGGAAGAGTAAGAAGGCCTCAGAGTGCCAAGCCTGGAGCAGGAGTAGGAAGAAAGAGCACAATACTGTACAATAAAGTTAACATAGGTGTTTTGGGGGGGGTATGCAGATTTCTTTCAGAATTAAATTACTTTCGGAATTACTTTCAGAAAGTAAAGTCAAATTTGAGTAATGCAATTTAGGTAATGCAGAACTGTCTGTAATGATAATGTTGTAATCAGTCTATGGATCTTTATTGCTTAACACTCCCTTTTCTGCTTGGGAATAAAACTGTCTCTTCCATACCTGTTTCATGTTAGTATTCTGGGTACCTTTTTTATTTTCCTCCCTTGCTAGAAAGTATCCTTAGAGTCAAACTAAAAATAGAATTGCCACTGGATTAACTGGAGGTGAGGGCATGAGCCAGTAACTATGAGAATAGGAAGCCTATTCCCCTCTATTGAGATGTTAGGCTTCCAGGATGAATCTGGATAAACCTGGAGGGAAGATAAAAGGCAGGGATATGTACAAGCATCCATAACCAGCCTCTTTGTCTTCAGATGAGCCTGGCTAGCTACTGTGCTAGACTAAGAATTATGATTATTTTTTTTTTCTTTTGGTGAGGCAATGGGGATTAAGTGACTTGCCCAGGGTCACACAGCTAGTAAGTATCAAGTGTCTGAGGCCGGATTTGAACTCAGGTCTTCCTGAATCCAGGGCCAGTGCTTTATCTACTGTACCATCTAGCTGCCCCCTAGACTAAGAATTATTAAAGCTCTTTATGGGTACTTTCTTCTTGAAGATCAAGCTAAGTATATGTCATCACATCATGTATAAAAGAATGATTTCTTGTGTTAAAAAGGGCACGATTGAAAGCAATTAAAATTTTTAAATGTAGATATTTATTTAGTGTTAAACTAATTTAAGGTCTGGACTTATTCAAACAATTTCCATATTTTGTTGATCACAATAAATATACACTCATATAAGCTTTGAGAATCATTAGAAATCTATCCAAAATCCCTGGAGAAGAAATCTCATTAGAAACAAGTAGTCTCTAATATGTAGGAACCTTTCTGTGACTTTTTTATTTCCTTGACTTTGGCCTCTGCATTCAGGTTTGTGAATTTCTAATAGTTTTCAAATATTTTTTGACCATTTATCTACTAGTGCATAACTCTGTGCATATGTGTGTGAAATCAGGACCCTGGTCCTGTCATTCTCTTGTGCTTCTAGGGAGTTACATCGTTGAAAAGAAAGACCAGCTATGTTAAACTTAAAATAGTTTATTTCTTAACCTTAAGTGTTTGCTTCCAAATCATGTTTCATATACTTTAATTGTATCATTTATTTTATTTTTTTCCATTCCCTTGGTTCTCTTCCATTTGGCACAAGCTTAAATCTGCCTCTTCACTACTTCTGCCCATTGCTCTTACTTCTAACTTCTGGAGTCAAAGAGAACAAGTCTAATTCCTATTCCATATGACAGAATTTTTCAAGCACAAATTAACTCCAGGTATTCACCAACCAAAATTAATCATGCTTGATTAACTTTAAAGAAAGTTAGTATAGAAATAAAGGATTCCAAGGTGAATTTGTAGTGACATAAAAAGTTCTTTATGAATAAATGAGCTTGAAGTAAAATGACCTAAGTTTGAACCTGACTTTGATACTATGTGACACAGGACAAGTCCCCTAAATACTCTCAGCTATTGTTTCCTCATCTATAAAATAAGGGTTTTGGCATATATAATCAGTAAAATCTGTACTAGCAGGGGCAGCTGGGTGGCGCAGTGGATAGAGCGCCAGCCCTGGAGTCAGGAGTACCTGAGTTCAAATACGGCCTCAGACACTTAACACTTACTAGCTGCGTGACCCTGGGCAAGTCACTTAACCCCAATTGCCTCACTAAAAAAACAAACAAAATCTGTACTAGCTCTAAATTCAATGATATTATAATTCTATAAAGCTGTAGACATCTGAAAATGCCATATTTTCTCCACATCAAAATATTTTCCCCAAATTTCTCTTCTAGTTTTGTGGCAAATTGAGGAAAAGATTAGAAAAAGTGTTTTGAACAAACTTGGTATGAACTTTGCTAACACTGATCCAAGTAAGTTTTTAGATTACTCTTGTAAAAATTGCAGCATTTCATGCAAAATGGTAACCACTTTAGGACCAAAGTAATTTCTGACACTAAGACATGAAAATCTATATTCTCTTTTTTGTGTATCTCTTTAAAAACTAAAACCAGATAAATGATTCACATTTTGAATCCTTTTTAAAAAAATCTTTTTTACTCTTCTATTTCTATAAGTGATACTCAGTTTTAACTAGATTGCAATTTCATTTGAAAAGAACTGAACAGGTTTTCTAGATGAGTTTAAAGATTAGCCATTGAAAGAATTTAGGGAAGCTTCCTCTAAAGATGCAAAGATAAAAAAGGTATGTCTTGATTTAATGCAGATAGTATTTTGCTCTTCAAGATAGCAGCAGTGTAATTGCAGAGTCAGGAGTCAGGCAAGCTTTATGAGAACAAGCCTCTCAATATCTCTTCCATGAAGTAGAGTTTTCTCTGTAGAATTTTATTATATTTAAAAAAGAATTATAAAGAGTATTGGTAAATTTCTTATACACATTCTGGTCAGGGAATCATATAATTTTTATATTAAAATAGGTACAAATAGAAGCTAAAGTATACATACATAATTTCAACTTTATCAATTGTATAATAGTGATCCATTAATCTTCACAACATCCCCAGGAAATTTTGAGAGAGTAGTACATTCTCTGTTTAACAAGTCTAAGTACTGAAACCTTGAGATCAAGGTTTTATCTAAGGTAACAATAGAACAAAAGGTAAAATTATGAACATTATCAAGGAAATGTATATAAAATGTTTAGCAAATCTTAAAGCACATTATAAGTGTCAGTTATCATCATCATCATCATTACTTCCTAAACCAATATTCTATTAACTGTTCATAGGAGTAACCATGGACTAGAAGAGTCAAACATTTGTCTGTCCCCTTCCCTATAAATCAAGATAAATTTCCTTTGGCATCAGAGGAAGAGACCTGGAGATGTCAAGAGAATGGCTTAAGATGCTATGTAGATAATCTGACTTGCTGTGCATTCGAGCTCGAGCACACACACACACACACGCACACACACACACACACACACACACACACACAGAATTTTAAGTTTTCTGCCTGTAAAAGGGGGAAATGCCAGGCCTACTTCAAGCAAGTTAGAGTATTAGAATCAACGAAATACTCATAATATGCAAAGGATAATCAACTAAGAATTGCTTCAGTTAATCCTCTGTGTTGAACTTACTGCTTCTGCCCAGCCTGAGGAAGAGTCATTACACCTCTCCATAGACTTGCTTTTGCAGTCAGGACATCAGGAAGTTCTATCAGCCTGGCTATTACTCCCCTCAATCAGTGAAGACTCAAGAATGATTTCAATACCTTTTAAGGAAAAAATAGTCTAGCCTAAATGTCAGCTAGTTTTTCCTCCTACACACTTTCCTTGGTGACGAGGTCCTAACAGTCTTTTAGAGGATCTTCTACCACTTATATGTCTTTAGTGTCATAACTAGAAAACCCTAGGATCCAAGAGGCAGCAGTAAAGGAGGAAAAGAAAAGCAAACCCTGAAGGAAAGACAGAATATGGAGAATGAAGACCAAAAAGCAAAGGCTTCTTTTCCCCACTTTGGGAGGACTGAGTCCTAGATCTTAACAATTTGGTTCCCATAGTAGACAATGTCAAATTTTTGCAGGTCATAGGGGGTTTTCCAATGTAAAGTGGTGATGAGGATCAGTAGTAGCACAAAAAAATATCGGGAGCACAGCCCATGTGATAACAATTCTGGCACAGTCACTGATACTCATCTCAGGTTAGATCATCATCTAGAGCCCTATTGTGTCCAAGTGTCAGGTTCAGTACCAATGACTGAATGGCAATATGACCTACTCATTGTTCCTAGGCCCTTTAGCTAAGACTTCAGCCAGGACCTCTTCCCTGGCAGGAGGAGAGGAAGAAAGTAGGGAAGGGAGAATACCAAATCACTGTTCTTTAAAAGCTCTCTGCTGAAGGTTTACCCCACCTTTTTCCATAGGATCTGGAGAGATGTTTTCATCTTCCCCCACCCACCTTACTAAAGTACCTTACCATGCAAGTCACCTCCCAACAACATTACCTCTTGGTTCTCCAAAAGCTACCCCAGGAAGGAGTTTTCTAATGACCATGAAGCACTATTCCAGTAACAATATGAAAGGCTTTTATAAGTTTCAGATTCCAGTAAACAAAAAGACCTGCTCTCTATACTCATTCTAGCTTGTAAAGCTGTTGCCATGGAGGCCTGTGCTCCTGCTCTGTCTATTGCCCAACACCACTATGTTCTGCACTACTCCCTGGTACTACTTGGGTCTATTCCCTTTCCCGCTGCTCCTATGACCTGAGCCACATCTTTCTCCATTGGGGCTTGCACCACTGCCTATTCTTTCTGTTTCTGCTTGTGCCTGTGCTGCCCATTGCTGTTAGAACCTATACCTGTGCCCATTCTTTTACCCATTGCTGCTGGAGACTCCCATTGCACACTATTAGGGCCAAGCATTTCTCCCTATAAAAATGACTAGCAATGCCCACTGTGCCACAGTCAAATACTGCCCCCCATGCCAGGAATGGAGTACTATTCAAGTTGTTCCAGAGTCAAGCACTTTCTCCCTCCTATAGGGCCCATATGCTGCCATAGGTTCATTTTTCCACAGGTACTATCACTGCTTGGACTATCCCCCCTTGCCTGAGCCCTATGCCAGGCCCAGCACTGCCACTGCTAGGTCCTGAGCGCTGCCCCACCACACTAATGTCCAACGCTGCCGCCTAGACCCAAATAAGCACTGCCCTACGTATGCAGGAACCTGCACAAGGGTCAACTACCCCTTTCCTACCCTTCCCTGGGAGTTCCATAGAGAGGGTTACAATTCACAAAAGTGAGAGAGGAAGTTGCCTTTCCTTTACAAACTCTTTAAACTAATGCATCTACCCATTCACTTCTCCCTCATCCTCAGCTAATCAAATAAGGCACATTTGTCTATATCTCCAGGTTTAGGAAGGTCTCTGAGCTCGTGGAGAGGGTGAAGAATTGTCCTTTCTGGTATCTATCCCCTTGCCTATGCAAACAATCTCAACGAAGTCCAGGAGTCACATTTTCCAGTGTCCTCTGAAATGTCATATAAAAGGTCCCAAGCATTTCCTTCAGTTTAGTTTTTAGACAAGCCCTAAATTGCAGCCTTTATGAAGGCCCTACCTCATTACTATTTTACATCTGATACAATGGGTCCCTCAAAGCCCAAATGTTCAAATAAACACAATCCGTCTACCAAAAACACATTCCAGTTCCCCTAGTAAAAGCAATTCACAAGGAGATTGAAAAGTAGTCCAGAAAGATAAAAGTGACAAGGAAGGAAGTTCCCTGGGAACCTCAGGAACTACATGACAAAGTTCTAAAAACGTCCTTTATTCCCTTCTTGCCTAAAGGGCTCACACCTGAATCCTAGATCAATCAATCCACCTGGAGGCAAAGCTACCTCCAACTGCCCCAAGTCTGTACCACTGCTTTCTTGCTCACAAGTCCTAGTGCTTGTAAGAATCACAGTCATTCTCATGAGTAATCTGGCCCACAACAACTTCCAAATACAAAAATTATGTAGATTTGACAAATACTTGTTGATAGTATTTCTCATCAGTAAGAAACAGCTCTTAAAGAAACAGTAGACATTCAAATTTATATCTATTTGCTGAAAGCTCACAATTTAATTTCTTTTTTTTTGTTTCTTTTTTTTATTTTTTTTTTTTTAGTGAGGCAATTGGGGTTAAGTGACTTGCCCAGGGTCACACAGCTAGTAAGTGTTAAGTGTCTGAGGCCAGATTTGAACTCAGCTACTCCTGACTCCAGGGCTGATGCTCTATCCACTGCGCCACCTAGCTGCCCCCACAATTTAATTTCTAATCATGCTAGGGCATTAGGAAACACTTCATGGTAAATTCCTAGCACTGCCAAAAGGACAGCAGCCATGTGAGGCCCACCTTACTCTTCATCATCCTTCTCGAAATCCAACAAGGCCATTCTCATCTAAGATCATGCCAAATACAGCAGTCAAGGACTGATTCAAGCCAGTCTGGCACTTCAGTTTTGGAACTAAAATGAAATTATAAACCTATAGACCATCTAAAAGTTAGTAAAAGGGGGTTTACTTAGCCCTAGGATACACAGCAAGGATATAGCATTGATATCATTGAATATAGCTTCCCTGCCTCTGTATCTGTCATATTAGTTCATATATACACCAATCAAAATTGAGAGAGAACCACTCCAACTTCTCATGACTTGGTTTTTGCACTTGAGCCACCAAGAATCAATATCAACCCCAAGCCTTTATCCTTTTATCCAATTAAGTTTCTTTAAAAAAAAAAAGTATTTTATTATTTTCCAGTTACATATAAGGATAGTTTTCAACATTTGTTTTCATACAATTTTTAGTTCCAAATTTTTCTCCCACCCTTCCTTCCCTCCCTCCTCCCCAAGACTGAAAACAATCTGATATAGGTTACAAATATGCAATCACATTAAACTAATTTCTGCATTAGTCATCATGTGAAAGAAGAATCAGAGCACAAGGGAAAAACCTCAAAAAAGAGGGGGAAAAAACAGCCCCAAAGTAGAAACAGTATGGTTCAATCAGCATTCATAATCCACAGATCTTTTTTCTTGATGTTGAGAATATTTTCTATCATGAGTTATTTGAAATGGTTTTGGATCATTGCACTACTGAGAAGCATTAAGTCTATCACCACTGTTCACCACACAATGTTGCTGTTACTGTGTACAATGTTTTCCTTGTTCTGCTTCTCTTATTCAGCATCAGTTCATGTAAGTCCTTTCAGGTTTCTCTGAACTCCTCCTGCTCATTGTTTCTTATAGCACAATAGTGTTCCATTACATTCATATACCACAACTTGTTCAGCCATTCCCCAATTGATGGCCATTCCCTTAATTTCCAATTCTTTGTAATCACAAAGAGAGCTGCTATAAATATTTTTGTACATGTAGGTCCTTTCCCCTTTTTTATGATCTCTTTGGGGAAAAGACCTAATAGTGGTATTGCTGGGTCAAAGGGTATGCACAGTTTTATAGCTCTTTGGGCATAGTTCCAAATTGCTCTCCAGAATGGTTGGATCAGTTCCCAGCTCCACCAACAATGCATTAGTGTTCCAATTTTCCACAGCTTCTTCAACATTTATTATTTTCCTTTTTTGTCATGTTAGCCAATCTGATAGGTGTGAGGTGCTACCTCAGAGTTGTTTTAATTTGCATTTTTCTAATCAGTAGTGATTTAGAGCATTTTTTCATATGGCAATAGATAGTTTTGATTTCTTCATCAGAAAACTGCCTGTTCTAAATCCTTATTGATTAGAGAGATGCAAATTAAAACAACTCTGAGGTACCACCTGACACCTATAAGATTGGCTAATATGACAAAAAAATGAAAATAATAAATGTTGGAGAAGCTGTGGAAAATTGGAACACTAATGCATTGTTGGTGGAGCTGGGAACTGATCCAACCATTCTGGAGAGCAACTTGGAATTATGCCCAAAGGACTATAAAGCTGTGCATACCCTTTGACCCAGCAATACCACTTTTGGGTCTTTTTCCCAAAGAGATCATAAAAAAGGGGAAAGGACCCACATGTACAAAAATATTTATAGCTGCTCTTTTTGCGGTGGCAAGGAATTGGAAATTGAGGGGTTGCCCATCAATTGGGGAATGGCTGAACAAGTTGTGGTATATGAATGTAATAGAATTCTATTGTGCTATAAGAAACGATGAGCAGGAGGAGTTCAGAGAAACTTGGAAGGACTTGCATGAACTGATGATAAGTGAGATGAGCAGAACCAGAAGAACATTATACACAGTATCATCAACATTATGTCTTGATCAACTGTGATAGACTAGATTCTTCTCACCAATACAATGGTACAAGAAAGTCCCAAAGACTCATGATGGAAAAGGCTCTCCAAATCCAAAAAAAGAAAAAGAACTGTGGAATACAGATGCTGATTGAACCATACTATTTCATTTGTTTTTGGTGCTGCTGTTTTTCTTTTTTGAAGTTTTTCCTTTTTGCTCTGATTCTTCTCCTATAACATGACTAATGCAGAAATATATTTAATGTTATATATATATAACCTATATCAGATTACCTGCTGTCTAGGGGAGGGGGAGGGAGGGGAGGGAGGGAGAAAAATTTTAAATTGGAAATCTTATCTAAACAAATGTTGAAAACTGAAATAAATAAATGAATAAAATTTTTAAAAGAAAAAGAAAAGAAAAGAAAACTGCCTGTTGGGGCAGAGCCAAGATGGTGGAAGAAAGGCTGTGACTCTCCCAGCTCCTGAAAACCTGTCCACATACTTCCAAAAATAATGCTATAAGCCAACTCTTGGAGGAGCATAACCCACATAAGAACAGAGTGAGACTCTTTTCCAGCCAAAGACAGTTTAATTAGGTGACTGGGATCACCCACTGTTCGGGCTGAAAGAGGAGTGCAACGTCCAAAGCAGGACCAGCCTTGAGCAGGCAGTGCCTCCAGAGCCTCTGAATCTTCAACTGTTTCTTTTGAAGCTCAGCTCATGGACTGGTGAGGGGGTCCAGCAGTTGGGTGGAATAGCTGCAGTCTCTGCTAGAACTGGGGCAGGGCACCCACGTTCTGGACAAGCAAGCAAATTCTAGGGACAGCCACACAGTGGGGGAGGGGCACAGACACACCAAGCTTCTGACCATAGAGAATCAGATTTCAGAGTTCTGTTTCCAGGTCAAAGAGAAAGTGGGCTATGGTTGCTCACAGAACAGGCAGGCTGAGATTGTTCCCAATCACCCCCAGGGCCGAGCTGTAGCCCTGAACAGTGTGTCCTGGAAGCAGCACTACACTTTAAGAAGGAGTTAAAAGCCAAGAAATAGGTGGTCATGATGAGGAAGAAGAGAAAACAGCAGATGATTGAAAACTTCTTTGGGGGTAAGGTAGACCAAAACACACCCTCAGAAGAAGAAGATAATAACAAAGTGAAAGCTCCTGCATCCAAAGTTTCCCAAAAAATGAATTGGTCTCAGGACATAGAAGTTATCAAAAAGGACATTGAAGAGAAAGTAGGAGAGATAGAAGGAAGATGTAGAGAGGTGGAGGGAAGAATGGAAAGGGAAATGAGAGAGATGCAGGAGAGTCATGAGGAAAAAGTCAACAGCTTGAAAAACCAAATGGAAAAGGAGATACAAAAGCTCTCTGAAGAAAATAATTGACTAAGAATTAGGATTGAACAAATGGAAGCTAATGACTTTATGAGAAACCAAGACACAATAAAGCAAATCCAAATGAATAAAAAAAGAGAGGAATATTAAATGTCTCCTTGGAAAAACAGCTCACATGGAAAATAGATCCAGGAGAGATAATGTGAAAATCACTGGATGACCTGAAAACCATGACCAAAATCAGTCTAGACATCATCTTCCAAGAATTTTTCAGGGAAAATTGCTCTTATATTCTAGAAGCAGGAGGTAAAATAGAAATTGAAAGAATCCACCAATCACCTCCTGAAGGAGATCCCAAAAAGGAAAACTTCCAGGAATATTATAGCCAAATTTCAGAGCTCCCAGTTCAAGGAGAAAATATTGTAAGCAGCTAGAAAGGAATTCAAATACTGTGGGGGTGCAATCAGGATAACACAAGATCTAGCAGCTTCTACATTAAAGGACCAGAGGGCATGGAATCTGATATTCCAGAGGGCAAAGGAACTGGTACTACAACCTAAAATCACATACCCAGAAAAACTGAGTATAATCTTTCAGGGGAAAAGTGGGACTTCAATGAAAAAGAGGACTTTCAGATATATGTGATGAAAAGACTTGAACTGAATAGAAAATTTGACTTTCAAATACAAGACCCTAAAAAAGCATAAAAAGAGGGGCAGCTAGGTGGCGCAGTGGGTAGAGCACTGGCCTTGGAGTTGGGAGTACCTGAGTTCAAATCCAGCCTCAGACACTTAACACTTACTAGCTGTGTGACTCTGGGCAAGTCACTTAACCCCAATTGCCTCTCTAAAAAAAAAAAAAAATTTTAAAAAAAAGCATAAAAAGGTAAACAGGAAAAAGAAATCATGAGGGACATTAAAAGGATAAACTGTTTACATTCTTACATGAGAAGATAATACTTCCAACTCATAAGAACTTTCTCAGTATTAGGGAAGCTGAAAGGAATATACTTAGAGGGCACAGGTGTGAAATGAATTTGAAGGGATGATATCTGTAAAACATTTATCCTTGTTTTTTGTGGGGCAGGCAGGGTGGGATGGCTTGTGTCTGGGGCTGGATTTGGGCTTGGGGCCTCCTAGGTCCAGGGTTGGTGCTTTGTCCACTGTGTCACCTAGCTGACCCATGATGACATCTTTAAAATAAAGTTAAGGGGTAAGAGGAATGCACTGGAAGAAAGGGAAGGGGAGAGGTGGAAGGGTATAAAGTAGCTCACATAAAAGAAACAAGAAAAAGCTTATGGAGTGGAGGGGAAATAAGGAAGGAGGGGGGAGTGAGTGAGCCTTACTTTCAACAGAATTGGCTCAAAGAGGGAATAACATAAATAATCAAATGGGTATAGTAATGTATTTTGCCCTGAGGGAAAGTGGGAGAAGGGGAAATGGGGGGAGAGGTGAAGAAAGGGAGGGCAGATTGGGGGAGGGGGCAGTAAAAAGCAAAACACTTTTGAGGAGGGATAAGGTGAAAGAAGATAGAAAATAGAGTAAATATCAAGGGGAAGGAATAGGATGGAGGGTAATACAGTTAGCAATAGTAACTGTGAAAGAATTGATGAGCAAGATGCTATCACAAGGAATTATGAAAAATGCAAACCATCAACAGAGGAAGAACTGATGGTATTTGAATACAGATTGAAGTATAATTTTATTTGTTAGTTCCTCTTTCTAAAGTTATTTTGTCTATTTTCTCTCACAACTTGACTAATGTGAAGATGTTTGGCATAACTGCACATGAATGTCTTATATTGAATTACATGATCCCATAGGGAGGGGTGAGGTGGGATGGAGGAAGAAAATTTAAAATACAAAGTTTTTAAAAATCATTTTGAAGAAACAATTAGCAGGCAGATTTCAGAGACACCTGGAAGGATTTACATGAACTGATGCTGAGTGAGATGCCAGAACCAGGAGAACATTGTACACAGTATTAACAACATTGTGTGTTGATCAACTGTGATAGACTTGACTCTTCTCAGCAATACATTGGTCTAAGATAGTTCCAAAGGACTCATGATGGAAAATGCTATCCAAATCCAGAAAAAGAATAACAACAAAAAAAGAACTGTGGAATCTAGATGCAGATTGAGCCATACTATTTCTACTTTTTTTGTTTTCCTTTTTTGAGGTTTTTCCCTTTTGCTCTGATTCTTCTTTCACAGCATGACTAATGCAGAAATATGTTTAATGTGATTGTACATATATAATCTATATCAGATTGCTGTCTTGGGGAGGGGTGGAGAGAGGGAGAAAAATTTGAAACTAGAAATCTTATAAAAACAAATGTTGAAAACTAAAAAAAAAGAAAAGAAAGGAAAGGAAAAAAGAATGATACAAAGGCAGGCATAGTAGGGACATGTGAGATATAGACCAAGCACTATGAGAAAATCTGAGATGGAAGAGACTACTTCTAGCTGAGGGAGAAGGTAAAGTAAGGAACAGAAAGCAAAATGAAAGAGATGATAACTGAGCTGAGTTTTCCAGGAAGAATTTCAAAAGCATAAATGATGAGGGAGTAATTTAGAGACATGGGAGAGATGGCCTGTGTGAATACCCAGAAAGAACAGAGTTCAGGAAAACATTGAGGAATGGTGCCTATGCCAGAAGAGTATATAGTGCACAAAAGAGAATAATGTAAAGAAAGCTGGATTGGAGTAAGCCTAGGAGGGACTTGAATGCTAGACCAAAAAATTCATTTGTTATCCTATAGGAAATAAGGAGTGTTTATTCCTTCATTTTACATATATCACTGAATACTTTCCATCCTTCAGGTCCACAGATCAATTAGATGTGGCAAGGATTCAAAAGAAGTCAAGTAGATAGCCACCAACAAACTTATAATAAAAGATTCTGAAACCCTACCATTAGAGCTTCATTCCTTAGGGTCTTAAAAACTTTTCTGTGTTGCACCTCATTCTCCCTGTTCCCAGAAGTCCACTTTTAGAATGCACATACTTCCATGAAGTGTCACAGTTTTCTCATAATCAATCAATCACCATTGAGATTCAAAGTGTAGATTGAGACAAGATCAATATGGAAATTTGTTTTGCTAGATTATACATGTTTGTAATGGGAGTCTTGCTTTCCAAATTAAGGGTGGGGTGGAAGTGGGAGAAAGACAAAGTGGATTTTCATTTGAAAAATAAAGTAAAATTTAATTTTAAAAAATTACCTACTGTGTGCCAGGCATTGTGCTAGACTCTGGTGTTATAAAAAGTAGAAAGAAAGAAAGAAAGAAAGAAAGAAAGAAAGAAAGAAAGAAAGAAAGGAAGGAAGGAAGGAAGGAAGGAAGGAAGGAAGGAAGGAAGGAAGGAAGGAAGGAAGGAAGGAAGGAAGGAAGGAAGGAAGGAAGGAAGGAAGGAAGGAAACTACCTCTTCATATCCTTTGACCATTTCTCAATTGGGGAATGACTTGAATTCTTATAAATTTGATTTAGTTCCCTATATATTTTAGAAATGAGGCCTTTATCAGAAATACTGGCTGTAAAAATTGTTTCCCAGCTTTCTGCCTCCCTTCTAATTTTGGCTGCATTGCTTCTGTTTGTCCAATTAAGTTTCAAGGATTGTTTAAATACTTTTGAAGAAAAAATTAACCTACTCAGTATAACAGAAATTCCCCCTACCATAGTTGTGTTCTCTTTAAAATTAATATTTTAAAGTTTTCTGATCCACAAGAAAGCAGTGTTAAATATATTTTAATTATAGGTAGACATGACTAAAAAAAATCAATTAGTCATTTTTTCAGTTGTGTCTGACTCTTTGTGACCCCATTTGGGATTTTCTTGGGAAAGATACTAGAATGGTTTGCTATTTCCTTTTCCAGATCATTTTACAGATTAAGAAACTAAGGCAAACTAGGGTAAATGACTTGACCAGGGTCACACAGCTGAGGCCTGATTTGAACTCACAAAGATGAATCTTTCTAATTCCAGGTCACTCTATTCACTCTGCCACCTAGCTACCCCTAAAAAAAAGTATATTCTACAAACCATACAAAACAATACCCCATCTAATGAATTTATAGTTACAGTTTATTCTTAACTGATACTGTTCACATACACAAAAATACAAAAAGTCATAGTTTATAACTGATAGGATCATGGGGGAAAATGCCTGGTAAATGCTGACTTACATTTTCTTCTTACTGTACACTGAGTGGTTATTATAACAGTTACTTTTCAAAAATGTGTAACCACTTGGTAAACAAAAGCAAGTATTCTTTTCAAAAGCAAAAGAATTAAATGAGAGGCAGATAAGCACATTAATTTACATGAGATTCAATTCTGGATTAAATGGTAAACAGAACAAATTAGAGATATTAGCTGACACTTTAAAACTTAGCTCAGAGATATCAAGAGCATTCATTACAGTTAGAACAAAAATGTGGTTATATATTGGTGTTAACAAATAACCCCTAGGCCCATGAAGAGACATGAAATGAAACAGAATCCAATACACCAATTAAATGTATTTATTGGCTGTATTTATTGATTTATAGGGGAAAGAAGATCCTACAAGGAAGCAGAGAGGTAGAGCTCTTCAGCTAATCAAAGGGTAGAGAAAAGGGGTGAGTTTCTAGAGGCTTTCAGAGAAGGGAGAAGGGGATTAAGGGAGAAAACATCTGTAGGTATGATAATACATATGTGTGTGTGTGTATATATATATATATATGTATATGTATATGTATATATACATATATAAAGTATTTGTATGTGTGTGTGTTTACACACACATATAGCTAGGTAATATCAATAGATAGATAGATAGATAATCTTATATATAGATAGATATGGTAAGGTTTTTAGAAAGTCCCAAGTCTGTAACTGCTGCTCAAGCCTGCCTTGTGCTGTTGAAGGTTGGTCTGGCCTCTGCAGCCATATCCAAGTTCACCAAGAGTTCACTTTGCAAAGGATGTCAAGCAGCTCTGGGCCTCAGAAATCCTTCTAATTGGCTAGTTGTGTAACTCCATTGTCCTACTCCCCTGGGAAGAAGGGAAGCTCTAACATACAGTAATTGCAGAGCTCATGTCCACAATAGTCGTCTTGGAAAGTTAGCAAAGCATCTGCTAAAATTGACTCTAGCTAAGAACATCACGTTTTTCTATTTAGTACCAGTAGTAAATGCACACAAGTCATTATAAGGGAAAATGGAAGAAAGGTTATGTTTGATAACTCGTATTCATCTGTTACCCTGTTTCACTTTTCATAACCTTTCTGATACACACATTCTTTAAATGAAGCCAAGTTGAAAATCTAAATACATTAGCTAGTATGTCAGCTACTATATCATTAGCTAAAATCGGGAACATTCAACCATGAGCTGAATGAGAACAGAAGCTGAGTCCTCATTCTGGTTGAGAAATCTGTGGGAACTATGGGTAGAGAGCAAAGCTAACAAGTGATGAACAGGGCTTTATCCCAGGAGATCAACAGGGATGAGGGTGTTACATTTCATCCCCCTTCAAGAACGCTTCCATGCTTCCTTCCCAAAGTGACCACAGTTCCCACTATTCACAGTCTTCTTGTAGGCAGAGGCCTGCATCCTCCTTGCATGTCTGAGATTGTCTGACTGTCTTTTGCATTACTGTGCTCCATCCTCCCTCATTTGACTGTCCTTGGGGCAGCAGAGCCTGAGATTACAGAATTTTCACCCCCAACCCTTGCCCAAGGGGCTGCTCTGCTTGGGTAAGTACAGTCTTTATTTTACAGACTAATCATCTTTCCCTCAAGGAAATAGCCTAACTCATCCTTCAGTCATAAAATCACATCTGTTCAAGTGAAACTTCATGTTGGGGGGGGGGGTAACCTTATGATATCCAGGGAAATCTCTAAACACATTCTCTTTTCAAGAAATATGTTTTGCATGCTGGGCTTCAGAAAATTGACATTCCTTTTTACATCAAGAGACAAGAAGTGTTGCTAGCAGTTTTAGTGGAAACAAACCTACAGTTCCTTTCCAAACACTTATTTTGTGTATGTGTGAAAACTTCATGAGATTTCCAGGGTCCAAACAAACCTTGACAGTACTGCATTTGTTCATTCACTTTTTAGAATTCTAAAAACACACACACTGTCAGTAGAGGGTCTGAAAGGAGAGATGCCAGCAGATAATGAGCCAATTTCAGGTGTCTTCAAATGCTGTCAAAGTGAATGTTGGAAAATGTTTGTCACTATATAACACTGGGGGTAAAAAAGATTTTGAAATTTGTCATTGGTCTAGAACACTCTGCAAACACTCCACAGATAATAACCAAGAGATAATTGCACAGTAATACTGCAGCATTTCTTTCAATGGGACTTGTTGAGAAAATGGTTTCATGCCCTCCTTTGCCCCCAAACAAACAGTTTACATATAAAAATTAGCTCCAAAATAACCAATTCTGAGGTTTTCATCTCAATTATAGCCCATTGCTGTTTAAACAAGGACAAGTAATTACCATAGCATCTTTACTGTTGCATGCCATAAACATATCCCCAACTCATTCCCAGGAATGATGCTAATATGAAAGCAATTAAAAAAAACAAATTTGTATTCGCTTCAGGAAAAATATAGCAGCATCTTAGTAAAGGAGAGGAAAAAATTAAATAACATTTGTTTTGTTTTGTTTTGTTTTACATCTAGCACAATGGCAATTCAGGACCTGCTAGGGTGCCCTGGTCACACTATTCTGGGGCTCCTTATCTAAGAACATGAGGAAAGCTAGGATTCCAGCATTTCAATTCTACCCCTACCTCAGATTTGTGAAGAACAATACTTTTCGCTTTGGTCTTCCCCATCAATGGGGGAGGAAATAAAAAGGTACCCATAGTTCAAGCATGAATAAAAATTGGAACAGTTTTAATCCAACACAGAAAAAGGAATAGTAAGCAATAAAGCTTTATAGAATGATTACAATCAGTTGAGAGGCTAGTATTAGGTAAGTAAACCTCATATTTAACCTCTACTGAAGAGGACCTAAACAATGTCAAGTGAGCTCTTTCTTTCATGTATTCTCTCTCTATGAATGATTCTCTCCCTCTCAGTCAGTCTACCTCTGCCACTATTTCCACTGCAATGACCATAGTAGCCAATATCCTCCTGTTCAACTACCCAGGAAAGAGAAAACATCAGTTTCATTTTGAGATCATACCAGGCTGTTCACCAAAGGAAGAAAAACTCAACAGGAGGCAGTCTCATCCCAGGCATAGGCTTACCTGGGAGGATGTGAGTTCATGGTTTGCCTAGTAGGAGGAAAGGGCATCTGTCCATTGATCCTTCAATACTCAGAAAGTTATCTGTGCATATAGAACCAACAGGAAGAAGAGATCTGAGGGGTAAAGCTTTCTAGTTAGCATATATGCAATTTTGGGCTCAACAGTCAGCTGAGTCATCATGACCAACAAGAAGCAGAGGTGACTTTTCCACAGAGCTGACTGGAATTACAATTAAACATGCTCCAAAGGGGAGAGGTAATTGCACAAGGGAATGCTACACACACACAACACAAGCACTTTCTCAGGAACTCTATAACAGAGTGAATAGAGCAAAAGAACCCAGCTCTCCTCCACACATGGTCTATCAAAGATAAAAAGAGAGCACTAGAGTAATGATCAAAAAATACAAAGATAAATAACTGAATGCATTTTGCTAGACCAGTTCTACACATAGAGACAAACAAAAGCCTAGGAGCAATAGAGAAGCTACTATATGTAATATACTCTCTATGTAATATAGAGAGTATAATCAGAAAAGCCTGGTTTGGGGGAGGTTATGTAGTGTATAGAATTCTGGCTCTGTAGTGCAGAAAAGCCTTTGACCACACACATCAGGGGTGAAATAGGGAAATCTGGAACCTGAAGTTTTATTCCAAGGGATAGGAAGGCATAAGCAGGACTAGAGGTGAACCAGGGATATCTGGAGTAAAAGCTATGTCACTGACTCAAGACAGAGTAGCATGGGAGCCAGTGATCAGAATATACATTGGATCAAACGAAGACAGCAGCATTGTGCTGGCCTGAACTATCCTAGAAGTGTTTAAGAATATAGAAGAAGGCAGCCAGGTAGTGCAGTGGATAAAGCACTGGCCCTGGATTCAGAAAGACCTGAGTTCAAATCCAACCTTGGGCACTTGACACTTACTAGCTGTGTGACCCTGGGCAAGTCACTTAACCCTCATTGCCCGGCAAAAAGAAAAAAAAAGAATATAGAAGAAGCAGTGGCAGAAGCCCAGACAAAAATAAGGACCAAACAAGGCCTCACTATTCCTTCCAGAAGCGCAAAAAACTTGTCCTCAATACAATGTCCCACTTCAAGAAGTAAGGTTTAAAAATGAGTTGTTGTTTGCCCTTCATTCTTGAAGAAGACCATGACATCAGGGTGATATCATGACTTGCACTGAATTAGACTTAAGTGGAGAGGGCTGTGCAAGGTGACCAACCTCATTCTCTCCTCCAGAGCCATCTGGGTTCAGTAGCAAGATCAGGATGACTGGAGATGGCCCCAGATGTTTTAGGCAATCGGGGTTAATTGGGGTCACACAGCTAGTAAGTGTCTAAGGTAAGATTTGAACCCAGGTCCTCCTAGCTGCCCCAAAATAGAAAATGAGTAAACAAAAGAAAAGAAAAACAATGATGAAGAAATATTATAGAGCCAGGGATGCTCCAGACATAAATTAGGGGGGAAAAACTCTACAATATCTATAAGCAAAGCCTCAAACAAAAACATAAATAACTCTGTTAGAATTCATGTAAGAAATGAAAGAAAACTTTATAAATGACAATATAAAAGAAATGAGAGCTCTAAAACAAAAAGTAGGAAATGAAAACTCTAGAGGAAGGAATTGTAAAGAGAATAAACATCTTAATACATGAGATACAAATCCTTACTGAAGTAAAAGATCCCTGAAGATTAGATTGGAATAAACAGAAATCCACAATATCATGAAATAGTAAGAAATACTAGAACAATATGAAAGACTAAAAGAAATTAGAAAATGTAAGCTATCTCCAATCAAAAGTAAAGCATGCACAAAATGGATCAAGAAGAAATAATTTAAGAATCATCAGACTATCTGAATGATATAACCATAAAAGAAAGCCTATATGTCATATATAAAGAAATATAATCTGATTTGAACTCAGGACATTGAGTCTTCCTGACTTCAGGCCCAGCACTTTATCCACTAAGCCACCTAGCTGCCTCCTGCAAATGCTAGAAAGAGCAATAAGATGAAAGAAAGAAATGACAGGCATAAATATAGACAAAAGGCAAAAGGGAGATAAAACTATCTCCTTTGCTGATGACATGATGGTTTGCTTAGAAAATCCTAGGGAATCAGCAAAGATACTAATTTTGATAATTTGTAGTTTAAGCAATGTTTTAGGCCACAAAATAAACTCACAATAAATTTTCTCTACAATAATAAAATGCAAGTGGCAATAATAGAAAAGAAACTTCCATTTAAAAGAAATACAAATGCAAAAATATTGGGGAGGGGAGGAAATAAAATAAACAAAGCACAC
This sequence comes from Dromiciops gliroides, assembly GCF_019393635.1. NCBI lineage: Eukaryota > Metazoa > Chordata > Mammalia > Microbiotheria > Microbiotheriidae > Dromiciops > Dromiciops gliroides. Next base: position 269,328,253 of record NC_057862.1, on the reverse strand, counting down.
CAAATACTTATGTATATTCAATTAGCAAATGCTTCTAGAAGAATTAAAGAAAAACAAATAGCTTAAGAAATATTTAGCACTCACACCTGGGCTGCGCTAATATGATAACTATGACAACTTAGAATTTTAATGTTATACAAATTATATTATCAAAGCAATATTTTACAGAATTTGATAAAATGATACCAAAATTCATTTGGAGAAACAAATTATCTAGAATGTCAAGGGAAATAATGAAAAAAGATACGGAACACTGGGGAACATCACCTCTATACATCAAACTTTTGTGTAAAATGCAGTCACCAAAACCATTTGCTATTTGTTAAAATATATCAATGGAATACACAAGATTAGAGAGAATCAGGACAATAGAATTCATAGATCTGGTATTTGATAAACCAGAAACCACAAATGAAAGCATTTCCTATTTGATAAAAATAGCTGGGAAAACTAGAAATTAGTCTGACAGAATTTAGGCTTAGATCAACACTTTATTCAATAGTAAATGCAAAATTATTATGTGACCTTAATATTAAAGATCATATCATAAAATAATTAAAGAGCACTACATCATATCTTTCGCATCTAATCATATGAGAAGTATTCTTAACTAAACATGAGATAAAGACCATTAAAGAAGATAAAGTAGATAACTTTGATAATATAAAAATGAAAAGTTTTTATACAAACAAAATTTATACATCTAGGTTTCTTTTTAAAAGGAAGTGATTAAATGGGGGGGGGACTTTGTACAAAATTTATGAGATAAAGCTTTGGTATGTAAGATCTATAGAAAACCAATAACCACTCCCTAAAAGATAATAGGTTGAACAATATAAACAAATAGTCCTTAAATGGAACTGCAAACTTTTAACAATATGAAAGAATATTCCAAATCACTAATAAGAGAAATGCAAATCAAAACAACCCTGAAGTTTCATCTCAAACCCAGCTAAATTGACAAAGATACCTAAAGATGGGAATAGTCAATATTGGAGTGGTTGTGGAAAGAAAGACATACTTTTGTTGATGGAGTTATATGTGAATCATTGTAACCATTCTAGAAAGCACGTTGGAATTATGCAAATAAAGTGACTAAAGTATCCATACACTGGACCAGAGGTTCCACTACTGGATTTACACTTCAAGGAAATCACTGATAGAAGGAAGTTCTCATATACACCAAAAATTTTACTGCAACACTTTTGGTAACAAATAATTGGAAACAAAGTAGATGCTTATATATTGAGAAATGGCAAAACAAATTATGACACATGAATGTAATGGAATTATGCTGTACTGTTAGAAACAACAAATATGATAAATACCAATGAACATGGAAGGATTTAATATAATTTTGTGCAGAATATGTAAGTAGAGCCAAGAAAACAATACAATAACTACAATGCAAATGGAAAGTTTAACAAACACAAAACAATCAAAAGTTAATGTTGCAAAATTACAAAGAACAAGTATGTCTCCAAAGAAGAGAGATGACACGACATCCTCACCCTACTCCTTTACAGAGGTGGAAAGTCCACATATATGATACACTGCATATATTTTCAGGCTTTTTCAATGTATTGATCAATTTTGCTGATGATTTTCTCTTTTTTCCTCTTTTTCTTTTCTCTAAAAATGTTCTTTGTATATCTCACAGAAAGGAGGAAAAGGATGGGTAGGAGGAAGAATCCTGGTTATATAAAAAATAATCTATCAATAACATTTCTTTTAAAAACAAATGTGCCATACCAATCAAACTATCAAAAATATTTTACAGAGCTAGAAAAAATATTAACAAAATTTACAAGGAAAAACAAAAGCTCAAGGATATCAAGGTAATCAATAAAAAAATGTGCAAAAGAAGGTGGTCTAGTAGTACCAGATCTCAAGCTGTATTAAAAAGTGGTAATTATCAAAACAATCTGGTACTGGCTAAGAAATAGAGTAATGGATTAGTGGAATAGAATAGGGATGAATTACACTATAGTAAATGACTACAGTAATCTAGTATATAATAAACACAGAGATCCAAGATTTTGAAACAAAAACTCATTATTTGACAAAAACTGCTGGAAAAACTTGAAAACAGTATGGCAGAAACTAAGTATAGACCAGCATCTCACACCATATATCAAAATAAGGTCAAAATGGGTACATAATTTACACATAAAGGAAGATGCCATAATCAAATTAAGAGAGCATGGAATAGTTTATCTGTCAAATTTATGGAAAGGGGAAGAGCTTAGGACCAAAGAAGATATAAGGAGCATTACAAAATATAAAATAGGTCATTTTGATTCTATGAAATTAGAAAGCTTTTGCACAAACAAAACCAATGTAACCAAAATTATAAGGAAAGCAGAAAACTGGGAAAGATTTTTTTGCAAAAGTATCTCTGATAAAGACGTCATTTCTCAAATTAAATTGAGTCAAATTTGTAAAAATACAAGTCATTCCCCAATTGATAAATGATCAAAGAATCTGAACAGGCAATTTTCAGACAAAGAAATTAAAGCTATCTATAGTCATATGAAAAAATGCTTTAAATCACTATTAATCAGAGAAATGCAAATTAAAACAACTCTGAGGTACCACCTCACACCTATCAGAGTGGCAGATATAACAAAAAAGGAAAATGTTGGGTGTTGGAGAGGATATGAGAAAGTGGAGTTATGAACAGATCCAACCATGCTGGAGAGCAATTGGAACTATGACCAAAGGGCTATAGAACTATGCATACCCTTTGATCCAGCAATACTACTGCTAAGTTTCTATCCCAAAGACATCCCCCAAAAGAGAAAAAGACCTATTTGTCCAAAAATATTTATAGCAGCTCTTTTTGTGCCTAAGAATTGGAAATCAAAGGAATGCCCACCAATTGGGGAATGCCTAAACAAGCTATGGTATATGATGGTGATGGAATATCGTTGTGCTATAAGAAATGACAATCAGGACAATTTAAGAAAGGACTGAAAAAACTTGTACGAACTTATGTATAGGAAAGTGAGCAGAACCAGGAGAACAATGTGCACAGTGACAGCAATATTGTTTGATGAAGAACTGTGAATGACTTAACTATTCTCAGCAATACAATGATCCAAGACAATCCCAAAGGATGTTTAACTTTTCTGGACTTTTAGCCAGTATTAAATTGTATTAAAGATTATGGTTTTCAACAAACTTTGAGGTCTGGTACTTCTAGGATCCCTTCCTTCCCACTTTGTTTTATCATTTTCTTAAGATGCTTGATCTTGTTCTTTCAGATTTAATTTCTCATATTTTTATTATTATGACACTGATTTTGCAAATTAATCTATTTGGAATTGTCATTAACATGGTTCAAAGATGAGCAAAAATGGAGGAGTAGGAAGAAGCAATATAGTCCAATTCTTTCATGTATAACTCCAACAAAGATCTAGTAAGGGAACTAGAGGACTTCTGACCCAAATGGCTTAACTAAATGGGAGGCAGGCTGCCCAGCTCCTACATGCCTACTCCCACAAAACCCTGATGTTCTCACCAGATCAGATAATAAACAAGAGATCCAATAAGAAAATGTAGTAAGTGGCATCTTCCATACTAGAATTGTGCAAAAAGACAGCCTATGGCTTATTGGCAATAGGAACGTCCCTCAATCCTCTCCTTATCTCCACAAGGTAAGCACCACCATAGCCAGAGATGGTATAAATGTAGTCTACAAGGAAGGCCTTGTGCCTGGAGGCAGCCACAATACAGGACTCCCCTGAGAGAGGTCCGGGATGGTCAGAAAGCTCCAGCTGGAGAGAAAATTTAAAAACCAGAATGATCAATCAGTGGAATAGATTAGGCACTTCTTGTTATTGTTTAATTGTTTCAGTCATGTCCAACTCTTTGTGACCCCATTTGGGGTTTTCTTGGCAAAAATACTGGAGTGGTTTGCCATTTTCTTCTCTAGCTCATTTTACAAATGAGAAAATGGAGTCAAATAGGGTTGGGTAACACAGCAAGTGTCCAAGGCTGAATTTAAACTCAGGTCTTCCAGTTTTGGAAATCTACAAACTGTATCATCTAACTATACTAGATTAGCCACACAATATGCAAGTGGAAGTGAATAGAATACTAAAATGTTTCATAAATCCAAAGGCAGTTAATACTGAGGTAAGTATCCATTATTGGCAGGGGGAACTGCTGGGGAAACTGGAAAACAGTTTGATAAAAGCTAGGTACAGACATCATATATCATAGCAAACACCATATATCAAAATAAACTCCAAATAGATACATGACTTGGATATAAAAGGAAATACCCAAAACAAATTAGAAGAACAAGGAAGAAATTACCTTTCAGATCTAAGGATGAGAATGGTTCATGACCTAACAAGAGATAGAGAGGATCACAGAAGATACAATGGTCAATTTTGATTATACAAAATTCAAAAGTTTTAACACAAAATTAAGGCAGTTAAAATTAAAAAGAAAGTCGTTAAGAAGGAAAAAAAATACTTGGAGATAAGTTTCTCTGATTAGGATCTCATTTCCAAACTATTTAAGGAATTAATTCAAATGTATAAAAACAAGAGCCATTCCCAATTGATAAATGCTCAATGTATATGAACAGGCAATTTTCAAAGGAAGAAATCCAACCCAAATGACTACTAATTAGGGACATGCAAATTTTTTTTCCTGGTTCCACCAATCTTATTTTATTTATTTTTTATTATTTTTTTCAGCAACAAACATTTATTTTATTTTCCAGTTACATGTAAGGGTAGTGTTCAACATTCATTTTCATAAGATTTAGAGTTCCAAATTTTTCTCCTTCCCTCCCTCCCTTTCTTCCCCCCTCCACAAGATCACAATCAGGTTATATATGTACAATCCACAAGTGTTCCTCTTATCAGTTCTTTCTATAGGGGTGCATAGTAAGCTTCCTCATTAGTTCCTTGGGATTGTCTTGGATCATTGCACTGCTGAGAGAAAAGTCATTCACTTTGCTCATTGAGCAATACTGCTGTCACTATGCACAATGTCCTCCCAGCTCTGCTCGCTTCACTATACATTGATGTTCATTAGTCTTTCCAGGTTTTTCAGGGATCATCCTGTTTGTCATTTCCTGTAGCACAAGACCATTCCACTACAATCATATAACACAGCTTTTTCCATCATTCCTCAATTGATGGACATTCCCTTGATTCTCAATTCTTAGCCTCCACCAAAAGTTGCTATAAATATTTTTTATACAATTTTCCCCCTTTTCTCTTTTTCATGATTACTATTGTTAACTGTTTCCCTTACATCCTATTCCCTTCCCCATGATATTTATTATATTATCCATCTTCTTTCACCCTATCACTCTTCAAAAGGAATTTGCTTCTGTCTGTCCCCTCCCCCACTCTGCCCTTCCTTCTTTTACCCCTCTCTCTTTATCCCCTTCCCCTCCTATTTTCCTGCAGGGTTAGAGAGATTATTCCACCCAAGTGAGTGTGTACATTATTCCTTCCTTGAGCCAATTCCAATGAGATTGAGGTCTTTGAGCCAATTCTGATGAGTGTTAGGCTCATTTACTGCCCAGATTAAATAGATTACTCCACCCAGTTGGGTGTGTCTGTTAGTCCCTCCTTGAGGTAGCTCTGATGAGTTTAAGGTCTTTGAGCCTTTTCTGATGAGTGTAAAATTCATTTACTGCCCTGCTCCTCTCCCATCTCTTCCCCCACTCCATAAGTCTTTTCCTGTTTCTTTCATGTAGGATTTCACCTCTGCCCTTCCCCCTCCCCAAGTGAATTCCCTTCACCCCTCAATTTAACCCTAAAGATGTTATCACTTAGCTAAGTGACACAGTGGACAAATCATCACCCCTGGACCCAGGGGGATCCCAGCCAAAACCTGGCCTCAGCCCACTGTACGAACCCAGGTATGTCCCTCAGCTCCAATTTTTTATGGTTCTCTAGGGTCTTGTATTTGAAAGTCAAATTTGCCATTCAGTTCAGGTCTTTTCATCACATATATCTGAAAGTCTTCTTTTTCATTAAAGTCCCATTTTTTTCCACTGAAAGATTATGCTGAGTTTTGCTGGGTAGGTGATTCTTGGTTGTAATCCCATTTCCTTTGCCCTCTGGATTATCATATTCCATGCCCTCTGGTCCTTTAATGTAGAAGCTGCTAGATTTTGTGCTATCCTGACTGCAACTCCACAGTACTTGAATTCTTTCTTTTTGGCAGCTTGCAATATTTTCTCCTTAACCTAAGATCTCTGGAATTTGGCTATAACATTCCTAGGAGTTTTCCTTTGGGGATCTCTTTCTGGAGGTGATTGGTAGATTCTTTCAATTTCTATTTTAGCTTCTTCTTCTAGAATTTCAGGGCAATTTTCCCTGAGAATATCTTGGAAGATGGTATCTAATCTCTTTCCTTGATCATGGTTTTCAGGTAGACCAATAATTTTCAAATTATCTCTCCTAGACTTATTTTCCAGGTCATCAGTTTTTCCCAGAAGATATTTCACATTGCCCTCTACTTTTTCACTCATTTGGATTTGCTTTATTGTATCTTGGTTTCTCATAAAGTCACTAGCTTCCATTTGTTCAATCCTAATTCTTAGGCAATTATTTTCATCAGAGAGCTTTTGTACCTCCTTTTCCATTTGGCCAATTTGACTTTTCAAGCTGTTGACTTAGGCACTTCTTGTTATTGTTTAATTGTTTCAGTCATGTCCAACTCTTTGTGACCCCATTTGGAGTTTTCTTGGCAAAGATGCTAGAGTGGTTTACAAATTAATTGCAAATTAAGGCAATTCTGTGATTCCAACTCACACCAACCAAATTGGCAAAGTTGATCAAAAAAAGAGTGACAATTGTTGGAGGGGCTGAGGGGAAATAGGCACAATTAACACACTATTGGTGGAAAAATGAATTGGTCTAATCATTCTAGAAAGCAATTTGGAACTATTCCGGAAAGTTGGTTAGCAGGCATATCCTTTGACCCAGCAATACCAGTACTAGGCCTATTCACAAAAAAGATAGAGAAAAAGGAAGGACATACATGTATAAAAATTTTTATAGTTGTTTCTTTCGTAGGACTTTTTTGCCTTTGGTAGGGGCTGTATCTAGGCTCTAAATGGAATGTGGAATCAATGTCACTTGAATGTTTTACATTTTTATCTAATACTACTTATTAAGATAATGATCATTTGTGCAGACTGATAGAATGTTGAAAAGGGAAGGAAAGGGCAGCAAGTAGAGTAAAGAATAAACAAGAAATTGAATGAATCATGTTACTGAATAGAAAATACTCTGGGAAATGTGAAGAAAAGGGGTGAAGCACTTGAGGGAAAGTGGAATGGTCTTGATAGCTGAAGATGTTAAGCCCTGGGTCACAGAAACCCCTTGCTTGTCTATATCTCCATCTGCAAAACAGGGATAATAATAGCTATACTTGTTCCACAGAGTTCTAGTGTTCCATCTGAAGGTCAAATTAGGTAATGTATATAAAGCAGTTTTCAAACCTTTAAATCCTGCTTGCATATCAGCTTTTCCAGTAATACAGCTTTTCTTTTATCCATATCTCATTTTTTTTGGCAGTAGGAAAGGATAGAGTTGTAATTATGGTTTAATCTTTGTCCTTTCTTCCAATTTGGTGTTAATTATGATCTTTAATCTAACTGCATATGATCCCAAACAAGTCATTTTTTTTTTTGCAGGGCAATGAAGGTTAAATGACTTGCCCAGGGTCACACAACTAGTAAATGTCAAGTGTCTGAGGCTGGAAGTGAACTCAGGTACTCCTGACTCCAGGGCTGGTGCTTTATCCACTGTGCTACCTAGCTGCCCCCAAGTCATATCTTCTTAACAATTATGTAACGGTTACTGAATAGAGCTGGACATATAAAGATGGTGATGCAGTTAGCACTAATTTTTTTTTTCATCCATGGCCTTTTTTTTTTTTTTTTGGTGGGGCAATGAGGGTTAAGTGACCCAGGGTCACACAGCTAGTAAGTGTCAAGTGTCTGAGGTCAAATTTGAACTCTGGTCCTCCTGAAACCAGAGCCTGTGCTTTATCCACTGCGCCACCTAGCTGCCCTAGCCCTAATTATTTTTTAACAAATTAATCTAGTTTGTTACATTTCATGTACTAAAAGTGTTCTCTTGTTTGCAGTACTTACTTCATCATTGCTTTAGAAATGGCATGTTAGTTTTCATTTCATTAATGACAAATGTCTCATTTCATTCATGTAGGCATTCCCTCCATCAATGTGGATCACAATAGCTCCATACCATAGTAGAAAATTTCATGAGCTGCTGATAAGCTGTCCATCTTCTCCCCTCTACCCCCAAAAGTCATCTAATGTCCAGCTTCTGGGAATTTATCTGCATTACTCACTGGACTCCACCTATTTTCACCAATCTTGCACTTTGTCTATAGTTTTAAAGACCCCAGGGTTACCTCAACTTCACATTGCAGCATCAAAAAAGGACATTAGTCAAAGATAGTATTTTGCTCTTCCAAATATAAAATGTCATGCAATCAAATTTTCCAGAATTTTCTGGAGATTTACATATGTGCCTAATGAAATGGTAATTTCATAAGTTCATAAATCCAATTTAGATAATTATGCAAAATATCATTGAAATAATCTGTTATTCAATAAGAATTCCATTTTCATTCATATTATCAATTTCCATGGTATCTAAAGTGAATTCTCCATCAGATATTTCTGATTAAAGTAGCTTTATAATTATTTTTTATTAATAAACCTATTTTAGCATCCCAAAGTTCATAGGATAAAATCAGAGGGAAAAGTAGAAGCCATTAATATGGTTGTGAGGAAAATACTTTGTAAACCTTAGAGCACTATGGAAATGTGAGCTATTATTATTGGTTTAATATCCAAATATAAACTACTCATTCATTATCAGATTTCTTCAGAGTATTTTCAGATGTGAAAGAGTTGTAATGTTTCCTTTTGTTTAATTACAGTCTTTGTTTCTATAGTAACTCTAAAGCATATAATCAGTTTCAGTGTTCCTAAGTCCTTACACAGTGATTTCTTTTCAGTTAGTACACAGTAGCAAAAATGTATTACTTCTTTAGAATTCTCTCTTCTTCCTGAATATCCTATAATTAGTATGCAATGGGATTAAATCCAATTGTAGTTCAACTCAACTATAAGAGTCTAAATAATAGGGAAGAAAAGCACAACTACTATACACCAAGCATTGAATTTTAAAATTATGACCTAAATCCTGCAGGAGTTTACTGCCACCTTCAGGCTGTAATCAAAATATCTTCTTACTATAGCTTTCATACTTTGGGGGAAATTTTAAATAGCTTCCCAATTCGGATTCTCTGTCAAATAGAAAGAAGTATTCTCTGTTTTACAAAATACTTACATGAGTTGTGGTATATGAATTTAATGGAATATAAGAAATGATAAGCAGGCTGATTTCAGAACAACCTGGAAAGAGTTAGATGATCTCATGCTGAGTGAAGTGAGCAGAACCAAGAAAACATTATACACAGTAATAGCAACATTGTATAATGATCAACTATGATAGATAGACTTAGGTATTCTCAGCAATACAATGATCCAGAACAATTCCAAAAGATTCATGATGGAAAATGATATCCATATCCAGAGAAAAAACTATGGAGTCTGAATGCAGAACAAGGCATACACTTTTCTTTTTGTTTTCTGGGGGTTTTTTCTCATAGTTTTTGCCTTTTGTTCTGATTCTTCTTTCACAACATGACTAATGTGGAAATATGTTTAACATGATTGTATATGTATATCAGATTGCTTGCTGTCTTGGGGAAGAGGGGAAGGGAAATAAGGGAGAGAGGAAAATTTGGAACTCAAACCTTACAAAAATGAATGTTGAAAACTATCTTTACATTTAATTGGGAAAAACTAAAATACTACCAAGTAAAAAAAGAAATACTTGTATGTCCTATGTTAAAACTGCAACAAATTGAAAAATTCATGCCTTTCATAAAGCTCTTATAATCTTCTTGCCCTTCATGATTACAGCATACTAGGTAGTGAATGGCAAATTTAAAAGAAGCTATTCTTTTTTGCTGAGTTATAAAGCAAAATAGAGTTCAATGTGTCTCACCAGATATTAATAACCCTATACTGGGAACTTTACACTTTTCTCTTAGTTCCTGAAAAAATGTTAATAGAATATTCCAGGGTTTTTTTTTTTAATTTCTGCTTTACTCTTTGCTTTATGTAGGTAGAAAAGATTTTTTTTGTTTGTTTTTTTGTTTTGTTTTGCGGGGCAATGGGGGTTAAGTGACTTGCCCAGGGTCACACAGCTAGTAAGTATCAAGTGTCTGAGGCCAGATTTGAACTCAGGTACTCCTGAATCCATGGCCAGTGCTTTATCCACTGCTCCACCTCACTGCCCCAGAAAAGATTTTTAAAATACGATCCATGTATAGTTCAAATCTATTTTCTTCCTTAGCCTGACTCATCTTGGCATTTTGGGATTAGGATTTGGGCCCCCAACCTGGGAGTCATCCTCAATTCCTCACTATCTCTCTTGACTAATTATGGGATATACACCATATTCATTCTATTGCCAAGGACTGTCAATTTCACCTTTGCAACATCTCACCACTGCTCTTCTTTCCCTCTTTTCCTCTCCTCTTTCTCACCTCTGATATTGCCACCAGTCTAGTACAGGCCCTTATCACCTCACCCTTGGTGGGTCTGCCTGCCTCAAGTCCCTCCCCACTCTAATCCAATCCTCTGTTCAGCTACCAAACTGATTTTCATAAAATACAGATTCAAATATATCACCCTGTACTCAATAAATTCCATTGCCTCTCTATTGTCTCTAGAATCAAATACAAAATGACCTGTTGGAGTTTGAGGCCCTTCATAACCTTGTGTGCTACTACCTTTCCAGTCTTATTACCCCTTCACCTCAATTCAGTGACACTGGCCCCCAGGCTGTTCCTCAAACAGGACACTCTATTTCTTGGCTCTGGTCATTTTCTCTGGCTTGTAATTTCCCCTAAGCTTGTTATGCTTTCCCTCATTTTCTCTGCCTACTGGCTTCCCTGGCTTCTTTCAAGTTCCAACTAAAATCCCATATTCTATAGAAAGCCTTTCCTAATTTCTCTTAATAATTTTTCATTTATCCTGCACATCATTTGTACATATTTCTTTGCTTGTTTTCTCCACCATTAAACTGTGAGTTCCTTGAGAGTAGGGACTGTATTTTACCTTTTTTTCTTTCCCCAGTGCTTAGCACAGTGCCTAGCACATACACACACAACTTACTAAACAATTATTGGATGACTGGCATGTCACTCTCCCTCTCAAAAGCTCCAGTAGTTCCCTATTGCCTCTAGAATAAAATGAGTCAAACAATTTGTTAATAAAGTATTTATTAATCACTCACTATGAGCCAGACATAGCACTCAAGCAATGGAGATACCAAGAAAAAATTTAAATAGCCCCTGTCCTCAAGGTGCTGATATTCTAATGAAGAGACAACATACATATATATTAGTGCATACAAGTTAATACAAAGTAGGTGGGAAACAACATTAGAGGAAAAGGTACTAGCAGATATGGGGGACCAGGAAAGGCCTAACAGAGGTGACACTTGAACTGAATCTTAAGGAAACAAGGAATTAGAAGTGTCAAAGGTGAGGAAAGTACTCCAAGCATGAGGGACAGCCAGTGCAAAAGCATAGACACAGGAAATGGAATTGAGTGTTCAAGGTACCAGGAGGTTAGTGTAATTGGATTGTAAAGTTTGTTGGAATAAAGTGCAAGATGCCTGAAAAGGTGGGAAAGGGGTGGATTTTCAAATGTCTGGAAGAGGAGTTTATATTTGATCCACCCTTTCCAGTACTGGCAGCACTTTCACTCAGTCCCTTCCACTCAATGATTGAGTTATGGAAGTTGGAACCCTCTTTGGTCCTCATTGTCACTTCTAGGTTCTACCCTTATCACTATTATTCAGTAACTTCTCCTTTGAGGTTCAAGAAATACTTATCTACCACTCAATCAAAATCCTAATAGCTAATGTCTATAAATCTCCAGAATGTGATAAGTTCAGTACTGGCTCATGATCTTTTTCTTTTCCAACTCCTGTACTCATACTAGGAACTTCAACACACAAATTTATATTCCTTCAAACACCCTAACATTCTAGTTCATCAACCTACTCATTTATTCCTCTATCCCACCTCAGCCATACACAAAGATCAATCAATCAATAAACAACTATTAAGTACCTATTATGTGCCAGATGCTATGCTAATTACTAAGGATATAAAAAGAGGCAAAAGACAGTCCCTGCCCTCAGGGAGTTTACAGTCTGATGGGGGAGACAACATGCAAACAAATATATACAGAGCAAGCTATATACACAATAAATAGGAAATAAGAGGGAAGGAACTAAAATTAAGAGGAGTTAGGGAAGCCTTCTGGTAAAGGAAGAGATTTTAGTTGGGACTTAAAGGAAATAAGGGAAGTTAGTAGGCAGAGATGAGGAGGAAGAATCTTCCAGGAACAAGGAAGCACCAGAGGAAAGAGATAGAGTGCCATCTTCATAGAACAACCAGCAGACCAATGTCTTTGAATCAAAGAGTAGGTGTTGGGAAGTAAGGTAAAAAAGACTAGAAAGGTAGGAGGGAGTTAGGTTATGAACAGCTTTGAATGCCAAACAAAGCTTTCTTTTATTTGCTGCTAGAGGCAATAAGGAGCCACTGGAGTGTATTGAGTGGGGGATAGGGGACATGGGTGAACTTCTGTTTTAGGAAAAACACTTCGATGACTAAATGAAGGGTGGGTTGGAGTAGGAAGAGACTTGAGGCAAACAGACCAACCAGCACACTATTACAATAATCCAGGCATGAGGTAATTAGAGCCTGAACTAGAGTAATGGTGATGTCAGAGGAGAGAAAGGGGCATATTCAAGAGATGTTGTAAAGATGAAATTGACAGGCCTTGGCAACAGATTGAATATGAGGGGTAAGAGATAGTGAAGAGTACAGGATAACTCCTAGGTTGCAAGGCTGAAGAACCGGGAGGATGATGTTCCTCTCTAATATGGAAGGTGGGAGGAAAGGGGAGAAGGGTTTAGGGGAGGGAAATAGAGCACTAGGCTTGGAATCAGGAAGACTCAGCTTCATGAGTTCAAATCTGGCCTCAGACTGTGACCTTAGGCAAGTCACTTAACCCTGTTTGACTCAATTCCTAATCTATAAAATGAGCAGGAAAAAGAAATGGCAAGCCACTTTAGAATATTTACCAAGAAAATACCCAGTGAGGTCACAAAGAGTCAGATACAACTGAACAACACAAATAACAACTGAAATCAAGTTCAATGTGTCTAAAAGGCAGTTGGAGATGTAAGATTGGAGGCCAGCAAAGAGTATGAGGCAAGATAGATAAATTTGAGAGTCATCAGCCTAAAGATGGTAGTTAAATCCATGGGAGCTGATGAGATCACAAAGTGAAATAGCATAGAGGGAGAAGAGAATAAGGCCCGGGACAGAACCCTGTGGGATACATACGATTAGAAGGTATGGTCTGAAAGAGGATCCAGAAAAGAAAACAGAGGAAGAGTGGTCAGATAGGTAGAAGGAAAACCAGGAAAACAGTAGTGTTCAAAACCTGGAGAGGAGATTATTAAGGAGGAGAGTGATCAATTTTGAAAAAGGCTATGGAGAGGGGCAGCTAGGTGGCACAGTGGATAAAGCACCGGCCCTGGATTCAGTAGTACCTGAGTTCAAATCCGGCCTCAGACACTTGACACTTACTAGCCATGTGACCCTGGGCAAGTCACTTAACCCCCATTGCCCTGCCAAAAAAACAAAAAAAAAAAGGCTATGGAGAGATTAAGGAGAATGAGTGCTAAATTGGCAACTAAGAGATCATTAATAATTTTGTAGAAGTGGAATGAAAGGTCAGGACCCAGATTGTAGTAGTAGTAGGCTTCCACCAGTCACGGATGACCATGGATCAGTGCCTTGAAGAGCCACAGGCCAAAGTGTGGCTGTGCAATCCAATATGGGAGCCACAGCTCCTACCACAACGAGGACATCGGAAAACTGCACTCTCTGTTGCCCATCGGTTCCTGAGTCTCATTCGTTTTTCTTTCTCCAGAGCTTGAAGGCCCATCTCAGCTGTGCCCAAGCTTCTCCTGAGTACTGAAGTCCACTGGGTGCGGTCCTTGGTCATCTCCTCCCAGCGGCCGATGTCTATTCCCAGAGCCCTCAAGTCTCACTTGCATACATCTCTGTAGTGAAGCTGGGGGTGTCCAGCAGGTCTTTGGCCTGAGGCTAACTTGACATAGAGTAGGTCTTTAGGAATGCACCTGTCTTGCATGCGGTGCACATGACTGAGCCAGTGCAGCCTTCTTTGTTTCAGTAGCGTGTAGATGCTCAGAAGTTGTGCGCGTTGGAGCACTTCTGTGTTGGCGATCCTATCTGACCAAGATATGCCAAGGATGCACTGAAGGCAGCACATGTGGAAGCTGTTAAGCTTCTTCTCTTGTCTAGTATACATAGTCCATGTTTCACTGCCATACAGTAAGGTACTCAGGACACATGCTCTATAGACAGCAAATTTGGTTCATCTTGTCAGTTTACTATTTGCCCAGACACGCTTGGCAAGCTTAGCCATGGTTGAAGTAGCTTTCCCGATCCTCTGATTGATCTCAGAATCAAGTGACAAATTGTCACTGACAACAGAGCCAAGATACGAGATACGAGATTTGGCTTACGACATCCAACTGGTAGCTCCCTGCATGAATTGTTGTGCTTATGTTGGAAAGAAGGTGAAGTGCCACTGGATATGCGTGATGCCCATATAGTTACTCTTTATAAGAACAGTAGAAACAGGAATGACTGTAACAACTACAGAGGAATTTCACTTCTCAGTGTTGTTGGGAAAATGTTTGCCAAGGTCATCTTGCTTAGACTGCATAAACTTGCCAACCGTGTTTACCCGAATCGCAATGTGGCTTTCGAGCAGGGAGGTCAACTATCGATATGATTTTCTCGGTTCGCCAACTGCAAGAAAAGTGCAGAGAACAAAGAAAACCCCTCTTCATTGCCTTCATAGACCTGACCAAAGTGTTTGATATCGTTAACAGAGAAGGTCTTTTTGAAATTCTCTCAAGAATTGGTTGCCCTCCTAAACCCCATAACTTCATTCGCTCCTTTCATTGCAACATGCAGGGTGTCTTACAGTTCGAAGGCAACACCCCTGAAGCATTCAGCACAAACAGAGGGGTCAAGCAAAGATGCATGCTTACTTCCACGCTATTTGGAATTTTCTTCTCCATGCTGTTACGTCATGCTTTTGGTTCATCAACTGATGGCATCTATCTGCATTCCTGGTTGGATGGAGGCCTGTTCAACGTTTCACATCTGAGATCCAAAACCAGAGTGAGAGGTAGCACCCTTAGAGACCTGCTTTTGCCGATGATGCTGCACTTGCCTGTCACTCAGAGCATGAATTGCAGACCTTGATGGATTGCTTCTCCCAAGCTTGCACAGACTTTGGCCTAACCATTAATCTTAAAAAGACAAAAGTCATGTGTCAGAGTGCTATGTCGCCTCCATTGATACACATCAGTAGACCCAGATTGTAATGGGTTGGTTAAGAAGAGAGTGGGAGAAGATAAAGTAGGGGTACCTATTGTAGATAGCCTTTTCAAGGAGTTTAGCAACAAAGGGCAGAAGAAACATGGAATGATACTTAGCAGATGATGGAAAGATTATGTGAGGGTTTTTTTTTTTTCTAGGATGGGGAGACATCGGTATGCTTGTAGTCAGTAGGAAATCAGCCAATAGATAGGGAGAGATTAAAAAAGTGAAAGAGGGGCAGCTAGGTGGTGCAGTGGATAGAGCACTGGCCCTGGAGTCAGGAGGACCTGGGTTCAAATCCAGCCTCAGACACTTAACACATGCTGGCTGTGTGACCCTAGGCAAGTCACTTGGCCCCAATTGCCTCACCAAAAAAAAAAAAAGTGAAAGAGTGGGGCAGTCAGTGGGAGGAAATCTTTTGGAGGATGTGGGATGGAATGGGATCACTGGAACAAGTAGAGGGGCTAGCCTTGGTAAGGAGTAAGGCTACTTAATTTTAAATAGGAGTGAAAGATGAGATAGTCATCTGAATGAAAAGGAATGATTGTTGTTTGTTCATCCTTCATTTTTGAAGACCAGTGACATAATGGGTGAATTGTATTTAAGTAAGGCCGTTATACAAAATCATCAGCCTTACTTTCTCTTCCAGAGTCATTGAAATCCATGACTAGCAATGGTTCAGGATCCAGTGGATGACTTTGATGTCTTTGATGTCTGACCAAGCTCTAAGTGCTCCATGGCATTTGCTTCAGCCACCTTCATGGCCATTGGAAGAAACTGTTCTCACCCATCCATTTCACTAGGGTCTTCATATGCTTGGAATAGACATCCCTCTAACTTACTGAGGAAGAGAGGAGAAAAGGAAGTTCATAGTGAATGGCCTCAGTTTTTTTCCGTAAAATACGAGGCAAGTTTTGGGGTGGGAGGTAGGGGAGCTATATGGGGATAGATGAAAGGGTTTAGAAGAGCTGCTGTGGAGAGTGTGATAGTGAGTTGATAAAGGAGATATAGAAGGATTGACTAGCAGCAATGAGGGCCCAATCAAGCTTGTGAACCCAGTCAGAATAGCTGCAAGATTTTCTTCATTTTTGTTCAGCAGTATATGTATAGAAGCAAAGTGGGTATATGGTGACAGTGAAGCAAGGCTGAGTTTTACCTGGGTATAATTGACAATATATGACGGAGCTAGGGAATAAAAAAAAAAAATGAGCAATGTATAGTTGAATTGGTTCACCAAATGATCAAGTTAAGGAAGAGAAGAGAGTGGTTAGTGCAGGAGAGATGGCCTAGCAGAAAATTAAGGAGTCAAGAGATTGGAGGTCACAGTGTGGACAAAGAGTAGGTTAGGTGAAAAATCAGTAGATAAGGGAACTTCAGAATTCTTGAACAAAAAGATGGTACATTTGTGGGTGATGGCAAGATCAAGGGTATGACCATCTTGACTAAGATAGGGTGGAGGAGTGACTCAGGAAGAGTGAGTTAGTCTGAAGAACTGAGTGGTTAGGGTGTTTGAGGGAGAGTCAATATGTATGTCAAAGATTCCTAATATGAGAGCAAGAGTTAAGGAGGAGAGAAAAACTATGAGCCACATACTGAACTTGGTGAAGAAGGAAGGGGAGTGACCTGGGGGGGTCGGTAGACAATAACTATCAGAATTTTGATTGGGTGGTAGACATGACCACCATGAACCTCAAGGAAAGAGAAGTTACTGAGTGAGTGGAAATGGCAATGAGTAGGAGAAGAAGTAAAGGTACAGTCATTGGTCTGGGTGGTCTGGGAGGCTATGTCATTAGGGAGGAAACAGGTTTCAGTAATAGCTAATGGATGGAAGGAGTGGGAAAGGAAAAAAGTTAAGATGAAAGGAAGTTTGTTGCCATGGAAAAAACATTCCAGAGGGCACAGTGGAAGGACTGGGTGGTGTTTTGTTGAAACTTTGAGGTGGAAGGTTGAGGAAGATGTAATTGAGAGATCAGATGGGGAGGGGGGGTTCACGAATCAGGTTTGGTTGATGATCTATAGGAATCCAGTCACTGGGATATGAAGGATATGACCAGGTATGAGAATGTTCATCATTAAATGGAGGGCACCACTCCCAACAGAGGTTGGAGATAGGGCTTCCATATGAGATGGGAAGCACATGATCAGATGGTCAGATGGGAGGCCCTGCTTACTCCTCCAAAGGGTGGAAATTAGGCAGGAAAAAGGCACAACTGAAGATGGAAGTGGTGCCTTCATAGCAGGAGAAAGAAGTCCCATTCCCTGCAAGCTTTCCTCTTCCATTTCCCTCAAAGAACAAGTGTAGTAGCAGATAGAAGGCCTGAAGTCAAAGGGGAAGTAGCTTTTTTTTTTCTCCAGAGGTTTTCCACTTCCCAGTTGGGAGATTAGGATGGCAGTAGGAGGGGGAGGTTGCTTTGTACTGGCCCAGATGGAAGTCATTGCTTCTGTGTATCCCCTCGCAGCCTTCCTTCAGGAGACATGCTGCACTCAGCAGGAGATGTAAGACACAAGGTGTTTGCATAATCTGACCATCAGGTCATACCCTTGATTTTTCCATTACCCACAAATGTCCCACCTTCATAGTCATGAACTGTGAAATTCCTTCATTTTATCACAATCTATTGACTTTCCATATGGGCCAGGTTCTAGCTGAGAATCATGCCACCGTTTGTTTGTTTTTTTTAAATGAGACCATTCATTGAGAGTTCTTGTAGTTTTGCTTATTAGTTCATTTTCCCCTTGATTTCATCTGGTTATTTAATTCTTCACCTTTTTTTTGTTCAATTAGTCAAATAGATTCCCCTTTCCTATCTTCCCCTTCAACTATTTCTATTCATTTGTTTTTAAATTTTCATTTTTTGATTCCTCTTTCTAGAGAGGATTTCTCTCCCTCATTCAATTCACTATTCATCTTTTATGTCTACTCTTTACCCTCATTGTCTGGTTCATAGCTTCAAAACTTATATAGTTCCTCTCTATTCTCTATATTCCTTATGGAATCAAAACTTCTAGGATATCCATTCTGGGCTCTCTCCTCTAAGCAGTTTCTGTCACCTCCTTCTAGAGCTTGCACTCCTCCCTTTTCCATTGTGCTTCATTTCCCTTTGTGCTGATTCTCATTGTCCCACTGCAAAAACCTGTAAATGACAGAGAAGATGCTACCCCATGTCAGGTTATACACACACACACACACACACACACACACACACACACACACACACACGACAACACTGATTATGTAGCCCACCACTAATTTATAAATTCTACCTTATGATCTTCCTTCTACATTTGCCTAAAAATCTCCTTCCTGGGTCCCTGTCCTTTCATTTCTCCAGGTACTCTGAGGAGCTCCAACTCCACCTTTCCCACCCCCCCACCCCCCCAGGGAGGAGGAGTGGTCTCTTCAAGCGCCAAATCCCTGCAGATAACACATAGCACAAAACATCTCTCAACACATCAGAGCATTCTTTGGTGACATCCCTTCATTGTTCAGTCACGTCCAACTCTTCATGATCTCATTTAGGGTCCTGACAAAGATACTTCTCTAGCTCATTTTACAGATGAGGAAACGGAGGCAAACAGGGTTAAATGATTTGCCCAAGGTCATGTAGCTAATGTCTGAGGCCAAATTTGAATTTAGGAAGCTGAGTCTTCTTGACTCCAGGCCGGTCATTTTATCCACTACACCACCAGACCACCCCCCACCAAAGCTTCTCTCTCCTTCCCCCTTTTCAGTCTCTCCCCTACTTTCTCACTCATTCCTCTAAAGACTTTTCTCTTCACGAGAGACCACACGAGTTACTTTCCTTTCATTGCTAGCCCTTAACTTGCACAGGGTACATCATACATTCACCTCTTTCCCCTGCTTCCCCTTCCTTCTTCCATGCACCATCTCATTGTGTAATGTATTGTAGTGTGTAATGTATAGCCAACAACACTGATTTATCTGTAGATAGGGTATCATAAGATTTTGTCCATAATGCCTCAGACTCACCTCTCCACCATCACCTCTACCTGACTTTTGCCTTCACCTCTGTCTTTAGAAAGAATTCCATTACTCATCTCTCTGCTGTTGCTGTTGCTATCCTTGCCTAATGTTTTTGTTCACCCCTCCTATATTTCTGGGGTATTTGAGAAGAAAATAATCTCTTTATCCCTGGTTTTCTTTTTAAGAATGTTTCAATGCCACTTTATTATTAAACATTCATCTTTTTTCATTTATGGTTAAGCTCAGACTTGTAGGGCAGGTTACTCTGGGTTGCATCCTGAGATTTATTGCTCTTTGGAACACATTTCATTTTCCCTTGTGTTTTTGGTATGTATGGGATAGTTTTGTATTGTTCAAATTTATCTTCCTTTGTATTTTAAGATTTTTCTCCTAGTCACTTTGCAGAATTTGTTGTTTCTGCATTGAACTGTTAAATTTTATCACTGTATTTTGAAGTTTTTAGCTTTTCTTTTTTTTCTGGTGGTGATCTATGAATTCTCTCAACTTGCACTTTGTTTTTCTGTATTCAAAAATTCTGGGCAGTTATTTCTTGCATTGTGATATTCAGATTTTTTTACTTTCCATGTGTCTCTTGGTAGACATATAATCCTTACATTTTCTGTCTCTACTATGTCATTTGAAATTATATGGGGGTGCAAGCAAAGAAAGTTGAGAACTATAGAAAGTTTCTTTAATGACAAGGAAGATCGAGGTGCACTTTCAGAAAGGAATAACAACCTCAGGGCCCCTATATCCAAAGCTTCCAAGTAAAATATGAATTTGTCTCAGTCCATGGAAGTGCTCAAAAGGGACTTTGAAGAGGAATTAGGAGGATAGAAGGAAGATTTAGAGAGGTGGAGGAATGAAAAGAGAAATGAGACCGATGAAGGGAATAGGATGGAGGGAAATAGTTATGATGATTGACTATAATGGCAAAATGTATGGTACCTACTTTGCTGGGCTATTGTGAAGAAAATTCTTTGTCAAGTTTAAGGTACTATATAAAAGTTATGATGAACAGGATACTATCAGAAAAACCTGGAAAGACCTACATGAACTGAAGCAGAGTGAAATATACTATATACAAAATAATAGCAATAGTGTAAAATGATCTGCTGGGAAGCACGTGGTTATTTTCAGCAATGCAATGATCCAATATAACTCTGAAGGACTTATGAAAATTGCAATCCATCTACAGAGAAAGAACTGATGGTATCTGAAAACAGATTGAAGCATAATTTTTTTGATAGTTCTTTAATCTGAATTTTTATTTTTATCTGTTTTCTCTCACAACCTAGCTAATATGGAGATGTTTTCCCTGACTATTCATGTATAACTTATATTGAATTGCTTGAGTTCTTGGGGATGGGGGATGGGAAGGTAGGGAGGAAGAGAAGTTGGAACACAAAGTTTTTTTTAAAAATTGATGGCAAAATTTGTTTTTACATGTAATTTGGAAAATAAAATTCTAAACAGAAAAAAAGAAATACTGTGATAAATAAAACTGACCACCAAGTTTAAAAAAAAAAAAGAAATTATATGGGGGTGCCTATCTATGCTCTAGGTTCCTTGGAACTTAGCTGGGGTTTCTAATATAGAACTACTTTTTTTTTTTATTTTAAGTGAGGCAATTGGGGTTAAGTGACTTGCCCAGAGTCACACAGCTAGTAAGTGTTAAGTGTCTGAGGCCGGATTTGAACTCAGGTACTCCTGACTCCAGGGCCAGTGCTCTATCCGCTTAGCCACCTAGCTGCCCCTAGAACTACTTATAAAATAGAGTCTACTGTACCAGTTTTGGGCAATAAGCATTTATTAAAGCATATTAAATGTTAGTAAAGAGAGAACACATTCCATAGAGTTCAGAAACCTTACATACCTATATAGATAAAGAAGAGAGAGCCATGTGGCTGCCTCCTCCAATGTCCCAGGCCAAGAGAGTGGGTGAAAGAGCATAAGCCCGCTGTGGTCAGAAGGAGAAGCAGCCTTTACAGGCTGTTCAAAGCTAATTGGCTAGCATCATTCAAATCTATTGGTTTACTGGACTTAAGGGTGGTCCGTATTAAAATGAGCAGTATGTGCTGAGGCCACAGTCCAGAGGACAAACCCTCAGAGGGGAAAGGCTTTCAGGTAGGTATGATTTTTTGTTTTGTTTTGGTTTTGGTTTTGTTTTTTTGCAGGGCAATGGGGCTTAAGTGACTTGCCCAGGGTCACACAGCTAGTAAGTGTCAAGTGTCTGAGGCCAGATTTGAACTCAGGTCTTCCTGAATCCAGGGCCAGTGCTTTATCCACTGTGCCACCTAGCTGCCCTAGGTAGGTATGGTTTGAATCTCTATTGTCTCTATTCAGAGTCCAAGGTCCAACTTTACTGACTCTGGGCTGGCCTTAAAAGAGGTCAGGCAAGGCTCCAGGGTTGGTCCCTGGAGTGGGGGGCCTCTAGGACCCCCAAAACCCATTATTTTATCACACTACTTTATCTTCTAACAATATATTTTGCTTGAATAGAGAGCATGTTTTCTTTTTAATGTTTTTGCTTTTTGCTTCTCTTCTTCCAGATTGTCCTTTACTTCAGTATTTTTGCATTCCCAATCAATTGTCCTCTTTTATTTCTTTGGTGAGACTTGTCATTGCAGGTTTCAGTTTTTCTATTCTGACAATTATTTCTGCTATGCATTCCACAAATCCCACTCTCACAGTTCTTAGTTCTCTATTAAACAACTCAGCAATATTGTGTTGTGCTTCTATGTTCAACTCAATCACCATGGTCCTCTGCCTAATTATGTATTGAACAATTTTCCTTTGTTTTATAGTATTTATTCGTAGGTGTTCAGGAACTATATATAGTTGATCTAGAGGGCATATTTCCTTCTACTGTTAGTTTTCCCCAGCTGGTTTATATGTTTATTCTCAAGGCTTTTGTTTTCTTCCTCCTGAAATATTTGGTGATTTCAGTATTTTTTCACCTATTTTCCCCTAGCTCATTTTGACTCCCTCTCCTTTGATGGTAGTTTCCCTGAGGCCCAGATCCCAAAACATATCAACCTTCTCCCAAGCTGGGCAATTCATGGTTCAGTAGCCTAGGTCTCTGCCCCAAATGACTTTTGGGAAGAAAGAATTGACCCCAGATGGATGCTAAGCTCTTTCCCTAAGACTTAGTGGAGTACCACACAGATACATGGTGTCCTGACCATTTCCTCTATTCCTCAGTTCTCTAGCCCAGTGTGGGATATAGCACTGCTATACTGGTGCTACTACAGACTAGGCAGATTCCTGTCATTGGAATTTGGATCTCTGAGGCTCTGGCAGAAAATGGGGAGGGGAGAAGGATTAGGGTATGAGGTTGATCCTTATTTCTTTTTTTTTTTTTTTTTTGCAGGGCAATGGGGTTTTAAGTGACTTGCCCAGGGTCATGCAGCTAGTAAGTGTCTGAGGCTGGGTTTGAACTCAGGTCCTCCTGAATCCAAGGCTAGTGCCTTATCCATTGCGCCACCTAGCTGCCCCCGATCCTTATTTCAAGCCCAGACAGGTGTTCTGCCCCATTCCTTCTGTTCCTCCACTCCCCTACAGAGATCTTTCAGTACAGAACACTGCCTTGCCACGGGCTGTGTAGCCTCAGCAAATTTCTAGAGTTTGGAGTTTGGATCTCTAGTCACTGGAAAAAGGGAGGTGGGGATCAGGGTTTAGGGTTGCACTTTGTTGCAAGCCTATGGGTCAAGGTGGTTCACTAACTCTTGCTGCTTGGAGTGAAACGGGTGCTGAGTGAGCTTAACTTAGGTGTTAGTACATGGGAGTTTTACTTTCTTTTAAGTTTCTGGTGTCCTAGACCATGAAGATAGCTGAAATTGCTTTATTTTTGGCATAGAATTTCTGGTTTGGAGTTTAACAGCTAGTGAAAAGCAGAGAAAATGTCTAGTCTTCCATCTTTGTTGCTTATGTAACCCTGAAGTCCAAGCTCATCAATGAATCAAAATTGTTTACTCTAAAGTTACCAATGATCTCTAAATTGCCCAACCCAATGGTCTCCTTGTCCTTGTCCTTCTTGACCTCTCTGCAGACTTTGGCACTGTCAATCACCCTATTCTTGATACTCTCTTCTATCTAGGTCTTTGGGACACTACTATCTCCTGTTCCTTTTACCTATCTGACCATTCCTTCTCAGTCTACTTTTCTGGATCTTCATTTAGGTCATGCTCACCAACCCTGGGTATCCCACAGGATTCTCTGTCCTTGGCCCTCTTCTGCTTCTATATTCTCTTGGTGATCTCATCAGTTCCCATGCATTCAATGATCATTCCTATGATGATTCCCAAATCTACTTATTATTCTCTAACCTTTCCATTGACCTCCAGTGTTACATTTCCAGAACTTTCAATCCATCCCAAAATAGATGTCCCACAGGTATTTTGTATTCAACATGCTCAAAACATTATTTTTCCCAAAAAACTCTCTCCCTTCCAAACTTTCCTATTACTGTCAAGAGCATCATCATCCTCCCAGTCCCCAGGTTTGCAACCAAGGTATTATCCTAAAGTGCTCATTGTATAACCCCCTATATCCAATCTGTTGCCAAGGCCTGTCAATTTTACCTTTGCAGTATCTCTCAAATTCACCCCCTTTTCTCCTTATACTTGGATTATTACAGTAGCCTGCTGGTTTGTCAGCTTGCCTCACATCTTTTGCCATTCCAATCCATTCTCCATTGAACAACTAAAGTGATTTTCCTAAAGTGCAGATCTGACCCTGTTACCCCCTTATTCAATAAATGCCAGTGGCTCCCTATCTCCTCTAGAATCAAATATAAAATCCTCTGGTGTGGGGCAGCTAGGTGGTACAGTGGATAGAGCACCGGCCCTAGAGTCAGGAGTACCTGGGTTCGAATCCGGCCTCAGACACTTAACACTTACTAGCTGTGTGACCCTGGGCAAGTCACTTAACCCCCATTGCCTCACTAAAAAAAAACAAAAACAAAAAAAAATCCTCTGGTGTTCAAATCCCTTCATAACCTAGCCTCTCCTTACCACAATTCAAGCCTTCTTATTACCTAACATCTCCCCCCAACACCTACATACTCTTCAATCCATTGGCATTGGCCTCCTAGCTGATCCTTGAACAAGACAGTCCTTGAGGCTGAGCATTTTCTCTGACTGAAATGCTCTCCCTCTTCATCTCTGCCTCCTGGCTTCTTTCCAATCCCAGCTAAAATCCCACCTTCTACAGGAAGGCTTTCCCAATTTCTCTTGATTCTAATGCCCTCTTCTTTTGCTGTATATAGATTGTTTATACATAGTTATTTGCATTTTATCCCTCTCCTTCCTCATTTGCTGGAAGTAGGCTGCTTATGGTTCATTAGATATAGCATTCAGCCTGGAGCCAGGAAGACCTGGGTTGAATCTGGCTTTGGGCATTTAATACTTCTGTGACCTTGGGCAAGTCACTAAACCTTTGTTTGCATCAGTTTCTTTAATTGCAAAATGAAGATAATAGTAGCTTCTTCCCAGGGGTGTTGTGATGATAAAATGAAATATTAGTAAAAGTGCTTAGCACTTAAGAGGCACTATATAAATTTTTATTCCCTTCCCTTATGCAGGAACTCTTTTGTCTTTCTTTGCATCCCCAAAGCTTAACTCAGTGCCTGGTATAAGGTATGTGCTTAATAAATGTTTATTTACTGGCTGACTGATCCTAGTAATATGGAGCTATTGGAGTTTATTGAGTTGGGGTAGGGTGACACAGTGAGACTTGTGCTTTAGGAAAACCACTTTGGCATTTCAAGTTCTACTCAATCTAGTGCCAGCCTAGCTTTCTTGACTTATACATTACTTTCCTCCACATAATATATTCTAGGCAAACTAATCCACTTGCTTTTCCCTACAGAAGACATAATTATTTTTCAACATTCCTGTTCAGTTTCTTTTTATTTTAGGTTAATTTTTCTTCTAAGAGCAACTAATAGTTAAATTCAGCTAACAAGTAAAATTTTTACTTAGCATCATCAAGAACTGAAAAAAATCAAATTTATAAGAATGCGGGTCATTTCCCAACTGAGAAATAGTAAAAGGATATGAACAGGCAGTTCTCAGATGAAGAAATCAAAGCTATCTATTGCCATATGAAAAAATGCTCTAAATCACTACTGATTAGAAAAATGCAAATTAAAACAACTCTGAGGTAGCACCTCACACCTATCAGATTGGCTAATATGACAAAAAAAGGAAAATAACAAATGTTGGAGAAGCTGTGGAGAAATTGGAACACTAATGCACTGTTGGTGGAGTTGTGAACTGATCCAACCATTCTGGAGAGCAATTTGGAACTGTGCCCAAAGGGCTATGGGACTGTGCATACCCTTTGATCCAGCAATACCACTGCTAGGTCTGTATCCCAAAGAAATCATAGAAAAGGTAAAAGGACCCACATGTACAAAAATATTTATAGCAGCTTTCTTTGTGGTAGCAAAGATTTGGAAATCAAGGGGATGCCCATCAATTGGGGAATGGCTGAACAAGTTGTACTATGTGAATGTAATGGAATACTATTATGCTGTAAGAAATGATGAGCAGGCAGATTTCAGAAAAACCTGGAAAGAGTGATGCTGAGTGAAATGAGCAGAACCAGGAGAACATTGTACACAGTAAACAGCAACATTGTGTAATGATAAACTGTGATAGACATGATTCTTCTCAGCAAGACAATTCCAAAGGTCTCATGATGGAAAATGTTCTACACAACCAGAAAAAAAGAACTGTGGAATCTGAATGCAGATTGAACCATACTGTTTCTACTTTTTTTTTTGTTTTTTTTTTCCTTTTTGAGGTTTTCCCCTTTTATTCTGATTCTTCTTTCACAACATGACTAATGCAGAAATGTGTTTAATGTGATTGTACATATATAACCTATATCAGATTGCTTTCTTTCTTGGGGGCAGGGGAAGGAAAGGGGAGAGGAAGAAAAATTTGCAACTCAAAATCTTATAAAAACAAATATTGAAAATTATCTTTACATGTAACTGGAAAAATAAAATACTTTTAAGATTCAAACAAACAAGAACTGAAAAAATATTTAGTTCCCATGAAAACATTTTTCATTTATACTTCTCTTAGCACCCTCTCTTCTGTGTTTCCATTTTTTTTCTTCTAAAAATCTATTAAAAAAAAAAAAAAAGAAAAAATCTATTGGGGGCAACTAGGTGGTGCAGTGGATAAAGCACCAGCCCTGGATTCAGGAGGACCTGAATTCAAATCTGGCCTCAGATACTTGACACATACTAGCTGTGTGACCCTGAGCAAGTCACTTAACCCTCATTTCCCCACCCAAAGAAAAAATCTATTCATTCTAATATGGACAGAACATGTTTCACAGGTGTGTTACAAAACTAATCAAAAGAGCTGTAAACTAAGAAGAAAGGGAGGGGATTGAGAAGACTGTCTTTGTATAAATTCCAAATAAGATACTATAGAAAGTTACCAGAAAGAACTTAACCCAAGACACTTGGAAATTCACAAAACACAAAATCCAAGAAAGTAAAATCTATGGCCTGAAATATCTATATACAAATGCACAAAGTTCAGGCAACAAAAAAAGAGGTAACCTTTGATAACCTTTCTTAAATAAGAAAGTAAATCTGGGGGCAGCTAGGTGGTGCAGTGGATAGAGCACCAGCCCTGGAGTCAGGAGTACCTGAGTTCAAATCCAGCCTCAGACACTTAACACTTACTAGCTGTGTGACCCTGGGCAAGTCACTTAACCCCAATTGCCTCACTAAAAAAAAAAAAGGTAAATCTGGCTTCATAGGTGTCACTGAAACTTGGTAAGATGAAACATGACCGGACGATGGTTCTGGATGAATGTACCTTATTCAAAAGAGGTAAAATGGGCTAGCACTGTATATTAAGAATGTATACTCATGTGTTGAAATTCAGGGACCCTAGGAGATAAAAATGGCAAGGGTATTTGGGGGAAGGTGGAAGGAGAAACAAAAATGATTTGCCTGATTTGTTCTGAGCTTCACAGCATCTCTGCTTTACATCCTTTTCTCTCTATTCATTCATCCACCAATATAGATTAGACCCTCATCACCTTTCATTTAGACTATTGCAAGTCTCCTCATCAATCTTCTTGTCTCATCTCTCCAAATACAAAGTCACCCTCCAATCCTATGCCAAAGTGATTTTCCTAAAATGTGTCTGTCCATGTCCCCCTTTTACTCAGTAAAATCCAGTGGCTCCCTAATACCTCTTGGATAAAATACAAAGTCTTCTATTTGGCATTTAAAACATATAATTTGGCCGCTTCCCATCTTTCTAGGTGTCTTACACTATTTCTGTTGTTCCTCATATTCCTTCTCGTTTCCATGCCTTTTCACCAGCTGTTTCTCATGCCTGGAATGCTCTCCCTCTTCACATCAATGTTTCCCTGGCTTCCTTCAAATCTCACCTTCTATAGGAAGCCCCTCCTGGTCTCTCCAGTAGTTAGTGACTTCCCCTTTGAGATGACATTTCATCTATGCTATATATATATATCTTGCATTTACCTAGTTATTTGGATGTTTTCACCCTTCTAAATGTGAGCTTCTTGAGATTAGAGACTAATGTTATTTTTCCTTGTAATACTCAAGTGTTTGGCATAGTGTAAGTACTTAAAATTCTTTATTCTTTACTTGCTGATTAATTGAAAAACACTGAAATACAGAAAGACGTAACAGATAAGGAGTCTGGGAAACATCACAACCCAAGGATAGCAACAGGATATAGTAGTGCTTTGGGACTTGAATTGTCCATATATCTGTTGGAGCTCTCTTTCTGTCAAAAGCAGAACAGCCTTGGTTTGCCTTAGTGATAATTTTGTCCTACCAGGGAAATGATGGAACCCTGGGGTAAGTGGATTTCCAAGAATGGAGTAGAAAGATAGGTAGTGATCCAATGTGGCCAAGTGTGTCAGGGAAGTCGGCCTAAGAGGGTAAAAGATACTTAAGAATGATACTTAAAAATAAATAAAAGATACTTAAAAATACTTCTGAAGGCAAACAGAAAACAAATGCAATGAGGAAAAATGGAATTTATCTAGAGATCAATGTAGATGCACAAGGAATTCACCAACCAATTTAAATTTGTTTTTTAAATGAATAGGAGAACAAGGTAACAAGATGAAAAGGTACTAAAAAAAAAAGTGTCAGGAATGCTAAAATACAATATGAGCTAGGGTTGGGGAGAAAAGGTAAGTTGACAACAAAAAGGACTCCTACTTACAGTAAGATAAAAAGAATCAAAGAAAAGATAGGGAAAAGAAAAGTCCTAACCTTTGCCTGAGGTGGATGAGACAATGAAAACTGACATCTGTTTCATTCTTACTTTCTTCAACTGCAAAGAAAGATGAGTTTTACTCAGGAACAGAAGATAATAACAGAAAAGGGAAATGAAACCCAAGACAAAAAAAGACATAGTGCTTTTGATTAATTTAAGTTGCCTGACCTAAATGAATGACATGCACTAAATGACATATCCCTCTCCTCCCCCGCCCCAAAACTGTCAGATGTGATTCCTGGGCCAAGGTCTGTGATACTTGCAGAGTCACTGAAAACAAGATTGGGAGAAAAATTTTGTCCCAATTTTCAAAAAAGTCCTGTGAGCTTCACTTCAATTCATAAGAAAACGTTAGAATGGATCATTCAATGGATCATTGGCTGACAAACATCTAGAATGGGAAGCAAAGAGTCACACACCTTGGCCCAGGTGTTCTTAATGGTTCAAAGAAGCGGGTCTTCAGCAGAATAACCTAAGCATCTGTGATCAGTCCTCTGTTGTATAACTTTTTAGTGATTTGGACAAAGGAATAGATGGTATACTCATCAACATATAGACGACATAAAGCTGGGATAGGATAGCTAACCCATGATCCAAAAGGATATTGACAGGGATATTGACAAGGGCTGAACCTAATGAGATTAAATTCCATGGGGGTAAATGTAAAATACTTCCTGAATATAAACAATGCTGGGATGGATAGCAATTGTTATGATAAAGGTCTGGGATCTAGTAGAATACAAGCTCCAAATCAATCAGCAGAGTGAAGGGACAGCTAAAATGGTTCAAGTGATTTTAGGCTGCAGTAATGAGGGGCCTAACTTCCAGGAATAGGGAATGATAGTCTCACCATACTCTGCTTTTCTTGGGCCTCATCTAGAGCATCATGTTTAGTTTGGAAGAAAAATGATAAACTGATGAGGGCAAACAGGATCATGAAGGGCCTTGAGTCTATTCCATATAAGGATTAGTTGAAGAAACTGAGAAGATTTGGATGTCTGCAAGTATGTGAAAGGTTATGATGTCAAAGGAGAAGTAGACTGCTTCTGTTTGGCCCCTGAGAGCAGAATCAGAAACAGTGAGTGGAAGTTGTAAGGAGGCAAATTTAAGCTAGGCGCCAGGAAAAAATTTCCTAACGATTAGAACTTTAAAAAGTGGTTTTGGGGGGCGGCTAGGTGGCCCAGTGGATAAAGCACTGGCCCTGGATTCAGGAGTACCTGAGTTCAAATCCAGCCTCAGACACTTAACACTTACTAGCTGTGTGACCCTGGGCAAGTCACTTAACCCCAATTGCCTCACTTTAAAAAATAAAAAAATTTTAAAAAGTGGTTTTGGTTGCCTTGAGAGAAAGTGAAGTCTCCCCCTCCTTAGAGGTCTTCAGGCAGAGACTGAATGATTGCTTGTGTCAGGTGTGTTCCACTGGAGATTCCTTTTAAAGATGGATTGGACTAGATGATCTCTAAAGTTCCTTCCAATTCACAAATTCTGTGATCAAAGGAAAAAGCATTAAACAGAAAAGTCAAGAGACTTAAGTTCTGGTCTTGGCTCATCTATCAGTTGTGTTTCTCTGGACATGCCCTCTTTGGGCCTCATCTGTGAAACAAAGAATAGGATTAAAGAATTCGGTGCTGAAGGGTTAGAAACAGGGAGTTGAAACCTAAGACAAATAGAGGGATACTAAGAACCCCAAGCTGTTTTTGATGATTTCAATTGTAAGGGGCTAAAATTCTAGCTAGTCTGTCTAAAATATCTAATGAGTGGTCGCCAATAAATTATAAGTTTTAGTAAGAGTTAGACTTTTAAGCATTTATTAAGGAGAATAAGAATTTGGTGAAGAGAGAAAGACCTAGATTCATCTATCTATTAAAGGGAGAGCGCTTCTTTAGCTCCACTCTCCACAGAGTCCTGACGAAAAAGACTGAGAGCACCAGCCTTGCCCCCTCTTCCTCCCACAAAAAAACGTCATTTCCTGATGCCAAAGAGCCAGATATCTTGCCCTCAGACGCCTTCTCCTCATGGCGGAGCTTTGCTACAGTAAGTCTCCAGCAAGTGGCGTCATTCTAATCGTTACACAATTTATCTGACCTAGATAAATGACATTCTCAGGTTCCCCACCCCCAAAATAACAAAATAACTATTACCTAACCTAAAACTTTTGCTTTATAGACAAAGAAACCAAGGTCCAGAATGATGAAGACATTTGTCCTAAGGACCTCAGGGGCCATCTCATACCTGTCATTTTACGAACATGGAAACTGAGACAAAGGGAGGTTAAATAACTTGCCCAAAGTGATATGGGTAGTAAGCATCTTTACTAGGATTTGATTCTAGATCCTCTCACTCGAGAGTCAGTGCTCTTTCTATTGAGCCAAAGGTTGAATTAGCTCTCCAAGTATCCTTCTAGCCCTAGTTTTTTTGTATAACATTTTAGTAACTTTTGTACTGGGTCGGAGTTAATCTATAACTGAATTTTAAGTGTGAATATCCATGGTGACCTTTTTGGTTGCTATTTTGTCCCTCTGCAGAGGGAGATTAGACTGACACTAAAATGTCAGAACTGTTTTCAGCAAGGTGAATTGTATCATTCCATATTCATTGCTTTCTAAAAGAACACAGGAGAAAGGAGATGCAATGTTTTTTTCAAATTTCATGCATGCAATAGGTCCTTTCTAAGTATTTCCTACTGATAAGCACCTTATCAACCAGATGAGGAAGGAGGAACCTAAGATAGGACCATCATGAAACTTATTAGCAACAGCTTTTTAGTTATATCATGTGACCTTCAGGCAAACAGAAAGCTGCCAATAGCAAAATATATCTAAACGTTTTTTCAAGCCCAGAAGAATGCTTTGTTTTTCTGAACCTAATTCTCACACCAGGGCAGCACAGCTCTAGGAAGCATGGTAGAATGACTTGGGCTTGAGTTATGGCTCTGGCACTTAAATAGCTACGAAAACTTGGGCAAATGATTGTGTAAAGAATTAATTGTTATTTGAGGTTTTTATGACCCCATCTTTTGGCTACAAACATGGAAAGAAAAACCTCAGCATGCACTGGCCTGGGGCTCTGCAAACCACACAGTGCTCCACCCACTGGTTGTAGCCGTTGCCATGGCACTGACACCTCACGTCATCACCACTCACAGATGCCTACATGGGCCTGGCAAAATTATGATTGAAAGCCTAGTGGGGACAGTCATGTGACTGTTGGAGCAGCCAGCCAATTGGCTGGGGGCTGTGTGGGGTGTGCGGGGAGGAAGGGAGGTGTGTCATGTCCCGTTCCCCCCCCCCAATTCTGGCTGGAAGCTGGAAGGTGACAGGAGTGCTGCTGTGTATTCTTAGGTGATTCCTGGGCGGTGATGTTTTTTCAGGTTGTATAATTTCCCTTTCCCCATTTTATTTCCTTTCCCTTGATCCTACTGATCCTGTTTGTGTTTGTGGGTTTTTTTTAAGTTCCTTCTTGTTGAAACAAATCCTGCTCTATTTTGAGGGAGGCTGCCGGTCTCCTTCCTTGCCCCAATATTGCGGTGAGCCGCTTAGCTAACACTCCCCAATTAAAAATTGGTCCCCACAATTGCAAATCTCAGAGCCCCATTTGTTAACAAGAATGACAGTTCTAATTTATTTTAAGAGGTCATTGTGAGGGATAAATGAATGATATGATGTATTTAAGTACTTGATAAACTGTTAAGAACTATACAAATGTAAGCTATTATTATTATCATGCCCATCAACTGGGGAATGGCTAAACAAGTTGTGGTATATGAATGTAATGGAATACTATTGTGCTATAAGAAATGATGAGCAAGCAGATTTCAGAAAAACTTGGAAAGACTTAAGTGGAGTGATACTGAGTGAAGTGAGCAGAACCAGGAGAACATTGTACACGGTAACAGCAACATTGTGTGATGATCAACTATGATAGACTTGGCTCTTCTCAGCAGTGCAGTGATCCAAGACAATTCCAAAGAACTCATAATGGAAAATGTTCTCCACATCCGGAAAAAAGAACTGTGGATTCTGAATGCAGATTGAACCATACTGTTTCTACTTTTGCTTTTTTTCTTTTTTGACGTTTTTCCCTTGTATTCTGATTCTTCTTTCACAACATGACTAACACAGAAATATGTTTAATGTGATTGTACACATATAATTCATAGCAGATTGCTTTCTGTCATGGGGAGAGGAGAGGGAAGGGAGGAAGAGAGAAAAATTTGGAACTGAAAATCTTATGAAAACAAATGTTGAAAACTATCTTTACATGTAACTGGAAAATAATACTTTTATGATTACAAAAAAGAAAAAAAAGAAAAATTGTACTCTAGCACAGATCATTTTTATTATATACTAAATTAAAAAATACAAATATCTTATTACAAAAATGTTTATCAAACAACAGTGTACTTAAGTACTGTCAAAGACTGACCATTGGTTTATAACATTATATACATTTGGCTAACATTTATGAGACACAATACAGAGTGATAATTTTGTTAATAATGAACTTCAAAGGTCAAATATTTTAAAATTTGGCAACTGTCAAGTAGTAATCTGCACAAAAAACATTCTGAGAGGTAAAGAATATGATAAATTGAATATGCAGATTCTATTTTTGCCATAAGTTTCAATAACTATGTTTTTCCCCATACCCTCAAGTCTCATTATAATAAAAAGTAAAGTGCACAGAAACAAGAATACTAATTTTGGTCACATCATCTATACTACAGCCACAGAAATTGTGCTGTCTTATTTAGGGTTCTGACTCTGTTCATTGTTCCTGGGGCTTTGAAAGTTAAATTCTGCAAATGACTGAAGGGAAGGAAACCAACACTTTCTAAATCACATAAAATGGACTTAAAGCATATAAATTCTAAAGGAAAAACTATTCTTTTGAGAAAATGGACTTGAACAAATTTCACTGTCTTTGTTTTGTACTAAGCACAGAATTAGCATAAAGGCATATTTTTACCTCTGAAAAAGTTTACTGAGAATCTCTTTCAAAAAAGGCAATAGAACAGACAAGTACAGCATATGCCACAATACTGTCAGTTATTGATTATCACTTATATACTGCAGCATAAATACCAGGAATTCAGGACCTCCACAGGCCATAAATAGTACAGGTAGAAGCAATGTTTTTATTCCTTGACACTAATTTTTTCTAATTAACATCAAGTATAATCTGGGGAAAAATTTCTCTGCTACACTACTAAGGGGGAGGAGTGCTGGTAGTTTAGGCAAGTGTTCCTTTTAGGAATTTTAACCCAATAGCTTAATTTAAGGAAAATAAATACTAAAGTAAGGCCATTGATGCAAAATTAGCTATTTGGGCTCCCCTCTCCCCCAAAAAGTGTGTGTACACACTTATGTGTTTATAGTTTCAATTCTGATTTAACAATATACAATCCTATTACAAACCATCTACATGTTTTATCAGGCTTATTTACAAATACTCAATGAGTTACATGGACATGAAAAACTAAATAAATTGCAAGAAAAAACTGTAGCAGTTTTACAACCCCACACAGTACACTGAAGAAAAGTCAAATTTGCATAATTTTTAACCAAACAAAAAGGTTTAGTCATAAAACATCTGCCATATTTTGGAAGGCCATTTTTCATATACTAGGTGTTGGACCCAACTGAAAGGTAAAATATCTTGGTCATCATGATTTATGTTTTTCTCATCATTAAAAAAGAAAAAAATATATATGAATATGAAGTGTACATATAATACTACCTAAAAATATGAATACTCTCATAATGTTACGAGAATGTAAAAATTATTAAATACATTTTACTCCCATGGCACACCACACTTGATAACACTAATACGGGTAGGTTTAGTTAACAACTGATAGTGATTATGAATGTTTTATTGAATATTTTCCTTTCTGTAGCTGGGAAATATAAAGCTTAGATTTGCTTCCATCAGACCTCTTAAACCAAACTTCATCATGGTTAATTGTTGTAATTATGGCACTAAAAGAAAAAGAAAAGGAAAGAGTTAACCTTGGAACTGACCGCACTATTAGAGTATTTGCAAAAGAAATTACTTTACTAAGGTTTTCACTCTCCTCAAAAATGAAATTAACAGAAATAGAACAGAGTTAACTGACCAACTTAACTACCAAATCAGATTGATTCATATTCAAATACAAGGACTGTCCAAAATACCAGATAGATCAACAGATGCAGAGATAGAGTATGGCCTTCTTTTAATTATTAAATTTACTTTACATAAGGTATAAATGGGTTGCAATAAAAGATAGAAAGAAATTGGGTGTTACCAAAAAGGTATTATCCATTCTGCTTATAAGGTCACTGTATATGGATGATGTTCCTCACATTAGCCTAAATTTCCCATGTCAATTCAGACCTAGATCACATTTTATAGGCAGAAAAGTCAAAGTTAACTTTACTATGGTATTCATATGATGTGATATGTCTTATCATAGACTTCCTCAAGTATTCTGATAGTAACTACTGACATTTTTATGTGTCAACGATCTATGATTTCTCCTACCAACAAGTATATCATAATTCATCTAGAACTTTAGGCCTTAAGAAAGTTAATGGAGCTCACAGATGTAAAGAGATCTGCCCATTTCTACATAATTAGAAGGTATCGAATAGGAATTTGAACTCAGGTTTCCTGACTCCATGTCCAAAACTCTATATACTACATGTTGCTGACTTTATTACTCCTTGCTGACTTTGCAGCATCTTCAAAGGAATAGAAAAAGAAACTGATTGTGCCTCTTTTTTTAAATGTATGTTCTTTTCATGGTGATGCTATGAAGCACACAGAACTAAGAAACAAGATTTTATTACTTTATTAGTTATTGACTATAAATGTCCCAAAATTTCCTAAAACAGAAGTCCAGAATTGCCGATAGGGTAATGGTGGCAAGTCAGCAGAAATCTTTGATGGGTCAAGTTTAGCTAATATTATACTAAAGCAGAAAAACAAAATTTTCCAAAAATTAGTCAACAGGATCACTTACCAGTCCATGCAATGACAGCACTTACTCATGTACATTGATATTTAATTAGTGTCTACAGAATATTTAATATAGGTATTAATGTTAACTTATTTTGGGGGGGCGGAGGCAGGGCAGTGAGAGTTAAGTGACTTGCCCAGGGTCACACAGCTAGTTAAGTGTCAAGTGTCTGAGGCTGGATTTGAACTCAGGTCCTCCTGAATCCAAGGCCAGTGCTTTTATCCACTGCACCACCTAGCTGCCTGCAATGTTAACTTATTTTTAACTGCTGATCAATTTTTTTTTTACAGTAGGACAGAGAAGGAGCTAAATTTAAGCTTTATGAAAAAACTGATAATTCAGTAATATACATACATTTGCGGGTATTCAAATATGTTATGAGAAATGACATAAATTATAATATTTTAATGTCTACAGGATTACTGATTGAATTTAAGGTGAAATGAAAAATAAGAAAAAACGTTTTTTACCTTGTAGGGCATTCATCTTTCTTATCAATACATATTGTCTGTCCACGTATATACCATTCACCATCATAATACAATCTTCCCTCTTCAGACTTAGCACTGTGCAGGTGTTTTTCCAATTTCACAGGTGCTAAAGGGATCAGTTGAAAAACTGTTATATTAATAAAATATTGTCAGAATAATAAAAGTGTCAGAACATTAAGTTTTCATTTTCAAACACTATGTGCATTAATTTGTTTATCCCTGTATAAACACATGTTAGAATATTCATTTATATTTTCTATAGCTATTTCTACAATTCTTTACTGCATGGATACCTAGGAAATTTTTTTTAATATTGTATAGAACCAATTAATTTAGTTTTAACAATTAACAATTCTTTTTAGGGGGGGGGGAGGTGAGGCAATTGGGGTTAAGTGACTTTGCCTAGGGTCACACAGCTAGTTAAGTGTTAAGTGTCTGAGGCCGGATTTGAACTCAGGTCCTCCTGACTCCAGGGCCGGTGCTCTATCCACTGTGCCACCTAGCTACCCTGAACGATTTTTTAAAAAGATAAAACCAAGCATGTGCCAAAAATAAAAGAAAGAAAACAAAAGAGATTTTCCCTAATTATAAATGCAAATTAAAAAGCAAGATTCAAAAACTGTGGTTGTCATCACTGGAAATCACATTCCTTTTTCCTCAAACTGTAAAAACAGACATGTTATATAATTCCTACTATGCTACCATTTTACCATATATAATGAATGCCTCTGGAACTTCAAGGAGTGGTATTTAGAACAAAAGGCTCTGGTTCAGAAAAACAGGATGTTATTATGGGGGTTTCCATTTCCAAAATCCAGAACATGGTCTGGCAATAAACCTTAAAGAGACTCTTTGATAATCCTGTTGAATTATTATGGACATGCTGTGGCACAGACAATCACAAAAAACTCAACACTGAGGCATAATTACACATTCTGGGTATATGAACAAATAAATATTTGTCAGGTTGACCTAATTCTAATATCATATCAAACTGTAGCTATTGGGTAAACTGTTCTAAAAAAAGTCTAAACGAAGTAATGGTATATATACAGCACTACTTTTATTACAAACACCAATGGCCTTATTAGTATGGATGATAAGTCCATGGATATAGATTAAAACCTCTTTTTCACTTTGATATTGACAGTCTTCATGAGTGGTGGTGAAAAAATTCCCAACCTCAGGGTTAACTTTCTGATGTTAAGCATCTCTAAACTTAATTAAGCTGGTTCTTGGATATCAGACCTAAGTCTGTTGTTGGTCCTTTCTAGCTCTAAAGAATCTACCAGAGGGCAGCTTGGTGGCACAGTGAATAGAGCACTGGCCTTGGATTCAGGAGGACCTGACTTCAAATCTGACCTCAAACAGTTGACACTTACTAGCTGTGTGACCCTGGGCAAGTCACTTAACCCTCATTGCCATGCCAAAAAAAAAAAAAAAAAGAATACCAGAGTTTATGCTGTGCTGGCACAGCAATGGAGAATACAGAGTCACCTCTAAACCACAGCAAGGCATTATAATAAGATTTTGGTGGAGGGGAGACTGTATTATTTAAGATAATTATCCTTTCCTTTTCCATTAGGCCTTCTTTAAATTTTATTTTTATTATTTTCTCAGAGGAGACTGAACAGGAAATTGAAGATGAAGAAGACAAAAAAATCATATTGCATATGGGGAACTGTAGTTTCAATGATCCCATGCTGTTCTTTAGCCCAAACTCATCTTTTTAACATAAACATATCTCCCTGTGATGTTATCTGGGTTCAAATTGGGAACAATATAATCTCCAAAGAATCAACATTACAATAATGTAACAAGCAATGGAAAAATGTATGATGGATGTGAGTAGGCTGAAACATATTTCCAGGGATGACCTATACTCCAGTAGTATGGTACAGCTGAAATAACACTAAACTTTGAGTCGACAGACCAAAGTTCAAATCCTGGCAATGACTACTTCTGCACTTCTGAGAAAGTCACTTAAATTATCTAAGCCTCAGTTTCCTTAACTGTAAAATGAGAAGGGTAGATATGATTTCTAACATCCCTGTAAGCTCTAAATCTATCAATTTATGATCATAATAAAAGGCAAAAGGAGTATCTCTTCATAAATGTATGGTTGAAAAAGTAGAAGAACCAACTTTATAGCAAGAAAGATAATGGATGGACAGCCCCTATGTACACTGGTACACAAAATGTAAAAGGATGGAGATGAAATCCTCTGTGGATAATCCAAGAGAGAACATAGATAAGTATTACATCTGGCAAGAGGGAGTGGGTGAATAAAAACCTATGTCAATAGAAGAAATACTCACATGGATGAGCTCACAGATCCATCCATTCAATTATTGAAAAAGTTTATTTTAAGATGAATTTCTGGCCATATATGCAAAAATACTCCTAAGTCATTCAATTCTACGTGTTACCTATCTGTAACACAATTTCTATTCCCCTCAAATTTGTATATCATATGAAGAATTTGTAGAGTTCTGTGCTTACAATATCTTAGAGTTCATGAAGCTGCTTAATTCTCTTAGAGGTTTTTTTTTGAATGACTGCTACAATGGATAATGATGAAGATATAAAGAAGTAAAACCAAGACTGTTTCTCCTTTACATTATATCTAGAATCTTGACATTTTACATGCATACAGAACATACTGGGGAAAGAAATATATCTCACTGGTATTGTTCTACCGAATGAACAAGGCCCAGTTGTAGAGAAATTCTTAGTGTACTAATGATTCTATCAATTCTGATGGAGGAGATCTTTGTAGTAACAGAAGAGAAATGGAGTGACTTACGTTCTGGTTTTACTCTATGTGGACCAAGTGTAGCCATTGCCTTAAAGAGAGGAAAGAGAAATTTAGTTATCTGAAAACAATTTTAAAGTCATTTCTAAAAAACTGAATGTAAGCTTGCTTCAGAGTTTTACTGATGTGGGATGTTTTTCCTTTCACCTATTAAATGCATTTATTTATGATACTAAATACTCAGCAACAATTAAAAGTTAAATAACAAAACAGAATGAAAGATTCCATCAAGCTGCTCAAATGGTTGTTCAGTTTCTAATAAGATATTCTTTTATAAAAAGATATATGATTTGGCATTACATACTTCTCTTTGCGAGGAAAAAGAAAACCCAAAATTAATGAGTAATTTCTGTTTTGTTTTGTTTGTTTTTGTGGGACTATGGGGGTTAAGTGACTTGCCCAGGGTCACACAGCTATTAAGTGTCAAGTGTCTGAGGCAGGATTTGAATTCAGGTACTCCTGAATCCAGGGCCGGTGCTTTACCCACTGCGCCACCTAGCTGCCCAATGAGTAATCTGTAACACTCACAATGTTTAATGAGTAATATCTCATTCTCAGAATGTTCTAAGTATAATAGACATGTTTTGCTTTAAAAGCAAAAGTGGAAGGGGCGGCTAGGTGGCACAGTGGATAAAGCACCGGCCCTGGATTCAGGAGTACCTGAGTTCAAATCCGGCCTCAGACACTTGACACTTACTAGCTGTGTGACCCTGGGCAAGTCACTTAACCCCCATTGCCCCACAAAAACAAAACATAAAAGTAAAAGTGGAAGGAGCCCATCATTTTAAATATAAAAACGCCTACAATTTCAGATTGTGTATTTAGCTTTATTTATTTTAGGCTTGAACACTCTGCCATGCTTCTATCCCTATTAGTATGAAAAATTCATTTAAAAGCTGTGCAAGTAAATGATTTAGTAGCCTCCTATGGTATGATAAGAACCATAATGGGATTAATGATATGTTCATGTCCTACAATGTCCTTCTAGTTCACAATTTTTAGTTACTCTTATATGACTGAAAGTAATATTACAAAAGCAAAGAAATATTATAATATTCATAATAGGTTATATTAATGAAAATCTTACCTTTCTAATTGTTGTCCAATCTTCAAGAATATCTAGGTCTTGTAACATATAAACTATATAGGGGCGTTGAAAAGTTAAGGATAATTTTGCTATTAAGTGAGAATAAAAACATATTAATCATATTCACTTTTTTCCCCAGAAATTTAAATTGTGATTTATGGGTATGATGTTTCAGCATATAGATTTCTAACTTTTAAATATTCTTCAAAAATGGTACTGTGGGACTTCCAGGTAAGGTAGCTGCTTTAATAAAGGCAGGCAGATAGCTTCCTCATACTTACTCCAGTGAAAATTTAAACAATCAATTGAGACCCAAAAAAGGATCAAGAAATCCAATGAACTACAGTTACTGATTTTATGCCCCTTCTAGATCTGAACCAAAAAATCAGACAGAAATTTAAGAGTAATAGGAAAGGGGCCTGCCTAACCCAGTGCATAGGGTCAAGTAAACTAGATAGCAAATTAGAGCATTCCCATGGCTGCAAAGACTCTGACCAGAATACCCTTCCTACTCCAAACCCCGGAAAATGGCAGATGTTGATTAAGCCTATCAAGGGAACTTAAAAAGTAGAAGAAACTAGGATAGGGGACAGCATGTTTTGCTGCACTGAACCTAAAGCAAAGGGTACTATAAATCCAGTTGAGGCCAGTCTTACCCCCCAGAAACTACTTGGGACAGAGACTGAGGTTAAATAAAAAACAAGTTTGCTAATGAGCTTTAAAGAGTGTTAGGGTCCAACACAAGGGGTAAGTGCACCATCAAACAGAGAGAAGTCAGAACATAAGCAACAAGAAAATATAAAGGGAAAAGGCTAAATCCACCAGATTACAAGAGGGGAAAAAAATCAATTAAAAACCTAGAACACAGATAAATAAACCAACTATATATTCTAAAATTAGAAGAGAAGTACTAAAACATGCAAAAAAAAAAAACTGCAAACCTCAGTACATCGATATAAGACAAAGGAAACTGAACCAACATCAGATGAAACAAAAAACTCTTTGAATTCCCAAAAGAGCATGGAATAGTAGCAGGATATTCTATAAAAGTTCAAAAGAGAACTAATAATCTTAAGAGAAGAAATTATAATGGTACAAATCTCAGAATTTATGGCTCTTACAGCAGAAAAAATTATCAGACCAGAAAGTTGAATCCACAATGGCAAGTATCTCCAAAATAGCCAAAGACAGAATGGCGAATTTTTAATAAAAACATATAGGTATGACAGATACTCTGAAAGAAACTAATAAAGTTAAAAGAACACATAATATCTATGAAAGCAAAAGCTGTTGATCTTGAAGAGAAAAGGAGGCATAGAGGCAACCTGAGGACCCAGGAAGAATATGAAAAATTCAAAAACATGAACTCCATATACATGGTGAGAGAAAGAGAGAGAGAGAGAGATAATGAGTAGGTCAAAGAACAAATCATAGAAACAATAATTAAGTAAAAAGAAATAATGATATGAAAATGTACCAAAATTTCTGGAATGCAACTAAAGCAAGCCTCAAAGAAAAAAATGTATTTCTATAAACATACATTTAAAAATAGAAAAAGGGAGAATTAACTAAACTGACTATACATTTTTTAAAAATAGAAAGTCAACAAAAAAACAAACCCAAAATAAGCACAAAGGAGAAAATTTTGAAAGTTAGAGGAGAAATAGCTGAAATTAATAAAACTGATAAAATTAAAAACTAGTTCTCTGAAAAGACAAAATTTATAAGCCTTTAGTCAACCTGACTGAAAAGAGAACAGAAAAAATTAACAAAATAAAAAGTGAATGACAATAAATGTGAAATAACAGCAAAATCAGAAGAAATCAAAACAATGACCAGAACTTATTATGAACAGTTATATGCCATCAAAACTAAGAACAGAGAACAAATACAGGATCACCTATGCAAATATAAAATATCCAAAATAAAACACCACCAAATAGAGATCTTAAATAATGTAATTTCATTTTTAAAAAAGAGAACTAGCTGTCAAGAGAAATAGCAAAAAAAAAAAATTTCTAATGGATTCACAAGAGAATTCTATCAATTTTTGAAAGAAAATTAATACTGATAGGACAAAAAAAAAATTTTATCTATCTTAAAATAAAAATTTTTTCTTTCCCTAAACAGAGTTACAGTCAGACATGACTGAAAATGACTGAACAACAACAAAATCTAAAGAATGTTAATAATCAGTTAAAATGGAATTTCTAAGGATTCATATGCATCTGTTCATTACATACATCATTAAGAACACACAAATAACTGCCTTTCAGGGATAAAGTATTACTTA
The DNA here is from genome assembly GCF_019393635.1 of Dromiciops gliroides. Lineage (NCBI taxonomy): Eukaryota > Metazoa > Chordata > Mammalia > Microbiotheria > Microbiotheriidae > Dromiciops > Dromiciops gliroides. The sequence goes on along the minus strand of NC_057862.1, from coordinate 269,285,689 downwards.
GAAGTATCATGTGCACTGCTGGGAACACTGGAAAAAAAGTATGGCTAAACTAGGCATAGTTTCTCACACTGTATATAGCAAGATAAGGTCAAAGTAGGTACATGATTTAAACATAAATGGTGATGTAAGTAAATTAGGAGAGCAAGAAATAGTTTACACATCAGATCTGTGGAGAAGGGAAGATATAGAGAACATGAAAATATGATTTTGATTACATTAAATTAAGGAGTTTTTACACAAACAAAACCAATGCAATAAAGATTAGAAGGAAAACAGAAAGCTGAGAAACAATTTTTACAGCCAGTGTTTCTGATAAAGTCTTCCTTTCTCAAGTATATAGAGAACTGAGTCAAATTTTTAAGAATACAAGTCACTCCCCAATTGATAAATGGTCAAAGGATAGGAACAGGCAATTTTCAGATGAAGAAATTAAAACTATCCATAGACATATGAAAAAATGTTCTAAATCACTACTGATTAGATAAATGCAAATATTTGACATTCATAAAGTGCTTTATAGATTACGAAGCACTTCATACAAATTATCCTATTTGATTTGATCTTCACAATAATCCTGTAAGGTAAGTGGTGCAAGTATTATTTCTCCTATTTTAAAATCTCAAGAGTTGGGAAAGACTTTGAAAGTCATCAAATCCAACCTGTACTCAAAAAGGAATCATCTCCTATATCAGCCTTAACAAATGGGAACTGACTGTTGGCGTAACTTCTCCAAGGCCACATAGCTAGGACTTGCAGAGTGGGGATTCAAACCTTGATCTTCCAGGGTGTTAGTCTCTAGTTTTGCTTTGATCAGTTTTAGGAATTTTCTTTTCTTAGTAGTTAATAGGCAAGTCTTTATTTCCTGTGTTTTTTCCTCCTATTTCATCAAAGTACTTCTTAAAGCCACTGCTGTTCAACAATATCATGTCTTGGGTAGACTATGAGAAGAAAACCATTCATTCCATTTTAGGAAATGATACCACATCAAGAGGTAACATGATTTAGTAAATAAATGCTGTCCTCAGCATCTGAAAGCTCTCTCACACATAAACTGACCCTAGTAAGTATCTTTAACCTCTCGATGCCCCATACAGGTCTTGTATCTTGTATCTTGTAGAAAAGGTGCCAACCAACAGTAGTAGAGGTAGTTGCTCAACTGCTCAAAAAGTATTGCTTACTATGCTCAGCACTGAACTGAGCACTGGATCTACAAAGAAAGGTAAAAACTGTTCCTGCTTTTGAGGACCCCACAGTCTAAATGGGAAAACATGTAGATACCTAGGATAACTAGGTTACATATAAGATATACACAAAGTAGGTGAGAGTTGATCTCAGAGGACAGCTTAGTGGCTCAGTGGATAGAGTGTCAGGCCTGGAGTCAAGAAGACTCATTTTCCTGAGTTAAAATCCAGCCTCAGACACTAGCTGTATGATCCTAGACAAGTCACTTAATTGTTTGACTCAGTTTCCTCATCTGTAAAATGAGCTAAAGGAGGAAATAGCAAATCACTCTAGCCAAGAAAACCCCCAAAAGGGTCATACAGTCAGACATTACTGAAACAACAAAAAACAACAACAATCTCAGAGAAGAAAAGGCCAGGTTGACTTTACATTTGCTCCAAAGGTAATAGTTTACTGAGTAGAAGATGGCATGGGCAGACATATGCTTTAGGAAAATCATGTTGGCAGCTCTGTAATTTTGCTACATAGTACATTCTTGCTTGTTCCTTTGCCTTCCAGAATATCATATTCCAACCCCTCTGATCCTTTAAATGTTGAAGCTGCAAGGTCCTGTGTAATTCTTATTGTAGGATTGACATGCAAAGAACAATGGTCCAAGAGAGGGGGTAATGCTTCACTGAGAATAATGGCTGTGTGAGTAGACAGAAGGGTAGATAGGAAACTTGTGATGGCAGACACAAGATGTCACAATAAAATAGATATGTGTTATTAGTGAGAGGAAGTAGACAAGAACACTGAGATTGTGAGCCTGACTGAATGGGAGGATGATGATCCCCTCAAGAGTAATAGGGAGGGGCAGCTAGATGGCACAGTGGATAAAGTCCCAGCCCTGAATCCAGGAAGACTTGAGTTCAAATCCAGCCTCAAACACTTGACACTTAATAGCTGTGTGACACTGGACAAGTCACTAAACCCCAATTGCCTCACCAAAAAAAAAAGAGAGAGAGAGAGAGAGTAATAGGGAAATGGTCTCTTAATTCCAAGTTCCAGAGGTGGAGTCAAGATGGCAGCGTGAAACCAGGAAGCTGCCTGAGCTCTCCCAAATTTCCCTCATAATGTTAAATTAAGCCTCTCAACAGATTATGGAGCTGTAAAACCTGCAAAAAAAAAAAACTGGAGTGAAACAATATTCCCACTTAAGATAACCAAGAAGATCTTCAGGAAAGGTCTGTTTCATCTGGGCATAAGGGGAGCACAGCTCAATGCAGAGGGTGCCTGGGCAAGCCAGCAAAAGGCTCTTAGTCATAGCACAGATCAGCAGCTGAGGACCCACGGTCCTTGACAGCAAGCTACTGGTACAGCAGGCTAGTTGTCAGGCCTCCAGCCCCAACACAGAAGTCAATCTGCAAGCTACCCAACAAGTCCAACTAAGCTGGGCCACTCCAGTACACCAAGAAGCTGAAAGAAGCTGCAAGCTGCTGCCGCCTCAGAGCAAAAAACTGGTGATTCAGCCCCTGGCCCCCAGCAAAAAAAGCTCCAGATAGTGCATGCTGTACCCCAGGAGCAGAACTCAATCTTTTAGCACAAAAAAAGGCTAAAATAAAAACAAAAATATGAATAAGAAACAAAGAAGAACCCCTCACCATTGACGGTTACTATGGTGACAGGGAGGATCAAAACATAAATTCAGAGGAATACAACAATGATAAAACTCCTACATATGAAGCCTTAAAGGGGAAGAAGAATTGGTCATGAAACTAAAAAGTCCTCCTTGAAGAGCTCAGAAAGGATTTTATAAACCAACAAGTAGAGGAAAAATTGGGAAACAAAATAAGAGTTGTGCAAGAGAAAGTCAATAGCTTTGAAAAAGAAAATAACGCCTTAAAAAAGAAAACTGGAAAATTGTAAAAGGAGAATAATTCCCTAGGAACCAGAATTGAGCAGATGGAAGCTAATGACTCAGTGAGACAACAGGAAGAAGTGAAGTAGAATCAAAATAATATAAAAGTAAAAGAAAACACAAAATGCCTCTTCAGAAAAACAACAGACTTAGAAAATAGATCCAAAATGGACAATATAAGAATAATCAGACTGTCTGAGAACCATGACCAAAAAAGAGCCTAGACAGTATATTTCATGATATTATTAAGGAGAAGTGCCCCAATGTCTTACAACCAGAAGAAGAAGTAGTCATGAAAAGAATCTACCAATCACCTCCTGAAAGAGACCCCCAAAAGAAAACCCCAAGGAATATCATAGCTAAATTCCAGAACTATCAAGTAAAGGAGAAAATATTACAAGCAACTAGGAAGAAACAATTTAAATATCAAGGAACAATAGTAAGAATTACACAGGGGGCAGCTAGGTGGAGCAGTGGATAGAGCACCGGCCCTGGAGTCAGGAGGACCTGAGTTCAAATGCACCCTCAGACACTTAACACTTACTAGCTGTGTGACCCTGGGCAAGTCACTTAACCCCAACTGCTTCAAAAAAAAAAAAAAAAGAACTACACAGGACCTGGCAGCTTCACATTAAAGGATCAGAGGGTTTGGAGTATGATATTCTGGAAGGCAAAGGAACAATCAAGAATGTACTACACAGCAAAATTAATCATAATCTTTCGGGGGAAAAGATAGACATTCAATGAAATAGGAGACTTTTAAACTTTCCTAATGAAAAGCCCAGAACCGAACAGAAAATTTAATCTACAAATACAGGACTCAAGAGACACATGAAAAGGTAAAAAGGGGGAAAAAACTATGTTATTCAATAAGGTTAAAATGTTTGCATACCGGGGGCAGCTAGATGGCGCAGTGGATAGAGCACCAGCCCTGGATTCAGGGGTACCTGAGTTCAAATCCGACCTCAGGCACTTAACACTTACTAGCTGTGTGACCCTGGGCAAGTCAACCCCAATTGCCTCACCAAAAAAAAAAAAAAAGTGTGCATACCTACATGGGAAGAAGATATTTGTAACTCTTGAGAACTGTATCTTTATTAAGGCAGACAGGAGGAGTACATACAGACAAGGTGTGGGTATAAGTTGGTTCCTCTTTCTGGGAGAAAGAGGAAAGGGAAAGCAGAATGGGGTAAATCATATCACATGAAGAGGCACAAAAGACCTATTACAACAGAGGGAAAGAAGAGAGGGGGGAGGACTCTTTTGACCTTAGTCTCATCTGATTTTACTCAAAGAGGAAATGACATACACACTCAATTGGGTATAGAACTCTATCTTACCCCATAGTGAAGTAAAAGGGGATCGGGGAAAGAAAAGGGTGGGGTGCTGATAGAAGAGAGGGTAAAACTAGGAGGGGAAAGGGGATAAGGAAAAAAAGGAGGTGGGGCTGATAGAAGGGAGGGTAGACTAAGGTGACCAGAAACAAAACACTAGTGAGAAGGGACAGGGGAAAAGGTAAGAGAAAAATACAAACAAGGGAAAAAATAGGAGGCAGGGAAATACATATCTAGTAATCATAAGTGAGTGTGAATGGGAGGAACTCTCCTATAAAACTAAAGTAGATAGCAGAGTAGATTAAAAACCATAATCCTACAATATGTTGTTTACAAGAAACACATTTGAAGCAGAGAAATACACACAGAGAAAAGGTAAAAGGCATGAGCAGAATATATTATGCTTCAAGGCAAAAGCAAAAATTGACCTAACTAAAAGAGATAAGGAAGGAAACTACAACTTGTTTAAAGGAACTATAGACAAAGAAGTAATATTATTACTAAACATGTATGGACCAAGTAGCATAGCATCCAATTTCTTAGAGAAGTTAAGTGAGTTACAGGAAGAAATAGATAGCAAAATTACATTAGTGGAGGTCCTCAACCTCCTCCTCTCAGAATTAGATAAATCTAACCACAAAATTAATAAGAAAGAAGTTAAGGAGATGAATATAATTTTAGAAAAATTAAAAATGATATACCTCTGGAGAAAACTGAATGGAGATAGAAAAGAATATGCCTTTTTCTGAGTGGTACATGGCACACAAAAACTGACCATGTATTAAGACATAAAAACCTCACAGTCAAATGCAGAAAGGCAGAAATAGTAAATGCATCCTTTTCAGATTATGATGCACTAAAAATTATGTGTAATAAAGGGCCATGGAAAGACAGACAAAAAATGAACTGAGGGGCAGCTAGGTTGCGCAGTGGTTAGAGCACCAGCCCTGGATTCAGGAGGACCTGAGTTCAAATCCGGCCTCAGACACTTAACACTTACTAGCTGTGTGACCCTGAGCAAGTCACTTAACCCCAATTGCCTCACCAAAAAAATAAATAAATAAAATAAAAATACATATTAAAAAAAAATGAACTGGAAATTAAATAATAATGTCATCCTAAAGAATGACAACAAATCATAAAAGCAATCAATAACTTCATCCAAAAGAATGACAATAATGAGAAAACATATCAAAACGTATGTGATGAAGCCAAAACATTTCTTAGGGGAAATTTTCTTTCTTTCTTTCTTTCTTTCTTTCTTTCTTTCTTTCTTTCTTTCTTTCTTTCTTTCTTTCTTCCTTTCTTTCTTTTTTTTTAAAGCAACAAACATTTATTTTATTTTTTCCAGTTACATTTAAGGGTAGTTTTCAACATTCACTTTCATAAGATTTAGAGTTCCAAATTTTTCTCCCTCCCTCCCTCCCTCCCTTTCCTCCCCCCTCCACAAGATCACAACCAGGTTATATATGTACAATCCACAAGTGTTCTTTTTATCAGTTCTTTCTATAGGGGTGCATAGTAAGCTTCCTCATTAGTTCCTTGGGATTGTCTTGGATCATTGCACTGCTGAGAGTAGTTAAGTCATTCACAATTGCACATTGAACAATACTGCTGTCACTATGCACAATGTCCTCCCAGCTCTGCTCACTTCACTATACATCAATGTTCATTAGTCTTTCCAGGTTTTAGGGGGATCATCCTGTTTGTTATTTTCTGTAGCACAAGACCATTCCACTACAATCATATAGCACAGCTTTTTCCATCATTCCTCAATTGATGGACATTCCCTTGATTCTCAATTCTTAGCCTCTACCAAGAGTTGCTAAAAATATTTTTTGTACAATTTCCCCCCCTTTTCTCTTTTTCATGATTACTATTGTTAACTGTTTCCCTTCCATCCTATTCCCTTCTAAGGGAAACTTTCTATCTCTAAATGCCTACATGAATAAAATAGAGAAAGAGGAGATCAATGAATTGGGCGTGCAACTAAAAAAGCTAGAAAAAGAACAAATTAAAAATCCCCAATTAAATACCAAATTGGAAAGGGAGAGATTAATAAAATTGAAAGTAAGAAAACTATAGAAGTAATAAATAAAACTAAGAGTTGGTTCTACGAAAAAACAATAAAATAGATAAACCTTTGGTTAATTTGATTAAAAAAAGGAAAGAAGAAAACCAAACTACCAGCATTAAAAATGAAAAGGGTGAGGGGGGCAGCTAGATGGCGCAGTGGTTAAAGCACCGGCCCTGGATTCAGGAGTACCTGAGTTCAAATCCGGCCTCAGACACTTGACACTTACTAGCTGTGTGACCCTGGGCAAGTCACTTAACCCCCTATTGCCTGCAAAAAAAAAAAAAAAACTATATGAAAAGGGTGAACTCACCACCAATGAAAGGGAAATTAAAGCAATAATTAGAAGCTCTTTTGCCGAACTATATGACAATCTAAATAAAATGGATTTACAAAAGTAAACTGCCCAAATTAACAGAATAGGAAATGATATCCTTAAATAAGCTCATTTTAGAAAAAGAAATTAAACAAGCCATCAATGAATTCCCTAAGAAAAAATCTAGTGCCAGATGGGTTTACAAGCGATTTCTACCCAACATTTAAAGAACAATTAATTCCAATACAATACAAACTATTTGGAGAAATAGGTGAAGGAATCCTACCAAATTCCTTCTATAAGACAAATATAGTGCTGATACCTAAACGAAGAAGAACAAAAACAGAGAAAGAAAATTATAGACCAATCTCCCTAATGAATATTGATGCAAAAATAGTCTATTAGCAAAGAGATTACAGCAATTTATCACCAGGATAACACACTGTGACCAGGTAGGATTTATACCAGGAATGCAGGCCTGGTTCAATATCAGGAAAACTATCGATATAATCAGCCACATGAATAACAGAACTAACCAAAATCATTTAATTATCTCAATAGAAGCAGAGAAAGCTTTTGACAAAATATAGCACCCATTCCTATTTAAAACACTAGAGAGCATAGGAATAAATGGAGCTTTCCTTAAAATGATAAATAGTATCTATTTTGAACCATCAGCAAGCATTATATGCAATGGGGATAAGTTAAGAGGCATTCCTAATAAGATCAAGGGTGAAACAAGGATGTCCATTTTGTACTACAAATGTTAGCCTAAGCAATAAGAGAAGAAAAAGATACTGAAGGAATTTGAATAGGCAAGGCAGAAACGAAACTATCATTCTTTGTAGATGATATGATGGTATACTTAGAGAATACTAAAGAATCAACTAAAAACTACTTGAAACAATTAAAACTTTAGCAAAGTTGTAGGATATAAAATAAACCTACATAAATCATCAGCATTTCTATATATAACCAACAAAGTCCATCAGCAAGAGATAGAAAGTAAAACACCATTTAAAATAACTATAGACAATATAAAATACTTGGGAGTCTACTTGCCAAGGCAAACCCAGGAACTATATGAACATAATTACAAAACACTTTTTACTAAAATGAAATCATATATAAATGGAAAAATATAAATTATCCAAATAAAATCATATACAAAAAAAAAAAGCAAAGGAAGGTAGCCTAGCTGTACCAGATGTAAAACTATATTATAAAGCAGCAATTATCAAAATTACTTGGTCCTGGCTAAAAAATAGAGGTGAAGATCAGTGTAATAGGTTAGGAACACAAAAAACATTAGTAAATGAATATAGCAATCTCCTATTTGATAAACCCAAAGACTCTAGCCTATAGGATAAGAACTCACTACATGACAAAAATTGCTGGGAAAACTGGAAAATAGTATGGCAGAAACTAGGCATAGACATCTTACACCATACACCAAAGTAAAGTCAAAATAGGTACAAGATCTAGACATATAGGGTGATACCATAGGCAAATCAGAATTGAGGTCAAAGGATATAAACAGGTGATTTTCAGATGATGAAATTAAAACTACCTACAGCCATATGAAAAAATGTTTCTCAATCACTACTGATTAGAGGAATGCAAATTAAAACTATTTTGAGGCACCACCTCACACCTATTCAATTAGTTAATATGACAAAAAAGGAAAATGATAAATGTAGGAGAAGTTGTAGGAAAATTGGAACACTAATGCAATGCTGGTGGAGCTGTGAACTGATCCAACCATTCTGGAAATCAATTTATAATCATGCCCAAAAGGCTTTAAAACTGTGCATACCCGGGGTAGCTAGGTAGTGCAGTGGATAGAGCACCCACGCTGGATTCAGGAGGACCTGAGTTCAAATCCAGCCTCAGACACTTAACACTTAACTAGCTGTGTGACCCTGGGCAAGTCACCTAACCCCAATTGCCTCACCCAAAACAAAACAAAACAAAACAAAAAACAAACAACAACAACAAAAAAAAAAACTGTGTATATACCCTATGACCCATCAATAATACCACTACTAGGCCTATATCCCAAAGAGATCATAAAAAAAGGGAAAAGGAACCACATGTACAAAAATATTTATGGCTGTTCTTTTTGTGGTAGCAAAGAATTGGAAATTGAGGGGATGCCCATCAATTTGTGAATGGTATATGAATGTAATGGAATACTACTGTGCTGTAAGAAATGATAAGTAGATGGATTTTAGAAAAACCTGGAAAGACTTACATAAATTGATGCTGAGCGAAATGAGCAGAACATAGTATCAACAACATTTTGGGATGATTAACTGTGATAGATTTAACTCTTCTCAGCAATACAATGATCCAAGACAATGCCAAATGATTTATGGTGGAAAACGCTCTTCACATTCAGAAAAAGAACTATGGAGTCTGAATGCAGACTCAAACATACTATTTTCACTTTTGTTGTTCCTTTTTTGTTATTGTTCTTGTCTATATTATGGGTTTTTTTCCTTTTGTTCTGATTAATGTGGAAATATGTTTGATGGAGGAGGCTAAAAGGGTTAACAGATAACTTATCAACAGTAGCTAAAAAAGGGTTGATAACTTAAGACTTGATCAACAGTAGCTAAAAGGGTTAACAGAAAAACTTAGGTTTGTGTTCTCATGGTAACCAAGAGGGTTTGAGTCCTTACCAATCAATACTATCAACAGAAACTTAGACAGTAACCAGGGACCATTAACCATTAATAGCCATTAATATTCCTAGATGACAGGATACCTAGAAACCAGATCTTAAAGTAAAAAGATACCATAAACAGACAGACCCTCTAGCTCTGACAAGTCTAAACATGCCCTTATGAACATGAACAGAAAAAACCAAATGTGTCCTTATGTTCACCTTATGACGTTTAAACCCCCAAAACACACCCCTAGTGAGAAAGGTACCTGCCTTGGAGGATGTCTTAGGACCCCAGGAAGTCCAAAATAGGATGTGAACTTCTCATGTACTTCCTTAAGGAGGAGATTAAGATAATGAGGAGATAACCTACTTTTCTCACTATGAATATAAACATTTTCATCTCCCTATTCAAGACACTTTTGGGTGCTTCTCCCTGTGGTCATCACAGTATTCTAATAAAACTTAGGAAACTGAGTCACCGAGTCTTGTAATTCTTTGGGATGTCTCATGATCAATTTGATCAATTAAACCCATGCCCTATGTCATGTTTAAATGGATAGTAATGTATAACCTTTATCAAATTGCTTACTGGCCTTAGGAGGAAGGGAGGGTGGGAGAAAAATTTGGAACTCAAAAAATATCTTTAAACGTAATTGAGAAAAATTAAAATTAAAAATAAATCACCCAAAAAAAGAGTACTAGGGAGGTTTGGAAGAGGGGAAATTTTGGAGGGAAAAATTACGAGTTCTATTTTGGACACATTGAATTTGAGATGCCTATTGAGATGTTGAAAAGGTAGGCCACGTTGATGTGAACTGTATACCAGGAATTCCCTATACCAATAAAATTATGGGTCAAATCCAGAAGAAAAACTGAATCACAAAGGCTCAACAGGATTAGTGTAGAAAGAAACAAACATGTTAGAAATCCATGTGGATTTTCAGAATTGAGGTTACATAACTGAATTATAGCACCCTGCTTAGCAGATATCTCTCAACCTTTAAAAAACATTATGAATAATCCATTGTCAGAGAATTTATTATACCCAATGTCAATATGCACTAAGAAAAGTTATTAAAAATTGCAAATAACACTTCAAAGTCAAGAAATTAGGAAAAGGATATCTGATACAACAACAGGCTTCTTTTTGTCTGGACTGAAGGGATCCTTTCTTTTTTTCCTTGACTGAAGTTCGTCGTTCCACAGCTCTGAAAAGTAAACAAGAATAAATACTAATTTATCTTTGAGTTTAAGAATAAATATTGCACACATTTTTAGAGAATGTCCTTGTACATTTAGTTCTGTCATTATTATAACTACTGAAATGCCCACAAAATCGATTTAAAGTAGGTGACAACTTTAAAAGGAAAATACATTAATTTAAATAAAACATTTAACAAAATTTATGTTAAATTTGAGCCACTTTTAAAACCTGAATTAAAATGAACATTATAGCAAATATACAAAATAGTTATGATGAAATCATCACAGAATTACAAATTCTTAAAATTAGAAAAAGACCTTAAAAATAACCTAATCCGGGCGGCTAGGTGGTGCAGTGGATAAAGCACCGGCCCTGGATTCAGGAGTTCCTGAGTTCAAATCCGGCCTCAGACACTTGACACTTACTGGCTGTGTGACCCTGGGCAAGTCACTTAACTCCCATTGCCTCGCAAAAAAACAAACAAACAAACAAACAAAATAACCTAATCCAATATCCTGCCCAATAATGAAACCCTCTTTTAAATCCTAGAGAGAATAGGGAACACTGGAGTTTCCTGAACTGGTTCAAACTTGCTTTATTAAGATGCTTCAATCTGCATTCAGACTTCGTCAGTTCTTCCTCTGGTGAGGGATAGTAGCCCTGGATATCATGCCTTGGATAGTTATATTGCTGATTCACAACTGATTATCATGCAATATAGCTTTTACTATTTAGATTGTTCTGATTCTGCTCACTTCACTTTGCATCAGTTCATATAAGTCTTTCTAAGTTTTTCTAAAAGCATCCTGCTTGTCATTTATGGCAAAATTGTATCCCATCACAGTAATATACACTTTCGTCAGCCAACCCCCAACTGATGGGTATCCTCTTAATTTCCAATTCTTTGCCATCACAAATTGTTTTTTTTTTTTACATATAAGTCCTTTTCCTTTTTGTTTTTTATCTCTTTGGGATACAGATGTAGTAGCAGTACTGGTGGGTCAAAGAGTAGGTAGTTGGGCTAGTTCTACAGAGTGGTTGAATTAGTTCATAACTCCACCAACAGTGCATTAGTGTCTCAATTTATCCGCATTCCCTCTAACATTTGTTATCACCATTCCTTTTCACTTATTGCTCTCCATGCCTGGAATGCATATACTCTTCTTCATCTATGTCTCTTTGAATGTTTCCTTCAAAATTGTGCAGAAATGTCATCTTCTACATGAAATCTTTCCTGATCCCCCAGCTATTACAATGTCTTCCTCTAAAAATTACCTTGTATTTATTTTGTATATACTTATATATGTATATGCTATCTCTTCTGAGAGAATATAAGTTCCTTGAGAGCAGTGATTTTTTAATTTTTGTCTTTGTATCTGCAGTACCTAGCACAATACCTGACATATAGCAGGTGCTTAGTAAGTAATTATTGACTGACTAACTGGGCTACAATTCCAAGAACACTCTTAATTTTGATTCTGTCATATATCAGCTGCATCTTAGCCACAAAATCTGACATAAATATAAATGTGTTTATTTGATTCAAAAACAATAAACATTCATTAATTTCCTACTGCTTGCAAGGCACTCTATTAAGTGCTGAAAATTCATTCAATAATAAGTACTAGATGCATTTTAGGGGAAGATATAAGGTTAGGAAGAAATAGCTTCTGCTTTCATATCCATGAAGAACACATGAAGAAATAACTATGATACAAGGGAGAATGAGAGGTATTCAGGCAAAATACTTTGATACATATCACTTCATGGTGGAGACTAGGGAGGGGGAGTTTGGTGGAGTTAATGTTAAAGAAGGTTTCATAGAAGAATTGAAGGATGAAAGAGAAGGAGAGATAGGGTAGAGAAAGAAGACTATTTCAAGGATGAGGAACTGCAAGAGTAAAGTCACAAATAGAGGAGAGGACAGGATGAGAAAAACCATGAGAGTAATCTGATTTGGCTATAATAGTGAATAAACAAAGAAAAAGCTGAATAAGGAATAAGATGTGGCCTCAATGTAGGGTCTAGTATGATCCTTTTTTTGATGTACAGCCGTGTGGCAGCTAGGTGGCACAGTGGATAGAGGACCTGCCCTGGAGTCAGGAGTACCTGAGTTCAAATCCGGCCTCAGACACTTAATACTTACTAGCTGTGTGACCCTGGGCAAGTCACTTAACCCCAATTGCCTCACTTTAAAAAAAAAAAAAAAGAACCCACAGTTCAGACCCCAAGATATTAATACCAGATTTATGTCAATCCAGCAATTAATTCACTTTGGGTATAAAAAACCAGTCATAGGACAGCTAAGTGGCACAGTAGATAAAGCACCAGCCCTGGATTCAGGAGGACCTGAGTTCAAATCCGGCCTCAGACACTTGACACTTACTAGCTGTGTGACCCTGGGCAAGTCACTTAACCCCCATCGCCCCACCAAAAAAAACAAAGAAAACCCAGTCATGAAACTTACTAGCCCAATACAACATTTTTAGGTCTCATCCATAAGAATCATAATATACTTTTTCAAATGCCTTGCTAAAATAAAGGAACATTATAACCATGGAATTCCCTTGATCCAAAAAGCTAAAGATCTTATCGAGGAAATTCTGTTTGACATAAAGTATTCTTACTTGGCTCATGACTTTTTTCTAAGTACTCATAAACCATCTGTTTAATAATCTATCCTAGAATTTTTCTGAAAAGCAATGGTCAACTTCTGGGGCAGAGTCAAGATGGTGGAGGAAAGGCAGTGAGCTCTCGAACTCATGACATGATCGCTCCAAAAAACAGCCAAATAATACCATAGGACAATGCCTGGAGCAGCAAAACCCACAGAAGAATGTGCTGAAATCATCTTCTAACCAAGAACAGCTTGGAAGGTCAGAAGGAGGGAGCTGCTGTGCTGAGACAGTAGTGGAGCCCAACCCCACAGTCACCCTGACACAAATCCAGTCCCAGGAAGGCCTAACCAGAGAAGGAGACCCCCAGAGCCTCTGAATCAGCTGAAGCGCCAGTGTCATCTAGAACTAAGCTCACAGTCTGGTGAAAGGTTTGAGCCCTTGGCAGGGGAGAATCTACAGGGGTCTATGCTGGTGCTGAGGCAGAACTTGGGTTTTTCACCCCTGCTGGGAACCAGGAGGTAGGCTTGAGTAGCAGTGGCCCAAGTTGGGGAGGGGTACAGGCTCATTGGAGCTGACAACCACAACACACAAAGCTTGTTGATTAGCAAGTTGGTCTGGGGTCATCTCTGGACCAGGGAACAGGCTGGGTGAGTGAAGAACCTGATCCACCTTAAATCATACCACCTGGGACTTCTGAAGCTTGGGATACTGCAGCCTGGAAACAGTGCCCCACTTTAAGGAGCTAAAAGTCAAGTAAAAGAAAGGCAAGATAAGCAGACAGAGAAAGGTGAGGACCATAAAAGGTTTCTTCAGTGACAAGGAAGATCGAGGTGCACCCTCAGAGGAAAATGCCAACGTCAGGGCCCCTATATCTAAAGCTTCCAAGAAAAATATGAATTGGTCTCAGGCCATAGAGGTGTTCAAAAAAGACTTTGAAGATAAAGTTAGAGAGGTAGAGGAAAAAATGGAAAGAGAAATGAGGGTGATGCAGGAAAGACATGAGAAAAAAGTCAATAGCTTGAAAAGTCAAATTGGCCAAATGGAAAAGGAGGTACAAAAGCTCTCTGATGAAAATAATTGCCTAAGAATTAGGACTGAACAAATGGAAGCTAGTGACTTTATGAGAAAAGCAATGGTCTATAGTTTTCAGAACTGGACTTAGCTCCCTTAAAAAAAAAAAATCAAGGCACAACTGATCATCTCTGATCCTCTAGCACCTTTTCCATTCTCCATGATTTCTCAAAGATAATTGTTAGAGTTTCATAATAACATATGAAAGTTCTTTCAAGTACCTTCTCCTTGCAGGAGAACTGAAGTCATTTAAAGGAGTTAACAATTTCCTAACAATTTCCTCGGTTATCCTGAACTTCAATTTCCTTTAAGAATAATTTTTTAAAATTTCTCTTATTTTTCATTTATTTTATTTTTACTTAGCATGTTTCCAAATATACTCCTGCACCTTCATCTACCCAGAAAGTTATTTATTGTAACAAATATAAAAAAAGAAAAAAAGTTCATCAGAACCAACAAAGTGAATGTATTTTAACACTTATGTGCAATATTTTATATCCATAATCACCCTCTTCTGCAGTAAAGGGATTTTATTTTTACAAATATTCTCAAATTCCCATAATCAAAATTATGATTTCTCAGCTCTTCTACAGGGCAAAGTTAGGTCTTTATAATTAGGTAATGTTTAATTTCATTTTTTTGTTTTTTTCATTATATAGATATTTTCTTTATATATATATAGGCACTGTGCATACTGTTCACCTAGTCCTGTTTACTTCACATTACATCAGTTGTTTTGAATTCTTCATATTTGGTTTTTATGAAGCAGCTATATTTCATTATCTTGATATAACTTAACATTTACCTATTCTCCAATTGATGGTCTTCTACTTTGTTTTTATTTCTTTGTCAGCACAAAAGGTGTTGCTATGAATATTTTGGTATTCGTTAGCCAGTCATTTCAGTTATGTACAACTCTTCATGACCTCATTTGGAGTTTTCTTGGCAAAAATAAAGGAGTGGTTTGCCATTTCCTTCTCTAGTTCATTTTACAGATGAGGAAACTGAGGCAAACAGGGTTAAGTGACCTGCCCAGAATCACACAGCTAGTGGCTGAGGCCAGATTTGAACTTACAAAAATGAATCTTCCTTATTCCAGGCCTGGCATCCTATTCACTGAGCCACCTAACTGCCCTTGTATTTTGTTATATGGAACCTTTTTTTCTGTCTTTAACCTCTTTGGATTATGTGCTCAGTAATGGGATCTCAGGGTCAAGACTATGAACAATTTAATCAGTTTTCTAACGTAATTCCAAATTACTTTCCAGAAGAGTTGGACCAAATCACAGACACAGCTATGTTCCCACAACCCAGACCATAATGAATATTCCCATCCATTGTCATCTTTACCAACAAATGAGTGAGGTAAAACCTCAAAATTATTTAAATACTGAGTACCTATTTTCAGATGATTCTTAACAGTATGCGATTCTTTTTGGGGGAGGGGAGACTCTTTGTAACCACTTACTGTTTGAAAAACGGCTCTAGGTCTTATTAATTTATGCTAATTCTCCATCTATCTTAGGTAATAAACCCTTATCAGAGTGTGCATGTTTGATGCAATGATTTTTTTCTCATTTGATGATTGTTTTTATAAATATTTTCTATTTCATGTCATCAAATATATTTTCTACTTTGTTATCGCATTTATTCCTTATTTAGTAAAGAATTATTAACTATTCTCTTCTAATTATTTTAATAGTGTAATGAAAGGCATTATTGACATAGTAGATAATGAGGGAGTCTCAGAACCAGAGAGACCTGGGTTCAATTTCTATCTCTGATACATCCTGGCTATATATGACCATGGTAAGTCATTAAACTTCCTAGTTCTCTGGGCAATTCTCTAAGAATAAAAGTTGCAAAGAAGATTAAAACCTGCAATGGTAGATGGAATTTCCTCCTCTAGGAGTTCCATAAACCAATAAAATTTACATGTTTGGTTTCCATCCTTCTATACTGAGGCCACATATTCATTGTAGGCTTACTACACCTCAAAGGCCACCTAGTCAAACCCTCATCATTTTATATTTGAGGAATGAGAACAAGGGAGGTTAGTGTGAGCCAGAGATAGGACTTGATCTACTCTGAATGGCCACACTAGTCTAGAGCTAGGGACTCTACCACAATGACCTGAACCTAACTTCTGCCAAACTGCTTTACAACTTTCAAAACAACTCTAATGCTTATAATATTTTCCTTCCAAGATTATCATCAGTTTATCCTGACTATAATTTGTTTTTACTTAACTTTTTGCATGTTGTTTCTTTCATTATACTGTGAGCCCTTTGAGAGGAGGGACTAATTTTTACCCTTCTCCACTTAGCATAGTGCTTGGCACATAGCAAGCACTTAAAAAAATAAATAAATGCTTACTGACTTGATTTGAACAGTGAGTTCTTCTCCAAGTAGTTTATGTGCTCAAGCTTATGGTAAACTGAATTACTGAGTTCAACTGTATCTGATTTTTGCTTGTCTAGCCTGTTCTACTGACCTGATTTTCTATTTTTTAACCAGTACCAAATAATTTTAGTGATTAATGACTGTAAAATTGTCTGAGGTCTGGAAAAGCTATTCCTCCTTTTTTTTGGCTTTTTACCATTATTTTTTTGGGTCAAGATTAATTTTATTTTTGTCTAGCTCTATGTAGTATCCCCTTGATAAGTGTGTAAAAGTAACTTCGTGATCTTTATTATCTTGGTATGGTCCAACCCCATGCAGTGATTACCCCCTCCAATTATTTAAGTCATTTTAAAATGTTTTAAAGGATTATTTTGTAATGTTACTTAAATGTCTTGAGTTTATCTTTGTATACTAACCCTCTAATATTTTATGCACTTTGTAGTTATTTTGAAATATACATCCTTTTCTATTTTTTCTCCTAGATGTGTTAAAACTATCTATAAATACTAACAATTTTGTGTATTTATTTTGTATATTGATACTTTACTGTAGTTATCAACTGTTTCAACTGATTTCTTTCGCTGATTTTCTGCCTGCAAAGCAGGATCATTTTGTCTTCACTTTGCCAATATTTATGCCTTTAATTTCCTTCTTGTCCCACTTCTGCTGCTAGCATTTTTAGAAGTATGTTAATAATAGAGGAGGAGATCTATATCTCATTTATTCCTTTATTTATTGGGAAATTTTCAATAATGCTCCTTTTGGCTATATACACACATATATAAAGCAATAGTATATATTTTATATGTAACATTATTACATATGTGCTTTGTATTACATATATGCTTTTTATTATATTTTCATTCCCTCTTAATATTAATTTTTCCACTTTAAGCAAAATTCTCCTTGAGGGAGAAGAAACAAAATGGAAAACTGGTGACTCCCTTTCTCTCTATAATATTATACGCTCTTTTTCAAGGAGTGGGCCTCTATATTCCTCACTATTCTTTTTCCAAATATAACTTAGCAAGATCTTTTTATTGTCTTTAGTATTTTTTGCAAGATGCAGCTCATTCTGACATTTCAGCCATCCTGACACTACTCTTTTAGGTTTATGCATCCTTCTGTAGTTGTAACTCTGCTTCTACCTACTCTATATGTCCTATAAGTTTGTTAAAAAATTCCTTATGCAGTTACCCTGGTTTATTTAGTTGACTCTCCTTTTTTTTCCTCAATGGAAAAAATAATTTCAGTAATAAATTCAGTCATTTTAAAAGACTTAGAAAATACTAAGGCCAGTGACAATCCAGTTTTTCAAAAACCAATTATTTAATTGGTAGGAATTTTACAAACGGTAAAATCTTAAATTCACTTTACCTGAGGTAATGTCAATGCTGTGCCTATCTTCTTCAAGCCTTCTAATTTTCTCTTCTAGTTCACTCTGTACAGTATCATATAACAAGAGCTTTTCACTCTGAAACAAACCAAAATACAAACAAACCAGGTTGCATATAAGTAACAAAACAAATAAGAAAATGGCTCAATGGATGAATGAATGGGTCTGAATTTTGTACTGACTGTTCTTAAACAAGATACAGCATACTGTATTAGTGCAGAATGTTATCAAATGCCATGTAATGCTACAGAAAGCAGGACCAAAAACTATATTCACCTGATCCCAGAAAGTTCCTTGAAATAACAATATTATTACATTCGGAGTTTTTAAAAATATAAATACCAAGGGCAGCTAGGTGGCGCAGTGGCCCTGGAGTCAGGAAGACCTGAGTTCAAATCTGGCCTCAGACACTTGACACTTACTAGCTGTGTGACCCTGGGCAAGTCACTTAACCCCCATTGCCTCGCAAAAAAAAAAAAGGAAAAAAAGAAATAAATTAAAAGATTCTACCTTAAATATATATATAAATACCAAAGGAAACACTATCTGACAAATTTTAGTAGAATGCTATCAACAAAGACCGAGGGGACAAATGTGAAAACTGAACCTTCAGATAATTAGTGCACAATATTTGAAAATCCAAATTTACCCAAATAAAGGACTAATGACTTTACAAAAGAACTCCTCTTAAGAATCCTTTGGGTCTATTTTAAAATACAGTAGTTCCCAGCTTTGACTGTGGTCAAATCAGATCATATTTTTCTCTTTGAACAAGATCACAGTAAAAGAATCGTAGATTTTAGGTCTGGACAAGACTTTAGTGTAATATAATGAAAAAGCATCAGCCTTCCAATTAGAAGACACGGATTCAAATTAATACATCTAACATATAGTAGCTGTGTATACTTGGGCACATTACTCCACTTACACCTCAGTTTCCTCATCAATAAAATGTAAGGATTACAATAAATTTTCTCTAAGCTGTCTTCCAGCTCTAAAATCCTATAATTTTTTTCCCCACTAGCCACAACACTCATTTCACAGACACAGACACTGAGGCCCAAAAGGGTAAAAACAAATTATTCAAGATTATGTCACTAGTTTGCATGTGAGCTGAGACTAAACCAAGGTCTTATTCCCAATATAAGGCTCAATATACTCTATACATTTATATGGTCCCAATGAAGTATATGTATAGCATACATCAATCTATCAATCAACAAAATTCATTATTATGTTATAAGAACTACACAAGGTTTTACTCCCCATTCTCCCTCAATTGGAGAACTCATCAGCTTCCAGGGTTTTAATTATCCTATATGCTGGAGGTTACACTTTTTTATGTCATAGATTCCTTTGGTAGTAGTCTAATGAATCCTTTCTCAGAATAATGTTTTTAAACTCACCTATTAAAATAGGATTACAAAGGAAATCAAATATATTGAAATATAGTTATTGAAAAAAAAATCACAAATCCCAGGTTAAAAATCCTTGTTTTATATAGAGAATTTCCAGGGCTATATATCTGGCCCTAGTCCATCTCACTTCACCAATTACTTGTCAAATATTGTCCTATAAGCACCTCAAATTCAACATATATAAAGCAGAACTCATTATCTTTTCCCCCAAAACCCTCCCCTCTTCTGAAATTCGTTATTTCAATGTGGGCACTTGAATTTCTCCAGTTACTGTCTTGCCAAATCTTGTAGCTTTTACCATGATAACATCTCTCCCACACATCCCCTTCTTTCCACTCACACAGCCACCACCCTAACTCAGACCTCATCCCATAGTACCTGGCCTACTGCAACAGCTTCCTAACTGGTCTCTTCCCTACTCCAATCTACCCTACACACAACTGCCAAAGTACAAGTCTGACCATGTCACTCCTATAGTCAATGAGTTCCTATGGCCCTCTATCACCTATAAGAAAAAATATAAAGTCCACTGTTTGCATTTGTCTTATTTATCTGGACAGAATTCCTTTCCCCCTCTTATATCCATTCAATAAAAGAAAAGAGGGTGATTTCTCCTTCCAAGAAGAAATAGGGAGAAAATGAGTAGGAGTTTTTCAGCACAAAGTTTCTAAGCTTCCAAAAGATATGTACTTATATCTATCTATTTCAATTCTAGCCAACTTCCAGTGGAGAAAGTAGATAACAGATAAAAGGGAGAGAGAGAGAGGCCTAATTTTTGTCAGGAATAATCTTTTTGAATGTGGACTTCCAAACTGTAATGATGATTAAAGTGGAAATGTTACAGAATTTGTGAACATATGGACCCCAAACCTCTCCTCCCTACCTCAGAAACTAAGGAGTGTTTAATTGAGGGATGGGGAAGGGTTGATATGAACACATATTATTTATAAGGGTGCTTTGTCTCTGAGTGCAGAGAACCCCTCCTAATAAAATAATGCCATTAGAACCAGAGCACTACCAGATGTTCAGGGAAAATCATCAAATGCTCACAGATATTATAATCTGTTGTTGTCGTTCAGTCGTTTCAGTCATGTCCAACTCTTTGTGACCCCATTTGGGGTTTCCTAGCAAAGACAGTAGTTTGCCATTTCCTTCTCCACTCTTTAAGTGGTGCATTTCTTTTAAAAGCTGTCTCCTTATGGTCACTATATTGGTTGGTTTTGCTTAACTGCTTCTCTTTGGTGTAAAGGATGGTTCAATCTGGAGGGACAGCAGGAGGATATGTTATACTCAGAAATGACTGATTAAAAACAAAAAGGCACTAATTAAACTTTAAAAAATATTTCTTAAATTCTATACCCCTGTATCACTTCATTACACACTTGCCAAATACTCATAATCAGAGTTCCACAACTACCTAACTCTATGGCAAGCAATTCCTTAAAGTTCACCAATCACCTGCTAATTGGCCCAAACCAAGGATCATTTTTTCAGTCCTTCTAGTCTCTGATGAATATAGGAAATGTTCAGGAAAGACTAGTAGTTGTGGTGTGAGGGCTGCTGAGCCCTCTTCAGGACTGCTTTCCACCTTTGATGTCTACCTGATTCAACCAATGAATTCCAAGAAAGTTCCAAGAAACTGTAGCTCACATAGTGACCACACCCCTAAACCATTTCAACAGACTGGCTAACCCAGGCTGAGGGTAACCAAGGGGTATCAAACCCTTCAGTGAGTTAGAAGGGTATCTACCCAAAGCCTGTGAAAACCTCCCTTGATGGAATGGGCAGATGAGAACAATTTGTTCCAATGGCCATGAAGGCAGCTTTAACAGGCACTGAGGAGCACTTGGAGCTTGATCAGACATCAAAGACACCAAGGTCATCCAGTGCCTCCTGAGTCATCACTAGCAGCCTTGATTCTGTCCTGCCACTGGACTGTGATAATTCTGGAAAGAGTGAAGCCAATGACTTCCTGCAACTCCATCTCACTTAAATCCAATTTATGTGCGAGTCAAAAGATATCACCCATACCATTTTACCATTTTTACCTATCTCAGAGTCCTTTGACAAGTGACAAAAAAGCAAGTGCAGATACAATGAGAACTGTAGTCACAACCCTGCACACAGGCAGCCCAGGCCATAGGGTCACCATTACACTGGAAGCATGAAAGTCTGAGCAGCCTTTTAAGGACCAAACTGCTCACCTCCTGGTGTGAGGAAGGAGCTAGAAAATGTACCCTAAAAATTGTCTGCTTACCCAATTCTGGCCTGTTTACCACAGCAGTTAGGGAATCCTACCCTGTGGCTGAAAGACAAAAAATGTACAAAAACTTCTACAATGATTCTACTCGCTATCAATACATGGAATATGTGCACACTTATGGACAACATGAAATACAGTAGACCTGAAAGATAAAAAGCTCCTGTTGCAAGAGAACTTATCAGGTATCACATCCAAATAGCAGCTCTCAGTGAAACAAGGTGGGCAAAGGAAGGCCAGCTTACTAAAATTGGAGATGGATACACATTTTTCTGGAGTGGCTGCTGTGAAGGGGAGTGCCATGAAGCTAGCATAGGTTTTTACAATCAAATCTAATCTAGTCCACAAGCTTATATGCCTACCAAAAAGAGTGAATGCCAGGCTCATGACAGTGCCATTGCCACTTGCTGGAAAGTACCATGCCACCATCATCAGTGCCTAGGCTCCCACCATGACAAACTCTGATGAGGTCAAAGAAAAAGTTGTAAGGCAAGACTAAAGAGGAGGGAGAGTTGGTATATGATGTTTTTGTTCACAGATGACTGTGCACTCAATGCAGCCTCTGAGGCTATAATGTAACAAAATATAGATTGATTCTCTGCTGCTTACACTAATTTTGACCTAACAATCAACACCAAAACACGCAAGTTCTCTACCAGCCAGTACCATACCATCCATACATGAAACTATCAAACATCAACAGCAAATGGAGAAGTTCTGAATACTGTGGATAAGTTCACTTACCTTAGAAGTACACTTCCCAGGGATGTACACATTGATAATGAGGTTGATGCATGCATTGTCAAAGCTAGCTCAGCATTTGGGAGGATCAAAAGGGAAGTGTAGGTGAGAAGAGGTATTAGACTGATCACCAAACTGAAGGTTTACAGAGCCATTGTGCTGACCTCATTGTATACCTGTGAAACCCAGCCAGTATACCAACACCATGCCAGGAAACTGAATTGCTTACATTTGAATTGTCTTAGGAAGATTCTTAAGATCACCTGCCAGGATAGGGTATTAGACACTGATGTCCTTTCTCAAGCTAAACTGCCAAGCATTCAAACACTACCGCAAACACTGAAACTCCAATGGGCTAGCCACGTTGTTCAAATGACAAATGTATGCTTGCCAAAAGATTATTTTATGGAGAACTCACACAGGGCAAGCACTCACATGGTGGTCAGAAGAAGTGACACAGGAACACTCTCATGGTCTCTTTTATTATAATGTGTCTGACTATGGCTGATCAGACTAATAGGAGCTTGGAATGCTTTACCACAGTTCAGGCACAAATAGTATAGTCCATATGAACATTTAGAGTAGAGATGCCTCCAAATTTGTCAATCTCACATCTCTTTTGAGCTATTGCAATTCTGCTTTGGTCATAGAGCACAGTACCTTCTTTAATGCAAGCAAATCATGCTGGGTTGTCCTTTGCCAGCATCTCCCATGCTATTCCAAAGTCCTTCAAGTTCTAAATTTAAGTTCAACTAGGATGACTAATTAGTCTTGTTTTTCTCTGCACTGCTTCTTGCTTTTGATATCCCTCCAGAAGGTAAATGGATAAAAGAACAGATATCAAGACAAAGAATCAACATTTTCAAAGGATATTTAACCTGTGTGAGTGAATTTTCTTACCAAGAAGACCAAAAGAACATAGATATCTCTTCAGCCTGCAAATTTCTTATCTTTTGCAAGTTGGAGGAATATAGTAGCTATGGCTAACACGGGTTAAAATACAAACTCATGGGGGCAGATAGGTGGTACAATGGATAAAGCACTGGCCCTGAATTCAGGAGGACCTGAGTTCAAATCCAGCCTCAGACACTTGACACTAGCTGTGTGACCCTGGGCAAGTCACTTAACCCTCATTGCCCCGCCTCCCCCCAAAAAACTCTTTGGAAAATCTTATGGGGGGGGGGGCAGTTAGGTGGTGCAGTGGATAAAGCACCAGCCCTGGATTCAGGAGGACCTGAACCCCACAAGAAAAAAAAGACTAATGGTTAAAATCTTATGGAGAGGGGCAGCTAAGTGGTGCAGTGGATGGAGCACCGGCCCTGGAGTCAGGAAGACCTGAGTTCAAATCTGACCTCAGACACTTAACACTTACTAGCTGTGTGACCCTGGGCAAGTCACTTAACCCCAATTGCCTCATCAAAAAAAAAAAAAATCTTATGGAGAAGGATGATACACATTTATATAGGCCCTGGGAATATAAATTTCAACCCTTTTTTCTTCCTTCCCCCAAATTACTTTATCCCAAACACTTTACATCTTCCTTGTATGACCAATGGAAAGTTACTTAGTCTTTTGGGCTTCAGTTTCTACACATGTAAAATGAACAGGTTACACTACTTGATGACAAGTCACTTAGAAGTAAATACTAGGTAATATATTTTTCTTCCTTTGAAGTTGTAAAGACACTAATAAAAAGGATGAGGGATAGCTTCCTAAAAGACACCTGACCTGAACTCTGGAGAAAGAGAAGGATTTTAAGAGCCAAAGATGAGGAAAAAGTGATCTAAGCATGACAGTAGCTTGTATAAATGCATGAAGTCAGGAAATTTGGGCAACACAAAATAGCTACATTTGGCTGGGATTTAGATTATTTAAAGTCTATGAATTGGGGGCAGCTGGATGGCACAGTGGATAAAACACTGGGCCTGGATTCAGGAGCACCTGAGTTCAAATCCCACCTCAGACACTTGACACTTACTGTGTGACCCTGCTTAACCTTCATTGCCCTGCCCGCCCCACCACCCAAAAGACTCTAAAGTCTATGAATTAAGTCAGAATAATAGGTTGGAATGTGTCTCAAAGACTAGTTTGAGGAAATTATATTTATCTAGAAGGCACTGAAGGCTTCTGAGTTGGGGGGGAGGGTAATCTGATCCAATCTGTGGTTTAGGAATATTATTTTGGCAGTTCTGCAGAGAATAGACTGGGGATAGGGAGACTAATTCAAAGGGTACAGAGATAATCTAGATAAAAGGTAATGAGAATCTTTTGTCTGAGTTTCCAGTCAGTTAAGAAGCATTTATCAAGTGCTTACTATGTGCCACTTGCCATGCTAAGCACTTTGTGTGAAAAAATAAAAAACAGTCTGTGCCCTAAAATAGCTTATATTTTAATTCAGGGAGATTCCATGAAAATAACTAGACACAAAAAAAGATGCATACTGAGCAGATGGGAAGTAATTGCAGAGGAGAAAGTTACTCTTAAAATGTGTGATGTGTCTAGCTGTGTGATCCTGGGCAAGTCACTTAACCCCAATTGCCTCACTAAAAATTAAAAAAAATTTAAAAAAAAATGTGTGATGTGATCTGATACTTAAAGTGTCAGGGAAACTAAGAGCAAAGGTGAGGAAAGAGAGTTCTAAGCATGCAGTCCAACCAGTGCAAAGGCACAGAGATGGGAAGTGGAGCTGAGTGTATGAGGAACAGCAGGTAGGCCAGTAGAGCTGGGTTATAGAATGAGTGTGAAGGCAGCTAAAGCATAAGACTGGAAAAGCAGGAAGAGGCCAGCTTATGAAGAGTTTACATTCTAAAGAACTTTATATATGATCATGAAGGTAACAGGGAATCACAGAATAGATCTGTTCTTTAGGAAAATCACTTTGGCAGTAGAGTGAGAAGGATGGTGTGGGAAGGGACTTAAGGGCCTTGAGATAAAACAAAAGATGCTTGCAATAGTTCTAGTGAGATGTTATGAGGGCTTGAAGCAGGCTGGTGTCTATGTGAGTGAAGAGAAGATTTACAGGGAGATGGACTAAGTTTAGAACTAACAACATTTGGTAGTGTATTGGATATGTGGGATAAATGGATGACAATGAATTTGTGACATCTGGGCAGGATGATGATATACTCAACAGTAATAAGGAAGTTTGGAAGAGGGGAGGGTCTTGAAAAAGATAATAAATTCTCTTTTCAAAATGTTGAGTTTGAAATACCTATGGGACATCCAATTGGAAATGTCCAAAAACATTTGGCTAAACAGGACTAGAATGTAGGGTAGAGACAGGGGTAGATATATTGATGTTGAAATCATCCGCACAGAATGATGATGGACGCCATGGGACCAGATCCAGGGCAGACGAATGCAAAAGTCAATCAAAAACAAAATTAAACATTAATATCTCTGGACAGATCACATCCAGAGTATTGTGTTCAATTCTGGACACTCCATTTTAGTAATGATGATCTAATTCTATTTTCTTCATTTGGGATGGCTAAGTGGTACAGTGGATACAGCACTAACCCTGAAGTTGGGAGGATCTGAGTTCAAATGTGACCTCAGACACTTACTAGCTGTGTGACCCTGGGCAAGTCACCTAACCCTAATTGCTTTAAATATCCAGGGTCATTTCTAGTCCTGATATATTGCCATTGGACCCAGATGACTCTGGAGGAGAGAGTAAGGTTGGTGACAGCCCTCCCTCACTTAAATCCAATTCTCTGCAAGTCATGACATCACCCCAATGTCATGGTCCTCTTCAAGAATGAAGGATAAAGGGGGACAGCTGGGTGGTGCAGTGGATAGAGCACCAGCCCTGGCATCAGGAGAACCTGAGTTCAAATCCAGCCTCAGATACTTGACACTAGCTGTGTGACCCCGGGCAAGTCACTTAACCCCAGTTGCCTTAAAAAAAAAAATGAAGGATAAAAACATTTTCTTCATCTACCTTGATGAAGGCAGAAGGTAGAAGGGGAAAACCCTGATAATAAAGGGACCTAAATTCATGACATATGAAGATTGTTTGAATGATTTAGCTTGCAGAAGAGAAAAACATTAAAGATTTGAGAGAGAGTGGGAATGATAATGGGGGCAATTTGTTGAAGAAGCCTGGACCTACAAAACCTACACTGCCCTAATAGGGAGAACCAAGAGTAGAAAGTGTGTCCAGAGAGAGAGGAGTGAGAGCCAAGAGAGCTAGTGGCCTTTTCCAAGAGTTTTTATCCTCTTTCAATAGAGGTGGTTTTGATTACATTGATCAAAATTGGTTAGCATCATTCAATTCCATTAGTTGACGTGACTTGAGGGTGGTCTAAATTAAAATTAACTCTATAGATGACATAGGGAGAAGACCCACTCAAGTTGCTTAAAGCAAAGTCCATTATCTTCACTGAGCTAGACAAAAGAATCAATCTCCATTTCTTTTGTTTCTTTGGGTTTATCCCAAACAAAATCTAGAAGAACAGGACTTTCTGGTGTGGGAGGGGGTTGGGGAGGTGGAGTTGGCCTCCTCTCACCCCCAAGGACTGATCTCAATCATTTTCTTAAATTAATAATGAATTTTTACTATTAATCTGTAGCTTTGTGATGCAGTTGTTATAAATAAAAAGTACTGATCTCTATTAGTGGTTAGAAATTTTAAGTAACAATATTATTAATGACAGCATTTAACATAGTATCTGACACACAGAAGATACTTAATAAATGTTTATTGACTTGATTTGACTATGGTTATTACTTTTTATAAGTCATAAACATGATAATTATAAATTATCAATAAATATTTTCGCATTCTTACTGTGTTTAAAATTTATTTTTTGCTACAAAAATTATAACTTCTAAAGGTTATTTGAAGAAATATAAGATAAGAAAATTATTTTTGCATATTACTATAATGAAAAGGGAGGGGCAATGAAAAGGGGAAAAGCCACTACATAAGTTTAAAAATCAATGGCGTAGTTGCTGCCTAAAAGAAAGCATACAATCAAACAGAACAAAACGCTACTTTTCAGGTTCTCCCACTAAGTACCTCCAATGTATATGCTAAAATCATACAAGATTTTCTGAAAGATGAAACAAATATAACTTTCTCAATACTTCTCTGATTATAAATCACAATGCAAATGTAAAATAAGAAGATGGATGTTTACCAAAGGTGTTTGTCAATGTCACAAAGGAAGGCTCATACAGATTCCATATGGGAGAGAGATTCCTTAAATACTGTGAGGTCTTGCAGATAGATATTCCTGCTTGCAGACACCATTTTACAAATAGCATCAAGCCCTACAACATTGCTGAGCCTCCTAAATGAGATCTAGAGACCCTCAAGAGTTCAGCCTATCTACAAAGGAAAAACAAGTGACTGAAGAATGCCATATTATCATATATATTAGGTATGTTTCCCCATACATCTTCCTTCCATGGCACCATCCTCCAACTTGGCAGATTACACTCTGATTTATAAGAGTTCAACAAAAACTAGCCAGATCCAGCTCCCTTATGCTACTCCCAGGCCATTTTCAGGCCAAAGTGCTTACACCACCAACCTTCCCCTCTTTCCACTTCTACCTTTGGGAACATTAATCAAGTT
Source organism: Dromiciops gliroides (assembly GCF_019393635.1). Taxonomy (NCBI): domain Eukaryota; kingdom Metazoa; phylum Chordata; class Mammalia; order Microbiotheria; family Microbiotheriidae; genus Dromiciops; species Dromiciops gliroides. The sequence goes on along the minus strand of NC_057862.1, from coordinate 269,257,517 downwards.
ACCATTACCATTTTTGGAAGGATCATGTCAACACATGACTCTATCCCTAATCCTAATAATTTCCTAATCTAAAAGCTTCCTCCAAACCACCACTTCTTTCTATCTGTTATCTTTCTTGTGGGCAGAGAGTATCTTTCTTTTTGTATGTGTATCCCCAGTGCTTACTTTGCACAGCACCTGGCACACAAGGATTTAACAAATGCTCATTCATTCATTCATTCATTCATTCATTCATTCATTCATTTATTTTTTCTCCAAACTCTGATACACAGTTGTATGTACAATCTACAGAGACTGGCCAATAGCATATATTCCTTGGACACTTCAAATGGGGAAGGAGCTGGGTACAGCAGGTAACTAGGCTGGATTGTCTGTGGGAAATTTCTCTGTACTTTTCATGAATTTATGCTTCTCCCTAAAAACAAAGGCCCATCTTCTTAACATCAAAACTTTTCCAGCAACACTGTATGATAAAGAATCATAGGACAGCAAAATTTTCAAATGAGTAAAGTTAGAGGTCACTCATAGAGAAATGGAAACTTATCCAGTCACCAGGAGATTTTCTTTGCTTTATGGGTTGTGATGACAAGAGAATTCCAGTCAAGTGGCCAGCACACAGAAAATATAAACTTATACTCACAAAGCTACAACATATTACCAAAGACTAAATGTAAGAGAAAGGGACATAAAAGATAACAGACAAGTTCAACTGAAATAAAGTGGTCTATTCGTGTAATAAGAGCAAGGCTTGATAAACTGTGAATAACTTTTCTACTCTGATGATACCCACACAATGTCTTATCTAGAGGCAGGCTCCTAGAAAGTTTGGTGGATCCTCCTATGGAGGATTTATAGTGGACAAAAGTTGTATGGGATGTCAGAAAGCATTGATGGGTTCCAGTCATGTCATTGATGTGATGACTTCCTCCAGTAGTGAACACTGATCCATCCAAGTACATCCAAGTATATAGTAAGTGAAAATAACTGGGTATAACAGGACAAAATAACAGGCTAGGAAGTACAGATTATTTTATTTAATCAGATGGATAATTATAGTGACTACACATATGCATAGAGCCAAATACAAAGTAGGTGTGAGAAAGTTCAATATACTCTATGCTCCCAGATAAGAACTTTCTATGACTCAATCTTTACATAAATTAAACTAAGATTTTCAGTGATATTGAATAATTTAATGCAATCTTTTATAAATAATCATGGCATGCAAATTCTAAAATTATGATTCTTTACTTGTTTCTATAGTCCTTACTTTTTAAACTTCATTCACCCCACTTTTTATAGTTCTATTACGTGTCAAAGTGATGTGTCAAAGTACTATATAATTTGTTTCATAGACCTTCGAAACCAATGAATTAAGATTAGGCTGGATAAAAGTAGCTTAACATTAAACAAATTTCCATTACCTCACAGTGCTGGCGAGAAGCTTGGATTTCACATTCATATTTGTTCTTTACAGATTCTAGGCAGAGTTCTCTATAGATTCCTACAATCAAACAAAAGTTCTATGGTTATTAAAGCAATAGCTTATTTTGTGCTCATTTCCTTAAAGATTCTTCCTTTCAGAAATTTATACAAGATAAACTTGGAAGAGCCTAATGGCTGATTTTACTTTTCCATTAAAAAATACCAAGGGGGCAGCTAGGTGGCACAGTGGATAAAGCACTGGCCCTGGATACAGGAGGCCTGAGTTCAAATATGACCTCAGGTGCTTGACACTTACTAGCTGTGTGACCCTGGGCAAGTCACTTAACCCTCTTTGCCCCCCTACACACACACACACAAAAAAAAAACACCAAGAACTAAAATAGAAAACAAAGACACATAGGTAGACACTTAATATTATTGCACCATAAGAAATGTGAAAAGATAATTTCAGAAAAGACTGAAATATGAACTGACTCAAAGTGAAGTTGAACAGAACAAGGAAAGCAAGTAGATCAGTTTTGAAAGGAATATATAGAATTTATCATATAGATTTATTTTAAAAAGCAAGCAATGTGAAATGTAGATTTTAAGTCTCATATAACATAATCTTTTTGTTTTGCTGTGTGTTCTATGACAATGCTCTCTTCTTGATGAAGCCATGCAGTTTAGGGGTAGTGTTCCAAACACTTCCTTTTTAAAATGCTCACAATCCACTTGAAATAATATACTTCAAAGATTCTGCTGTTTCCAGTTTTATAAAAAGAAAACAGCGTGTAATCTTTAAACGACAGAATAGAGGGCAACTAGGTGGTGCAGTGGATAAAGTACTAGCCCTGGATTCAGGAGTACCTGAGTTCAAATCCGGCCTCAGACACTTGACACTTACTAACTGTGTGACCCTGGGCAAGTCACTTAACCCTCATTGTCCTGCAATCAATCAATCAATAAGAAATAAAAAATAAAATAAACTACAGAATATTATAGTGGATAACAGAGTTAAGATTAAAAAAAGTTGTGAAAGGCTTAGAATGAGGAACCAAATTTAAAAAGATAAAATTTAATAAAGATAAGGAAAGGCACTATACTTGGGAAGCCTCAAGGGGGTAGTGTGTCTACAAGTCAAGGGTGAGTAACCACTTATCAAAGAAGTTAAAGATGGTAGCCTTAGGAAACTCTACTGTTCAGGTAGGGCTTCTTCCAACTTTGAAATCCTAAAAATCTAAAAAAGCAATCAACTCTTTCCTTAAAGTCCTATAAGAAATGCTATAATCAAAAAGCTTTGATTATAAGTATGTGGCATAATAATCAATCAATTAATAAGAATGTATTATGCACCTACCTTGAGATAAATACTATGGCAAACAATGGGAGTACTAAAACTAAAACTAAAACAAAACAACCCTGCCCTTAAGGAATTCCATTAAAGTAAACCAGTACATAGAGAAGCTACAAAAGTTTAAAACTGCATTGAGACTTTTAGAATAAAAAAAAAAAGACTTTTGGGATATCCTGAATAAGAATATATAAAATAAATACAAATTATTTTGGTGAGGAAGGCACTATCAGATAGAAGAATTAGGAAAGGCCTCATGGCTTTTGGGCTGAGTTTTCAAAGAAACCAGGACCAAGTGTATTTGAAGCTTGGAGGAAAGTTTATTCAAAGAGATGGGGAGTTGAAATGTCATGATGAGACCAAGACCAGTTTGGGGGGGACCATAATGAGTGAAAGGGTGTGATATTATATAATAAGGTTTAAGATAAGTTGAAGCCAGGTTGTGAAGACTATAAACACAAAATGAAGGAGTTTGTATTTGATCCAAGATATAATAGGGAACAACTGAAATTTACTGAAAAAGGGTCAGACTTGTGCTTGGAGAGAAGGTAAAAGCTGCAAGAGATCTTGTGGAGATTTATTATTATTAAAATACTGACTGAGGTTGGATCTTATTACAAATGTAAACCTGAAATTTAAATATATTTATTAAAAATCAAATACACTATCATTTACTTATTGGCATAAATAACTGAACAATACAAGAAAGTTTATTTGAAGAAAAGATTAGTTTTAGAAGAGAGTCCTAATCAATGTGCTAAATGTACTTATCAGTTAATAAGCATTTATTAAGATTTGGGTGTTGGGCACTGTGCCAGGTGCTAGAGACACAAAGACAAAAGTGAGACAGTCCCTGCATATAGGCAGAGAAAAGTTCATCTTGGAACGATAAAGGTTTCATGTAGAAGATGGCACCTGAGTTGAGTCTTTTTTTTTTTTTTTTAGTGAGGCAATCGTGGTTAAGTGACTTGCCCAGGGTCACACAGCTAGTAAGTGTTAAGTGTCTGAGGCCGGATTTGAACTCAGGTACTCCTGACTCCAGGACCGGTGCTCTATCCACTGCACCACCTAGCTGCCCCCTGAGTTGAGTCTTAAAGGAAACCAAGGGATTCTAAGAATGTGAGGAGAAGGATGAGGAGGAGAAGGAGGAGCATTCCTGGCATAAGGAGTAAGCAGTGCAAAGACACTGAGCAATAAGACTAGAAAGGTAAAATAGAGCAAGTTTAAAAGGTTTTAAAATGCCAAACAAGAGTTTCTATTTAGTTCTGGAGGTTCTGGATTCAAGAGGACCTGAGTTCAAGTTTAGCCTCACATACTTGACACTTACTAGCTGTGTGACCCTGGGCAAGTCACTTAAACCCCACTGCCCCACCCAAAAAAATATGACTGATTCAATAAATATTATGCATATAAAAATGATAAGATTTAGCCACTGTTTGGATATGTGAAAAAGACTGAAGAATCAGATATGACAACAAGGTTGGAAACCCAGGTTCCAAAAGGTTAGTTCAGAATAGGAGAAAGTTTGAGAGGAAAACTAAGAGTTCCATTTTTAAACATGTTGAGTTTAATAAATCTGTGAGATATCCAGTTCAAAAGGTCCAACAGACTGTTGATGATGATGCAAGGTTGTAACTCAGGAGATTAGGATTAGGTAGAGAGATATGGAAATCATCTGCACAGAGATGATAATGGAAGCCCTGGAATCTTAAAAGGTTACCGAGTAAGAGAGTACAAAAAGAAAACTACTTAGGACAGTCACTAGGCTATATCTGCAGTGAGGAAATGTGACATGGATGATAATCCAGGAAAAGAGACAGAGAGGAAGTCAAAAAGGCAAGAGAAGAATCAAGAAAGATAAATGTCATGAAAATCCAAGGACATTAGAGTATCCAGAAGTAAAGTGTGGTCAACAGTACCAAAGAGAAGTCAAGAAGAATGAGGATTGATTTAATGTCAGCCTGAGAGCATGAACACTGCATTTTTGTCTTTTTATCCCCAGTACCTAGCACAGTGTATGGCAAAAAATATGTGCTTAATAAATATTTCCTCATTGAGAAAAAGTCATTAGATTGGGGAGGGATTGCTGATTTCACAGAATAGTTTCAGTTGAGCGATGTTCTTAGAAGCTAGATTGCAGAGGATTTAAAAGAAAACAGGAGAGGAAGTAGAGAGAATAGGCATAGATAACTGTTTAAAGGAGTTTGGCTAAGGAAATGAGACATTGGAGAACAGGTTGCAGGAATAGTCAGACTAATAAGGGCTTTTTCAGGATAGGAGAAAGTTGAACAGGTGTGTAGGCAGCAAGGAAGGAACAAGTAGATATAGAAAGACCAAAGATAATCAGGAGAGAGGGGGTGATAATGAGAGCAAGGTCCTGGAAAAGACAGAGGGGTATGTATAGCTTTGGTTAGGAGGGCCAGCTCTTCAAAATGAGGTGGAATACAGGAAAAAAATAAAGGATTATGTCAAGGAGTTGTGAGGTAAGAAGAGAAGAGGAAGCTTACAGTGAATAGCCTTGATTTTCCCAATAATGTAGAGGTATGATCCTTAGCTAGAAGAAAAGGGGGCATTTGGAGGAAATGGTTCTTATGAAGCTTGAGCAGAGAGAAGGTTTCAGGTAGTTGCTGTGGTGATTGGGAAAAAGAACCAATTAGGGAGGTATCAAAGGATTGCTTTGCTGCAGTGAGGGCCTAGGTAAGATTAGATTTGAAGTAGACCTAATCAGCAAGGTTGTGTGACTTTCACTAGCTCTATTCTGTAGCAAAATAATATTCCAAGGCTGGAGTCTGACAACACGTAAGCAGTGGTGATAGGATAAAAAAGTTCCTACTTGATGGGTGGTTTTTGAGGGGTTTTGGTGGCTTTTTGGGGGGTTTTTGCGGGGTAATGGGGTCACATAGCTACTAAGTGTCAAGTGTCTGAGGCCGGATTTGAATTCAGGTCCTCCTGAATCCAGGGCCAGTGCTTAATCCACTGTGCCACCTAGCTGTCCCCAATGTGTAGAGTCTTTTTTTTTCTTTTTTCTTTTTCCTGGGCAATGAGGGTTAAGTGACTTGGCCGGCATCACATAGCTACTAAGTGTCAAGTGTCTGAGGCTGGGTTTGAATTCAGGTCCTCTTGAATTCAGGGCCGGTGCTTTATCTACTGCACCACCTAGCTGCCCCCTACTTGATGTTTTGATCATATATTGATCAATAATCAAAGCAGCAGCCATTATTACTATAAAAATCCATTTTTACTGATGTTTTAGGGAAATGCTACTATAAGAAGCATACAAAGACACAATGTCAATATACCAAGGATCTGGGTTTTGGGTTTGGTTTTGTTTTTTGTGGGACAATGAGGGTTAAGTGACTTGCCCAGGGTCACATAGCTAATAAGTGTCAAGAGTCTGAGGCCGGATTTGAACTCAGGTCCTCCTGAATCCAGGGCCAATGCTTCATCTACTATGCCACCTACTACCCCTCTGTTTTTTCTTTAGTGTATATAGTCTTTCTACCACTGAAGATTGCAAGATATAACGTAGGCGATAAAATATTGGGTGAATGGCATGAAGCCTTACACATAGTAGATATTTAATAAATATTTGTTGAATTCAATTTGGATATTCACTTGACTTTGTGATTTGTCTAACAGAAAGTGGAAGGACACCTGCCATGTAACCTTAAGTCCCATTACATAAAGTGTTTTGTTCTTAAATCTTTTTCATGTATATAAATCTTCTCCTTCCAAGATCATGAACTCCCTTATACATATTTACATCAGCACTTGTAGAATGTGAACACATTGCAGGTGCTAAATAAAGTAATGTTTATTAACAATCAAAAGAATATGTTATGGTCAAAGTAAAGATGTGTTCAATTTTTCAGTAACATTACTAAAAATAAAATACATTCATTTCATAAGTATCCTTTAGGTGAAAATTAAATAGAAATAAATTTTTCACATTCCTACCTGCTACCTTTGTTCGGATTTGCATATTTTCTTGCAAAGTTGCCAGTGGTTCCAAATATTCTGGTGCCTTCCCAGCTATTACTTCTTGTAGCTTTGCATCCACTTGACTTAATCGTTCTTTATAAAGCCTTAACATAGCAAAAAAATATTAAGTATATTAATAAGACCAATATCAGTTCAATAAAACAGGTGAGTTTCTATATTATCTTTGTCTAATCTCACATGCATTCAACCAACCAAATTCATTCTATTTTAACTTCATCTTAAATGTGAAACCCAGTTATTTTACTTGCTTTCATGGATATATTATTCACTACCAAATTCAAATGTCTATTTTTTTCAGGAACAATTACAATTAAAGTAATTATCCTCTGGATCCCTGTAAAAAAAATAAAGCAGTGGAGCAGCTAGGTAGCACAGTGGCTAAAGCACCAGCCCTGGATTCAAGAGGATGAGTTCAAATATAGCCTCAGACACTTGACACTTACTAGTTATGTTACCTTGGGCAAGTCACTTAACCATCATTGCCCTGGAAAGGAAGGAGGGAAGGAAGGAAGGAAGGAAGGAAGGAAGAAAGGAAGGAAGGAAGGAAGGAAGGAAGGAAGGAAGGAAGGAAGGAAGGGAAAGCAGTTCTTTTAAAAATATCTAAATTCAACTTTTTAAAATAGTTTTAACTTAGTGTAAGTTTTAATGTCAGAAACTGTATCTTAGTAAGATATGCTTAGTAAGGGTTGCTACATAAACCAGTAAAACTAGTAAAGTTTTATAAGTTTACCAAGACTATGAGAACTAAGATTATAAGAGAAAAGATCATCTAGAAAAGAAAGTTTAAAAAGAAACTAGCAAAAAACACAAGTATGTAAACACTAGCATTTTTTGTGTGCTTTTTAAACAAATCCTGAATTTTTCTCCTACTATCATCTCCTGAACAAGTCTATCTGACTATCTAGTTTTTTTTTTTTTTTTAAATCAACAAGAAGGCATTAACAATTTGGCATTCCCAGCTTATGGGTTGCGATTTAACAAATTATGAGAGGTTGAAAAATCACCTACTGAAGTTTATCCAATTAACATGTCCACTTAAACTACTCCATTATGCCAACTACTACATAATTTCACTGTATGAAATCCTTCAATGATTTCTTACTGACAATTAATTAATAAACGTCCAAATTCCTTAGACTGCCATTCAAAACCCTCCAATTTGACTTTTGTAATCTTATTTTATTCCTCCCTCTCTTCTCTTCCCCCTGTCTCTGTCAACCAAATTATTCACTGATCACAGAACATATTCTCCCAAAGTCTTCTGTATCCTCATATTATTTTCTACATCTAGAACATTTTCCCTGCATTTTTGTCTGTTGAAATCCTACCTATTTTTCAATACTTAGTTAAAATTCCACCTCCTCTGATCCCCCTCAAAGAGAGATGATCTCTCTTTGATCTGACTTCTTGGCACTTGGTACAATTACATCTTTATTTCTATATATACACATATCTAATGACTCCTACTAGATTGTAAGCTCCTAGAGGGGAAAAAGTGTCCCAGTGTCTATTCACATAGACAGTAATAAACATAAATGTTTATTAAGAAAAGAATGAAGTGGGGCAGCTAGGTGGCGCAGTGATTAGAGCACCAGCCCTGGATTCAGGAGAACCTGAGTTCAAATCAGGTCTCAGACACTTAACACTTACTAGCTGTGTGACCCTGGGCAAGTCACTTAACCCCAACTGCTTTAAAAAAAAAAAAAAGAATGACTATTAAAGATGGTAAATTCAGAACTGACCAATTACTCTTAGGAATACTGTTGTACAAAAGAAAAAACACAGGCTGTCAGGAATTGATGATTTAAAACACAATGACAAAGTAATCAGAACACAATGGAATGGTATTTTGTGTCCTTTGCTGACACATTGGGTAGAGTGCTGGACCTGGAGTTGGGAAGATGAGTTCAAATTCAGCCTCACACACTCATTAGTGTGACCTGAGACAAGTCACTTAAGCTCTCTCAGCCTGGTTTCCTCATTTGAAAATGGAATAGTAATACCTGCCTCTCAGGATAAAATAACATATTTGTAAAGAGCTTGGCAAACCTTATAACAATTTAATGTGATGGGGGAAGAGGGAGATTATATGGTCAGACTTGGCTTTAGGAAGATAACTTTGGCAGCTGCATAGAGAGCTAGAAGCACCTTGGGGACATCTACTCAAGCTCCTCATTTTACAATTAAAGCAATTTGGGCTTAGGGAAGTTCAGTGACTTGCCCAAGGTCACATAGCTTGCAAACATCAAATTTGAACTCAGGTCTGACTCCAAAGTAAGTAACCTTTACCCTACAATACATTCAAAAGCTAAATCTACAAAATGTTTTGAAGCTATTTCCTTATTTTAATTATGCAAAATAAAGGAGTTAGTTTATAGTGAGGTACAAATTAACTAACAAAAATAAATTTACTGAGACAATAAATCTTACTTTTTATATCTTTAAAAATAATTTTAATATCCATTATGTCCTCCTTTTGCTACAGTCATTTTGTTTTTTTGGGTTTTTTTTTGTTTGTTTTGTTTTTTTTGGCAGGGCAGTGGGGGTTAAGTGACTTGCCCAGGGTCACACAGCTAGTAAGTGTCAAGTGTCTGAGGCCGGATTTGAACTCAGGTACTCCTGAATCCAGGGCCTGTGCTTTATCCACTGCGCCACCTAGCTGCCCCCCGCTACAGTCATTTGTTTTACATGATTTGGCATTGAGTTAATAAAATTGCCACACTCTTTAATTCTTCACAAAATCATACTCTCATCACACTAGATATATTAAATCTACCTTAATTATAGTCCATAAGTTTTTAACAGGATTTGAAACCAGCAAGTTCCCAGACTACTGAAACAAATTTCTCTTGTGGATAAATTTCTTAACCTTTCATGATGAGTGTTGCATGGTCATGTTCCAATACTGATTCCATTTTCTTTTGGGAATTTATATAATTCCAGAATAATTCTGCTTCCTAGAATATCAATGTCTTTTGCTGAGTCCATTCCCTCAATGGAGATAAAACTTCAAAGTCTATTAGAAGTAATAAAATCCCAAAACATTTTTTCATCAATGTTTTACAATCTAATGTCTCCTTAGCTTACGGGGTCACCTGGATTTCAATGTTTGGCACGTCATTCTTTGTATTGTCTTGCCGATGATAAATTTGTTTAATTCATTAACAGGTTTTTGTTGTTTTTACTGGTCTTCTCAGTTTTCTTCCAACTCCAAGAAGCTTATGTTGTACTGTAAAAGAATTGCGAATAACTTTCTTGCTTTCTGGTTCTACTAAAGGTCTTTGTTTATTTCTTGAGGTTTAAATAGGCTTTTTATAGCAATTGTTTGTTGGTTCTTGGTGTTTTCATTTTCAACCACACTTTCCTCTGTGCTGTAAGGGCCAAATTTAATAATGGGGAGAGTTAATTGGGTAGCTCACCATAATATTGGGGTAAAAAAGGAGATTAACAGCCTCTTTTCAATAAACAAAACAAGATTTATGAATGGGAACAAATTTAAAACACAAGTGAGGTTAATAAAGCTAGGGACAATAAAAAAGGGAATAGGGGAAGTAAAAAATGCAACCCGCAAACTCACCACCACCCAGAATCAGCAGTTTCAAAGAGAACCAGCTGTGCAGCATCCCTCTCCCTCTCTCGCATGCACGCCCAAAGTGAAAGCTCTCCTCCCTTCTCTCTCCCAGAAATCCCCCTCTTCCAGAGGAAACAGGGCTGTCCACACACATAGCCCCAAGCTAATTGGCTGGCAGCCCCGATTGACAGAACTAATGGGCAGCTCTACAAATGCAAACCAACTAGCTTCTGGATGCCGAAAACCACCTGACTTGCTCTCATCAGGCTTCTTGTCATGGCGGGGCTTCCCTACAGTACAATTTGGCCAGGCCCGTGTAGGCATGCGGGTGTCCAGCACAAGGTCAGTGCACACGGGCATGGGTTTCTAATTTTAGCCAAAGATGGGATCATAGAAACCTCAAATCACAATTAATTCCTGACAGCGCTTCAGTAGTACTGATCCTGTTTCACTAAGGACTTGAAATGTTTGATTACTACACACCAACAGCTGCTGAAATACCTCAAATAATCAACAAACTGTATTTTTGATTGTTACAACTTTTGCACTTTCCTTGAAGCAAAATCCATTCTTTGTTTTTGTTTTTGTTTTTTGGTAGGGCAATAAGGGTTAAGCCCAGGGTCACACAGCTAGTAAGTATTAAGTGTCTATGGCCGGATTTGAATTCAGGTCCTCCTGAATCCAGGGCCGGTGCTTTATCCCCTGCGCCACCTAGCTTCCACTTAAAATCCATTCTTAAAAACCAAAGTTAGAACATAACAAAAAATATTAATTAAACACACATTATGGCACTACATGCAGCACTAATGTGACAAGGAAATAACCCAAAATGGAAAAATCAGATCAATCAGGTTTCATTTGGTCAAGAACTGACATTATGAGTCAGCCTTCTTTCTGCAGTAGCACATATGCCTGACCACTGATGCCACAAAATGAAACCATATCAAAAATAATGTTTTTCCCATGTAATTCCTACACTACTGTGGATGATCTCTAAGGTTCCTTTCAGCTCCATTTTTGAGACTGCAAATTATGAACTGGAAAAGAATGGCATGAATCCCTGATTCAGATGATAATCCTGCCTCATTTTAGTCAATAGTTCATTTCCTATCAAACACTTTACCTATTAGCAACTTCAAGTAAATTACTCCTCTGGGTAAGCAAGAGTCATTTAAAGATACATGTGCCACAAAAATCAATTTCTACAACCCTTGGGTTTAAGACAGAGATGACATAAAATTCAGAAGCTTACATGGAATTTAGGGAATCTGGTTTTTACCATTACTGAAAATGCATAAGAGGAAGAGTTTTTTTTTCCCTTATGAGAACTTAAATGATATGTGCCTTACAAATGCTAGAAAAAAAATGTATTAATTATAACTGAGGCAGGTGTGTACACACAAACACACACACACACACACACACACACAAATCATCTAGGCATATATCTATACCAAGACGAAGCCAACATCAAAGTAAAGACAAAGAACATGCTTGGCAAACTATAGTGGCTGGTGGGTATGTGGAAAAGTTAATGTTTGGTACCAATGTTAAACTATTGGCCTCACTTCAGCAACTCACCAGAACCTGGGTTCATATCCTAGCTCTGAGACATACAAACTATAGACAAGATTGCAAATTTTGCATATCTGCATTGGTGAAGAGAATTTCCTAAGCAGGAATTACCTACATCAGCAAAATCACAGTACCAGACTAAGTTCTTGTTTCTTCCTACTACATACAGTATGTTCCTTACTATATAAATAATATATACTGAGAGAATCCAAACTAATTTTAATATCAGCTTATCGATGACAAAATAGCAAGGTAATCTCAGAAATGGAAAAAATAATTACAATTCAACAAGCATTACTAAGTGCTTACTAAATGTACTAGGATACAAAAATTAAACAGACCCTGCTCTCAAAGAGCTTACAGAATACTGGGGGAGAACAAACATGTATACAGATAAATAAATACAAAACAAAAACAAACTAATTTTGGAATATGGGGAACACTAACAACTGGGACAATAAGAAAAGGCTGATTTTAAAAGAAAGCACTAGAGATGAGCCTTAATGGGAGATAAGGATTCCAGGAAACATAGGTGAATAAGGAAGGCATTTTAGGCATGGGGGAAGTGTTTGTGCAAACACAAAGAGGCAGAAGATGAAATGTCACATATTACATATACATATAATTTGTGGGGAGATATGTTGTGTAATCAGTATAAAAATATAGGTTTGAGTTAGATTATGAAAACCTTTCACAAGAAAACCCAAAATAGGAGTTTTTATATTTTGATAGAAGCAATAAAGAATCACTGAAGCATCTTGAGCAGGGAAATGAAAGGGTCAGACCTTTACTTGAGAAATATCACAGTGACCTCTATAGAGGACAGCTTGGAGAAGTGAAAAGTCAATAGGCTAATATACTAGCACAGACAAGAAGTAATGAGAACGAATAAAGATGGTGGCCCTACAAGTAGAGAACAGGAGAGGGATGTAAGGGACGTTGTAAAGGAAGAACTGACAAGATCTGGCAACTGTCTGGATGAGAAAGGGAAGAGCAGAGAATAACTCCTATGATATGAACATTGGTGACTACAATAACAGCTCTCAACAAAAATAGTTAGGAGCCCAGGTTGGTTTTGGGGAAAAGATAATGAGTTGTTTTGACATGTAGGTTTTGAGACATTTATGGGACATCCAAATGGAAATCAAAGCATGTAGTTAAGAGATTCAGGACTGGAGATCAAAATAGAGATAAGGACTAAATTATGCAGATTTGAGAGAAGAGAGAAAAGAATAATGCATTGCAAATCCAAATATAAAGAATGCTTAAATTAGCTGATTTTCATATTACTTGTTTCACCAGTTTTCCCCACCAGCAAGGAGAGTAAACTATATATCCAACTCTCAAAATTCATGCAATCTAGTTAGAGAAAAGGCTTGATAAGAATCAATAAAATTCAAATGATAAACACATTCATTCCATTTGTTTCAATAGTTTTGACTTCCTTCCACATCAAACATTTTACTTGTTATCAACTACAGGTAAGTTAAGTAAGTTTTAACTTTTGCCCTTTCATATCTATATTGTCAATATGCTAAAAAGGCCAGGAAAAGACCACAGAGCAAGCAGTAGGAACAAAAGAGAATCAGGATGAAGGACTGAGAAAACACATAAAATATAATCAGTGCTTGAATAAATCCTGTTGAATACAGTTATAGAGAGGCAGTGTAATGTGGTGGACTACAAGAGCTAGCCTCTAAGTCAAGAAGAGATGGGTTTAAGTCCTGTTTCAGGTAGAGTTGTAAAACCTTGTGTAAGTTACAAAGCTCTGAGCAATTTACCTAAGACTTAAAGACCTATACTTGGAAAAAAGACTTAGAAAAATTGTTGATTTGCACTTAGTAAAGAGAGTTTCCTCACTGGCATTCCATCCACCAATGAAATCACAGATTCAGATAAAAAATAATTTAACTACTTTCATTCTCCCACCAAATATAGACCACACAATTATACTTTGACTATTTTAAAAAGAGCTAAGACAATAATCCTATTCAAAATGACACCCTTTATCCTCTGCATTCACTTGGATCACATACTGGTATTCAATGGACAAAAAAACGATTTTTCTGGGGGGCAGCTAGGTGGTACAGTGGATAGAGCACTGTCCCTGGAGTCAGGAGGACCTGAGTTCAAATCCGGCCTCGGCCACTTGGCACTTACTAGCTGTGTGAGCTTGGGCAAGTCACTTAACCCTCACTGCCCAACAAAAAAACAAACAAAAAAAATTATTCTTCTGTCAAAACAACAAAAATAGGCGAATCTATTTTTCTTTTTTTGTGCCGATTTTATACATAATTTCATTTTTTGTCCATCACCCACGATTTTCATTGGAATCATAATTTTATACATTCAAAAATAAACTTTGCAAACAAAATTATGATCACTTAACTCACTTATGGGCAGCTAGGTGGCCTGGAATAGTGTGCACCTGAGTTCAAATCCAGCCTTAGACACTGACTACCTGTGTGACCCTGGGCAAGTCATGTAACCCTGTTTGCCTCAGTTTCCTCATCTGTAAAATGAGCTGAAGAAGGAAATGGTAAACACTCCAGTACAACTGCCAAGAAAACCCTAAAAAGAATCAGAAAGAATCAGACACAACTGAAGAAAATGACTAAACAAGAATAAACTCTCCTAAAATATAACTACAGATGATTTCTTGTTGTATTCTGCCTGTGGGCCATCCTTCTTCAGTGTTCAAAAGTAATCACTCAGCATGCTTAGAATCCACTTGCCCTGGGATTGTCTTCTACTGTGGATATTTCACTTCACTCAGCATCAGTTCATGTAAGTCTTTCCAACACAAATAGTATTCCATTATATTCATATGCTCCAACTTGTTCAGCCATTCCCCAATTGATGGGCATTCCCTTAATTATTAATTCTTTGCCACCACAAAAATATTTTTGTACATGTAGGTCCTTTCTTCTTTTTATGTTTTCTTTGGAATACAGACCTAGAAGTGCTATTATTGGATCAAAGCGTATGCACAGTTTGATGGCCCTTCAGGCAGAGCTCCAAATTGCTGTCCAGAATGATTAATTCAGTTCACTTTTCCAGCAACATTGGATTAGTGTCCAAATTTTCCCACATCTTATACAACAATTATCATTTTCCTTTTCTGTCATATTAGCCAATCTAATAGGTGTGAGGTGGTACCTCAGAGTTGTTTTAATTTGCATTTCTCTAATCAATAGTGATTTAGAGCATTTTTTCATATGACTATAAATAGCTTTATTTTCTCCATCTGAAAACTTCCTGTTCATATCCTTCCACCATTTTCTGAATATTTCTTTCTTTTGGGGGGGGGGGAAGAAGGGGTTTGTTTTGTTTTGTTTTTACAGGGTAATGAGGGTTAAGTGACTTGCCCAGGGATACACAACTAGTAAGTGTGAAGTATCTAAGGCCGAATTTGAACTCAGGTCCTCCTGAATCCAAGGCCAGTGCTCTATCCACTGTGCCACCTAGCTGTCCCTGGATATTTAAAATTCTTAATGGAAATGTTGTGGCCATGCTCAATACTTATAATACCTAAGTTTTCTGGAAAGAAGTCCAAATGTGATGGCAAGAAATGGATATTGAGTAATATTATAATCCCATAACTTCAGAGATTTTTGAGAAGATCATTAACAATTTCTTGGTAATTTTCTGCTTTGTTGTTTCCCAAAAAAGGTCTTGGTCAATAAAAAAAAAATTATTTTCACATAGTTACTTCAATTTCATTCCACTGTTCTTCAAAATGTTCATTTTTATGACTTCTTATATTTGAAAACTTGAAAATATACCCTTTGATTTTCACTTCATTGATTCTAAGTAATTTGGTTTTGGATCAAGAAAACCTGCACCATTTTGATCTATTACCTGGACAGAATATTTTATTAAACCAAATTTAATGTGCAATAACATTAAGAAGAAAATGTTTTCAGGACTAACAAATGTTACTCTTATCATACTTTTCTTTCCCAGATTTAGTTTTTTCCTTTGAGACTGGAGCTTTTCAATGTATTATTTTATTTGTTTGTTTCTACTGTCCCCATTCATAAACATTGGACATATGAAAAGTTGTAAACAGAGTTGTAAAAAAACAATCACTTTTATATTCTCCACAGATATGCCAAAAATACTTTTCCATATTTAATCCTTTTCAAGAGAATGTTGTATTTTCAACATATTTTGGTACTCTCTTGAAAGAGATTCAACTTTTTTTTTTAATCTAGAGTATTAAAATATTTGATATAGAGCTCATTTTGATTTCTGGAGTTAAGCTCAAAAACAAAATTAAATTAAACTGGGAAGCTGAACACTGAAAAATCATTTGAAATGATGGAATAACCACTTTCTTTGTTTCCTATATTGTCATAACAAACTCACTGTTACAATCCGAATCATTAAATTCATCTCATTCATCCAAAGCCAAGTTTCTTTTGATTATGATACAGGTTAGATTATGGTACAGGTAGTTTTTCCACTGCATAAAACAGTAGGTTTGGAAAATGAACAGGATATTTAAGCTTAGGGGTAATTACTGATCTACTGGTTAAGCAAATATAGCAATATGTTAAATGATCACTTTGTTTTCTCTGCATAATAGGAACCACAATTAGAATGTGACAAGAATCATGTATATAAAACTACTTTCAATCAATCAACAATTTATCAAACACTTGCTTTGTGCTAAGTGCTAAGACAAAAACTAAAAGACAAAAAAAAAAAGGTCCCTGCCTTTGAGACCTTATGTTGTATTGGAGAAAAAATGTGAAAATGTACATAAATAAGTATAAGCAAAAATAAACATAAGGTAACTTTTGGGGAGAGAAGGGCAATAACAGCAAGCGAGGAAAGAAAAGAAAAAGAACGACCTCATTTAAAAAATGTTGCTAAAATATAATTTTGAAAGAAACAAATCTAAGAAGCAGTGGTGAGATGAGAGTGCATCCCAGGCATAGGGGTGAGCCAATGCAAAACGCTGAGATGAGAGACTCATCAGGAGAAGAATTGTAAGGACAATTTGGGTAGGTCATAGAGCACAGAAAGGAGAGTAATGTATAACATGACTGGAAAGATTAATAGGGGAGAGATTATGAAGGGCTTCAAAGGCCAAGCACAGGAACATTTATTTATATTTTACCTAAGAAAAGGAAACCACTGGAGTTTATTGATCTGAAAATGACACTGTCAGACTGTACTTTAGTAAAATCATCTTTGCAGCTGCATAGAGGACAAATTGGAATAAGGAGACCATTGTGGCAGGGAGAACAATTAGGAAGCTATTGCAAAAGTACAGGTGAGAAGTAGTGGGGACCTGAAGTAGGTGGTAGCTATGTGAGTAGAGGAGAAGAATGTCAGAGATGTGATGGATATTGATTGATATGACAAGATTTGGTAACTTAACAGATATGTGGGGATAAGGAAAAGTGAGGAGTCAAGGGTGATAGTGAGCTTGTGAACCTAGGTAATTCTTGACAGAAATAGGGAATTTTAGAAGGTGGATATGAAAGAAAAAATGAGTTCTGTTTCTTTGAGTTGTATATGGGGAAAACAGGTTGAAATATCCAATAGGCAGGTGGAAATACACAAATAGTACAATAAGGCTGGATACAAGAATAGGGGTCTTTATGCAGAGAAATTATAATAAACCCATGATAGTTGATGAAGTCACCAGATGGAATGTAGAACAAGGGTTCTTAACCTTTTTTTGTGACATGAACTAATTTAGCAATTTGACAAAGCCCTTTCTCAGAGTAATGATTTTAAATCAATTATATGGAAATAAAGAGGTTTTTCCCAATCCAAGTTCACAGAACACTCTGAAATTGCTCCATAGACTGCTGGTTAAGTATCCCTGGTTCAGAGAGAGATGAAGAGCGTCCTAAACAGGGTCTTGAAGTACACCCACAGGTAAGGGACATGATATGGATGATGAGCCAACAAAGGATACTGGGGACTAGTCAGGGATTGAAGGTCCTCGAAGGAATATGGGTAAGGCATAGAGAGTTGAAAAAAATGATAGGAAGTAATACATTTAGAGAGAAGATGGCATTAGTGAGAAGGGTCCCCTTTTGATCAGAGATTGGAAAAAAGGAGAAGAGAATGATGTATGATACCAAGAAGTTTTGAGATATAAACAGAAGAGTCAGCTCACTAAAAATTAACTCTATATTTTTCTTGATAAGGGAAGCAAAAATCTGTGAATAAGGTGAAGTCAAAAGACTGACCATTCCTGTGTTTTGCTGAAGTGAAGTAAAGGAGTTGATAATTGGAGCTGAAGAAACTGAAAAATTAGTAAGTATGGGAGTTTAAGGGGATATCAAAAAGTATGTTAAAGCCCTAGAGGTAGCTAGGTGGCACAATGGAGAAGGGAAAGGACTTATATTTTTTTTCTTTACTATTTTATTTTCCCCAATTATACGTAAAAACAATTTTTTTTGTTTGGTTTTTTAAGTGAGGCAATTGGGGTTAAATGACTTGCTTAGGGTCACACAGCTAGTAAGTGTTAAGTGTCTGAGGTCAGATTTGAACTCAGGTACTCCTGATTCCTATCCCCATTTTGCAATTGAGGAAATGAGTCACTGTAAGTAAATAAAGTGCTATGCCTGGAGTCAAGAAGATGAATTCAATCAATATCAGTTCTTTTTTTGGAGGTGGATAGTATGCTTCATCCTTATTCCTTTGGGTTGTCTTGGATCACCGTATTGCTGAGAATAGTAAAGTTCTTCAACAAACTCCAAAACTCCAGGGCCGGTGCTCTATCCACTGCGCCACCTAGCTGCCCCCAAAAACAATTTTTAATAGCCATTTTTAAAACTTTGAGTTCCAAATTCTCTCCCTTCCCTCCTCCCACCTTTGAGAAGGCAAATATAGGTTATACATATGTAGTCATGCAAAACATTTCCATATTAATTATGTTGTGAAAGAAAACACACCAAAAGAAAACCTCAAGAAAAATAAAAGTAAGAAAAATTATGGTTCGATTTGTATTCAGACATTCATTATCAGTTGTTTCTCTGGGGATACAAAGCATTTTTCATCATAAATCCCTCAGAGTTGTCTTGGATCACTGTATTGCTGACAATAGCTAAGTCATTCACACCTGATCATCTTACAATACTGCCGTTAGTTTGTACACAGTACATTTCACTTTGCATCCACTCGGGTTTTTCTGAGAGCATCCTGCTCATCATTTCTTAAAGTACAATAGTATTCCATCATAATCACATAACACAATTTGTTCAGCTATCCCCCAACCGATGGGCATCCCCTCAATTTCCAATTCTATGCCACCAGAAAAGCGCTGGTATATTTTTTGTACCTATAGGTTCTTTTCCTTTTTGCTTTTTATCTCTTTTTGGATATAGACCTAGTAGTGGTATTGTTAGGTCAAAGAGGTTTTATAGCCCTTTGGGCATAGTTCGAAATTGCTCTACAGAATGGTTAAATCTGTTCACAACTCCACCAGTGCATTAATGTCTCATTTTCCCCACATCCCCTACAATATTTGTCATTTTTTTCTTCTGGTCTATTAGCCAATTTAATAGATATAAGGTAGTACCCCAGAATTGTTAGTGAATTAGAACTTTTTTTTATATGGCTATAGATAGCCTTGATTACTTCATCTGAATACTTCATATCTTTTGAGCATTTATCAAGTGGGGAATGGCTCTTATTTTTATAAATTTGACTCAGTTCTTTATATGTTTGAGAAACAAGGCCTTTATCAGATAAATTTGTTTCAAATTATTTTTTTCACAATAACTGTATTTCCTTCCATCATATCCCCCTCCTGTTTATTCTATTCTATTCTCTCTCTCTCTCTCTCTCCCCTTTTACCCTGTCCCTCCCTGCTCAAAAGTGTTTTGTTTCTGACTACCCCCTCTCCCAACCTGCCCTCCCTTCTATCACCCACCCCACCCCCTTTTATTCTCTTTTCCTCCTACTTTCCTGCAGGGTAAAATAGATTTCTATACCCAATTGAGTGTGCTTGTTATTCTTTGAGTCAATTCTGAAGAGAATTAGGTTCACTCACTCCCTCTCATCTTCCCCCTCTTCCCTGATAATTTACCCTATTCCACATCTCACCTTCCCTTTCTCTCAATGCATTCCTCTCTCACCCCTTAATTTTATTTTTTTTAGAAAATTCATATTCACTAACACCTATGGCTTCTGTCTACATATATTCTTTCCAACTGTCCTAATAATAAGAAAGTTCTTAGGATTTATAAGTATCATCTTCCCATGTAGGAATGTAAACAGTTTGACCTTTTTAAATCCCTTATGATTTCCTTTTCCTGTTTACCTTTTTATGTTTCTTTTGAGTCATATTGGAAAGTCAAATTTTTTTATTTAGCCCTGGTCTTTTTATCAAGAATGCCTTTAAGTCCTCTTTTTCATTGAATGCCCATTCCCCCCCAAAAAAAATTATACTCAATTTTGCTCGGTATGTGATACCTGGTTGTAATTCCAGTTCCTTTGCCCTCTAGAATATCATATTCCAAGCCCTCTGATTCTTTAATGTAGAAGCTGCCAAATCTTGTGTTATCCTGACTATGGCTCTAAGATATTTAAATTGTTTCTTTCTCGCTGCTTGCAATATTTTCTCCTTGACCTGGGAGTTCTGGAACTTGGCTATAATATTCCTGGGAGTTTTCATTTTGGGATCTCTTCCAGGCAGTGATGAGGATATTCTTTCAATTTCAATTTAACCCTCTGCTTCTAGAATATTGGGGCAATTTTCCTTGAAGGATGATATCTAGGCTCTTTTTTTCATGATGGCTTTCAAGTAGTCCAATAATTTTCAAATTATCTCCCCTGGATCTATTTTCCAGGTCAGTTGTTTTTCCAATGAGATATTTCACATTGTCTTCTATTTTTTTCATTCTTTTGGTTTTGATTGTTCTTGATTTCTTATAAAGCCATTAGCTTCTGTTTGCTCAATTCTAATTTTTAAGGAACTATTTTCTTCAGTGAGATTTTGTACCTCCTTTTCCTTTTGGCCAATTCTACTCTTTAAGGAATATTTTTTCTTCAGTCAATTTTTGTGCCTCTTTTTTTCCATTTGTTCAATCCTGCTTTTCAAGGCATTATTCTCCTCATTGGCTTTTTGTACCTCTTTTACCATTTGGCCTAGTCTGTTTTCTTCAGGATTTTTTTGTGCTTCCTTTACCAAGCCGTTAAAATTCATTTTTCATGATTTTCTTGCATCACTCTCATTTCTTTTCCCAATTTTTCCTCTACCTCTCTTACTTTATTTTCTTTTTTTTTTTTTTTGGTGAGGCAATTGGGGTTAAGTGACTTGCCCAGGGTCACACAACCAGTAAGTGTTAACTGTCTGAGTCTGGATTTGAACTCAGGTCCTCCTGACTCCAGGGCCAGTGCTCTATCCACTGCACCATCTAGCTGCCCCTCTTACTTTATTTTCAAAGTCCATTTTGAGCCCTTCCATGGCCTAAGACCAATTCATATTTTTCTTGGAGGCTTTGGATGTAGGAGCTCTAACTTTGTTATCTTCTTCTGAGGATGTGTTTTGATCTTCCTTGTCAGCATAGTAACTTTCTATGGTCAGAAATTTTTCTGTTCTTTGTTCATTTTCCCAGCCTACTTCTTGGCTTTTAATTTTTTGTTAAAGTAGGGTGAAGGGCACACTGTCCCCAGGCTTCAAGGGTTTTGTGTACCTGTTTTCAGAGATACTTCGAGGGACCTGTAAGTTTTCAGTTCTTCCAAGGTTGTATGGTCTAAGGAGAGGCATGTTTACTTCTCTCCTGGCCTATGCTCTGGTCTGTGAGCAACCATACCCTTTTCTGCCCTAGAACTGTGACTAGGGTCCGTGCTCCCCTGAATCAGCAAGCTCTGGTGTGCTAGCACTCCTCCCTGCCCTAGGACTGCAACCTGGATCTGAGTATAAGCAAAGCAAAGCAAAGTCATAGAATCCTGCCTCAATGCTAGCAAAGAGACCTTTGTAATCTCCTTCTGACCAGTTGTTCAAGTCTTACCATCTGTGGGCTGAGAATTCCAGAAGTAGTCACTGCCATTCCTGATTCAATGGTTCCCAAGGCCTACTCCTGGTTTTGGAGGCCCAGTATGCACTGGCACAGCCTGTGCTGGACTGTGTTCTACTCTTACCCCAGTACAACTGATCCTTCCTGCCAACCTTCTAAGTTGTCTTTGGTTGGAAAATTATTTCACCCTGTCTTTTTGCTGCTCCTGGAATTGTCTTAATAGTAGTATTTAGAGGTATTTGGAGGGGTTTGGGGGAAGAGATGAGGTGAGTCACTGCCTTTCCTCTGCCATC
The DNA here is from genome assembly GCF_019393635.1 of Dromiciops gliroides. Classification (NCBI taxonomy): domain Eukaryota; kingdom Metazoa; phylum Chordata; class Mammalia; order Microbiotheria; family Microbiotheriidae; genus Dromiciops; species Dromiciops gliroides. Next base: position 269,235,305 of record NC_057862.1, on the reverse strand, counting down.
TTGGCTCCATTCCCCACCCCCACCCCAAACAAGCATTTATTAAACCTTACTATGTGCCAAACACTGTGCTAAATGCTTTACAAATATTACCTCACTTGATCCTCACAACAACCCTGTGAAATAGGTGCTATTACTATCCCCATTTTGCAATTGAGGAAACTGAGTCACTGTAAGTAGATAAAGTGCTATGCCTGGAGTCAAGAAGATGAATTCAATCAATATCAGTTCTTTCTTTGGAGGTGGATAGTATGCTTCATTCTTATTCCTTTGGTTGTCTTGGATCACTGTATTGCTGAGAATAGTAAAGTTCTTCAACAAACAATAGTGCTGTCACTGTGCTCACTTCACTACACATCAGTTCATACAAATCTTTCCAATCCTTTCAGAGATCATCCTGCTTGTCATTTCTTATAGCACAATAACATACCACAACTTGATTAGCCATTCCCCACTTGATGGGCATTCCTTCGATTTCCAATTCTTAGCCACTACAAAAAGAGCTGCTATAAATATTTTTGTACAGATAGGTCTTCTCAAAGAGAGAAACCTGAAGTGGCAGTGAGAAACAAATAATATTCTGACTACCACTCCAGGATCATATGTCAGAGGACAGGAGCAGAAGTACAGATACTGCTAGAGAGAATGGCTAGGAATAAAGTACCAGATGGAGGAAGACAGGTCTCTATGAATGCAAGAAGATAGAAGGAGCCCATGAAGAGGTCAAAAATGAAGAGAAGTTTATTAACTACTGAAAGGACTCAGTGGGAAAGGTTAAACAGGTTGTGGAGATATAGCAAGGGTAGACATAGGTAAAGGAGGATGAGAGATAGGCTTGGGATAAATAGAGATATGAGAATGCAAAGTAGATACAGCTTACTAACAAGCATGAACATTTCCTTTGATATATAAAACTGTGAATTTTATTAAGTACACATCAAATTTAACATGGTAGTACCATCATTGCACTTCTTATCTATGTCCCTTTATTAAATTCCTTCTTTCTTCTATGTATCTTTTAAAATTTTTCAGCGACATCTTTCTTCTGGGTTTTTTTGCATCATTATCAAGTGTCCCCAGTCTGCCTGCCAGTAACTCCTACATAAATAAAAGCTACCCCTTGTAGTCTTGTAGTAAAATCAAACAAAAAATAATAATTGACACTATACTTGTTTTATTGTAAAATCTCACAATTTGAACCTACATTCTATCATGAGATGATTAGCACACTTCTGAAGTTATAATTGGTATTTGCATTGATAAGAGTTCATTAGTCTTTCAAACTTGTCCTTACAATGTTGTACCCAACCAGTTCTTGTTCTGTTCACTCTACTTCAATACAACTTTTCAGTCAATAACACTCTATGAGATTCATATAACATAATTTGTTTATCTACTCCCCAATTAATGGGTATCTACTTTATTTCCAGTTCAATAATTAGAACAAAAAATGCTCCTACAAATATTTTTGTACATGTAGGTCCTTCTTTCTGATTTTGATGTCTTTGATGTAGAAGACTAAAATTGGTATCACTCAGTCAAAGGATATGCACAGATTTTGTGGATTTTTATAGAATAATTCCAAAATACTTTCCAGTATGGCTGGACCACTTCATAGGTTAATAACAGTGCATCAGTGCACATGATCTCCCAGAACCCCTCCAACAACTGTCATTTTATTTCTGTATCATCTCTGTCAATATGATAACGTAAAATGAAACCTCAGCAGTATTTTAGTTTGATGATCATGCTGATTAGTGATTTGGAGCATTTTTTCATGATTGTTGATACCCCATGTTTCTTTTTTTGAGATTTTGACTGTTAGTACCCTTTCATCTCTTATCAAATGGCTATTTTTATGTTTATTCTGAATTTAATAAAGACTAATTAAAATTAGCATTTCCATATACAAAGAATGGAAAAGAAGGATTGTATTTTAAACTGTGAATACCTATTAGGTACAGCTTGCTTCCCTTTTAAAAATATATAACGGGGCAGCTAGGTGGCGCAGTGGATAGAGCACCGGCCCTGGAGTCAGGAGTACCTGAGTTCAAATCCGGCCTCAGACAATACTTACTAGCTGTGTGACCCTGGGCAAGTCACTTAACCCCAATTGCCTCACTAAAAAAAAAACAAATTCAACATCTTATTTTTAAAGTTATCTTACTTTTTAATGATTCTTTCTGGCTTGTATATTTTTTAAAAATCTTCAATGAACCTCTTTTTCTTTCTTTCTTTTTTTTTCTATTAAACCCATTTACCTTCCCCTTCACTACAAACTGAAAAGGAAAAAGAAAAATAAGCCCTTGTACTACACACATAGTCAAGAAAAACAAATTTCCACATCTGACCATGTCCAAAAAATGTATGTATGTGTGTGTGTATGTATGTATGTATGTATGTATGTGTACATATGTGTGTACATGTGTGTGTGTGTGTGTGTGTGTGTGTGTGTGTGTGTGTGTGTGTGTGTGTGTGTGTGTGTAAATTCTGGAACTTGAATTCATCACCTATCAGGAGACAGGAAGCATGCTACATTATGAGACCTCTGGAACTATGCACTGATGAAAGCTTTGCTAAATCTTTCAGAGTTAATTTTCTTTTCAGTGTTGTTATATACATGCAATCTCTCTTAATTCTAATGACTTCACTCAGTTTATTATTTCCAATTTATCCTATACAGGCTTGTTTGCATGCAATTATTTGGATGATGTTCCTCCCCTCTATTAAGTTTTGAGCTCTTTGAGAGCAGAGACTGTCTTTTATCTTTTTTTTTTTTTTATCCCCAGTGTTTAGTAGAGAGCTTGGCACATGATAGACACTTACCAAATGCTTATTAACTGGATGATTGACTGGTTCTGCTCACTTTTCGCTTTGTATCAGTTTATACAAGTCATTCCTGGTTTTTCTGAAATCTTCTCTTTTATCATTTTTATAGTGTAATAATATTCCATTATATTCATATATAATCATTTGTTTCCTAATTGATAGATACCCCCTAAGTTTTGAAGCAGTTCTCTGCTATAAAAAGAGCTGCTATAAATAGTTTTGTACATATAGATCATTTTCCTAGTTTTTAAAATTTTCTTTTGAGTATAGACTTAGTAGGGGGTATCACTGGATCAGAAAATATGAATAATTTAATGATTTTTTAAACATAATTCCAAATCACATTCCATTCTAGAATGGTACTATCTATTCATACTTCTACCAACACTGCATTAGCATTCTAGTTTTCCCATAGATTTTCCAACAACTGTCATTTTCCATTTTGTCATCTTTTCCAAGCTCATAGTTGTGAGTTAGAATCTCAAGGGTTGCTTTAATTTTCATTTCTCTAACTCTTGGTCATTTGGAGCATTTTTATATGGTTGCTGACAGCTTGCTTAGCTTTCTTTGTATCCTAACCTGTTTGTATCCTTTGACTGTTTTGTTGACTAGAGAATGACTCTTACCATACATCAATTTCCTGCATATCCAGATTTTTTTTTTAAAGCTACAAATTTTTCCCTAGTTCTGACTTCACTGATACTGCTTGTGCAAAATCTTTTCAATTTTCTGTAATCAAAATGGTCTGTTTTATCTCCCATGAGCCTCTCTATTCCTTGTCTAGTCAAGAACTTTCCCTATAGTTGTGGAAGGTAATTTTCCTGTTATTCTGATTTGTTTGTGAGACCTTTTACTTCGAGTTTGTATATTCATCTGAAGCTTATTGTGGTATGTGGTATGAAATGCTATTCTAAGCTTAATTCCTTCCATACTACTTTTCAATTTTCCCAGATGTTTTTGTAGAATAGTGCATCTTTACCTGAGCAGTTGATGTTCTTTCTTAGCTTTATTGAATACCAAGCTATCATTGTGTATCCTTAATATGCTCCAATGATCGATTTTTCTGTCTTTTAAAGAGTACCAATTTGTTTCTTGGAGAAGGAAATAGCAAATCACTCCAGTATCTTTGCCAAAACACACACACACACACACAAATTGGGTCAGGAAAAGTCAGACATAACTGAAACAATTCACCAACAACAAATTGTTTCTATGATTAGTGCTTTGTAGTATGGCTTGAGATCTGAAAGAGGTAGATCCTGTTCCCATTTCTTTTTATTATTTCCCTTAAAATCCTTGACCTTTTATTCTTTTAACCTCTGGATGATTTTTGCCATTATTTTGTCTAGTTCAATAGTGTCATGGAAGCTCCAGCACATGCACCTGGTTTAACTTAACTTGGCTTTTTCATTCAGTCTGGTGGCATGGTTAGAATCCATCCACCTGAGGCCTAGCATGATTTCTGGATGTCTATGGAACCATGAGATGTGGTATGGTAACCCTTCCATAACATTTTCAGGTGTCATCAGGGACACATTACTAAATTTGGCCTTGATCCAGACATACAGTGGTAAAAGTGTTATTGATATTATAACTGCCTCAACTCTATATTGCATATGGGTAATAAGTATCCTCCAAAGGGGGGAAAGCAATATGCTGTATGTATCAAGTTTAAATTTGTTCTATATGAGTTATATTTTGAAGAATTTTCATTGTTTAATTTGAACATTTCGACAATGCTACACTAAAGATTAGTGAAAATCCAGCAGTTCAACAGCTAAAGAAGTTAAAGTATCCAGGGACAACCAGAATCCAGAATCCAGATTCCCTGATGGCATCTTAACACTCAACAAAGATAAGGTTTCAAGGACTTTAAATGAACATTTTTGTTTTTTCTTTCTGTTACTATATACACCATCTGTAATATGTATTTTCTACAGAGGCCTTCCCTCTGTAGACATTGTCAAAGCTCAAGTCTATGAGGGATTGCCCCTCTGGACAAAATTTTCCCTTTCTCCCTTTTCTATATAGTTATTAGCATATTGTTTGTTAGCATAGGTTATGATATTCTGTTATTTTACTGCTTCATCAAGGAAACACTCCGTGTTTCTTGTTGAAGCAAAGAGGGAAATGTAAGAATTGATTTGGGGACCCCCATCTTTGGCTAAAATTAAAAAGCCTCAGGGGCAGCCCGCGCAGCTCCCTCCACCCCTGGGCATGCAAGCCTCAGGTGCCCCTTGGGGATATGCATGGAAAACCCAGAGCTCTGGGCATGCCCTGCACAGGAGCTCTGTGCCCCAGTCAGCCTTGAGTGCGGCCTCTGGGGGTGCCAACGAATTAGCTTGGGGTATGTGGGCAGTCAGCCCAAATAACCTGAGAGAGAAGGGTTTTTTAAGAGCAAGAAGGGAATAGTGAAGGGAGATAATAGAAGAAGTGAAGGAGATGCAGGAGGAGAGGAGAAAAGAGGAAGTGCAGGTGGCGGCAGTAGTAGCCAGCCACACCCACAGGCAAGAGACCCACAGAGGGATAGGAAGCAGTAGAGTCTGCTGGCCAAGGTTACAGCTCATATGTCCTATTTTTCTTTGTTCTTATCTCTAAATTTATTCTAATCAATAAACCCTGAATTTTTGCTTTAATTGAAAGGCTTTTAAATCTCGTTTCTTGTTAATCTGGGAGAAACAGTTGAGGAGGGGGCAGGCCCTTACATATTGGCCCAGCCAATTAGCTTGTGGGTGTGTGTAGACAGCCCGGGGTTTGCTGGGAAGGAGAAGGGAAGAGATCTGCCATTCTGGCGTATGAGCTAGAGAGAGAAGGGACACAGCTGTGTGCTCTGCTGAGCCCCAGGCAGTGTTGTGATCACAGGTTGTATAATCTTCCTTTCCCCCTTCCCTTTTTTCCCTTGTCCTTAATTCTACTAATCTTACTTGTGTTTTAAGTTTGTTCTTGTTAATAAACCCTGTTCTGTTTTTGCTTTTTACTGCTCTCTCCCCCAATCTGCCCTTCCCTCCTTACCCTCTTCCCTCCCACCTTTATCTCCCTCCCCCCGCTCAGGGCAAAAATATATTACTATACCTACTTGAGTATGTATGTTAGTCCCTCTTTGAGCCAATTCTGATGATATTAATGTTCGCTCACTCCCTAACTCCTTCCCCCTCTTCCCCTCCCCACCATAAGCTTTTTTCTTGTTTCCTTCATGTGAACTACCTCTCCCCAGACCATCTCTCCCCTTCCCCCTCCCCCAGTCTATTCCTCCTATACCTCAATCCTATTTTAAAGATATTATCATGGGTTAGTTACATGGCACAGTAGACAAGCACCAGCTCTGGACCCAGGAGGCCCCAAGCCCAAATCTGGCCCCAGACATAAGACACCCTACCCTGTCTGCCCCACAAAGAACAAAACATAAATGCTTTATAGATACCCCTTCATATTCAGTTCAGACCTGTGTCTTCTGTGAATTCTTTACTGAAATAGTTCTTGTGAGTTCGAAGTATTATCTTCCCATGTAGGAATGTAAACAGTTTGATCTTTTAATATCCCTCATGAAGTCTTTTTCCTGTTTACCTTTTTATGCTTCTCCAGGGTCTTGTATGTGAAAGTTAAATTTTCTATTCAGTTCAGGTCTTTTCATCATAAATGCCTGAGGGGGCAGCTAGGTGGAGCAGTGGATAAAGCACTGGCCCTGGATTCAGGAGGACCTGAGTTCAAATCTAGCCTCAGACACTTAACACTTACTAGCTGTGTTACCCTGGACAAGTCACTTAACCCTCATTGCCCTGCAAAAAAAAAAAAAAAAGAAAACAAAAAAAGAAATGCCTGAAAGTCCTCTTTTTCATTGAAGTTGACTTTTTCCTCTGAAAGAATATACACAGTTTTGCTGGGTACATGATTCTTGGCTGTAGTCCCAGTTCATTTGCCCTCTGGAATATCATATTCCATGACCTCTGGTTCTTTGATGTAGACATTGCTAGAACTTGTTTAGCCTTATTGGAGCTCCACAGTATTTGAATTCCTTTTTTCTAGCTGCTTGCAGTATTTTCTCCTTGACCTGGGAGTTCTGGAATTTGGCTATAATATTCCTGGAGGTTTTCCTTTTGGTATCTCTTTCAGGAGGTGATCAGTGGATTCTTTCAATTTCTATTTTGCTTTCTGCTTCCAGAATATCAGGGCAATTTTCCCTGACAATCTTTTGGAGGATGGTTTCTAAGTTCTTATTTTGGTCATGGCTTTCAGGTAGTCCAATGATTTTCAAATTATCTCTCCTGGATCTATTTTCCAGGTCAGCTGTTTTTCCAAGGAGATATTTCATATCACCCTCTATTTTTTTATTCAGTTGGATTTGCTTTACTGTGTCTTGATTTCTCATAAGGCCTCTAGCTTCTATTTGTTCAATCCAAATTCTTAGGCAATTATTTTCTTGAGAGAGCTTTTCTATTTCTTTTCCCATTTGACTTTTCAAACAGTTGACTTTTGGGGCAGCTAGGTGGCGCAGTGGATAAAGCATCAGCCCTGGATTCAGAAGGACCTGAGTTCAAATCCAGCCTCAGACACTTGACACTAGCTGTGTGACCCTGGGCAAGTCACTTAACCTTCATTGCCCCGCAAAAAAAAAAAAAAGATAAAATAAAAAATAATAATAAAACTGATGATTTTTTTTCTCATGACTTCCCTGCATTGCTCTCATTTCTCTTTCCATTCTTTCTTCCATCTCTCTAAATCTTCTTTCTATCTCTCCTACTTTCTCTTCAAAGTCCTTTTTGAGTGCTTCCATGGCCTGAGACCAGTTCATATTTTTCTTGGAAGCTTTGAATTTTGAAGTTTTGACCCTGTTATTATCTTCTTCTTCTGAGGGTATATTGTGGTCTACCTTTCCCCCAAAGAAGTTTTCGATGGTCTGCTGCTTCCTCTGCCTACTCATCCTGGCTGACTATTTCTTGGCTTTTAACTCCTTCTTAAAAGTGTAGCGCTGCTTCCAGGACACACTGTTCGAGGTACAGTGAGGCCCAGGGGGTGATTGGGCTTCTCAGCCTGCCTGGCCTGTGAGTAACCACAGTCGCTTTCTCTTTGACCCAGAAACATTAGTCTGATTGAACTCTGATTCTCTATGGTCGGAAGCTCAGCGTGCCTATGCCCCTCCCCCACTGGGCCACCACCACTCAATTTAGCCCACTGGTTCAGAATCAGGGCGCTTTCCCCCAACTCCAGCAGAGACTGCCTCCACTTCACCCCGGCCTACCACTGAACCTCCACACCAGTCCATGAGATCAGAGCCTCAGAAGCTACTGGTGCTGAAGACTTTGATGGGCGCTAGAAGCACTGTCCCTGGCTGGGTCTGAACTGCATGCTGAGCTGTTCAGTCTGATCAGTAGGTGATCGGAATTGCCCTCTTTTGCTGAGAAATAGTCTCACTCTGTTCTTATGTGCATTAGGCTGCTCTGGGGGTTTTTTTTGGTTTTTTTTTAAACTGCATTATTTGGGCATGAGTGGACAGTTTATCTGGAGCTTGTAGGAGTCACAGCCTCTCGTCTGCCATCTTAGCTCCGCCACCCTCCCCTGTTCTGTTTTGGAAAGAGGCTGTTAATCTCCTTCCTTGCCCCAATACTGAATCGAGTCACCTAATTAACACTCCCTAATTAAAATTTGGCCCCTACAATCCTAAGGAACTGTCTTAAACATCTCATTAATTGTAATGGCCCTATATTAGCCCTGTCTCCTCCTGTGGCTCTGACAATGACTACTTGGGCAGTCCCTACCCATTTCTGTGACTCTACAACGGCAGGCCTGATGCACTGCCTGGTCCCAAATTGGCTTTGTCTCCTGCTATGGCTCTGGGGTCTCAGACTACCTAAACACTTGATCGCTAGGGTGTTGTCTTGCTCCACCTGTAACTCCAGAGCAGGCACTGCCTGGATATTATATTTGCTGCTATGAACTGGGTCTGACTCAGGCCTGATGGTTCAGATTCAACATCAGAACAAAATGAGACATTCTTAGCTGATTCAACAGGAGCAAAAAGAGTTTTACTTCATCATGACAAGAAAATGATATTCAACAAGCATAGAAAACTGAAGACACCTTGAGTTGATTTCACTAATTAAGTAAAGTTCCCTTGCTGTCACTACTTATGATTTATCAGCCAAACCTCTGAGAGAGGACCCAGCCTAAAACTTCATTGGTGAAACAGATTAAGATATTACCCCACCTCTTGATGGTAAAGGCTTTAATATCTTCCACCATTTAATTGACTTTAGATCTGATACTGGTCTACCCTGATCTTCAATATTCAAGAAGCAGCACAAAAAGAAAAAGAGGAAAACTAAAACAGAAACATAACAAAGAACAAAATAATAAAGGAGTGACTGAATCTCAGTCCCAGGAAGGGCTGAGACTCAGGTCTAAACAGTCAGGTCTATATGCTGGGTAATGACAAATTTTTGTAGTTTGTTGGGGGTGTCTCATCAAGAACATCTGGGCTATAGCAAAGATAATACTTTCTACAAATTCACTGATCCTCATCAACAGTTCAGGGAGAATATGCTCTGTATTGTCACTCACTTAGTGTTCCTTGGGCCATCAGCTTCCTTGCCTTCCCTTGGAGCCTGACTGGGAAAGGAAGGAATATAAATTTTTCGCCTCTCATAAGAGAAGCCTCTGAGGAACTGCCCACTTTCTCCTTGGGGGGGGGGGGGAGAAGTAGCAGACATTTATACCTCCCTCATGTTGCAGGGGCTCCTTGCCATCAATGGCCTCCTCCAAGCCTTCCCTAGAAAGGAATTTTTTCTATTATCAAAGGGAATACCTGAGGCCTTTATCTCTGTCTGCTCACCCAGAGCCAGTTGCCATTAGGGTCCTCATCTCTGCTTGCTGCCCACTATGCCAGAGTCAGCTATTCTTCCTGTGTCAAGGCAAGACAAGTACTACTACTATGGCCTGAGTGCTTCTGCAAAATGCTGAGACAGAATTTAGCTGCAGGCCTAAGAACTAATGCACCAGCACTGGTAGGGCATGACTCAGCCAACCCCCATGTAGAAGGCAGCTGTGGGCATGCTGTGCCACAGCCCTCCTGTGCTCAGTAAGAGCTCTGTGGATGCTGCTGCCACTGGGACCTGACCCTACTCTCCTAGCCTGGGGAAAAGATAAGAAAGCAACACAGAAAGGCAACAAAGCCAGATTCTTACAAGCCAGTACATGTGCTCTATTTCCCTTGTGCAAGCAATAGACTTTTCTACTGGGGTTGGAAAAATATTTCTGAGGCCTGGAGCAAGGGATTTGGGGGAGGGGAGAAGAAAAGAAAGAGAAAGATAGAGAAACAAAGAGAAGAGAAAGAGACTAGGGTGGGGGTGGGGGGACAGAGGGACTGTAGTTCATAGTTTAGGTGTGAGTGGAAGGAAACTTCTAAACTGATAGAAAATCCTTACCCATCCTTAGCTCATAAAATGGGATGCAACTGGCCTATCTGTCCATACCCCAATCCCAGAGATGCCTCTGAGCTCCTGAGGAGCATTGTCTTTTCAAATACCTTTCCCCGTATATTATGGGCCCAGGCCACCCCAGAAATTTTCTGAGGTACATCAAAGAACCTTCTCCTTGAGAAACTAAACCGAAGGACAGACACACCTAAAGAGATAAGTGGAACCTGATCAGGACAGTGCAAGCTCACCACCCTTCTTTCCAATCTCCCTCACCCCAGGTGAGATAAGATTAGGTGTGGCTGCTGCCTTTGTAGCAGGAGGAGAGAGATGGCTTGAGAGATCTGCAGTCACCCCTCACCCAATTCCCCTAGCCACCACCAGTGGGGGATGGTCCTCCCTCCATAAGGGAACTTTCCACAGTCAGATGATCAGCCCCATCAGTCCTCTATAAAAGTATCTGCCAGTCTCCTGCTCGAGGAGATTGGTATCTCAGAGCCACGCTCTGTGCCATGCCTTTTCCCCATGAGAAGAAGTCTGAGGATTTCTCTCTTGGTTTCCCCCTCCCCAGCCCCTAAATAAACTATTATCTTATTCTATTGGATTTGTATGCAAGAAGGTGTAATTCTTTAAAGAGGAATTCCTAAGGACCCCAACCCCTACCCCTATCCCAAACCCTCCACCTATTTCCCCATAACACCAAGGAATCACAACAAAATCCTTGTGGCAAAATTGCAGTGTCTTTAAAAAAAAAAATTTAACAAAAATAGTTAATTACCTAATAGACAACCTCCCCCCAAAAAAGGAATGTGCCTTGATTTTCATTCTCACTATCAGCGACCCTCATGTCACCTGTCAATGGTTAATTATATCATGTACAATTACAGATCTGAGGAGTGCTGGGTCAGCTGCTAAAAAGTCACTGGAAACCAGTTCACACAATTATGACTCCCTTAAATCTGGAAGAGGGTTTTTTTTTTTCTGGAGGCCTTTCCCAAGGTCATTGGGTGATGAATAATCAGTTAAAAAAAGCATCCATTCTCAGCAAGAACTGGACAATACTAGTTTTTTATTTGTCCCTTTTCTAGTAAGGAACCAACTCACCAACCACCAACTCAATCCCTCCAGGTTGCTTTGAAGGTAAACTCAGTCAAATTCTGAAGGGAACCTCTACCTCTTGTAGTACTTGGAGGAGCCTTAAATTACCAGAATGGAAGGCCCTACAAAGCTGGACGACCTAAAAACAATTTATAGAAATTATCTTCTTAGGGGGCAGCTAGGTGGCACAGTGGATAAAGCACTGGCCATGGATTCAGGAGGACCTGAGTTCAAATATGGCCTCAGACACTTGATACTTATTAGCTGTGTGACCCTGAGCAAGTCACTTAACCCTCATAGCCACATAACCAAAAAAAAAAAAATTATCTTCAAGGTACATTTAATTACTAAGGAAATCCAGCATATTCACATTGTTCTCTTCTAGCTGAATGGCTATAGGCAGTTTATTCTCTAATCTGCCAGGGGGGAGTACCTTCCAGGAAGAAATCACCATTTCTAAAGGCACCAACAAAAATACCACCAAAAGCTAGAAGGCTAATCTGGGCTCACCTACTTTTCTACCTTGCATTTCAGAGAGCTAATTATGTTCTAATTCGGTTAAACTACAATAATTATTCAAGGATAGGACTGACTTAGTTTAGCATCTGGGTAGTTTATGAGATACTGAAAGATAACATTAAAGTGTTAACCAAAAAAATTTACTTTTCTTGCCAAAATGATATTCCACAAAGATAGGCATTGAGAATACCTACAGTTGATTTAGCTAAGCAAAGCTCCCTTGACAGTTAGTTACTCATCATGATTTACATGCCACCCCTCACCCAACTTCTCCAGCCACCACCAGTGGGGGATGGTCCTCCCTCACTAAAGGAACTTTCTACAGGCAGATGGTCACCCCCATTACCTACCAGCCTCCTACTCGAGGAGATTGGTACCTCAGAGCCACGTGCTTTGTTCCATACCTCTCTCCCCATGAAAAGTCCAAATGTTGAGGGCGCAGAGCACCCCAGAAGTTCTCTGGGGCACACCAAGGAATCTTGTCCTTGAGAAACTAAACCAGAGGACAGACAAGCCTAAAGAGATAAGTGGAACCAGTTTGGACTGAGCTAGCTTTGGGACCTCAACCCTTCATTCTGGTCTCCCTTACCCCTGGGGAGATAAATTTGGGTGTGGCTGCTGCCTTTGTAGAGATGGCTTGAGAGATACGTAGCCACCCCTCACCCAATTCCCCCAGCTACCACCAGTGGGGGATGGTCCTCCCTCACTAAAGGAACTTTCCACAGTCAAATGGTCACCCCTCCCCCCATCAATCCCATAAAAGTACCTGCCAGTCTCCTGCTCCAGGAGATTGGTACCTCAGAGCCACATGCTTTGTGCCCTTCTCCCCAAGAGAAATCCAAGGATTTCTTTTGGTTTTCCTTCCCTTCCCTTCCTTTCTCTTCCCTCCCCCATTCCCTTCCCTTGCCCCTAAATAAACTACCATCTTATTCTAACTGCTTTTGTGTACAAGAGGGTGTAATTCTTTTTTTTTTTTTGGTGAGGCAATTGGGGTTAAGTGACTTGCCCAAGGTCACACAGCTAGTAAGTGTTAAGTGTCTGAAGCTGGCTTTGAACACAGGTCCTCCTGACTCCAGGGCCAGTGCTCTATCCACTGTGCCACCTAGCTGCCCTGGGTGTAATTCTTTAAAGAGGAATTCCTAAGAACCTATACCCAAACCCCATACCCCATTTTCCCCATAACATATGTATTGATCCAACCATTCTAGAAAGCAGTTTGGAACTATGCTAAAAAAGTGAACAAAATGCCCATACCTTTTGACCCATTGCTAAGAACATAATGCAAGAACATCAAAGACAGAAATTGATGTAGGAACTAGTGTTACAAATGCAAGAACCACAACACAAAATACAAATGATTTACAAACAGACCAAGAGGCAACAGGGACCCTAATACAGAATAAATCTAAGAGTTCCATGAAAAACTGGACTAAGCAAACAGTTGTGAACAGTTTCAGCCATCCAGGTAATCTCTATATGGCAGCTCAACCTTCAGGAGGTGTTCTGAACCATACAGATTCTGCCTCAGTCCAGGACTACATTTGCCAGAGAGTTAAAGCACTCTACCAATTCTTGAAACCCGAATGCAGTAAAATTAGAAACTTATTCCATTACCAAAGTTAAATCTGTAAGTATAGCTTCATGTTCAAGTTACCCAACAAAAGGAATAGTGAGGGCAGCAGTCTTCCAGACCCACCAAAGAAAGTTATCCCAGGTTCCTCTTCTGACTTTAGTATAAAAAGAGGCAGTAGCATTTTTACTCTATAATCCAAATAGCCCAAGATAACATATGGGTTTAAGCAGTTGGTAGTTAACACTAAAGATTTATAATCTCCTCCTTGGTTTAGGAAGGGGAAATACATTTGGGGCACAATAGGGTGCAAAGGGACCAGGGCTAGGGTTGTACTATGGAGCTGGTAGCTTGGTGCCCTTGGCAGTACATAACAGAGATCTGACTGGGCAGATTTATGATAAAACCTAAAATGCATAACTATGTTTCCTAGTTACCATCCTCCCTCTCATCTGCAATGGGGAAGAATTTCACTTTCTTCTAAACCAAAAAGATACCCAGTTAATTTAACCTTATCATTATACCATGTAAGCATTAGCAGGCCGATGACAAACCTGAATATTAATATACCTTGTTGTTTGACATAAAAAGTGACCACACATTTAAACTGAAAACAGTAAGACCTTACACACTTGCATTGTGCTCATTTCTTCTACTGACTACTTGCTCTGATTATAGAAATCTGCTATAAAAGAAAAAGCAGGGACATGATTATAAGGCCCGGATAAAACATCCTTAGCTCTGTTTGATTTCAGGTAAAAGTTACAAGTGACCACCAGTCATACAGTACTAGCCAAATTCAGGGATATCCAGGTGGGGAAACATTTCCTATTCAGTAGGAACACAATGAGCAAGAAGGAGCCTACCTCGGATTGAGTCCAAAATTGCACTCTCGGCTTTTTCCCAGATACTTCCACCTGTAAGCAACACATTCCCTCTTGTGGCATTGATTTGTGGAATTCTCCCCCATCTTTGGCTAAAATTAAAAAGCCCTGGAGTCAGGAGTACCTGAGTTCAAATCCGACCTCAGATACTTAACACTTACTAGCTGTGTGACCCTGGGCAAGTCACTTAACCCCAATTGCCTCACCAAAATAAAAAACAAAAACAAAAATGGGAAAAAAAAAACAATATAAACTACAGTCCCAAAAATATTTTATCTTAAATAGCAAACCTCTACTCTCATGAAATTGCAATGAGCAAAAAAGATTTACCAGGACACACACATATGTTGCTTGGTTTTTCTTTCCTTCTTCTCAGGTTTAAACTTTATCCTGGTGTAAAGATCAATCATTAGAAATTACTTCTATAAAATAAGCAACCTTATAAATCCTCAGCAAAACCATTCCTTGTAACAAGCTGTTTTCTGGCAAGTTTACAAATTTTAAAAAATCTAGAAGGCCTTTTCTGTCTAATGATTTACCAGCTTCCAATGCTTTCCTCTGTCTCAGAGGAAACAACTACTATATCTATTTTTGTTAAAACCATCAATTGCTTTTCCCAATAATTTTAACACAATTTTAACACATATACATCAATTTAAAAATAACTTTAAAACTTTAACAGTACTCTTTGGTTTCTTCCAGAATTCACAAACCTTGAAATGGCAGGTGAACACTTAAAGTTCTGTGTACAGGAGGTTAAAGCAAAGTCACCAAAATACTCATAGTAGTACTTTTCGTAGTGGCAAAGAACTGGAAATAGAGTGGATGCCCATTGGGGAATGGCTAAACAAATCATGGTACATGAATATAATGGAATATTACTGTCCCAGAAGAAATTATGAATAAGAAAAATTTAGAGGTATTCAAAAATATATATATATGAACTGATGCAGTGTGAAACACAACCATGAAAACAATATAAACAAAATTACAACAATGTAAATAGGAAGAACACTACCAATAAAGGGAACTGAACCCTATAAAGGCCAAGGCTGGCCACCAAGGAAGGCTAAGAAACTGCATTTCCCTACATTTATTGTAGACGAAGGGGTTATAGTTGTATTATACTATCAGAGTCACTTGATGTGTTGGTTAGTTTTGCTGAATTTTTTTTTTCTTTCTTTCTTTTAAAAAAATCTTTGTCGTGGATAAAGCACCGGCCCTGGATTCAGGAGTACCTGAGTTCAAATCCGGCCTCAGACACTTAACACTTACTAGCTGTGTGACCCTGGGCAAGTCACTTAACCCCAATTGCCTCACCAAAAAAAAAAAAAATCTTTGTCGCTAAGGATGATTCCTGGGTAGAGAAAGGGAAAGCGTATATTTAAAAATTAATTAAATGTGGGGGCAGCTAGGTGGCGCAGTGGAACTGGATTCAGGAGGACCTGAGTTCAAATATGGCATCAGACACTTCACACTTACTAGCTGTGTGACCCTGGGCAAGTCACTTAACCCTCGTTGCCCAGCCCAAAAAATTTATTTAAATGTAAAAAAAACAAAGTAATCAAAAAGATAAGATAAAATTTGGAGCAGCTAAGTGGTGCAGTGGATAGAGCACTGGCCCTGGATTCCGAAGGACCTGAGTTCAAATCCAGCCTCAAACATTTAACACTTACTAGCTGTGTGACCCTGGGCAAGTCACTTAACCCCAATTGCCTCACCAAAAAAAAAAAAAAGATAAAATTTCAAAAAGTTAAAAAGGGAATGGTGAACAGAGTAGACTAGAATTGTAATTACTTTATTTCAAATCTGTCTTTCTGGGTTGGTTTGTTTGTTTGTTTTTCTGATAAAAGTATTTTATTTTTTTCCAGTTATATGTAAAGATAGTTCTCAACATTTGTTTATACAAGCTTTCCAGTTTTGTTTGTTTTTTTAATGGTTGGGTAACAAGGTAGCAGTAATTCAAGGAAAACATTTTAATCAATAAAATCCAAATGTTCATGACCGGAAGACCTATTGTTTTACAATCCCTAAATGAAAATCCTCAGTTTAGTTATAATGAGGTCTTCAGGAGAAAAATAATAGTAGCAGTCTCTTCTCAGAGCAGAAAGTCTATCCTATAATATGTAAAAATAAAATTTATTCAAATATAATCTAATTATAAGGTCTCTTTTCAGTTTTAAATCTAAGATCCTATAATCCTAATTGCACTTTTGCTAATGTATGGAATTAGTAGAAATGAACTTCTGTAGATCCACTACTTACTGATCTTTGAGGTCTGTAAACTGTTTTTCAAGATTTGACATTTCATCTAAGCACTCCATTCTTCTTCTTTCACAGTCTTCATCATCCATTTCTGTTAATAAAAGCATGAACATTACTAATTATAGTTGAAATATCATAAAATTAATCAGGTGGTTTCAGTCCATGATATCAAATGCTGAGACCTCACATATAGTCTTAAAGTAAGCAAATATTGTCCTATCTAAAATAATTACTACTGTGAATTTTAATCTCAAATATGTAAAATTTAAATATAAAACTTCATAAATCTTTAATGTGACCTGGGTCTCTCAATATTTACAACAAATGCTTTCTGGAAAAAATTGTATATAGGACTAGGAAAGGTCTCCTTCAGGTGTGGTTTGAGCCATGTCTGAAAGGAATCCAGGCAGTTGAGACAAGGAAGAATATACCAGCAATGTGAAAGAGCCAGTGAGAGTTTGGGGGGGATGGAGTGTTATATGTGAGAAATAGCAAAGCCGATGGATCATAGAATACATGGAGGGACAGGAGTAAACTGTAAGAAGATTAGAAGAATAGGAAGAGGCCGGACTATTAAGGGCTTTAAATGCCAAAAGGATTTTATATTTGAACCTGGAAGTAATATGGAGCCAGTAGACTTTACTCTGGGTGGAGGGGGAAGTCAGGCAATATCCTCAAGAACTTTGCTTTAGGAAATCACTTTGGCAGCTTAGTAGAGAATGAACTGGAGCAGCAGGGAGACTGACCAGAAGATTATTGTAAAAGATACATGCATCATTCAAGGACAAACCTGGACAACTAATAAAAGTTTCATCACCATTTGATAAATTTTTTTGGATAAAATTATTACTAAAGATCACATACTCAGGCAGAGAAAGGTTTTGATATATATATTAGTAGAGAGAGATTCCACCACAATGGTGGAATCAACTTCACTTTGGCATCCTTTCAAACTATTCACTTCCCATTTAGAGTCAAACTACTAGATAAAATAGGTGTATACTGCCTTTGCTCTCACACACTTTCAAATCCTAGCAATCGAACAATAACTTAGCTGAACCTGCTCTCTCCAAGGTTACCAATACTCTTCTTTTTTTAATTTTTTTTATTTTTTTATTTTTTTTTAGTGAGGCAATTGGGGTTAAGTAACTTGCTCAGTGTCACACATCTAGTAAGTGTTATGTGCCTGAGGCCGGATTTGAACTCAGGTACTCCTGAATCCAGGGCCGGTGCTCTATCCAACCAATACTCTTCTAATCACTAAATAGGATTACCTTTTCTTAATCTTTCCTCTGCCTCCTTGACTCACAGAAAATTTTTGTCCTTTTTTAAAAAACTGCTAAACACCCCCTTTTTCTCCAAGATACTCTCTCCTTCTTTGACTTCCAAGACACTACTCACCTTCGGTTATCTATCTATTTGATAACACCAATATCTACCAAAGTGTCCCCCTTAATCCCCTCCCCTAACATGGGTTAGAAAAAAGCAACATCTTCTCAGCAATGCAATGATCCAAGACAATTCCAAAGAACTCATGATGGAAAACGTTCTCCACATCCAGAAAAAAGAACTGTGGATTCCGAATGCAGATTGAACCATACTGTTTCTACTTTTGTTTTTGTTTTTTTCTTTTTTAAGGTTTTTTTGTTCTGATTCTTTTCACAACATGACTAATGCAGAAATATGTTTAATGTAATTGTACATACATAACCTATATCGGATTGCTCTGTCTTAGGGAGGGGGAAGGGAAGGGTGGGAGGGAGAAAAATTTGGAACTAAAAATCTTATGAAAACAAATGTTGAAAACTATCTTTACATGTAACTGGAAAATAATAAAATACTCTTATGATTTAAAAAAAAGATAAAAGCAACAAAGCCAGGACTTAATTGGCCTGGGGTAGACTAAGGCCCAAGCTCCCTAGACAAAGCTTCCTGATGATCTTTGGCTGTACTGACAAAGCTTCCTAGTCACCTGGAGCATAAAATGTCCCAGCCCAATGGAGAGGGATTGGGGGAAAGAGTTCTTTAAACTTAGTATTCATCATACCTTGCCCTACTAAACAGGCATATTTCCATGTCAAGAGTTGCTTCTATAGAAATACTACTGGGCAGCTAGGTGGTGCAGTGGATAAAGTACTGGCCCTGGATTCAGGAGGACCTGAGTTCAAATCCGGCATCAGACACTTGACACTTACTAGCTGTGTGGCCCTGGGCCTCACAAAAAAAAGAAAGAAAAGAAATACTACTGGATCCTTACCATATATATATCGTTGCTATTTTAGGGATAAGTAAACTTCCTTTTGTTAACTTCATACATTTAAGAGTGCCTCATTTAGTCCCAAACATCAAAACAGAAGTTACGGAGTACCTGCATCAAGCTCTGCTCTAACATTTAATATAGCTGGTAATTGGGATGAGTTCAGATGGCCTTGAAAAACGGGTATGTTGGTAAATGTATATACAACAGACTTTTAAGTTTAATCTTCTTTATTAACATTTTCTCCATCACTTTAAGCCTAGGCAATCAACAACAACAAAATCAAACCTTGATCTGTAGCTTTGGCAATTTCCAAAGTGTAAAATATTCACACTTAAAATTCAGGAGGTGGTAAGAGCTGGCTCCAGCATACCCTTGCTGCAAAGCACATAATATTAACTGAGTTGGAGGAAGGGCATTTCAAATATTTAGAGCAAGGTGACTGAAGGATAGCTAACTAAATACAAGGCCCTTCTAATAGTATATGAGGAGATCTCTCAACAGAACAGTGAGCAGGCTCAACCACAGTGATCAGCTCAGTGATCACTGTGGCTATATGGGTAAAGAGAGCGCCAAATCTAGAATTTCTTGGTTGACCATCCTGCAGTAGATATCAGTGTAATAAGACCAAAAGAGCAGAACAGAGCATTCACCAACTAGAGACAGAGTTCTTAGCTATTAAACACTGTACCATGAAAGCCTAAGAGCAATCAATGAACCTGCTGACAGAAAGTGAAGGGATCTCCCCAATGGGGGTTAACAGATACTCAGCCTATGGGGATGCAAGTAAAATTAAACAGGGAGGGGGGGCAGCTAGGTGGCGCAGTGGATAAAGCACTGGCCTTGGATTCAGGAGGACCTGAGTTCAAATCCAGCCTAAGACACTTGACACTAGCTGTGTGACCCTGGGCAAGTCACTTAACCCTCACTGCCCCGCAAAAAAAAAAATTAAACAGGGAAATTCAACTTCAAGACAGTGGGTATCCTTCAATATCCTTCTCAAGCCTAAGGTATCCTCTAAAGTCCCTGTCCCATTTAAATTATTTAGGTGAGGCCAAAGAGGGCAGACCAAGGAAAGAATGGGGTATGGGTTCTTAGAACTCATTATCTGTGTGGGCCATTTCTACAACTTGTCTGCCTGCCTGTCTGTCTGTGTGTCTGTCTATCTATCTATTTATCTAAATCTTTGAGTAGGGTTTAGAGTTTCTGAGTCATCCTGGGCAGTTAACACAAAACAAGAGGTCTCAGAAGAATGATTTTTTTCCCCCTCAGGAAAAAGAAATTTTCTCAGGAGAAAGATATTTCTTCTAATTCTAAACATGATGGAAATTGGAATACTTTGTTATACCAGCTTCCCTTACAACATGCTTATGGCACCCACAAGGAAGTCAGATGGCACCTGCCAGCTTCTACTGGACTAGAGGGAGCTAAATGAACTTGTCAGGCCCTTCAGTACATTTGCTGCTAATCTTATCGATGTTATAAACCAACTAGCTCAGGCTCAGTATATATGGTATATATGGTTATTGACCTCCCTCATGCTACCACAGTAACAATAACCAGGGTAACAACCTGAAAAGAGGCTCTCTTCCCGAGCTCAATGGTGTACATAATTACAGTGATGACATACTGTTGACCAGTACAGATAAGGCCACTGTGACAGAAACCCTAGATCCATAAGTGGCCCATGTGAGAGACAAAGGGGAAGAATTCAACCCTAGGAATATCCAGGGTTCAGTCCATTCAACCAAGTTTTGTGGAATACAGTAGATGGTGAAAACCCAGAACAGCCACAGTCCAGAATTAGCTTCTGACTTCCCAAATTAAGAAGGAAGGCCTCTTCAGGTTCTCCATCTGAGTATCCTGATAGCACCCATCTAACAAATCACCCCAAATCTCCTTTCAAGTAGGGTCCAGAAAAGGCTATAGTGGCCCTGGAAGATCTAAAGGAAGTTGTCATCAGTTTCTCCCCTTGAGGCCCTTCTGACCATGCAAAGCCCATGCTTCTGGAGATCTCTAAGCATAATGAGCAGGCACCAAAGGGTAGCCAGAATACGAGACTGTTAAGCTCTCTAATTCACACCCTAGAATTCTGCCTCCTCTGCAAACCCAAAGCTCCCTCGACCCTTCAAAAGAACCACCTAACTCCTGAGGAACACCCTTTCACTTTCACTGATGGCTCTATCAACTAAGAGAGAGGCATACACAACTGGACTTTAGCCAATAACGGATAATAGGGGACCTCCTGGGGCTGAAGGTCCTGGCAAGTCCTCTTAGTGAGCAGAGGTCCAGGATGCATGTTTGGCATATGAAAAAAGCCCTAAGAGATAAAGCTAAAAAAGAGGTTCATCTATATAGATTCCTGAGCAGTAGCTATAGGGCTAGCCACATGTTTTGGATCCTGAAGAGTAAAGGACTGGACAATAATTAAAAAGTTCTTTCTCTCTTTTGAAGTTAGCATCAATTGAGAAATTTTGTGAGTACTTTCCACTGCATACAATTGTTTATGGGGCATGTTACAATTGATATTAGCATATTATATTAAATAGGTTAGACCAGTACAAGAACAGTAAAGGTTGAGAAGTTCATCCATTGCCCATATGGACACATGGTTTGGTAGTCCCATGTTGCACTGGGCACAGGACCATATGATTCCCCTTAAGGAAAATGAAGCCAGGTATTCCTGTCCAATTAGGGTCCTTATATCAATTAAAATAGTCACCTAATCCAAGTGGTCCTCAACTTGTCCCCAACCAACAGTTATGTCAATTATACTGACTGCCCAAGTCAGGTGTCCAACCTCCCAGAAACCAGGTCTGTGACAAATCAAAGGGAAAGGGCTCTTTTTTGTCCAGTGGTTTCCAGTATCTAGTCTGCAGGAAGCCCTACCTTTTAAGAGCAGACTGTTTGGGGGCATAGTTACAGCAGATTCCTCTCTAGTCCTTTCTTGTTTCTCCCCCAAGGCAGAATCACCTTGGTTTTCAGGTCTCTGCCTCCTTTAAAGGGCTCCATATACCCTGGACAAATGGCTCAGGACCAACTGGTAGGCTGTCTTTCCTCTAGGATAGTTCCGACAATTCCTTCTCAGAATGGTTTGGGGAATCAAGGCATTCTTCTTTTTTAAAAGCATGGGGGAGGGGGGCAGCTAGGTGGCGCAGTGGCTAGACCACTGGCCCTGGATTCAGGAGGACCTGAGTTCAGATCCGGCCTCAGACACCTCACACATGGCTGGCACTGCTGAATTGAACTAAAAGGCCTTTAGCAATCATCTCAATTTTACAGAGAAGAAAACCAAGGCCCTAAGTGTTTTCACTAGTTTGCCTTGTTAATATTTACTGAGAACACCACCTGTTAGGGGGGTAGAGCTAGGATTCTAAACAAGATCTATTTTGTTTTTTTAAATGAGAATTCAAACTATTGTAATATAGCATTTATCCACTAACATCAGGGCATAAGACATGTGTGTATGTGTGTGTCTGTGTGTGTGTGTCCTAAGTAACAAACTTTTAAAATTTAAACTATTTTGTATGAATCTTTCAAAAATATATCACCTAATTCCCAGCTTCCTAAGAAAGGGCGTCCTGAATATAACTCTATCTTGATTCAAAAATAAAAAAATTATCAGTATAAACTTTCCTAAAAATACTATTTATCATGTGCCTACTATAGTATCAAGTGATAGTCAATGAAAGTTTAAAGCACCTACTTTGTTCCAGGAACAGTACTAAGTGTTGGGGATACAAAAGTAAAAGACAGTCCCTGCTTTCACAGTCTAATGGGGATACAACATGCAAACAACTATGTACACTATGTACTAACAAGCAAAATATAGGATAAACTGGAAATAAACAGAGGTTGGCACTAGAATTAGGGTTGGGAAAGACTTCCTGTAAATGGCAGAATTTTAGCCGGGACTTGAAGAAAGCTAAGAAAGCCAAGATGTGGCAATGAGGAAGAAGAGGATTCCAATACACATGGGGGACATCTAGTGAAAATATCTAGATTCTGGAAATGGAGTGTTGGGGGGGGGTGCCAGTGTCACTGGACTGAAGAGTGTCAACAGGCAATCACAACTTCACAAAATTTACATGCAAAGTAGGTTTATTACAAGAGAAATCAACATGCATGGGGAACCCAAAGAGTTCACAATCCATACAGAAGTTTCATTTTTATAACAGAAGAACAAAGAGGAGGTACCAGAAATCTCCACCTGAAGGGATGTAACATGGGAAGGAAAAGGTGAAGTAAAGTTGGGAAAAGGACAAAACCCCTCTCAAAGGGGGGGGAAGCAAGGCAATGGCAAAAGCCACACGACTATGAAGATATGACAGTCTGCTTATCTACAAAGGTCCCTGCTACATAAGCAGTTTCTCAACCTAGTACAGACTGAATGGTGCCTGTCTTGACTTCCAAGGACACAGAGGGAGTCCAGTTTGGGATACAAACAACACATCATGATACTTCAGGGGGATGCTTCTTCCTTGACACATTCAGGGTTGGAGGGGTCCAGTGTTTCTGGAAAATATGACAATTCAAAAAGACAAGTTCAGGGAACCCCTTAATATTCCTTAACAAGAAGGAAGGGAGAGGAGGGGAGGGTGTAAAAAGAATGGAATGGTAAGAAACAGGTTATGAAGGGTTTTGAACAACAGAAAATTTTATCTGAATATCCCATTACTGTGCTATATAATAGAGTAATAACAAGAGAATAGAGTAATTTCAAGCTGTCATTTTTCAAGTTTCTATCTACATCATTTTTCTATGTTCTCCCCTCCTCACTGTCATCTATTATTTTTAGTAGCTGTCAGAATATATGCCTGACAACTTTGCAACAACAAAACAAGCTCCTTATTTCCTCATCAGACAGAAATACTTTTACTATCTATTTCAGGGTTGGCATAAGGAAAGTGCCTGCCAAACTTTAAGAAGTGTTACATAAATGAATTAATGCTGTTTTCATTACATTTCACTAACCCTAGGATAGTCCTTACATTAGATGTATTCAGTAAAGGTCTGTTTAATTAAAGGCTCTAAATGTTGTTAGTAAAGTATATAAGACTTAATGCTTAGACTTCCTAACAACTAACAACAACCAAAGAGGCCTTAGCACTGCTATTACCACCACCAACCAACTGCCATTGTGGGGCAGGCAAGCCACCTGAGGCAAAGCAATGAATAACAACTACAAGGAGAAACAAGAGGCAGCTGACAGGACCCAGTGTCTAAAAGCCCCATGAACAGCAGCAGGGACTCTACCCACCCACCCCACTACCATTAGGCCAACAACCTCACTTTGCCATTGCTGTCCAAGAGAAAAATCCCAATGAAGACTAGACCCCAACAGCTGACCTCCTCAACAGCCACAAATACTAAAGATTTAGAAAATAAAGTTCTCACCACCAAAGTTCTTGTTTGGTCCTGTCAAATGGTTCAATGTCAAAAACAAATATGATGTTATCAAAATTACCCTAGAGATTTGATTATATGTAATCTTTATCTCCCCCTCTACTCTAATCAAATTAGTTAACATGCCATCTGTCTGACCAATCCACCTTCCGAACAGGCAATGCCTGCCGAAGCACCAGGCCTTACCATCTGCCCTGTTACTCCACCTTGTGGATCATCAGGCCTTGCCATCTGCCTTTCAGCTCAATACTCCTACTGAAATCAAAGCTCCTTGAGAACAGGGACTGTGTTCTATGTGCACCCCCAGCAGTTAACTATATACCACTATAAATAGTAAACACTTAATAAATATGTCCTCATAATTTATTCACTCTTGGTTGAAATGTCAGAAAAGTCAAGTCAACAAGCATTTAATAAACTTTATTTATTTTTATATTTGTTACATTTATTTTACATTTAGTTACTATGCCAGGCACTGAAGATACACAGGAAGGAACCACAGCTCTTAATCTCAATGAGATCATAGTCAGGGACATAACACAAAAACAACTATGTACAAACAAGATTTATTAAGGATAAATTGGAAATAATTAACATAGAAAATATACTAACTATAAGGAGAATCAGAAAAGGATTCATGCAGTACAATTACATTAGGAAGGGAGAAGAATTCCAAAACAAATTTACAAATTATTTTAACTCCTATTAAAATAAAATTAAAGTTTCAAATTTTTTCATAAAATTACTATCTCATTTAAATGAGAAAGAGCACCAGAATAATGGCACCAGAACATTTATTTTTATTCACATAGGTATGAGAAGTAAACCTGATTCAAAGTTAAGAGTTGTTTCTCATATGTGTTAATGAATATTAGGACTCAAGTATAATATTTATATGACCTTTATACTGTGAGAAGATTATTAATAATAGGGGTTTGGGGGACTCCCAGAGGCCCCCCGCTGAGAGAGCCTGGCCTGACTTTTCCAGAGTCAGGAAGTTACCTCACTCAAAACCACACCCACCTGAAAGCCTTGTTCCCGACAAAGAATCTGTTCTCTAGGCTCTGACATCAGCACAACCTGCACCAAACCACCCTTAAATCCAGTGAACCAATAGATTTGAATGATGCTAGCCAATTAACTTTAAGCAGTGTGTAAGGGCTGCCTCTCATCCTTCCCTCAGGGAGCTTTATGCTGGCTGATCGCTCTCTTGGCCCTGGAACTTGGTGAGAGCAGAGCAGATGCAGCCCACTATGGTTCCCCACTATCTCTCCTCCCCTGTATCCTAGCGAGGCTTTCCTATCTTTCAGAGCCATGTGTGCTCTCTTTACTAATATTTAATATACTTTAATAAATGCTCAATGCCCCAAATCTGGTGCAGTATCCTTTAATTTCTAAGTAACAAATATATGATAAACCCCAGCTACGTTCCCTAAACTTGGGACAGAAATAAGGAGACCACATATAATTTTACTCAATACAATATTGATTCATATAGGATTATAACTAGTAAGAAATTCTTCTGAGGCTATGATCATCATCAGCAAACACTTGATGTCTGATTCACGAGGACCTTGAGTACTGAAAGTATAAAAAATGGTTCCAGCTTTTCAGGGGCTTGCTTGAAATCCAGTTCCAAAAAGAGAAATTAAAATACAAGGTTATATATTATTACCATCATATGGGTGGTATAGATAAAAAATGCAAAAAAGTTTGTAGAAATGGAAAATCACCAAAGAGTAGATTGATTTGGGAAAGATTTGGGAAAGAAGTGTGATTTAAACAATGATCCAAGACTATCCCAAAGGACTCATGATGAAAAATGCCATCCATGTCCAGAGAAAGCACTAATGTTGTCAGAATACAGAGCAAAGCATACTATTTTTCATTTTCTTTCTTTCTCTTTGAGTTTTCTTGCACAAAATGACTAACATGGAAATATTTTACAAGATTGCACATGTAAAACCTGTATCACGTTGCTTACTGTCTCAGGGAAGGGTGAGGGCAAGAGAGGGAAACAGAATTTGGATCTCAAAACTTAAAGAAAAAGAATCTTAAAATTTGTTTTTACATGTAATTGGAGGGAAAATTAAATATTATTTAAAAAATAAACATGTATAATAAAAATTTAGAAAAAAAAATTTTCAAAAAGAACTGACTTACGGTAGGTTTTGAAAGAAGGGTAAGACTTGGAGAAAAAAGGCACTCACCTTTGAGTATCTTATCCCAATCTGGGTGCCATATTTAAGGAAAGCCATAGACAAGCTAAAGCTTGTCCAAAGGAAAGTAAACAGAATGGTAAGAAGATTCAAAACTATGCCATACAAAAGTTAGCTAAAGATGGGTTTTAGTCTTCAAAGGAAAAGGCAAGAAGGAAGATATAATTGTTAAATTTAAATATCTGAAGAGCTGCCATGCATAAAAGGATTTATTTTGCTTTATTCCAGAGGATAGAATAAGGTAGAGAGAAAGAACTTAATAAGCTATATAACTATTTAACTTAATAACTACTTAACTTAATAAGTTAAATAGTTATGCAAAAGTAGAATAAACCAGCTTGGTGTTTATATATATGTATATATATGTATATATATGTATATATGTGTATATATGTGTATATATGTGTATATATGTATATATATATGTGTATATATATGTATATATGTATATATATGTATATATATGTATATATATGTATTATGACTTCCTATCAGGAGCTATGGATAAGAATATATATCTTCAAACTCCAAGATTCCATAATTAAGTAGGGAAATCAGTGTGAGTAAAGGAGCAGAGGCTAAAAAGCAAAAGAGAAGTTCAAGGAATAAGTAAGTTTCGCTGGAGGAGTAAAAGATAATGTTGAAAAAAGTAAGACCCAAAATATAGAGGGCCTCATATACCAAACCAAAGTATTTAGATTTAACATGAGGTATTAGGAATTACTAAAAGTTACCAAGGGCAGCTAGGTGCAATGGTGGATAATGTATTAGACCTGGAGTTAGTAAGACTCATCTTCCTGGGTTCAAATCTGACCTCAGACACTTACTAGCTATATGACCCTGGACAAGTCACTTAACCCTGTTTGCCTCCATTTCCTCATCTGTAAAATGGGCTGGAGAAGGAAATGACAAACTACTCCAGTGTCTGTGCCAAGAGTTGGAAAGAATTGAAAAATAACCTAACAATAAAAACCAAGGGTTATGTACAAAGTGATATTTGAGAAATAATAATCTGCAAATTGTCAGAAATGGAGACAATGAGATTTATAGAGAATTAGGGTCCAGGTCTTCTAATTAAAGCTTTAGCGTAAAAAAATGAACAAATACATGAAATGGCATTTATTAAATAATACCATATGTCAAGCATGAGGAATATAAAAATTAAAAATCAAAACAGTTCTTGATCTTACCTTCTAGTTAAGGGAGAGCCAACATAAACAGTTGCTCTTTCTGAACATTAAATGTGCATTCTAGTTGATTTTTTTAAATCCCCACAATGCAAAATAAACTCTTTTAATAGGAAACAGCACAGAGATAATATTTTACTTCCAACGATAGGTAGGTTTTTCAAACTGATAAATGTGTCTGTAATGATTGAAATGATGCCACCTGCTGAATTTACTGTAGGAAAGCTCCGCCATGAGGAGAAGGCGTCTCGGGGCAAGTCATGCAGCTTTTCTTTGGTGTCACTTCGTTTGTTTGTGGGAAGAAGAAGGGGCGAGGCTGGCTCTCTGGCTCTCTTGCTCTCTTTCGCCAGGACTCTCATGGAGAGGAAGCAGAACTGTAGCCCCCTGAGATAGACAGCTGAATCTAGGCCTCTTTCTCTCTCTCTTCACCAAGTTCTTATTCTCCTTAATAAATGCTTAAAAGTCTAACTCTTGCTAAAGCTTATAATTTATTGGCGACTACTCATTAGATATTTTAAACAGACTAGCTAGAATTTTAGCCCCTTACACCAGAAAAGGGCAAACTATGGTAAAAAGGCCTCAAGTCCCTGATACATAGGAACCTCTTAAAGGAACTATAAATGTTTAAGCCAAAATTTGGAGGGTAACTTGATAGATAAGTTCAAATATCTGAAGGGCTCTTGTGGAAAACTGTACTTGTTCTATTCGGCCCCAGAGGACAAAAAACGTTTAGAAATTACAAAGAAGCCAATTTAGGTTTGATGTTAGGAATAACTTCCCAACAATGAGAGCTATCCAAAAGTGAACTAAGTTGCTTCAAGAAGTGCTGAATCCCCCTCCTTGGAGGTCTTCAAGCAGAGGATGGATGAGCATCGGTATATAACATTGCTGAGGTTCCTTTCAACATTCATATTCTATGATTCTGATTTCTTCTCTTCTTCTCCAGCAAAGTACAAACTCAACTATCTCCCTTCTCTCTCTAATCTTCAACTTCTCTTTACATACTGGCTCTTTCTAAATTTGTCCCAGACTCCTTCATCCTTAAAAAAATCTTAACTCCATCAAGATACCCACCATTCCTTTTTCTGACAAACACAAAAAAACTCTTCATTGCCTCCAACTCCTCTCCTCTCACTCAATTCTCAATTTGGCTTCCAACCTCATAACTCAACTGAAATTGTTCTATACAAAGCTACCAATGGTATCTAAATTGCCAAATCTAATGGTCTTTTTTTCACTCATTCTTCTTGAACCTCTTTGCCACAAATTATATTGCTTGACTGCTGTTTCCTCCTGGATACTCTTTCCCATGTCCCCACACTGGTATTTTGAAACAATATTCTCTCCTAGTTCTTCTCTTACATATTTTATCTACTACTCCTTCTCATTCTACTATGTTGGCTAATCATTGCCCCCAACTGTGAGTTGTAGTTGCAGACTCCATCCTGGACTCTTCTGTTCTTTCTACAAAATAATTTAGGGACCTCATCCATTTAATTGAGATATCTATATATCTATACATCCAGTTGTAGCTCCCCTGTGCTTCAAGTCCTGCATAACTAATTGCTTATTGGACATTTTCAAATGGATTATATCTCAACATGTGCAAAACAGAACTCATTATCTTTCCTCCAAAACACCCTCCTTCCTCCAAACTTCCCTATTTCTTCCAGTCATTCAAGTGGATAACATCAGAGGTTCTTAAAATCTTTCACTTTCTCTCACACCACATATCCAATTAGTTGCCAAATCATGCTATTTCTACCTTCCATATCTCTCACCTCTGGCTCCTTCTCTCTCATCACAAAGCCATCACCTTGGTTCAGGCCCTCAACACCTCACATTGAGATTATTTCAATGATCTCCTAATTTGTCTCCCTGCCTCAATCCTTTTCCCACACGATTCATGCTCCATTCTGCTGCCAAAGTGATCTTAAAACAGGTCTGACCATATCTCTCCCTTAGTCAATACTTCGGTGGCTCCTATTTATTACTTCTTGGCCTTTAAAGACCCTTTACAACCTGGTCCCCAACTTACCTTTAACAACTTCAAGTACACTATGGTCTCTTCTTTCTGTACTTTTGCCTTGGCTATTCACCATGTTCTTCCTCACTTCCACCTCTCAAAAAACCCTATTTGCCTTCCAGGCTCAGCCAGAAGGGTAGCATGGTACAACAGAAAGGGCATGGGATTTGTAGGCAGAAAATTTGGGTTCAAATTTCTGCCCTATTTTACTCCCTAATGGCCACTGGGCAAATCAGCCTGAGACAAAGTTTTTTAATCTGTAAAGTGAGGGATTTAGACTAATCAATGGGCAGCATAATGGATAATGTTGGACATGGAATCAACAAAGCCTGAGTTTGAATCCTGCCTGAGACACATGTGATCCAGGGCAAGTTAACTCAGCTTCAGTTTCCTCATCTGTAATAAAAGCATCTATTAACAAGGTCACTATAAGGATCAAATGAAATAACATATTTAAAGTCCTTTGTAAACCTTAAAGCACTATATAAATGTCAACAATTATTACCAAGCATTATCTTCTTTCTACATCAAAACTTTCGTGATCTCGATCTCTCTCCCTCTAGTGACTTCCTCCAAATTCATCTTGTTTGTTAAACTACTTGAAGACTGGAGCTGTTTCATTTTTTCAACTGTATCCTTAACACCCTGGCACAAAATGCCTTAATAAAAACCTTAATAAATGCCTGTTGAGGGCTAGGTGGCACAGTGAATAAAGCACTGGCCCTGAATTCAGGAGGACCTGAGTTCAAATCTGGCCTCAGACACTTGATACTTACTAGCTGTGTGACCCTGGGCAAGTCACTTAACCCTCACTGCCCCGCAAAAAAAACCCAAAAAAGCAAAAAAGTCTGTTGATTATTACTGTTTAACTAATTAGACAATATTGTACAATTGCATCTCTGATGCTTTCAACGACTTACAGTCACCTTTCAATAAATATTTGTTCATTTATTAAAAGGAATTAATGTTTTTCTGAAAGGGAGAACAGAAGAATAGATATTACAGACGTGTGTGTATAGGAAAGGAATAAGCAGATAGATTATAGATATACAGGCACTGTTCTAAGTGCTTTTTAATAAATATTATCTCATCTGTGTCTCTTTCATCTTCTGCTCCTATCCAAGAAAAAAATAATAAGTGAATCTGGTCCTCTATCACTGTAGGGAGATGCCTAATTAGAGCCTTAATTTTCTGCATCAAGTTTCAAACCTGATTTATATTGCTAATACTTGATGAAATTACCAAAGGTAGAAAAAGAGTTAGCAAAGACTTAGTTTTAGAATTCCCCTATCAGCCAATATACAAATGTAAATGGCCTCTTTGAGATCAAGTGCCCTTAATGTGGCTATAGGGAGGAAAGGTTACACGGTGTAGGAAAATTTGTCTTTTATGGCATTAAAAGTATATGGGTGTGTATATATATGTGTATATATATATATATAATATATATATATATTATATATATATATATACACACATATATATATATACACATATATATATATAGGTAGCATTTCTAAGGAATAACTCAATAAACGTTAGCCGGTGGGCAAGTTGATTTGGAGGTAGAGGTGAGAAAGAAAGGCCAGGACTAAGGAAAGTGTGTTCCCAACCCTGAGGGGATGGGGGTGGGGAACAACCACCCAAGGAGGGATGGCCCGGCCAGAAGAACCGCAGGCAGGGGCGGGCAAACACAACGAGGCCCTGGTGGGGAGGAGCGATCTTCTGGCCTGGGGCCAGAGGCAGCTGAGAATGTAAAGGCGTCCCTCACAGCGGGAAGGCCGCTAGCCTCCGCCCCGTCCCCAAGACAGCTCCAGGCCCGGGAACTGTGGGGACCCGAGACCGGGGGTAGGCGGAGGGAAGCTGCAGCTTCTGCTTCCGCCGCCGCCTCCTCCCCTTCTCGACTCCACAGAGGGCGGAGGGACGCTGGGACACGAAGCGCGGGATCCCGGGCACAGGCCTGGGATGGAGTCTCCGCCCCTTCCCTTCTCTCTTCCCCCACTTTCCGGGGCGAGCGGAGCCCCGACCCGAGGCTTGGGCGGAGAGGCCCGGCCCAGCGACAGGCGACCTGACCACCTACCTGAGCTGTCCCCATCCTCGGAGACCGACGAGCTCTCGGTGTCCTCGTCCTCCGAGGTGCTTCCCTCGTTCTCGGCGTAATCCACCTCCATTTCATCGTGATGATTCGTCTCTTTCTTGTCCCCACGGGAATGGACAGGCATTTTCCAGTCGCCCCCGGCGCTTATTCCTCTTCCTCGAAGGCCACAGCCCCTTCCGTGAGCCGGAGCGGCTATGTCCGTAACCTAGCCCGAAGCGACCCCGATTTATCCCAGAATTGTCTTCTCCCAGTGTGAAACTCACAGCCTAATCCGCCGGCTCCGTGATGGAAGCCCTGCCATTGGAGAACCCCTTCCATGAAGCCTGGGAGGCGGGGCTTGGTGGCACGTTGAAGGTTCGAAGACCCGTTGCCTATCGGGAGTTGTAGTCTCTGGGAAGGAAACCCAAGTTGACTAGATTTTATAGCCTCTGCTCTCCTTACTTGGCATAACTGGAATTCAAGTCCCAATAAAGCACCAATCACATACACTCATAGACGGAAACTCATATTGCACTCACAGAAGAGCCATTTCCATTTTCCCACCAAATCAGTTGCCTGAGAATTTAAGTCTAGCAGAAATAGAGAATTGTTACTTCCACCTTGGTTCAGAACATCATTATTAGTAATAAATTTACTGATTGTTAGAACAAGAAGAGACCTTAGAAACTCATGCAGTCCAACCCCTAATTTATATAGAGACAAGAAAAATGAAGACCCAGAGAAATTAAGTAATTTGACAAAGATCACACAGCAATTTAGTAGCAGAGCAAGGACTACAACCCAAACTCACTATCAATGAGGCATAGTGGAAAAGTATTGGTTTTGGAGTCAGGATATGAGCTTGAGAGTGCCTCTGCCACTTTGTTCTGTCCTTGAACCAGTATTTAACCTCTGTGTAGCCCAGAACAAATGACAATTTCCTTGGCCTCAGTTCCTTCATCTGTAAAAGGAAAGACTTGTACTAAATGATCTAAGTAATGGCTATCAGTTTCAACCCAGTGCCCTTTTCTCATTCCACTATAGGTAGTAAACTCGTATTATACTTTCTATTTTACTTTATATGAGTCACACTCTCAGTGCTATACAATGCATAGAATTATGTAAATAACTGTATTAAAAACTTTAATTCTGGGGGCAGCTAGGTGGCGCAGTGGATAGAGCACGGGACCTGGAATCAGGAGGACCTGAGTTCAAATCTGCCCTCAGACACTTGACACTTATGGTTGTGTGACCCTGGGCAAGTCACTTAACCCCCATTGCCTCTTTTAAAAAAAAAAAAAATTTAATTCTGTTCTCTAGGCCAAAGAGACAAGAGGGGAGAGTGAGGAGGGAGGTTAAGCCTGAGATTATCGAGATGCTGGGAAGAGAATAGTCACAAGCAAAACAAAATTTCTGCTCCTGAAGAGGAATCTAAAAAAGAAAAAGAACTAGAATTTAAGCGGTGGGGTGCTCATCAATTGGGGAATATCTAAACAAACTGTGGTAGACCAAGGCAATATTAAGTTAATAATTAATATTATTGCACCTTATAAAATGAGGAAAGGGAATTTTAGAGAATACTGGCATGAACAAGATGATAAAGAGTGATGAACCAAGAGAATAATTTATATAAGGAGAATAACATTGTAAAGAAAAATAATTTTGAAAAACTTAAGAACTCATCAATACGGACATAGGATGAAACATGATATTCACTTCTTGACAAAGAAGACTCAAGGTACAGAAACAGATGTGAGTTTTTTGACATGGCCACTGTATAGATTTGTTTTGCTTAACTGTTATTTATTACAAGGGTTGTTATTGTTGTTATTGTTCTCTTGGTTTTTTAAATTGAGGGAATTGGTGAAGGGACGGAAGGGTGGCTAGCAAGAGCAATGACAAAAAAAGGGGCATGGAAACATTTTTAAATGAACAGAACACAAGGAAGTTCAGAAGTATCAACAGACAAACACGACAATTTAAAAAATAATTTGTGGAAATATGTGTGAACATTTTTTAAAGCACGTGGCATGAAATAGATTCACAATGTCATATATAATTTTTTGTGTTCTGCTATGTATATGAAAATTATCTTTGTTGTTTATGTTCAGAATAAAATAATTAAATTTTTTTTTAAGTTAAGCTTAGGGGAAATTGATACTGATTAAACAATAGAGAGGTCATTTAGTAGAACAGATTTGGTATATAACATCCAGGAAACGAATGAACATAGTAGCCTAGTGTTTGATAAATCCTAAAACCACAACTAATAGGTTAAGAACTATTTGACAAAAACTGCTCAGAAATTTGGAATGTAGTGTGGAAGAAATTATATATAGACTTACATCTCATTCCATATAACCAAGATAAGTTCCAAATGGAATATGACAGATATAAAAGGTAATATCTTAAATATATTGTAGGATCAAGGAAAAATGTACCTTTAAGAAACATGGGGGGGCAGCTAGATGGTGCAGTGGATAGAGCACTGGCCCTGGAGTCAGGAGTACCTGAGTTCAAATCCAGCCTCAGACACTTAACATTTACTAGCTGTGTGACCCTGGGCAAGTCACTTAACCCCAATTGCCTCACTAAAAAAAAAAGAAAGAAAAAAAAAAGAAACATAGGGAAAGTTCATGATCAAAAGAGATCATTACAAGGAATAGAGACGATTACAGAAGATAAAATGGATAATTTTCATTATATAAAAAGAAAATCTTTGCAGACAGTTTCTCTGAGAAAGGTCTCATAGCAAGATATATAGACAGATCTAGGAGGCAGCTAGGTGGCACAGTGGATAAAGCACCAGCCCTGGACTCAGGAGTACCTGAGTTCAAATCCAGCCTCAGACACTTGATACTTACTAGCTGTGTGACCTTGGGCAAGTCACTTAACACTCATTGCCCCGCCCCCCCAAAAAAAGACTGATCTAAACAAGAACTATTTCCAATAGATAAATGGTCAAAGAATATTGACAATTTTCAAAAGATTCAAGCTTTCACCAACCATATGGGGGAGGGAAATGGTCCAAACTACTAATAAAGAAATACAAACTAAAGCAAATCTGAGGTTACACTCAAAGTTATAAATGGATAATGCAGTTTATCTATTGGCAAAGATAATAAATGTTGGAAGGGTTGGGGAAAAAATAAGAACATTAATGCACTACTGATATGGTGGTATTAACTAGTCCGACCATTTTAGAAAACAATTTGAAACCATGCCCCAAAAGTTACTACACTGTGCACACTTTGACCCATAGATACCACCCCAAGGGGAGGTGGGGGGGGGGGAAGGACCCATAGGTACAAAAACATTTATAGCAGTGATTTTTGTTTGGCAAAGAACTAGAAACTAAAAGGATGTCCATCAACAGGGTAATGGCTGGACAGATTTATATATGTGTGTATGTGTATATGTATATATAATTGTACCATAACAGAGGATCAAAGGAACAATTTCAGAAAAACTTAGGCAGAGTAGTATGAATGGGTGTAGAATGAAATTAGCAGAGCCAAAAGAAAATTTACACAACAAAAGCATTGTAAAGAAAAACAACTTTAAAAGACTTAGAATGTCTGATCAATGCAACAACTAACTAACCACTATTTGAGAAAATCAGTGAAGATGTTACTGATACCTCCTGTCCATGAGGTGATGGGCCCAAGATAAGGAATGAAACATTTGTGGACATGTCCAATTTGGGAATTTGTTTTACTTGCCTATGCATTTTGTTTTTCTTTTCTTTTTTTCATTTTGGAATGAGAGGAGGTGAGAACAAGAGTAGGGCTAGGGATTGGGTCCCCTTCAAAAAGAAGAAACAAGAAAAGTCAGAAGGAATCACATAGGAAAACAGGTCAGCTTTGAAAGCTACCTGTTGAATTTATATATTTCTTTTTTAGAAGCAAACTCTATGTAATGGAAGTTTACAGTTTCTTGTATATTCTTTTCCTTCTTTTCTGAGTGGTATATGGAAATGTTCATTTTATTTGGAGTTTGTAAATTCAGAATAAAAATTTTTTTGTTATTTGGTATAGTATTGAATAAACAAATTAATTTCAGTATGTGGTAAAATAATGGAATTTGGTAGATGACCAGGGGTCTGACTGGATTGATTTAATAGTGTTTGAATTGGATGTGAATGAGGAACTACAAGAACCCACTTAAAGGTTCTTGAAATTTAAATTTAGTCAACCCCGAGAAGGAGTGTTCTCAGAGGCTATGGACTGCTAAATCAACAGGAGACCACTCTCAGCCAATCAACTTGAAGAACCTCCCATTTCTGGGAGGAGGACAGGATATAGGAAGCTGACTCTGGCAGAGGGGATCTTCCTCTTTTGGTTCCAGACATCAGCTTGGTGACAGAATTTCACGTGGGCTGTTAGGAAAGGAAAGGTTTCTGTCTCTCTGGCTATACCGAATAGATCCAAGCTTTAATAAATCCTTAAAAGCCTAAACTCTTGGTGAATTTATCAGTGATTTTAGCCAGTTTCCCCAAAAACTGGGGGAACAGATTAGAACCCAAATTTAGATTTTTAAACAACACAAGTGGTATTATTTTTATTTTATTTTACTGGGGTTTTTTTGTTTTACCTGTCATGGGGTGCAGGGCACCACAGAAGTTCTCTGGGGCACACCAAGGAATATTCTCCTTGAGAATAAACCAGAGGACAGATAACGCCTAGAGAGAGAAGCTGAACCTACCCTTCATTCTGGTCTCCCTTACCCTAGGGAGATAAATTTGGGTGTGGCTGCGGCCTTTGTGTTCTGAAGAGGGATCTGTAGCCACCCCTCACCCAATTCCTCTAGTCACTACCAGTGGGGGATGGTCCTCCACTCCTCACCCAATTTCTCCAGCTACCACCAGTGGGGGATGGTCCTCCCTCACTAAAGGAACTTTTCACGGGCAGATGGTCCACCCCCATCAGTCCTCTATAAAAGTACCTTCCAGTCTCCTGTTCGAGGAGATTTGGTACCTCTGAGCCATGTGCTTTATGCCAATCTCCCCATGAAAAGTCCAAGGATTTCTTTCATGGTTTCCTTCCCCCCACCCTTCCCTTCCCTTGCTCCTAAATAAACTACCACCTTATTCTAACTACTTTTGTGTGCAAGAGGTTGTAATTCTTTAAAGAGGAATTCCTAAGAACCCCAACCCCAACTCCCACCAACCCGTACCCCATTTCCCACCACATCATACCCATTGGGAGTTCCTTATTCATGGCTTAAATCCTTTATTCAAATGCCCTTTATTGATTGTATATTTTTTCATTCTCAATAAAGGGTGTGTTTAATTTTTCTGCTTTTCTATATTTGTTCGTGAGGCATTTGTTTGGTAAACATAGTTAACTCTGAAAGAGGCACATTGAAATCCACAACTATTATCAGTTTACTATAAGAGAGACCACTACTTCTGTGAAAATTGTGGTTTTCTGTGAGAAATTTGACTCCATGAATATCATCATACTGGAGGAGGGGAATCAGAACTCTTATGTTTACTTGATATGACTTGGAGTGTTTAGATGCCATGCTATTCCATGTAGATATAGATATAGGTATATATCTACATCTAGAAATATAGAGAATATTAGTATTATTTCAACACTTCCTATGGTGCCTTTGAGTGAAATATGGTTTCCCTGATAATCTCTGTTAACTGTATATTTTACAGTTGTCTTGGCTAAAATGATGAATTTTTTTTTAATTCACC
The DNA here is from genome assembly GCF_019393635.1 of Dromiciops gliroides. Classification (NCBI taxonomy): domain Eukaryota; kingdom Metazoa; phylum Chordata; class Mammalia; order Microbiotheria; family Microbiotheriidae; genus Dromiciops; species Dromiciops gliroides. Next base: position 269,197,855 of record NC_057862.1, on the reverse strand, counting down.
TGGATACAATACTGGCAGCAGTGTAAATTGCCATTATCAATTTCAGATTGGACCTGCATGCATTGCTACTCTTGCCAGTGCCGGCTCTACTAGAGCCCACGTTATTACCACTACCCTCTCTAACAGAGTTCACACACCCACTGCTGGTGCTTGCAGGACAGGGTATCACTACCTTTGGATGTCGTATCACACCAGTGAGGTCAGAAACAGTTGTAGTAATTGGCATGATAATTTTGCTCCACCTTGTAGTCCACTCTAATCCACCAGCTGCCAACTGCCTTCTTCATCAACAGTATGTCTCTGCACTATCTGAATAACTCCCTCAAAGTCTATGTCTTTTGGAAAATCAGCCTTGAGTTTTGTTCCTCCTCATGTGAGTGGTCATCTTTTCCAAGAACCATTCTACTCACTATCAGGGACTCCTCTTAAAATACAGCTGGCAAAGACTAAGGAATCTGGGAGATCCTAGCTACTCCCCCCAAATCTCATGACACTGTTCAGCACCTATATTTTGGGAAGGAAAACAAAATAGAAGTAATAGATAGAAAGAAGCCAAAGGCCCAGGCTCAAGCTTGCTTAGGCAGCATGTGTTTGAAGTACCCCATCTCCACACCTCATGAAATATCCAAGAGGGAGTTTTATGCTACTTGAGTATTCATGTGGAAGTGAGTGAAAGCTGTCTCTCCTTTTAAATTGATGCAGCTCCCCCTACTGCCATCACAGAGGGTGAGGAGAAACAAGAACTACCTAGGATTTACTGTGTCATCCCAAAGTGACAAGTCCCTTAACACTGTACCCAACATGAGGTCTAAGGTCTAGTAGGTAGTTAGGGTTTACCTATTTGCACCCATATGCTTTCTCTTCTTAAATACTTGCTTTCCTTTTGCATAAACAAAACTAATGCAGCCAAAAGTAGAAGGAAAACAGGAAACTAGGAAAAAAATTTACAGCAACTTTCTCTGATAAAGACCTTATTTCTCAAAAATATGAGAGAACTGAGTCAAATTTATAAAAATGAGAACCAATCCCCAACTGATGAATAGGAAAAGGCTATGAACAAGCAGTTTTCAGAAAAAGAAATCAAAGTTATCAATAGTCTCATGAAAAAATGTCCTAAATCAGTACCAATTAGAGAAATGCAAATTAAAACAACCCTCAGGTACCATTTCATAACCTATTAGATTGGCTAACATGACAAAAAAGGAAAATGACAAAAGATGAAAGGGACTGATGCATTGTTGGTGGAGTTATGAACTGGTCCAACCATTCTGTAGAACAAAGGGCTATAAAACTGTATATACTCGTTGACATAGTAATACCACTACTGGGCCTTATCCCAAAGAGATAAAAGAAAAAGAAAAAAGATCCATTTGTACAATAATGTTTATAGCAGCAATTTTTACAGTGGCACAGAATTGGGAATTGAGGGGATACCCATGAATTCTGAAATGGCTAAACGTTGTGGTATATAATTGTGATGGAACATTATTGTGAAGTGAGCAGAACCAGGGGAACATTGTACAAAGTAACAGTAATATTGTAATGATGATCAACTAAGAAAGACTTAGGTATTCTGATCAGGGCAGCAATCCAAGACAATTCCAAAGGACCCATCATGAAAAATGTTATCTACCTCCAAAGAGAGAACTGATGAACTCTAACTGCAAATTGAAGCATACTTTTTTACTTTAGTTTTCATGTGTTTTTGTATGTTTTAATTTGCAACATGGCTAATATGAAAATATGCTTTGCATGACTTCACATGTATAATCAATCTCAAATTGCTTGCCTTCTCGAGGGGAGGAGGGGTGAGAGAAAGGCCAAGAATTTGGAATTCAAAACTTTTTCAAATTAATGTTAAAAATTTTTTACATGTAATTGGGAATGTTTAATGAAATAAAAATATATTGAAAAAGATCAATACTTGCTTTCTAAAGCAGATTAACGGGGGTACATTTGACAAATTTATTCATATCTCCCCAATTTTGGAAAGTTCTCTGGGTCCTGGCAAGGCTCAAGAATTGTCCTTTCAAGTGTCTCACCCAGTGCCCTGCACTAAAGACTATAAACTTAAGTCCATGGAGTATACAGGCCTCCTAAATGCCATATAAAGAATACTGTGGGGGCAGCTAGGTGGCGCAGTGGATAGAGCACCAGCCCTGAATTCAGGAGGCCCTGAGTTCAAATTCAGCCTCAGACACTTGACACTTACTAGCTGTGTGACCCTGGGCAAGTCACTTAACCCCAATTGCCTTACCCAAAAACAAAAACAAAAAAACAAAAAGAATACTGTGGTAGAAAGTACCTTGTCCCATAGAATAGGCTATTCTGCACTTTCTCTTCCCTTCAGAAACCCCCTACATCTCCTCTTCTATCTTCTTTCTTATCTGAAGTCCTTCCCACTTAATGTATTGAAAAAAATTGAAGCCATGCAATACAACCTCCCTGTTCTTCAATTCTTTTCACCTCAAAAACCCTCTACAAAATTTTTCACTTTCCCCTCCTTTCCCCAAGTCTCTGAGAAAGAATTCGTCTTTGTTCTTGCCAATTACTCTCACGTATGCACTGAATCCAATCCCCTTCCATTTTCTTTTTTTTCCAATATTAATAGTATTTTTCCCAATTACATGTAAAGACAGTTTTCAACATTTGTTTTTATAAGATTATGAGTTCCAAATTTTTTTCCCTCCCTGCCTTTCCTCCTCCCTCCCCAAGACAGAAAGCAATCCAAGATAGGTTATATATATACAAATACATTAAACATATTTCCACATTAGTCATGCTGTGAAAGAAGAATCAGAACAAAAGGGGGAAACCTCAAAAAAAAAAAGAAAAAATGCAAAAAAGTAGAAATAGTATGGTTCAATCTGCATTCAGATTCCACAGTTCTTTTTTCTAGTTGTGGAGAGCATTTTCTATCATGAGTCCTTTGGAATTGTCTTAGATCATTATATTGCTGAGAAGAGCTAAGCCTATCAGAGTTGATCATCACACAATGTTGTTGTTACTGTGTACAATGTTCTCATGGTTCTGCTCACTTCACTCAGCATCAGTCCACTTAAGTCTTTCCAGGTTTTTCTGAAATCTGCCTGCTCATCATTTCTTATAGTACAATTGTATTCCATTACATTCATATATCACAACTTGTTCAGCCATTCCCAATTGATGGGCATCCCTTTGATTTCCAATTCTTTGCCACCACAAAGAGAGTTGCCATAAATATTCTTGTACATGTGGATCCTTTTCACCTTTTTATGATCTCTTTGGAATACAGACCTAATAGTTGTATTACTGAGTCGAAGGGTATGCACAGCCCCATAACCCTTTGGGCATAGTTCCAAATTACTCTTCAGAATAGTTGATCAATTCACAACTGCACCATTTTCTTAAGCAGATTTCATCCTCAATTATCTCCCTTCTTTCTCTAATCTTCTATTTCTCCCCATCCACTAGTTTCTTCTTTACTGTCTTGAATCATACCCAATCTCTTACATCCATAAACAACTTTCACAAAATCCTGCCATCCAATCCTCAAGCTTTTGTTCAGTTGTTTTCAGTGATATCCAACTCTTTGTGATACCATTTTTGGGTTTTCTTGGCAAAGATACTAGAGGAATTTGCCATTTTCTTCTCCAGCTCATTTTATGGATGAGGAAGTGAAGCAAACAGGGTTAAGTGACTTGGCCCAGGATCCCATAACTAGTAAGTGTCTGAGACTGGATTTTAATTCATAAAGATGTCTTCATGATTTCAAGCCCAGCGCTCCGTCCACTATACAACCTAGTTGCCCCCTCCCAAGCTACAACTATCTTTTATTTTTCCTCCCTCTTTTAGCCAAATTCCTTTTAAAAAGTTATCTAGGGGGCAGCTAGGTGGCGCAGTGGATAAAGCACCGGCCCTGGATTCAGGAGTACCTGAGTTCAAATCCGGCCTCAGACACTTACTAGCTGTGTGACCCTGGGCAAGTCACTTAACCCCCATTGCCCTGCAAAAATTAAAAAAAATAATAATAAAAAAAAAATTTAAAAAAGTTATCTATATTCACTTCCTCCACTTCTACTCTTCTTATTCCTTCCACTTCTCAAGCTTTTGCAACCCTCATCACTCAACTAAAATTGCTCTCTACAAAGTTACTAATTATCTCAATTGCCAAATCTTATGGTCTTTTCTGAGACCTGATCCTTTTCTTTTTCTTTTTCTTTTTTTTTTTTTGGTGAGGCAATTGGGGTTACGTGACTTCCCAGGGTCACACAGCTAGTAAGTGTTAAGTGTCTGAGGCTGGATTTGAACTCAGGTCCTCCTGACTCCAGGGCCGGTGCTCTATCTACTGTGTCACCTAGCTGCCCCGACCTGATCCTTTTCAACCCATCTACTGCATTTAATATTGTTGACCACCTATCTCTTCCTGGATGCTCTTTTGTCTCTAGGTTTTCATAACTCCATTCTTTCCTGGTTCACTATCACCTATCTTGCTACTCCTCAGTCTCCATTCATCATCCATATTATGCCTTCCTGGCCTTCCCCAGGGTTCTGTTCTTGGTCTTTTTTTCTCCCTCTACTCTCATTCTCATTCTCTCTCTCTCTCTCTCTCTCTCTCTCTCTCTCTCTCTCTCTCTCTCTCTCTCTCAATAGCCTCATCAGCTCCCATGGGGTTTTAAGGATCATCTCTATGCATTTGACTCCTCGAACTACATATCTAGTCTTACCTGAGCTTCAATCCTATATCATCATTTGCCTATTAGCTATTTCAAATTGGATATCCTGGAGACATCTTAAACTCATTAAATCCAAAATTAAGTTTTATCTATTTCTCCCTAAACCCTCCCCTTTTCCAAATTTCCCTACTTCTGTTGAAGTCAATACCAGTATTCCCAGATTTATAATTAGCATTATCCTTGACCCCTTACTCCCCCTCAAGCCACATATTCAATCAGTTACCAAATCTAGCCATTTCTACTACAACTCTTATATCCAAGCTCTTTTCTCCTCTCACACAACTACCACCTTAGTTCAGGCTGTCATCATTTCTTACCTAGTTTCTGCAATAGCTCCTTGGAAATCAGTCTCCCTGTTCAAGTATTTCACTACAATCTAACTTACACACTGCTGCCAAAGTAATTTTCCTTAAGCGTGGATATGACCATGTGACTCCCTCTACTCAACCAACTCCAATGGCTTCCTATTGCCTCTAGAATAAAATGTAAACTGCTCTGTTGAGCTATTAAACCCCACACAGCTCAAATCTATCTATCACTCCCTAACCTTTCCCCCACCCCATACACACAAACTCGGCAATCCAGCCAAACTAGCTTTCTCTCTGTTCTTTTTTGTTTGGTTGTGGGGTTTTTTTGTTTGTTTTTGTTTTGTTTTTTGCCAGGCAATGAGGGTTAAGTGACTTGCCCAGGGTCACACAGCTAGTAAGTGTCAAGTGTCTGAGACTGGATTTGAACTCAAGTCCTCCTGAATCCAAGGCCAGTGCTTTATCCACTGCGCCACCAGCTGCCCCCTCTCTCTGTTCTTTAAAATACTCCATATACCATATATATGACTTTGTCCTGGCAGATCTCCATGCTTGCAATATACTCCTTCTCACTGATACCTCAAAGACTCTTTTAATATGCAGTTCAGACATCATCTCTGCATGAAGCTTTTCTTGATTCCAACTGTTAATGGCCTCCCTCACAAAGTGCCTTATATTTCAGCAACTACTTCTTTGAGTGTGTTCATACTTTATATTTATGCTTTATAAAGTGTCTGGAGTTGCAGACTTCTTGTCTCCCCCATTAAAATTTAAACTCATTGCAAGTAGAAATTGGTTAGTTCTTAATATTTGTATCCTCAGTGCCTAAGTGCTTGGCAAATATTTTTTGATTACTTGATTGAATAAATTTTTTTCCCAAATGGCAGGGAAACCATCCCAGAGACTTGATTGATGCAGCCATTGACATGGCTTCCTGGTCACCTAATACATATAAAGCCCTGACTCATAAAAAGCTGAGGCACCTCTGCCTTTATGGATGTTCTGTAGATATGGATATCCTATTGCTATGCAAATCAACCCACTCTTCTGACTATGTAGACAAGGGAAGCAACATATACCTAAACTAGTATAGTATGTTTATTGAATATTAAGTTAACTTCCTTTTTATTTAACAGCGTAATAGTCCTAAAAAGCTTGGTCAGCACCATGGGAAATTGTAACTAACCTCCCTATGTGTCTTCAGCAACTAGAAACAGAGCTACTGATTGTTAAGGATTTTGTCCTCAAGTCAGAAGGGCTCATAGTTTTAAATATAGCACAAGAATACTACATATAGGACAAAACTAATGGGAGTGGAGACCAATAGGCCATGAATAGAAAGTATGGTATCAAGCCCAGAGATCTTGCTGGAAAATTTGTTGAATCCCAATAAGATTAGAACTACAAAGGAAAAGAATAGGAGTGAAACTAAGAATGAGAAACAAGACAGCCAGGCGCTACAGTTGACAGAACTCTGGACTTGGAATCTGGAAGACTCATCTTCATGAGTTCAAATCTGGCCTCAGAGCCTTACTAGCTGTGTAACTCTGGGCAAATCACTTAACTTGTTTGCCTTAGTTGCTCATCTGTAAAATGAGTTGGAGAAGGAAATGGCAAAGCACTCCAGTATCTTTTCCGAGAAAACTCCAAATGGGGTTACAAAGAGGTGGACCTGGGGGCAGCTAGGTGGCACAGTCTATAAAGCACTGGCCTTGGATTCAGGATGACCTGAGTTCAAATCCAGCCTTAGACACTTGACACTTAAGTAGCTATGTGACCCTGGGAAAATCACTTAACACTCATTGCCCTGCAAAAAAAAAAAAAAGAAAAGAAAAGTAAAACAAAAAAACCAAAGAGGTAGACCTGACTGAAAAACAACTGAACTGAAGGATAAGAACTGAGAACTCCTACTGTAGTAAGAGAGCCTAAGGAGAGGTTATTACTAGCTTGGCAGGGTGTTGGGGCTTTTTTTTTTTTATCCCCTAGAGAGACGTCAGAGAGTAGGTTGGCTTTCACCTCAAAGGAATCTGGGAGGCTGCAAGAGACGTTTAAACAGCAAGTTGATGAGTCACTGGAAAAATGGATGATGAGATTATGGTCTAATGGGAGTAAAGTGGAGCTCCTCCTGGTTGCAGAATTACATTGGCTTAGGGATGTCATGGAGCAATTGCTTTTGCAAAGCCAGTTAAATCAGTTAAAAGCCCCAGATGAGAACCATCCTTATGACCAATTTGCATTAGACACAATTAGATCCCACATGAATGGTGTCCAGACTTTCTCTAAGGGCTCCCCCCACAACACAGTGAATATGGCCATAAGAAGACTAATTGTTGAAATTTGAGTTGGAGAATGGTCAGCCACAGTCGATGTCTAAGAAAATGTGTCTCTGAAGTTCATGGGAAGATGCACAGTTTCCACAGTCCCCACTTTTCAGGCTGAGAGTGATGATACTCTCTCCCTTAAGGATCTTTGGGTATGGCTACTGAAACATGGATCAAGGACAACCTTTGGGGTTATTAATAAAAACTATAGTAGCACTGGGAAGCAAGACTCTTCAGCTCTGCCCATACTCAAAGCATTCCCTAAAGCACATGTGTGTATCTATATATCTATCTATATCAAGCTTCTGTTCATTTGCTACTTACTAGCTTACTATCAAACTGGACAGTGTCTTAGTATGATTATTCAATCCATATCACAATGGCTGCTCCTCTCATGCTGAAAGTGCCTGCAACTAGTGACAGCAAGAACAAGTACAGGCTTTGTACTTTCACAATAGCTCTATTGCTTATAGTTTCTGTGCCAGGACTAATGATAAGCCATTCTCCATTGAGAAGTTTCCCTCAACAGATCCTTTAGAGAGATCATATGTGCTTTAAGGATAAATTCTTACCAGTATCTGGATGCCCCCATGGGTCCTTTGAGGCATACTACTTCTATGGGAGGTTTGGGTAGTATAGACCCCTGAGAAAAGAGGTAATTATAAGTTCTTAAGAGTAGATACCTGGGGGCAGCTAGGTGGCACAGTGGATAAAGCACTGGCCCTGGATTCAGGAGGACCTGAGTTCAAATCCGGCCTCAGACACTTGACACTTACTAGCTGTGTGACAGTGGGCAAGTCACTTAACCTTCATTGCCCCACAAAAATTTTAAAAAGAGTAGATACCTGTATGGGTGTTTATGGCAACTTCTAGTTACTGTGGTTAAAACAACATGGAAACCCTTTGGAGTTTTCTGAGACATCCTATTAACACCAAACAATACCATGTCCCAGGAGGGGTAAAAACTACTTTCTCCCTAGTAATGGAAATGGAGACCAAAATACTCCACCAGCTTCCATTACAATAATATTGTATGGCTGGTGAGGAAAGTTAGTGGTACCTGGCAACTTATTTGTAGCTGAATTGTTATGCCAATTGATATTGCCATTTCTAACTGCTGATGTGGTCAATCAAGTAGCTCAAGCCTTGGGTAAATGGCATAGGGTTGTTGATCTCATTAATGCTTTTTAATTCTCTGTGGTTTTTTTTTAGTTGAGACTAGTCAGGAGTAATTGTTAGTTTTCACCTGGGAAATACTAGATACCTTAATTTTTCTCCAGAGCTAACTTGAAATCTTGTCCATACTGCCACAGCCTGGTAGGAAAAGGACATTGCTTAAGCAGTGTACTGGAATAAGTTATTCTCCTCAAAGCTGAGGTCCATCATTAGTTCATTCCATCCACGTTGCCCTTCCTCTTTCACTAACCCATTAGGCCTGCACCTATGAAGACATAGCTCTTGAAGATTAATATTTTGCATGGCTCACTAACAACTCTGCCTACTTCAAGAGAACCATACAAAAATAGACCTTGGAGTTATCAGTTTGCTAATATGGGGATAACTGAGGGCTAGAGTTTTTGGCAAGTTGTCCCAGTGAGTCTTTCCTTTTTTGTTTGTTTCTATTTTTATTAACTGACAAGCATTTTATAATTAAGCTTTATTTCACACTACCCTGCAATGAGCAAATTAAAATACAAACAAAAAATAAAACCCTCAACACTGTAGCATAGAAAAGCAAAATGAGGGGCAGCTAGGTGGCACAGTGGATAAAGCACTGGCCCTGGATTCAGGAGGATCTGAGTTCAAATTTGACCTCAGACACTTGACACTTACTAGTTGTGTGACCCTAGGCAAGTCACTTAACCCTAATCACCCTGCGAAGAAGAAGAAGAAGAAGAAGAAGAAAAGAAAAAAGAAAAAAAAAGCAAAACGAATTCCCACATTAGTCATATTTGAAAATGTAGGTTCTGCTTCTTATATTTAGTACCTCTCAAAGAAGGTGAGTAGTGTTTTCAACTCCATTCTTTTGGAGTCATGGTTATCACTTCATTAAACAGTTCTAAGTTATTTCAATTTTTTCTCTCTAAAATGTCATTGTACAAATTGTTCTAATTCTGTTCTCTTCACTCTGCATCAATTTATATTATCTTCCCAGTTTCCTTTGAAACTGTCCATTTCATTATTTCTAATGACACAATTATATTCTGTAACATTCACATGCTGCAATTTATTTAGTCATTCCCAAGTAGGAGGACATTCCTTTAGTTTCCAATTTGGGGCTAGGGGCAGCTAGGTGGCACAGTGGATAGAGCACCAGCCCTGGATTCAGGAGGACCTGAGTTCAAATCCAGCCTCAGACACTTAACACTTACTAGCTGTGTGAACCTGGGCAAGTCACTTAACCCCAATTGCCTCCCTAAAAAAAAATAATAATAATCCAATTTGGAGCTACCACAAAAAGAATAGCTATAGATATTTTTGTGCATATAGATCCTTTTCCACTTTCTCTCATTTCTTTGGGTTATAGGTCTGGAAGTTATATAACTAAGTCAAAGGGTATGAGCAGTTTGGTACCTTTTTACAAATAGTTTCAAATTGCTTTCCAAATTGACTGGACCAATTCCCAGTTCTACTAATTCACACTCATGTACGTGTCTTCCCACAGTCTCCGTGTGACAGTCTTGAAAGATGGGGACAAGATAAGCTCTCTAACTGATTCTTGTAGGGTGGACATGGACCTTGCAAAGTAATATGGGGCTTGGAGGGAAGTGGCCTGGACAATTAATGGCCTTCCTCTTTGGGACCAAGAATAATGAATGCATTTGGCCAATGCTTCCAATGTAAATAATGTCCTTTGCTTATTAGCTAAACAACTAGGTTGATTCCCTTAAAAAATGGAAGAGGTTGGGAAGTGGGTTCATTGACAATATGGACATGGGGACTATGATGCCATGTTGTGTTGAGTATAGGACCATAAGATTCCCCTAAGAAAATACAAGGTAACTACTTCTGCTCAACAATGTTCTGTGCCAATTGGAGCATCCACCTCTGAAAGACCAGTTTGGCTTGATCTTGAAACAGCAGCTTCATGATCATGTCCCTTTATATCTGGGGCCATGTGTTTCACCTTCCAAAAACAATCATTTCCACCCTTAGAAAGCAGAAGAATGTCTCCAGTCCAAAGTTTTGGTTTTTGGTGGGGGGTTTTTGGAATCAACCTCTAGGAAAATTTAACCAAAACACACAGACTGTTTTTGGGTAGAGTTCTGGTTGACCCTTTTCATCCCCTCCTCCTCAGTTCTTCCATCCCAACTACAGAGTCTTCTAGGCCTTGAGAGGTTCCTTCCCCTTAATAAAGCTCTGGGAAGCCTGGTAACTGTTGTTCAGGTACCCTTGAACATCTTCTTTCCCCTGGGTATGATTTGAATAACTCCTTCACAGAAACTAGGCTTGAGAGACCACAGGGTAAAATTGTTGGAAGGTATTTTGCTTTAAATATATATATATATGGAAATGAAATTGCCTTTGAATAAGTATAGTGAATGTATATTTATCTGGAAGAAAGATGACCCCCTTAAGTGACTTGGTGACAATCCTGAGTTCTTTAAAGATGGTAAAGGAGAGCCCTTGCCTTGGATTCTCTGAAGAAGGCTCTAAGATACAAAGATTTGGTATCACATTCCCATGGAGCTCCCAGGAAGGGGAAGGTTCTGACTGGTGGTCCAAAGAACAATGGGTGGCACAGGTAAGTATTGCTATTTACCCTGATCCTAGGATAGGTTGTATGCAAAAGAGTAATGACCAAGTTAAGCTACCTATGTTCAGATGATTCTGACCTATGATCAGAATTAGTGACTTTGCTGGGTTAAGTTATCTATCACCTGCCTTATGGCCCTGATATTCTTGGTGCTGCTCTTCATCTATGCTTTAAGTCAGGAAATCCATTGTAAAGATTTATATCCATGAACAACAGATCAGTGATCATTGAGATCTGAGAGTCTGTCCTTCTGAAAGTCTTAATTTTCCTCACATTGAATCTCTCTTTCATGAAAGAGGCTGTTATATTGCTTATGGCCTTGTTTCTGTTTTGCCTATATTAAGCTGCTCTAACACTGTCTCAAGCAGGTTTCTTGCATGTCTGAGGATTATTTAGTAAGTTATCTAACCCCAAGGCTACTGAATGATAGAAAGTTCTTGTGAGAATTGGAATGGCACCTCCTGCTGGAGAGATATGGCAGGGAAGCTCCGCCATGAGAAGAAAGCATGTGATTTAGAAACCATGTGATTTTAGTGTCCAGAAGTTACATATATAGAACCACCTGTGGGACCTGTCAATCAGTGCTATCAACCAATTAGTTTGGAGCTGTGTGTGTGGATGGCCTTGTTTCCTGTTTCACAGGAGGCTTCTGGAGGAAGCCCTGAAAGGTTGGCTGTCTTGGGTTCCTGACCTCGGTATGGCGGGTCAGATGCTGGGGTCTCTTAGACTCCTCACCAACTTCTGATTGCACTTTAATAAATATTTAAAAGTCTAAACTCTTGCTAAAGTTTCTAGTTTGGGGTGACCACTCAGATTTTAGACATCATAGCTAGAATTTTAGCCCCTTACATATTCTAGAAGACAATTTTTCTCTGGATTTTTTTAAATTTAAAAAATGTAATAATAAACATTTTTATTTTAAGTTTTGAGTTCCAAATTTTATCCCTCCTCTCCCTCCCCATTCCCCTCCCTGAGGTGGCAAGCAGATATAGGTTATAAATGTGCAATTATGTAAAACATTACCATATTAGTCATTTTGTATAAGAAAATGTAAGTAAAAGAAAAAAATGAAAGTAAAAAATAGCATGCAACTGTGTAATTTAAGATTCTAAATGTGGATTCTAATCTGTTCCCCCAGTTTTTGGGGAAACTGACTAAAATCACTGATAAAACAAATTTAGGTTTTTAAGGGTTTATTGAAAAATAGAAAGAAAAAGATTGAGAACAGAATTCCAACAGCCTGGCATTCCTATCTTTCCTCAAATTTCCTGTGAAGTCCTCTGCCGCCGCCACCACCATCAAGTCAGGAACCCAAAAGCGTGAGAGCTCTCCGCGCAGGCTCCCTTTCCTCCTTCCTATCTCCTCCCAGAAAATAGGAGGCTCCTCAAGTTGATTGGCTGGTAGCCTTGATAGACAGCACCCATGAGTAAACATCATTTCCTGACGCCAAGGAAAAGCTACAATGCCTCTGAGGCATTTTCCTCATGGCCGAGCTTTCCCACAGCAAGTCTCCAGTAGGTGGCATCATTCCAATCATTACACTTCAGTCTATGTTTAATCAATATCAGTTCTTTCCTTGGAGGTGAGTAGTATGCTTCGTCATTAGCCCTTTTGGATTGTATTGGATTATTATATTGCTGAGAATAGTTAAGTCATTCACAATTCATCAAATAATACTGCTGTTACTGTGCACAACATTTTCCTGGTTCTGCTCACCTCACTATACATCAGTTCATACAAGTCTTTCTAGGCCTGCTTGTTGTTTCTCTAGAAGACATTTAGTACTCTTGACACTAAGGGGTGTGTGCATTAGGAGAAACAACTCCCAGTAGAGGAATATAGACTGGGTTAGTTTTTCCTTAAAAGGTCTTGATTATTCCAGGGAATCATGAGTTGGCTCAGTTTTCTGGAAAAATATTAGTGTTAAAAAAATGAGCCTTAAAATTCCAGTTAAGATGGTGACTTGAAATTTACAGGAGCCCAGCACTCCCACATAAAAACTGGTAAAGATTTTAAAAGAACACTGGATCAAAAACTAAACAAGAAATCCAAAGAGAAGAATAGTAAAGTCACATACTTGTTTTGTAATTGTATTTATATGTTATAATTTGCTTTAGACAGACTCTTCTGCAATCATCACTAAGTTGTTGCTGTTTACATGGAATCAGAAAAAGAATGTATCTTTAGAGTCACAGCTTTGTGCAAAATTAACTTCTGTAAAATAGAGGAATACAGTCCAGAGACAAAGGGTCTCATATCATATCGACAGTGTTTTTGATACTTGCCAAAATGACGTCTTGGCTGATGTGGTATGTAGCATTTGCGCGATAGATTTGAGTGGAGCAGGGGAAGGTAGTTGGTTTGGAGTTGGTTTTTGTTTTTGTTTTAACCTGAGTTGATGCGCAGCTGCTATTAGTATGAATTTCTGAACGACAGAGAAGTACAACTAACCAACAAATGTAATTTTTTTTTATTGCTATTGTATCATGTATCTTTAACTGCTAATGTTCTGAGGGAATAAAACTGACTCCATTTTGTATCACTGCTGGCATTTTGTGCAAATGGTGGAGCTTGGTCTCATTTTCCTGAGCTAAGTTTAGTTTTCCTGTAAGAGATGTGATTTTGGAGAAGTCATGCATTATTGTGCCACTAACTGTTTTGCAGGATGCAGGTGGATACAACCAATCAGGAAAGCCCCTAAATCTAAAAATAGTAACACCAAAAGTGTTAACTGTAATTTACTATAAAAAGCTTTGTAAATCTCTCTATACTGTCCTTGTGCCTACTGAGGGGCCTAGGACCTGACTTGTCCTCCAATCACATGCCTTGCTAATAAATTGCACAGTTCTGACTTTGTCTCCTCAGTTATTCTAAAATTATTCATGACAGTTTTGGGGGAGCCAGCCAGTCTCCAGGGACAGCCTCTCCAAGGAAGTCCTTAGAACATGCTGGTTGATTTTCTCACCAAAGTGTTTCTCTGTAGAAGGCTACCCCAGAGGTCAGATTCCCCCTTGATTTCAGTCCCAAGCTAAGCCTCCAGACTGTTGAGAAAGCCTATTTAAGGGAATAATGGGATCTGGTAATAGTATATTGATGGAGAAATTGGAAAATTTTCTCATAGCATGGGACCATGGAAAGCTCCTGGTTGAAGCAGGAATGATCAAGAAGTGTAGCATTTGGTTATGTGAAATTTGGTCTACAATGGTGAGAGAGTCAACTGATAATTTGTGTTGGCCTCAGTTTGGTACCTTTGAGTATGTTAAAGTAAAGGATCTAAGGCTAGCCATAGGAGACAAAGATTCAAGACAGATGGAATTCCAGTTCTTTTGGGCTATCCTTTCTGATAGCATATGCCCAACATACCCAAAGGTATCTTCTCTCTATCTTATCTTGCTTGCTCCCACCGGCTCTCCTTTGCAACCCTTTTTGGCTACTCTTTCTTCTGCTACTGCCACCTCCTCTTCCCTGCCCTCTGCACCCCCATCTTATTATCCTCCTGAATTAACTGGAAATAAATTTAATTTCTCTTGAGCAAGAGGGGTCCAAAACTGGTGTTTTCCCCCTTCAAGAAAGGTTCCCATATAATCCAGCACAGCCTGGTCAGAGGGTCAGGAATATGAATCATCAGCCTTTCAGTCCTTCTAATGTTTCTGCCTGTAGACACTTCCATATTTGACAAAGATTCAGGAAAGGTTATAATCCAGTTTCAGGCCATCATAAAAGGTTATAATCTCACCTTGGAGTGAAATGGTTGACCTGATAGAAACCTTAGTCTCACCCACTGAAAGAGCTACCATTACTGAAGTTACTAATGGCAAGCTCTGGTTGGGGTGGGGAGAGTCTGGTCCTTCAGGTCTCCCAAATTAGCCATTATAGGACCTGTAATGGAATGCCAATAATCTTGCTGATTATACCATGTTACTTCAGGCTAAAGAGTCATTAATTAGAGGCATGAAGGCTTATGCTGTCCATCCTGAAAACTGTAATTAATTCCAAGGGACAATACAAGAAGAAAATGAAGCCTCTAACCATTTTTATAATAGATTACATAAAAATACTAAGTGGTATGTGGGTCTAGACCACTCAAGATGTAATAATTATAAATTTGGACTTTGTCAGTCAATTCCAGTCAGAAATTCAAAAGTACTTTCATAAGAGTTGCCCTGGGTGGCATGAAATACCTATAAGTGATCTTAAGAACATTGCCCAATTCGTTTATAAAGGAAATGAGAAATCTAAGCTGAAAGGTCAAATTGCCATCCTTGCTCCTCCACAGGCCATATAAAGGAACTCATGAGTCACATGCATGTTTTTACTGCCCCAAGAAAGGCCATAGCCAGAGAGTGTAAAAAGAAAAAATGGGACCTCAGGAATAAAAATAATAGTGGGTCTCAAAATCCCCAAGGAAAATCTGTTGCATGAAAGTGTGGGAGAGGGTGAGAGGCTGAGGATTATGGAGAGGATTCTTGTTTTCTCTGATTCTGATGTCCTTGCCCCAGCCATATGAGTCCGTGCTTCTTCCTGCAGAAATGAATCCCATATTATCCTAAAGTCTGTGATATAATCTATGATTCCTACCAGATACTTAATCTTCTAATTCAGTTTTAGTGAGTAAACCAGACTCTAGTTGTACCTCTACTGGGTCTCTGAATGTTGTAGAGATCTCAGGAAAACCTTAGAGTGTTCCAAAATTTTCTCGTCACATGATATCCATTGGTCCCCTTTCTGTTGAACATTCCTTTCTCCTCACGCCCAAATTCCCTGTAAATCTGTGGGGAGGGATCTGCTCTGTAAACTTAGGGTTACCATTTCCTATTCCACCAGTGGATCTCTGTCTTTGCAACTCCCTGAGGACCCCCTCTTTTTGTTCCTTGTATTGGTTTAGAATGCACCAAGGACCCCTGATGATAGTCTAGGGATTCCATCTGATATTCCTGATTCTCTATGAGTGACTTAATCCTCAAATGTAGGATTGCTAAAATCCACTGTCCCTGTCCCCATAAAAACCAAGGGAGTCCCCCTACCATCCTTTCTTCAATATCCTTTGTCCAGGGAGGTCATTGAAGGTATAGCACTCATTTTTGACTCTGAGTAATAAGGTATTATTGTTCCATGTAAATACCCTTGTAACACTCCCAGTTAAAATGCCTAAGCCAGGTCCAGATGGCAAACCTGTTTATTGCTTTGCACAAGATTTGCACACTGTTAGTGTTCATGTTATATTCAGGCACCCAGTGGCACTCAACCCTGTTGCCATCATTTCCTTAATTCCCTTGCAGCTACCTACATAGATCTGTGTTCACTTTTTTTTTTTAACATCCCCATTCACCTAGAATCTCAGTACCTGTTTGCCTTCACCTGAAAGAACACAGAATGGACATAGACTTGTTTACCTCAAGGATACAAAGACAGTCCTACCCTGTTTTCTATTTTTTTATTTGTATTTTAAAATTTAAAAAATTTTATTTATTTATTTAAAGTTTTGAGATCCAAATTCTATCCCTCTCTCATTCCCTCCCTCCCTACACCGTCCCCTCCCCCAAGGTTGCAAGAAATCAGTATAGGTTATATATGTGCAATTATGTAAAACATTACCATTTTACATAAAAAGACTCAAGTTTAAAAAAAAAGAGAGAGCTCAAAATAACATGCTTCAGTCTGTGTTGAATCAATATCAGTTCTCTGGAGGTGGATAGTATGCTTCATCATTAGTCCTTTGGGATTGTTTTGGATCATTGTATTGCTGAGAATAGTTAGTCATTCACAATTGCTCATAGAACAATAATGCTGTCACTGTGCGCAATGTTCTCCTGGTTCTTCTCACTTTACTATACATCAGTTCATATGAGTCTTTCTGAAATCATCCTGCTTGTCATTTCTTTCTTTTATTTTTTTTTATGGTGAGGCAATTGAGGTTAAGTGACTTGCCCGGGGTCACACAGCTAGTAAGTGTTAAGTGTCTGAGGTCAGATTTGAACTCAGGTCCTCCTGAATCCAGGGCTGGTGCTCTAACCATTGCGCCACCTAGCTGCCCCCTGCTTGTCATTTCTTATAGCACAATAATATTTCATTACAATCATATACCACAGCTTGTTCAGTCATTCCCCAATTGATGGACATTCCTTTGATTCCCAATTCTTAGCCACCCTGGACCCAGGAAAACCTGAGCCTAAATTTGGCCTCATACACAAGACACTCAGCTACTGTACAACCCCAGGCATGTCACCCAACTCTAACCACCCCGCCATCTTCCCTATTTCTTTTTCTTTTTTTTTTTTAGTGAGGCAACTGGGGTTAAGTGACTTGCCCAGGGTCACACAGCTAGTAAGTGTTAAAGTGTCTGAGGCCAGATTTGAACTTAGGTACTCCTGACTCCAGGGACAGTGCTCTATCCACTGTGCCACCTAGCTGCCCCATCTTCCCTATTTCTGATGATGGTATATCGCCATCTTTCCTAGTCAATCAAATAAGTTTGAATTTATTTTTGCCTTTTCTCTCTCCTTCATCCCATATATCCAAATAATTTGCCAAATCTAGCCAATTAAACCCTCCTCAGTTCTCTCACATGATCACAGGATCAAAAGTTTAGAGCTACCAGGGACCTTAGAGGCCACCTAGTACATCCTTCGCATTTTATAGAAGAGGAATCTGAAGTGGAGAGGTTAAGTTACAAGATTTTGCAGCTAGTTAAGAGCCAAAGTTGAGAGGTAGATCCAATTTGGATATGATTCTGAATCCAGCAGTCTTTGCATTGCATTATATTCTTTCCTTTCCACTACAGCTACCCTAGTTCTGTCCTTAACATTTTTCATTCACACTAGTTTCCTAATTTCCTGCTTCTAGTCTCTCTTCTCCAAACCACCCTTCCTATAGATGCTAAAGTGATTTTCCTGAAGCACAATTCTGATCTTACCTTTCCTTTAGTTAAAAACTTTCAAAGGCTTTTTCATTGTTTATCAAGTAAGATGTATCTTCCTTAACCTGTGATATAAGGCCTCCTACAATTTTATTTAAAAATATTTTCCAGTTTTATTTCATAGCACCCCCTTTCCTGTATACCGAAACCCATTTGAAATGGCCTAATGATCTACCATTGGCATTATTCTATCTACACAGTAGACCAAGAGGAGAACTTCATATATCTCCTTATGAAATGCTTTTTGGTCACTCTCCTATCCAAGCTAAAACTTTTCCCCCAGTTTATACATCACTGGTGGGAGGTGATACTTCTGTTGCCTCCTATATACATGAATTACAGACTAGGCTACATGAACTCCATGAGGCAGGAGCTGTGGTCCAGGCTGGTCCTTTAGATTTTTCCTTGCATGATTTAAATCCAGGAGACAAATATATATGTATATATGTGTGTGTGTGTGTGTGTGAACCAGTGGAACCTAGCCTGCTTGTTCAATATTGTTGTTCTGTCATATCTGACTCTGACCTCAGTTCAGGTTTTCTTAGCAAAAAATATTGAAATGGTTTGCCATTTCCTTTTCCAGACAATGAAAATGAGGCAGAGTTTAAGTGACTTGCCTAGGGTCATGCAGCTGGAAAGCCTCTGAGGTTGGATTTGAACTCAGGTCTTCCTGACTCCAGGACCCATATTCTATCTACTTCACTAGCTGGCTGCCCGATAATGTTCCAGCCCAAATTCATTGTGTAATACCCCTAGTCCTATCTTCCTTTGTCCTGTACTCATGCCCCATGGCTGAAATGGAATCCCCTATAGCTCAACTCCACTTGCTGAAATCCCTTGATTCCTTCAGAGCATAATTTAGGTGCTGCCTCCTTCATGAATTTTTTCTTGATTTCCACCTAGCTAAAGGTATTTTCTCCCATGATAAATGCTATTTATTATAGCATTACACCTGCAGTTTTTTACTTACTATAATCTGCCTTGCATCGCTGTTATTTGTGTACACTATTCTCTGTTCCATGCTTGTGTCTTATTTCACTTTTGTAGCTCTAGTGTACTTTTCATTCAAATTCTATTCCAATGTCTAATAATGACAGTGGTTACCCTGGTTTCTCAAAGGTCATGCCAGTAAAGGGTAAACTCTGACTTGTATGCTGAAAAGTACAGGCAAGATAACAGATTATCATCACTGGACCAGCCTCTGACTATAAAGAGATGCATGGCATTATTATTAGTTTGGCCACTAGACTTTGTGATTTTTTGACAAATTAACTGAATTCTTATCTCCTACAGCAAGGAGGGGTTGCAATTTGTGCTAGTGGTGTGAGTACTCGTAGAACTGTTGAAGTATTGAATTATGGCATATGCCCAGCGTTTGGCAGACTGCCTCACATGTCTGTTTAATTGAATCATTTTGAGGGTGTCCTTGTATTTCTTTTTCTGACCACCAGGTGAGCGCTTGCCCTTTGTTAGTTCTCTATAATATAGTGTTTTAGGCAAGTGCGTGTTTGGAATTCAAACAATGTGGTCAGCCCATTGGAGCTGCACTCTCCGCAGTAGAGTTTGAATGCTTGGCACTTTGTTTTGGGAAAGGACCTCAGTGTCTGCCAGCAGATCTTCAGAATCTTCCTAAGACAATTCAAATGAAAATGGTTCCCTTTTCTGGCAGGATGCTGTTATACTGTGGGTTTCATGGAATAACAACAATTTGGAATTGATTATGTGACATGGGAGACACTGGCACAGGACTGCTCAGCACGGCATGCCCTCACCACAGAAGCTGCTGTACTCTATGAGCAAAGCAAAACTGAAGTAGTTCAAACGAAATGAGAAATACACACATTTAGAGAATCCACCCCAAATGTTCACAAAGACTATTTGTGCCACACCTTGTGGTAGAGCATTCAGAGCTTGTCTGCTCAGCCACAGTCAGATACATTGTAACTTGAATTCCACATTGTGCTGTAATTTTGGTCCCCTTTGAGAATGAAGGACAACAACCAAGCAACTCAGTGAATGATCATAATCTGTATTGTAATTAGTCAATATACATTATTAAGCACCCACAATATCCCAGACCTTGTGCAAAGCAATGGGGATACAAAGAAAGCCAAAAGACAGTCCCTGCTTTCAGGAAGCTCACAGCCTAATGAGAGGAGACAACATGCAAACAAGCTATGCACAAACAAGCTCTATGCTGGTTAAAAAGAAAACGGTCATAAGAAGGAAGGTACTAGAATTAACGATTGGGAAAGGCTTTCTGTAGAAAGTGGTATTTTAGTTGGGACTCGAAGGAGACCAGGAGGCAGAGATGAAGATGTGGGGAAGAGTCAGTGAAAATGCTTGGAGGCAAGAGTTGGAGTGACTTGTTTGAAGAACAGCAAAAACAACAACAACAAAAAGTTCAGGGGAACTTGTTCAAAGAGTATGTGTAAGGGATAAGAAGACAGGGTAGAGGGTTATGAAGGGTTTTGAAAAACCAAGGATTTTATATTTGAACCTGGAAGACAGAGCCACTGAAGTTTATTGAATGGGGGGTGACAAGGTTGGATCTTTGCTTTAGGAAAATCACTTGGGTGCCTGAGTAGAAGATAGATTGGAGTGGAGAAAGACTTGAGGCAAGATGACCAACCAGAAGTCTATTACAATAGGGCTAGTATTGAAGAAAGATGTCAATAGGCCTTTGCAACTGATTGAGGGGATGAGAGAGAAAGGAGTGAAGGATGATAGATATATCTAGGTGAAAAGTCAGAGGGACTGGTAGAATCGTAGGGCCCTTGGGAATAGGAAATGTGTGTGTATGGGGGTGGGGGGGGTGGGGTGGGGGTGGTGTCAGGAAGCAATGAGTTCAGTTTTGACAGTTTTCTCATCTGTAAAATGAAAATCTGTAAAAGGCAACATGAGAAACAGCTGTGGTAAAGTGCCTACCTTCTTAAACTCGGGGTCGCAACCCTATATGGGGTTGCATCACTGAATGTGGGGGTCATGAAAAATTTGGCAACAGTAAAAGGTTATGAATAACTATTCTATATACCTATATACCCAGGGTTCCCTTAAAATTTCTCAGGCAAAAAGGGGTCAAGAGTGGAAAAAGTTTAAAAAGCTCTGGTATAGAGGACAGAGTTGTGGACCTGGAATCAAAAAACCTGGGTTAACAATTCTACCACAGCTGTATGACCCTGGGCAAATCACTTAATCGCTATCTGCCTCAGTTTCCTAATCTGTGAAATGATAGGCAAGGTAGAATAGATAAGTTCTAAATTCCTTTTCACCACTAAAATTCTATAGCTCTGGCAACATGATTATGACTTGCAAAGTACTTTTAACCAAGTGCAATATAGTTTATTCTAAAAATGTTCAAAATAATTTCAAACTTTGAAAAAAACTTCATTCTGAGCAAGATACATCTGTATATCTAATCTATAAATCTGTGAATGAAGACAGAAAATGAAGGCCTGGCCTAATCAGTATTCTTTGATTTGACATCCAATATATCCTCACATTCTGTTTTGAGGTTTTGAAGAGTCATCTTTTGCCAAGGGGGCAAGAAGATAGTGGAGAGACAGATCATCCCTAAAATAAAATGTATCTACTATTAATGGTCAGAAGGCAGCACTTTACTTAGAAGGAGTTATTTATCTTCCAGAACGATCTTTGTTTCTCCTTTGGCTGGGCACACCACCACAGAAAACCAAATATGTGCAAAAGACCGATATGACCTCACGCTGGCATGACGTAAGAGATCAGTGACGACAGAAGGCTGTTGCTATGGGCACCATTCGCCACCGACGGCAGAGTCGTGAAACCCTATCGCAGCTCTTAGTTTCCAGTTCTGGCGCTGCTCAGTGGGCGGTACCGAAGAAGCCTTTAACCTTTAGGGGGCCCTAGGGAGAGCGGAGGGAGGGGGCTGCTGTGGCTGCGGACCTCCGCCTCCGTCTCCGCCTCCGCCCCTCTAGGTCTCGGCCTTTCCCCCCCAACCGCACCCCCGCCCCCAGCCTGAGGCGGGGAACTGCAGTAGCCGAGAGGAAGAGGAGGAGGAGGAGCGGGAGCGGCAGCAGCAGAGAGGCGGCGGCGGCGGCTCTGGCCCGGCTCCTTAGATTCGTTCAGGGCCTGGAGGGAGGATCCGCCATATTGGAGCCGGTGTCGGTGGTGGCTTGGGCCTGCGGCGGGAGGCCGGAGGAGGCGGAGGCCGCGGACCTGGCCTCAGCTCAGGAAGCTTGGCTCTGCAGGGGCCCCCGAACCCACCGCCGTGAATGAGCCACTAACGCCCGGTCTCCTCCCCGCCCTCCCGCCCCACTCCCTCCACTTTCCACCGCCGGGACAGGGCCGGGCGGGGGCCAGAGGCGGCGGCAGCGGCGGCGGGATGTTCTCCAAAAAGCCGCACGGAGACGTCAAGAAATCCACTCAGAAGGTGCTGGACACCAAGAAGGACGCACTGACCCGCCTGAAGCACCTGCGTATCGTGATAGGTGAGGGAGCGCGGGGGCGCTCCGGCCCAGGGCCAGACCCCGGGGTCGCGGTCTCCTGCCCTCCCCGCCCTGTGGAATCTCTCCCGTGTTAGCCTGGTCCGGGCGTCCCGTGGGAGGTGGGGGTGGGGCACCGAGGAGGGGGGGCACTGCTCATCTTGGGGAGGGAAGACTTGGCAAAGACCGAAGTTATGTGGAGCATTAATATAAGGTGGTATTTGGAGTTCCGTACAGGGCCTCACGCATTTTTGGTGTTGACTATGTTGATTACTTATGTAAAGTAATATATACATAATCTTAGATACTGTCAGGAGTACTTTTGGGGATTTGGATATTGATATGTTTACCAGATGTTCTAACTACTGTCATCTCCATTCAAGGGAAACGAAGTACTAAAATAACCTTTTTCTTTTACTCCTATAAGATGATAATCATCCTTTTATCTTCCATTTTAAGCTTCTTGACTGAGGAGGATCTCGGAGGGGTCAGCCGTGTATAACTCTACGATAAGTGGGTGATGCCCATAGTTCTCTTGTGAAAGGGCTCCTCCCAACTGTTAATTCTGGGGCACTTTATTTCACATCACCCTTAGCATTAGAAGGAAGATTGTCATTCCCTTCCAAAACAGATCTTCGGTTCAAAAGAAGTTTGCTTCTTTGAGTTAATGAGATGTTTTAGAAATTTTTGTGTTAGGTTTTTGTTTGTTTTAAATTAGATGGTCTGTCATTACCTTTATTAATGCTGGGACACCAAACAGGACATCAACTGTGTTTTGGGTACATGGTTAAATCATGACTTCTAGGTGTTTGGCAGTATTTGACCCAGTTTTTAAAAGTAAGGTTTACTTGTACAATATAAAAAATGCAATATTTACTGCTAATGTAGAGTTCAACCCCACATTTGAGGTAGTTGACTCTTTTGGCTTTTGTTCTTACAGTGAGAAATTCGATGACCAATTATTTAATAATTTAATAAGCATTTTTTACAGAAGACAGTTGATAATCTGTATTTAAAATCTGAATCTTAGACATCTTTCAGGATGGAAATATAAAAGAGATGCCAAACACTTTAATAAATGTTAAAGCTCTACATAGATGTGTAGAGGGGAAGTCAGAGTGTCTAGAGCGTTGGACTTGTTGGCAAGACCTATGTCCATATGTTGCCTCTGATACTATTTAGTTCTGTGGCATTGGGGAGGTGGTGTAGTTGCTGTCCTAGCCTCACTTTCCTTATTTGTAAAATAGGATTATGATTTTGGGAAGATCAAATGAGACAATGAATGCAGTCAGTATTCTTCAAACCTTAAAGTGTTTTTTCTAAGTGTCAGTGTTAATTATGAAAGCTGTTATTAATAGAACAGATTCAATTCAGAAGCAGCTTGTTTTTTCCTATGAATGAATATTTTTGAGAAAAGATTTGAGTGATGTGGTACAGAGAAAAATAAATGGTTAAACACAAGAAAATATTTATAAACATACATTGGTAACTTAGGAGATTGATACTTACTAGGGGCAAAGTGAACCAAACAGATGCATAGTTTTGGAATTGTGAATTCTGTAATCCTTCTCATTACAGGTAGTGACAGCATTATTAAGCTTCACTTAGTTAACTGCCTCAGTTCTTTAGTCATAGGAAAAAAAAAGGTTGTGATAAAGGACAGGTAAATTATTTAATGCAACTAAAATTATAGTTTGGAATCATTTAAATATGATATTTTTTGTGGAAGGTCTAGTTTTTTCCAATAAAAACTTCAATATCCATGTATGTAATCCTTTGTTAAACTGTTGTTTGACTATTTAAAAAAATTGAATTTATCTTAGAGAACATGGTAAAAATATTTAGTATTTTGAGTATCTCTAAATGGAAAATATTATATATTTGATCTTCTTGCCTTATAGGAATCTGCACTGATAAATTCCAATCATTTGGGTGAAACATAGGGTTCAAAAAGTGTCCTGCAAGAGTAATATCTTGGACCTAAAATATTTATAGTATTAATAATTCTCTTTAGGCCATATAGATAGATAACTGTATAGATATATGGCTGTTCTTAAAGTGTTTCCCATTTTCAGACGGTTGAAATTGTTTCAGAAGTCTTTGTAAAATTTAAGAATTCTGATACCCAAAAGGCCAAAAAGTCTCGATAGTTCTTTGGTACTCTTTGTTTACTTGAACACACTTGTTTACTTAGTGTCCACAAACTAGCAAGATGGATATAATTTTGAAAAATTACATTGACTTACTTAGAGAAGAAAAAATGAGTTTGAAATTTTGTTGGTCATCATCTACTACTTTATTCACTTGCTCATAAAAATTGTTTTCTTTTATATAGTTTTTTTCAGACTGAATAGTATAATACCAGATACAAATAAATTCAGAGGGAATGGATATGTTTATTTACCTCATCATTTGAAGTCCCCATGGATTATTCTGATCTCAGTGCTTTTTTTTTTTTTTTTTTTTTGCAGGGCAGTGAGGATTAAGTGACTTGCCCAGGGTCACTCAGCTAGTAAGTGTCAAGTGTCTGAGGCCAGACTTGAACTCAGGTACTCCTGACTCCAGGGCTGGCGCTTTACCACTGTGCCATCTAGCTGCCCGTCAGTGCTGTTTTTGAAACTTTTTCACTTTAATGACATACTCACTCCAAGATAAATTTTCGGGGGTAGCTAGGTGTCAGTGGATAGAGCACTAGCCCTGGAGTCAGGAGGACCTGAGTTCAAATGCAGCCTCAGACACTTAACACTTACTAGCTGTGTGACCCTGGGCAAGTCACTTAACCCCAATTGCCTCACAAAAAAAAAAGATAAATTTTCCAAGTTTATGAGATCACAAGTAGTATCAAATAGTAATCTTATGTAATTGTTGCACCTGGATCCTGTCCCTACTATAGGAAAATATTTAATAGACTTTACAGAAGTTAATTTTGGAAGAATAGTAGGCTTAGTACTGTTGTGTTTTAACATTGCAGATGAACTATTTTTTACTGGTTGGAAATTGGAATTATTTTAAGCTCAAAGACCTTTTTTTGTTTCTGTGTAGTTTTGTTTTAAAATTTAAAAATAATGGACCTGAATACATCTTCCTTTTAAATGTTTATGGTAAAATCCTCGTTTTAAAAAATGCTGACTTAGATATTAATTCATACTCTTGTTGAAGTAGAATATGCTTGTTTTTTGAATGCTTTAGAATCATGGTGTAAATAGCTTGGAAGAGACCTGAGAGGTCATCTTATTTTGTAGCTGATAAAACTAAAGGTTCAGAGAAGTTAGAGCGCTTGCTAGTTTCATGACCTTAGGCAAGAGTCAGAGCTGAGATTAGAATCCAGATTTTCTGACTCTTGGCTTTGATTTTGATCTTTGCTCCAGTTTCAGATGAAAAAGTACCCTTTCTCCTTGCCAGGGCAACCTTCTCTATGTGTACCTTCTGTATTCTGCAGCAAATTACCCTCCCCTTATTGGCTCCTTCCTTGTTGCCTCCAAACAGGTCTATGTCTCCTCTATCCTTAAAAATCCTTACTTGACCCTTCCCCAATAGTTGTCTTTCTATATCTCTCCTTTTTATGATTACATTTCTTGAGAAGGCCATCTGCACTCCTCTATGGCCTCTTTTCTTTCTCTTTTAAATCTTCTGTAGTTTAGCTTTCAACATTATCCTTCAACTAAAACTGTCTTCTACAAAGTTACCCAAAAGGGTATGTCTGTTTTTGCACCTTGAGTATCACTTCTTTTTGTTTATTTGTTTTGGGGGGGTTTTTTTGGGTGAGGCAGTTGGGATTAAGTGACTTGCCCAAGGTCACACAGCTAGTAAGTGTCAAGTGTCTGAGGTCGGATTTGAACTCAGGTCCTCCTGACTCCAGGACCTGTGCTATATTCACTGCGCCACCTGCCCCGAGTATCACTTCTTGTCAGGTGGTGTGGGGTAGCATGCTTTATGTCCTCTAGAGAAATAGTTGGCCATTATATTGATATGGATTCTTAAGTCTTTCAAAGATACTTCTCTTTACAATGTTGTTGTCCTTGTATAGATGTTCATGCTCCTTAGGAATCTCTAAAATGTTCTTTTTTGTCATACAGCAAAATAATATTTTATTACTTTGATATACTACTATTTGTCCAGCCATTTTCCAATTTCTATTGTGTATTCTGGTTTCTTTTTTCCCCTTTTAATCCCTTCTTTTCAGGATGAGGAAGTTTGTTTTAATTGGGCTACTACTCCCTCTCCACTGTTAAACTCCCTCTTAACCGCCCTATCCATCCCTCCTTAATTAACTGCTGATACTGTTGTGTTTCTGCATCAAACTCTGTGTTCAGCTAGTCTTCTCTTGTTTCAGATAAGAGTTTGGTTTATATGATACCTTCTCCCCTGCTCCTTCCTCCATGTTTGTATATCTTCTCTCACACATCAATTAGGAAAACTAGCAAATTCCTCCACACAGTACTCTATTACCTTACCCTCACTTTCCTTTCCTCTTTTTTTTTTCTTGACAATGGGGGTTAAGTGACTTGCCCAGGGTCACAGAGCTAGTGTCAGGTGTCTGAGGCTGGATTTGAACTCAGGTCCTCCTGAATCCAGGGCTGGTGCTTTATCCACTGTGCCACCTAGCTGCCCCTTTCCTTTCCTCTTTTAACACCCTCAGAACAGCATCAAATCACCTGTTTTCCTATTTGACTCATTCAAGGTTTTGAAGGTACACTTTTTTATTCTTCTCCTACTAGAATGTTAGTATTCCATCATCATATAGCTCTTTCCAGTTGCTCAAATAAATTTACCTTAGAAAGGTCAATTAGAAGTTTCTGTTGATTTGTTTATTTTCACTTTTTGCCTCCTTGTCAGTTCTGGTTTTTCATCAGAAATTCTTGAAAGTCTTCTATTCCATTAAAAAATCCTTTTTTTCCCTTCTATAGGATTAGTTTCAGCTTTTCATGGTAAAATTACAACCCTATCTTGCCTTTTGGAATATTGTATTCTAAGATCAGTCATTTATGATAGAAGCCATCTGGTCTTGTGTGATCCAGACTGTAGTTCCTTGGTGTTTGAACTTGTAGTATTTCTTATTTGATGTTGGAGCTCTGGATTTTCGCTATGACATTTCTGTGAGCATACTATCCACCTCCAAAGAAAGAACTAATATTGATTTAACACAGACTGAAGCATGTTATTTTTTGTTTTCTTTCATTTTTTTCTTTTGTTTAAGTTTTCTTGTATAAAATGACTACTATGGTAATGTTTTACATAATTGCACATGTATAACCTATATCTTTTTGCTTACTGCCTTAGGGAGGGAAGAAGGGATAAAATTTGAAACGCAAAACTTTAAATGAAAATGTTTATATTTTAAAAAGAGGGTATCAGTGGATTCTTTTACCTTTACTTTATCCTAATAACTCTGGGCAGCTTTCAATTATGATTCCTTAATATACAGTCTCTAGGACATTTTTTCCCCTAAGTCATGACTTCCAAGAGTCCATTATTTATTTATTTTTTTTGCAGGCAATGGGAGTTAAGTTACTTGCCCAGGGTCACACAGCTAGTAAGTGTCAAGTGTCTGAGGCCGGATTTGAACTCAGGTACTACTGAATCCACTGCGCCATCTAGCTGCCCCCCCATTATTCTTAAATTATCTCTTAGACTGGTTTAAAGCTCACTTTAAAAATATCAGATAACTGAGACTGTTCTTCTTTTTCAATCTTTTGATTTTGTTCTAATATTTCTTACTGTCTCATGTTTAGTCTCTTTGAGTTTGCAAGGAATCCATTATTTGGGTAAACTTAGATTACTTCTTTTTGCTCTAAGCTATTTGTTCTCCTAATTCTTCACTCCACAACATTTCTCTTATTTAATTTCTACTAAATATTCATGTAGTTCTTAAGGAAAAAAACATTTTTCTTCTCAAGTCTCTGCTGACAATTCTTGTGAAGTTACTGCCTCCTTTTGGGTAATTCTTTATACTGGTTATTATCTTTGGTTTACTCATTTCTCCAGCTTTAGTTTTTGAATTGGAGGTTTGTACCGGTGATAGGCTCTGCCCCATGTTGTGCATTTTGGTAGAATCACCACCATCACTGGTTGCATTTTCACTCATTAACAGCCTCACCTCCCTCTCCAATTCGTTGGTCACTATGGCAGTATTGGAATATTTCTTGTTTCCCCCTTGCTATTTCCAGGCTTTTTTCCTTAACAGGCATCACTCAGTAACCTTTCCTTCTTGTGTTTTTTTTTTTTTTTCAGGGCAATAGGGGTTAAGTGACTTGCCCAGGGTCACACAGCTAGTAAGTGTCAAGTGTCTGAGGCCGGATTTGAACTCAGGGATTCCTGAATCCAGGGCCGGTGCTTTATCCACTGTGCCACCTAGCCGCCCCCACCTTTCCTTTAATGTTTATTCAATCCATGTTTATCATTCAGTCATTCTCCCAGACACTCTTTCTCCTTCTTTCATCAAAGAGTTCGGTGCTTAGCTCAGTCTTTCTTCCTTAACTTTTGTCAACTATACTACCCTACCTTTTACTTTAAACTCTTAGATTTTTTTTTTTTTAAAGTGAGGCAATTGGGGTTAAGTGACTTGCCCAGGGTCACACAGCTAGTAAGTGTTAAGTGTCTGAGGCTGGATTTGAACTCAGGTCCTCCTGACTCCAGGGCCAGTGCTCTATCTACTGTGCCACCTAGCCGCCCCAAACTCTTAGATTTTTAACAAGACAGTATGAAATGATAGGAACAACAAACACAGAAGATCATTTTTTGGGGTCTCCATCCAGACTTGTCTGGATAATGATAAAAATAATATCAATAGATCAAATAATATCAATAATCAAATAATATCAATAGATCAAATAGTTTTAAGCTTTGAAGTTTTCTTTACAAACATCTCATTGGATTTTCACAATAACAAACATTGATATTCCCTTAAATATCTTAACCTTTCATTTCTTCAATTTAATTATTATTCAATGAAGCATCTTATTCCTCCTCTGTCCCCATAGCTACACTCCAAGATGGTCAGCCAGCCTTGAAACCTGAATTGTCATCCTTTACCCTTCACTCTCTCATCCCCACTTTATTAATTCAGTTGTCAAGTCTTGTTTCTATCTGCATAACATCTCTCCTATCCTCTCACTCTACCCCCTTTCCTGTGACCCTGTAACCACCATGGTGTAGTGCCTAATCACCTCACATGTGGACGGTTACTGCAAGTAGTCTTCTGGTTGGTCTCCCTGCCTCTTCCCAACCAGATTGGGGACCTTCCCCAATCCAACCAGACCTTCACTCAGCTGTCAAATCAGTCTTCTTAAAGCTCAAGTCTGATCATATCACACACATACCCCTTCAGTAAGGGGCTCCTGGTCACCTCTCATTTTTACCTTTTCCCATCTTCTTACACCCTCTCCACATTCTCTGTGATCTAGTGACACTGGTCTTCTTTCTGTTCCTCACACATGTCAGCATATCTTCTGACTTTGAATGTTTTCACTAGTTGTTCTCCATGCTTAGCATTCTTTCTTTTTTCATATCTGCCTTCTGGCTTCCTTGGCTTTCTTCAAGTCCTAGGTAAAGTCTTACTTTCTATAAGAAGCCTTTCCCAGTCGTCCTTAATCTTAGTGCTTTACCTCTAAAAGACTTTCACCAATTTATGTGTATAGATATTATTTGTATATAGGTGTTTCCATATTCCCCATTAGATTGAAAACAAGGACTATTTTTTTTTAATCTCCAAAGCTTAGTATAGTTCCTGACAACATAGCAAGCACTTAATAAATAAATAAATAATAATTGATTCGTAATCCAGGACAGGGGCCAGCAAACTAAATAGTTTAGGCTTTGTGGGCAAAGAGGCACAATTGAAGCTGTAATTTACACAGTTTTTTTATTAATGAAATTAAAAACATAATGGAATATAATTTTTTGGTAATGTAGTTCTGATGAGAAGAATGGAATGTTTGGGGGTTAACTTTTTAATTAATTGGGTTCAGGGGGCAGCTAGCTGGTGCAGTGGATAGAGCACCGGCCCTGGAGTCAGGAGGACCTGAGTTCAAATCCGGCCTCAGACACTTAACACTTACTAGCTGTGTGACCCTGGGCAAGTCACTTAACCCCAATTGCCTCACTAAAAAAAAATAAAAAAAAATTAATTGGGGTTCAAAGTTGGCATTTCCAACTATCAGAAATTATGGCAGGGGCAGCTAGGTAGTGCAGTGGCTAGAGCACTGGTCCTGAAGTTGGGAGGACCCTAGTTCAAATCTCACCTCAGGCCCTTAATAGCTGTGTGAACCTGCTCGAGTCATTTAACCCCAGTTGCCTTAAAAAAAATGATAGCAAATGTTCATCTATTAAGGCTGATCTGTATTGAGATTTTATGCAATTCATCTTTGAAAAATGTCTTTTCATATAAAGACTGCCTTTTCAACACTGCCATTACTCTGTGAATGGTTCATTTTGTTTTGCTCACTTCACTTTGTATCAATTCATATATCTTTGTAGGTTTATTAGATGCCATCTCTTGCATCATATCTCACAGCATATTAGTATTCTATCACATTCACATGCCATAACTAGATAAGGACGGGCAAATACTGACGTTTGGATCATGTTGATGTGATTACTTGGCAGACAATTGTAGAATTTTATTAGTCTTTTCCTGCTATTTTCCTTTATCTTGTTATTACATTGCAGATTGGTGGAAGCTCCTCAATTGCACTGTTAAATGGATTTTGAAATAGGGCTATTTCTTTTATACTTTATTGAGGTCTGAAAAAGGCTGCTTGCTGCAACTGTGGTTAGACCTTGAAAAATATATCCACTGCAAATTTGTGTGGGAATGGAGATCTTGGTTTCTTGTTTTAACTTTTGACAGCATGGGAAGGAAGTATGTATGATACATACACTTGTGATTCCATCAATATTAGTTGTTGTGGAATTGACTTTATTGTATAAGTTTTGCATGCAAGTGCTATTTTACCTTGTAATTTTAGTTTGAATTAATTAAGGAATGTTACCAAGTTTGCAATAAAACCTAATTTCCATAGCCATTCAGTGTTTGATTACAGTAGTTGAGGACAGTTTTTCTCATTTAAAAAAATTTCAGTCTCAGCTTTAACCAAAAAAAATCATAATTTTTTCCTATTTTCTTGTTTTGACATAATTTTACACTGGCAATTAAAAAAAAGTAAAATGTTGCAGTACATAGTGGCAATTGAAACACCGACAAGTTACAACTATGTTGCTGCAATTTGTAGTGTGTTAAGCAGCAGAGGGAACAGATGAGAGTACCAACAATCCCTGTAGTTGTAGAATGAAGGTAGCCTGTAGACAATAGGTAAGTAAATGAGTGTGGCTTTGTTGCAACGAAACTTTATTTACAGACAGTAAAATATAAATTTCATGTAATTTTCATGTGAAACAAAATATCCTTTTGACTTATTTCCAACCTTTTAAAGATGTAAAAACTAGTCTTAGCTCACTGACCATGCAAAAACAGTCACTGTCTTGGATTTGGCTCAGTTAGTTTGCTGACCCCTGAAGTGTTGAGGATCACCTAGCTGGATGTCTTGTTCACTGAATCCAGCACTCTTGTCAACTACACTACCCTACCTTTTACTTTTTTTTTTTAATGTATAAGGTATTTTATTTTTTCCGTTACATGTAAAGATAGTTCTCAACTTTTGTTTATACAAGCTTTACAATTTCAGATTTTTCTCCCTCCCTCCCCTCCCTCCCCCCTCCCCTAGACAGCAGGTAATCTGATATAGGTTATGTCTATATATCTCTATACATATAGATATAGATATAGATATAGATATATACACACACATATATATACACATAATAACATTAATCCTATTTCTGCATTAATCCTGTTACAAGAGAAAAAAATCAGAGCAGTGATGCAAAACCTCAAAATAGAAAAAAAAAACAATAGCACCCAGAACAAAAGAAATAATATGGTCCAATCAGCATCTATACTCCACAGTTCTTTCTTTCTTTTTTTTTTTCTTGGATTTGGAGATCCTCTTCTATCATGAGTTCCCTGGAACTCTTCTGTACCATTGCATTGGTGAGAAGAATATAGTCCATCACAGTAGGTCAACACTCAATGTTGATGATACTGTGTACAATGTTCTTCTGGTTCTGCTCATCTCACTCATCATCAGCTCACGTAAGACCCTCCAGGTTTCTCTGAACTCTTCCTGCTCATCATTTCTTACAGCACAATAGTATTCCATTGTATTCATATACCACAACTTGTCCAGCCATTCCCCAATTGATGGGCACCCCCTCAACTTCCAATTCCTTGCTACCACGTAAAGAGCAGCTATAAATATTTTTGTACATGTGGGTCCCTTTCCCCCTTCCATGATTTCTTTGGGCAAAAGACCTAAAAGTGGAATTGCTGGGTCAAAGGGTATGCACAGCTTTATTGCCCTTTGGGCATAATTCCAAATTGCTCTCCAGAATGGTTGGATCAGCTCACAGCTCCACCAACAATGCATTAGTGTTCCAATTTTCCCACAGCCTCTCCAACATTTATTATCTTCCTTTTTTGTCATTTTAGCCAATCTGATAGGTGTCAGGTGGTACCTCAGAGTTGTTTTTATTTGCATCTCTCTAATCATTAGAGATTTAGAGCATTTTTTCATATGGGAATAGATAGCTTTGGTTTCTTCATCAGTAAACTGCCTGTTCATATCCTTTGACCATTTCTCAATTGGGGAATGACTTGGATTCTTATAAATTTGATTTAATTCCCTATATATTTTAGAGATGAGGCCTTTATCAGAAGCACTGGCCTCAAAAATTGTTTCCCAGTTTTCTGCCTCCCTTCCAATTTTGGATGCATTGCTTCTGTTTGTACAAAATTTTTTTAATTTAATATAATCAAAATCCTCCATTTTGCATTTTATAATATACTCTATCTCTTGTTTGGTCAAAAACTGTTCTCCTTTCCAAAGATCTGATAGGTACACTATTCCTTTCTCTCCTAATTTACCTATGGTATCACCTCTTATGTCTAAATCATGTATCCATTTTGACCTTATTTTAGTATAAGGTGTAAGATGTTGGTCTATGCCTAATTTCTGCCATACTATCTTCCAGTTTTCCCAGCAGTTTTTGTCAAATACTGAGTTCCTATCCCAGAAGCTGGAGTCTTTGGGTTTATCAAACACTACATTACTAGTGTCATTTACTACTGCATTTCCTGAGCCTAGCCTATTCCATTGATCTACCACTCTATTTTTTAGCCAGTACCAGATAGTTTTCATGACTGCCGCTTTATAGTAAAGCTCCAGGTTTGGTACCGCTAACCCACCTTCCTGTGAATTTTTTTTCATTATTTCCCTGGATATTCTTGATTTTTTGTTTTTCCAGATGAATTTTGTTATTATTTGTTCTAGCTGTATAAAATAATTTTTAGGTAGTCTGATTGGTATGGCACTGAATAAGTAAATTAATTTAGGCAGTATTGTCATTTTTACTATATTAGCTCTGCCTATCCATGAGCAATTGATATCTTTCCAATTATTTAGATCTGATTTGATTTGTGTGAAGAGTGTTTGGTAGTTGTGTTCATAGAGTTCCTGGGTTTGTCTTGGCAAGTAGACTCCCAAGTATTTTATATTATCTACCGTTACTTTAAATGGCATTTCTCTTTCTATCTCTTGCTGCTGGACTTTGTTGGTCATGTATAGAAATGCTGATGATTTATGTGGATTTATTTTATATCCTGCTACTTTGCTAAAGTTGTTAATTGTTTCAAGTAATTTTTGACTTGATTCTCGAGGATTCCTTAAGTATACCATCATATCATCTGCAAAGAGTGATAGTTTTGTTTCCTCCTTGCCTATTCTAATTCCTTTAATTCCTTTCTCTTCTCTGATTGCTAAAGCTAACATTTCTAGGACAATATTAAATAATAGGGGTGATAATGGACATCCCTGTTTCACCCCTGAACTTATTGGGAAGGCCTCTAATTTATCTCCATTGCATATAATACTTGCTGATGGCTTTAGGTAGATACTGTTTATTATTCTAAGGAAAGCTCCCCCTATTCCTAAACTCTCTAGTGTTTTTATTAGGAATGGGTGCTGTACTTTGTCAAAAGCTTTCTCTGCATCTATTGAGATAATCATATGATTTTGGTTGGTTTTCTTATTGATGTGGTTGATTATGTTAATAGTTTTCCTAATGTTGAACCAGCCCTGCATTTCTGGTATAAATCCCACCTGGTCATAGTGTATTATCCTGGTGATCACTTGCTGTAATCTCCTTGCTAATATCTTATTTAAGATTTTAGCATCAATATTCATTAGCGAAATTGGTCTATAATTTTCTTTCTCTGTTTTTGCTTTGCCTGGTTTTGGTATCACCATCATATTTGTGTCATAAAACGAATTTGGTAGAACTCCTTCTTCACCTATTTTTCCAAATAGTTTGTATAATATTGGAATTAATTGTTCTTTAAATGTTTGGTAAAATTCACCCGTAAACCCATCTGGCTCTGGGGATTTTTTCTTAGGGAGTTCATTAATAGCTTGTTCAATTTCTTTTTCTAATATGGGTTTATTTAAGGATTTTATTTCCTCTTCAGTTAACCTGGGCAGTTTGTATTTTTGTAAATATTCATCTATTTCATTTAGATTGTCAAATTTATTGGCATACAGTTGGGCAAAATATTTCCTAATTATTGCTTTAATTTCTACTTCATTGGTGGTAACATCACCCTTTTCATTTTTGATACTGGTAATTTGGTTTTCTTCTTTCTTTTTGTTAATCAAATTAACCAATATTTTATCTATTTTATTGGTTTTTTCATAAAACCAGCTCTTAGTTTTATTGATTAATTCTCTAGTTTTTTTGCTTTCAATCTTATTAATTTCTCCTTTAATTTTCAGGATCTCTAATTTAGTGTCTAATTGGAGATTTCTAATTTGTTCTTTTTCTAGCTTTTTAAGTTGCATGCCCAATTCTTTAATCTCCTCTTTCTCTTTCTTATTCATGTAAGCATTTAGAGCTATAAATTTTCCCCTAAGCACTGCTTTGGCTGCATCCCATAGATTTTGGTATGTTGTCTCATTATTGTCATTCTCTTGGATAAAGTTATTGATTGTTTCTATGATTTCTTGTTTGGCCCATTCATTCTTTAGAATGAAATTATTTAGTTTCCAATTGATTTTCATTCTACTTTTCCCTGGCTCTTTCTTATATGTAATTTTTATTGCATCATGATCTGAGAAGGATGCATTTACTATTTCTGCCTTTCTACATTTGACTATAATGTTTTTGTGCCCTAATACATGGTCAGTTTTTGAAAATGTGCCATGTACTGCTGAGAAAAAGGTATATTCCTTTCTATCCCCACTCAATTTTCTCCAGACATCTATCATGTCTAACTTTTCTAGTAATCTATTCACCTCTTTCACTTCTTTCTTATTTATTTTTTGGCTAGATTTATCTAATTCTGAGAGGGGGAGATTCAGATCCCCCACTAGTATAGTATTACTGTCTAATTCCTCTTGTAACTCATTTAACTTCTCCTCTAAGAACTTGGATGCTATACCACTTGGCGCATACATATTTAATATTGATATTACTTCATTATCTATAGTACCTTTAAGTAAGATGTAATTTCCTTCCTTATCTCTTTTAATGAGATCTATTTTTGCCTGCACTTTGTCTGAGATAAGGATTGCTACCCCTGTCTTTTTTACTTTAGCTGAGGCATAATATATTCTGCTCCAGCCTTTTACCTTTACTCTGTGTGTATCTCTCTGCTTCAAATGTGTTTCTTGTAAACAGCATATTGTAGGGTTCTGGTTTTTAATCCACTCTGCAATTCGCTTCCGTTTTATAGCAGAGTTCATCCCATTCACATTCACAGTTATTATTACTGACTGTCTATTCCCCTCCATTCTATTTACCCCCTTTGTACTTTTCCCCCCTTCTTTCACCCTATTCCTCCTCACTGAGGTTTTACTTCTTACCCCTGCCTCCCCCGATCTGCCCTCCCTTTTTATCACCCCCCTCTCTTTTCTTTACCCTTTTCTCCCTTGCTTTTGTCCTCCCTTCTATCAGTCCCCCCTTTCCCTTCCCCTTTTGTTTCCCTAAAGAATGAGTTAAGTTTCTTTATCCTAATGAACATATATGTTATTCCCTCTTTGAGTCAAATCTAATGAGAATAGGGTTGAAACAATGTTGCCCCCTCCTTTCTTTCTCTCTATTGTAATAGGTTTTTTTCCACCTCTTCATATGATATAATTCATCCCATTCCACCTCCCCTTTCCTCTCCTCCCCATAGACTCCCTTTTTAACCCCTTAATTCTTTTGTATTATCACATCAAAGACAATTTATATTTATACCCTCTATATAAAGTCCTTCTCTCTGCCCAAATACATTTACAGTTCTTAAGAGTTATGAGTATTATCTTCCTGTGTAGTGTTAAGGGCTAAAATTCTAGCTAAACTGTCTAAAATATCTAATGAGTGGTCGCCAATAAATTATAAGCTTTAGCAAGAGTTAGACTTTTAAGCATTTATTAAGGAGAATAAGAATTTGGTAAAGAGAGAGAGAAAGACCTAGATTCCTATCTATTAAAAGGAGAGCACATTTCTAGCTCCGCTCTCCACCAGAGTCCAAAGGAAAGAGAGCGAGAGCAAGCGCCAGTCTCTTCCTTCCTCCTCCCACTAGACCGCGTCACTTCCTGATGCCAAAAGACTCCTGGTTTTGCCCTCAAAGACCTTCGCTTCATGGGCAGAACTCTTCTACATTAAGTCTCCAGCAGGTGGCATCATTCCAATCGTTACAGTAGGGATATAAACAGTTTAACCTAATAGGGTAACTTTTTTTTTCCCCCTCTGTTTACCTTTTTAAACTTCTCTTGAGTCTTGTATGTTGAGATCAAATTTTCTATTCAGTTCTGGTCTTTTCACCAGGAAAGATTGAAAGTC
Source organism: Dromiciops gliroides (assembly GCF_019393635.1). NCBI lineage: Eukaryota > Metazoa > Chordata > Mammalia > Microbiotheria > Microbiotheriidae > Dromiciops > Dromiciops gliroides. The sequence continues at coordinate 269,160,441 of NC_057862.1, read as the reverse complement.
CCCAATGTCATTAAATGTCCATCTTTTCCCCTGAAAGAAAATGCACATTTTTGCTGGGTAATAGATTCTCGGCTGCAATCCAAGCTCCTTTGCCTTCTGGAATATCATATTCCAGGTCCTGAGCAATACTGACTGTGGCTCCATGATATTTAAATTGCTTCTTTCTGGCTGCTTGGAGTATTTTCTCCTTCACCTGATAATTCTGGAATTTGGCTACAATATTCCTTGGAGTTTTCCTTTTGGGGTCTCTTTCAGGAGGTGATCGGTGGATTCTTTCAATGATGATTTTATCCTCTGATTCTATGATATCAGGGCAGTTCTCCTTAATAATTTCCTGGAATATGGTGTCTAGATTCTTTTTCTTGTCATGGCTTTCAGGCAGTCCAATGATTCTCAAATTGTCTCTCCTCGATCTGTTTTCCAGATCAGTTGTCTTTCCAATGAGGTATTTCACATTTTCTTCTATTTTTTCATTTTTTTAATTCTGCTTGACTGATTCCTGGTGTCTCATGGATTCCTTATCTTCCAACTGTCCCACTTTAATTTTTAAGGCATTGTTTTCTTCAGTGAGATTATGCACCCTTTTTTCCATTTGGCTAAGTGAATTTTTTAAGGTATTGTTTTCTTCACTGAGATTATGCAGCTTTTTTTCCATTTGGCCAAATGAATTTTTTAAGGCTTTGTTTTCTTCAGCTTCCTTTTCCAAGCTGCTGATTCTTTTTTCATAGTTTTCTTGTTTTGCTTTCATTTCTCTCCCCATTTTTTCTTCTACCTCTTGCAATTGATTTTTAAAATCCTTTTTGAGCTCTTCCAGGAAGGCTTTTTGTGCTTGCGACCAATTCACCTTCCCTTGTGAGGCTTCAGATATAGACAATTTGAGGCTATTGTCCTCATCTGAGTTTGTGTTGGCTTCTTCCCTATTGATACAGAAGCTCTCAATGGAGAGGGCTCTTTTTTGCTTCTTACTCATTATTGCAGCTTATTTTTTATTCTTTAAGTTGAGGTCTGCTCTGGGGGCACCAGGGTCCCTGTTTTGGGCTTCTTGTGCAGGGGTATAGGTGCTGTGTGACCGGGCTTTTACTCTGAGGCCTTTATGGTGTGTGGAGATCCCCCGCCCTGCACTTCCTGTCTGATTGCCCTCGGCCAGCCAGGCGCCAGACCCCGGTGTCTGATGCCGCCTGACCTGTTCATCTCCCTCCCGGCCGGTGCAGGTAGGTTTTTCCACTGTCCTTCTTGGCCACCAGATTTTTGAACCAGGTTCCGGGAGCCTCAGTTGTCCGGCTGTGGCCCGCAGCTCCTGCTGACTTGCCCCGACCCCCTCGGCGCTGGGTTGCTGCCCTGCGCTGGGGCTCCCTTTTGCCCGAGTCAGACCGACCTTTTCCTGAAGTCTTCTAAATTATCTCTGGTTGGAGGACTGTGTCTCTCTGTCTCTTTGCAGGTTCTGTAGTTTCAGAATCCGTCCAGAGGCTTGATTTAATGTTCATTTGGAGGGAACAGAAGGAGAGCTCAGGCAGCTTGCTGCTTCCTCTCTGCCATCTTGGCTCTGCCCCCCCCCCCTTTTACTTTAAACTCTTGGATTTTTAACAAGACAGAATGAAATGATAGGAACAACAAACACAGAAGATCATTTTTTTGAGTCTCCTTCCAGACTTGTCTGGATAATGATAAAAATAATATCAATAGATCACATAGTTTTAAACTTTGAAGTTTTCTTTACAAACATCTCATTGGATTCTCACAATAACCATTTGAGGTATTAACAATTATACTTTACAAAGGAAGAAAAATCTTTGAGGCTTAGACATTGTTTGTGTGACTTGTTGAGGTAATACTATTGGTAGGTCTTTGAGGTAGAATTTCAATTCAACCCTTCCAAACTATAATTCCATCACTGTGTTCACATTGTTTCATATTACAGTAATATACTGTAATTTATTTAGCTATTCAATTTAGACATATAGGTTGTTTTAATTTTTTTTGTAATTATAGAGTAAATATGAATATTTTTCTATAGATGAGGTTTTTCCTTTTTACTAATTTTCTTGTGTGTATATGTAGGTGACAAAGTCTTAATAGATCATTATTTTAACATTGTTGTTTTGTGAGCTGATACCAGATTGTAACATTATAACTCAGATAGTTTTACTAGTAACATTTTTGATGAAAAACTTGATATCTCTATTAAGAAATGAGTGTGTTCTAGGAAAAAAAAAAAGAAAGGAGTGTGAAAGTTGAGAAATTCCACTTCACTTGGACATCACCTTATTCCTTTTCTGACCCTATCAGATGAATCGTGAGATCATAACACTTTTTTTCTATATTTTTTTGTCATTTAATTCACTTGTATTACTGTTCCCTCTTCCTTCCCTTGCCCTCCACTCACTTAAGCAACATAGATAGGGACCATGTGCATACTATCCATATCTAGATTTTATTTATTTCCATAGAGATTTAGGACATTCTTACACACTAGGTACTTAACAAATCTTTTAATATATTCAGAGAGTAACAAGTCTTGATTCTGGCCCTTGATGATAACATTTCAATTTAGAATTACCCAGCCTTGCAGACTTGAATCCATATCCAGCATTCTAAGTCAGAAGCTCAGTGAGCTGAGAGCAGGAACCAGATAAAATGCAGCATTTGGGAGAGCATTGAAACTGTTAGTATGAGGACTCCTTAGAGGAGCATTAGATCAAACCTTAGAAGTAGTCCTTGATAGATGTCATACAGGGCTAAGGAAAAATTGGTTAAATTCTAGACAGAGAGTATGGAGTTGTTTGGAGCCACAGAAGTCCCAGAAGTTTAAAAGCATTTCGTTAGTGAATCACATTTAATTTTTTTCATCTGTCATTTTCTTTTGTATATTTTGTATACTGAAAGGTTTCAAGTTAATCCAAGTTTATCAAGTTTATCAAGTTAATCAAGTTTATCCAAGGAAAATCATGTTTTTGCATTAACAGTCATTGATATAGTATTTAAATTCCTTTCACTTCGTGTTCCTTAGCCATCTTCTCAGCATTTGTTTTGCTTCCTAGACCAGAGACCATTCATGCCTTGGACAGTTCATCTTTCATTTTCAAGCTTTCCTCTCTAGAACTTCTGCTTCAGTGGCCCTGCAGAACTGAATGGTAGTGATTACCCCACTTGGATCACTATTTCAGACTGACTCATGTAACCATCCTTTACTTTCTATTTTCCAGGAAGCTAGGTGGTACCATGGATGAAATGCTGGGTCTAGAGTCAGGAAGAACTGAGTTTATAATTTCAGAGGAAAAATATGTGACACACACACACACACACACACACACACACACACACACACACACAAAAACCAAAACCATATTCTACATGAAGAAGACACATGATATTATTTTCTTTACATATTCTAAGATCTAGTCAACAAAAAATACATAGTTTGAAATTGTTTCAGTGAACTGTTATTTTTTTTTTTTTAAAGCAGGACAATGGGGGTTAAGTGACTTGCCCAGGGTCACACAGCTAGTAAGTGTCAAGTATCTGAGGTCGGATTTGAACTCAGGTACTCCTGCATCCAGGGCTGGTGCTTTATCCACTGTGCCACCTAGCCACCCCCTGAAATTGTTAATAAACATATTATACAAGCTCATTTCCTGACTAGCCCCATTACTTGTGGGCCCTCTATGAGGCCTGACACAAATTCATCTGTCAGAGCCTCAGCAAGATAAAGGGCCCACAAAATGCTTAAGCAATCCTAGCAATGAGGGCTTTGCAGTGGAGTCCTGTAACCAAATACTATCCTGTGGAGAAGGAGGCCTGCCATTTGAGGGAGACCTAAGCCATTTTCTTAGGGTCCTATGGAGTTCTTTGAGGGGGCAGAGATCTCAAGCCCTGGGTGACTGTTCCAGGAGTCAGAGCTAGAAGAAAGTCAGTCAGAATATTATCTAAAACTAGTCCATGCTTTCTATGGATAAAGATTTTGGGGGTTAGATCTAAGAAACCACTACATTGGAGAGATGGTCCCTTTTGTAAATTGGCACTGATTTGCCACTGACATGGATTCTGGAAGGTGGAATATCTGATCTTGGTAATCAGGGGTATGATGGTGAAGCTTTTATTTAGTAGGGGCAAACTCCTTGTCCTGAGATGGGAGAAGACCAGGGGGTGCTGGAGCCAGTGTGATGTTTAAAAAATCTAATGTGTGTCCTTACCTGCTGCCCCACCCCCTTTGTGTGTGTCTAACTAGCTAAGATTTATTTACTGATAAATTTGGCAACAGTTTAGGCTTTTAAGTATTTTTAAAGTGTATTAGAAGTTAGTGAAGAGAGAAAGAGAGAGAGAGAGAGAGAGAGAGAGAGAGAGAGAGAGAGAGCGAGAGAGAGCGAGAGAGAGAGCGAGCAAGAGCGCACGTGTGCACGCGAGAGTGAGCAACAGGTCTCTGAAAGAATGGAAAAACCTAGCTCAGTTCTATGTGGGATAGATAGAGAGAAAACCCTCCTTCACCTAGCAGCTCAGGCTTCCAAAGAGAGAGAGTCCCAGCCAGTTCTAGCCTCTTGTGGAACAGGAAGCAGGGCAGTCCCCACACACAGCTCCAAGCTAATTGGCTGGTCCATTGATTGACATGACTTACAGGCGGTTCTATGAATAGAGACAACTTCCAGGATGCTAGTCACGTGCTTTCTCGTCAGGGGGCAGTGTCCTGGTTCTCACAATGTCTTTCTCAGCAGGGTGTGGCACCCTGGTTCTCACACCAGCTTGAATTGGCAGACCTGATTGTTAAAATTTTCAGTGTGACCATTTACACCTCAGGAATGGGTAAAGGCTTGATTTGTTGATTGTCTACACTTGAAGAAAGTGATAGGAAAAATACAGGTTAAACTTAGAAGTATGTCCTGCATACATTTTTTTCCTCAGCAGACTAACTAATTGTTAAATATTTACCAGCACCCCTAGATAAAGAGGACTAATTTGCCAGTTGCAACCACACAGTGTTTGTAGGCATTAAGATCCTTGCTGGGCAAAAGTAGTCCTCCAGGCTAAATACCTTCAGTTTCTTCTCCTCATATGGCACAATCTCAATGCCCTCTATTTTTCAGTCCATCTTATTGATGTCCTTTCTAAAATATAAGACCCTAGTCTGACACAATACTCTAGATGTAGTCTGACAGGACAAAATAAAGTGAGATTATCACTTCCTAGTTTTGCACACTGCACCTCAGTGCAGTTTTGTTTTTTTTTTAAAGCCCCAAACTTTTAGCAGTAAACTCCAGTGGCTCCCTATCACCTTCAGGATCAAATATAAAATCCTGTGTTTGGCATTCAAAGTCCTTCATAACCTTACCTGCCCTTCAATGCCTACCTTTCTTGTCTTTATATCTTATACCCCTTCTATTTACCTTCTAAAGCTCATCACTTGGCTTCTTTCTTACACCTTTCACCTTCACTTACTCTGTAATCCATTAGCCTCTTTTATTCCTTGAACAAGACACTCCAGTTCGTGACTGGGAATTTTCCATGCCAGGAATTCTGTCTCATGTCTGCATCCTGGCTTCCTTCAGTTTTCAGCTAAAATTTTGCCTTCTACAGAAGTGTTTCCTTTTCTCTCTTAGTTCTAGTGGTTTCCTTCTGTTGATTATTTCCAGTTTATCCAGCATATAGATTGTTTGTACATAGTTTTTTGCATGTTGTCTTCTGCATTAGACTGTGACCTTGAGAGAGAGAGCCAGAGGCTGTCTTTTGTCTTTGTATAGGCTACTCAATAAATGTTTATTGACTAACTGGTTGCTGTCTCATATAGGGGACTTGTATGGAACTTGCTGTCAACTAAAGCTCCTGGGAAATCTTTTTCAGACAGACTTTGATTCTGTTCTTCTTTCCCAGTCTTTACTTTTTTTTTTTGAGGCTACTGGGGTTGTGACTTGCCCAGGGTCACATAACTAGTATGTGTCAAGTGTCTGAAGCTGGATTTGAACTCAGGTCCTCCTGAATCCAGGGCTGGTGCTTTATCCACTGCGCCACCTAGCTGCCCTCCAGTCTTTACTTTTGAAGCTGATTATTACTATTATTATTATTTTTTGAATCCAGGTGTAAGACTTTGCATATGTCCCTAGAAAATTTCATCATATTAGTTTTGGTTAAGTATTTTCTAGCTTGTTAACTTATTTTAGATCTTGTCTCTATCTAATGTATGATGAACTCTTTCTCTAAGTTTTGCTTCATCTACTAATTTGATAAGCATACTGTCTTTCCCTTTATCCAAATCTTTGCTAAAAATGTGAAATAGCACAGAGCCAAGCACAGATCTTTGTGGACCTACTGGAGACCTTCTGCCAGGTTGTCATTGAACCATTAATGACTACTGATTATTCAGCAGTTCTGAATGTACCTAATTGTACTGTCATCATTTATATTTCTCCATTCCCCGCCCCTCCCCAGAAGAATAGCATGAGAATCTTTGTTAAATCATTCGCTAAAATTTAGTAATTATGTATGTGAAACCAGGGGCAGCTAGGTGGCACAGTGGATAAAGCACCGGCCCTGGAGTCAGGAGTACCTGAGTTCAAATCCAGCCTCCGACACTTGACACCTACTAGCTGTGTGACCCTGGGCAAGTCACTCAACCCTCATTGCCCCACAAAAACAAAACCAAAAAAAACCCCCAAAACAAAATTATATATGTGAAGCCATTCTGATTCTTTGCGATTATCTTTTCTAGAATTTCACTTAGCAATCTCTTTAATATATATTCTAAATTTTTGCTAAGATTCAAAGTCAAGCTTATTCACCTATCACTTGTAGACAATTGTTCTTTTTTAAAAATTGGGACAAAATTTGTCCTTTTCCAGCCTTGTGGCACCTGTGTAGTACTATATGCTCTTTGAAAGATATTTTTGTATAGACATATCTCTATTTATATGTAAATAAATGTAAATAATGTAAATAATGACTAAGTTGTGTGTCTGTCAGTTCTTTTAGTACTCTGGGGTGTAGTTCAGTTGTGCCTAAGTGACTCAAATTCATCAAGTGCAGCTTGTTAAGTTCATGTTAAAGTTGAGATCAGAGAGAGTAAACTAGAGGCTGAAGTGAATTGTCAGGTTTCAATGGAAATTCCAAAAAGCAGGGCAGAAACGGCATTTATGACAGTGATCCAAAAGCCAGGGGTCAACTTGGAGTCTTTCAGGCAAGTGCATTAAAAAGTGATTCTAGTTGCATCCCCTCTCTGCTTCTTTTTGCATTCCTGTTGAATGGGATCAAATAAGGACTTGATTTTTAAAAACTACTTCACTGTATAGTAATATTGTCAGGGAGTTGATTAGGTAAGCATATAACATGCTATAGGTTTGCTTTTTTATGTTTTGCAATTATATATCATTCATAAAAAAACTTATATTAAACTCATATTAATCAAACAGCTTTTACATGGAGGCAGAATTGTGTGGTATAACTCCATTTAGAATAATATCTTAGTTTAATTACTTTTCTTTTCCTTAATAATTGTGTGTTCTCTGTCACCAGTATTCAACACAGTGCTGTACATACAGTAGGTGCTTATCAAATGTTTGAATTAAACTGGATAAATCACTTTACCTTTCTGGGACTCAGTTGCTTCATCTGCAGGTGAGAGATTTGGACCAGATTATCTTTTGAGATCCCTTCCAACTCTGATATTCTGTTATTTAATCTGTTGTCCTTATAATTTATCTTGGCTCTCAATGTATCATCTCCTTCAATTCTTTTATGAATGGTTTGTAGCTAGTGATTTATAGTTTTTATGATTCATTCTTTAGCATTTATTTCAATAAACATTATTTGTATGAATTCCCAGAATGCGAACAGCATAATACCAAAAAAGAGGAGTTTATATTTAGGCCTAAAGGGGATGGGGAACCACCAGAGTTTATGATGTTAGGAGAATGGCATTACCAGATCTGTTGTGCCTTAGGAAATTCACTTTCTTTCTTTTTTTTTTTTTTTTGCGGGGCAATGGAGGTTAAGTGACTTGCCCAGGGTCACACAGCTGGTAAGTGTTAAGTGTTTGAGGCCGGATTTGAACATAGGTACTCCTGAATCCAGGGCAGGTGCTTTATCCACTGTGCCACCTAGCCGCCCCCAGGAAATTCACTTTCACAACTATGTAGAGGATGTCTTGGAGTGGGAGAGAGTCTAGACAAGATCAATTAGGAGGATATTGATTATAGTACACATGAGAGGTGATGATGAAACCTGAATCATGTGCTTAAAGAGAATGGAACAGATTTGAGAAGGGTAGTAGATGTAGAAACAAGATCTGACAATTGATAATGTGTGTTTGAAGATTAGTGAGGGGTAAAGGATTACATTGAGCTTGGGAAACTGGATGACTGGAAGGATAGTGATACCCTGGAAAGAAAAACGGGGGAGTTTGGAAGAGGGTCAGCTTTTGAGGAAATGATAATGAATTCTGTTTTGGATGCATTGAATTTGAAATGCCTATGGGATATAAAGTTGGAAAAATCTAAAAGATATTTGGAAATGTGCGATTAGAGCTCAGAGAGAGAAACTGGGATTGTAGATCTTTGAATTTTCAGCATTGAGAAGGCAGTTAAAATCCTTGGGAGTTGATAAGGTCACAGAATGAGAATATAGAGAGATGAGTACAAGGCCCAGGACAGAGCCTGGGGGAATACCCATAGTTGGTATGGTATGGAGGATGTTCCAGCAAAGGAGATTGAGAAGGGAACAGCTATACGGGTCGGAGAACTGAGAGAGAATGCAGAGATGACAAAGTGTCCAGGTTTGAGAAAAAAGACCTCCAGATCTGGCATTTAAGTGATACTTGGTAACTGGAGGGAGAAATTTCAGATGAATGATGAATTTACAGCCAAATTTTAAAAGACTGAGAAAAAGTTTTGAGAGGAAGACAAGAAAACGAGAGGAGATAGCTTTTTCTAGAAGTTTGGCTGTGAAAATGAGGAGAGCCATAGGATACAACTAGGTTAAGGTCATTGTGAATAATTAATCTTGAGAAATAGTTACATGTTTTGACTTTGCAGTATTTGAAGTTATTTTATTATTGTTAGTTGTTTCAGTCATATCTGATTCTGTGATCCCATTTGGGGTTTTCTTGGCAAAGACATTGGAATGGTTTTCCATTTCCTTTTTTTTTTTTTTTTTTGTGAGGCAATTGGGGTTGAGTGACTTGTCCAGGGTCACACAGCTAGTAAGTGTTAAGGGTCTGAGGCCGGATTTGAACTCAGGTACTCCTGACTCCAGGGCCGGTGCTCTATCCACTGTGCCACCTAGCTGCCCCTTTCCATTTCCTTTTGCAGTTCATTTTACAGATGAAACAGAGACAAACAGGGTTAGGTGACTTTCCAGGGTTCACACAGCTAGGAAGTGTCTGAGCCACATTTGAGCTCATGAAGACTAGTCTTCTTTGTGTGTGTGTGTGTGTTTTTTTTTTTGTGGGGCAGTGGAGGTTAAGTGAGTTGCCCAAGGTCACACAGCTAGTAAGGTGTCAAGTGTCTGAGGCCGGATTTGAACTCAGGAACTCCTAAATCTAGGGCCAGTGCTTTATCCACTGTGCCACCTAGCCACCCCAAGAAGACTAGTCTTCTTGATTCCAAATCCTGTGCTATATCCATTGTGCCACCTAACTGCCTTATCGCTGAGTATTGTACTAAAGAATAAATTTCTACCTTGATGTTGAAAATTTTATATTTTGAAATATGTTAGCTGCAGTTACTGAGCTGTCTTCTCTCTCTTTTTTTTTTTAAAGTGAGGCAATTGGGGTCAAGTGACTTGCCCAGGGTCACACAGCTAGTAAGTGTTAAGTGTCTGAGGCCGCATTTGAACTCAGGTCCTCCTGAATCCAGGGCCGGTGCTCTATCTACTGCACCATCTAGCTGCCCCTCTGTCTTCTCTTTTTTTTTAAAAATCTTCATATATATCTGGAAGGTGCAGAGAGCTTTGTCTACATCTCAGTGAATTCATGTTCTTATATTCTCAAATGATGAACTTAGTAGTTGAATGAACAGGGCATTCATTATCTAAAATCAGTACTGTTAAATGTGATATTGTCCTTGCATTGATGTTTTTCAGTAATTGGGGCTAAATTTGAAAGTGATTCTTTGAAAACAGATTTAGTCACTCATGCTTTCTTATTTGATTGTCTAAGGACTGATCTAGAATTGGAAGATTTAGAGACCAATAAAGAAACATTGGTTTCAATTTAAAATTCCCTTCTCCATTACTTAGCAATAAAAATATTTGGTGATTGTTAGACACTTTAAATCCAGTTTGAATTTTTTCTTTCTTAGAAAGAGATGCTTTCCAGAAGGCATTCTTTTACAGAATAAGCCTGTGTTTCTTCCACATTAACAATTTTCTTCAGTGTGTCTTCAGTTATTTTCTTCAAAATATCAGGATATTCATATTGATTAAAATGACAGAAAAGGAAAATGACAAATGTGGGAGGGGATGTGGAAAAATTGGGGCATTAATACATTGTTGGTGGAGTTGTGAACTGGTCCAACCATTCTGGAGAACATTTAGAGCTATACCCAAAGAGCTATAAAACTCTGTATGACCTTTAACCTAACAATACCAATACTAGGTCTATATCCCAAAGAGATTAAAAAGAAAAGAAAAGGACCTATATGTACAAAAATGTATTTGTGGTGGCAAAGTATTGGAAATTGAGGGGGGAATTCATATCAGTTGGGATTTAGTTATTCTAATCAATACAGTGATCCAAGACATTTCTAATAACTCTGGAGGAGAGAGTGAGGCTGATGACTTTGCACAACTGTGCCTCATTTAAATCAAATTCACTTGCAAGTCAAGATATCACCCTCCTCATATCATTAGTCTTCTTCCAGAAGGAAGGACAAACAACAAAGGATTCATGATTTTTAAAATGTTGTCTCCCTCTTTTATTTCTTTCCTTTTTTCTTTCTTTCTAATTTAGTATTTCATTTTTCTCCAATTACATGTAAAAACAATTTTCTACACTTTTTTTTTTTGGCAAGGCAATGAGGGTTAAGTGAGGGTTTTGTTTTGTTTTGGTTTTTGCAGGGCAGTGAGGGTTAAGTGACTTACCCAGGGTCACACAGCTAGTAAGTGTCAAGTGTCTGAAGCAGAATTTGAACTCAGGTCTTCCTGAATCCAGGGCCAGTGCTTTGTCCACTGTGCCACCTAGCTGCCCCATTTTATTATTTTCTAAAGCAAATTTTTGTGCCTCTTTTTCCATCTGACCAATTCTGCTTTTTAAGGAGTTCTTCTCTTTAGTCAACTTTTGTATCTTTTTCCATTTGGTCAATTCTGTTTTTCAAGGCATTCTTCTCATTGCATTTTTGCACCTCTTTTGCCATTTGGCCTATTATGTTTTTTAAAGTGTTATTTTCTTGAGTATTTTTGTGTGTCTCCTTTCTCAAAGCTGTTGACTCAATTTTCATGATTTTCTTGCATCATTCTAATTTCTCTTACCAAATTTTCTTCTACCTCTCTTATTTGATTTATTTAAACTTTTTTTTATTTTTTAGTGAAGCAATTGGGGTTAAGTGACTTGTCCAGGGTCACACAAGTAGTGTTAAGTGTCTAAGGCCGGATTTGAACTCAGGTCCTCCTGACTCCAGGGCCGGTGCTCTATCCACTGCGCCACCTAGCTGCCCCTCTTATTTGATTTTAAAAATTCTTTTTGAGCTCTTCTATACCTTGAGACCAAGACATATTTTTCTTTGAGGCTTTGGATGTTGGAGTTTTGACTTTGTTGTCTTCTTTTAAGTGTGTGTTTTGATCTTGTCATCATATAAACTTTCTGTAATCAGAATTTTTTTTTCTGTTTGCTAATTTTTCCAGCCAATTTCTTGACTTTTAACTCTTTGATAAAGTGAGGCTATACTTCCAAACCTTATGGGTTTTTGTGCAGCTGTTTTCAGAGATTCTTCTAGGGACCTGTACGTTTTCAGTTCTTCCAAGGTGGTATAATCTAACAGAGGGGTGTTCACTTTTCTCTCTTGGCCTGTGTTCTGATCTGTGAATGTCCACAAGGCACTCTTTTCTACTCTGGAACTGTGACTAGGGTCCCTGCTGCTCCCTTGCGGCAGCGAGCTGTGGTGTGCTGGTGTTCCTCCTCATTCTGGGACTGCCACCCAGGACTGCAACCCAGATCCAAGTGTGGGCAAAGCAACAGAGTCTTGCCCCGAGGGCCAGCAGAGAGACCCCTGTAATCTCTTGCTGACTAGTTGTTCTACCCCTTTACTATCTGTGGGCTGAGAGCTCTGGAAGCAGCCGCTGCCGCTGCTGACTCAGTCACTCCCAAGGCTTACTCCTGGTTTGCTGGGGCCCAACACTGGACTGTGCTTTACTCTCACCCCTGTGCCACAGACATTTTCTGCCAACTTTCTAAGTTGTTTTGGGCTGGAAAATTGTTTTACCCTGTCCTTTTTTTGGGTTCTGCCACTCCAGAATTTGTTTTAAGGCATTATTTAAAGGTCTTTGGAGGGATTTTGGGAAGAGCTCAGGTGAGTCCCCTGCCTTTTCGCAGCCATTTTGTCCCTGCTTCCTTCCATCCTTCTTTCCTTCTGTCCGTCCGTCCATCCTTCTGTCCAGTTTTGTGTGATACACATTGCTTACTTTCTCAAGAAGGGCGAGAATTTGTAACTCAAAAATGATTGTTAAAAAAAAAATCAACAAATACAATAGAATAAGGAGGAAAAAAATTAAGAAATTCAGCTGCTGTGGATTTTTCTGCACTGGCCTTCTATGTGGTAATTTTAACATTTATGCAATTGAACTCATTCTTTAAAGCATTTGAGTGAACCAGTTGCTTGCAGTAAGTTTTTTCATTATCCATTTCATTTCTGTTTTCTTTCACTGCCTTAAATAAACTTCAGCTTTTGTCTGAATGGTTTTCCTGCTAAGAGAAATATGCTTTTGATTGCACTTTTTAGTCCCTACAGCTAAAAGAGGCTCCATTTCTATCATAATTTAGGTGATTTTCATTCCTTATAGTTGTTTGCAAACCACAAAAGCTTATATAACTTAATTCTTTTTTTTCTGACTGTGTTTAATAATATTCCATATTCCATTGATTCAGGCATTCTAACATCTTGTCCTGACCACATTTGTGCTATTCAGTTACATAAAATATTTGTTCTAATATAATAACAAGCTTCTCTTCCCTCTCCTGCTCCCTCTCCCCCCACTGGCATTGTTTCCATCTGAAGTATTTTTCCTTTTGTACAATGTATTAAGGGCTCTTTAAAAAAATCAACCTAATTTAGTAATAGGGTGTGCAATAGTACATCACATCCACATTCAGTGATAGGCAAGTTTACGCTGACTATGTATCAACTGACATGTTCTCAGGAATTGCATTAATTGACTTTTGCCTTACATTAAATATGACCTGGTATTTTATAATTTGCACTAAATAAAATTTAGCATTATTCAAACTCACATTAATCATGACCTATCTGTAATAGTAATGTGATAGTAATACTAATGGGATAGTGTTTTTTCAGGATGGGGGAAATTTAAAGGTAGCATGGAAGAATATAGGGAGAGTATGAGCATTAGAGATAGGATAAGAGTGGTAACTGTTGGAGAAGACTGACAGGGATGAGATTAAAGGGGTTGATAAGAAGAGATTACGGGGGACAGCTAGGTGGCGAAGTGGATAGAGCACTGGCCCTGGAGTCAGGAGTACCTGAGTTCAAATCCGGCCTCAGACACTTAAAACACTTACTAGCTGTGACCTTGGGCAAGTCACTTAACCCCAATTGCCTCACTTAAAAAAAAAAAAAGAAATATAAGAAGAGATTACCTACTGAGAGGATGGGAGGAGGGGATGGCTTGAGGAGAGTAAAGGGTTAAAACAGCCATTGTGGGAAATGGGATAGAGAATTAGGAGGAGCATTGAAATTCAGTAACATTAATTTTAACAACCCAATTCACAAAATTGTTTATTTTCCTCACACTCTTGTTTATTAGCATTTGAGGGAACATGGGAAGTGGATGGTGTGAGTAAATCAGGGTTGGAGTTTTGCAAGACTTGAACACCTGGGGCAGCTAGGTGGCACAGTGGATAGAGCACCAGCCCTGGAGTCAGGAGGACCTGAGTTCAAATTCGGCCTCAGACACTTAACACTTACTAGCTATGTGACCCTGGGCAAGTCACTTAACCCTAATTGCCTCACTAAAAAAAAAAAAAAGAAAGAAAGAAAAAGACTTGGACACCTGAAGAAGACAGTGGATTTGAAAATAGGAGACTAGAGTTCAACCAAAGTTTAGCTATTTAACTAAAGGGTTAAAATTAGAGCAGGGGTGATTGGATTGAAAGTCCTGCTGAAGATGAAGAATAGGGAGGGAAATGCATAGGGAAAAATAGAATGATAGTAGGAATTTCAGAGTTTTAAATAAATTTTTATTGATTCCTTTTGTTTTACACCACCTGCATTTCCATGTTCTCCCTGTCTCTTCCTCTCTGAAAGCTATCTTTTAAAACAAAAGATTTTTTTAAAAAAGGAAGATAAATGACCAAATTACCAAAAAAATAAAAATAAAAAAAGGAAGATAAATGATATCAGATTTCTCTGATAAGGGTTTATATCTGATATGTAAACAATTAATAAATTATATATGAATAACAGCCATTTCTCCATAGATAAGTGGTCAAAGACTATAAACAAACAGTTCTCAAACAAATTGCAAAATATTTGCAATCATTTGAAAAAATGCTCCAAATCACTAACAATAAAAGAAATGCAAATCAAAACAACTTTTAAATTTCACCTTATACAAATTGGCAAAAATGGCAACAGTTAATATTGGGGGGTTGTGGAAGGATAGGTACACTAACACATTATAGGTGGAGCTGTGGAATGGTACAGTAATTTTGAAAGGCAATTTGCAAGATGCAAACAGAGTGACCAAAATGTCCATGCTTTTTGAACCAGAGACTCCATTATTGGGTTTATACTCCAAAGAAGCCATTATAAAGAAAGCCCTTATATACTCTGAAATAGTTATAGTAGCACTTTTTGTGATAGCTAAAAATTGGAAACATGGTAGATACCACAAATTTGTTAAGCCATCAATTGAGGAATGGCTAAACAAATTGTGGTACATGAATATAATAGAATATTACTGTGGTGTAATGCTGCACTGCCACACTGTGCCTGTGGCTCTTCAAGGTGCTGATCCATGGTTGTCCACGACTGGCGGAGGCCTACTACTACTACTACTACTACTACTACTACTACTACTACTACTACTACTACTACGGTATAAGAAATGATGAATACAGAGAAGCATGGAAGGATCTGTATGAACTGATGCATAGTGAACTAAGCAGTATCACAAAAACAATATGCAGCCACTCCCAATCTACCACTTTGTGGAGGTGGGAAGTGCATATGTTTTTGGACTTTTCTAATGTGTTGATCAGTTGTACTGATTTTTTTTTTCCTCTCTAAAAATACTTTGTCAAAGGGGATGACTTTTTGGGTGGGGGAGGGATACTTGGGATAGCTATGGTAATGCATTGGTTATTTTATTTTATTTTTTTAGTGAGGCACTTGGGGTTAAGTGACTTGCCCAGGGTCACACAGCTAGTAAGTGTTAAGTGTCTGAGGCCTGATTTGAACTCAGGTCCTCCTGACTCCAGGGCCGGTGCTCTATCCACTGTGCCACCTAGCTGCCCCATGCATTGGTTATTTAAGAAAACCGTCTTACATTTCCTTACTATTTTCTGGAATTCTCTATTCAGTCTTTCCCTTTCTCCTTTCCCTTTTGCTTTCCTTCTTTCTTCAGTTGTTTGTAAAGCCTCATCAGGCAGCCATTTTGCTTTCCTGCTCTTCTTTTTCTTTGAAATGTTTTTTGTTGCTGCCTCCTGTACAGTATTGTGAACATCTGTCCATAGTTCTTCAGGCACCCTGTCTAGCATATCTAATTCCTTAAATCCTAAATCACCTCCACTTCATGTTCATAAACGGTTCTTCTTTAAGTCATACCTATGTAGTCAAATGGTTTTCCCTACTTTCTTTAGTTTGAGTCTGAATTTTGCAACAAACAGCTCATGATCTGAGCCGCAGTCAGCTCCAGATCTTGTTTTAACAGACTGTATAGAGCTTCTTCACCTTTGGCTGAAAAGGATATAATTAATCTGATTTTGATATTGACCATCAGGTGATGTCCATGTGTAGTCTCCTGTTGGGTTGTTGAAGAAGTGTTTGCTATGACCAGGGAGTTATCTTGTCAAAACTCTATTAGTCTCTGCCCTGCTTTATTTTGTACTCTGTGGCCAAATTTACCTGTTACTCAAATTAGCTTTTGATTTCCTGCTTTAGCATTACAATTCCCTGTGATGAATGTGATATCTTTTTTTGGTGTTACTTTTAAAAGATGTAGGTCTTCATCAACATGGAAGAGTAGGGTTGATGTTAACGGGACAAGAGATTGGGAGATGGAAGTTAGGGGATGGGGGCTGGCTTACTCTTTTTTTTTTTTTGCAGGGCAGTGAGGGTTAAGTGACTTGCCCAGGGTCACACAGCTAGTGTCAAGTGTCTGAGGCTGGATTTGAGCTCAGGTCCTCCTGAATCCAAGGCCAGTACTTTATCTACTGTGCCACCTAGCTGCCCCTGGCTTATTCTTAAGTAGCCAGAGATTCATCTTCATAGGGATTGGGAGAGAAAGAGGTGGTGTGCTTACGTTAGAACTAAGGACAGAGTTTATTCTTAGCTGGTTATGGAAAACTGTCCAGAATCTGTCCTCAGGTCTTTCTACCCTCTAGGTAGTTTTATGGGGGGCTGAGGAAATGAAATGTATCAATTTGTACGTGAGGCAATTTTAATTGTGTGGAGAACAACACCCACTTTAGGTTAATCTGTCTTTAAGTGAGTAAATGGATTTAGAGAAAGCCAGTTAGGGATACTTAAAAAAAAACCACACCACAACAATTGCTATCTTTTAAACTAAGAAAACAAACTTCTGCCTCAGTGAGAGCTGGTTAAACTATCTTCTCTTTAAAAGTCACTAATGGGGGCAGCTAGGTGGCACAGTGGATAGAGCACTGGCCCTGGAGTCAGGAGTACCTGAGTTCAAATCCGGCCTCAGACACTTAACACTTACTAGCTGTGTGACCCTGGGCAAGTCACTTAACCCCAATTGCCTCACTAAAAAACAAAACAAAACAAAACCCCCAAAAGACCAAAAAAAAAGTTACTAATGCACACTCTCTCTCTTTTTTGTGGGGCAATGAGGATAAAGTGACTTACTCAGGGTCATACAGCTAGTAAGTGTCAAGTGTCTGAGGCTGGATTTGAACTCAGGTCCTCCTAAATCCAGGGCCAGTGCTTTATCCACTGTGCCACCTTGCTGCCCCCTCTTACTATTGTTCTCTTAAACATGTTTGTCTAAAGTACTGTGGGATTTGTTTTGTGCCACTTATCAAAAAATTAGAGGTAATTTAATAACATTTCTTTTAAAACTATTGACATTTTGGTTTTTGATGCTTTTTGGGTTAATTTACTCATTAAGAATTAGGTTCATGTCTGAAAATGGTCAAGTTTCCATTCATAGATTATGCCTCTCTAAGAAATGGAGAGGTGCAGCTAGGTGGCTCAATGGATAAAGCTCCGGCTCTGGATTCAGGAGGACCTGAGTTCAAATGCAGCCTCACTTAACCCTCATTGCCCCGCAAAAAAGAAAGAAAGAATTGGAGAGAAGTACATTTTATCATCTCTTCTCTGGCACTAAGCCCAGTCATTTCCTTTGTTAATGCTGTTCTTTCCATTTAAGTTGTTGCAGTCATTGTCTATGTTGTTTTCCTGGTTAATGATCAATCAATTTCACATTAGTTCATTTAAGTCTTTCTATGTGTGTCTGAATTCTTATGTTGCAGTAATATCCCACAACTTATTTAGCCATTTTCCATTCAGTGGGCATCTGCTTTGATTCAAGTTCTTAGCTACCGCAAAAAGCGCTGCTATGAATATTTCAATGTTTGTGGGAGTTTTCAACCATTTAACTCCTTGTGGTATACTAACAGTAGGATCGTGGGATGGACATTTTACTCACTTTTAGCATAATCCCAGTTGATTTTCTCTGTTCGTTGTTTAATAAATATTTCTGGATAAGTTTTAATCTTTTTGAGACCATTTTCTTTATACGTGAAATCAGGATAATTTCACTTGTGATCTTGTAAATATCATATCTGTAAAAACATGAATTTAAAATAAAGGCAAATAAAACCACCTTAAACTGTATTAAACCATGTGTAACTTTGAGAGAATAAAACTTTGACTTTTTCAGTGAAATAAACTTGGCATCTTAAAGATTCTATTCCATAGAATATGTGTTAATGGTTAAAATTTGTGGATTATAGAAATAAATTGATTTTTTTGTTTGTTTTTACAGAGAATGCTGAATCTATTGACCTTAAACAATTTTTTGACCAACATTTTTCACATATATATTATGTGTTCTTTGAAAATTTTGTGACCATTGAAGTTAGTCTTAAACAGAAAGGTAAGACATATTTTTTAAATCCTTCTAGGTTAAAATGCTTATAAAATTGGCCTCTGAGATTTATAGTTTTCTGATCAAGTAACTTATTTTCTTTTGGCAGTCAGCTGTCTTTCTTACCCAATTTCCATTTGTAACTAATGACATACATCTGTGAAATACCTAGTGTGGCAGTATTATAATTTCTTTTATCTGAGGCAGTGTTCACTTTTCTTTTTGCTGGTCTTATTTCCTACCTTCATTGTCTCTCACTCTCCATTCTACTAATTTATTGTTTGAGGATGACTTTAAGAAATTATTCAGTGATTTTCATTGTTCCTTTTTAAAAAATAACATGTGATAGAAGGAGGGAAATATTTTATCTAGAAAACAGAGCTTTAGGTTTCATTACAGAATCAGTGAAAATATGTTTTTTTAAAAAAATACTAAATGTTTACAGAAATTTACAAATTGTATGTATCTCACGGAATACTTTCCTAATAACTGATGGTTATATTTTATTTTTTTTTCTTTGATTACATTTTAGGTCACAAGTCTCAGAGGGAAGAATTAGATGGTATACTTTTTATTTTTGAAGTAAGTATCTACAAAATATTTCTTTAATTGAAAAAACATATCATTTGTTTCAGACATCAAGGCATATTTTAAGTATAGGTAAAATTACATTTTAATGGTCTGTTAAAATTGCTTCCTTATGGGGGCACCTGGGTGGTACAGTAGATAGAGCACTGGTCCTGGATTCAGGAGGACCTGAGTTCAAATCTGGTTTCAGACACTTGACACTAGCTGTGTGACCCCAGGCAAGTCACTTAACTCTTAGTGCCCTGCCACCCCCTGCCACCCCCTCCCCCCCTCCCCCCCATTGCTTCATTATACTTGAACCAAAATTGTTTGCTATAGAGTAGCTTGTCTTTTTAAAAATAATTTGTGTGTGCTAATTCTTTTTTTTTTTTAGTGAGGCAATTGGGGTTAAGTGACTTGCCCAAGGTCACACAGCTAGTAAGTGTTAAGTTTCTGAGGCCGGATTTGAACTCAGGTACTCCTGATTCCAGGGCCGGTGCTCTATCCACTGCACCACCTAGCTGCCCCGCTAATTCTTTTTGCAAACGAGCAAATTAGGGTTTGTGAGCTGGGTATGCAAAAGGAATTCTGCTGTTTCATAATACATATTCCATTTGGTTATTCAGTTGAACAGAGTCTAGGTGTCTCCCAAAAAACTGCATGTAATCAGAGGCATAGGCAAAATTCCTCCATTGATCCTCACTCCAAAGGGGAGAGCCTTTTTTTGTCTAGTACTTTTCTCACAAGGCTTTGGACCCTACTTGGTCAGGCCCTTGGTTACTCTCTTGGAATCAGTGTTGATAAAGATCTTAAATGTTCTGTCATTCAAAGCTCTCTCATATGCCAGCCGTGCAGCTCACAGCTCAGCTCCCTTGGGAGAATTTGCCAGGAGCCTCCTTCAGGGCTTCCCTGCTTCTGGATTAATAGCTACCAAAGTTCAGCTGTGCGTGCCTTTGGTGAATTAGACAAAATGGTATTCCTCAAGAGACATATCCTTGTGGGTAACTTGCAAAAAAATCTGGATATTGGGGCTGGGACTGGATGCTTCCAATTTTGAAAGAATGGTAATTTGTTCATGAAGAGTGCTGACAGGATTCAGGAGAGCTCAATCTTGAAAGTATGTTTTGCATTTAATAATAGAGGCTTATTCTCTACCCAGCTTTTAGAGGGATCATTTTGCATCCCTTAATTCCTAATAGGCAACCCTGGAAGAAGAGTGACCCCTAACATCATCTGTTCATTAGTAACTGGGGGTCAGTTACAAGAGATTAGCAACTGCTTTTCTTTTTTAAGGTATGTATTTTATTAGGAAGTTTAAATATTCTTTAGAGAGAATGGCTTTTCTGATGAAAATTCTTACATAGTGTCCTCGTTATCACTGAAATAGCTTGTACTAAAGGATGGACATTTTGGCAGATGGACTCTTTGTGAATGATCTTCAGCCTTTGTTACATAGCTTCTTTAATAGGTCCTGACATATAGAAGGCCTACTTTGAGAGATAGTCATACTGACCTACCTGCCAAGATCTTCTAGAGTCCTTTGATACTTTATTTCAGGAGTATCAGTTTCCCTATTATATGTCCTATGTATACCTCAGCAACCTGGAATGGCTGTGAGAAGAAACACTAGATTTTCCAGGCATGAGGTACCTCCAGCTTATCTTCTTCAGACAACTCATCCATACCAAGGATAGCAGTGATGTTCTGGAGTGACTTAATAGTGCTACAGGATCTTTTGCATGCCGTAGGCAACATCATTGCCAAAAATGTTGAGGGGTGTACGATGTAGGAGCTGGAATGCTGAGGGTCTGCTACATCGTAAATAAATGCCCAATTCACCAGTAGCCTGGGAGAGTGATAGCTTTCAGGTAAGCAAAAGTGGTGGTAGGAGTAGGTTCAATCATGTCATCTGTAGGTATCCCTTTTGGTGGAAACTAGGTTTCATTAAATAGTAGTAGAATGTTTGAAACTTTCTTATCATCAGTGACAGTTCCTAACTCTTGTCCTCACACTCCATTTTCATTTTCTTTCTTAGTTGCCCTGATTAAAGTGGAATTCAGTATATTTTCCAATGAAACCTCTGGCCCAGAGACCCTGTTTCCTTTCTGTGATCTGTTGGTTTTTTGCCCCTATCAGCTTTTGCCCTTTCACTTGTGCTCTCGCTAATTCCTTCAGTTGCCCCATTACCTTTATTTTAGTCTTTAAAAACCAAGAGCTTTGTCTGCAGGTGCTGACTATACTGGACTATTTTACTTTCCTTTTCCTTATGCTGGCAATCCAGGTTCTCTTTTTCTGATAATAACCAGTAGGTCCTCACATTGGAATTTTATTTATTTTCTCTGTCAGGCTTCTTTAGAATTCACAGAGGTTTTTTGTGTTTTTGTGTTTTCCTGTGTTTTTTCCCCCCACAACAGTGGAGGCTTTCTCTCTCTTGCATTGAGGATGCTCTGTATACCAGCAGAAGAGCTCTTTTCATAAAGTGTCATGCTACTATATCCAACTATCTGATTATCCCATTCTCTACATTTTCATTGGCTTTCTGCTTCAGCCATGATGTGAGCCACAGTGCCATTTCATTCTAATCCTTTGATTATTGCTAAGTGTAAGGCCTGGTTCAGCTTGGGATGATAGCCCAGGTATGAAAATAAAAGGAAATGAAATACTCAAAATAGTTAAGGAAAGCATGTTTACTTATCCATATCATGGAAAGGGTACTTAGTAAAGTTATATCACTTGGCTTAGGCAGAAAGAAGTTTAGCAGGAACAGTATGGATCAGATGCCAGGAAGAGGGTAAAGTCTCAATTCCAGCATCTAGCCCAACCTGCATCTTGCTTCCTCTAAGGGTGAACACCCCAAAAGTGTGTATTCAACCTTGTCCTCTCCCTTCCCCTCCCCTTTCTTCTCTTCTTTTTAACATGGCCAGTGTGGGAATTTGTTTTCCATGACTATACATATTTGTAATGGGTCTTGTTTTTCTTGTCTTCTCCAGTGATTGCGGGAAGGGGAAAGAGATAGGAGAAAATTCAGAATGAAAAAAAACAAAATAAAATTTAAGTTAGGAAAAAATAAAGGAGATGCTTTTAGAGGAGCTTGGGAAGACATGTAAACTGATACAGAGTGAAATGAACAGAACCAAGAGAAAAGTTTATTAAAAAATGACAGTATGATAAAGGCAAACAATTTTGAAAGACTTAGGAACTCCTAGCACTTTAATTTCCAACCAGTATTGCAGAGGAATGATGATGAAACACACCACATCTTGATGGATGAAGCACCTAGAGTGCAGAATGATTAAAAAAAAATTGGACATGGCCAATGTCGAAATTTGTTTTGATTGACTGCTGATGTTTGTAATATGTTTTGTTTTTCTTTAATTCTCAAGGAGTAGAAGATTGGGATGTGAGGGTTAGAAGGAGGATTTTTGCCGATTTTAGGAAAATATAATTTATCCTTTTAAACAATTGACAGAAATATTTCTAAAAAGTCTTTTCTAGGCTTATTTGCTGTACCATGGGACTATATAAGTTAGCAGGGCTAAGAAAGTAGTACCAAGTAATAGCAGATTCACTTGAATGCTTATTTTATTTTTTTGTGTCATAGCTTTCACACAAGGAGCTCTAGGTCTTAACATTTTTCCTTTGTTTTCCATATTAGAGGATTTCAAGTATATCTCTTTCATGTCACTGATTACTTTGTTTTCTCTTTATTGACTTTTAGAAAATTTTACAACTTCTTCCAGAAAGGATTCATCAGCGATGGCAGTTTCACAGTATTGGTAAGTGTCCTGTATTGCAACTTTTAGGTTTCAAATAGCTGATTAAAAAAAAATAAAGCCTATTTAATGCCTTTTGTTTCTTGGTGGCTTGTTTAAAACTTACTTGCAAATTTTGTTTGGGAAGCTATAAGAGGGGTGATATTTTACTTGCTGTAAAAAATAGGCTTAAATAAGAAGGTATAAAGGAAGAGTTTGAAAGTTTTTTAAAAAATGAATTGAAAGGGGCAGCTAGGTGGTGCAGTGACTAGAACACCGGCCCTGGAGTCAGGAGGACTCCGGCTTCAGACACTTGACACTTACTAGCTGTGTGACCTTGGGCAAATCACTTAATCCCAATTGCCTCACCAAAAAAAAAAAAAAGAATTGAAAGCAGATATTTTAAATTTAAGTGGTAATTTTTGTAAGGAAGTAGGGAAAACTCATTTCAGGACCTTGGGAAATGTAAAAAAAATATTTACTGAATTTTTCAGTGGATTAATTGGGAAAGCTTTCATTCATTCCATTTAAAATCTAGAACACTGGGAAATACCAGAATATATGTGATGTTCTAA
Organism: Dromiciops gliroides; assembly: GCF_019393635.1. Taxonomy (NCBI): domain Eukaryota; kingdom Metazoa; phylum Chordata; class Mammalia; order Microbiotheria; family Microbiotheriidae; genus Dromiciops; species Dromiciops gliroides. The sequence continues at coordinate 269,137,067 of NC_057862.1, read as the reverse complement.
TTACACTTATGGTCTGTTTTTAGTTTAAGAGATCATTTTTTATCGGTGATCTTTCTCACTCCCTGATGGCACTGAGATTATTGCCAAAAGGATATCAGGGTCACCAAAATAAAGTTGGAGGTTGCCGAGGACTTGTTGAAAAGGTTTTTATCAAGTCTGACCGAGAACTCTGACATTTAGAATTAAATAATTCAATTCACAGAAATACTTAACTATTTTCAGATTACAGTTGTAGGTATAGCAGATGTAAAAGTTGATTCCAGACCTTTTGGAGCTTATAGTTTAGTAGGAAAGATGAAAAAATAAATAACAATAGTTATATATGTATATGTACACATATATTTTTTAATTTCTTTTTTTTCCTTCTGACCTGAAATTTAATTGTTATAGGTCCCTCCTGGTGAGGAAATCTTTAGACCAATGCATATCAGTGCCTGTTTTGCAAATCTTAGTGGATTGCCTGGGGCACTAAGAAGTTCTTCTAATTCTGTACTTGTATCACAAAATAGAAAGGCAAAATTAAGGCATAAATGAAGTGCTTTGTGACATTTAAGGAAGATCATTCACTTCTGATTAGGAAATTATAACAACTCACATTTATAGAGGACTTTAAATTTTACAAAGTTCTTTCCTCACAATTGTTCAAGGATTATTATTCCTAATTTACAGGTCAGGAAAATGAGACTCAGAAAGGTTATATAGCCAGAAAGCCTGGATTTGAATCATCCAGAATTTAAATTTCAGAATTTTTACCTTTAATTCCATTGCTCTGGAAGGACCTGGGCTTGAATTGTGGGAACACCAGGATGATGAGAACCACATTAACTGGAAAAAAATTTTTTTTTTATTAAGAGTATTAGATTAAATGTGGGAGCTCATGTTTCCAACAACAACGAAAGGAAACTTCCCCCCCAAACCCTGCAAAATGGCTGCTTTTATAGGATCATTCCAGCATTACTGACTCAATCTGCATAGAAGCTTCAGTGAACAAAATTAGTAAGTCAATCCTTTTTATTCAGGCTGCCTTTAGGTGTACTATCTGGATAGTCTTTTTAGGCCTCTAGGCAGTTGTTATAGATGACTGAGTTCTAATGGTCTTCTTCACCGTCCCTTTTCATATAAAGTCTACAAATCCTTTCCTCCTATAAAAACGGTTTTTATTTGCTGTACCATGTTGTTCCTCTTAAAGAAAATGGCATTTGAACTGGATCTTGAAAATTGGGAGGTTTTACAGGAAAGTAAAGAGAACTAAACTTAGCACATGAATGGGGAGTGGGAAGTACTACAGTTTGCCTGGATTATGTTTGGAAGGTAGCAAGAGATGAGGCTAGAAATTTAGGATGGTACCAGATTGTGTCAGGCTTTTAATACCAAGCTAAATGGTGTTTTACTCAGTAAACAATAGAGTTGTCAGGGTTTTCAAAAGACAAATTTGTTAAACATCCTCTGACAATGAATATCAAGTTAGGCATTGAGCTGGGAAAGCGTATATGCTCACCAAAGTTGTCTGCCACTGTTATGAAGGCTTGGGCTGAGGCCAGGTCGAAGGATTCCTAGTATATGGTGAGGGCCTCCAGATGTTCTTATTTGTAGATGATATTGGGTTGACTGCATCAAGCCCTAGAATACTACAGAGCCTCCCAAATGAGATCTCTGAATTGTCCAAAAAAATTAAATTGGCCAAAGAATACACACAGTAAAAACCAAGTGATGAAGAAATTTTATTGTCCAGTTTTATTGTCATCCAAAGATATGGAACATTAGCTCAAGGATATAGAAAGGTCTAGGGAAAACTCTTAGCACTGGGAAGACATGAACATATGGACAAGTAGAAGGGAAGTCATTGGAAAGGGGGTGATTATGTTAAATTCAACAAACATCATTTTATGTTCTGTGTGGTTGAGTGGATACTCTCATATCCACTCAGTAGATGGTGATTATATGAATCTCAGATGCTGCAGAAAACAATCAGTTGGATCCAAAATTGAATACAAGAGAGAGAATTGACTATATTGTATATGGGAAATCATAAAGTACTTTGATTCCAAGCTTTCTAGAACAAAACCTAAACTCATACTTTTAAGAATATTATGGGGAATCTTGCATTAGAATAAGAATTCAAAGGGACCCAAAGGGCAATGGAATGATATAGGCATATTACCCAGATGATATATGCAAGGAGTAGCTTAAAACATAGAAGTATGCTTGTAAAAGGAAGTACATTGGTTATATTGGGGAGATAGGATAACAAATGGACAGATTGAGTGCTAGCCTAGTAACCACATAATTGTAAAAAGCCTAGAGAAGGCCTTCATTATGTTGGGTAGACCTCTCCATGAAAAATTTATGGGAGGGGCAGCTAGGTGACGCAGTGGATAAAGCACTGGCCCTGGATTCAGGAGTACCTGAGTTCAAATCCGGCCTCGGACACTTGACACTTACTAGCTGTGTGACCCTGGGCAAGTCACTTAACCCCAATTGCCCCACAAAAAAAAAAAATTATGGGAGCATATGAACATGGATTGCAGAGGATAAGGTGAGGCTAGATTACAGTTTGAACATTTTGGAAGTGTGTATATATATATATATATTACATCCATGGCCTCATTGAATCCATTTAGTCAGTAAGCATATGCTAGCCTCTAGGATTACAGATTTTTTTTTTAAAAAGCAGTTCCTGCCCTCAAGGAGTTTACATTCTATTGGAGAAAACAACATGTAAATATATAAAAATATATAAAGTAATATACAAGGCAATGTTTTAGGGGGAGGGGAGACACTACCACTTATGGCTATTAGGTAAAGCCTTATATAGGAGTTATATTTGATTTGAGTTTTGAAGCAGGGAAATTGAATTCCAGGCATGGAGAACAGCTTCTACAAATACTTTGAAGTTTTTTGTTTGAGACATGCCAGTAAAATATGTAGTAGCTAGTTAGAGATGTAAGTCTATAGTCTATCTATACTGTCCTGCTTGCCATTCCTCACATATAACCCCTGTGCCTGAAATGCTTTCCTTCTTAACCATTACCACTTGGGATTCAAGACCCAGCTCAATGCTACCTTCTGTCTGAGGGCTTTCCTTTTCTCCTCGTCTACTTGTTCTTGCTCTTCTAAGGCTATCTTTCTGTCTACTTTGTGAATATATGTATTTATGTACCTGTTGTTTTCCCTAATAGAAGTATAAAAGTCTTGAGGGCGGGCACTATTTTTCTTTTTCTTTGTATCTCTAGCACTTAGCACCATATCTTATTATGAAGTAAGTTCTTCATAAATATTTGTTGATTGATTCATTTAGCACCTATGAGAAAGATGAAGAAATGGAAATTTGGTGCTTGTGTTTCTAGAGGTGATAGTTGAGGTCAGTGTAACAAACTCATGCTTCCTCAGATTTCATTGGATTTTCAAAGAAGAAACTGAAGAGAAAAAATAAAAGAGAATCAAGGACATAATTTTGGGAAACATCAGCATTGGGGAAAAGTTATTACAGATAAAGGAGAACAGGAGAATTTGGTGTCTAGGAAACCAAGGGAAGAGGGGGCATCCTGCAGATAGTTCAGAGAAAATGTGGTTTGAGAAAAGGTCATTAGATTTTGCAGTTAGGAAGTGATAACTTTTTTTTGGTGAGGCAATTGGGGTTAAGTGACTTGCCCAGGGTCACACAGCTAGTAAGTGTCAAGTGTCTGAGGCCAGATATGAACTCAGATCCTTCTGAATCCAGGGCTGGTGCTTTATCTACTGCACTACCTAGCTGCCCCAGAAGTGATAACTTATGAGAGAGAAATGTAAATGGAGTCATGGAGCAGAAGCCAGGTAATGCTTGGTTGACAAGTGAATGGATAATGAGGACCATTTTTTTGGTTTTTTGTTTTGTTTTGTGTGGGGCATTGGGAGTTAAGTGACTTGCCCAAGGTCACACAGCTAGTAAGTGTCAAGTGTCTGAGGCCGGATTTGAACTCAGGTCTTCCTGAATCCAGGGCCAGTGCTTTATCCACTGCACCACCTACCTGCCCCATGAGAACCATTTTTTAAAAAGTTTGATGGTGAAAGGGAGGAACATACCTCAAGGGTGTAGAAAGGTCTAGGGAAAATTTTTGTTAGCACTGGGGAGACATGAATACATGGGCAGGTAGAAGGAAAGCCATTGGAAAGGGAGGGATTACATTAAATTCAACAAACATTAGTTTTATGTTCATGATACTGTGCTAAGCATACAAAGACAAAAATAATATCCTCTGCTCTGAAGAAGCTTACTTGTTACTGGGAGTGTGTAGCATGTGCAAAATGTAATGTAAAAAATGTAATACAAAGAGGCAGAGAACACTAATTGGTGAGGGAATTAGGAAGGGCGTTATGTAGGAGGTGGCACCTGAACTGTGCTTTGAATGAAGCCAGGAATTGTAGTAGGGAGTATAGGGGATCAGCTTATTCAAAGACATAGGCAAAATGGTATGCTGTGTTCAACAGTGACTGGAATGTAGAGTGTGGCAAGGAGAATGATATAAAATGTTATGAGCTTGTGGAGTGTTTTAAATGTCAGTCTGAGGAGTTATTTCTATATACTTGAGGCAATAGGGAACCGTCAAAGGTATTTGAGTAATAGAATGACATGGTAAGATCACTATTTTAGGAGTATCCATTTAGCAGTTTGGAGAGGGGAGAGACTGTAATTATGAAGACCAAATTGAAGGCTTGTTTCACTAGTCTAGGTGGAGAGGAGGTTGGATACAAGAGATGTAAAGTGGCATCAGCAAAACTTGGAGTGACATAGAAGGAAGAGTCAAGGATGACTGAGATTGCAAACCTGGGTTCTTAGAATGATAATCCTTAATGTTCTTAAAAGAAATAGAGGGGCAGTTAGGTGGCACAGTGAATAGAACACTGGCCCTGGAGTCAGGAGGATCTGAGTTCAAATCTGGCCTCAGACACTTAACACTTACTAGCTGTGTGACCCCGGGCAAGTCACTTAACCCCAATTGCCTCACCAAAAAAAGAAAAGAAAAGAAATAGAGAAGTTTGCAGGACAAGTGGGTTCGGAGCAAAATATGAGTTCTGTTTTAGACTTGTTAAATACATGTGAGAAGAGATAATTGAAATAATGTTGTCATTGTCTTGGAGTAGGTGGGAGGGATGATTCAGGTGTAAAGGGATTTTTTTTTCTTGGCCAACTTTTTTTCTCTTAGAAGAAAATTAATAACTGACATTAAATTTTTCAAAGCACTTAAACATATTCTTATTTAATCTTCATGACAGCCTGGTGAACCAGGTACTACATTTTTTTTGGGGGGGGGGGTGAGGCAATTGGGGTTAAGTGACTTGCCCAAGGTCACACATCTAGTGGCACTACATTTTTGTCACCATTTTATAGATGAGAAAACTAAGGCTTACAGAGATTGTGATTTTTCTAGAATTGCACAATTAGTAAGCATTAAATTAAATTTGAACCTGGGTCTTTTGGATTCCAAGTGCAGCCCTTTTTCCCTACTAATTATTGGTGCAGATGTCACTGCAGTGTTAAGTCACAGAAGAGAATATTGAAGGTTATTAATGTGGGATGACCTTAAACTCAGTGAAATAAAAGTTTAGTGGGGTAAGGGTGGATGGAGATTTGAAGAGAGGAGAAAAAGCACAGTGAGGGCCTAGCATAGGTTATGTAGCAGAAGTGGAGATAGGGACCAAACCTGTTTTTTCATAGGTTTAGAGACTTCTTGGGTGAAAAGAAATTCCCTCTACCAATTCAGGTCAGGAACTTCTCTGTAACTTACAATCTCAAGAAGTTGACTAGTACAGTGGTTCTTGCATTGTAGTTGTCCAGGGAGCTAAGGTGGTTCCTAAGACCCTTTCAGGGGTCCTTAAGGTCAAAACTATTTTCATAATACCACTGAGACATTTTAATTTCTAATATGGTAAAAGTCTAATTTGGTATTTTATTTTCCTGAATTACATGTAAAAACAATTTAAAAATCCATTAAAAAAAACTTTACCAAATTCTCTTCCTCCCCCTCCCCCCTCTTTGAGAAGGCAAGCAATTCTATATAGGTTATACATGTGTAGTCATGTAAAACATTTCCATGTTAGTCATGTTGTGAAAGAAAAGACAAAACCTCAAGAAAATTAAAGTAAAAAAATATTATGCTTCAATCTATTCTCAGACAGCAACACTTCTTTCTCTGGGGATAGATAGCATTTTTCATCATAAGTCCTTCAGAGTTGTCTTGTATCGTTGTATTGTTGAGAATAGCTAAGTCATTCACAGCTGATCCTCCCTCTTACAATATTTTTTTTACTTTGTACACAGTACATTTCACTTTGCATCAGCTCATGTAAGTCTTTGGATTTTTCTGAAAGCATCCTGCTCATCATTTCTTATAGTACAATAGTATTCCATCATAATCACATACCACAATTTGTTTAGCCATTCCCCAGTTGATGAACATCCATTCAGTCTCCAGTTCTTTCCCATAATATGGTAAAAAGTCTGTAGATATTAACCACACAAACAAAAGTTCTTTGTGGGGCCCTCAATCATTTTCAAGAGTGTAAAAGTGGTCCTGAGACCTAAAAGTTTGTGAACTGATGGTCTTTCACATTGGGAGGTTAAGTGACTGAGGCAGTGTCACTCAGCTAGTATGAATCAGAGGGGAGGCTTGAGCCTGGATTTTCCTGGCTTTTGAGTCTAGCTGTATACTACTACAAACATGTTGCTTTTCTTAGCAATAAGTGTAGAGTGGTTGAAATCACATGAATGGGAATGGAAATATTGGATGATGGGGGTTACCCTGAGTTGAAGTTTAGTAGGTCAGGAATGGCAATGAGTAAAGGCTGTAGGGCAAATGGACAAAGAATAAAGAATTTTAAGATAGCTATCAAATCACATGAAAAGATAAGTATTAAATGAATGTTCTCTTTGCAGGATTGATTTTAAAGAAACTCCTTCACACAGGAAACTCCTTAAAGGTATATAAAATGTATTTCTTTTAGTAGAATGACTTTTAAAAACTTTTTCAGATTTACTTTGTGACAGAAGAGATGTGCACTTGTGTTTTTCTATGCAAAATACTCTTCTGTCTTTGTAGAATATACCTGCACTCATATTTAATTCTGGTGTGTAAAATATTTGAAACAAGCATGTGTTTCCTACTTTATTCCCTTTCCCTTCAGTTTTTATTTTCTTAAAGGGTGATGAAAATGTAGCAGCATCCCCTTCAATATTCAGATGCTACTTTTTTCCCCCCAAGATGGCCAAGTCCCTTAAATGCATTTGTAAACTGGAACTACACTGTCTATTAAGGATATGTCTCCATTCTGGACCTTGTCTAGAAGAAAAACATTTTTCAGTAACATTTAAAAGCAACAAAATTGCTTTTCTCCTTACTGCATTCACTTTGAAATAGAAATGGCAGTAACAGCACTCTACTAGTTTTCACTTTTCTGATTTGCCACTTAGTTTTGTGCTTTATTTGTGGAAGCTACTACCTGTTGTAGGGAAGGTGATTTCACTTGATTACCTAGTGGTTATACTTCCAGTTGTACTGACCCAGAGTTAAGTGCAGTGGAAAGATATAACCTCCTTCATCACCTTTTTGTTGTCAGCTAAGCCATAATAGTGATGGTGGTGGTAATGACAACAATAACAACAATAATAAAAATAGGAACTGACATTTATGTAGTTCTTTAAGGCTTGCAGAGTTTACCAAACATACTTTTATTTGATAAGACAACTCTGTGAAGGAGGTACTATAGATCCTATTATTTACACATTATATAGATAAATAAATAAACTAAGGCTTAGAGAGGTGAGATAACCTCACCTAGTATCTGAGTCAGGATTTGAACCTAGATTTTCATTTTTCCAACTTCAGCACAATTTCTACTTACCGTTCTATTTCTGATAGCAAATGAAACTGTGGTAATATTTGATCTACTGTTCCTGGGTAAGAGAGAACCTCATTGAGTTCAGCGCATATTAACTGCCTACTATGTGCAAAAAAGCACTAGTGAGAATGTTCTGGTTATCAGAGAAAGGTTCTTTATATCTGATTTTGTCTTTTCTATCTTTGGCAAGAAGCCAGTGTTTTTTTTTATTTTGTTTTTTTATATTCTTGCTCTCTGGCTCAATCATGATGAGAGGGAGAGAGAAAAGAAACATCTGGCTTTTTGCTGTCATAGCTCTGGTTGTAGTGGTAAGAACCTAGAACCTTCTCTGGAATTGGTTACAATGGAATTAACTCATTTCTTGAAAGGATTTTCATTGTTTTTATCTTGGGGCAGTAGAGACAAATTAAGCCTCTTGCTTTATTAGTTCTTTAGACCATGAAATTTATACTCCTAGATCTAGTGTGGTAACAGTTATGATTTTTGGCAGATATTAATTTTTTTATTTCTTAGAGAACTTTGGTTTCAAAAGAAAAAAAAAGATCCTTATCCTATTTCTGTTTGGGTAAAAATTCTGTGTATTTAATTGTTTTGTGTTTTCAGATCAGGCGTGAAGGTGTCCGTCTCTTCTTGCTATGGTTACAAGCTCTTCAGAATAACTGTAGTAAAGAACAGCTCTGGATATTTTCTTGCTTAGTTCCTGGATTTGCTTCACCACTATCTGAATATGGACCTCGGACTTTAGATAATCTCATTAATCCCCCACTTAACCTTCAAGAAAGTAAGACTATAGGATCTTAATTAACAGCATATTCTTTTGTGTTGTGTTTTAAAATTTAGTAAGCATTCCAAATCCAGTTTAACGGTTCTGTGATTTCCCTTTATTATACTTATGTTTTACTTCTTTGGATATGTACAGATATATTTTTAAGCACTGTTTGCTTTTTGGAGGAGATATATGTTACAGAAAAGGAAATACAAATTTTTTTGGTAAATTAGGTGTTTTCTATTTTACTTTCATCATATTCTCATAAATGCTATGTTTTTATTTCTGATTGTTCAGTTGTTATTCTTCATACTTTAAATTTCTATAGCTATATGATTTTCTTCATTTCATTTTTAGAGAAAACCCTGGGTCATTTTTTATGTTACTTCCCTTCCTTTTTATTTTGTTTATTTTTATGTTTTTATATATGTATGTATATGTGTGGGAGTAAGGTGAGTTAAAAATCAGAATGCATTTGTAGTATAAAATTCTTAAAAAGGGGAAGAAAAGTATGTTTTTAATTAAAATACTATATTCTAGAATTATTAACATTTATATATAATTGCTTTCTTTACAAGGATAATAACTTATGCCACATTACCTGAAATTGCTTTATCTTCTGATCTTTCTATGCCTCACAAAGACATTGAGATGTTTAATATACAACTTAAAGTGTTTTAGGGTTGGAATTTGTGGCTGTTAAGTACCAATCTAGTCAGGTGACATGTAAATAATAATGAGTTCTTTATATTTGGGTAAATGCCATATACAGCTCTTTAGAAATGGGTTAGACTACTTATATGGTGATAAATTTTAATCCTTAGCTTATCCTGTTAAAGTATTTAAAATCTCCTTTAGATATATTTGGTGATAAGGAAAATACAACCGTCGTATTCAGTAGAGGTGCTAATTTCAGGTTGCTAACTTTGATTTGTAATGGGAAGTAGAATATATGTCAACTTTTATAATAGTCTCATCTTGAGTGAATTTTAAAAAATGAACTTAATCCAGATTTTGTTATTCTTTTTCATGAGCAGACTCCTTCCTTAATGGCATTTAAATGCTGGTTCAAAATGCTGTTTCAGTGTCTCTTATTAGTCACCTATCATTACCTCTTGTTGAATTGGTAAAGCTTTTAAATCTATTGGTCTTTTAGGATTCTGGTTTCACAATTTTTTTTTCAACTGTCAGAGTTTTGTTCAGCTCTCATTTTTTTTTTTCCTCTGAGAAATGGGCATTTTTCTTCAGGTTGCCATGTCTAATTCTAACTGGTTTATACCCAAATTGTGATATTGTAGAAAGAGTACTAGAAATAAATGTACCTGTATTCATATTTTCACTCTGTCACCTGTGTGACCTTTAGACAAGTCACTTAACTCTCTGGGCTTCATTTTTCTAATCTATATGATGAGGAGTTTGGATTAAATGACCTCCACAGTCCCCTGCAGCTCTAAATCTGGAATCCCAAATCCTAGATTAGGAAAGAAGGGAGAGAAATTGGATAAATAAAAGGATGATATACATCTTACTTTTAAGAATCTCTTTTTATTATTTTAAATTCACAAAAAGTTTCTGGGGGCAGTTTGGTGGCGTAGTGGATAAAGCACTAGCTCTGTATTCAGTAGGACCTGAGTTCAAATCCAGCCTCAGACACTTGACATTTACTAGCTGTGTGACCCTGGGCGAGTCACTTAAGCCTCATTGCCCCACCAAAAAAAAAAAGAAGAAGAAGAAAAAGTTTCCTAGGCAAGAATTCTCCAGTGAAATGAAGTAAAACCAGACACATTTTGAAAAAAATTAGGGTTGACAGACTGGATAAATCAGTGGAGAACAACTGGATGTTTACCTGTTTTTTCACCTACATTTAAGCCAGTCTTTATTTTTAATAAATAAAAGTATCTCTTTTTTTTCCCCAGAGTATGCTATACTTTTTTTTTCTCCCAGAAGGAAATAAAAGGTTACCCTTTTCCCTTACAGAGTTACACAGGACAAATAAGGTTCCACTAAAATCAAGATGATTTAATTTCTTATAAAAAGCACACAAAATAAATGATGATGTTAGAAGCAAAAAAGTAGTTACTATGAGTGTATGATTTGTAGTGATATTCAATAAAATGCATTTTCTCCTTTAAATTCAAAATAGGCCACTTAGGGAATATTTTATCCCTTCAAATAAACTGTTAGTTTATTCATATGAATGGGAAGAACACATTCATAATTTGCTTTTATTAACCACAGTCAAAATAACAAAAGTGGTATTAAAAATGATTTGCCAAATACATAGAATGCAACATGCTGAAGAAAGCTATTTTACCTGTCTTACACATATATGTATATATGTGCATGTGCTATATATATATGTGTGTATATAGACACATTAGCCCATATTGTTTATGCTGCCTCTTTAACTATAAACATAATATATAAATGCTATTTTATGGTGACTGAAGTCTGACTTTTGAGAATCTTTTTCTGCTAATTCTTATAAAATTAGTAGAAATCTTATCTTTCATAGAATTAGCAAGAAAAAAATGACATTGGTTGAGGCTCTTATGTCTTAAGAACCTTTGGAAGCGGGGCAGCTGGGTGGCACAGTGGATAAAGCACCGGCTCTGGAGTCAGGGGGACCTGAGTTCAAGTCTGGCCTCAGATAATTAACACTAGCTTTGTGACCCTGGGCAAGTCACTTAACCCCAATTGCCTCACCAGAAAAAAAAAAAGAACCTTGGGAAGCTCTTTGAGCCTTTTAGAGTTTTTAGGAGTTGTTTTTTGTTATTAAGTTTTAAGGACCTGGGTGAAGTGGGTAATGCATGTAAATGCTACATTTTATGGAAACTTATAGGTCTCTGAGAACTTTGTACAACTTCCCTTATTGAAGTAACAAATCCAGTGAGACTGTATTATGACTAAAATTTCTTCATTTCTTTTGGAGAGTAACTTGGATAATCATGCTTAGCATCAAATGGGAAGCAGAGAATCTCTAGGGTTTTATATAACACTGTATTTACCTAGAACAGTAATTCTCTCTCTCTCTCTTTTTTTTTTTTTTTTTACTGAGGCAATTGGGGTTAAGTGACTTGCCCAGGGTCACATAGCTAGTAAGTGTTAAGTGTCTGAGGCTGGATTTGAACTCAGGTACTCCTGACTCTAGGGCCGGTGTTCTATCCGCTGTGCCACCTAGCTGCCCCTAGAGCAGTAATTCTCAAAGTATGGTCCAGGTACCCTGGGGGCAGGGATTCCAGAGACCCTTTCAGGGGTTCCCAAGGCTTAAACTATTTTTATAATAATATTAAGACATTGTAATTTCCAGCATGGTAAACATAGATATAATAGGCATAAACAAAAACTTTTTGTGGGGTCCTCGACAACATTTAAGAATGTAAAGGGTTTGGGGGGGGGCAGCTAGGTGGTGCAGTGGTTAGAGCACCGGCCCTGGATTCAGGAGGACCTGAATTCAAATCCAGCCTCAGACACTTGACACTTACTAGCTGTGTGACCCTGGGCAAGTCACTTAACCCCCATTGCCTGGCAAAAATATATTTTAAAAAAAGAATGTAAAGGGTTCTTGAGAATCAAAAAGTTTGAGAACCATTCACTAGAATATCTTCTCCAAGGTAATATAGCTTACATTTACCTACTGCTTCTTTACTGTAAATCTGTGAGATAGACTGTGAAAGTATTATTATTCCACATTTTATATATCAGGAAACTCAGAATCATAATAGACATTGAATAACTTATTAAATATTCTATTACTAGTAAAAGTAACAGCTGAGACCTGAGCTCAAGTCTTCCAAATCCAAGTCCAAGTTCTTTCCATTATACCATACTGCTTGGTAATTATAAAGGTAAACACCCGAAACCAGTCAAATGTTTAGTATTTGGATTTTCTTTCTTGAAGAAATATTTTAAATCAATGAGATCCTTAAGTAGACTTACTGTCTTTACATTAATTTATTTAGAGTTGAGTCATGTATTTTTAGGATATTGCTATCCTGATTTGGAAGCTTCTTTTGTTTGTTGAAAATAAGATTTTTTCTTGTATCTTTGGTTATGAATACTAATCTCTTCTTTTATTTTTGTATAGCCCAAGTGACTATAGAAGAAATAACTCCTCTTGTCCCTCCACAATCAGGAGATAAAGGACAAGAAGACCTCACAAGCTATTTTCTAGAAGCACTTTTGAAATATATGGTTATTCAGGTACATTTTATCTTTTTAAACCTTTATTCTCCTTTTTACTGTCTTGTGTGGGTACATTTTTTCTTAAAATAATTCTACAAGATAATTTCTGCAATGATAGAGTATAACAATTTGGAGCCAGAAGGTGGTATGGAGGGAGAGAGCAAAGAAAGTTTTATGGAGGAAGTGATACCTGGGCCGAACCTCAAAGAATAGATTCTTAAAAGCTGGACACACACACGCACGCACACACACACGTACGTGTGCGCATGCAGATACACACATATACAGGTACAAACATATGCATTCACATATAATATATACATCTTTATGTACAATGCTGTTTCCTTTTATCAAACATAGATGTTATATATGTAAAGATATATGTATATATGTATGTGTGTATGCATATATATGTGTGTGTATCTATCTTTCTATCTATCTTATCTATCTGGTGTATAAATGAATATAGGTAGGAGATGAAATGCCAGGTACAAGGAAAACGCCAATAGTCCCATTTGGTGGGAGTAATCTGAAATAAGACTGGAAAGGTACCTTGGAACCAGACTGTAGGGGACTTTAAATGCTAGACTGATGAATTTTCATTTTATCCTAAAGAGAGTAGGTTGCCACTAAAGGCTTTTGAGTTAGGGGAGTAACGTGGTCAGTCTTGTATGTTAGAAAGCATATTTGGCTGGTGTTTGGAGAATGATTTGAAGAGGAGAGAGACTAGATGAGCAAGGAAACCAATATAGAATCTATTGCAGTAGTCCAGGTAAGAGATGTAAATCAAATGGAATATCATTGCTACGTATGTAATTATGAAAAAGATAGATTCAGAGAGACTTCTCTGAACTGATACAGAGTGTAATGAACAAAACTAGAACAATTCGTGCAATGACTAACATTATAAAGGAAAGCAATTTAGAATAACAGTGCAGTGACTAGCCATGACCATAAGAAAGAAATGATAAAACCTACTTTCAGCTTTTTGATAGAGATGTGATAGACTAGTATGAAGTATATATTTTAAGACATGGCAGATGTGTTGATTTGTTTCACTTGATTATATTTATTTGTTACAAGGGAGTTATTTGGGGGGGAAGATGAGGAGAGCAGGAGGAGAAAAAATGTAGGCTGATAATGATGTCCCCCCCAAAATAGAAGAAAAGAATGTCAATGAAAATATTAAAAAATGCATTGAAGATGAACTAAGAAAGAAAGCAGGACATTTAAAGAGACAGATAAGACAGCTTTGGAACTAAGGTGTTATCTTTGTTTATATACTTAAAATAAAACAAAACAGAACAAGCTATAGATATCAGACATTTGCAGTTTTATATGCAGCACTATTTTTCTTTTTTCTATATTTTTTATGTTTATACTTGGAGATGTTCATAATAATAAGAAACAAATTAAATTAAAGAGCATTAAAATGCAGAAAGAATATTTTCAGTGAAGTAGATGTTGCAGAAGTCAGAGTATAAAGTATTGAGAAGTGAGCTGAGTGTAGTTTGTAAAAAAAGAAAGTGAAAGGACTGGAGGAAGTGTTCTTAAGGATGAAAGAGGGAGGAGGAAGGAATTTACTATTTTTAAAATGAGGAGTCACAAGATTTTCATTCATGGAAATGATGGGGGTGGGGAATAAGGTTTTCACGAACCTCCCTTGAACCATGTAAGGGAAGTGGAAAGAAGAAAATAATATAGTATAGAAATACAATAAAAAACTTAGCTAGAACAGGGAAAGTGAAGTGAGCATTAAGTAAGAGAGCACATTTGGGAAGAGAATTTCCATAAACAAAACAAAATTCAGTTAGGATGGGCTGATTTTTTTATAAAAGAGAAAAGAGAGGGGCCCAGTAAGGCCTAAATGTGCAGGTGTATCTGGGCTGGGTAGAGAGGGTGAGGAAAGAGAACCTGGGATTAACAAATAACAAACACTAACTTCACTTCCTTCTTCTCTTCCCCCTTTTTTTTTTTCCTCTTAAACTGAATGGAAGGAGAAGGTAAAGAGAGGAAATATTATAGTGTAATATAATTGAGGGGAAAACAGCTCATGATTAGACCAGTAAATGTGAATAGGATGAACTTTACAACAAGGCAGTGGCAGAATACAACAACCCAGCAATTTGATTTTTAAACATGTTTCTTATAAGGTGTCATATAGTCTTAAAATGAGGGGTTGGAATAAAATCTGTTGTGACTTATTTGAATCCAAAAAAGTATAGTGACAGGCATGAGCCTGGAGAAAGGATCAGTAATGTCTGTGTTTAAGAAAAGTAATGAAACTACATTATACATAAAGATATCATACAATGAAATGATACATTTTTAAATTATAATTTTTATCACGAACTTATCAGTAATCAAAATCACAAATATATCCAGAACAAGAGATTTCTGTAAAAAATTGAACTGCTACATGTATTTTATTTAAATATATATGTATTAAATTGAATAGTGTAGCAACAAAATGGTTCTATTTGTGTCCCCTTCTATAATTTTGTTTTCTAATGTGCATTAAAAAAAATTTATCAATGTTCTGATTTTTTTCATGATTATTACTACTCATTAATTCACCTCCCACTATCCCTGATAAAAGTCCTATTTTACAGCACAACACCTTGTCTGAAATTATGTGCCTTATTTTACAATCTCTAATCTATTACTTCTTTGTCTAAAGAAGTATATTTCATTGATAATCTTTTGAAGTCACTGCTTTGGTCAGTTTTGAAGTCTTTAAAAGTAAATAATAAAGATATGCACCAAGTGTTATAGTCCCTGTTTGCTAAGTAGAAACTAACCAATCCAAAGGAAAAGTTAGACAAAAATAGTGATAGTTGGTGATTTCAATATGCCCCCTTTTAGACCTAGATAAATCTAACAGAAAAATTAGAAAAAGAAGAAATTAATAATCTCAGTAAAATATTAGAAAAATTAGACTTTTGGCAATTTTTGAATCATAAAGAGTGAGGCTGTTTTTCAGCTTTAAATGGTACCTTTGCAAACATTGACCATGTGAACTTACAGACCAATGTCACAGGGCAAAAATAATAAATACGTTTTTATAGTTCACAGTGCAATAAGGATTTAGACTAAGAATTTAAATCTGAAAAAAGGATTTATGCTTATGTGGAAACTAGGAAAACCAATTCTAAAGAAAGAGTGTTTTGAGCAACAAATTACAGAAACAAAAATAATGTTTGAAAATGATGAGATAATGAGTGAGCTCCCGAACTCATGACATGATTGCTCTAAAAAACATCCAAATAAGGTCATAGGAAAATACTCGGAGCAACAAAACTCACAGAAGATTGTGCTGAAATCATCTCTAACCAAGAACGTCTTGGAAGGTCAGAAGGAGGGAGCTGCTGTGCTGATACAGGAGTTGGGCCCAACCCCACAGTCACCCTGACACAGATCCAGTCTCACGAAGTCCTCACCAGAGAAGGAGACCCCCCCCCCAGAGCCTCTGAATCAGCTGAAGCACCAGTGTCATCTGGAACTAAGCTCACAGTCTGGTGAGTGGGCTGAGCCCTGGGCAGGGGAGAGACTACAGGGGTCTATGCTGGTGCTGAGGCAGAACTTGGATTTTATACCCCTACTGAGAACCATGTGGTAGGCTCGAGTAGAAGTGGCCCAGGTGGGGGAGGGGCACAGGCTCCTCGGAGCTAACAACTACAACACACAAACCTGATTGATTGGCAAGTTGGTCTGGGGTCATCTAAGGACCAGGGAACAGGCCAGGCGAGTGAAGAACCTGATTCTCCTTAAATCATACCACCTGGGACTTCTTAAGCTTGAGATATACTGCAGCCCAGAAACAGTGCCCCACTTTAAGGAGCTAAAAGTCTAGTAAAAAAAAAAGGCAAGATGAGCAGACAGAGAAAGGTGAGGACCATAGAAAGTTTCTTCAGTAACAAGGAAGACCAAGGGGCACCCTCAGAGGAAGATGTCAACATCAGGGCCCCTATATCTAAAGCTTCCAAGAAAAATATGAATTGGTCTCAGGCCATAGAGGTGTTCAAAAAGGACTTTGAAGATAAAGTTAGAGAGGTAGAGGAAAAAATGGAAAGAGAAATGAGGGAGATGCAGGAAAGACATGAGAAAAAAGTCAACAGCTTAAAAAGTCAAATTGGCCAAATGGAAAAGAAGGGAGCTTTCTGATGAAAATAATTGCCTAAAAATGAGGATTGAACAAGTGGAAGCCAGTGACTTTATGAGAAACCAAGACACAATAAAGCAAATCCAAATGAATAAAAAAAATAGAGGGCAATGTGAAATATCTTCTGGAAAAAACTGCTGACCTGGAAAATAGGTCCAGGAGAGATCATTTGAAAATTATTGGTCTACCTGAAAACCATGATCAAGGAAAGAGCTTAGACACCATCTTCCAAGATATTCTCAGGGAAAATTGCCCTGAAATTCTGGAAGAAGAAGCTAAAATAGAAATTGAAAGAATCCACTGATCACCTCCAGAAAGAGATCCCCAAACGAAAACTAGGAATATTATAGCCAAATTCCAGAGCTCTCAGGTCAAGGAGAAAATATTGCAAGCTGCCCAAAAGAAAGAATTCAAGTACTGTGGAGCCCCAGTCAGGATAGCACAAGATCTAGCAGCTTCTACATTAAAGGACTGGAGGGCATGGAATATGATATTCCAAAGGGAAAAGGAAATGGTATTACAACCAAGAATCACCTACCCAGCAAAACTCAGCATTATCTTTCAGTGGAAAAAAATGGGACTTTAATGAAAAAGAAGATTTTCAGATATTTGTGATGAAAAGACCTGAACTGAATGGCAAATTTGACTTTCAAATACAAGACCTTAGAAAACCATAAAAAAAAAAATACCTGGGGTCGTACAGTGGGCGACTGCCTTGTGTCTGAGGCTGGGTTTTGGCTGGGATCCCCCTGGGTCCAGGGGTGATGATTTGTCCACTGTGTCACTTAGCTAGATGATGACATCTTTAGGGTTAAATTGAGGGGTGAAGGGAATTCATTGGGGGAGGGGGAAGGACAGAAGTGAAATCCTACATGAAAGTAATAGGAAAAGGCTTATGGAGTGGGGGAAGTGATGGGAGAGGAGCAGGGCAGTAAATGAATTTTACACTCATCAGAAAAGGCTCAAAGACCTTAAACTCATCAGAGCTACCTCAAGGAGGGACTAACAGACACACCCAACTGGGTGGAGTAATCTATTTAATCTGGGCAGTAAATGAGCCTAACACTCATCAGAATTGGCTCAAAGACCTCAATCTCATTGGAATTGGCTCAAGGAAGGAATAATGTACACACTCACTTGGGTGGAATAATCTCTCTAACCCTGCAGGAAAATAGGAGGGGAAGGGGATAAAGAGAGAGGGGTAAAAGAAGGAAGGGCAGAGTGGGGGAGGGGACAGACAGAAGCAAATTCCTTTTGAAGAGTGATAGGGTGAAAGAAGATGGATAATATAATAAATATCATGGGGAAGGGAATAGGATGGAAGGGAAACAGTTAACAATAGTAATCATGAAAAAGAGAAAAGGGGGAAAATTGTATAAAAAATATTTATAGCAACTTTTGGTGGAGGCTAAGAATTGAGAATCAAGGGAATGTCCATCAATTGAGGAATGATGGAAAAAGCTTTGTTATATGATTGTAGTGGAATGGTCTTGTGCTACAGGAAATGACAAACAGGATGATCCCTGAAAAACCTGGAAAGACTAATGAACATCAATGTATAGTGAAGCGAGCAGAGCTGGGAGGACATTGTGCATAGTGACAGCAGTATTGCTCAATGAGCAAAGTGAATGACTTTTCTCTCAGCAGTGCAATGATCCAAGACAATCCCAAGGAACTAATGAGGAAGCTTACCATGCACCCCTATAGAAAGAACTGATAAGAGGAACACTTGTGGATTGTACATATATAACCTGATTGTGATCTTGTGGAGGGGGGAAGAAAGGGAGGGAGGGAAGGAGAAAAATTTGGAACTCTAAATCTTATGAAAATGAATGTTGAAAACTACCCTTACATGTAAATGGAAAATAAAATAAATGTTTGTTGAAGAAAAAAAAAAGAAAATGATGAGATAACATAATGAAACTTATGGTATGGAGCTAAATCAGGTTTTAGAGAAAAATATTTCTGTAGTTACTTATATCACCAAAAGAAGGATATAGACGTCAATAAATTGAACATGCAACTAAAAAAACAAAACAAAACCGAAAGCAACAAATTAGCAATCCCCATATAAACACAAAAATAAGAATTCTGAAAATGAAAGGAGACATGCTATTCAACGCAAAAACAAAACTAACAAAAACCTCTTGAAATGACACATAATATAAAATTGAGAGCTTTAGAAAAGTGGCAAATACTCCATGGTTAATTTGAGTTTAAAAAGAGAGAAGAAAACCAAATCACTAAAATAACAAGTAAAAAGGGGTAGATTTAGATGTGTTCGACTTATTAAAAATACTACAAAGCATGGTAGCATTAATTATCTCATTTTTATTTAATTAATTTAACCCTCATACCAAACACTAATTAATTGGTTGTTTTATTTATTATTTAATGTGGTAAATTCTATCTGAAACTAAGAGTTAACATTATTCATAACAGACAAACAAGTTTTTCTATTAAGATTAGGAGCAAAGCAAGGTTGTTTATTGTCTTCACTATTATTTGGCAAGGTTTTAGAATTCTAGTTATATAAGACAAGAAAATGAATTTGCAGAAATAAACAGGAATCAAAAAGCATTTATTAAATACTGGGGTACCACTTGCTGTGCTAAGCATTAGAGATATAAGTAAAAAGCAAATTCAGCCCTTGTGCTCAAGGAGCTTGCATTCTAATGAGGGTCACAGTATGTACATAAATAGGTATATGCAAGATAAATACATACATTTACTAATGGAAGGTAACCTTAGGGAGAAGGTACTTGTAGCTGGCAGAACTGGGAAACACTTCCTACAGAAGTTGGCTTTTGAGTAGAAACCTGGAATTTTAAGGGGTGAAGATAAGGAGGGAGAGCATTCCAGCTTGGGCACAGCCAGAGCAAAGGCTTGGAGATGGAACATGGTGCATCATATGTGAAGAATAATAGCAAGTAGGGTTATGTGGCTAGATTTTAGAATGTGTGGAGGAGAGTAATGGGTAAGAGCACTAGAAAGCTAGAAAGGGACCAGGTGATATACCCTGTGGATAAGTATGAACCACAGGAATTTATATTTGTCCTAAAAGGCAATAAATAGGGGGCTGCTAGAATTCATTGAAAAGGGTGGGTGGCATTGTTAGACTTGCACTACTGGAAATTAACTTTCGCAGCTCTGGAGGATAGATGGGGAAAGATTTTAGTCAAGGAGACCATATTGGAAACAGGTGAAGAAATCTAGATGGGAGATGAGGAGGGCTAGAATTAGTCTAGGTGGCTGCCTACTTGTAAGAATTTAGCATTGACTTGGGATACACTACTTCATTAACGAACCTTCTAATAACCAGGGTTTATCAGCAGACTTCACTGCTTTGCAGCCTGGCTGCCTGAACTCATTCTCCCATGTTCAGCATACTCCCACCTTCTTTTACTCTCCCTCTCCCTGATACTGAACCCTCAAATGCTAATGATGGATTCATCTTCCCCATTACAGCTCTCTTTTCTCTCATTCATGTCTACTTCAACCCTACTTTTTTTTTTCCCCTAGTGAGGCAATTGGGGTTAAGTGACTTGCCCAGGGTCACACAGATAGTAAGTGTTAAGTATCTGAGGCTGGATTTGAACTCAGGTACTCCTGACTCCAGGGCTGGTGCTCTATCCACTGTGCCACCTAGCTGCCCCTCAACCTTACTTTTTACCTCCCTTCACCACTCCCACAACTACCATGAAGAAGTAGCTCTCCTCCTTGCCAAGACATGTTCCTTTATATGTTTCCTTGATATCCCACAGACTGTCACCATCATCCCTATGCTCTCTTCAACAATTTAAATTTATTTAAATGTATTTTTTTCTGTTAAAGTGGTGAGATGAATGAAAAACCCAAGAGGGTTTCTGGGTAATTAATAATGTATTTTAAATTAGGCTAGGTGTAATAATCAATAAATTGATGATCAGTGGATTATCTCTGTAACCAAAGATACCTAATGGGAATTATTAAATTTTTTTTTGAGAGGGAATGACCCTGACAGGAGAAGTCTAGTCTGATTGGTGGACATTTAAATGAGGAGGTGGCCTAAAAGCCCTTTTTTAAAAGCTTTTCATTTGGTTTGTATATTTTCTTTTCCCACAAAAGTACAAAGATAAATGTCAACTCAAAATATTTGCAACATCATTATCTTTGTTTTTGAAATGATCTCCCGTGTATCAAAAACTATGACCAATTCTTTCTTATACATGAAAAGATGACAAAAATTAGTAATTGTAATTCTATATTTAATAGTCATATTAGAAACAGTTTTAAAATTCACACTTACATTGTCTTTTTCTTTGAAATTTTTTCAGTCAAACTTTAAACTAATTTTCAGGAAAAGTGATACGGACCATTAAGTTCTATCATATTGATGCACATGAATTAAAATTTCATTTAGGTTGTCTTTTTTTTTTTTAAAGGTAAAGAGCTTGGAATGGAAGAACAAAGAAAACCAGGAAAAGGGATTTTCATTCTTGTTTTCAAACTTTAAAAAATACTACTTGCCTTATATTTTCCCAAACATCTGCAAGGAGAACACCTTATATCACCCTGTACTTGGTATGCATACTTTAGAATTTTTTTTTTTTTTTAGTGAGGCAATTGGGGTTAAGTGACTTGCCCAGGGTCACACAGCTAGTAAGTGTTAAGTGTCTGAGGCCGCATTTGAACTCAGTTACTCCTGACTCCAGGGCTGGTGCTTTATCCACTGCGCCACCTAGCTGCCCCTAGAATTTTCTAAAATATATCGAAGAACAGAAAATCTCTCAATGGAAAAATGAAGGGTATTACTTTCAGAAAACTCATAGAAATACATGTTTAAAGAAATGATTGATAGAGATGATACTTTGATTTGTAATGCATATTTTAAATAGTTTGATTAACTTACCTTGACTTCATCAGTACTGAAATTGTCATGAAGAGTTTTTAAGTGTCTAAGGGCTCATTCAGTTTGAAAATAAGATCACAGGATTATAGCTTTAGAGTTGAAAGTGACCAGAGGTCATGTATACTTCCCACCCTTAGTGTACAAATAAGACTGAAACCTCTTCACTTAGTTGTGATTTTAATAGCATTTTATTCTGATGTTTTAGTCTGATACATATTAAAATATGAAGATTATTACAAAAATGTTTTCTTTAATTCCAAAAAATTTGAACTAAAGGCATTCAAAATACTGAGGTGACTTAAATTGGATTTGCAGTTTTGTGTTTGACTATGTCTAATGGATCGTTTACACATTATCAGTTGTTAAAAGTGTTCATTGTATGTAACACAATCCTGCTTTGTCTTTCTAACTTCCAGTCCCTAAGTTTGGAAAGCCATGTAGAATTGTTCAAAACCATTTGAATTATTGGCTTTTATTTAGCCCAGTTGGATAAGCAAGAAGTCGGAATTATATTTTGGATAAGATGACTCACAAATATGTCTCACTGTTCTTTAAATTTTGTTTATTTTGTGCAAATCTAGTTACATTGTCATTTGTGTTCCTGTTAGCCTTCTTTTGGCTTGAGTTGACACTTGGGTTTAACATTGCTCTAAGAATTCTTTGTACTTGTACAAACTGCAAATAGATATATTTCTATATGTATACTGATGAGTTAGAGTGTGCCCCCTTTGGGCTTTCATGCTGACATCTACCTAATTGTAGTTATACGGAAACTATTTACTAAGGCCATTGAAGTAGCTTTAAAATTACACTGTCACAGACATTCTTTCCATACTTTAGTTTAATCTTTTCTTCATTTCTTTTGAATAGATATCCCACAGATGAGACCAAAGCCACATTATATAATGATAAAGAAGGATGTTGAAACCAATGAAACAATCTATTGCACAAAGGAGCCTTTCCTCAAGGCTCGTGTTATAGTTATTCGTTGGCTGGTTTCTTTCTGGCTTGAGCCAAAACCTCACACAGGACCTCATATTCCTGGAATAGAAGGTGAAATCTTGCCAAAGAATATTCAGGTAACATCTGTATCATATTTCAAAACATTTGTGATAGGAACGATATTTCCTTTATGGTATTTCCTCCTGGCT
This sequence comes from Dromiciops gliroides, assembly GCF_019393635.1. Classification (NCBI taxonomy): domain Eukaryota; kingdom Metazoa; phylum Chordata; class Mammalia; order Microbiotheria; family Microbiotheriidae; genus Dromiciops; species Dromiciops gliroides. Next base: position 269,114,037 of record NC_057862.1, on the reverse strand, counting down.
AAGCTAGCTTTTCCCAAAGCCCTGGTTCATGCAGGTTAAGTTACTTCAGTGAGATAGTGAAACTCTTTTAGATCTGATTAGTTCTGGGGACTAGCTCAGGTTCTTGACTTGGTTTCTCATTCATTTGAATGACAAAAAACTACAAGAGCTCTGGCTCGCTCTCTGAACTTGAACTGGTAAGCTGTGCTCAGCTGAATCAGTAGGGGAGCCTCACTAAATATCCTTGTTAAATTTCCTTCATCCATGATGGTTAAGTAAACCTCCTTTTGTTGAATCTTTTTTTTTAATTTTATTTTTTTATTTTTTTTTGCAGGGCAATGAGGGTTAAGTGACTTGCCCAGGGTCACACAGCTAGTTAAGTGTCAAGTGTCTGAGGCCGGATTTGAACTCAGGGAGTCCTGAATCCAGGGCTGGTGCTTTATCCACTGTGCCACCTAGCTGCCCCTTTTTGTTGAATCTTAAATGACTATGAGTGCCTCATGTCATGCCAGTATCTGACCTATCAATATCAAACTATCAGGAGACTGGCCTGAGCCAGGCCTAGGTCATGATAACATTTAATTGTAAATTAAATATTTTACTTCTCATAAATAGGAAAAATTATTTTTCAGTAGTATGTGTTTTGTCACATAATTACCTATGATTCCAGTGTTATAGTTGAGGTTTCAGTGGAAATTGCTAACAGAAAGGGAGTTCAGTATGTTAAGAAAAATTGGCTTCCTCCATTCTCTTTTTATTTTTCTCAAGTAACAGTCTTTCAGTGGAGTCCTTCAACTCAAACCTTCTTCCTAGATATCAGCAGGTAGGTGTAATGTAGGGAAAATATTTAAGTATTGTTACTCAGCTGCCCAAAGAATTTGATTGACCTAGACTTATGGAATGTTAGGTCTCAAAGGATTCCTTAGAGTTCCCATTTTATAGATGAAGAAACTCAGGTCTTAGAGTGGTTAAAGAATTTTCCCAATTCAGATATTACAAATTAAAGTTACCTAACTACAAGTAGACCAGGAAATAAACTTATGCCACTTGATTCCCAGTACAGTATTATTTATTCCTCTTTTTTCTGTTCCATGCTTTTATGTTAGTAAATAAGTTTTCCTTTATACACATGACTCTTACCAACAAATATGCATTGTCAAACAAAAGAAATTCCTACTTTAGCTGTGTCCAAAAAATATATCTGCAACTTTAGTCTCTGTCAGGAAAAAGCTATATAACATATTTTGTTACTAGAAGGAAGCTAGTCTGTCTATCTTTCTCTCTTTCTCTCTTTCTTTCTCTCTTTCTCTCTCTCTTTCTTTCTTTCTTTCTTTCTCTTTCTTTCTTTCTCTTTCTTTCTTTCTTTCTTTCTTTCTTTCTTTCTTTCTTTCTTTCTTTCTTTCTTTCTTTCTTTCTTTCTTTCTTTCTTTCTTTCTTTCTTTCTTTCTTTCTTTCTTTCTTTCTTTCTTTCTTTCTTTCTTTCTTTCTTTTTCTTTCTTTCTTTCTTTCTGGCAATGAGGGTTAAGTGACTTGCCCAGGGTCACACAGCTAGTAAGTGTGAAGTGTCTGAGGCTGGATTTGAACTCAGGTTCTCCTGAATCCAGGGCCGGTGCTTTATGCACTGCACCACCTAGCTGCTCCCGTGTGAACTGTTTTTGATAAAGCCATGGTGACTCTTTGTAGTCACTGCTTCCCTTTTTACCAACCATCTCTTTAATGATCCTTTCCAAAGTTTTCCCAGGAATCAAAGTCAAACTTTTGACTCATAATATGCAAGTTCCATTCTCTTCAGTTTTTTATAAATGAGAACATTTGTCGTTTTCTGTGATTTTTCAGATATCACTGACAGTAATTGAACAATCACAACTGCTAGTTCTTTCAAGACCCATTTGTGTCATATGGCATGGGATTTTGTAAGGGCTGCCTGTTGCTCTCTGCTTATCTTGGGTATCAACTCCATATTAGTTCTGTTGGGTCTGAATTTTCAATGTAAAAGTCACTTTTTGTAGAGTTACCTTTTCTCTGAACCCTTTGAAATCCTTGGTGTATGACAGACTGCCTAGAATTCATTTTTTTCCCCTTAATCATAGTTTGTAAGGTGGAGTAGTCACTTAACTCTGGACATTTCTGTCATTTCTACCAAAATAACTAGTTTCTCCTTGTGAGAATATTATTTAGAATTGAATTTTTCCTTGTCTACTCAACCTTTTGAAGGAAGAAGTTGTTACTAAGGCAAGTTAAGAAGCTGGCTTTTAGCAGATCAAGAGCACCAACAGATAGCTGAAGAATTGAAGCTATATACTATATCATATTTCTGTCCTCAGGTGTTGATGTTTCTCACACATCTCATCTCTTCTTTCTGGCCAAGAAAATTCTAGAAGTAGAAAATTCTGTAGTAAATTTAAGAGACAAAATCATCTGTATTTCTTCTTCCTTTTGCCTTCACCCAAATGTTCTCCATCATATTCTCCCATCTGGTTCCTGAATTTCTGGTCAGGTATCTGTCAATTCTTTGTTGTATGCTTGTGAGCCAGAATTCCAGATCCCATTCTCAGGTACTACCATCCAAGCCTGCCATTCACTTCCCAGATTAATTGATATTTTTCTTCATCTCTTGCCTTCATTGGGAAGCTGTTAGGAAACAACCTTGGCCCTGTGGTCTTCACTTTCTTGTTCAAGAGTCTACTGTACCCTCCAGATCAACCTTGATATTATTCTGTGTTAAAAGAGAATGAATCAGGGTTACTGACAAAGAGCATAAAAAAGGATTAAGGAAAATAAAGGAAAATTAGGAAGTAGAACCTGATGAAGAAGGATAAGAAGAAAGTAATTGGCAAGACAAGACAAAGAAAGTAGAACAATTTTAGGATGAAGCAAATTAATTATTCCACTCAAATATCTTTCTGTTTTCTCCATAGATCCACAGCCATAACACTACCCATCATTCTTTCATCCTTGCATCATTCTTTTATACTTTTCACCAGTTTGCCCCATCTTCCAGTGCCCTTTATCAGTTTCCTTCACCCTCCTATTGTTCCACTTGCCTTTGTCTTTTTTTTTTTGGGGGGGGGTGAGGCAATTGGGGTTAAGTGACTTGCCTAGGGTCACATAGCTAGTAAGTGTCAAGGGTCTGAGGCCAGATTTGAACTCAGGTCCTCCTGAATCCAGGGCCGGTGCTTTATCCACTTAGCCACCTAGCTGCCCCTCATTGTCTTTGTCTTGCTAATTATTTTTTCCTCCTTCTTGAGTCTCGTTCAGGTTATACTCCCTAATATTTATTTTCCTTAATCATCTTTAATCGTCATTGATCCTGCTCTTCTTTTTTAACCTAGATGTAGAAACTGAATCTATCTCTAGTCCTGAAGATTATTCTGCACATTTTCTCTTGCAGATTTTGTAGAATTTCTCCTCACATTCAAATTCTGACCTACTTCACTAGTTCAAACCTCTCTTCAAGTTACTAACACACTTTCCTTTTTATCTGTCTTCAGTTCTTCTCTCTGGTTCCTTCTTCCACAAAAGTAGAAATAGAAATCCTTTTTTCAGCTAAATACTTTACTTTCTTACCCAGACTCCTAGAAAATAGTCCATTCATACTTGCTCTCTCTACTTTTCCACCAAATCACTTCTGAACTCCTCACGTTCTGGCTTCTCAGTCTACCTACCAATCCTCTGAAACTGTTTTTTCCAAGTTTACAAATGCTAAATCAAATGGTCTTTTCCTCTGTGCCCAGGCTTCTTGACCTCTCATGCAGTTTTTGACAGCCACTCATCTCTACTTTTTCTGAATAATCTCTCATCTTTTGGTTTCCATGATATCTTTATATTTTCAATTTCCTCCTGTCTTTATTCTTTCTTAATAAATATCATCATATATATTCTGACTCCTAGCCCCCTAGGCTCTTTCCTGGGTTGTGCTTTTCTCTTTTATATGTTCTCTTGGTAGTTTCATTATTTCCCATCTATTCAAAAATCTTTATGCACATAACTCCTACAAAAATCTATATTTCTAGCCCTGTTCCCTTTTTACCCATTGCATATTGTATATCTCCACCTAGAGAATCCCATAAGCATATTAAGCTAGACATATCTAAAATTGAACCTGTTATCTATAAATTTGGCTCTTCTTCAGATTTTCCTATCTCAGTTGCCTACATTTTATACCCTCAGAGTCGTTTTTGACTCATTCTTTTCTCTCACTCTTTATTTACAATCATTTGCATAGAGTTCTTCACAATTTCTAACACATCTGTTACCTTATTTCTATGCATATCACCACAGTCCCCATCACTTATCTCTTGTACTATTGAAATAGCCTCTTGGTGGTTCTTCCTCATTCTAGTCTCTGTTTTCCAATTCATTCTAACATAGCTATCTGATTATGTCATTCCTGTGTTCAAAAGCTTTCATTGGAGTCATACAGTCTATAGAAAAAAAAATGGAAATATCTCCATGCTTTGATCCTGACCTATCTTTCCAGACATCTTAAACATTGCTCTCTTATTTTGCAGCCAAATTAATCACATCCAGGGGTCCCACATCTTCAACTTCTGCCCAGATTCTCTATCATACCTAGGTTTCATTTCCTCTTTATTCTGCCTCTTAAAATGCTTAACTTTCTTTATTGTTCAGCCCAAGTGCTACTTCTTTCATTTTAAAAATTATTTATGTTTAACATTAATTTTTTAAAATTTTGATTTCTAAATTCTATCTCCCTCTAGCCCCTCCATCTGTTGAGAAAGCAAACAGTATATCAGCTCTATATGTCAAGTCATGCAGAGCATATTTCCATATTAGCCATGTTGCCAGAAAGTAAAAAAGCAAGTATGGGAAAAAAGTATGCTTCTTTCTGCAGTGTTTATCATTCTTTATCTGGGTGTTGGGGAGCTTTTTTTCATCATGAATTCTTTGGAATTGTTATGGATCATTGTACTGATTAGAGTAACTAAATCTTTCACAATTGATCATTGTTACAGTGTTGCTGTTATCATGTACAGTGTTTTCCTGGTTCTGCTCACTTCCCTTTGCATCAGTTCATAGAAGTCTTCTCAGATTTTTCTGAAACTATCCTCATCATTTTTTACAACACAATAGTATTCCATCACAATCTTATACTACAAATTATTTAGCCATCCCCAATTGATGGACATTCCCTCAATTTCCAATGCTTTGCCACTACAGAAAAAGCTGCTACAAATATTTTTGTACATATTCGTCCTTTTCCTTTTTCTTTAATCTTTTTGGGATACAGTCTTAATCTTGATACTGGGTCAAAGGGTATGCACAGTTTTATAGCCCTTTGGGCATAGTTCCAAATTGTTCTCCAGAATGGTTGGACCAGTTCACTACTCCAAGAGTGGATTAAAGTATCAGGTCCTTCTTTCATGAAGTTTTTCCTGATCCCTCTAGGTGTTCATTTTCCCTTCCTCAAATGCTGTACCCAGGTAAGTAAATGTAAATTGTTTCCTGTAGAAGAGTGTAAGGTTCTTGAGGATAAGAGCTCTTGTATTCCTAGTACCAGGCAAAGGAGACTTAACCCACAATTGGATTTTATTAAAATGTCTATTGAATTAACAAATATTTTTTCATTTTAACAAATAATAACAAATATGCTATTTTTTTTCAATTTTTAATTTTAGAGGGCAGCTGCTGGTTTGGCTTCTAGAGAAGAAAACAAAAATGACAGTTCTGATAGAACAGAAAGAACTACAGAGCCAGAACAGTCCCATTCTAATACAAGTACCCTTACAGAGCGAGAACCAAGTTCATCTAGTCTCTGTAGTATTGATGAAGAGCATCTCACAGACATTGAAATAGTACGAAAAGTCTTTTCTTCTAAGAGAAGCCATGTTAATTTTGTCACAGAGATCTTTCGACAGGTAAATGCATCTTGTTCTTTCTAATTTTGAGAGCATACCCTTTGATATTAAAATATTCACTAAGTTTTAGCTATTGAAGTCAGTTTGTAGATTATTCTTTGAAATACTTTGTTGTTTTTAGTTCTTTAAAAGTATGCTCCATGAAATAAAAGGTCATATACATGGTTCAAATATGCACTTATAATTTTTTTGGGTTTTGCAAGTAAATTTTGTCATAATTTTTCATTTATATATTTTCTTAATTAAAAAACCTTCCCTCTTCTGCTTCATTGAAAATCTCTTTAAAAATATTCATACTTTAGGTTTTAGACTACCAAAACCTACCATTTGCTGAACAAGTTAAAGTAATGCCTTATTATCTGATATTGTAAGGTAATTGAGGTTACAAGTTACCAAAAAATTCCAGTTGATTAAGTCTTAATATTCCCAGATAAATGGTCTTGCTATTATTTCTTTTGTCATTTCCTGTTCTTTGCTCTGCAAGAAGATCCACCAGTTTTTTCACTGCCCTGTTTGGGTAGTATTACTGCACCTGGTGACTTGGACTCATAAGGGCAAGTAATTGCTCTGTTACTGTTTGCTGCTTGGCTTGGTTATCAACTCTCTTTTATCCATTTTTATTTTTTTTTTCTTTTAGCTTAAAAAGTATTCTCCTTGGCAGAGAATACAAAAGTAAATAAGAGATTGAAGAACTCCACATTTTCTCCATCATCCACTATAATTACTCCTTCAGTCCTGAACAGCAGACTTATCTTTCTCTGATCCTTCTTTTTATTCTATCATAACTTGAAAACCCTCTTTTTGTTGTCCTTTCCTTTGCTTGAGAGTCTCAACTCATTCTAAGCATTATCTACTTCTGCATAGAGACATTTACCACTCCGGTATTTTTGCCAAGAAAACCCTGTGACAGTATTGGTATGCTATGGGGTCAACTAATTCTACACAAGGATTATGTGACATAATTTCCCCTGACTTTCCTTTCTTTCCATTTTCCCCATACTCATTGTATTTCTCTTCTATTCTCTTGTTCAATCATTTTTCAGTTTTATCCAACTCTTCATGACCCCATCTGTGGCTTTCTTGGCAAAGATACTGCAGTGGTTTGCCATTTCCTTCTCCAGCTCATTTTACAGATGGAAAAACTGAGGGAAACAAGGTTTCTTGCCAAAGGTCACCACAGCTAGTAATTGTCTGAGGTCAGATTTGAACTCAGTGAGTCTTTCTGACTCCAGGCCCAGCACTCTATCCACTGTGCCCCCTAGCTGCCCTATTCTCTTTCTATAGATCTCTTTAGCTCATCAAGATGTAATAATCATTCAGGCCTTGGCTGGTTATAAATTTCCTTTGTGACCCCTAATGATAGGATTCAGATGAGATACATGTATCATCTCCCAGTATTTGAATGTAAGTAGTTTATCCTTATTTAATAGTCTCTTATCATTCTATTCATTGTTTTTTTGTGTTTACCTTTTTATATTTCTCTTCATTCCTGTGTTTGAACTTCATAGTTTCTATAGAGTTCTGGTCTTTTCATCAGTAATATTTAGAAGCTCTCTATTTTATTAAAGATCTGTTTTATCCCCTGAAATTTCATACTCAGTTTTGCTGGGTAAATTTTTCATGACTGTAAGCCCATTTCCTTTGCCTCTTGGAATATTGTATTCTAAAGCCCTTCAGTACTTTATGGTGGTGGCTGCTCAATCATCTAAGATTCTTACTCTGGCTCCTTGGTGCTTTAATTCTTTTTTTTTTTCTTGGCAGTTTCAGTTTCAGTTTCAGTTTTTTTTTTGTTTTTTTTTTTTTGCGAAGGGCAATGGGGGCTAAGTGACTTGCCCAGGGTCACACAGCTAGTAAGTGTTAAGTGTCTGAGGCCGGATTTGAACTCAGGTACTCCTGACTCCAGGGCCGGTGCTTTAACCACTGTGCCATCTAGCTGCCCCCCGAGTTGTTTTAATTTGCATTTCTTGCATTTTTTTATGTGATCATTGACAGCTTTGATTTCTTCTTCTGAAAACTGCCTTTTCATATTCTTTGACCATGTGTTATTGAGGAATAACTCATATAGTATAATGATTCTTAAATTTTTTTTCTCCTTAATTATTTTTCCAGGTCAATTATTTTTGCTATGAGATACCTTTTTTTTTCTTTTTTAATTCTATTTTTGGACTTTGTTTTGGTATTTCTTGTTGCCTCATTGCCTCATGGAGTTATTAGCTTCTATTTGGTCCATTCTAAATTTTTAGGAAGTTTGTTGCTCAGGCAAAGATTTTTTTTTTTTGGGTGGGGCAACGAGGGTCAAGTGACTTGCCCAGGGTCACACAGCTAGTAAGTGTCAAGTGTCTGAGGCCGGATTTGAACTCAGGTCCTCCTGAATGCAGGGCCAGTGCTTCATCCACTGCACCACCTAGCTCCTCCCAATTTTTTTTTTGACCTCTTGTACCGTGCTGTTAATTCCCTTTCCAATTCCTTCTTCCTTAACTCATTTTCTTTCCAGTTTTTTCCTTCAAGTATTCTCATTTCATTGATGAAGACATTTCTTAAGTCTTTAAAATTCTTGCTTTCATCTTTTCTATGGAATTCTAGTTGTACTTTTGCCCAAATTTTTTCTTTTTCTTTGAAGCTTTACTTATAGATGCTTTGGAATAATTTTTTTTCTTCTGGATTTGTGTCTTGAGCTTCTCTGTCACCATAATAACTTTTTATGTTGTGATTCTTTTTGTTCATTTGTTTGCTTGCTTAGTCTTGCAGCTTACTTTTTGGCTAGTCTTCTTTTGGCTGGGTTCTGTGCACATCAGGATGGAAGGTCCAGTTTGGTCCTGTCGTTCTTTTTTATTTTTATGCAGAATAATGAGGGTTAAGTGACTTGCCCAGGGTCACACAGCTAGTATCAAGTGTCTGAGGCTGAATTTGAACTCAGGTCCTCCTGAATACAGGGCTGGTGCTCTATTCACTGTTGCTCTTTTCTTGAAGTATTGAGTGTTGTATTGTTTTAGCCTCTAAGAAATAGCTCAGGGTGGGAACATGCAAGATTTTTTAGGCTCCCCAAATGGTCTGATCCAGGGCAGAGTCTAATTGCCTTTTGCTTCTTTTTCTGTGCTTTGTAAGTTACTGATGTGGGTTTGGGGTTGTCACTGGACTCAGCTGGTATAAACCAACTTTGCTGGTACAGAGTGACAGAGTTGCAAGCTTCCCTTCTATCTATGATTCATCTTCTGGTTATTCCTCTTCGGGCTTCAGACTGGCCTAGAAGCTCTTCTTGGGATTATTCACATGATACTGTTTGCTTCTGATCTTGACTCTTCTCAGTATATTGGTCAGGGCCTTCTACCACTTCTACCCTGGAATGCCACTTCTGGATGTGTGTCCTGTCCAATTGCATGTTCATATCATTTAATCATTTTTATATTTGAGAATGGTTCCAGTTTTCATATATTTTATTAATTCTACATATACCTCAAATACTATATCTGTATCAGAGAAAATTGTTGTGAAAGCTTTTTTCCCCTTAATTATTTCCCTTTTGAGTTTAACTGTGTTTATTCTGCTTGTACACGAGCTTTTCAATTTTGTTTAATGCAAATTTTCCATTTCATTTTTTTATCATCACCTCTGTCTTACATAAGAATTCATTCTCTAGTAATTTTTGTATCTGTTCTTATTGAATTTCAGCATACTAGATTCAACCCAATTTTCAAGTCTTTCAACATTTTTTGTGGAGTGTAACTGACTCTGTCATTGAGTATGTTGGCTATACCTTCCAGCTTGGTGTTATGTATAAATTTTATAAATGTGTGCCATTTATGTCTCTATTGAAGACATCGACAGAAATGTTTAATAATAGAAGGCAATAATACAGTTCACAGTTCCCTGTGAACTTCCAGTGGAGTCATCTTGCCTGTGTGATATTCATCCATTAGCAATTATTGAGGGTAGCCCTCTAACTAGTTTCTTTCTTTCTTTCTTTTTTTTTTTTTGGTGAGGCAGTTGGGGTTAAGTGACTTGCCCAAGGTCACACAGCTAGTAAGTGTCAAGTGTCTGAGGCCGGATTTGAACTCAGGTCCTCTTGAAACCAGGGCTGATGTTCTATGCACTTCGGCACCTAGCTTCCCCTAAAGAACATTCCATTTCTTTTTTTTTGTGGGATGATGAAGGTTAAATGACTTGACACAGTTATCCCAAATAACAGTCCAATCCTTTCCCAGTTCTTCTTCTTTCTACTTAACATAATTTAAAAAACAATACCAACCCTTTTGAATTGTCCTTAAATTTTGTACCTCACCTCCACTTTTTTTTTTTTTTAGTGAGGCAATTGGGGTTAAGTGACTTGCCCAGGGTCACACAGCTAGTATTAAGTGTCTGAGGCCAGATTTGAACTCAGGTACTCCTGACTCCAGGGCCGGTGTTCTATCCACTGTGCCACCTAGCTGCCCCTCCACTTATTCTTTAACACTTCTGTTTCCATTTTTACAGGGATATGCCACACTCTTATGTATACTCTCTTTTGTCTGCCCTTTTGTATACATATCCCATTGGTATCTTCAGTCAAAAACTATTTTTCCTCTTTATTGGGATTTTCTTTAGTAAGTTCCTGAGCACTCTCATCTTACCCAGAAGAATAGCATGAGACACTATCAAATTCTTGCTAAAATCTAAGTGAGTTATATTTATAGCATGATTAGATTCTATCTACAGATATTGTCAGAACACTTAGAAATTTGCTTTCCCAAAACTAGGTACATTTTAGACTATGCCTGGCTTTCCTTTTTCTCTATCACAAAATCCAAAAAGGTGGCAACTTCCCTCTAAGGGTCTCATCATTTTTTTTTCTTTTGGTGGGGCAATGAGGGTTAAGCCCAGGGTCACACAGCTAGTGTCAAGTGTCTCAGGTCAGATTTGAACTCAGATCCTCCTGAATCCAAGGTTGGTGCTTTATCCACTGTGCCACCTAGCTGCACAATAACACATGTATTTTGGCTCTGGAATGTCACACAGCTAGTAAGTAGTAACTGTACTACCTAGCTGCCTCTCATATTGTTTTTTTGCGGGACAATGGGGGTTAAGTGACTTGCCCAGGGTCACACAGCTAGTAAGTATCAAGTGTGTGAGGCCGGATTTTTCAACTCAGGTCCTCCTGAATTCAAGGCCAGTGCTTTTATCCACTACGCCACCTAGCTGCCCCCCCTCATATTGTTTTAATGATTATGGCTTTGTAGTATAGTTTTAGATCTGGTGCTGCTGGAACCTCTTCCTTCTCACTTTTTTCCTCCTTGAAATTCTTGACTTTTTGTTTCTCCAGATGAATTTTCTTTTTTTTTCCAGCTCTAAAATTTAATCCCTTGGTAGTTTGATTGGCATACAACTGAATAAGTAAGTTTAGGTAGTATTGTAATTTTATTTTTTTTTGGTGAGACAGTTGGGGTTAAGTGACTTGCCCAGGGTCACACAGCTAGTAAGTGTTAAGTGTCTGAGGCCGGATTTGAACTCAGGTCCTCCTGAATCCAGGGCCGGTGCTCTATCCACTGTGCCACCTAGCTGCCCCAGTAGTATTGTAATTTTAATAATATTGGCTTTTGAACAATCGATATTATTCTCCAAAAAATTTGGATCTGTATTTTTGAATTGAATTGTGATTTTAATTTTATTGGCTTTTGAACAAGTGACGTTCTCCAAATATTTAGATCTGTATTTTTGAATGGAATGTTTTATAGTTGTTTTCATATAGTTTCTTTCTGTGTCTTGGAAGGTAAAGGCCCCAATACTAGATTTCCTGTATTATTTTAAGTGAAATTTATCTTGTCAGAAACTTTTTTGCATCTAGTTATATAACTGTATGATTTTATTATTATTATTATCATGGTCAGTTTTGTTTTCAGCTTTCCTAATATTGAACCAGCCCAACTTTCCTGGTATAAATTTGACCTGTTCATGGTATAATCTTTATTTTATGCTGCTATAGTCTCCTTGTTCATATTTTTAAATTTAAAATTTTGTATCAAAAATCATTAGCAATATTATCCTATTGTTTTGTTTCTGTTTTTTTACTCTCTTTGGTTTAAACATTAATACTGCCGGGGCAGTTAGGTGGCACAGTGGATAGAGCACCGGCCCTGGAGTCATGAGTACCTGGGTTCAAATCCGGCCTCAGACACTTAACACTTACTAGCTGTGTGACCCTGGGCAAGTCACTTAACCCCAATTGCCTCACTAAAAAAAAAAAAAAACCCACCAAAACCCATTAATACTGGGTTTGCATCATATAAGGAATTTGGTAGAGTTCACTTGTAAATCCATCTGGTCCTAGGGTGTTTTATTTTAAAATTATGTAACGATTGGAATAACGCCACCTGCTGGATACTTACTGTAGAGGAGTTCTGCCCATGAAGGGAAGGTCTTTGAGGGCAAGACCAGGAGTCAGGAAGTGACGCGGGCTAGTGGGAGGAGGAAGGAAGAGACTGGCGCTCAGTCTCGGGCCCTTTCCTGAGGACGCTGGCGGAGAAGGGAGCTAAAAATGTGCTCTCCCTTTAATAGATAGAAATCTAGGCCTTTCTCTCTCTCTTTACCAAATTCTTATTCTCCTTAATAAATGCTTAAAAGTCTAACTCTTGCTAAAGCTTATAATTTATTGGCGACCACTCATTAGATATTTTAGACAGACTAGCTAGAATTTTAGCCCTTAACAATTATCAGTCAATATCAATAAATACCAATACTACATACACTATTTTTAAAAATAGAAAATGAAGGGGTCCTGCCAGATTTTCTCTTAGAAGTTCATTTATAGTTTGTTCAATTTCTTTTTTAAAGAGTTTTACATTAAATATAATTTTCATTCTCTCCTGAGGTCATTCCCTCCTGCATCATTGATATAAGTGGAAAAATAAAATATTATGTTGAAACTTCAGATGTATTATTGCATGAACCATGGTTCATTGGCATTCCAACATAGATACTTTGGTTGGTGAGGCCTTACTATATCTGTTGTTCATTTTTTTCAGTCACATCTGATTCTTCATGACTCAATTTGGAGTTTTTTTGGCAAAGATACTGGAGTGGTTTACCATTTCCTTCTTTATCACATTTTACAGATGAGAAAACTGAGACAAAGAGGGTAAAATGACTTGCCCAAGGACACACAGCTAGGTCTGGGGCCAGATTTGAATGAGCAAAATGAGTCTTCCTGACTCCAGGCCCAGCACTGTATCACTGTGCCACCTACTTGTCCGTTTCACTACATTTAGCTGTCCTCAGACCCAACCCTGCTCTTTGATTCTAGCAGTTTTCTGACTTGATATGGGTATTCTCCACCCTGCTTCGAATCCTTTGCTCTGGGAAATCTCATCCAATCAATACTACTGTTGCTTTTAGAAAAAGCCTACCAATTGTCTAACCTACTGTTCCACTCAGAATCCTTGTCTATACCATGCCCCTTTTCCTGGTTACCACTCCTTCTATGTGTTGTCTCCCATTATTAGAATGTAAACTCTTGGGGGCAGCTAGCTGGTGCAGTGGATAGAGCACCGGCCCTGGATTCAGGAGTACCTGAGTTCAAATCCGGCCTCAGACACTTAACATTTACTAGCTGTGTGACCCTGGGCAAGTCACTTAACCCCAATTGCCTCACTAAAAACAAAAAACAAACAAAAAGAATGTAAACTCTTTGAGGTTGGTACTTGTCTCACTTTTGTATCTGCACAGTGTCTAGATATAGTAAGTGCTTAATAATTCTTTCATTTATTCATTAATTTCATGAGAATTTCAGGAGAATTCATGTTTGAAAATGAGAGAAAATGTCATTCAGACCGCAACTTAATTGGTTTTAATGATTTGGAAAATTTTTATATCTTACATTCTGTATCACAATAAATACACAACTGCTACTTCAGCAAAGGAGAATGTGACATTATCTGTCATAATGTTTTTGTGTTTTTTTACCAGGCATTTTTATTACCAATTTGTGAAGCAGCTGCTATGAGGAGAGTGGTGAAAGTGTATCAGGAATGGATTCAGCAGGAGGAGAAACCTCTGTTCATGAAAGAGCCTGAAGAAATTGAGATTACTTCTACAAATTTACCTTGCATTGAAAGTGATGTAGAACCTGACGTTTTATCAGAAGAAGGAAAAGAAAAAGAGGAGGTAAAATGAAAATATGTGTGTGTGTGTATACCTATCTATATATCTATAGCTATCATCATATACAGAACTTGTTCACTTCTGTTTTATAATTGTGTCAATTGTGAGAACCAGGGTGCCGCCCCCTGGCGAGAAAGCATGTAACTAGTATCTTGGAAGTTGCCTGGTGCCCCGGAATTTGCCTCTATTCATAGAACTGCCTGTAAGTCATGTCAATCAATGGACCAGCCAATTAGCTTGGAGCTGCTTCCTCTTCTACAGGGGGCTTCCAGGAGAACCGGCTGGGACTCTCCCTCTCTTTGGAAGCCTGAGCTGCTAGGTTAAGGAGGGTTTTCTTTCTATCTATCCTGTATAGATTTGAGCTAGGTTTTTCCATTCTTTCAGAGATCTGTGCTCACTGTTTCTCTTCACTAACTTTAATAAATACTTAAAAGCCTAAACTGTTGCTGAATTTATTAGTAAATCTTAACTAGCTTCCCCCTCCTCCCCAAACTGGGGCGGGGTGGGGGGGGGGAAGGTAAGGATATATGTTAGATTTTAAACTTCACACAATGTCATTTTTTTTTTGCCAATTAGGAAAATAAAATATAATTCAATACAGTTTATAATTTAGTTAATAAAGCTTTACCTTTACCTTTCATCACTCATGAAATGTGACACTATTATTTGATAATACACATTGTGATGTTTAAAATCTAACTGTGATGTCTAAAAATCTAATGTGTGGTTGCCTTAAATTAGAAGCTTTAGCACCAGTCTTTGGGCATTAAGCATTTATTAAAGTATATTAGGGGTTAGTAAAAGGAACATGTGTAACAAGAAAGAGATCTACTTTGCCTATTCTTTCCTAAATGAAAAGGGAGGTCAGAGCTAGGGAACTAACCTCCCTTCCTACTTCCTGTCTCCCTTCTCAGAAGGGGTCATCCTTCAAGCTGATTGGTTGAGGGTGGTCTCTTGTTGATGTCATAGTCCACAGCCTCTGAGAACAACACCCCACTCAGGGCCAGCCAGGTGTGGTCTCTATTTAATCATCCTTAAGTAGCTTCTAAGTCAGTCTCTCAGTCTCACCCAATTTGGTCAATTCCAAATCATTCTTCAGATGCCCCTGGGCATCTGCCAAATCCTGTTATTTTATCACAACATAAAATGGAAGGTTGTTTTTTTTAATGCTAATAGTTAAATGCTATTTACTAATTGATGTATACATTAAAATTGTGTTTTTTGAAAGGCAATACAGATTTATTACATGGTCATTAGGGTTATGGAATGGAGAATAATGATGTCTTCTTGGAACTAGTATATTGTTTTTGGTAGTTATAGTTTCTTATTCTCTCTTCCTTATTTTATTTCTCATACCATTCATTCGGCAAATAAGTATATGCAATTTTGTTGAGTTGAATTATAGTCATATTATTTTAAAAAACTTTTCAAATATTAGGTCTTGTATCCCCATCTAGGTTAATTTAAATTTCTTGAGGGCAGAGAACATATCTTACACTTCTTTGTACCTATGTAATGACTAGCACAGTGCTTCATACTTAGTATTTAAAAAGTATTTATTAGTTAATAAGTGAATTGAAGAAAGCACCTGCGTTTTTAGATAGCTTTATCACTTAGGCAAATGATTCCTTCTCTCTGGTGGCTTCTTCTCTGTCTCTTTTGCTGGATCCTCATCTAAATCTTGCCTTTTAGCCATAGGTATTCTACAGGGCTCTATCCAGGGTTCTCTTCTCTCTCTATGCTACTTCACTTGACAATCTCATTAGCTTCTCTGAATTTAATTATCATCTTTATGCTGCTGATTTTTTTTTTTTAACCAGGCAATGAGGGTTAAGTGACTTTCCCAGGGTCACAGAGATAATAAGTGTCAAGTGTCTGAGACTGGATTTGAACTCCAGGGCTAGTCACCACCTAGCTGCCCTGTGCTGATGATTCTTAAATTTACTTAGTCTTAACCTTTCTGCTAATCTCTGGTCTTTCATCTCAAACTTCTTTTCAGACATCTTGTACTAGATGTTTGGTAGACATCTTAAACTTAACATTTCTACAACTGAATTTATTGTCTTTTCTTCTAAACCCAACCCCATTTTGAACTTCACTACCACTGTCAATGGCATCACCATCCTGACAACCTAGCTTGGAACCTAGGTGTCATTCTTGACTCTTCACTGTCGCTCAAATCCTGTTTCTTTTTTTCTTTTTTTTTTTTTTTAGGTTATACATTACAATCATATTAAACATATTTCCACATTAGTCATATTGTAAGAGAAGAATCAGAACAAAAGGAAAAAATGCAAGAAAGAATAAACAACAGCAACAAAAAAGCAACAACAAAAGTAAAAATAGTATGCTTCAATCTGCATTCAGACTCCATAATTTTGTTTTTTTTTTCTGAATGTGGAGAGCATTTTCTACCATGAATTTTTTGGCATTACCTTGGATCATTGTATTGCTGAGAAGAGTTAAGTCTATCACAGTTGATCATCACACAGTGTTGTTGATACTGTTCAACTCTTATTTCTAATCCTCTTTGATGTTGCCACCACTTTGGTGTAGATCCTAATCACTGCATGTATGGATTATTGCTATACCCTCTTGATAGAACTCTCTCCACTCTAATCCATCTTCCATTCAGGTACCAAAGTGATTTTCCTAAAGTGCAAGTCTAACTGTGTCATCCTCTATTCAGTAAATTCCAGTGTCTCCCTATCATTTCCAGGATCTAATACAAAATCCTCTGGTGATCAGAGCCCTTTATAATCTATTATTCCACCCCCTGCCCCTTTATTTGGCCTTGTAAGGGGCTAAAATTAGCCTTGAGCGCCATGCCCAGCCCATGCCCTGCTCAGCAGGGAAATGCAGGGGAACCCTCAGCACGCCCCCGGGTTCCTCCTCCCAGCCCCAGCCTCTGGGTGCACCAGGCACAGGGACTCCATGCAGCCTGGGGGCACCAGCAAATTAGCTTGGTGTGTGTGGGCTCGGCCAGCCAGAGGTTCAGGGGAGACAAGGGTTTTATAGCCTGGGGGTGTAGAGACATAGGAGGCAGGACTGAGAAAGGAGAGGCAGGGAGAAAGGGGGACGCGACTGAGAGAGGAAGGGGACAAGAAAGCGCAAGCAGGGAGCTAGAGAGAGGGAGGTGAACTGGTCCAAGTGAGGTGTGGCTGAAGGGGCCAGCCACACCCACAGTTGAGATCCAGTTGGAGATTTCACAGCCACAGAGGCAGGCGAGAAAGTTAAATGCAGTCAGATCATATATTTTACTTTTCTGTATCCTTATATCTAAGTTTATTCTTATCAATAAACCCTGGTTTTTGCTTTAAATTGAAAGAGACTTTTTCTTATCAGTCTGGGAGAAGCAGTTGGGAAGGGGGCTGGCCCTTACAGATTGGCTAGGCAGATAAAAGCCTACAGACTGGCTTAGGCAGCTAATAGCCTACAGATAGGCAGCTAGCAGTAGTCAGATGCTGAGCCAGCTGATTTGAGCTATAGAAACTTTCAGATAGCCAGCCAGCCAGGAGTTTCCAGCTATCATTCTCAGATATAATTTCTCAGATTGGTGACCCAGATGGGATTTATGAGCTAGTTTTCAGCCATACAATTTTTTCAGCCTCACAGTTTGGTTTAAAATAAATACCTGGGTTTGGGAATTTCTAGAAAATTTGTACTCAGGAAAATGATACAATCAAAAGTTTTTTTTATTATGTGACAGCAAACAGGCAAACAGCATATGCACACATACTATATGACAATATAAACAGTCAAAGGTTCATTCTCATGGATACAAGAAACTCCTTGTTTAAGGGGGGACACATGTCAGGGAGGAAATATTCCCAAATTTGGGGTTTTCATGGCGAGATTAGATACCTTAATGGGGTTGGTTGAGAACAGAAAATCAGTGCCAAATGGTAGAGGGAACATTCCTAATCAGACCCAGATGTGGTGGAAAAGTTCTCAGGGTTCCTCATCAATACCAGGTTTGGGTGAGTCTTAGATAGGGGAGTTTCTTTATTAGGACCACAAAATGGTACAACAGCTAACATTATCTAAGGCAGCAAAAGAAGAATGACTCAAGGTTCTGCTGGAGGTCAAGAGCTCATCCAATCAAAAAGCTTCAAGCCTTGACAGAGAATTAATGATGGAAAAGTACAAACCGTCTGTTTTTATTTATGTGCTTCTATGGGAATGAAAACCACTTAAACTAAGTGATTCCATATTAGAGTCCTATCATTATAAATATGATATCAATCTATAAACATAACATCAAACAATAGAAAGTTGTCAGTAACCACTTGAGTGGTTACAAAGTACTTAAATACATAATCACTTGAGTAGTTATAAAGATAAGTTACTGGATTTGTGGTAAAAAGTTTTAACAGTCGGTTAGATAATGGAGAGACGCCAGTTTTTTTTTAGGACCACCCTTTTGGGGAGGAGACCAACAGCATGAGCTATGCACACCAGTCCGCCTGCGACGCATGCCTGATTGCCTGCTGAGCACTCGACTTCCGGGGTGCAAGCTTAAAAGGCAAGGAGAGAACGGAAGTGGGGTCTTTTTTCCTGCTCCGCTCGTCTCCTGGCTGCGCTGCACAGACAGACGCTGACTGGAGTTTGACTCGGCCCGGCTCTCGGTTAACAGCACGTGCTTGACTCGGTCTCTCTCCCCAAAGGTGGCCTTCGGCTTTTGGTGAGTTTTATATGGAACATAGACTAAGCCTAGACTTAAGACGATTTGTATTGTATTTCTACTTTCCTATCCTTTTAATCAACATCACCTTGTGACTACCATACAATAAAAGCTCTAACTAGAAAACCAGAAGCTTCTTCCATTTACTAGTCTGGGAGATAAATTAAGGGAAAGGTTAAGTAGGGGAGATTTATGATCTAATATCCAATTTTAATCTCACAGTTTGAATTTTGTTTCCACTTAAAATAAATTTTTATTGATCTCTTTTTACATTTTCACCCTTATTTCCCACTGTGTTCCTCTCCTAACCCTTACCTAGAGAGTGATCTCTTTTAATAAGGAATTAAAAAGAAAGGAAAAATTTAAATCTAAGCAAAATATGTTAAAAAGCCTAATATGAAATTATGTGTTTCAGTTCCGTGGTTCCTCACTTCCACAAAGAAGCAGGGAGAAGTCTCATATCTCTTCTTTGGTGCCAAGCTCAGTCCTTATAATTTCAGTGTTTCTATTCAATTTCTATTGTGGTGGTGTTACCCCTTTTATGTTGATTTAGTCATTGTCACATCGCATAAGTTCATATTAGCCTTTTCATGATTCTCTGTATTTGTATATTAATAATTTCTTATAGCACAATAATATTCCATTAGATTCATGTACCACAAATTGTTTAGCTACTCCCTAATCAATGGACATCTACTTTGTTTCCAGTTTTTTTTCCTACTATAAAAAGTTCTGCTCTAAATATTTTGGTATACGTAAGGTGTTTCATTTTGTGATTTACGTCATCAGGGCATATGCCTAGCTGTGGAGTTTGAGTCATGGTTTCTTTTTAACTCTGAATAATTGCAAATTGCTTTCTAGAATGGTTCAACTAATTTTTAGATCCAGAAACAATGTTTAAGTGTTCCAATTTAATGGGTGGGAGGTAAAACCTCAGGAGTATTTTGTTTTGCATTATTTTTATAATTATTAATTTGGAGCAATTTTCCATATGATTTACTAGTTTGAAATTATCTTGAGAATAATTTCTTGTTATCTTTTCAGACTGTCAACAAACATTTTTTTAAGGGCCTGTTATGTACCAGGTACTGGGAATAAAAATACAAGCAAAAAGATAGATGATCCCTGCCCTCTAAGAACTTATATTCTATGGACCTGGGCTGTGTATTGAGTGTAATAAATTGTTAGATATGTTGGAGCGTCCCTTCTTTACAGGGGAGCAGGACATTGGAATTTATACAACCAGCCAGGTTTTATGGGGGAAATGGGGTGAGGGTTTGGGGTTCTTAGGAATTCCTCTTTAAAGAATTATACCCTCTTGCACACAAAAGCAGTTAGAATAAGATGGTAGTTTATTTAGGGGCAAGGGAAGGGAAGGGGGGAGGGAAGGGAAACCATGAAAGAAATCCTTGGACTTCTCATGGGGAGAAAGGCACAAAGCACGTGACTCTGAGTTACCAATCTCCTTGAGCAGGAGACCAGCAGGTACTTTTATAGGGGACTGATGGGGGTGTGACCATCTGCCTACGGAAAGTTCCTTTAGTGAGGGAGGAACATCCACCATTGGTGGTGGCTAGAGGAGTTGGGTGAGGGGTGGCTATGGATCTCTCAAGCCATCTCTCTTTTCTGGACACAAAGGCTGCAGCCGCACCCAAACTTATCTCCCCAGGGAGATCAGAATGAAGGGTGGAGGTCCCAAAGCTAGCTCAGTCTGATCTGGTTCAGCTTATCTCTCTCTAGGGGTATCTGTCCTCTGGTTTAGTTTCTCAAAGAGAAGATTCCTTGATGTACCCCAGGGAACTTCTGGGGTGCTCTGCACCCTCAACATTCCCCACTTTTCTATATATAAGGAAAGGGGATGAAGATTCTTCTGAAACTGCTTCATGCTGACTGGGGGTCGAAGAAATCATGGCGCAAGGGAGGGGGAGGGGAGAGAAGTGGAGAAGGCCTGGTCCCCAGGTGAGAAGCTGTGAGGCCCAGAGGGTCCAGAGGCGACACGTTAGGCACAGTGCCATGAATCCTTGAACCTAGATGGAACAGACTTAAACAAAAAAATTAAAACTGACCAGAGCAGAAACAAAAAGGGACTTTATCAGATCAGGAGCAAAGTGTGACTGATTTTTTTTCCAGTGGAAGCTGGAAAGGCTGAATGCAAAACAGGGTGTGGCCTGCTTTATCAGAGTTAAGTAATCAGATCAAAGCCTAGTTCTGTGAGAGGCAGTGTCTACATTTTAGAGTCCTTTTACCCCATCCCCACTTTGTGTCTTGATTGAATGCTAGGACCTGAACGAGAGAGTAAGACAGAGGTTGCCCCAAAACCATTCCTAGGCTTGCCTCCTATGTCCAGCTTTGGCCAGGCCAATCTCTTGGGTGCTGCCCTGGGGATAAAGAGGTAGGAGAGCTGGCCTCACCTTCATGTGGTGTCCCCCACTTCTGTGTCCCAGTTTACTGCTGCTGCTATTATAGAAGCTTGGTCCATGGAGCAGGCACGAGCCATCTTTTCTTTCTCTTTGGCTACTGCAAGGTCCCTGTTATTAAAAATCTTTTTTTTTTTTTTTAAAGTGAGGCAGTTGGGGTTAAGTGACTTGCCCAGGGTCACACAGCTAGTAAGTGTTAAGTGTCTGAGGCCGGATTTGAACTCAGGTCCTCCTGACTCCAGGGCTGGTGCTCTATCCACTGCACCACTTAGCTGCCCCTATTAAAAATCTTAAAAGCAATATCAAGGAGTTGTGAGGATGGGATATGGGGACCCCAGTCTAACTTCTGGATTTCTCTCTCTCCTAATGTCAGGAGCAGACTGGTTGATAAAATGAACATTGAGGACAGTTATTCCTACATCTCTTTGGGGGTCTAGGTTGGTATATTTTTTCAGAGTGTCCACTAAGTGCCTCATGAAGACAGCAGGATTTTCATCAGACCCCTGTATTATCTCCTTCACCTTTTCATAATTGACTTGTTTCTTAACCCCCTTCCTCATTCCCTCAACCAGGCAGGTGACCTGTCTTCCCTGTTATCATAGTTCCATCTCGGTTCTACAACTGGGACAGCTGTAAATCCGGGGACCCCAACCCAATTTCCAACCTGCGAGTGTTCATCTCCAACTTTTACAGCCAGGTCCCAAATCTGTTTTTTCTCATCAGGGGTACAACAGCTGGCAAGAATAATTTGCAGATCAGTTCAGGAAAGATCAAACTCTAATGTCACAGACTTAAAGTCATCTATGAACTTTGTGGGGTTCTCTGAGTAACTCCCCAATTTCTCTTTTATCTGAGATAACCTGCTTATGGAAAAAGGAACATGCCTTAATGTTGTGCCCTTCCCAATGGGAAATTCCCTTAATGGAAGCAGGGAAGCAGTGGGAGATGCTGGTAAGGACCTTGGTGAAGCCTGTTGGGGAGGTAGCTCAGGTGGAGGCCCAGACAGAGGATTGGGCGGAGGGCCCAGTGGGGGAGGGGTAACAGCCTTTGGCTGTGGAGTAGGTGCGGGAGGGAAAAAGTCTTTGGCTGTAGCATGGGTGGAGATGGGGAAAAGGAGATGGGTGTAGGTGGCTGCAGATTAGGTAAAGCAGATGGGATCGGCTGCTGAATGGAAAAAAACAGGAGAAATGGGAACATATTAGAGTTCTCCCAGATTGTAAATGGGGTAGAGCAGGATAGAAGGATACTGACATCCCCTCCCCATGTGGCCGGAGCTTGGCTGTGGAGGGCACAGGGAATTGGTTCTGAGATCAGCCGGTGGACAAAGAGGAGTCTCAGTCACAGAATGCTGGCAAGGGGTAGACACACAAGCACAAAAGTTCTTACCCAGAAACGTGGAGTCTGAGGGTCCAACCGTGGTTCGGACATCTCGCTGAACTTTTGGTGAGGGAGGGAGACCCAGGCTGCCTGTCTGCTGTCGCGTGCAAAAGCCGATTGCCTCTCCCTTTCTGTGACTCAAACAGGAGGTTGAGTTGGGTGGGAGAGGGAGAAAAGAAACCAAGAAAGGAGGGTCTTTGTGTGCCAAGTGTGGTCCAGACATCTGGCTGAGCTTTCAGCGAGGGAGGGAGACCCAGGCTGCCCTCAGCTGTCTCGTGGAAGCTGACCCTCTCTCTACCTCTCTGTGACTCGAATGGGAGGTTGAGTCAGGTGGGAGAGGGAGAAAGGAAACCCAGAAAGGAGGTTCCCACCCCCCTCCGGTTTTGTGTGCCAAGAGGAGAGAGGAAATTTCCTTTTTCCCTGTACAGGCCACCAAAATGTTATGGGGAGAAATGGGGTATGGGGTTTGGGTGTTAGGGGTTGTGGTTCTTAGGAATTCCTCTTTAAAGAATTATACCCTCTTGCTCACAAAAGCAGTTAGAATAAGATGGTAGGCAAGGGAAGGGGGGGGGAAGGAAAGGGAAGGGAAACCAAGAGAAATGCTTGGACTTCTCTTGGGGAGAAAGGCACAAAGCATGTGGCTCTGAGGTACCAGTCTCCTTGAGCAGGAGACTGGCAGGTCCTTTTATAGAGGACTGATGAGGGGAGGGGTGACCATTTGACTGTGGAAAGTTCCTTTAGTGAGGGAGGACCATCCCCCACTGGTGGTAGCTGGGGGAATTGGTGAGGGGTGGCTACGGATCTCTCAAGCCATCTCTACAAAGGCAGCAGCCACACCCAAACTTATCTCCCCAGGGGTAAGGGAGACCAGAATGAAGTCCCAAAGCTAGCTCAGTCCAAATTGGTTCCGCTTATCTCTCTAAGCTTATCTGTCCTCTGGTTTAGTTTCTCAAGGACAAGATTCCTTGGTGTGTCCCAGAGAACTTCTGGGGTGCTCTGCACCCTCAGCACAGGCAAAACCCAGAAGGGTTTCTGAGGCTCAGATCTGATTGACACACTAGTGATTCCTTTTCCAAGTCAACTCTATATAACCTTGGAGATGCCTGAGAGGCTCGACCAGTCTTGAACATTCCAAGGGCAGCCTTGAGCAGTAGCTGCAGACTCAGGACTTTCCAAACACCTTACTCCCTATTTTATCTCATCTAGGGAAGTCTTCTCCATTAACCCCACCCTCACCTCCTGGTTCCCCTTCTGAAAGCTTCTAGAAACTATATTATCTCACCCCTTTTCCCAATCCTTTTTGAACAGCTGAGAACTCATCTTCTCTGCTCTCTTGTAGGATCTTCTCTCCCGTACAAGTCTTTTTCTCAGACAATAAATGCATTTGATTGGTGTATCAGACTCTGTTTCATTTCAGGTCCTTTTATGGACCTGGGGGTCATTTGTTAACAATTGTAATGGGGAAAATAAAACATAAAAGCAAGCTGAAAAGGGTGGGACATGAAGGAGATGTCCAGAGGACATTTCCTGGTGGGAAATGAAGAGATGATTGGCCTGGGTAACCTCCTTAAGTGGAGGTGCTGGAAGGGATCCTTCACCTTCAAGAGATAGCAGTCCTAAGGGCAGGGGGAAGTTCTACGGTTTGAGTTCTAGGGTGGAAGTGATCTTCCTAGATGAAGAGTTTCCTGGGGCATGTTCAAGTGTAGAGAATTGTAGCTTGGTGAGAAATGAAGAGATGTATGATCTGGATGCCTTCCTACAACTTCTGTAAGGCAAGTCTCCACTCTCCATTGAGAGGGAGAGACCACAGTGGCAGATGGTACTTCTGAGGTACTTTTACCCCTTAAAATTGGAGAATGGCTTTTGGTCATATTAACATACATATATGTGTGTGTACATATACATATATACACATACACAGGTATATATCCATATAGATGTTAATTATCTTTATAGCTTGGAAATCAGACCCTTTTCAAAGATATTTGATAGGAAGATTGTTTTCATTCTTCGTCCCTTATCCTGCTTGCATTAACTTTGCTTGTACAGAACTTTTCAGCCTCATTTAATCAAAATTGTCTTTTTGTCTTTTATAATCATCTCTATTCAATATTTGGCTAAAAATTTACCTTCTAAAGACAAAAAAATGAAAAAAAAATTCACCCTCTAGTCATAATGGTGAAAGGTATATGATCTGCTTCTCTTGAGATTTTTTTTAATATTACTTTTACTCAATCCATTTATAATTTATTGTAGTATATAGTGTAAGATTTTGGTCTGCACATAATTTCTGCTAGATTTCTATTCAGTTTTCCAAGTAATTCTTGCCATATAGGGAGCTGTTCTGACCAATGCAATGACCAATTATGATTTGAAAGGATTGATGATGCAGCAAACTATTCATTCCTAACAGAGAGTTGATGGACTCAAAACAAATACTTTTGGACATGAGCAATGTGCATATTTATTACACAGATTTTTATTTTTCTTTAACTTAGGGGGGTAGAGCAAAGAGAAAATGGAGCTTTCGATAAGGTATACCCAAAAAACAGGAAAAGATGATTACAGGAACAGGGTTTCCTTTTTTTAATTTTATTTTTAAGTACAGAAGAGAAGGCCAGAAAGAATCACAGACAAGAAGGATGGTTTTGAAAATTACTTGTTAAATTTCTTATATATGTAAAAAGAAAAGCAAATTGTACTTAATAGATATTTATCATTTACAAGTTTGGTCTGTTCATGGAAATGCACATTTTTAGATGGGATTTGTTAAGGTCAGAAAAATGAATAAGGAGTTGTTTCCAGTGAATTATTTTTGCATTTAAGTTTATTTAACACTATAGTTCACATATTGTTTTCCCAGTAAATTTTCATTTCATTAAATATTTTTCAATTACATGTAAAAAATTTTTTAATATTTAAAAAAAAATTTAAGTTCCACATTCTCTCCTTCCCTCTGTTCCCTCTTCCTTCCTTGGAAGGTGAGCAATTTGATATAGATTATATATGTAAAGTCATATAAAATATATTTCCAGGTTTTTGTTCAGTTGTTTTCAGTTGTGTCCAACTTTTCATGACCCCATTTGGGGTTTCTTGACAAAGATACTGGAAAGGTTTGCCACTCCTTTTCCAGCTCATTTTACAGATGAGGAACAGGGTTAAGTAACTTGCCCAGGATCACACAACTAGTTAAGTATCTGAGGCCAGATTTGAACTCAGGAAAATGGTTCTTCCTGAATCCATGCCCAGAGTTCTGTGCACTGCATCATCTAGCTGGCCCATTTTCTTTTCCATATCAGCCATGTTGGAAAAGAAAAACACAAAATGAAAAAGTAAAAATACATGCTTTGATATGCATTCAGACTCTCATCAGTTCTTTTTCTGGAGGTAGATAGTGTTTTTCATCATAAATCCTTTGGAATTCTCTTGGATCATTGTGTTAATCCAAATAGCTAAGTTGATTAGTAGATAAGTTGATTATCATGCAATATTGCTGTGCAATGTTTTCCTGGTTCTGCTCACTTTACTTTTCTTGAGTTCATAGTTTTTCAGGTTTTTCTGAAACCATCCATTTTGTCACTTCTTATAGTATAACGGTATTCCATCACAACCATATACCACAACATATCCAGCTATTCCCTAGTTGATGGGTATCCCTTCAATTTCTAGTTCTTTTCCTTCACAAAAAAAGCTGCTATAAATATTTTTGTACATGTAGCTCCTTTTTCTTTTCCTTTGATCTTTTTGGGGTATAGACCTAGTGTTGCTGGGTCAAAGGGTATGCACAGTTTTCTAAATTGTTCTCCAGAAAGGTTAGATCAATTCATAACTCCACCAACACTGCATTAGTGTCTCAATTTTCCCACATCCTCTCCAATGTTTATCATTTTCGTTTCCTGACATATTAGCCAATCTAGGAGTAAGATGGTGCTTCAGAGTTGTTTTAATTTGCATTTCTCTAATCAGTAGTCATATAGAACAAGCATTTTTTCATATGACTACAGATAGTTTTGATTTCTTAATCTGAAAACTGCCTATTCATCTGCCCATCTACTGATTGGGAAATGACTCTTATTTTTCCAAATTTGAATCAAGTCTATATATATTTGGGAAATGAGGTCTTTATCAGAGAAACTTGCTGTATTTTTTTGCGGGGGGGGGGGCAGTTTTCAGTTTTCCTTCTACTCTTGGCTGCATTGGTTTTGTTTGTGCAAAACCTTACGAATTTAACATAATTAAAATCATCTATTTTAAATCTCCTTATGCTTTTATTTCTTATTAGTCACATATTCTTACTTTATCCTTAGATCTGTCTGGTAAAATTTACCATGATCCCCTAATTTGCTTGTGATATCATTCTTTATGTCTAAATCATGGATCTATTTTGACCTTATCTTGGTATACTGTATGAAATGTTGGTTGATATCTAATGTCTACCAAACTGCTTTCCATATTGTTTCCATATTGTCTTCCCCATTAAACTCTTATCTCTTGAGAGTAGGGACTGTCTTTTGTCTTTCTTTGTATCACATAGCCAGTTTTGTATATAGGAGGTGTTTAATAAATGATTATTGCCTGACTGACTAATTGAGCCACAGTTATTCTACTTCTTCAAACAAAAATTCTAACGTTCCTTTATTTTATCATTCCATTTTACTTTAGGTTTAAAAGGGGTGAAAGCATATTTTTTACCCTCATTGAAACCTCCCTTCCCATCACCTCTCACTACTTACCTCTCAGCAATCAGGTGATTAGTTATCAAATAAATTCTATACTATCCTTTACTCTTTAATTATTCATCCCCTTATCTTGTCATAGCTCATCCCATGTCAAACTTCAACTCTGGATTACTCCCACCATCTGACTTTGCTCAAATGCTCAGATAGGAGTTGGAGGAAAACCACATAACTGGGACATTATAATTGTATGGTTATCCTACTTCAATGTATTCCCTCAGTGTACCATGTAGTCCTTTTATCTTTCCCTAAGTGATTCCATATCTCATTTTCCATAGAAGCTATTAAAAAGTTTTTAGTTCACATTGAGCAATATAACCTGTTAAATTTTATATTTTATTATATTTCTGTATTTTAAATTTTGTTTTGCATGTATTGAGGCTGTAGAACTGCCATGGCTTATCTGACATCCCTAATATATTAAATTAACAGTTTTTGATTAAGATATTTATCTTTTGCTTCAGGAAAAAGTCACCAAAGCATCTAGTAATGTTCGAAATTCCAATTGGACCAAAAATGGCTCCTATCAAAATACTCTCTATAAAAGTTCTGACATGGAGGATGCAGACCAAAATATACGAGCTGGTGCTCAGTTAGTATTTCAGGTATTTGCTGATTAATTTTTTCAAATATTTTTATTCACAATAAAGGTTTTCTAAAAGTTTTATTGATTAATATCTTAATTTTACCATTGTAGCAATAGTACTCTCTCTAAGAGGCAATTAGGTGGCACACTGGTCCTGAAGTTCAAATCTCATTTCTAACACTTAATAGCTGTGTGACCCTGGGCAAGTCACTTAATCCCAATTGCCTTAAACATCCGGGACTATCCCTAGTCATCCTGATGTATATCTTGCCATTGGACCCAGATGGCTCTGGAGGAAAGGGAGGTTGGTGATCTTGCACAGCCCTCCCTCACTTAAATCCAAGTCAGTGCAAGTCATGACATCACCCCAATGTCAGTGGTCCTCTTTGAGAATGAAGGACAAATGACAGCTCTTATCTATTCTGACTGACATGACGAACCCTGTGATGCATTGAGGTGAATAGAGTTTATATGACATTTTTTGAATTACTTTTCAGAAAATTCTGTCTTGTTTATTTATAATTCTTGAAAGTTAAAATTACATAATTATCATGATTCTTTTATTTCAGCTTAACTGAGAGCTTTTATAACTTCTGTTTTAAAACAGACTTGTTATGGCTTTTCTTCTGGTTTATAAAATTAACTGTATCCATTATTTGGTTCAGTTCTCATTGTATAAATGAAACAAAACAGAGAAAGAGTGACTTATCTTCCCTAGACGTCATAGATTTTGCTGGAGGCAGCCAGCCAAAAGCATTTGTTAAATGCCTTATTATGGAGTTCGGAATACAAAGAGAAGAATGAAATAATCCTTGCTCTCAATGAGTTTGCATATCATACAAAATAAGTATAAAATAAATATAAAGTAGTCTAATATAGTGTGGACACTAGCAGGTTTTTTTGTTTTGCTGGGAAGAGGTGGGGATTGGGGAGGGAGGGATCTGAAAAGTGATAATTAAGCTGTGCCTCCAAGCAGCTTGGGAATTCTTTATGGCAGAGTTGCAAGTGCATTCTAGATATTGGGGACAGTCAGTGCAAAGACATTGAGAGGGAAGATGGAGTGCCATGCCAATGGAAAGGAACAGAATAAAGTCCAGTTTTGCTGGACCATAGAGTGCTGGCAGGGAAATAATGTATTTAGGAGAATATTAACATAAAGGCCAAGTTTTGAAAGGGTTTCAAAGCTAATAATAGGGAGCTGCTGGAATTTATTCAGTAGAAGAGTGGCATGGTCAGATTTGTGCTTAAGGAAAATCATTTTGGCACGTGTGGGGAGAATGGATTGGAATGGGGAGACTTGAAGCAGGCAGAGTAATTAGGAGGTGATTGTAGTAGTCCTAGGTCAGTGGGGATAATAGCATGAAATAAGGTGGTACCTATGTGATAAGTATCTTAAGGATCTCCTTATTTTTACCAAACATTTCTAAATATATAATTAGCCATGTGAATTTAATGGGTAACGACTTTAATTTGTTTAGTAACATTTGTTTCCCTGGAATTTAAATTCTTTTATCAGCATATATTGTCATTTTTGATTTATGTATTCATTTTTTCTTTTAGGTTTTTATAGTCAACTCATCAAATATATTTCTTCTTGAACCTGCAAATGAAATTAAAAGTCTTTTGGATGAGCACACAGATATGTGTAAACGTATTCTTAATATTTACCGGTTCATGGTTGTACAAATATCAATGGATAAGAAGACTTGGTAAAAAGTTCCATTATCTTTTGTATGTTTTTAATGTCTATAGAAATATGTATCATTTGTGAGAGGAATAAGCACAGACTTATTTTGAGAATCTCCTTTAACAATATTTGAACACCTAAAATTATTCACCTCTCCAATTATTTCATGTTTCAGCCTTTCTCTATCAGATTTTAAGTGTTGAGCCAAATTTGGGGTGAGAAGAAAGTTGAGATATAATGATTAAATTGAAAATTTTTTGTGTCTTTAATTAGTTACATATAATACCTGAATGGCATTAAAGGTTTCCTGCTTGTCTGTATTGAACTGTTCTTCTTAAATATGGACATGTTCTACTATAGTACATATTGAGTAGTACCTGGGCAATTTGCAATTTAACCACACAAGAAGAAATGCTAAACTAGAAGATTTTGTCTTCATTATCTATGTAATTGACTTCATGAGGCATATTGTTCTGTTTTGTCATTAAAAAAAAAATCTCCATTTGTAAATACAATTCTTTAATTAAAAAAAAATCTCGTGAGTTCATCCTTCTTGTTCTGCAAGAAAATCTTGATAGTCAAAACTAAGACCTGGTTCTGCCTCTGACAAGTGCCTCAATAGTACATGTTTACTAGAGTTTGGCCTAGAGCAGAGAAAAAAGGCGTCATGGGAGAGGATTCAGTTAAGGCTGGCTTTAAGCTTCAGCCTTTAAACTCCTACTGTCCCCTCTTTGATACAATTATTGGCACAATTTGAGAACCTACAGAAGCAAGTGTCATGTTATTGATAGGAAGGACACTAATTAATAAGGTTTACCAAATGCTTTACGTGTATTATCTCCTTTGATCCTCAAAACAAACCTGTAAGGAATCTGAGACAGTGGCTAAATGACTTGCCTAGAATCACACAGCTAGTGAATCTTCTTTTATACCATCTGTCTGTTTCTATAACACTGTTCTTGAAATCAGATATATTCAATTTGAAAAGTTAAATATGAAGCAAAAGTAAGTATTCATGAGTAGGAAAGGTTAATGTTTCATTTTTTTTCTTTTAAGGGAACAGATGTTGCTTGTATTGCTCAGAGTCACAGAATCTGTTCTGAAAATGCCATCACAAGTTTTTCTGCAATTCCAAGGAAGAAAAAATATGACACTAGCAGGTCGACTTGCAGGACCTCTTTTTCAGGCAATATTTTTTTTCCTCTCTAAAAGTTTAGTGTAAGCTTTTGGATTAGTTTCAACTCAACAGAATTTTAATGTCCTTTTAGAAAGTTTTCATGTGGAAGACATCATTTAAAGAGCTCAGTAGTGAAATTATAGCTTAAACAACAAAAAATTATTCTCTTCCTCAAGATCTATTGTTATAGGACCATATATATAATCTATATGTACATAGATATGGAATATTATGAACATAGAAGTTCATTTCAACTAAAATAAGTTTATGATTTATTTATGAATTATTGAAAAAGTATACAAGTATAAAAGATTGTTTAAGTAATGCTGTTATTATTTTGTTTCAGTATTTCCAAATATCCAAGATTATAAGGAAATATTTATCTTAAAAGTATCTTCACTTCAAATAATCACCTTCAAGATTCATGTTTACCACTCTTGATGAAAAAAAAATATTGCTAATGGAGTCATCTTTTAGGCACAAGTCTACCCAATGTCCAAACTGGCAAAGTCCCTTCATGCCTTCTGACATTTCTCTCACACAAGACTTTTTAAAATAACATTTATAGGAATCTTGGAAAAGACATGGTTTGGGGTTAATATTCTACTCCATCTAATGGAAGAGTACTCACTGAATCCTTCCAGAATGCTCCTGGAGAATCATCCTTCTAAGACCAGTTCTCACTTTTTGACCTCCCTCTGATAAAGTCCTTATCCCTTCAGAATGGGGGGAAAAGTTACTATCCTTAGATGGATCATAACTAATCCTTTCTGGGGTTGGAGAAGGTGATGGTTTTAACTAGACAAGACATTTCTTCTTCTAGATTTGGTTATCACCCTTAATCCATTTTCCAGGGCCTTAGTTTCTTATTCTTGACTTTTTACATACTTCGCCTAAAGGGAAAAGTTTAAAAAAAACTTTGGAGAAATATTTGTTTCTTTATATTCTTGACTGAAATATAAAAGGGTTGTTTTTTTTTACTATGCTTCCACAGCATTTAATTTGTAGTATAAATTATTGGTTATTCATGCTAGAATTATAAATTGTGAAATGATGTTTTGTTTGCATATGTATTTTTAATAAAAAATAACCAACTAAAACCTAGCTCTTATAAGATGCTAGGATCAATTCATACAGTGAACACACAAATCTTCCTAGATAGAGTGATCATGTTAAGTAAAAGTTTTCTGTAGCACAGACTTTCCAGTTCTGGCTATTCATATAACTACTGACATTCAATTAGGATTTAGCTAAAAAAAAAAGTCTTATTTAATCAAACTGTTTGTGAATACATCTTTTAAACGTGGGCAAAATATATACTCAGGCCCCTCTTGAAATGATTTAAAATCCTTTGAAGTAAAGCTACATTTTAAACGTTTTGTTATAGTATATTTTCAATATTTACCTAACAGTCACAGGAAATAATTTAATCCATTGCTCATGTGGAATTTTAAAACTAAGCTCGTTGTTCAAATCCATGCTTACTCTTAAATGTTTACAACTGATATGAAGTTCATACCATGAAATAGATTTCAGATTAAATTTCAGAAATATAGATATTATGTATGCATGTGGATAAATACACATGTATATACGCGTGTGTACACACATGTATACACACACACACATATATATCCATACCCTATATATATGCCATATATTCTAGAATTCTGAGCTTTCATATTTTAGTACAGTATATATAGTGTACATGTATACTATATATCATATATGCCTATTAGCTATATGAAAGTATAGACTTTAAAAAGGATAATTCAGATGTGAATGTGTATATTATAAATGTCTTATTCATTAGATACCCACAAATATTTTTAGCTCTTAATAAATTTGAAATAAAATTTTTATGGAGAGTTTATTTCATATAGAAATGTCATTAAGCATTTAATTGCCTTTTATACAATGTGAATTCTCTTAAAATTTTTGAATGACTGAATGAAGGGTAAAAACTATTTAGCTCTTAATAAATTTGAAATAAAATTTTTATGGAGAGTTTATTTCATATAGAAATGTCATTAAGCATTTAATTGCCTTTTATACAATGTGAATTCTCTTAAAATTTTTGAATGACTGAATGAAGGGTAAAAACTATTAAAGAAATTCCATGTCAGTATTGGGACCATGCCATTATTGGTTGTTATAAAAATAGGGCATAACTTTATTATCATTATTATTATTATTATTATTATTATTATTATTATTATTATTATTATTATTATTATTATTATTATTATTATTATTATTTTGTGGGGCAATGGGGGTTAAGTGACTTGCCCAGGGTCACACAGCAGCTAGTAAGTGTCAAGTGTCTGAGGCTGGATTTGAACTCGGGTCCTCCTGAATCCAGGGCTGGTGCTTTATCCACTGCGCCACCTAGCTGCCCCCGCATAACTTTATTATTGAAAATGTTCATGATAGGCATTTTACTCATAATGGGATGTACCAATCATATTCTCTCAGGTTCCCACAAATAATTACCAGGTATAAAGTAATCAACATTTTCTTGTTTTTGGATGAATAGTTGATGGTTGAATATCTATTATTCTAAAGTCACAAGCTACTGCCAGTATACTTAATTGTTGCTTTTAACTCTTTTTATAGACTCTTATAGTAGCATGGATCAAAGCCAATCTAAATGTGTATATCTCCCGGGAGCTTTGGGATGACTTGCTGTCTGTGTTGTCATCACTCACATATTGGGAAGAGCTGGCCACCGAGTGGTCATTGACTATGGAGACACTAACTAAAGTACTAGCTAGAAATTTATATAACTTGGACCTAAATGATTTACCATTGGATAAGCTAAGTGAACAGAAACAAAAAAAGCACAAAGGCAAAGGTAAGAAATATTCTAAATTGCTTTAGTTACTCAGTAGGAAAAACAGATTGTCTCTCAAAGCTGCTTGTGTTTCTACTAGCAGGATTTGAAGGCTATGTTATTTTTAAAGCAAATTAAAAAAAAATACCTTTGAATTACGGAACACTTTTTAAGTCAGAATCCTTCCCAGAATCTAGGAGATTTTAGTTGGCTAAAGTGTGTTTCATTTGTTTGTTTTAAATTAGCCACACTGGATATAGTAAGAATGGTGTTCCCTTTTATTAATATTCCAAGTTGAAGTCCTGCTTTTGATACTTAACTACCTGTGTGATTTTGGGCAAGTCTCTCAAGTTCCTTAAATCTCAGTTTCCTCATCTGTAAAATGAGGGGGTTGGAATAGATGTCCTCTGATGTCCCTTCCAACTCTTAGACTATGATTCCTTTTTTTATCTTTCATATTCCTTATGATTGTTATTAGCTTACACATATCTAACCAACCCCCTCTTAGGATTGAGGAAGGAAAATTTGCTAATATATAAATGTATATATTGAAGACTTTTTTCTTTTCAACTTAAATATAAAAAGATAGCATATATATACATTTAGAACACAAAAGAGGACTGTATATAAAACTTGAATATCTAATAATTTGTGCATGTTATCTTCAAAACTGTCCTGCTTATCTATACTAACTTTTGGACTATCTTTTGTTCTCTTCTGTTCATTATTTTTTTTAATTTAAAAATTTTTTTAAATTTTTTTTCTTCTGTGAATTTTTTTTTTGTTTGTTTTTGTTGTTTTGTTTTTGTTTTTGCGGGGCAATGGGGATTAAGTGACTTGCCCAGGGTCACACAGCTAGTATGTGTCAAGTGTCTGAGACCGGATTTGAACTCAGGTACTCCTGAATCCAGGGCCAGTGTTTTATCCACTGCGCCACCTAGCTGCCCCCCTTCTGTGAATTTTTAAAGAAAGGTAGAACATTTATTCTAGGTATACTATGCACCAGGCTCTGTGCTAAGCACTTGGAATACAAATACAAGCAGAAAGTAAGGCAGTTGGTACTCTCCAGCTTATGTTCTAATGGGAGAAAGATAATCCATAAAAGAGAACTAAAACGTATGTAGAGGCAAGTTGGGGGAGAGTAGGGTAGGTGCTTGTAAGGAGGTAAAGTGTAAAAATCTGAAGAACTGGGAGCAGATGAAGTAGAAAAGTGAACAAGGCTGGCCTTAAATGGAGATTCTGGTTGTAAATACCAGTTGGAGAAGGGATAAAAGCATTACCAGGGTAAAAAGTTAGAGTTAGAGGTAGAAAACTTGGGAAAGTCAGGAGCAGAGCAGGGAGAGAATGTGTAAAGTATTTCATGGCTCTTTTTTGGGGGTGGAGGAGGAATCACTATTGATCCTCTCCACTTAACTGAAAGGAAGGGGGGAAAAAACTACTAAGTAAGTAAGTATACTTAAGCAAAACAAATTTATTCAGTGGCCGTGCCTCAAAATGAATGTTTATTAGCCTTGTGTCTATCACTTTTCTGTCAGGAAATGATTAATATGCTTCATCACAAGTGTTCCCAAAACATGTATTGATCAAACTTAAGTTTTTCAAAGTTTTTTTTTGTTTTTTTTACAATATTATTATCATTGTATAGACTGTTCTGGTCTTCTCATTTCACTCTGCATCGGTTTATACTCTCCAGGGTTTCCTCAACTTGTCTTTTGTAATTTCTTACAATGTAATACTCTGTTACATCCATATTTGCTTGCACCAACACTATCTTTGCTTGTCTTTTCCTATTTCACAGTAGGTTTCTACCCATCTTTTTGTGTAGTTCTGGGCTAAAAGAATTCACTGTTGTCTTGTTGCATTTCTTTCTCCTTCCTTCCTTTCTCGCTCCCTCCCTCCTTCCTTTCGGCAGTGAGGGTTAAAGTGACTTGCCCAGGGTCACACAGCTAGTAAGTATCAAGTGTCTGAGGCCAAATTTAAACTTAAGTACTCCTGAATCCAGGGTCAGTGCTTTATCCACTGCATCACCTAGCTACCCCTATCTTGTTGCATTTCTTGATCATTATTCAGTTTGGTGTAAGATTCAGGACTTTGCTATAGTTATTGTATATGAGCTGGGCAGCTTGTCTCCCCTTTAGGTGGCATCTTAGCAGTAAGTCCTGTGAAGACATAATTTGAAAAAATTTATTCTAAGGCATTTAATTTATTCAGTTTACCTAATTAAAAATAAATGAACATTTACATAAAACTGGTAAGAGAATACTATCCAAGGCTTAGTCAACTGACCACAGAGTGTTTGTTTTTGAAGATATATTTGCCCAGTTTGTAAAATCAAGTTTATAAAATCAAGTAACCTTTTCTTAGGACTTTGATTTCCTTAGGAATCATTGTGGCAATGTAGAGATAGTTATAATCTCTTTCTATTTCTGGCACAAGTTTTAACAAACATAAAAATAAGATTGTGATTATTTTTTTTCTTCCATCACAATTGTCCTTCCTCCCTCCCTCCTTTCCTTCTTTTATCCCTCTCCAGTATAATCTTTATTGGGGGGGGGGAGTAGCTATACTAATAAAATTGTTTATCTTTAAAGTATTGCTTTTGGTGGGGGAGGGTATAGCAAAAGGAGACCTTGTAGCAACAGTGACACAACATTTTACCTTGCAACGTGTGTTTAATGTAAGGATCTTTCTATTTATCTGAGGCACATGAAATTTGGACATTTGTTTTTTCAGTTGATGGTAAATTGAGAGATTAATTGAGAGATTGAAAACATGTTTCTAGGAGTTGGGCATGAGTTCCAAAAGGCTTCAGTTGACAAGTCCTTTTCCAGAGGATGGAGCCGTGATCAACCTGGACAAGCCCCAATGAGACAGCGAAGTGCAACCACTACTGGATCTCCAGGAACTGAAAAGGCAAGAAGTATAGTTCGACAGAAAACAGTTGGTATGTATGCAGTAGAAAACAGCAAAATATTATAGTACATGCTTAATAATACTTCAAGTTGAAGCTTGAATGGTTTTTGCTTATTATTGTGCATAGTCAGCACTTTATGTAAATATACTATTTTCTTATCAATTGATTTTGACAGTAAATAATAGCAGCAATATTTTTTCCACTGGTTTAACAGAATGCATATCATGCGGGTGAGCCTTTTTATCAGTGTTGATAATTTTTGCAAATTCCTTTTCACTGTAGACACACTTAATTTTAATAGAGTTGTGATGTAGAATTTCAGATTTATAAATTTGAAACCCATTTGATTTGAACCCATTGATTTTTTTTTACAGAACTTAAAGCTTCAAATCTAAGTAATTTTTATGTTAGTAGGTAGTTATATCAGTTGTAGAAAATATAATATAATATTGAAGCTTAGTTCTTCTAAACGTGATAAATATTCCTCCATCCCTAAAAAAAATAAAGGGGACTACATTCAAGAAGCTATGGGGGGGGGGCAGCTAGGTGGTGCAGTGGATAGAGCACTGGCCCTGGTGTCAGGAGGACCTGAGTTCAAATTTGGCCTCAGACACTTAACACTTATTAGCTGTGTGACCCTAGGCAAGTCACTTAACCCCAATTGCCTCACCAAAAAAAAAAAAAAGCTATGGGGTCAGGCTGGTTCTAGGAATTCCCACCAATGAATTATCTTTCCTTCCCAGTTGGCAGACCCCCAGAACAATGGTATTCATCTTTAGTGACTATGTCACTTTTATTTTTATTTCTTTATTTTTTTAGTGAGGCAATTGGAGCTAAGTGACTTGCCCAGGGTCACATAGCTAGTAAGTGTTAAGTGTCTGAGGCCGGATTTGAACTCAGGTACACGTGACTCCAGGGCCGGTACTCTACCCACTGTACCACCTAGCTGCCCCTATGTCACTTTTAATAAACAAGAAGGACATTCCTTTGAGAAATTAGAAGGAAACAATAATGGAGATGATATTTTACGGACAGCCACACTGTACCTTGACACCTATCTTTTCAGTTTGATTTATTGTAGAATAGTGAAAAGGGCATTGAATTAGGAGTTGAGATGCTGTGGTTCTAAGTCTCATTTCCAACATTCAGTAGTTAAGTGACCTTGAATAACCCACTCACCTTCTCTGGACCTTTGTTACCTTATATGTAAAAGTAAGATGATGATACCTTACCTAAAGGCTTGACTATATGGTATCTTTTTTTTTTTTTTTTGGTGGGGCAGTGAGGGTTAAGTGACTTGCCCAGAGTCACACAGCTAGTAAGTGTCAAGTTCCTGAGGCTGGATCTGAACTGAGGTCTTCCCGAATCCAGGGCCTGTGCTTTATCCACTGTGCCACCTAGCTGCCCTGTTTTTTTAAAAAATAGTTGTTACTGGTGAAAGTAGGATTTTCTTTTTAAAAATTCAGTTTAAATCCATGTTGCTGGAATGCATCTGTTTACAAAAAAACACATAATTAGGAATGAAAGAAGAGACAAAAAAAAGCAATGGAAAATCGTGATAGGTGATTAATATTTTTTAAGTTCTTAAGATGTCACATGTTCATATGTCTAGTGCCTATAAAATGAACACAGGAGACACAATCATATTTGTCAGCAATAGGCCTTGGGTTAGAAGGTACAAAAAAAGATATTAGGAAAGAATAAAGGAATTTAAATGTGTATGTAATAGTAAATGTTTGGTAGATTTGCTTTGGGAGTGTTAATTAAATCTGTAAATGGCCTTAGCCTAACTTTTTACTAATTTTTATTGCAATGTATTTTATGGTAGTAATTATTTTCACTTTTCAGAAATAAACCTTATTAAAAAAATTTAAACTTCAATGTGGTGATTGCCTCGAACTCATATGAAAATGATAAACTTTCCTACTGCTTTTTTATAGAAAGACAGTACATTTCTTCTTGGAAGGTAAACAATCCTATCAAAGAATTATCAGACTAAAAATATTATTAAGAAAGGAGCCAATATAAATTTGCCTATCAGATGATGAAAATTACGTCTTCTGAGGAAACTGCGTTACTATAATTTTAAAATGAGGTCAAACTCTTATTTCAGTTAACTTATTATGTATGTTATCAATTACATTTGTTGTTGTTATACCTGAACATAGCAAAACCTTAATGACCTTATTCACATAGCATATAATTTGAAGCACTGCTGTAACTTAACTGTGCTTTGTTAATATGTAATTAAAATGTATATCTGGACTTTAGTTAATTTAAAACTTGCTTGTTCTAAGTTTAGCATTTTGAATTACTTAGGTTTTCTATTGAATTTGAAGAAATTAATATTTCATTTCTTATCTGTATAATTTCATCTGGAGCTATACTGTCTAGTCTTTTTTTTTTTCCCAATCAGCCTTCTCTCTTCACAGTTTTCCCATATCTTTTCTTAAGTCTAGAATATTGAAATGTTAAGGAAAACATTTTTAAAATTAGGGTTCCATAGCATTTATTTTATTTATTTATTTTTTTTGGCAGGGCAGTGGGGGTTAAGTGACTTGCCCAGTGTCACACAGCTAGTAAGTGTCAAGTGTCTGAGGCCAGATTTGAACTCAGGTACTCCTGAATCCCAGGCCGGTGCTTTATTCACTATGCCACCTAGCTGCCCCTCTATAGCGTTTTTTAATGTATTGATTTTTAGATGACTATATATTAGATATCCATTTTAATTGTTTTTCACTGTTAAAGTAACTTAAACAGTATTATAATGTCTTATAGTTTATTTTTTTTTTAATTTTTTTTTTTTTTTAGTGAGGCAATTGGGGTTAAGTGACTTGCTCAGGGTCACACAGCTAGCAAGTGTGTGTTAAGTGTCTGAGGCCGGATTTGAACTCAGGTACTCTTGACTCCAGGGCCGGTGCTCTATCCACTGTGCCACCTAGCGGCCCCCTTATAGTTTATTTTAATGCAAAAACCTAACAAGTGAAAGTTATTTAAAGATTTTCGGTCATGTAATTCCTTGGAAAATTTTCTTAAGAAAATACATGGTATAAGCTTTTGACTATGTGCTCATCTTCCATCTTTCATCTTTTTTTCCCTTTTATATTTCTCTCATTAAGCTATGAAAAGAATAGATTTGTATTCTTAAAATGGTTTGAACATAGTTCTTAAGTTCATAGATATAGAGGTAGAAGTGCCCTTAGAGGTCACCTGATCCAGCTCCCTCCTTTTACAGAGGATAACCTAAGGTCTAGAGAAGTAAAGGGAGTTGCTGAAGGTCCTGTAGATATTTAGTGGCAGGGCTAGGATTAGAATTCTGATATCTGACTTGAAATCCAGCATAATGCCTCCTTAAAAGCATGAACAGTTAATAAAATGACTTCATGAAAAAAGGATTTAATGAAAAAAATTGTCTTCCATCATATCAGTATGCTTATTGGAATTTTAGTTAATGGGTGCTTGCTACATTCACGGGCTTCATGTTCTTATAAATTAGAATATTCTCTTCACCACTACAAGTTACAACCCTTCCATTCCTTCTTCTCCTCTGTGCTTTCTGTCCATGACCTTCCATTAGTCCTTTATAGAGTGTATACACATATGTCCTGGGAGCCTTACACTAGGTTTTTGCACTGTGTTTACTACAGGATTTGGCATGACTCCTTTTCTGGTCATTCATGTACTTGATTATGTGACATTCTGGTGCACAGGCCATTCTTGATAATCTACTGCAGCCTATTTGACACCGACTATATATTTTTCCATTGCTCTGTGCCAATTAAAATTTTTATTTTTTCTGAGACTGTAATGTTGAGTAGAGATATTAAAATGATGTTTTGGAAAGAGGGAACAACTTCACATTAAAAGTCCATGTAATTTCCTAAATGCCACTTATCCCATTCTCCCCCTTCTGTTCAGTTTTGGGAATAGCACATCTGTTTATCTTCATTGTGTGAGAGAAAGAACCCGAACATGAATGAGAACATGCATACACACAGACTAACTGGGCTCCTTTTCCAATTGTATTTCATAATTTGTGCAATATATAGTTTATATGCACTTGACTTATATGGATTGTTATTATTGGGTTTGTTTTTTGTTTGTTTTCTTGGCATAGTAGTAGCTTTCACGTAGATCTCATTAAGACATTATTTAGTGTTCCTTTGTTCAATGCTACAAGCATGATGCTGTCTGAAAACAGCTTTTAGAGAGACCTCATCATCAAAAAGAATATCTTTTAGGGGCAGCTAGGTGGCGCAGTGGATAGAGCACCGGCCCTGGAGTCGGGAGGACCTGAGTTCAAATCTGGCCTCAGACACATAACACTTTACTAGTTGTGTGACCCTGGGCAAGTCACTTAACCCCAATTGCCTCACTTAAAAAAAAAAAGATTATCTTTTCCATTGTGAAAATATTTTAAATTGACTAGGCCTAATTTGGGGCTAATCTGACTGGAGGACTAATCTGGGGGCTTTTGACTATTCGGCTATCTGACTGCTATTAACTTAGCATGGGCCATTTATAAAGTTCCACCACACTGCTCCACTCCCAAATTGATAAGCAAAATAGAGTTTATTTATGAGATACTATTTAAAATTAAGACTACAGGGAAATAAAATGTACAACCTGACTGCATTGTGGTGCGTCTCTTTCCACTGCATCTCTTTCCCACCTGCTGCACCTGGAACTTCTAATCTTGTCCGCCCAGTCTCTCTATCTTGTCCTTTGGCCTCCAGTCCTCCTGTGAGCCCCCTGTCTAACCCCCAGGTCTATATATATCTTTCTTTTCTCCACTCAAATCTCGGAGCTTTTTGTACCCACACACCAAGCTAATCCACCAGTCAGGGCTGCGGCTGCGGCTGGGGCTGGGGGGATGCTCGAGCATCCTGTGCCTCAGCACAGGCTATGCCAGAGCTCCGGCCTATATGGGCCAGGATCTCTTGGATAGTTCCGCTCATGGTGGAGGGAGCTGGGGGCTTTTTACCCCCAGCTGTCTGACCTGGTGTCTCATACAGACCACAGGGCTTTTTGGCTCAGCTGAAGCTGAGGGAGAGGGGCACCAGCACCTCCCACACAGAAGAGACCCTGAGGGCCTAAGGCTTTCTAATCTAAGCCTAAAGGTAGGGTCCCCAAATCAAAATAAATTTCCACACCATTTTGACTCTGTACAGGAAATCCTCAATGACAGCACCATACAGAAATATGCAGAAACATGCCTTATTTAATACCTT
This sequence comes from Dromiciops gliroides, assembly GCF_019393635.1. NCBI lineage: Eukaryota > Metazoa > Chordata > Mammalia > Microbiotheria > Microbiotheriidae > Dromiciops > Dromiciops gliroides. The sequence continues at coordinate 269,072,407 of NC_057862.1, read as the reverse complement.
TCTTGTTATTGATAATCAGATCATTAATTTTGTATTCCCTGTACCTCACAGTGAATTGTGTGACAACTGAGGAGAACTTTAGCAATGAATTATAAACAATTTTCATAAAAATTTTCTAGCATTGGTAAATTCTGTGATAGTTACTCATCTTTTTGGTGACCATGATTTGGCAATATCAACTATATTCTTTTGTGATTTCTCCTTCTCTGAGGTGTTTGTTGTGCTTAGCATGACTTTCTTTGGTATTTAGTCAGGTCTGGATGCTTCCAACTTCATTTTCTTGAGTATCATTCATACTTTCTTATACAGTACATGTAGTAAACGTCATGCTTCCATTATAGAAATTCTGGTACATGCTTCATTTCATATTTATTTTTCCAGTTTCATTTCTGAATATTCTTAGAATGGTCTAGTTTACTTGAGTCTCAATCATATCTCTATAGATTTACTTTTCTCCTCTATTGCTTGATGCTGTTTTGTGTAATAATCTTTTTTTTTGGGGGGGGGTGCCAATTAGGGTTAAGTGGCTTGCCCAGGGTCATACAGCTAGTAAGTGTCAAGTGTCTGAGGCTGGATTTGAACTCAGGTTCTCCTGAATCCAGGGCCGGTGCTTTATTCACTGTGCTACCTAGCTGCCCCTTTATTTGGTAATCTTGCTTGTAATCTTCATCTTCCACCATAATGTTTGCAAATGAAGTTTTCACTTTTCAAATGAAGTACCCTTGCTTTTTATGACTCTACTTGTCAAGGAGATCAAGTGTATATATTGGCTAAGACAAATTCTGGGCTCTCTTATTTAGGATCTTTGTAGTGATTTATTTTACATCTGTTAAAAATAAAGAATTGGTGGTAACCAGCTTTACTTGTATCTATTTCCTGTTTTTCAGATTCTAGAGTTTATATAGATGGTCAGATTAGATCTTTTATAATCAAGTGGAATGGCTTCTCTTTATCCTTTCTTCTGATTTAGTGTTAATTTTGACCAGTCAACACACAGCTAAATGATGTCCAAATCAGTAACCAGTATTTTTGTGTTTATTTAGAACCTTAAAAATTTTTCAAGAAAGTATTCATAATAAACAGTTTGGGGACTTCTGAGTGCTTTATATACCTTTGGTCTCTTTTGTTAATGCTTAGTGGTTTTTTCCCTACATTTATTACTGTTTGTCATGTCTAATTTCATGTAGAAGTCACCGAGTACAAAGGGTATATGTTGATTTAATTTGGATGGTCTGGTTATCTTCTTTGTAGAATTTTCTTGCTGCCTGGACTAGATACCATGTCCTGGAAGAATTCATTCTCTCTTTCATTTATTTATTTAGAATTTTCCCCCACCTTACATGTAAAAACAAATAGTAGCATCGATTTTTAAAACTTTGTGTTCCAAATTCTCATCCTTCCTCCCTATCCCACCCTTAAGAACTCAAGCAATTAAATATAAGTTATACATGCAGACAAAAAACTTTAGAAAAAGGAACTAACAACAACAGAGTTTACTTCCATCTGTATTCAGGTACCACCAGTTCTTTCTCTGTAGATGGATTGCATTTTTCATAAGTCCTTCAGAGTTGTCTTGGATCAGGAATTCATTTTCTCACCAGAAATTCCAGTTCTGGGGCATCTAACTAGTGGTTGCCTTAGTCTTTCACACCATCTAGGCCTAGCTTCAGCTTTGCTTTACTTTTAAATCCCTGACCATTTTCTAGTATTTGCCTTGCTACTATGTAGTACACTTCTTGTAGTGTTCCCTTGTCTCCCTCACCCAACATCAGAGTGAAATCTTTTTGATGACAGTGACTAACTTAGCTTTTAGCTGCCTGGTGCTTAGTTCAGTGTTTGGCATGTTTAGTGCTCAATATGTACTTTTTCATTCATTCATGTTCTCTAATAGATGGTGGTGCATAAATTTGAAATTCTCTTCATGGTGTTTCCCTTGCCCAAGCTTTTTATAAGAGTAGAATGGACAAGTGTCGGGTTAAATCTTGTTTTTTAATAACCTTGGGAATACAACAAAATCTACTTTATAGTTGCCATCCTTCTGTTTAGCTGTAAAATCTTATATCTTCTCATTTTATTTATAGTAAAAATATCTATATAGGATCATAGAATGTAGAACCAGGAGGAAAATTATCTAGTTAGTCCATCCTTTTCAGTTTATAAATGATGAAACTAAGGCCCAGAGAGTAGAAGTGACTTACCCAATGCCATACAAGTAATAAATAGCAGAGATAATGGGATTTGAATCCTCATCTTTTGACTCCAAATTCATTATTTTTGTGATCCTTGCAGCCGAGTATGAACTCATTGGCTGTTGGACAAGTATCTGACATTTGAAAATAGTCCTCATTGGCTAAAGGACAGTGATCTCACTTTTGGAAATGGTCTAATATTTGTTGGTGGTCTACAGCAGTAACCTTCAAATTTTTTTATTTTACATCCCTATTAGTAAAAGCTTTTTGAGTACATATGTATATTTACTTCTTTATATTTTGTATACATATACCACCACTAACACATACATTATGAAACTCATAACAATTTTAAAAAGAGATAAAGATCAGATTATAAGATCTCATTAGTTAGTAGGAGTAGAAGACTTCATTGAGTAGGCAAATGACATGATGTGGATTGTGTTTGAGGAAAATCACTGGGGCAACTGTTTGGAGGATGAATTGGAGAAAGGTGAGATTTCAGTCTGGGAAAACAATTAGAAAGCTATTACAGTAGCTATCTATAGGTTCCAAACTAGTACAGTGGCTCTATAAGTGGAAAAAAAAAGGGGATTAATGAAAGAGATTTTATGGAGGTAAAATCTACCCCATTTAGCCACTCTTTGGATATGTAGGCCAAATGAGAGTACACATTAGAGGATGACTGGAATTGTGAACCTAAGGTAGCTGGAAGGATCGTGGTGACTTTGACAAAATGAAGAAGTTTGGGTTATGTAGGAAAGATAATGTGATGAAGTCTATGATGTAAAACATAATCCATTCATACCTACTTATCCTGTGGGACTACTATCTCCATAAAAATGAATAGGGGAGACAGAACATTTATTCAGTGATTCCTATTCCATATCCATGGGGTGATTTTAAGATCAAGGTGTGGCTATGTTGGAGGTAGGGCAGTTTTGCCTATGCAGCTGCTTTTGTGGGTATCTGGGTCTTACTTAAATTATAAATGACCCGAAGGACCTATATCTTGAGTGGTATGGGAAAAGTTGGGAGTTTGCATAACTACTGGACATAAGCAGTGTAGGAGAGTGGAGAGAATATTGCACAAAGGAAGAGATGGGGATGGAATTGTAGATTATTGTGAATTCACCTTCTTTGGTGAATCAATTGGGATCATGCCATGGCCTACTGAGAATTTCTAGCATACTCTCCCTGTCACCCCCACTTTGGACCATTGGTCTGGGGATTGTGACACTTACAATCACATATCCCTTTTCCAATATCAATGTGGAAATGGAAGCCAAACAAGATTGAGGACCATTTCATATTTTATCTGTTTCATGGGTCACAATTACCAGAGAATTTATCACCCAAGGGCCAGCCTGCTGGTATTTAGCCTTTCCAAATGAGGCCCTGAGTGAGTGATGAGAGAGAGAGATTTTGGCTATAGGGCCTTAATATTTAGCTTTAGGAATGAATGTGTCTTATTAATCCTTTTGGCTACATCATCTTGATGTGTTGCTTATATTAACAGATCTCATTTCAGTGTCCCAAATGTTTGACAGGGACATGTATACAAGTAAAGACATACGCTATCCTTTCTTTTGATAAATTATATAAAAATATATATATTTATATATATTATATAAATTATATAAAAAAATTTACATAGTAAGAAATCTTTTATGGTTAGAAAATACTCCATTTTCCTTTGTTTCATCTACATTTCATTAATTACTTTTCTCCCTCCTTCCAGAGAATATAAGTGTTTTTAATGAGATTTTTTGTTTTGTTTTGTTTTGTTTTTAGCAGGGCAATGGGGGTTAAGTGACTTGCCCAGGGTCACACAGCTAGTAAGTGTCAAGTGTCTGAGGTCAGATTTGAACTCAGGTCCTCCTGAATCCAGGGCCAGCACTTTAACCACTGCGCCATCTAGCTGCCCCCTTAATGAGATTTTTAAAAAGTAGCATCCTTATGGATTGAATTTTTTGTTTGTTTTTTTTTTTTTCCTCTGTACTGAATACCTGTTCATATAAGGAATTGTGAAACCTGCTAATATGTGTGCCAAAATGAATGTTAGTAAATGTTTTTATTTTAGTTGTTTGTCTTTAATTAGTCTGACATAGAAGGTTGAATGAGCCTGGTTAATCCAGTAAAGTCTGTAGAGAGAGAAACTAATATAATTTTATAAATTTATGAATATACAGAAATGAAAGTATTTTTGCCAAACCTTTTGCATTGTAATTAGAGCTAGTTAAGAAGTTTTTTTAAGGGTTTCAAAAATATAAAAACAAATTTTTTGCAGATATAGAGGAAGATGAGAGGGTATGTAAAATCATGATTTGTTCATGTGAATAGAGAACAAATCCCAAGGTAACTGATGCTAATATTTAATAGTTCTGATATTCCATTTTTCAAGGAAGAAATTCTTAGATCTATCTTGTGGTCCCTTTGCCACAATATGAAAAATATAATTTTAATTCATCTATAGACTCTAAAATTTGACCGACAGATTTAATTATAGGAAAAACTTTTTATAACTGCAAATACAATTTATAAAAAGAACTAAAGGTGATTTTTTTTTTCTTAATAAAGTGCTAGCTAGGAGTCAGGAGGCCTGGATTGGTTCTAATCCTGTCCCTCACATTTAATAGTGTGACCAGTGGTCAATCAGTTAACCTCTCTTGAGTGTATGTTTCATACTCTTTTGTGTATGTTGTGAGGAAAGCAATTCGTAAATCATAAATTGCTATGTAGATTTAAACTGCTATTATCTTTCATTTTGCTAATTAATATCATTTACCTGAAGAAATTAATAAATATCTTTAAACAAGTGCAATTGGAAAAATTAGTCCAGTTCTTATTTAAAAAAATATTTTGATTACAACCTATCATTCCATGTTAATTGTAACCTGTCAATACCTGTTATTAATACTCTGGACAAGTAAAATTTAATCCCCAGTGGCTTTGGTTTCTTTATCTATAAAATGAGGGAGTTGAACTTGTTCAGTATTAGCTCTTATATTCCTTCAAGCATTTTGATTGTCTGTGAAAATATTTTCTTGTGTTCTAAACCTTTATTTTCTTTTACAAAATACTTTCCTCTTTATCTTTAATATGAATTGTTAAACTAATTTGATCAAGACATTCTGCTGGGAACAAACACTAAAAATGGAAATTTGGCCTTTTTTATGTGGATTACAAAAATTGGGGGGAGGGGCAGGGAAGGTCTTTTCACCAACTGTAAGTAAAAACAAAATAAGAATTATTGTTTTCTTTATTTCTTGGAGAATAGTAAGTTTAGTTGTAAGAGAATTCTTCCAAAGATTGGTTACCTTATAGATTGCTTTCCAGAGAAGTGGCCAATAATGATACAAATAACTTTTTTTTATTTGGAAAAAAAAAATTGTCCTGAGATATTTTCAGAGCATCTGTTTGGTGAACTTACTGATTTTTCAAACTTTGTTCCTGTGAAAATAGTGTTAAATTAATTATTTGTTGTTTTTACTGCAACATCATTGTAACTTCTATTTTACATAAAAAATTTAAATCCAGAATATTGTTTTTATGTGTCCACTGATTTTTTTTCCTTACAGCCTTGCCAATATTTGCCATGCTGAAATGTTTTCATTTGAAGTTTTCTTCCTTTGTACCTTTTAGTTTTCTCTGTTGCTGCTTTTTCTGTGACACAAGCCTTTCATTATAGTCACTCTTCTTTATTCCCTCCCTACTTCTTTCTTTTCCTTTTTTTAAAGCCATGAGAAGCCGATCCATTGGTGAATGTGCTCTACCATCGGCCTATATACGCAGTGCTAAAAGTGCTCCTGTTCTGATCCATACTTCCAAACCCTTCTTGCCTGATATTGTTCTCACTCCCCTTTCTGATGAGCTTTCAGGTAGTGCTACCTCTGCTAATTTCTGCATTCCCCTTATCACTTTTTAATCCTTCTGCTTTCAAATTTTGCTTGATCAGTAAACTCTTTAAGGGGGAGGTTTGGGAATTTGATAAAATAATGAAAATAAACATTTTAACTTGTGTGAACTCTCATGCTGTCTTTATAGTTTATTCGGAAGTGTTAAGTTAGTGCTGTGCCAATATCCAAATTTTAGTTATAAATTTTTACTTTTTAAGTTTGGCTTTGTGTTTTTTCCCACATGGTTAAGGAATACCAATTTTCATTCATATCCTTTATAGATACCTGCTTAGAGTTGATGTAGAAGAGCATTCAGAAAGAGAGCCATGATTTCTAATTTTCTGCCTTTAATAAATATGAATGTTACTCAGAAAATAATAGAGAGGCCACAAAAATATTGTACTACTACACCAAAAAAGCTTTAAAAAATACCATGTAGTATGAACAGTAAGCTTTTAATTTTCTATTCTGATGAAAAGAAAATAGTAATATAAATGATCCCTAAGAATAGATCACTAAAAATGATTAAGGTTTTAGAGCTTCATTTAACTTGATTTCAAACAAAATATTGAAACTATATTATGTAAACCCAATCAGGAAAGAGCTGGAAAATTAACCAGTTTTCTATTTCTAAATCCTTTTCAACTCCTTCATGATTTTTCTCTGTGCCTGGGATAGTTTTATCTTTTGGTACAATTATATATACATTCTTATGCAGGTTTGTTATTAATTTTCAGCTTGTTTCTGTCTTATAACTTACTTTGGGTGAGCACAGATTCAGTGATATTTTATAAAGCATTTAAAAAAATAACTACATATGTCTTGAGTGTAGGTCGGGAACCGCACCCCTCCTTTCTTTTACTTCCTTATTGAATAGCAACAATATTCAATTTAAAAGTCAATTACAGATTACAGGTTTTGCTTTAAAATTCTTTTTCTGATATCTTTTAACCTCATTAATGAGATCTGAGCCTTGCTGTAGAACCTCAAGATAACTGTAGTAGATAATGAAAAGTTGAAGATTTATTTAAATAGAAAAAAACTGTCTTGTTTGCTCTTCTTTGAGAATATTTACAAAATGGAAACTTTTTATTATTACTTAGAAAGGCTTTGCCTGTAATTTGTGAAAGAAGCAACCATGGTCTAAAATTGTTTTGTATGTGATATGTGTTTGTATTGCATAATTCAGGGTGCCCTGGTTGGAAAAAGATTGTCATAATATTTTCATGGTGTTTTTGAGAGGAATTTAAAAGGTATTTTTTATGGCTTCTTTACCTGGAAGTAACTTACAAAATAGAGTGAGTATATTATGTGATTTATAATTTAATTACCTTCCACCTTGATGGTTTTATTTTTTTCTTATTTTTAATATCTGGTTAAGAATCTACTGTGATAAACAACATGTTTTAACTAATAAGATGCACTCAAATGTAAAAAAAAGTCAGTTTTCATATATCTTAAGAATTCTCTAGTCCTAAAATGGGATAGAAGAATCATAAAGTAGTAGCAGTAGTAGAAAACCCTAATTTCCTCCTCTGAACAATTGCTGACAGGAATTAAGCTGTCAGTGTAATGGGATAAACTTGTAAAAATTGAAAAGGAGAGTTCTCATTCCATCTAGGCTTAAGTGTAACTCTTGTGATTTTGCCTTGATTATTATATTAATATTTAGATTAGGTGCAAAAATCTATTTGTCATTTGAATGTGGAATAAAGGATGCAACTAAGGGAAAAGTAATATAAGCAGAATTCTTAGAGTGATTATTTCTAATTATATGTCTTTTATTTTAGTAAAATAATCTTTTATAGTCATATTTCTCTAAATCTTGTGTGTTTTAATAGGTTAATTCCTAGAGATTTTATGCAGTTTGTATTTATTTTGAACAAAATTTTTCTTGTCATTTTTGCCTTTATATTTTGGGGCTAGTATGCTCCCCTATACTTTAGTTAGCCCTACAGAGGTGAAGTTGGATGGTCAAAGATTTAAAGCTAATTTTATCCAGTGAAAATATAGGGATTACAATAGTATTTAATAATTAATCATTTAAGTTCAGCAAAGCACTTTACATACATTATTTCATCAGATTCTCATGACTCTGTGAGGTTGGTGTTATTGTAATTTTAATTTTACAGATGAGTAAACATAAATTGAGAGGGATTAAGTTATTTGGCTAGGCCACACAGTCCAGTGTATCTGAAGCAGGATTCAGACTCAAGCTTTTATGACTCCCATCTGCTATAGAATCTACAGGCTTATACTAACAGAAAAAAGGGGAAGAAATGATAAGAGAAATTCCATACATATATAAACTAATATTACTATATAAATATGAATATTATAAAACTATATAAATGTAAAATATATAAAACTATGAAACACTTTTACGGAAATAAAGTTATACCTAAATAATTGGAGAGATAATCACTGCTCATGGTTAGGCTATACCAATATAATTTTTAAAAAACCCATTACAACGTATTAATTTATATATTTGGTGCTTTGCCAGTCAGATTCCTAAGGGAATGTAAAAAAAAATAATAATTCATGGAAGTACAAAAGGTCCTTAGTCTTTCAGGGAAATAATGAAAAAAAAATAGGAATAAATGAGCCTTACAACATCACCAAAACTCAAACAATATTATGCAAAGGTAGCTATCAGCATTTTCTGAAACTAGTTATAAAATAGAAAAATAGTTCAATGAAACAGACTAGATGAGTCACAAACCAAAGCAGTATAAAACAGTAGTCTAGTGTTGGATAAAGCTGAACTCTTTTGATAAGAATTTCTTGGAAAATTGTAAAGAAGTTTGGAAAAATTTAGTAAACCTAATTTCTAACCCCATATTACACAATAACCCAAAAATGGGTATGTTATTTGCATTTGAATGAAATTATAAGATAACAAGATATAATTTTCACAGCTATACCTAGGGAAAGGATTCTTAATCATACAAAGATAAAATTGCCAAAATTAAATATAGACTTTAAAAGCTTTTTTGTATCAGTAAAATTAATGGAAGAAGAATTAGAAGAGAAATTGTATAGTGGGAAAATATTTTCATCAAAAACATTGATAAATGTGTGGTTAATCAATTGACATGTATTTATTAAGTTCCTGCTGTGTGCCAGGTATTGTGCTAAATGTAGAGGATGCTTACTAATATGAAGAATCCCTACTTAGAAATATATCTAACTCCCAAGAGCCATTCCTTCAATAGTTTGTCAAAGGATATGAACAACCAGTCTTCAAATAAAGGAACTGCAATATATATGAAAATGTGTTCAAAATCACTATTAGTAAGAGAAATGGAGATGAACAACTCTTTAGTTTTCCTTAATGCCACATGAAAAATTGATGAAGATTCTACAAAAGATGTAAATAATTTGTGTTAAAGATGTGAGAATACAAGCGTGTTGATGCACTTTTGGTAGAGCTGTGAAGTGGTCCAAACATTCTGGATTTCAGTTTGAATTATGCAAGAAAAATGACTAGACTATACTTTTTGACCTATCCATCCTACCACGAAGGATGTAATCTAAGTTAGAGATACAAAGGTCCAAGATACCAAAAGTCTTTTTTTTTTTTTTGGGTTACCAAAAGTCTTAATGCAGTTATAAACTAATAACTTATGTGCTTGATGACTTGATTATTAGGGAAAAAAATAGGGCAAGGGAACTAGGTAATAGCGTAAAACCACACCAAGACTTTTGGGCCACCCCATATATTAACATTAATAGCACTGTTCTTTAAAGGTGGTGGTAGCAAAAGATCTGGACACAAAGCATTTGTCCCTTGATTGTGGAATGGCTAGGGGAAAAAACTTTGTTATACAAATGTAATAGAATATTGCTGTATAGTAAGAAATGACAAAGATGAGGACTTTGGCAAAACATTTTAATGAACTGAAGCAGAGAGAAATAAGCAGAGCCAAGAGAATAACATATACAATGACTACAAGGGAAAAATCAGTAAAAAGTTGAAGAGACAATGAAATACATCTCTTTCCTCATTTAAGAGATGGGAGGGCCCTCAGGTCACTCATCACCAAATGTTTTTGCTTAATTATTTTTCTTTATCAAAAGGGAGGGTTCATTCCCAAGATAAGGTAGCGTGTGGGAAATGATTGTGATACAAAGATGAACATCAATAAAATGTATTTTTTAAAAATAGGGCATATCTAATCAATATTTATTTTCCATATGTGAACATACTTTAACTGATCTTTTAATAGAATGAGGTTGTGTTTCCTAGGAAAATAAAACACTTTGGGAACATCCACTTCAGTTTTTTGTTTTTTTTAAGTGAGGCAATTCGGGTTAAGTGACTTGCCCAGGGTCACACAGCTACTAAGTGTTAAGTGTCTGAGGCTGGATTTGAACTCAGGTACTCCTGACTCCAGGGCTGGTGCTCTATCCACTGTGCCACCTAGCTGCCCTCATCCACTTCATTTTTAAAAGTACAAAATTTTATTCTAGTTCTGTTCTGTAAATGCTTTACCAAAACAATGAGTACATTACTGGATGTCCTTAACTCCTTAGTCACTCTTGGTAAATTTTAGTTGGAGGTACATATCTTGGTGGAATAGTTTTTCCTGATCATCTTGCTTGGATTGCTATTGTTCTGAAATGAAATTCCTTTTTTCCTTTATTACATAAAGCATCTTTATGAAATAACTTGATGGACTATACATTTTCAAAGTGTTCCAGTCCTTATTGTCTCCTCAGGTTAACTGCCTGCATTCATTACTATGGTTGTGATACAATGTGACATCGTACATTGAATCACCAAGTTGAATAAATCCCCTCCAAGCTTTTCTTAAACTTATGGGATGTTGTGCTTGAAGTTCAAGAAGATACACTAAATGTTAGACAATTTCTCGTCCAATGAATAGGCTATAATAAGCTTTAAAAGTTAAGAGCAATTTAACCTCTCTATTGCCAAATTAACCTCTTTATTAAAACTTTTGTAGCTAAATTATGAAAGATTTCGTGAGCTATCAGACTATAAAAGGACTTAACTAGTTCCCTTGTAGTTTAAATTTACCTGTTCTTACTCATTTTTCTAATAGCTAAGTCAGCACAGCATTTAAGTGTTTTGCTATGTTCCAGATACCGTATGTTGGCTGAGTATACAAAGAAAGGCAAAAGCAAGAACAGCCTATGCCCTCAAGGTCTCTACATTCTATCTGGGGAGACAATGTGCAAACCACTATGTACATACAAGATTTATACTGAGTAAATTGGTAGCAGTTTCAGAGGGAAGGCACTAAACTGTGGATGTTGGGCCTTAGGGTGGGGGGTGGGATTTGAGTTGAGAGTTAAAGATAGCTAGTAGAGAGAGACAAAGAGAGAGAGTTTTCCAGGCAAGCATGTTCTTTGTGAGGACAACAAGGAAGGCAGTGGGGAGTAAAGTGTAAGACTGAAAGGTTAGGAAGGGACCAAATTCTGAAGGGCTTTAAAAGCCCATCATAAGATTTTATATTTGATCCTGGAAGTAATGTGGAGCAGTTGATGTTTGAGTGGGAGTAGGGGTTCTTAAAATTATAAAATCTTAAATCTTTTTTTTTAATTAATAAAGTGGTTTTTTTCCAGTTACATGTAAAGATAGTTCTCAACTTTTGTTTATACAAGCTTTCCAATTTCAGATTTTTCTCCCTCCCCCCTCCCCTAGACATCAGGTAATCTGATATAGGTTATATATATATACACATAATAACATTAAACATATTTCTGCATTAGTCATGTTATAAGAGAAAAATCAGAGCAATGACGAAAAACATCTTAAATCTTAAAATTATAACAGCACTTTGAAGTATATAGTCTCACCATTTCTCAGCTAGTCTGACATTGCTGTAGCTATGCCCACTGACCTCCTGTTAGAGGCTGCCGATGAGAGCTTGTTGGTAATTGAGTACAGTTGCTCTAGTAATAGTTTGAATTTTGCTGTGTAATAGAACCTTTTCATCTTAGCCCTTCTGTCACATTCTCTAACTAACCAGTCATTTAGAATGGTGGTGTCAGACTCAAATAACAATGGATCCCTGCCAGCAGCATGCTTTAGAAAACCACAAATTAACATCATCTGTCTTGTAACATTTCCCAGTTACAGTTTTTTTGTTTTTGTTTTTTTTGGGTGAGGCAGTTGGGGTTAAGTGACTTGCCCAAGGTCACACAGCTAGTAAGAGTCAAGTGTCTAAGGCTGGATTTGAACTCAGGTCCTCCTGAATCCAGGGCCGGTGCTTTATCCACTGGGCCACCTAGCTGCCCCTTGACACCTCTAGTCTTGAGGAAAGGTAGGTCTGTTCTTTTTTTTTTTAGAATTTTATTTTTTTCCCAAATTACATCTAAAAAGAAATTTTAACATCGATTTTTTTTTTTTGGGTGAGGCAGTTGGGGTTAAGTGACTTGCCCAGGATCACACAGCTAGTAAGTGTCAAGTGTCTGAGGCTGGATTTGAACCCAGGTCCTCCTGACTCCAGGGTCAGTGCTCTATCCACTGTACCACCTAGCTGCCCCTAACATTGATTTAAAAAAAAAATTTTAACATTGATTTTTAAAACTGTTCCAAATTCTCTTCCTCCTTCCCTCCCCACCTCCCCCTTAAGAACTCAAGCAATTCAATATAAATTATACATGTGTAGTCATGCAAAACATTTCCACATTAGTCAGGTTGTGAAAGAAAACAGACAAAAAAAACTTTAGCAAAAGAAACTAAAAAACAATTATCCTTAAATCTGTATTCAGATACCATCAATTCTTTCTCTGTAGATGGATTGCATTTTTCATAAGTCCTGCAGAATTGTCTTGGATCATTGTACTGCTGACAATAACTAAGTCATTCACAGCAGATCATCTTATAATATTACTTTTATTTTGTATACAGTACATTTCACCTTGCATCAGCTCATGTAAGTCTTTCTAGGTTTTTCTGATAGTTCATCATTTCTTCTAGCACAATAATGTTCCATCATAATCTCATCCCATGATTTGTTCATTCCCCAAATGATGGGCATCTCCTCAATTTCAAATTCAACTTTTTGTTTTTTTAATTTTTTTTTTTGGATACTAACCTAGTAGTGGTATTACTAGGTCAAAGAGTTTATGCATGATTTTATAGCCCTTTGGCCAGTTCTAAATTGCTCTGCAGAATGTTTGAATCAGTTTGCAACTTTACCAAGAGTGTATTAATGTCTCATTTTCCTCATATCTCTTACAGCATTTGTCATTTTCCTATGTTGTCCTATTATCCAATCTAGTATGTATGAGGTAGAACCCCAGAATTGTTTTGAGCTGTACCTCTCCAATCAATAGTGAGTTAGAGAATTTTTTTTCATATGGCTATAGGTAGCTTTGATTATTTCATCTGAAAACTTCATATCTTTTGATCATCTATCAATTAAGAGGAAACATAGCTCTGTTCTGACCCTATATTCTTTGAATCATTTTTCTTAACCAGAAACATTTTAGTATAAGTAGAAGGAGTATTGGATTTCAAGAAGACTGTCACTTGCCAGCTGTGTGACTTTAACCTCCTGTATAAAATGGGAAAGTAATGCTTGCCTCATTCAACTAATACTTGTCCAGGAGTGTTCTGGTAAATGTTTAACAGCTGGCTCTCCAATAAATAAACAAACACATACACACTTTTTAGTTTAATCTGTATTATTAACATTTTGTCCATAACTTTCTTAAATCTTAAATCTAGACGATTAAACCAAAAGAGTTGATTCATAACATTTGTTGATTTTTAAGGGTACAAATGCTTACCTTAAAAATTAACAATTGTTTCTGATTCGAGCTACCTCCGACTCACCCTTACTTGTAATTCACAGGGGTTTAAATAAATGTGGGTTGTTAATATTGGAATTTATCTCGATTATCACTAGGCAGGGTTTTTTTTTCAAAAGACCCTATCTTCTTATATATTCAGCACATTATTTACATTTTTCAGCTTCCAGTTTTAGCATGATTTTTGTCTGGGTGAATAACCCACTTTCTCTTTATTTTTAAAGAACAAAACCTCTTAAGTTATTGTTAAAAACTAACCTTTATTTAACATAATAGGACATCTCAAAACAGTACCAGTCACATGTTTTCTCATACTTCATTCTGTTGAGTAAGATATGTACTTTGGCATGAACATTCCTTTATATATTCCATTTACCATTCAGAGACTCCTTCTAAGAATTGACATTTTAATAATTAGATGTCATTTCTTTCAAAAAACAGAAATGACCAGAGGAGTTGTTTTAATTTATTATTTAGAAATACAGTTATAATCAGAGGTTCATTAAGGAAATTGTGATTTTTTAAGATCTGATTGACTTTGTTCTCTCACTACTGAAAAGGACTTTGGAATAAGTCTTTCAAGCTATAGTGAGTGAATTACTTTGGCTTCTTTTGTTTATAAAATAGAACAGTTTTAAGAGAGATTAATATTTATTTCAAAGTTTAATGTTTATGAAAACAACCTATCTTTTATATTTAATGTAAGCAATATTATAACTAAGTTGTTTTGGGGAGGCATCATGGCTTCACTAAGCCATATATTCTCTTCCAACACTTGCTTTATGATCATGGGTAAGTAGGAGCCTGAGTTTTGTTATCTGTAAAATAGTTAGCCATAAGGCAGCTAGGTGGTGCCATGGATAAAGCACTGGCCCTGGATTCAGGAGGACCCGAGTTCAAATCCAGCCTCAGACACTTGACGCTTACTAGCTGTGTGACCCTGGGCAAGTCACTTAACCCTCATTGCCCCACAAAAAACCAATAATAAAAAATTTTTTTTAATAGTTAAACAATAATTATAGTGTTTATCTTAAAGTATTTTTGTGAGGCTAACATGAGACTATAAAGTGCTTTTTTGGGGGGGGCAGGGCAATGAGGATTAAGTGACTTGTCCAGGGTCACACAGGTAGTAAGTGTCAAGTGTCTGAGGTAGAATTTGAACTCGGGTCCTCCTGAATCCAGGGCCAGTGCTTTTTTATCAAGTTTTATTTTTAAATGCAGCTTTATGTTTTCCTTTTGTATGTTAATTTTAAAAGTTCCAGATAATTTAATCTTAAATCTGTTAAATTTACATTCAAACCTAGCCATAGGTTTAATTTTAAATAGATTTAATAAAATATAATTATTAAAACTCAACAAACATCAGGAAACTGAAACTTTGGATCTACTTGGTATCATTTCCACTTTTTATAATCATGTATTGACTAAATTTAATGAGAACTGTATTTTAACATTTGTTTTCTCATTTGAAAACTTCTTTGTATATGTCAGAATTTTCTTATGGGAAATTATTGACAAAAGAGCATTTACTAACATTCTAGTATTTTTGCCCATTACTTTTAGGGGGAAAAATCCCTTGATTTTATTTTTGCTTTAAAACCATTAACTATTTTTCTGTCATGAAAAGGATACCTCTGATTAACATGTTATCATTACTCAAGTTCTAATATTCATTAACATTTTTTCCAATTAAATAATTCCCCATCATGCTTAAAGAACTATTTTTTTAATATGCAACAATCAAAATATTTTTTAAAAACACATTTGACTTGAATAATGAAAAACTACCTCTTTATAAGGAAATAAAATGAAAATCCTAAAAGTAAAACTTTATTTCTTATTTTTTACTAATACTTCCCATTTGTATTTTAGATTTTAACAAACATCTTGGAGGATATAAAATATAATTTCTACCCTAAAGGAGTTTTTAGTCAGCTTGGGGAAAAAAAGGAAAATCCAAACATATGCACATTATTCATTCAGTAAGCAATTAAGTACCTAATTATGTGTGGGCATTTTGCTAGACATAGAAGATACAAAGACAAAAATGAAAATGTTCATGACCTCAAGGAGTACAAATTCTACTAGAGAAGACAACACTTGCATAAATAAGTATATACAAAGTGTATACAAAATAAATGCAGGGGGCAGCTAGATGGCGCAATGGATAGAGCACTGGCCCTGGAGTCAGGAGTACCTGAGTTCAAATCCAGCCTCAGACACTTAACACTTACTAGCTGTGTGACCCTGGGCAAGTCACTTAACCCCAATTGCCTCACTAAAAAAAACCAAACAAACAAAATAAATGCAGCACAACTTTGGGAAGAAGGGCATTAAAAACTAGGGAAATCAGGAAATTCTTCATGTAGAAAATGATGCTTTGAGTTGAGTCTTTAAGGAAACATAGGATAATGAGAGGTAGAGATAAGAGAGTATGTTTTAGGCACTGCATGGGGATGAGAGGGAGGGGAACAAGCCAGTGCAAAGGTGTTGAGCCAGGAAATGGAGTGTTGTTTATGAGGAACCAGGCCAGATTGGCTGTACCTTTCAGTGTGAAGAGGGAAGGTGTATGTCTGGAAAAGATAGGTTGGAGAGGGGTTGTGAGGAATTTTAAATGCCAAACAGTGGAGTTTATATTGTATCTTAAAGGCAGTAGGGAAACATTGGTGTTTATGGAATAGAGGTACAACATGATATCACTAGGAAATCACTTTGGCAGCTGTCAGGAGAATAAATTGGAGAGAGGTGAGACTTGAGGATATACAATGAAGAATGCCCCCTGTTTTGAGTTGAAGGATCTGGTTTGAATTGGATCTCTGATTACTCCTATAACTTTGAGCAAGTTGTGTGACCTTTCACTGTCCCAGGTACCTCTTTAAGCCAGTCATTATTAATCTGAACCAGTGGAAAGTAGTTTCTCTACTGGAATTTTTCTGTTCTGACAGAATCACATATCTATACCCCATCAAATTAGAAAAGGGGTGAGGAGATTATTAGATGAGCTCTGAATCAAAAATCTTATGATTGAGCATTTGTATGTGTGTGTATGTGGCTATATACACAAACACACACAAAGATATGCATATATTTCTGTTTGTATACATGTATGTACACATTCACATGCATGCATACATAAACTAGCCAGGAATAGAAGAGGAATAAAAGCAAAATTTATTTGGATAAAGTTAGTCATTTCATTTGGATGAATTTCTATTTAGATCATTTTATTGCAAAAACAACCCAATGAAAACCAAATTGCTAGTATCAAAAATGAAAAGGGTGAATTTATCACTAATGAAGAAGAAAGTAATGCAATTATTTGGAGCTATTTTGCCCAATTATTTGCCAGATCTGACAATCTGAGTGAAATGGATGAATATCTACAAAAATATAAGTTGCCCAGATTAATAGAAGAGGAAATAGAATACTTAAATAACTCTATCTTAGAAAAAGAAATTGAACAAGCCATAAATGAGTTCCCTAAGAAGAAAACCCCCAGTACCAGTTGGAATAACAAGTGAATTCTATCAAACATTTAAGTTCCATTCATTGCAGTACTATATAAACTATTTGGAAAAACAGGTATGATGTTTAAAATCTAAATGTGTGGTCACCTTAAATTAGACGCTTTATCACCAGTCTTTGGGCATTAAGCATTTATTAAAGCATGCTAGGTATTAGTAAAAAGGGAACATATGGAGTTCAGAAAGTTAAGAAAAGGACTATATATCCTAGAGTTCCAGCCTGGTCTGAGTTCTTCCTCAAGTCCTCTGCCATGAGCCTGCTTCAATCACGAACTGCCTCCCGCAAACTGAGTGTGGGAGTGTGAAGGTCCAGGGCAGAGGTGGTCCTAATACACTGCTTCAAGCTGATTGGTTAGAGTCATCCAAATCCATTGGTTCACTGGACTTGAAGGTGGTCTCATGTTGAGTTCAAAGTCCTTAGCTTCTGAGAACAATACCTTCTTAAGGGCTTGCCAGGTGTTGTTACAATCTAATTAACTTTAACTAGGCTAATCAGCAAATTCAATCACTTAATTCAATCAGTTTAGATTAATCTCCAGGTGGGCCTTTGAGTATCTGCTAAATCCCATTATTTTCTCACACAGGCAAAGAAGGAGTCTAAATTTCTTTTATGACACCCTTAAAAACCTTCAGTGATTTTAGTCAGTTTCCCCCAAAACTGGGGGAACAGATTAGAATCCACATTTAGAATCTTAAATTACACAGTTTGTAATTACAGGTGCTGATACCTAAATCAGGAAGAGCAAAAACAGAGAAAGAAAACTGTAGACCAGTTTCCCTAATGAATATTGATGCAAAAATTTTAAATAAAATATCAGGGAAATTACAGCAATATATTGGAAAGATTCCACATTATAACCAAGTAGGTTTTATACCAGGAATACAGGGCTGCTTCAATATTAGGAAAACTATCAGCATAATTGACAATATCAGTAACTAAAATCATATGATTGTCTAATAGAGAAAAAACTGGACAAAGTACAGCACTCATTCCTATTAAAAATGCTAGAAAGCATAGGAATAAATGGATCTTTCCTTAAAATGATAAATATATCTGTCTGACCATCAGCAAGCATTATCTTTAATGAGGATAAGCTAGAAGCCTTCCCAGTAAGATCAGGGATGAAGCCAAGGTGTTCATTATCACTTTTTTTTTTTTGGTGAGGCAATTGGGGTTAAGTGACTTGCCCAGGGTCACACAACTAGTAAGTGTTAAGTGTCTGAGACCAGATTTGAACTCAGGTCCTCCTGAACCCAGGGCTGGTGCTCTATCCACTGTGCCACCTAGCTGCCCCTCATTATCACTTTTATTCAGTATTGTACTAGAAATGCTAACTATAGCAATAAGAAAAGAGAAAGAAATCAAAGGAATTAGAATAGGCAGTGTGGAAACAAAACTAATCACTCTTGCAAAGAATATGATGGTATTCTTGGAGAATATCCAGAGAATCAATGCAAAAACTAGTTGAAATAATGAACAGTTTCGGCAAAGTTGCAGGATATAAGATAAACCCACATAAATCATCACCATTTCTGTATTTTACCAACAAAGCCCAATAGCAAAAGATAGAAAGAGACATTCCATTTAAAATAACCACAGACAATATAAAAATACTTATGAGTCATCCTACGAAGACCAACCCAGGAACTATATGAACACAATTACAAAACACTTTTCACACACAAACCCACTCATCTAAATAATTGGAGAAATATTAATTGCTTATCAGTAGGTCAAGCCAATATAATAAAATGATCATTCTACCTAAATTAACATACTTATTCAGTCCTATACCAATCAGACTACTACAAAATTATTTTATAGAGCTAGAAGAAGTGATAACATGTCATCTGGAAAAACAAAAGGTCAAGAATATGAAGGGAATTCATGGGGGAAAAAAATGTAGCCTAGCACTGTACCAGATCTCAAACCATATTACAAAGCAGTATTCATCATCATTCATTTGGGTACTGTCTAAGAAATAGAATGTTGTATCAGTGGAATAGATTAGGCATGCATCATATAATAGGAAATGACTGTAGTAATCAAACAAGATAAATGCAAAAGGTCCAGACTTTTTTTTTTTTTTGGTAAGGCAGTTAGGGTTAAGTGACTTGCCCAGGGTCACACAACTAGTAAGTGTTAAGTGTCTGAGGCTGGATTTCAACTCAGGTCCTCCTGAATCCAGGGCCAGTGCTCTATCCACTGCCACCTAGCTGCCCCCCCCCTTTTTTTTTTAAAAGGTCCAGACTTTTGGGATAAGAACTCACTATTTGACTAAAACTATTGAGAAAACTGGAAAGCAGTTTGTCTGGAGCTAGGTAGAGGTCAGCACCTCACACCATATGCCAAGTTAAGTTACATTCATATATTAAAATGACTGCATAATTTAGACATAAAGCATGATACCATAAGCAAATTAGGGAAGCATGGAATAGTTTACCTGTCTTATCTATGGATAAGGAAAACATTTATCATCAAAGAAGAGATGTAAGGGATTAAGGGATGTAAAATGGATAATTGTTATTACATTAAACCAAAAGGATTTTATACAAAGAAAAGCAATTCAATCAAGATTAGAAGGAAAGCAGAAAATGGGGGGAGATTTTTTACAGCCAGTTTCTCTGTTAAAGGCCTCATCTCTCAAATATATCAAGAACTGATTAAAATTTATCATATGAATCATTCTCCAATTGACAAATGACAAAAAGTATACAAACAGGCAATTTTCAGGTAAAGAAATCAAAGTTCTCTGTAGTCTAAGTCACTATTGATTAGAGAAATGCAAATTAAAACAACTCTGAGTTATCATCAGATTGGCTGATAAAAGGACAAATGTTGGAGGGGTTGTGGGAAAATTGGGACACTCACTAATGCACTGTTTTGAACTGGTTCAACCATTCTGAAGAGCAGTTTGGAACTATATCCAAAGGACTATAAAATTGTGCATACCCGTTGATCCTGTAATACCACTACCTAAGTCTTTATCTCAAAAAGACTAAAAAAACCCCCCAAAACCAAAAAGGACCTATATGTACAATAATATTTCTTGCACTTCTCTTTGTGATGACAAAGAATTGGAAATTGAGGTGATGTCCATCAGTTGGAGAATGACTAAATAAATTGTGGTACATTATTGTGATGGAATACTGTTGTTCTATAAGAAATACTGAGCAGGATATTTTCAGAAAAACCTGGAAAGACTTAAATGAACTGATTTGGAGTGAAGTGAACAGAAACAGAAGACCATTGTACACAGTAACAGAAGTATTGTACAATGATCAACTGTGAGAACAACTTAGTTGTTCTCAGCAATACAAAGATCCAAGACAGTTCTTAAGTATCTGTGATGCACTGTCTACCTCCAGAGAAATAACTAATGGAGTCTGAATGCAGATCAAAACATGCTGTTATTTTGCTTTCTTTACTTTTTCTGTTTTTTTTTTTTGTTTTGTTATTTTTTTCATAGCATGACTAATATGGAAATATGTTTTACATGACTGCACATGTATAGCCTTTATTAAATTGCTTGCCTTCTCTGGTGGGTGAGTGGAAGGAGGGAGAGAACATTTACAACTCAAATTTGTAAAAAAAACAGATGTTAACATTTGTTTTTAATTGAGAAAATATAAAATATTAAAATTCAAAAATAAACCAACCTACTGTATACATGCAGAAAATAAATATAATTAAAATATACTTTATGTTTGGGCAAAGTTTAGAACTACATGTTGTGGGTTTTTTTTTAGCAAGTATTAGCATACTAGAGTATTCATATTATAATCTCCACAGAATTTGGTATAGAGTGAATTCTTCCTGTACTCTATCCAAAAGAATATTATTGAAACTTTAGAAACCTCTGACATGCATCCCAAGGCCTACATTTTTGCACTTAATAGATACTTTTTTTGGAGAATTCACAACTAAATTTTCTGGATGACTTTTTGTTGCATGTTGCTAAGATTGATTGATTGGATGGCTGCCCTGCTTTATTTGAGTGGTAAGTTGAAAATATATTTTGTTTTTAAATAGACCCTATGCATCTGAGGACTTGGAAGAAGAGTAGGTCTCCCACATGTGCAGGGTAGCTTTTGGATGCAACTCTTCTTTTGTTTTCTTGAAGTAAAACTACAGAGTTGGTGCTATGCATGAGTTCATCCCAGTCCCTGGGGTCCAATCATATTTTCCATCTGCTATCTACATAAAATCACCACAGTGTCAAAAAGTCTTTATGTCTATAATATTTTGAGTATCTGGGAGCTAGAAACAGTTGAGAGCCTGTAGGATACTTGTATCCATCTGAGGTCTTAAAAACAGATTCACACCGGCCCTGGATTCAGGAGGACCTGAGTTCAAATCCAGCCTCAGAAACTTGACACTTACTAGCTGTGTGACCCTGGGCAAGTCACTTAACCCTCATTGTCCTGCCAAAAACTAAAAAAAAACCAACCCAGATTCATCAGAGATCCTGATTTTCAGGTTACCAAAAGTAATACCAAACTGACATTCCTAAAACACATTATTGACGATGTCACTCCCCTGAACAAGAAGTTTAGTGGTTGTTTCCTCTGGAATAAAAAGCAATCTTCTCTTTTTGACATTTGAAGCCCTTCAAAATCTGGCTCTAGCCTATCTTTCTAGGTTGGTTACACATTATGCTTTATTACACCTACCATATTCTAGCCGAATTGGGATACTCTTCCATATATATGGCATTCTGATTTTCTGTCTCTGGGTCTTTAAATTAGCTGTTTCTTCTACCCACAATATCAGACTTTCCCCCACCATTTTTTAATTTATTTTATTTATTTGCAGGCAATGGGGGTTAAGTGACTTGCCCAGGGTCACACAGCTAGTAAGTGTCAAGTGTCTGAGGTCAGATTTGAACTCAGGTACTCCTGAATCCAGGGCCGGTGCTTTAACCACTGCTCCATCTAGCTGCCCCCCTCCCCCCAGCATTTTTAACCTTTTGTCTCCTTTAAAACTCGACTCAAATGTCACCTTTACCAAAAGGCCTTTCCCAATTACTATAGTTAGTGCTCCTTCTACCCCCTGAAATTTATTCATGTATATTTTTATTTACTAAACGTCTTGAATGTAGGATTTAGTTTTTGGTCATTGTTTCCCAAATACCTTAGTTTAGTGTCTGGCATATATTAGCCTCTTAATCAATGCTTAATGAGTTGATTTGCCTCATTTTCAACATCCCCAAAGCTTCATACCAAGTGTGAGTCATCCTAGAGATACCTGAATTCCAGGGATTTATTGACCTAGGTACCCTGTTGGTTCTACTTCTAGCTCTTCATTGATTAAATTTATGGAGTATCAAACCAGATAACACTCCTCCCATAGTAAAGGAGCCTTCAGTTATAATGAAACTCCAACCCATTCACCACCACCACCAATGTCCCACAGTGCCCAGGGCCTCTTAACCCTGCAACATCCTTCCACTCTGCCAATTCCCTTCTCCCAGTGGTGAGTTCCTTCAGGGGCCTCTGTCTTGAGGATAGGTCCAGGCCATCAGTGTTTCATTCTTCTCCTGGTGACTGTACTAACACATACCTTCACTTATTTCCCCATGGTGCCTGCTTTTCAGCTCCCTTTTATGTATTGTGTACCACCGACCACCCCATATCAGAATGTAAACTCCTTGAGAGTAGGGACAATTTTTTTTTTTGCTTGTTTTTGTATGCTTAGTATTTAGCAGAGTGTTTGGTACATAATAATTTCTTAATAAATAATTATCGTCGTGCCTTATCTTGCCAGAGGGTATAGGATTTGATCTCTCATTCTGTGATGGGAAAACTTCAAGTACCTTTTCTCCATCTTACAGTGATTCAGAATTAGTTTGCTGACTCAAATATCTATTCTCACTTTTCATCTGTGGCCATCTTAGTCCTACTCCTTGACAGTACATATCTACTAGGAATTCCATTCCATTGTGCCTTTTGGACTTCTTTCATTATTAACAGATATTCCTTTTTCTTGTGCCAGTTCATTTCATGCTATTTAATCTGTTCATGGAAAACTCCCTTTATCAGAAGACACCATAGTATTATATCCCTGTTTTCTCTTTCCAGTAGTGGGTGCTCTTATGCTCCTAACACACTGGGTCAGGAAGACTGGGTGGCATATTCCTCACTGTCACTTCCTTCCATCATTCTTTACCACCATAACTCAGTAGCCTTTCCTTCTTTGAGATTCATTTCTTTGGTCTTTATCAACTACTCCATATTCTTGTTTACAGTCATATGCTGTTCTCCAGGTCATTTTCTATGATTTCTCAAGAAATTCTGCACGGTGCTCACCATATTTTCATCCAACCCCCTAACTTCATATTCAAGGCCTTCCTATTGAACTTTCTTCCCTTTGTCCCACTTGTTTCAACTCCAAATCCCATAACTTATATCTTCATACCACTTCAGTTACCTACAATGATGAACACATATTTAAAAATCATCCATAACTTAGCAATTATATTAAACATTCCTCTCTTTGATCATAACCTCCTATCTTTTAATCTCTTCCTCTGCTTCACTCCTCCCAAACTTATTCTTTTTCTTCATCATGACCTCTAATTCCTCTTCACTCATTTCCTTTTTTTCCTAGTTTTGTCATCTCTGCTGTGGCCTCTTCATTTTCTTCATAATCTTGACCTTATGGTTGATCAGTTCAACTGTATATTATCCTCTGTTCATGAATCTCTTGCAGCTTCATCCTATTACCAGTCACACTTTGCCAAATTCCAACCCTGGGTTTACCTTCACTATTTACCATCTCTTCTACTTGAGTGTTTCTGAACTCTGCTGGAAAAGAAGTGGCAGAAACTTTCTGGTTGCACCCACTATAGATTTATGTCAGATAGGCCCTTATGACTAGCTGCTTGCTAGTCTTCATTCATCTTTGGCTGACTTTTATTCTCTTAATAGCTATTCAAAGCCTTCTTTTCTTTTCTTTTCTTTTCTTTTCTTTTCTTTTCTTTTCTTTTCTTTTCTTTTCTTTTCTTTTCTTTTCTTTTCTTTTCTTTTCTTTTCTTTTCTTTTCTTTTCTTTTCTTTTCTTTTTTTTTTTTTAAGTGAGGCAATTGGGGTTAAGTGACTTGCCCCCAGGGTCACACAGCTAGTAATCTTTTTCTTTTCTATTTTTATTCAAAGCCTTCTTACCCTTTGAAATCTCTACAGTACCTGCAGTCATTTCCCTCTCAACAGAATATTATCATGTCTTACTAAGAAAATACAGATTTTGGACCTCATGCACTTTTCCCTTCCACTGCCGTTATGGTAACACTTTGCTCCATCTTACTACATCCTTTTTTTGCTACTTCCCTGAAAAAAAAAAAGGTAGCTCTTTGCTAAGACCACCCCTTTCTTAAGTCCTTGTTTTCATCCCCTACTCTTAATCTCTTCTGGGTTTGCCCCATCTATTCTCTTTATAATCTTCGGTTTGCCCTTATCCACTGTCTTCTTCCCTCCTGTCTAGAAACATGTCCAAGTTCTCTTCCCAGTTCTTATAGAACTTTCATTTCATTGTTTTATCCCTTTTAGCTACCATTCTGTAACTTTCATGGCCAAATTCTTAGAATGTTTTCTATATTTGTTACTTCTGTTTCTTTTCCTCTCACTTCTTGGAATTTGGTTTCCAAATCTTATCACTCAACTGAAACTGATGCCTCCAAGGTTCTTAAAGATGTCTTAATTTTTGAATTTGTTAGTCTTTTCTCAGTCCTCATTCTGCAGAGTTTGCTACTGTTAACTACCCTCTCCTCCTGGATACTTTCTCCTTCCTTGGTTTCTGGGACATTGCTCTCTCTTGGTTTTCCTCCTACCTGTCTGACCCCTACTCAGTCTCCTTTGCTGGAATTGTTACCTTTCTTTTGTCCATTAAGTGTGCGATTCTCTTGTTGATCTCATCAGCTGCAGTGGGATCAATTTATTTTGTCATTGATGATGGCAAAATCAGTATATCTAGCTATAACTTTTCTCTCTCTCTGAGCCCCAATCTTGCATTATCAACTTCCTGTTGGATATCGTTATCTGGTTGTCTCTTAGGCATTTCAAATTTTCAATGGCAGCTGTATCCTTCTCTTGTATAAACAGAAGACGCTTTTTAAAAACAACAACAAAAAAGGGTAATTTGTCCTATTAAGAAAGGAAGCTATGAGAATCTAAAAATTGAGAAACCCAAAGTAAAAGTTTTTTTTTAAAGCATGTTTTTAAATTTTTTAATGGCCATAATCATGTCATAAAGCTTATTATGCAATTTTCAGAAATGTGGGGGAATAGTGATTTCCAATGCTCTTGTCATATGTGGCAGCTAGGTACTGAAGGAAATTATAATAAATGTGGTTTTGGTTTTGGTTTTGGTTTTACTTTTCTGGAATTTCTGTGGATTTGGAAGCTGATAATGAATTTATTCCCTTTTTGTTTACTTTTGTTTTTAAAATATCTCTTAAGTTTTCCAATATACTTCCAGATTCTATACCATAATGTTTCTATCTACTTCGTGCATTAAAAGATCTACTGAAATTTTGACTTAGGAGAACTAGACTTTCTCTTTTTCTCTGTTAAAGCAGAGAATCTAGATATGAGGAAAAACTGACATGACAGCATTTTTTGATTGCTTGACTTATTGGCACAGCTCTATCATTTAATTGCACTTCCAAATATTTTGTGGCCCTATTTGTTTCCATTTATAAGTTAACATTTAAAATAAACTCATTGGCAATAAGTCTTATACTACTTTGTACCCACTTTAAATAGCATGTTTGTATCTAATATATCATGTTTCTTTTCCATATGCAAACAGATCTAAACTTCATTTGAAAGCATATATTATGTGAATGAAATGAATACTTTTTGCATGTGGTGCCCACAATACATAATTTTTCTATTTTCCAGACATTGATGATGCCCAAATACTTCCCCGAACAACTAGAGTCAGACATTTTTCACAAAGTGAGGACACTGGAAATGAAGTTTTTGGTGCTTTGAATGAGGAGCAGCCATTGCCACGAAGTAGCAGCACCTCTGACATCTTGGAGCCATTCACTGTTGAACGAGCCAAAGGTGCAGTTCCTGTCATTGACAGTTCATCCCGTCATGCGCCAAGCTTGCAGAATTCCACAGAGACCTCTTCAGTATCTAGATCCACTGAAAGCTGCATCATTGATTCTAATAGTAGAGAGTCTTCTCTGGAAGTTGGTGATAGCATTTATGATCATCTTTGTCATTTAATAGGTCCAGTAGAACTTGCAGATACAGCTTTTGAACAGATGACGCATAGTAACCTTGAAGCAGATGATGATCTTCTTTCTTCTCTGAAAGAGTATCTTAAGGAAAAACAAGAAAATCATAGTAATTATGATATAGGTAGACTTGCAACTTCTCAGGAAGTAATTGCATCATTAAATAGGGATGAGAGATTATTGACTAGATTAGATTATGTAGATCAGACAGTTAAACCAGAAGATAACACCCCTGTTATAGCAATGGCGGAGAACATAGTGTTTCAACTAGAACAAAATCCAGGTGATTTCATAAGTAACATTACACACAATCAATCATACAGTTTCACAAGATCTCAGGCTTTTGATAAATCCAAGCAAGTTTACCCTGAACCTGAATCAAGTTTTCCCTATGATAAAGAAGGAAAAAGGTATCTTCACAGACAAACAGCTACTGAAGCAGATATAGGTATGGACATACCATTAGCTGAAAAGCTTAAAGGTATCCACATTAATGAAAAAATTAATGTTTCATATGGTATGGATGTCAAGAAAGTTCCACTAAAATCTCCAGTTAATTATGAAATACCTCACATTATGGATGCCTACAAACTTTCTCCAACCAAAAGGAGTCTTTCTGAAACAGTGAGTTATAGGGCCAAAATCATGAAAAATACAACTAAGAAAAGAAATAGTGTCCACGTTACCTTTAGGCCATCTACTGAATCCGTTCAGTTTTATAATCCTCTAGAAAATAAAGAGGCTCCATGGAAGGCAAAATTACGTAAACTCAGTGGCTTCAGTAGTAGTAGCAGTACTAGTAGTAGTGGCACCAGTACTAACATTAGCTCACCTATTGCCACAGAACTAGTTAAACCTGGTGTGTATAGACCTTTGGATATAATGAGTACAGCATCAATAAATAGTAAAACAGTTAAGGAATCCACAGAGATACATGGAACCATGTTTCAGAAAGAAGGTTTTACAGTTAATCATTCAAGTACTCGTAGTGCTCTTAGGTCTTCAAGTCATGAGTTAGGACTACAACAGGGATCCCTGGGTGGCGTTTATAAAACTGTTGTACATGCTCTTTCGAAGCCGAAGGCAAATGTTTCCCCACAGAGGCAGAACAGAGTGCCACCAGAGGCTCCACTGAGGGATCTGTACAGTCATGTAATGGGCTATTTTGGAAGGAAAGCTGCAGGTGAGCACTAACTGTGCAGAGCGCAAAAGGAGAAAGACAGCATCAGTTTGGCTTAATGCAACTGAAGCAAGCTATAAGCAATCAAGAAGCTTTGGGATGGTCACTGCTTTCTCTCTGTTTGGTTATGCATGCATCTTTACCCATCTGAATTTCCCAGCATAAAATATCTTTATTTACTTTATAAATTACTAATTTCCTTTTTAAGGCATTTAGTTAAACCTCTTTGCTGCTGAGCATCAAGTTAGGGAAGAGGAAGAGACAGGAAATTTTTAATGACCATCCAAAGAATTAAACATAAATATTGTTCCCTGCCATATGGGCTTTTAAAATGAGTCTTATCAGACATGCGTCATACTTTTTTTCCTTTCCAAATGACTTGTTATTTTTACTGTTGATTCATATAGTTTTCTTCCTCCTCCTGCTATTCCTCCTTATCTTTGGGAGTAAAAATACTTTGAAGCTTATTGACATAATAGAAATTCTGGTCATATAACTACCCCTAGATAATTTTGGTTAAAAGTTATTGAAGCTAATATTTCTTTAAAACCTTAGTATTGGTTTGGTTACTTTTCAGATGATTTGTAAGCATTCATTAGGCTTTTTGGTTTTGCATTCACTAATGTGAATATAGGTTGCATTTTAGCAACATTTATCATTGCTTTTTCTTGAAATTTGGAATGAGCACAAAAGTTTATGAAGGTTTATTGATGACCTAAGTATGGAAGTTTTACAATTTTTTAAAAAAAAGATTATAGTAACTGGTTTCTCTGAGCTTGGTTCAAAGTTAAAAATAAATTCACTAGTATAGAAAATAGAAGAGTTTTAAAAAATATTTATTAATTTGGTTATCTTAGTCTGATTAACAAAATGTTTTATAAAGCATCTTGCATTGAGGCATTAATACCACCTGAGGGCAGTCTTTCAAAACTTAGTCACAGTATGGCCAGGCCAGTTTATATTTCACAAAAGATTTCTGACCAATTTATTTTAACCTAAACTGTTTTATGTTTTATTTTTTCATTTGAAATATAATGTGCTGATTTTTTAAAATGTTTAGAGGACAAATTTTAAAGTATATAATTTGTAACATTCAATTTTAATAAAATTTCTTATACAAATTAATTCATACAGGCAGCACAATATACCTACTAAGTATTATATTTTAAGATGTAGAAAGTGGTATATTAAGAGATCTGTGTACAAGTAGACAGCTTTTCCATAAAGCATTGATCATTTTGGACTTGCAGAGAGACTAGTTTCTATAATATGCCTTAATTGTAGAATTCTATTTAAAAATATGCCAATTTAAAACATCACAAGGCATTATTAATATATCAAAATGAGGTATTTTCTGTGGCGATATTTATAGAGAAAAGGAAATACAAATTATTAGGGCTGTTTTCAATAAAAGAGGCAGGGAGGAAGAGCTGTATGCTGGTATCTTTACAGCCAATATTAACCTAACTTCAACTAGTGCTTACCTGTAAGCTTTCTTGCTATTTAAGATCATACTGGAGATTGACTAACATCTGCTTAGTTTAAAAGTAAGTGTCAGATTTACTAATCTTGTAATTAAATCTAAGAAAAGGGAAACTATTCTTAAATGCATGTTTGGTGAGTAATTGACATGGCATTGGAATTTAAAAATATATATTTAAAAATTAAAAAAAAAGTTAAGTTGCTTCTCCTTACTATATTTAGTTATTCATTTATTTTTAGCCAGTAAAGAGGACATGAGTCAAAAGCTGCACATCCTTAACACTGACATTGGCAGCAGCAGTGCTAATGTTCCTGACCTGATGGATGAGTTTATAGCTGAAAGACTCCGAAGTGGTAATACATTGGTGAGTATATTTTAATTTATTTTGTTTATGCTAGTAGGAGAATAAAGAAGATCTGTAAAATTTTATTTTTTTAAAGAAGACATTAAAAGTGATTTTAAATTTGCTATTTTTAGAATTTCTATATTTTAATTTTTTTAGGGTTTGGGGGGGCGGGGCAATGAGGGTTAAGTTAAGCCCAGGGTCACACAGCTATTAAGTGTCAAGTGTCTGAGGCCAGATTTGAACTCAGGTCCTCCTGAATCCAGGGCCAATGCTTTATCACTGAGCTACCTAGGTGCCCCCCATTTATATGTTTATAAATCTTTAAAGACAAGCTGGCATGTACTTTTTATCAGTTGAAAAATAAAAATTACTTACTTGACAAAGGCAAAGGCCCCATAAGCAATAAAGATTCAACTCTCCCAGTTTCTAGTTGTACAAACACCTATGATAATAGGATACTGACCCCATCTATCTCCAATGATAAAAAAGTCAGAAGACATGTTTTGAATCTCATCTTTTACATTTATTAGTTCTGTGACCTTTGGCAAGTAATTTAACCTCTTAGTCCTCAGATGTTTAATGAAGTAGTGGCTCTATATGACCTTTGAATTCCCTTCCAACTCTAAATCTATATTTCTGTGGTTCTACCTATGTGGCATTGAACACCACTGGAGGAAATCACATGACTGCTAACTGGGTCCACTAAAAATTTGTTAATTAATATGATTTGGGTATCCAAGGCAATACTTTTATTCTTCCCCAATTGACTTTTTATCTCATTCCCTACATCAACTGTTCCAAACCAGCTCTCTTTTCCCTCTCTTTGTAGGACCTTGATTTATTGTGAAAAGTATGTTTCTATGGGGAAAATAGAGAGTATCCTGAGTTCCCTTGTCTCTTCTGCTTCATATTTCAACATCCCTCCCATTCTTTCCCTTTTTTTTTTCTTGTGGGGCAATGAGGGTTAAGTGACTTGCCCAGGGTCACACAGCTAGTGTGTCTGAGGCTGGATTTGAACTCAGGTCCCCCCGAATTCAGGGCCAGTGCTTTATCCACTGTGCCACCTAGCTTCGCCCCCCCCCCCCCCCCGCCCATTCTTTCCCTTTTTGTTCCATTCTCTGATGAAAAGGTAACCAATCTCTTGCTATGGACCCTGTATTGTATATTCTATCCCATCTCTTTCTCTTCTGGGAGTTGGGTCCTTACCATGTCTTCTCTCTCATAATCAGTTTTTTATTATCTGTTATGTCATTTGCTGCTGTCTGCTCACATGACAAAATTTTCACCATCCTTAAAAATCCTCAAGTTGGCAACTTGAACATGCCATCTCCTCAAGCTATCATAGCTATCACCTCTTCCTTTCATAGCCAGACTGCTAGAAAGAAAATCTATATGCATTGCTTCTTCATCTCCCACTTAACCCTTTGTAGTCTATATTCTGACCACATTATTTATTTATTTTTTTTATATTTTTTTAGTGAGGCAATTGGGGTTAAGTGACTTGCCCAGGGTCACACAGCTAGTAAGTGTTAACTGTCTGAGGGTGGATTTGAACTCAAGTACTCCTGACTCCAGGGCTGGTGCTCTATCCACTGCGCCACCTAGCTGCCCCTTGACCACATTATTAAACTGAAAGTGCTCTCTCCAAGTTTACCAGTGACCTCTAAGCTCTTAAATCCAAGAACCTCTTCTCAGTCTTCATCCTTCTTGACCTCAGCTGCTTTTGACAACCACCTCCTTCTTGTTCTTTCTGGTTCTCCTCCTTTCTAAATGAGCACTCTTCAATCTCTTCTCTTGCATCATCAGTTTGACTAATACTTGTTATATTTATACACAAGGGACTTTTCTAGGATCTGGGTATACAAAGACAAAAAAAGAATAATCCCTTACTCTATGGGAGTAAGGAGATGCAACATTTATTAAGATAAATATATTCAAAATAACTTCAAGCAAGACACAGTACCAACATTTGGTAGGAGTATGGAAGGCTTCCTGTTGATTTTTTGTTTTGTTTTGTTTTGGTTTTTTTGTGGGGCAATGGGGGTTAAGTGACTTGCCCAGGGTCACACAGCTAGGAAGTGTCAAGTGTCTGAGGCTGGATTTGAACTCAGGTCCTCCTGAATCCAGGGCCAGTGCTTTATCCACTGTGCCACCTAGCTGCCCCGCTTCCTGTTGATTATTGAATGGAGTTAGGAATTTTAACACATGAAAGTGAGAAGGAAATGCATTTCAGGTATAAAATGGCCTTCTGAATTTGGGGAACAATTGGTCTGTCTTTTTGGATTAAATGTTAAATTATAAAGGAGAGCGATTTAAATAAGTCTGGAAAGGTAAGTAGAAGCCAAATTGTGGCAAGCTATGAATATAAAACTGAAGAGTTAGGGTTTTTTCCCTAGATATAATAGAGAATCAAAGAAAAAATGTAAGCAGTGGAGTGCTTGATCTGCCTCTTAGGAAGAATATTTTAACCTCTGGATGATATAAGATGCACTGGAACAGTGAAAATTCAAAGTAGGGAAAACAAGCAAGAGGCAATTGTAATAGTAGAGGCAAGAGGTGAAGACATTTTGAAGCAGAATAATAGCTATCTGAGTGGAAAAAAAGGGATGGATATATGCTTAAGATGTTGTGGAGGTATAATTTATGACAACACAAGAGAATCTTTCTAAGAGTTGGATTGTCAGGAGGATGACAGAGCAAAATGAAGGCTTTTTAAAGTCAGACAAGGTCTGAGAAATGTGTTTGTAAGCAAGCAGGGAAAGAGTTCCTAAAGAGGAGTGCTGTAAAGGGATGGTCTTGGAGGATACAAGGTTAAGAGCACAAGCTAGAAGGGTTAACTTTAGCAAGGAGAATGACCACCTCTCTTTGAGACAGAGAAAGAAGGAATTGAGTGTGATGTAGAGGGGTTTTAAAGAGGGGTTTCTGAGTAAAGTAAAGATGAAGTTCTCTACTGAGTTTGAGGTGGAGGGGATCCATATAGTGGGCTCAAGGACAGAAGTGAAGTTTTGGAATAAATGCTCTAGAGAGAGTGTGATAGAAAGCTATTCAGGGGGCAACTGGGTGGCATAGTGGATAGAGTGCTGGCCCTGGGTTCAGGAGGACCTGAGTTCAAATCCAGTCTCAAACACTTGTCACTTACTAGCTGTGTGACCTTGGGTAAGTCACTTAACCTTCATTGCCCCGGGGGAAAAAAACAAAAAACAACCAGGAAGATATTCAGTCAGTCAGTGATTGAGCATTTAAGTATCTATTATGTGTCTGCCATTGTACTAAATGTTTGGAATAGAAAGTCAATACCTCTTTACAAGGAGTTCATAGTCTAATGAGGGAGGCAACATGTGAATATCCATATGAACAAGATATATACTGGTTAAATTTGGGATAGTCTCAGAAGGAAGGTAGTAAGATTAAGAAGGACTAGGAAAAGCTACTTGCAGAAGGTGAGACTTGAAATCTTGAAAGAAGCCAGGAAGCAGAGAGGAGGGAGGATGTTCCAAGCATGACGGATAGTTGAGGAAAAGTAAGGATGCCGTCAGCATCATTGGATCAAGAATACATCTCCATGTAAGGTGTAAGAAGACTAGGAAGGTAGGAAGGAGCTAGGTTATGATGAGCTTTGAAAACCAAATTGTTGCAGTTTATATTTGATCCTAGAAGTAATAGGGAACTACTGTAGTTTGTTGATTGTAGTATGTGCATAAGCGTATCTTTGTGCACCTGTGCCAAAGGTAGACCTACACTGAGTGTAGGATGGATTGGGATGGGGAGAGATTTGAGGTAGGGAGACCAAGCAACTAGCAAGTCAATATAATAGTTGGAGCATGAGGTGGTGAGGACTTATTCCAAGAGTGATTATAACATTAGAGGAGAAAATAGCATAACAAAGAGATATTATAAAGGAAGAAAGTAGAGGACTTGACATCTGATTAGATATGGGAGGATGAGAGACAGCAAGGAATCAAAGATGGGAGGAGGTCCTATTCTTGACTGTAAAATTCAAGGTAAAATAGAATAATTTCTATGTATTAATGTAGGCCCTATCAGCTTAGGCAAAGTAAATTTATAGAGGATCTAGTTGGCATTGTTTTATGACTTTCACCAGCAGAATTTATCATTTCTAATCAGGCATGGCAGGAGCAAGGATTAATACTTAGAGCACTCTGTATATTTGAAATGGTCAACCATAGCTTCAATAGGGATAAAACACTAGGAGAAGAAGACAGGGCTGTGGGCTAGAGGTTGTGGTGAAGATGAGGAATAGGTTTAGAGGTCTCTTTTAGTGTAACAGCAGCTCTTGTGACATTTCATAAGTTAGTAAATACCTCAGTACCCCAGCAACCATGGTGAAGGAACCCACAGTTGGCATTGATCTTGGCATCATTTTTTCCTGTTTTTCAATATGGGAAAATGGAGGTCATTTCTAAAGCTAAGCAAACAAGACTTCCTCAAGCTATCTCATCTTCACTGAGCCAGAATTGTTGATTGGTTATGCTTCAAAGAATCAAGTTGTAATGAAATTTACCACTACAGTTTTTGATGCCAAATGTCTGATGGGTCACAGATTTGATGATGTAGTTGTACAGTCCAACATGAAGCATTGTCCTTTCATGGTGGTAAAAGACTCAGGTTAAGATCCAAGTGGAGTATAAAAGGGAAGCCAAAAATTTTTATCCAGAGGAAATACCTTAAGAGGTTTTGACAAAGACAAAATAAATTTCTGAAACTTACACATGGGAGACATTTAAAAATGATGTGATCACCCTACCAGCCTATTTCAGTGACTCCTAATGTTGGGTCAGCCACCAAAGACACTGGAACATCATGGGTGTCAATATGACCTAAATAATCAGTTATCCAACTACTTTTGTTGCTAATGTTAAAGCTTAAAGAAGTAAGTTGGGGCTGAGAGAAATGTGTTGATCTTTGGCCTCAGAGATGGTGACCCTTTTGATATTTCCATCTTTGCCACTCAAGATGGCACTTTTGGAAATCAGGTCCACAGCTGCAGACATCAACTCAGCTGAGAGGGAACTTTGACAATCTCATGGTCAATCATTTCATTGCTGAGTTTAAATGTAAGTAACAAGAGAACAAGTAAAAAACAAGAAGGCTGTTTTCTGCCTCTACAGCACTCATATATACGTGTGTGTGTGTGTGTGTATACACACAAGTATACACACATACACATGCATATACATATATATATTTATATATACACACATACATATACATATATCATACCTCCTCTTCTAGTACTCAGGACAGTAGTATTGGGGTTGACTTCCCCTCTGAAAGTATTGCCTTCTATCTCTGTTACCTGTGCTCATTTCAAAAAGCCAAATGCTGATTTTTTCCCCCCTTAAAACAATGAACCTTTGAAAAATACCATAAAGGAATGCCAATCTAGATAAGTGAAAGATCCATGACATTATCTTGATGGGTGGTTCCACTTGCATCCCCAAGCTTCAGAAACTTCTGCAAGACTTCTTCAGAGTCACAGAGCTGAATGAGAATATCAGTCCTGATGAGGCTATTATTTATGTGCTTGTTTGGGCATTAATATGAGAATGCTTAGAATGTACTTGTTAGTATCTTACTGTAAATGGTTATAGTGGAATGAAGACATAGGCCAGAAAGTAGAGGAAGCTGATGAATTGGGAAGCAAGATTGTTCTAGATGTTGATCTATATAATGAAGTTCCTGAATCTTAAGGCAAGGATTAGGGGGAGAGGAAGATTTTTTTCAGAGAACTTCTTGAAAGAGGATAGGCAATAATTTTTGAACATGACCTTCAAATTTCTACCAAGGGGGTCACCATCCATCTAGTTATTCATGTTCATAGGTTCGGTGTCATTCTCAACTCCTCACCTTACATAAGCTTACAAAATCTTGTTGTGTACGTCTCTACAATATCTGAATGTGTTCTCTTCTTTCTGCTCATGTAGCTCACACCTAAGTTCTGTCCTCTCTCTTTTTTTTTTTTTAGTGAGGCAGTTGGGGTTAAGTGACTTGCCCAGGGTCACACAGCTAGTAAGTGTTAAGTGTCCGAGGCCGGATTTGAACTCAGGTCCTCCTGACTCCAGGGCCTGTGCTCTATCCACTGCGCCACCTAGCTGCCCCACACCTAAGTTCTGTCCTAGCCATCTCTTGCCTGTATTATTTCAATCCCTTCAAATTGTTTACACTGCTCCAAGTTTCTCCCTTCTCTCATCTTTCACACAGTTGCCAAAGTAATTTTCCTAAAGATCAGGAATATGTTGCACCTTCACTTCTCTAGTAAATAAACTTTAATTGCTCCCTGTTTCCTTTAGAATCAAATGTAGATTTCTCTATTTAACATTTTGAGCTCTTCATAATCTGGCCCCATTTGACATTTACCAGCTTTATTATACATTCCTTCCAGATATTCTATGATCTAACCGTGCTGCCTTATTTTTGTTTCTCACATATGATAGTCTGTTTTCCATTTATAGAAATTATTTTTACAGATAGCCATTAAAATAGAT
This sequence comes from Dromiciops gliroides, assembly GCF_019393635.1. NCBI lineage: Eukaryota > Metazoa > Chordata > Mammalia > Microbiotheria > Microbiotheriidae > Dromiciops > Dromiciops gliroides. The sequence goes on along the minus strand of NC_057862.1, from coordinate 269,036,248 downwards.
ATTGAAACATTAGCCAAAAGCTTAAATGTTTCCACATTAATGAAAACAAAAATACAGTTCATCATGTTATGAGTATCATGTAAACTCCACCAAAAGTTCTAGTTAATTATGAAGTATCTCATCTCCTACAAAGTAGCTGTTCACCATGCCTGGAATACTCTCTCATTTCACACAGAAGTGCCTAGCACATTGTAGATGGTCAGTAATTGCTTGATTGCTTGATTCATCGTTGGTCTAGAAGTGGCAGTGGGAGCAACAAAGAATTTTTCTTTTTCCTTTTGGCCCAGTGTGGAGCACTGGTATTGGAGAAAATAACTAGCTCTTAAAACCCTTAATGGAGTATGAACCAAAGCTCTTCTGGTCGTCTCATCTGATCTTATGGGTTCAATTATTTTGTCTCTGCAAAAGACTCCTCAGATGTATATATCCAACCCTAATCTCTGTCCTTACCACCTACCTAACTACTGGACACCTCCACTTGGGTGGAGACATCTCAGTTTTATCACATCCAAAACAGAATTTGTCACCTTTCCTCTGCTCTTTCCTATAGAGTTCCTTGTTTCTGTTGAGGACATAACTATCCTCTCTTTCCACTTATGACCCTTTTTCCCCAGTGAAATTTTTACTTGACCCCAGGTGTATAGGTCTATAAAATAGGTATATATAACCTTTTACTGTTGTCAAATTTTTCTCAATCCCCACACAAAGTGTCACAACCCATGGTTAAGAAGCTTTGCTCTAGTCACTATATGCAATCATGGAGTTATCCTTGACTCTATATATGTAATTAGCCATGAAAACCTGTTAATTCCATTCTAAACATCTCTCATTTGTGACCAAATAGGGCGCTGAACTTGGAGTCAGACCTCAGTTCAAAATTGGCTTCTTATGCTTTAAAGGTCAGGACAAATTATTTAATCTCCACGCCTCAGTTTTCTCATCCTAAAGAAAAGTCTAACCATGGCACCTCTCTGCTCAGGAAACTACAGGGGCACCCTATTACTTCTAGGATAAAATACAAACTTAGCCACAGGAGGAGTTAAGAGTATAAGTTGCAAAACAGTTGCTGATCTGCTCTGGCAAAGAGAGTTTTTAAAAAATAATTCTTTTTTTAATTACCAACTTGAAAAACATCAACAAACACGAACATTTTAAAATTATATTTCACATGGTAATACAGATAACTTTCCTATTTGTCCATTTCCCCTTCTAAATTTCTTTTCGTTTAGTGAATGGAATTTCATTATTGAACATTACCTAAGCCAGTGAACTCAAAGGTCCAGTTTTCTTTAAAAAAAAAAAATCGAATAAAAGCTGATCAATATCTCTTGATTTTTTAATAAGTCCATATTCCTATTTTATTTCACTGGCTTGAAATAGGATGTAGCGTGGTATAACAATATTCTAATTCTTTTTCTTAGTTCATTTCGGTACTTCTGAGTTCATCAGAATTTTAGAATTATCACTGTCTTTTCTTTGGCCTCAAACTTTTTTTCCTTCATTTTTTCCTTCTATTCTTCTCCCAACATATGTTTTGCTTTTCCCAATTCTATTTCCTTTTCTCAGTCCCTTGGGTTCATATGTTCTCCTGACAAATAATCTTTAATGAGAATGGAAGAATAATTAGTTTTATTTTTATTCCCTTCCCTGTAATTGATCCTTAAGTAATAGAATAATAAGAGGCAGCTAGGTGGCACAGTGGATAATAGAGTGCCAGGCCTGAAGCAAAGAAGAATCATCTTCCTGAGTTCATATCTGGCCTCAGACACTTACTACCTGTGTGACCTTAGGCTCTTGAAGAATTGGACACAACTGAAATACAATTGAACAATAGACTAATAATAATAAATAATATAATCAATATTTTATTTTGGTTATATTAGCATGAAAAATTCTACTCTCATCCTCTATTATAGTGTTAAATGATCTTCATTTCTTGAAAGGTTTGACAGCAGGATGAAAGCCCTGGCTAGTCCTATCCAAATGGAAAAATCCACTAAATAGACGGTTTAAAGGTTCACCCTAGTTATCCTTTGAGAAGCTTATCACTAGAGGGTTGCTATCAAATAATGAAATATTTGGGCTGCGGCAGTTCTTGAAGACTAGCAGATAAGTTGGATGGTGCCTAATCTAGGTTTATGGAGAAGAATATTCACACCAGGGTGGAAAATATCTTTCAGATGGAATAAACAGGATTTTCTTTCATTTTCAGAATATGACAAGAAGAGGGAGCAGTCCAGGTAGCCTTGAAGTCCCAAAAGACCTGCCTGATATACTGAACAAGCAGAATCAAATGCGTCCTATAGATGACCCAGGTGTGCCCTCAGAATGGACTTCTCCTGCCAGCGCAGGCAGCAGTGACCTTATCAGCTCAGATAGCCATTCTGATTCTTTCAGCGCTTTCCAGTATGATGGCCGGAAATTTGACAGCAAGTATCTGGTTTTCTGCTTAGCATTATAATTACCACTTTATTTGTCCTGTTTCCCCACTGTTAATTGGCTAGAGCATGACTACATAGCATATTATAAGTATGCTTTAGTTTTCACAAGTATCACAAAGTATTATACAGGCTATCCCCAAAGTCTTTGATTTGTTTTAAGCTATTAGCTGACAATGGCACTGCTGTATACATTCTGGGCATTCTGAATACTGGAAGAATGTCCCACTTTATCAGTACTGTAAATAAGTGGAAATAAAATTCTTATCCTAGAAAATAAAAGTTGATTTAAAATTGGCCCAAAGAAAAGGTTTAGGAGGAATGAAGCAGAGGGAAATATGAAAAGAACAAGAAGTTATGATCAGTGGGAGAATTTGGGGGGGAGGGCAGGCAATGAGGGTTAAGTGACTTGCCCAGGGTCACACAGCTAGCAAGTGTCAGGTATCTGAGGCCATATTTGAACTCAGGTCCTCCTGAATCCAGGGCCAGTGTTTATCCACTGCGCCATCTAGCTGCCCTAGTGGGAGAATTTTAAGCTTAAAATGACACAAAGACTTTTGCTACATCCTGTGAATGCCATGGGTATATATGCCAAGGTCTGGACCATAGAAGTACTTCCCTTTGAATGGCAAGTTTCCCAAATGAAATTATATGTTTCAATTTGTCGAAACCAGTTATCTGTAACTTTGGAGAAAATTCAGCTCATTGTGACAGACATTTTATTAAGTAAGTATTAGATACAGTGTAACAGAATAGATAGAGTACTGAATTAACAGTGAGAAACCCCTTGGAATGGGAGATCCTGTCAGGTTGAGGAGATAGTATAGGCTAGCCACTAAAATTTTCTTCAGTTGTAACATGTTAAGACCTTGTCTTAGGAAGATTATTTTGGAAACTATGTAAAGTGAGTTACACTTTCCTTCCTATAACCTTATGCCCCAAAATAAATAGCACAGAATATAGTAATGTCTGCAAAGGATCAGCTATCTTCCAAACATAATATATTGTGATATTCTAATCAGAATTCAGGATCACTAAAAAAGTTCTTCTGAGTGGCAAAAATTGGGAAGTGATCATGTAGAAAATGTTGAAGGTTATTTTTTTATTATTACTTCATATCCAAAAACTATTCTGTCACTCTGCACTAGCAGTATTGGGAAATATAGAAGATAAAATAAAATGAAAGCATTGAGAATCAAGTTTGCATGTGTGACAGAAAACACCCCAAAGCAGCCCCTAGCATGAATTTCCAAGAGTTTTACTCTTCTGGATAAATTTCTACTTCTTTTGTCCACAGTACTATGTATCTTTGCCAAGGATCCTGGGATTTAGCCACACCTCCTCTTAATTTATGTATTTTAGCACTACACACACACTCACACTCACACTCACTCTCTCTCTCTCTTTTTAAAGTGAGGCAATTGGGGCTAAGTGACTTGCCCAGGGTCACACAGCTAGTAAGTGTTAAGTGTCTGAAGCCGGATTTGAACTCAGGTCCTCCTGACTCCAGGGCTGGTGCTCTATCCACTGCGCCACCTAGCTGCCCCCACTTTTTAAAATGTACAGACTTTTTTCATAAAATTTCAAGGTATAGATCTTACGCACATTAACTATATTGTAGGTATTGTTGGTTTCCAGAGTCATCACGATGTCAGTTTTGGCTCAGTTGTTCAGGAAGTAAGATATTTTCTCTTTAGTGAGTATTTGGGATTTTAAAACATTTAAAGCAGTATAGCAGTTTATGACAAGCCTTAATTTACTAATTTACTGATAATAAGACATTCATTAAAAAACATCCAAGTTTTATTGATGCCTTTTGTTTTTCTACTACTATTATTTTGGGGGTAAACTCCCCCCTTTATCCCAGAAACCATTCCCTAGTTATCCTTACCATGGAACCAAGAAAAACAGTTGTGCAAAAAGAACAGACACATCAACCACATATCTGATAGTGCACAACACTTTGCACCCATATTTCCTAGAGAAAGGGAAGAAAGTGCATTTCCATTTTTATAGGGAGGTCAATTGGTCAGTTTTAATTAAACAATTTTTCTTTTTTATTTTATTTATATTGTAATCATTGTGTATATTGTGTGTATTGTTTTCTTGGTTCTGCTTACTTTCATTTTATATCATTTTGTGTATGTTTTTCATTGCTACTCTAAATTCCTTTTGTTCAACACTTTTTGCAGGACAACAGTATTCTGTTAAATTAATATACCATAATTTGTCCAGCCATTAGTCAGTGGACCACCCACTTTGTTTCCTTTTGGTAAAGAAGTGTTATAAATATTTTGTTATCTATAATTTTTTTTCCCCGTTATATGTGACTTTCTTAGAGTATATGCCTAGTTCAGTGACTTGTACCACACAATTCAGTTTATTCCCAGAGACAGTTGTGCCATATCATTTATACCAACAGTATATTGATATGACTATATTTCCCTCTAAGATTGACTTTACTTGTTTTTTCTCATCTCTTTCAACTTTCATAGTGTGAAAAAATTTTTAAATTTTCATTTTTTATGATTATTCTTTAGAGCGCTCTTTCATATTATTGTCAATAGTTTGTAACTCTTGAAAGCTTTTGATATCCTTTGACCATTTTTAAAAAATTAGCTAACTCTTGATCTTATGTAATTGTGTTGTTGTTATTCATTTGTTCAGTCATGTCTGTCTCAAAGTGACCTTGTATGTGGTTTTCTTGGCAAAGATACTGGAGTAGTTTGCCAATTTCTTTTCAAGGGGATTGAGGCATACAGAGATTAAGTGATTTGCCTGGGGTCACACAACTAGTGAGTGTCTAAGGTCTGACATGAACTTGAGTCTTCCTGACTTCAGGCCAAGTGCTCTACCCACTGAGCCATCTAGCTGTATTAGTTTCCTTTCATCAGAGATTTGATAGAAAAGATTTTTCCCCCTGGTTGATCATTTTCCTTTTTATCCTAGCTTTTTATCCTAGGTTTTGTTTATGCAGAAGCTATTTAATTTTATGCAGTGAAATTGTCAGTTTTCTCTAATGATCTTCTCTATCTTTTTTTAAATTAAATTGTCCCCCTAATCATAGTAGTGAAAGTTCCTTCATTCTCTTCTAAAGTTTTTTATATTTATATTTTTATATTTATCTTTAAAGTTGATTGGTATGTTTTTCAGTTTTTCTAGCAGTTCTATTCAAATGGGGAGTCTTTTCCTAAGTAGTTTATTTGAACAGGTTTATTGAACCAAGTGGGATTATTGAACTCTGGGACACTATATCTGATCATTTTTAATTCTTATCTAGTCTCTTCTACTCATCCGTAAAATTGTTATTTTATAGTTGATTAATTTACATTTTAATTTTATCTATTTACAGACTTTGGCTTTGGGGTTGATGCTGGTACACTATCTTCTACTGAAGTTGATGCAAGTTTAGGATATCAACAAAGTGCAGAAGAACTAGATGTGGCAAGTTTAACTACGCTGCACATAGATTCTGAAACAAGCAGTCTTAACCAACAGCCATTTTCTGCTGAAGTTGCAACTATTACTGGTAATAATAACATTTATATAGCACTTAAAGATTAGTGATGTATTAACATTTGACATATAAATACATAGTCGCATATATAATCTCATTTAATAATGTTACTTGTGAATTGTTAAATATATACACATGCATACACACGCTTTTTTTTTTTTTTTTTGGCAGGACAATGAGGGTTAAGTGACTTGCCCGGGGTCACACAGCTAGTGTCTGAGACCGCATTTGAACTCAGGTCCTCCTGAATCTAGGGCTGGTGCTCTATCTACTGTGCCACCTAACTGCCTACACACCTTTTTTTTTTTTTTAAGAAATTGACAATCCTGAGGAATCTTGGTTATGATTTTATTGAAGAGAATGAAATTACCATTTAGGAGTAGTTAAGAGAAATGTAATGATTGCCTTTTTCATCATCATGAATTGTCAGTCTAGGCTTTTTATAGACTTCCTCAACTTCTCACTCTCTTTTTTTTTTTTTTTAACTCCTCACTCTCTTACTTTCTCCCATATCCAATTTGTTGCCAAGTTCTGATAATTCTTCCTTCATGATATCTCTCCCTTCTCTTTTTTGGGCATTGCTGCCACCCTGATGCAGACCCTTATAATGTCATGTCTGGACTCTTTTGCAGGAGCCTGCTTAAGACTCCCTGCTTAAGGGGTCAGCTAGGTAGTATAGTGGATAAAGTACTGACCCTGGATTCAGGAGGATCTGAGTTCAAATCCAGCCTCAGACACTTGACACTTACTAGCTGTTTGACCCTGAGCAAGTCACTTAACCCTCACTGGCCCCTGCACCCCCACCCCCCTCCAAAAAAAAAGGATTCCCTGCTTAAAGTTCCAACTCCAATCTATCCCACAACTAACTCAACTGTCAAAGTGATATTTCTAAAGTACATATGACCGGGTCATTTACTTCCACCCTACCTCCTCATTCAGTAAACTCCAAAGACTCCTTTTTAAATATTTTATTTTATTTTTACTTAATAGTATTTTATTTTTTCCCTAATTACATGTAAAGATAGTTTTCAACATTTATTGTAAGATTTTGAGTTCCAAATTTTTCTCTCTCCCTTCCTTTCCCCCCCAAGACAGCAAGCAATCTGATATATAGTATGTATAAATATATATATATATACATATATACATACATAATGTATATATACACATACACATATATACATACATATATGTATACACATATACACACACAATAATGTTAAACATATTTCCATATTAGTTATGTTGTGAAAGAAGACTCAGAATAAAAGGGAAAAACCATGAGAGAAAAACAAACAAAAAAAACCATCAAAAAAAGTGAAAATAGTATGCCTCAATCTTCATTTGGACTCCATAGTTCTTTCTCTGGATGTGGATTGCATCTTCCATCATGAGCTTTTTAGAATTATCTCGGATCATTGTATTGCTGAGAAGAGCTAAGTCTATCATAGTTGATCATCATGCAGTGTTGCTATTACTATTATAATGTTCTACTGTTTCTGCTCACTTTGCCCAGCATCAGTTCATGTAAGTCCAGGTTTTTCTGAAATCCACAAAGGCTCCCTTTTACCTCCAGTATCAAATATAATATCCTTTGTTTGCCTTTCAAAGCCCCTCAACCAGGCTTCTTCCTACCTTGTAAGAATGTAACACATTCTTACACTTCACTGTCCTCCATATGATCTGATCTAATGACACTGGGTTCATTACTGTTCCTTGTCTCCTAGCTTCTCTTCAAGTTTTAGCTGACATATCATCTTCAAGATGCTTTCCCCAATCTCTCTTAGTGCTAATGTCTTTGCTTTGAGAATACTTCCAGTTTATCCTATATGTTTTGTTTGTATATAGCTTTTTGCATATTGTCCCTTCTATTAGAGTATGAGCTCCTTGAGAGCCGGGCTGTTTTTAATCTTTCTTTTTATCCTCAGTGCTTAGAATATTGTCTAGCATATAGTAAACAGCTAATAAATGCTTATTGATTGTACTTGACTTCTCTAAAAATTCATGTAATATAGAAAAGTTGCAATATATTGCCCAATAAAGGAAGTCTGTGCCACTTAAAGGTCTATGGTTCAAGAATTTCATTCTCACCAGTTTGTGAGTTTGGTAAGTCAGATGAGTGCTTTTCTTAAGACCTAAAATTAAAACATACTTATTTAAATAAATATATGATGATCCAGTTCAATTACTTACTTTTTTAGTTGTTAGAAAAAAAGCTGAAATTTAGTTGAAGGTTAATGCCATTCCTGGGTGTAAATGGTTCAAAAAGTATATAAGGAGGAATGATAAAAAGCAATTTAGTATGGAGAAACAAACTGGTATAATTGGATAGTGAGCTGGCTGTGAAGCTGAGGTTCACATCTCACCTCTGATAGATGTTTGTTGTGGGACCCTGAGCAGATGACTTAATCTGGTGCTCTAGGCAACTCTAAGACAGGTACTTGCAGAGAAATTGCTGACTTGGATTGATAAGAGATGTTTCCTCACATATGAGTTCTCTATACCAATGAAGTTGGAAGTACAATCCCTATTTAGAAAGAAAATAATAAATTTCCATTTTTGTTGTTGTTCAGTCATTTCAGTCATATCTGACTCTTCATGACTCCATTTGAGGTTTTCTTGGCAAAGATACTGTAGTGATTTGTCATTTTCTTCTCCAGCTCATTTCACAAATAAGGAACTGAGGCAACAGGGTTAAGTGACTTCCTCAGGGTCACACAGCTAGTAAGTCACTAAGGCCTTATTTGAACTCAGTAATATCAGTCTTCCTCACTTCAGGCCCAGAATTCTATCTACTGTACCACCATTTTGTTATTATTCAGGTTTTATAAATTATGTGACCACTGATTGTTATAACTATTTTTCTATATATTAAGAAATTTTATTGCGAATTTCAATATCCCACCATTAAAGATATATACAGAAAAATTAATTTAAAAAATCAGAAAAGGCTCTATACATCTTAGTCCTATTCTGCCATGATTTGTATCAGTCTCTTATCTCCCATTCCCTTTTTCCCTTTGTCAACCCATAATGTTATCAAACTCCCCTTCATCGTAGATCTCTTTTTCCATACTTTCCACCTCTGTATGGTATGGGAAGCTTAGCACTGCCAGAAAACACGGCATCTTTGGTTAATCTTTCCAGGGCTACCTGTCCCTTTTCCCATGTTCTCTTACACACTGAGCCAAGGGTATACTCTCATGTTTCTCAGTGCTAATTTAATACCGTCCCTTTGCCACCATCACTAAGTAGCCTCTCTTGAAGTTCAGTTCCTTGTCTATTCCAGATATTCTTGTAGTCATCAGCTTTTTAGGTCATTCTCCCTCCTTTCTCAGGGAGTTATGTACTTGGCTCACAGTTTTCCTTTCCACCCTAATGTCTATGCAGCCTCCATCCTATGGCAAGTACTTCGTTGTGCATAGTGACATTTTCTAGAACATCTGGCTTCCCAGTTCATCAATGTTTTCAATACCCAAGACCTATATTTTCATTCCACGTAGGTCAGTGATAGGAATGATCATATACTTAATCCCATCATGCCCATAACTTCCTGATTTTGAACACTGAAATTCCTTTTTCTGATGGTAACTTCCTATTCCTCCATATCTCTCTGCCTCACTTCTTCTAAGCCTCTTCTGTGTCCTTAGCCTTATCTCTGTTCCCTTGAGCCCATCCTGTTCTCCCTATCTCCCCTTCTCTGGCCTCCATTCTCTTCACATTCCTCATCATGTGGTTGATCATCTCATATATTCTACACTCTACATCTGGATTCCCCAACCCTTTGTAATATTGCTAACCACACCTTGCCAAACTGTAACCCTAAGTTTTCTCTTAACAGCTACTCATTACCAAGAGAAAAATATGTTTAATACCTATAATAGTGTAGTTGAAAACAATACAACTGAACTTAGGTTAATTACAATGAACATTCTTGCTTCTGGAAGAAGGAAGGAAACAATGAAACAGTCACTTATAAGTGCCTATTATATGCCAGGCATTGTGCTAAGCATTTTACAAGTGTTATCTCATTTGATCCTCACAACAACCCTGGGACATAGGTGCTTCTAATATCTTCATTTTATTGTTGAGAAAACCGAGGCAGATAGAGGTTAGGTGACTTGCCCTGAAACATACATCTAGTAAGTTTCTGAGACTAGATTTGAATTCAGGTCTTTCTGATTCTAGGTCAGTACTTTGTGTACAGTTCCACTTAGCTTAGGGGAATGTAAGGGGCTAAAATTCTAGCTATACTGTCTAAAATATCTAATGAGTGGTCGCCAATAAATTATAAGCTTTAGCAAGAGTTAGGCTTTTAAGCTTTTATTAAGGAGAATAAGAATTTGGTAAAGAGAGAGAGAAAGGCCTAGATTCTTCTATCTATTAAAGGGAGAGCGCATTTCTAGCTCCCTTCTCCACCAGAGTCCTCAGGAAAGAGAGCGAGTCAGAGCGCTAGCCTCCCCCTACTTCCTCCCACAAACAAATGTCACTTCCTGACGCCAAAGAAAAGTTGCATTGTCTTGCCCTCAGAGACCTTCACCTCATGGCAGAGCTTTTCTACAGTAAGTCTCCAGCAGGTGGCGTCATTCCAATCGTTACAGGAGAGATGAAAGCTGTCTTCAGGGTTTAAAGGGTTCTCACATAGAAGAGAGAGTAGATATTTTCTGTTTGACCGTAAGGGGCAGACTAGGAACAAAGCCCAGTTTTCATATCCACCTAGCTTCTCATTCTCATTCCTATGGAAGACATAATTTGATCCAACCTGATTTTTACAATAATATATCATATTCGATGGAGTTTCTATTACATGGTGATTATTTGATCAATAAGTCAGAAATGTACACGATGTTTCTATAAACCCCACCCCACCCCAGTTCAAAATTGCTTTCTCTGGTTGCCACTACCCTACATGTAACCTTTTTTTTTTTTTTTTGGTGAGACAATTGGTGACTTGCCCAGGGCCACACAGCTAGTAAGTGTGTAAAGTGTCTGAGGCCGGATTTGAACTCAGGTCCTCCTGAATCCAGGGCCGGTGCTCTATCCACTGCGCCACCTAGCTGTCCCCCTACATGTAATCTTACTGAAAGCAGGGACTTGACTTCAGTATAGATATCCCCTGTGTTTAGCACAGTAGCCAAATTATAGTAGGCACATTAAAGAAATTAATATTTTATTTTTTACTCAATTACATGTAAAAACAATTTTAACATCTTTTGTTCAAATTTTGAGTTCCAAATTCTCCTTTCTCCCCCCCCCACATTAAGAAGGCAAGCAATTTGACATATTTTATGTATGTGTAGTCATGCAAAACACATTTCCATGTAAGTCATGCTGTGAAAGAAAACACAGACAAAAACAAAGCCAAGAAAAATAAAGAAAAAGTATGCTTCGGTCTGTATTCAGACTCTACCAGTTCTTTCTTTGGAGATGGACAGCATCTTTCATCATAAATCTTTCAGAATTGTCTTGGATCATTGTATTGCTGAGAATAGTTGTTATTGATCTTCATACAATATTGGTGTTATTGAGTAACTTTCTCTTGGTTCTGCTCATTTCACTTTGCATCAGTTCATGTAAGTTATAGTAGGCGCTTAATAAAAGCTTATTCATTCGTTTCCTTCTAATGTGAATACTGTGTATGACTTAATGCATGTGTCCGTTCCCCCCTCCCCTCCCCCCCAGGGGCCTTACTCATTGCTCTCTCTTTTTTTTTTTTCTTCTTTTTTTGCAACTGGAGAATTGATGTGTGCTTTTTAATGTGACTTTATGAAATTTTATTTACAGGTTCAGAAAGTGTTTCCCCAATCCATTCTGCTCTGGGATCCAGATCACAAACACCATCTCCTGCTAATCTGAGTGCAGATCATATTGAACAGAAAGACCTGCAATTGGATGAGAAGCTCCAGCAGTCTGTTTTGCAAACCCCAGATGATCTAGGCAATTATTTGGAAATTTGAAACTTTCCATTTTTCTTTCTCTCCTGTGTTAGAATTAAGAGGTTGCTAGTAAAATAAGGTTCTTTGAGTTGAAGAACATATTTTATGGTTATTGCAGTAGTCTTGGAATCTTTTAGGAAAGTTAAATTTTACCACAACATTTTCCTTGTTCTTTAAAAACAACCTTGTCATTTAAACTGTGACTTGAATTCCTGCTGATCAACATTCCACCACCTTTGATATGTTTACTCCATTTTCATTCATATTAAATTATTATTCTTTGATATTTACTAACACAGGTAATAAATAATATAGTACAATTATTCTTACTAATAATTTGTGGTCATTTAGAAATATTTGATAGCTTTCCTTTAATAGTCAGACTTTAGGAGAAAGTTGGCTTATTTACCTGGTTTTCAGGGGAAAAGTGTGAAGTCATAGTATCCCCCTTTGATTGATTTTAATTCTTAGGCTGTCAAATTTTACCTGAAGATTTTATGTTTTTGAGTGTATGTAGAAAGAAAGTAACTCACATTTGTAAGTGCTTTAAAGTTTTTAAAGCGCTGTTTTCACAACTCTTCTGTGAGGTAGGTATTAGACATCTAATTTTTCCTAGTTTGCAAGTGGGGAAATGAAGGCTCATAGAGGTCACATAACTACCAAATAAAATTCCAGAGGAATACAGAGATATAACAAAATGGAATAATTTCTGACAACCTTGGAATTTCTTATTGCTAGAAATCAGATAGGTAATTCTCAGAATATTTTAAATACTTGTACACAGAATATCATTATCATCATGATAATAGCTAATATTACATAGCACTTACTATGTGCCATGTACTATTCTAAGTTACAGTTATTATCTCATTTGATATCCACAACAACCCTGGGAGGTAAATGCTGCTATTATCCCCATTTTACAGATGAGGAAACTAAGGCAGACAGCGGTTAAGGGAATTGTTCAGGGTCACCCAGCTAGTATGTATCAGAGCCTGGATTTGAACTTAGGTCTTCCTGATACTAGGCATAGCACTCCATCTGCTGCACCACTTAGCTGCCCCTAATCATGATATTTGTGACACTTGTGCTGTTGTCAGCATGCCAGAATTGTTTTTGAGACTATATTGGATAGTTCTGGCAAAGGAAGAGATAGCTGCAAGTGACACAGAATCTGACCTCTGTAGTCATGAAATACACTTGCTCTACTAATAAAATAAAACCAAATTAAACTCCTGCATTGCTCAGTCAGTTACTCTTAACATTTGGTTAACTCTCCATTCCCTATGTCATAATTGTCTTTGTCATGATCTCACTGTGCCTCTTGCTTCTCCTTTAAAAAAAAAAAATCTACCCTTTGATTTCTGCACTACTCTTTAGCTTCACTTCAAATGGATGAATTTAAAGAGAGAAATTTAGATTATTTTATTTCTTTAGTTTAATAAAGATGTTGATGAATCAACAGACTTGAAATCTGTTGTTGTAGAGAAACCGTAAGATTTTAGCTTATGATTTTATCTAGAATCTTAGCACTTAATCTTTTAATTTTTAATTAAAAAATTTGTTAAGCATTTGTCAGTTTTCTTTTAAGGATATTAAAGTATCGTTCTGAGACTTGTCATGAGGAACTGTTCCACTCATTAAATATTTCTTCCAGTTCTACTGTATATTTGCAGAATTGGTGTGCTTTAGTTAAATTATTTAAATGCTTTGTTACATTTGATGTTTCTTGTTTTTAATATTATTCTTGTGATATGAAAATATAGGATTGTTTTGAAAATGACTTCCAACTTCCTTAGTTGGGAGGATGAATAGTCTTTGAAGATTTAAGTGATTTGAGAAAATACAAGGAAAAGGACAGTCTTGCTTAGTTTGTAAGGGCATGCCACTTAAGTTAGTTGGTAAGGCATTCTTCTGAGAATCAGATGACTGTGAAGCCCACAGAGAGTTAATTATAGAAGTGTGCTGTATATAAAGATTTTAAAGGGAATTTTCTTATCAACCTATTCCTCATTATTGGTGATAATTTTATTTGAGTAATCATTCCAGACTAAAGCATTTAAAAAGTTTATTGAGTACATAAAGAGAAAGCAAAAAACAATAGAACTTGGTAGGGAAAATGTGTTATGTTGGAAATGAAATAATTTGCATGTTGTTGTTCTAACAAATAGAACAACAGAACATTAACTCAAATTATAAGCACCAGAAGTAATTCAAGTTATATGTAAGGAAGATTAACTTTGACAGTAAAGAAAATTGTAGAATTTTCTTGTAAATACATTTAATTGAAATAAAAAATGTTCAGGCCTGTTAAATAGTTTGGTTCAAAGAGTCTACATGGTTTTTAAGATATTAATGATTTAAACTGTACTAAGACTTTTGGAACACCCTGCCTATAGAAATTTATACTGGTTTTTTTGCCTTTTGGGGGGCAGATTTTTTCCAAGCTTAATTGTATAAAAAATACCACGGATATATGTATTAACAACCCAATTATAGTACTAAAATTGTGTATTATTTTTCTATTTTAATTTCTTTAACTTAACCAAAGAATGAGTATAATAATATTAATAGCTAATGTATACACATACATATATAAGTATATGCACACATGCATATATCTACATATACATGCATATACATTCATATCTATACATACATGCACCTTACTATGGGCCAAACACCGTGCAATGCTATTGTTATGATAAAGCTGAGGCAAACAGAAGTTAAGTGATTTGCACATAAAACTAGTATGTGTTAGGCTGCATTTGAACTCGTGTCTTCTTCAGTCCAGACCCAGTGCTATATCTACTAACTACATCACCTAGTTGCTACAATGAGTTATACTCATTTGATGCTTCTAGGCTTTTAGGTTAATTCTAGAATAGAGAGATTATTTAACCACATGTAAAGAGATTAATAGCCTAAGATTTTAGCTCATAATTAATGGAAAAAAGTAAGAAATGACACATAAACTTTTACCTATTCTTAGATTATTTCTGAAATTCTCATCATTTCTGAAAGCAGAAATTTATCTACATTGTGCCACATCATAAAGGAGGATTTGAGTATAATGTTTCTCAAAATATCCAGTAAGTTTCCTTTGTTAGGTTGTACTTTCAGCATTCGACAGAAACAGTTAATGAATTACTGGCCTGGATGAAGAATTTGTCACTATATCAGGATCCAGCTAATTACAATGATCATTGTTTTTCTTATTTTCAAGATAGTTGACTTTTGTTGTCTTTATTGTGTTTTTTCTTCTTAAAATTCACAGAAATTATATTTACAGTATTGTTGCATTAATTTCTAGAAACAAGCGAGTTTCCATCCGAATGTTGCAGTGTGATGGCAGGAGGTACTCTCACAGGATGGCATGCAGATGTTGCTACTGTAATGTGGAGAAGAATGCTAGGCATTTTGGGAGATGTTAACACTATTTTGGATCCTGAGATACATGCTCAAGTATTTGATTACTTGTGTGAACTTTGGCAGAATTTAGCCAAGGTAAATTAGGGGGAAAGGGAAGATGAGATAGGAGAATTTATCATAAAAGAGCCTTTGCTTGTGAAATTAATAATGCCCTGCACAATTGCATAGTTTTCATAGTTATATTCTTTACCCTTTTAAAAAATTACAGATTAGAGATAATCTTGGCATTTCAACTGATAATATGACCTCCCCTTCTCCACCAATTTTAATACCTCCTCTGAGAATTCTTACTCCTTGGCTTTTCAAGGTAAGTTGTTTTAACTTTTGAAATAAATATGTCTCATAAACCTTATAAGTAGATATATTCTACTGTGGTTTTTTTCTATAACATTTCTTTTTCTAGCTAGTTATTTTTGATTCATACTGTTTATGCATTGTGGCCAAAAATATATAGAAACTGGTATGAGTTTAAGCAATTAAAATTAAAGGCACTCATAAAGTAGACATAATTAATTGAAAATATTTAGTTATATTTAAATTGGTAAATATTTTTACTTCTCTAATTTTCATAGAAATTTAAATTTGACTTTTTAATTGCAGGCAACTATGTTGACTGATAAATATAAACAAGGTAAATTGCATGCCTATAAACTTATTTGCAACACAATGAAAAGAAGACAAGATGTATCACCAAATAGAGATTTTTTAACACACTTCTTTAATATAATGCATTGTGGACTACTCCATGTTGATCAGGTAAATTTATACTTTCTTAGAAATCCTATCCATTTGCCTTTGATCCTTGATTCTTTTTACCTCTTTTATGAAGTAATATTTGAACTAGCTCTAGAATGATGTTTCACAGAAGTTTTATTTTTATTGTTGAATACAGTACATATATTTAGTGGGCACTGAATATTAAAGGTTGATTATTTGTTACAAAAAAAGGGAAAGAACAATGCTTTTTGGACATTGCATATTCATCTACTAATCCAAGAATTTGTAAACTCACATTTAATTTTATAATGAATTCTAAAATAAGTTAACTCACTATTGGTGGAACTACAGGTAGAATTGCAGTCTGTGATATATTCAGTCTGTTATGCAATAACTAAATCAATGACAATACCTTAACAGCTAATTTTGGTGCTGACCTGAAAGTGGAATGAATTAATTATCAAATTAAGAGCTTTTCGCTACATTTCTTATATGGAATCTCTTCACAAAGATCTGAGATTTCTAAAGTAGTTAACTTAGCGTTTTAGAACTTAAACTTGTAACTTAGAATTGCAAGTGGAAGTAAATGGGGCCAGGAAATGAGTTTGTGCTTCACAGTCTTAGAGAAAATGGCTTATTAAATCATGTACCCACTATTTGCTGTAGGGATAAAAGCATTCTGTGCTGGTACCACTTCAAATAATAATTTTTTGTCCTACTTTCCACTAAGCATACAATATGAAGAATTACTCATTTGGGCAAATTAAAATTAGCCTTGTTAAAGACTATTTAAATTCATTTTTCACTCAGTTTTCCAAAGATCTAATTTAGTAAAACAAAGTATACAAGTTGTTTTTTCATTCTGTATTTCTCAGCTTATCCAGTTTTAAGTTTTAATGAGTAACTGATAATATAAATATGTGTGTACATATATATGTATATATGTATGTATATGTAATACCCTTTTCCTCTTTCCTGTTCTCCTCCTAAGGATATTGTTAATACAATCATCAAGCACTGCTCCCCTCAGTTTTTTTCACTTGGTTTGCCTGGTGCCACAATGCTTATCATGGATTTTATTGTAGCAGCTGGTAGAGTAGCTTCTTCAGCATTTCTTAATGTAAGTGTTTGGGTTTTTTTTTTCCTTCACAATTCAACAAAATTTAACCAAGCCCTAACTAATTGGAACCCACAAATAAAAAAGTTTCCATCACCTTGAATTCACCAGAACTCAAAGTTTAGGTCACTTCCCTTCAGAAAGAAAAACTGTAACTGATTAACAGTCCAGTGCACCATTCATTTACATAATGTTTTGATACTGTGAGCACTAAAGTGCAAAGATGAAGGAAGCTGAAGTGAAGAGAGGAAGGTTAAAAGATGGGTAAAGGGGGAAAAGGAAGACAGCAAGCAGTGGTGAGACAGTACAGAAAAAGTATAGAGGTGTTCCAAATGAGAGAACAAAAGTAGAAAAGTCCAAGTAAATTGAAATAGAATTAAAGTCCATTTAATAATGTACACAATCTATGGAAGAAAGCTATATGTCATACTCTGTGCTTTATAAGAGTATAAGGCAACGTAATTATGACTTCCCTTCTCCCAAAAAACAATCTATAGTGAAAAGTAAAGGAGAATTAAATACAAAATTTAGATCAGTTTTTAATATTATTTAATATTCAATAATATTTAATATTCAGTTTATAATATTCTAAGCTAGTTTTGTGACTTCGGGCAAATCACTTAATCTCTAGGCTTCAGTTTCCTCATATATGAAATGAAAAGATTGAACTGTTTGACCTAAGGTTTGTTTAGTTTTATCATCTATAATCCTATAATCCTATTTTTTTTTCCTGCAAAATCGTGTCTCTGTCATGAACATTATGTTCAATATTCTAGACTTAAGCAGGAAAACCATTTTGTAAGCTTTGAACTGATATAATAGATATAGATATAAATGTATATGATATATATCATATATGCCAGCTATAATATTGTTATTATAAGAAGTAGACCTTTTAAACCTGGAATGTATGTTAAAAATATTTTTATAATTATGATAAAATATTTTGATAACTATATTTCAGTATAATTGGTTTCATTTGTAATTCTGTATATATATATATATATTTTGCATTTAAAAACATTATTTTGAAAGGGCTATAAAATGAGGTACTAGTAAAAGCTTCAGGAGGAGAGTAAATTTGAAGTGAGCTTTAAAGAATGGGTAACCAAAAAAAGAAAAAATGGGTAAAATTGGGCAGCTAGGTGGTACAGTGGATAAAACGCCAGCCCTGGATTCAGGAGGACCTGAGTTCAGATTTGGCCTCAGACACTTGACACTTACTAGCTGTGTGACTCTGGACAAGTCACTTAACCCTCATTGTCCTGCAAAAAAAAGGAGGGGGCGGTAGTGGGAAAGAATGGGTAAAATTCCTGAATCCTGTGTCTGCTTTAGGGTGACTTTAAGGTAGCAGAAACAGCTTGAACAAAAACCCAAAACAAGAAAGAGCTGAGTGTATCCAAGAAGTGTAGTCCAGTTTGTCTAAAATGTAAAGTATGTGACAAGAACTTTGTATTTAGTCAACATGATAAAGGGATAAGTTTTTAAACAGTACTACTTTAGTTAACATTATTCTAGATGAACCATTAGGAAATCTTTGAATTAGTTTTAGCTTGAAGTGATAAGGGTAGTCAGTGGGTAGTAGCTAGGGTTATACACATGGATTTTATTTCATAAAAATAAATCTTATGAAACTGTGTGAATAGAAAAAATTACCAAGGAAGACAATGTAAAAAAAGGTGACCCAAAGTAAAATTTGGGGGACTACTGATTTTTAGGGAAGGAAGTGCCTTTGAACAAAACATAAATAAAGCTAATTGTTAGGAGAAGAACTAGGATGGTTTATGGCACACAAAGCCAAAGGTTTACAAATTTTCAAGGAGAGAATAATTAGTAGTGCCCATTGTTATAAAGAGAACAAGGAAAATTAAGGACTGAAAAAAATCCCATTGAATTTGGATATTAAGTTGTCACTAGTGATTTTTTCAGGAACAAGACGGAATAGAAGCTACGTTTTCAGTTAGTGAATAATGTAGTTAGTGAATAGTGAAGAAGTCTAGGGAAGTGTATGTATTGCACTTTTTGAAAAGTTTGGTAATGGACAAAAGCAGAGAGTGTGATTGTTTTGGAATAGAGAAATCTGAATATGTTTGTTGGCAGTAAAGAAGGAGAAATGAAAGACTCGTGTTAGAGGATAATTCATGTAGCAGAGTTAACAGGTCGAAAAGTTAGCTTCATATTGAAGGAAGGATATCATTTTGTCTGAGGAGAAGGGAGAAAAGAATGGGAAAAGAGAAATTGTGAGACATCTGGAAAATAGGAAGCAAGATTATGTAGTGAGGGTCTAGAGGTCTGAAGAGAGTAGAAAAAATTTAGAAGAATTACTTTGGAAATTTTAAGGGAATATGAGCAAGAGATACTGAGAAGTATGGAAGTTCAATTTTTCCTGGGTAATATGAATTTGTAGTCATCCTCATTAGGGATGATTTCATAATGTCTTCTAGGCCTAACCTAGTTGGAAGCTGAAACAAGTGAGATAGTTGGAGTAACCCAGCAATGGAAAGTGACAAAAATTTGAGGAGCAGAAGATCCAAAGGGCAATGAATTCTGTGGAGATAGCTAGGTCATCTCTAAATTGCCTGACCATGGGTCCAGGCTGGGATGGAGAGAGGTGACTGAAACTAGACTTGATAGATGGGAAAATCCTAAAGAGTTGAAAGACTGGAGGTTTTGATGAAGAAAAAGAACAATGATTAAGATGACTAGTCATGATTTGGTGATTAGAGAAGGGATTTTAAGAATTTGATTATGAGATGATATGACCCAAACAGCTAGAACATCAAAGTTTAAAGTTTTGTACATAAAAACATTTTTCATGTAGAACAGCTTAAGTAATAGATAAATTAAAACTTCATAACATATGCAGCATTCCACAGGGGGATTTTTATTGGAAAAATATTGTCTTAAAGGATACTGATGATAGACAAAGTAATGATAATAGCTGTTATTTATGTTTTACTATATGGTTATGTAAACCATTTTGTATATATGGTCTCTTTTAATTCTCATAAAATCCTTGTTCTTATTATCCCTATCTTATAAATGAGGAAATTAAAGTATAGAAAGATTTCATGAGTTGCCCAAAGTCATATGGCTTTCAATTGGTAGAGGTGTGGGATTTGAACCTCAGTATTTTGAATCTAATTCAAGGGTTCTAGCCACTTGTATTAGGCTGTTCTGCTATAGCTGTATTCAGCATTGAACATATATAGGTTAATAGATATATATTTGTATTAAAGTTGTTAAATTATAATTATATTTTCAATACTTGGGTGTGGTTTTACCCTTTAGAATTTTTGTGTTGTGTAATTCAAGGTTCATTTCTATGTTTTTTGTTACAGAATACAACATTTGCTTGAATGTATTTTTTTTCTTAATACATATTAATACTATTAAATGCATTTTTATGTTCTGGATTATCCAATACTTAGGCACCAAGAGTAGAAGCACAAGTTCTGCTGGGGTCCCTTGTCTGCTTTCCCAATTTGTATTGTGTACTACCAGCTCTTCATCCAAACATGCCTGATATTGTTGTGTCTCAGTTTACAGATGTTAAGGTGAGCTATCTGTCAATCAGATCCATAGACATCTTTTAAGCACTTCATACAAAAGACATTTAATCATTTTATTAACTGTAAATTTTTCATGTTTCAGTGATAGTTCTTTTTCTATACTGTCTATAGTTCTTATTCTATACTGTAAAAACCCTTATTTTTAGGTTTATCAAGCACTTTGTCTTATAAAGAATAAGCATTGGGGGCAGCTAGGTGGCTCAGTGGATAAAGCACCAGTCCTGGATTCAGGAGGACTTCCGTTCAAATCTGGCCTCAGACACTTAACACTTACTAGCTGTTTGACCCTGGGCAAGTCACTGAACCCTCATTGCCCCATCAAAAAAAAAAAAAGCATCAAGACCTTCAGGGCTAGACAGAATTCTAGATTGATTACCAGTAGCTCAAAATTTGCTAAGCCTTGCCAAAGTGATCTCCTTTTGGACCTATGTAGGCTTCTAGGATATTAAGAAGAGGTAAAAAAGCAGAAATTACTCAGGTGCCAAGAAAACAAATTGTAAAATGACTTATTGAAATATTTTGATATAACTTTGAAATATATGGGGGGCAGCTAGGTGGCGCAGTGGATAGAGCACCGGCCCTGGATTCAGGAGGACTTGAGTTCAAATGCGGCCTCAGACACTTGACACTTATTAGCTGTGTGGCCCTGGTCAAGTCGCTTAACCCCAATTGCCTAACCCCCCAAAAGAAAGAAAGAAATATATGGCAAAATTTCTTCTCCAAATGATTATTTAAATTCAGTTTTTAGTCAGGAATGTTGCAAAGCAGAAATAGTATATACTGGTTTGTAGATTAAAATTTCAAACTAGATACAGTATGATTTTTAAATCACTATTATTTTTTACACTGTTACCTAATTGTAATTATATATGACTGTATTACTTTTATTTTTCTGGAACCACAGAAAGATCTAATTTGCTTCATATTGCAGAACACTACAAATTACTCACCTTATTTAGCACTGTACTATAAGTAAAAATGCTTTTTGGAAGTGTTTTAATTTTCCATGGTACAGAGTAAGTTATTTAATAAAATTGTGTGGAATAATAATACATTCCATCCTTTGAAATAACTAATATGTTCCCCAGATTCCCTGATTTGTTATTGAACTTCCCCATACCAAGAAGCATTTTACTTTGTACCATCAAGCCTTATAAGCAGAGGAGTAGATAGACAGAGGTTGCTTTTTGATTTTTCTAAACAAAATTGAAACTTAGGCATACTGTGGAGTAGTCTTTATCTCTTGTTATAGTTTTTTTTTTTTAATTGTTATTTTAGGCTATGGTGTTTAACTTAATTATTTTGGGAATCGCAATTATTTTAATGAGTCTTTGGGCTAAAACATTAATAAAAATCATACCTGCAATACTGCATGTTACATGTGGATATGTTAGAACTATACCAAACTCGTGAGGCTAAGGAAAATTAAAAAAAAATTTTTTTTTTTGGGGGGGGCGGCTAGGTGGTGCAGTGGATTAAGCACCGGCCCTGGATTCAGGAGTACCTGAGTTCAAATCCGGCCTCAGACACTTGACACTTACTAGCTGTGTGACCCTGGGCAAGTCACTTAACCCCCATTGCCCCGCAAAAAAAAAAAAAACAATTTTTTTAAGGAAAATTTTTAGTGAGAATAATTGAATCTCAAATTTATATTAATCATCAAAATAACAGTCCACAGCACTGTGTCTATGTATTGGGATATTATTAAAGAAATGGTTTTTATGATCATGTATGATAAAATACACTTTTATGAAAAGAATAAAGTCTGTTTGCAAAGCAAACATGAAATACAAATGATTACTGTATAAATTAAGAATGTAAGTATTAGAGTACAAAATAGAGTAATTGGATCAATTAACCTGAAAGATGAGAAAATCAAAGTTTGAAGAAAATGAAGGATAAAGATAGAATAAAGATAGAAAGAAGAATGATAAAGGAGAAAGTGGAGGGACTTGAAGGGAGAGGGATTTATATGTACAAAGACATGGATCTGGGAACAAATAAATCATTTTTGAGAGTTGGCAAACCATTTGTGGGTTGATTGGAAACAACTAGTAAAGGGGAGTAAACAGAAAGAAGCTAGTAATATGATTGTGACCCTGAAGACCAAGCTCAGGAATTTAGGTCAGATATAATAGACAACAGAAGCATTATTGTTTTGTTTTGTTTTACCAAAAATGACATGATAAAAATGATGTTGTTTAGAAAAATTATGTTAAAAAAAAAAGAATTATGTTAGTGTTTGGAAGAGAACTAGAGATCCATTATGAAACTTTTGCTGCAAGTTCAGTATGAGTTGATGAGCACCTGAATTGAGGTTTGATGACAGCCAGTCTTAGAGACACAGTAGAAATAATAAAAATGTCAGGGCTTGTTAATCAGTTAGCTAGTAAGTATT
Source organism: Dromiciops gliroides (assembly GCF_019393635.1). Taxonomy (NCBI): domain Eukaryota; kingdom Metazoa; phylum Chordata; class Mammalia; order Microbiotheria; family Microbiotheriidae; genus Dromiciops; species Dromiciops gliroides. Next base: position 269,013,121 of record NC_057862.1, on the reverse strand, counting down.
TATAAGTACCTACTATGTGCCAAGCATCTTATTAGACTTGGGATTTTACATGGGCAGCTTTGTGTTTCCATGTTAAAGAGAAAGATAGCAAATTCACTTACTCTGTATTTTAAGTGTGAGGTGGTTGTGAGATGTCAAAATAAATGTCATAGCAGATACTGCTTCAGCTCCATAGTACCACTAACAAGTAGAGAATGGTGACTTACTCTAGAGAGAGATCAGGGTGAAAGGTGTTTAATTCATTTTTATTTTGTAGGTTTGTAAAATACTAAAAACCTGCATAGAGTGAAACAATTTTGTTTTTAATATTCATTTGAAGTATCTGATGATATTACCTATTAGAGTGTCTCAATAATTCCAGCTTTTGGTATATGATACTGATCCTGAAAACAAGTTTTGTTTTTCTTTTAGCCAGATACAATGGCTAGAATATATAAAGAGTTACTGCCTTTTTAATCTTATAGCAATCAAAAAAGTCTTTAATAAACAAGTATTTTATTGTGAACTTAACATTCATCGACAGGATTCTTTTTCTTTTTTAAACTTTATTTAATTTTTTTAAATTAACAAATATGTTTTCTTTCCCTCTCACCTCTCTTCCCTGCCATATTAGAAAAAAAAAGACAAAACCCCCCTTATATAATATTTATACTCAAGCAAAACAAATTCCCACATTTTATCAGTGAGTATATCCGTTCACATGTACACTTGTTATTGAGAATTGTGCTTTTCCTTCTGTTACTTTTCCCCTCGTTTGTACCTCCCTCTCTGTTTGCAGTGAAGAAGGTGGTAAAAGAAAAAGAATGTGATCAATGCTAATAATCTGTTATTGAAGTGGTCTCATCTCACTTTGCTTCCCCTCATTTCTTCCTCTACTCAAGAATCCTGATCACCGTTTCTTATTTTTCTTTCTGTCTTGATTTATAATCCATCTTCAGATGTTAAAGTTTGTTTTGCTTATGGCTCCCCAAGTGAACTTTCTATCTTCCTGTCTTCTCTTATGTCTTGGTTGAATTTAATGTATTTCTACACCAAACTATTTGTATTCTTATTCTGTTCTTGAATGGATGAACGCATTTTTTGCTGTTTACCTTTGGTTTTATTTCATTTTTCTTTATGGTACATTTTTAGAAGTTTACTGGGGAAAATCTGAGTTCCTTTAGTTCTTACCACCATAGTTTCCTTAACTGTAAGTCTTTGTATTGAGCAGGGCAGTGACATCATACCTATATTTTAAAGATAGCAGTCTGGTCGCCATGTTGGAGAGGGGAGAGACTTTTGCTTAAGACCAATCAGAAGGGCATAGTTCACACCAGAGGTACTAGAGTTGTCACTCTGACTGGATAGAAGGGGACAAATATGTGAGGTGTATAGAATTAGAATGAATGGGACTTAGTAACTATTTCAATACTTGGAGTAAAGGAGAGTTAGAAATCAAGGATGACTTAGTTTTTGAAGTTCTCTAACAGGAAGGTCTGTGTTTCTATCAACAAAAATAGGGAAAGTTTGCAAAGAAATGGACTTGTTTTGGACATGTAGACTTTGAAATGATTTTTAGATACTAGTTTAAAACATTCATTAGTTACTTGGTGGTCTGCTTATAAGAGACTAATCAGGAAGTAAAACATTCCTTAAACACCTCTTTTGTGCTATACAGTCTACTGAGCACTGGAAACTAAGGTTGGCTTTATAATTCTGGGATTTACCTATATAGAGATGATGGAGATGGGAAATTCTAACAAGAGTTTTTAATTAATTTTAATTTTCAAACAAAGATTTGGTTTTCTCTCCTCACTTCCCATTAAGAAAGCAAGAAAAATAACCCCCCTTTTAAAAATATGTATGTATAGTCAAGCAAAACAAATACTCACATTGATCATATCCAAAAAAGTGTTTTAGTCTGCAACTCTAATTCTATCACCTGTCTGTCATGAGGTGGCAGCATGTTTTATCATTAGTCCTCTGAAACTGTGGTTTACCATTGCCTTGATAAAAGTTCTTAAGTCTTGCAAAGTTGTTTGTTTACAATATTGCTATTATAGAAATTGTTCTATACTCTCTATAAGTTCATACAGGCTAATAAAGGGTTTTAAGAATCTAGTGTGGAGAAGAAACTCATGCAAATGCCTCATTTTTTCCGTGAGATACAAAGCAAAGTGTCTGGGGAGGGGTTGGAGGGGTGGGGTGGGGAGAAACTATGATGGGGAAAAAGGAAAGGGTAAAGAAAGGACTAAACATTTTACTGTGTGCCAGGAATTGTGCTAAATACTTTTCAAAATTATCTCATTTGATCCTCACAAGCACCACCTGAGTGGTAGGTGCTATTATCTCCATTTTCCAATTGAGAAAACTGAGGTAAACAGAGGTTAAGTGACTTATCCAATGTAGCACAGAGAGTAAATGATGGAACTGCAATTCAAACTCAGTTCTTTTGACTCCAGATTCAGGACTCTACATTGTACTATAATATATACAGACATATCAGCTTCTTAGAGCAGACAGCAAAGTGCATACCAGTATAAAAGAAAGAATAAAAATGAGCTATGATATGCAGTTGGGGCAAGTGCAGTATGATCTATTTAAACATGTAATGGAAAACAGAAGATTAGATATCTTCCAGATAATTACCATTTCCTACAGATGTTTAAGCATTAAATAAATAACTACATTATCAATTCATTATTCAGAGGACTTGAATTTAGAGCCTGCCTTTGTCTCTTAATACATTTGTTTCTTGGATAATTCACAATTTCCCTCCCAGTTCCCTTATCTGTATAGTAAAGTAATAGATGGCCTCTAAGGTCCCTTCCAACCCTAGCTCTATATCTGTGAACCTATAATTTGCCATAGTTGAAACATCAAAAGAACCTGGAGGGGCAGCTAGGTGGCACAGTGGATAGAGCACCGGACCTGGAGTCAGGAGTACCTGAGTTCAAATCCAGCCTCAGACACTTAACACTTGCTAGCTGTGTGACCCTGGGCAAGTCACTTAACCCCAATTGCCTCACAAAAACAAACAAACAAAAAGAACCTGGAAACTATTTCACTCAGTGAATACTTGATCCTTGCCAAGTAGAGATATGGACTTAAACAATACAGATCTGAAGAAAAATTGTCAAAAAAAAGGATTAATGAACAAGAACACTAGAAGAGCACATGAATTCTATACAAATCAATATGAATGACTCTCTGTGCTGTGCAGAGAGAATTTATGTTTCATACGTTTCTCTGAAGGAAAAAAAACCAAAACATAATTAAAGCCTGAATGTCATACTACAAGAAATAATTCAATAAATGTAGTAGTTAAACTTCAAAATTTGTATCAGATAAATATTCCAGGCTTCCATGACTCAGGTACCCAAGGCTTACCCTTAGCTTTGAGAAAACAAAGAGCTAAGCATTTAATAAAAACCAAGAAAGATTCTAATCATTCTGAGTATGATATCTATTTACCCCAGAAGAGAAGCCACTAAGTCTGCAATGAAATTGTAAAGACATTCAACCACAAGTTAAATTCACAGGTAAGCAGTCAAATTAAGTGGGAGAAACACAAGATAAATAAGGACTGAATGCTACTGCAAGACTGTCTCCAATGCCCCCTTATGTCTAGACCACAATTTGGGGTCATTACCCCCATTTGCTTTGGTGGGGTTGTGACTTAGGACTTCTGCAAGCTTGTTCTCATGGGAAAAACCTCTTCTATCCCATTAGGGCCTTTTTAGTACAAGAACCCACCCCCATACCCCACTTCATGATTAGGCTTCCACATCTATGTCTGCTACTCCCTACTCTGATGGGACTCCTTGGGCATCTTACAGTATACAGCATTCCTTTAAAAGCGGATGTTTAGTAGTGTTATCTTTTACCTCAGTCTAAAGACCTCCAACTATTGATAATTCGCCCTGCTGAGAATACTCCCAATCTCCTTATATTTGATTCCTGGCTGCCAATACTTAAACTTTATCCCCATCCTCATTTCATCACTCCTTCATGTGTATCTCTTTTAACTCATTCTTCTTCTTCCTCACCTCACTGGTTTTGATAAGAGAGTAGGAATACTTACTTCCCTTTTGCTGCTTCCAGACTGTCCCTCTACAACCTTTTCAAACCAACCTCTTCTTTGCTATCCAAATTTGTCACCTAATCTAGATTCTGGCTGTTATCTGTAGACCTTCAAATAATTATCCTTCCATCTTCAATGAATTTAGTACCTGCATGACAGGTTTTCACTCCTCCCCATCTACTGACATCATATTAGGATGTATACATATTGATATCGATATCAGTGTAAATACTTTCCCTTTTCAGTTCCTCAGTCTACTCAGTTTTTATGACTTTCACTCTACTTCAGCTTCACACAGAGATGATTACCCTTGATCTTTTCACCTTATTCACAAACCCTGAAGTTGCTTTATCTAATTTTAATTTTTTAAAGAAAGATTATATTTTTATATCACCTAGATGTCCCTCTGCATACCTCTTCTGCCCCTCCAAGGGAGTCATCCCTCATTATGATTTTTTTAAAAGGAAAAGAAGAAGATATAAAAGTCTTCTGATTAATTATAATGAACAGCCTTATCCCTGGAAAAGAGATAAAGAAATACACATTTCTCATCTCAACAAAGATGGTGACTGAAGCAGTGAAATGCAGAATATACCATCAGATGCAACACCTTTGTCACTTGTCTTTGTTGAAATGTTTTTCTTTGTTCCAAGGACGAGTTGTTGGATCCAAAGGGAAATTACTATGGCATAAAATACAAAAGGAACTAGTAAAAGTTTTATTAAAATTATTTTTGAAGAGGATGGCAAACATTATGAGCAGTATCACCTTCTAAATCCCCCCCCCCCAATTCTAAAACAGCAAGAAACAGTGAAGCAGAAAAGAAGCTTTCTGAAAGACTCAAGAAAGCAAAATCAAACTATTGGCATTTATTGATAAAACTGGATTTAGACACCAAACAGATGGGCAATGGAAAAGATTTTTAAAGCTCTTTTTACTATCCGTGATACCAAATATGGACCTTAACATTACAGTCTAAAATATGTTGTATGAAGAAGTGGAAATGACAGAAAGAAAGATTGTAAAGCAGCTATTTTAGGTTAAATATACACAAAATTGGTTCATGCTAGAGACTATGATGACATAGCTTTGAAGTTATTAAGGGAAAAATTTAAACTTCTGAAAAAGAGGAAGATAATAATTTTCTCAGATAACATTTGTGTGTGTGGGTGTGGGGGGTGTGGTGTAATAAGGTTAAGAAAATAATAATTACCAATTCATTTGTCCATTTTTCCTTTTCTACAAAATCTTGATGAGCATAATTTATATATGCATCCAGGACATCCCTGATAAAGGATTGTCAGGCTTTTGAAAATGATATTCTAACTTAAATTTTTTTTTTTAGAATTTTATTTTCCATATTACATGTAAAAACAAATTTTGACATCAACTTTTTAAAACTTTGTGCTCCAACTTCTCTTCCTCCCTTCCTTTCCACCCCTTGCCCCCAAGAACTCAAGCAATTCAATATAAGTTATACATGAGTAGTCAAGGAAAACATCTTCACATTAGCCAGGTTGTAAGAGAAAACAGATAAAAACAAAACTTCAGATTAAGGAACTGTCAAAAAAATTTATGCTTCAGTCTGTTTACAGATACCATCAGTTCTTTCTCTGTAGATGGATTGCAATTTTCATAAGTCCTTCAGAGTTATATTGGATCATTGCATTGCTGAAAATAACCACGTGCTTCCCAGCAGATCATCTTACACTATTGCTGTTACTTTATATAAAGTACATTTCACTCTGCTTCAATTCACGTAGGTCTTTCCAGGTTTTCCTGATAGCATCCACCATTTGATTTATATAACTCATTTATAACTATTATCTCAGTATTTTGGTTGACAGGTGGATTGTCTATATCTGTCTACTGACAGGGCATTGGGTATGGAGTCAAGAAGACCTAAGTTGTAGTTGTGTCCTAGATCTTTCATTTTCTTTTTTCCTTCCTTCCTTCCTTGGCAGTGAGGGTTAAGTAACTTGCCCACAGTCACACACTTAGTAAGTGTCAAGTGTCTGAGACCAGGCTTGAACTCAGGTCCTCCTGAATCCAGGGCCAGTGCTTTATCCATTGTGCCACCTAGCTGCCCCGCCTAGATCTTTCTTAGCTGTCTGACCCTGGACAAAGCCCTCTTTGGGCCTCAGTTTTTTCACTTGTAAAAAGGAGTTATATTTGATGGCCTCTGAGATCCCTTCTGGATCTTAATCTGTGATCCTATGATCTTTTGATTTCAGCAATGTTAGAAGATAGAGCATTAACCCCATAGAAATCATTCACATTCTTTTATATATCAACCATAAATATAAGGAAAATGTCACTTTAAAAACTTATGTACAATAACAAAAAGTCACATACATAAAATATCCTTTTTTAGATTTAACTAGACCTTTATGAGAACAGTATAAAACTATAATAACTGATATCTTTTAATATTCTAAATTTATCAGATGTGTTATAGCTCAAAGGGATTTAGGATTTTATCAATTCATACTCAAAAAGCAGCGACATCAGCTTGCTGACAAAGGTCTGTATAATCAAAGTTACAGTTTTTCCAGTGGCAGTGTATGGATAAAAGTTGGTCTAAAAAGAAAGCTGAGCACCACAAAGTCCATGCTTCCAAATTGTTGTGCTGGAGAAGACTTTAAAAAAAAATCACTTAATATTTTATTTTTTTCTCAATTACATGTGAAGATAGTTTTCAACGCTCATTTTTTTTCACTTAATAGTATTTATTTTTCCCCAATTGTATATATAGTTTTTCTAAAAAGTAATAAACATTTTTATTTATAGTTTTGCATTCCAATTTTTATCCCTCCTTCCCTCCCTTCTCCTTCCCTGAGGAGGCAATCAAATATGGGTTATGCATGTATGATGATATAAAAACATTACCATATTTGTCATTTTGTATAAGAAAACTTGAGTAAAAGAAAAAAAATGAAAGTGAAAAATAGCATGCTTCAGTCTGTATTCCACCAATATCAGTTATTTCTTTGGAGGTGGATAGTATGTTTCATCAGTATTCCTTTGGGATTGTCTTGGATCGTTGTTGAGAATAGTTAAGTCATTCACAATTCTTCAAACAGTATTGCTGTTCTCTTGGTTCTGCTCACTTCACTATATATGAGTTCATACAAGTCTTTTCAGGCCTTTCTGAAATAATCCTGCTTGTCCTTTCTTATAGCACAATAATATTTTATCACTATCATATACTACAGCTTGTTTAGCTATTCCCCAATTGATGGGCATTCCTTTGATTTCCAGTTCTTAGGCACCACAAAAAGAACTGCTATAAATATTTTTGGAAAAATAGGTGTTTTCAACTTTTAAATAATAGCAGTTTGCAAAATACATGCCCATCTCCAATCATTGAATCAAAGCACAGTGCAGTGCTTACACAGGTATAAAAGACTGATTTCCAGTATGGCCAGCTTATTCCCTTTAACTTTTGTTTATAAAAAAAGTTGGTGCTGGTCAAAATGCATGCACTGTTAACTTTCCTACCTAATTCACTAAAATGCAAAGCAAATGATTCTGAAAAAATAGTAGTTAAAAATGTTCTCTCTTCTATGTTTCTTGTAAGTATTTCCATTATGGTGCTACCAAGAGTTTTGGTTTGGTTAAAAAGCAAAATGCAGTTCTCTTCCATGATTCTTCCTTACCAGTTCCAGTTCCATCAATATGCTTATAACGCTAGTGCCAGTTATGTTATTTGATAATGCTTGTGTATATTTGTATATTTGTTTTCAGTCCAATTTTGCTCAATAATAGGTATTTAAACTGCATACCGTGTGTATATATGTGTGTGTGTGTGTGTGTGTGTGTGTGTGTGTGTGTGTGTGTGTGTGTGTGTGTGTGTAAAACCTCTATCAGATTGCCTGCTATCTAGGGGAGGGGGGGAGAAAAATTTGAAATTGGAAATCTTATATAAACAAATGCAGAAAACTATCTCTACATGTAACTGGAAAATAATAAAATACTTTTATTTAAAAAAAAAAAAGAAAGGAGGGGAAAGAGTGCACTCTCTGGGGAATGGAGAGAAATGAGAAGGCAGACAGGAGAGGAAGAACTGGCTCCGGAGAACACAAATAAACTAGAATTTAAGGTTGGAAAACAAAAAAATTAAAAAAAAATAAACTGCATACCTGAAATAAATGTTAATTACTGTGATGTTTAGAATCTAATGTGGGTCCTAACCTGCTCCCTCTCCTCCCCCCCCCAGTTTTGGGGGGAAGCTGGCTAAAATTATTGATAAATTTGGCAAGAGTTTAGGTGTTTTTTTTTTGAAGTATTTATTAAAGTGTATTAGAAGTTAGTGAAGATAGAGAAGTTGAGAAAGCCACTTTTATTTAGCTATCCATGCTTCTATAGAGAAACATGGAGTAGATTTTTCTACTTTGTTCTGCCCCTGCCACCACACATCTATCTGTTCCTGAAGGAAAAGAGACTAATCCCATGAGCTACCCTCACTTTCCTACTTCCTGTCTCCCTCCCTGAAATGGGAGGTCCTTCAAACTGATTGGTTGAGGGTGGTCTCCTGTTGCTGTTGTAATCCACAGCCTCTGAGAACAACACCCCACTCAGGGTCAGCCAGGCATGGTCTCGATTTTATCAATATTAAGTAGTTTCTTAGTCAGTTTCTCAGTCTCACCCAATTCAATCAATTCCAAATCAGTCTTTAGGTGGGGTCCACTGCACGCCTGCCAAATCCCATTATTTTATCACAGTACTAATAAACAAACAAACAAACAAACAAAAAACCCCAAATAGGTCTTTTTCTCTTTTGGGGGATGTCTTTGGGATATAAACATAGCAGTGGTATTGCTGGATTACAAAGATAATTTTCAACATACATTTTTGTAAGATTTCAGGTTCCAAATTTCCCTTCTTTCATTTCCTCCCCCTTCCCCAAGACAGCAAGCAATCTGATAACAGGTTATATAGTAATATAGTAGAATCATGTTAAACATATTTCCACATTAGTCATGTGAAAAAAAAGTCAGAACACAAGGAAAAAACCACTAGAAGAAAAAAGAAAAAAAATTAAAATAGTGTGTATGCCTCAGTCTTCATTCAGACTCCATAGTTATTTCTCTTGATGTAGATAGTCTTTTCTATCATGAGTCCTTTGGAATTATCTTGGATCATTGTATTGCTGAGAAGAGCTAAGTCTGTCATAGTTGATCATAGCACAATGGTACTATTACTATTGGTTCTTCTCACTTCACTCAGCATGAGTTCATGTAAGTCTTTCCAGGTTTTTCTGAAATCATCATATAGCACAATAGTATTCCATTACATTCATATACCAGAATTTGTTCAGCCATTCCCCAATTGATAGGCATCCCCTCAATTTCCAATTCTTTGCCACCACAAAGAGAGCTGCTATAAATGTTTTTGTGCATGTGAGTCCTTTCCCCCTTTTTTATGATCTCTTTGGGATACAGACATAATAGTGGTATTGCTGGGTCGATGGGTATGCACAGTTTTCTAGCCCTTTGGACATTGTACCAAATTGTTCTCCAGAATGGTTGGATCAGTTCACAGCTCCACCAACAATGCATTAGTGTTCTAATTCTCCCACATCTTAGAGAAGACTTTTGAAAGTCCCTTGAACATCAAGGGGATCAAATCAGTCAATACTTAAAGAAGTTACTTCAGTCTATTCACTGGAACATCAAACTGAGCTGAAGCTCAATACTTTGTTGGCACATGATGAGAAGATGGGATTCATTAGAAAAGACTGAAAGCAAAAGGAAAAGAGGACTGCAGAGAATGAGATGGATAGATAGCGTCAGCAACGAATACGAACTTGGACAGACTTCAGAGGATACTGGATCACCTGGTTTTCTATGATCCATGTGGTTACAATGAATTGGATACAACTGAACAACAAACTTCCCTCCAGTGATGCAGATAACAACCCACATGCTTGTGACTCTCTTCCTTGTCTTCCCATAAGTTCACCATAGTAGAAGCTCCCAGTGTGAAGGAGTTCTTGATTTATGCTAACATCATGGGGGGATTGTAAGAAGGCTTTGTCCACCTAACATCCCTCATCCTTGCCACATAACTAGTCAATTATTTCTTCCTATCCAAATTACTTGATTAAATCTTTTATTTCTCTTCTTTGGACTATGCAGTTGGTTATATGTTGCAATCTACTCACACCTGCCACAAATCTCTGTTGCCACCTGTGATATTTATTTTTAATTCCTTGGAATGAAAACATTAATTACATGGCAGTGAGACATGGAATATATGGGATTAATATTATAAAAAATTGTAGAATTCCCAACATTTAATTATATATTTAGTGAAATCCCAATTAAAATCTCAAGGCAGAGTTTCATTGAACTGGAAATTAAAAAAAATTATAGAGTAAACTAATTTAGCACTTATGCCAATTATGTGGGTAAAGTTAACTGGATTTATTAATGGGCATTGCCCAGTGGCAGGAATGTTATTAAAGGTGTTCTTGTACTGGTGAAAAAATATTTTGTTATGATCAAAATTTTCTGGTTCTAGACCAAAAACTGAGAAAAAAATCAATAGAATGAAACAGAAATATTAGTTATCCAAACAAATATTTATATAACATGAGTGTTAGTTATCAAAAATAAGAACCTAGAAATGGATTTGTTATTTTTATAGTAATAAAAAGATTTAAACTCATACCTTAAATCATATAACAGTCCAGGTAGATGGTTTACTTAAACCTTAAAAGTATATAAAACAGTAAAACGTTTGTCTAAATTATGGAGGAAGTTAATACAAGTGTCTGAGGCCAGATCTGAACTCAGGTCTTCCTGAATCCAGGGCCGGTGCTTTATATACTGTGCCATCTAGCTGCCCCCAGTTAATACTGTTTTAATGCAACAACGAGTTCTGTTACTGTTCAGAGGACAGTATTGGGAAATATTAAATGTTAAAAACAAAAAAAATATATCAGTAAACAAAATATACAAGGAACTATTAAAAACACGAAAAGGCAAATCCCAGTTGCCCCTATGGTCAAACGATACAAACTGACAATTTACAAAAGAGAATACATACTATTGTGAGAGAACATATACTAGCATCTGGACAATAGGAACAAAGTAGGTGGAGAATTAGGTGACCCCGTATTAAGGTTTTTCAGAGAAGTAACATTGGAAGGACTGGAGAGTGAGAAATTTAAGGTTGAAGGAGAGAACAGTGTGTATTTATGTATATGTATATTTACATGTGTGTACATATAATATATATTTGTGTGTGTCTGTGTGTCCAAGATTCAGTGGTGTGCTGGAGCTACCTCAAACCAACTTGTAAAAGCTGATTGTTAAAGTTTCAATGTGAGCACTTACACATTAGAAATCAGCAAACATTACAATCATAACTTGATCATTGTTTTGTTGATCTCATAAATTAAGTGATAGAAAAAAGTTAACAATGCCAATTAAACTTAAAAGTGTGTAATGTTAAAAAAAATTGGGGCAGCTAGGTGGCGTAGTGGATAAAGCGCAGGCCCTGAATTCAGGAGTACCTGAGTTCAAATCTGGCCTCAGACACTTGATACTTACTAGCTGTGTGACCCTGGGCAAGTCACTTAACCTTCATTGCCCAACCCCCCCCCCCAAAAAAAAAGTGTGTAATGTCTATATTTTTTCCCTGATTGTTAACATTTACAGCACATCCCTGCCTAGCCCTATAATTTCTTTGGTATAGGGAACTTCCACTGAAGAAACTTCCTCTGCCAATGCAGACCACCAACTGTGGAGCTACTTATAATCTTGAAAAGTGGCCAGGGACACTAAAAAGTTGTGACTTTTACTAGAGTTTAAAAAATAATTAATGGTTAGAGGTAAGTTTTGATTCTGATGCTGGCTCACTGTTCACTGTGCCATACTACATCACTCTATAAATACATGAATGCTTGATAAATGCTGGACATATAATGTAGTTAAATAGACACTAACTAGAACATTCTTAAAGGAGGATAGATATAAGGATGGGACTCTTGATTTCATTGGTATTCCCTGAATGAAGACATTCATTCCCTTTACCAATGTAAATCTGAGAATTGCCTAAAACATATAGAGGTTGATTAACTTGGGGTCATATATCAAATGTTGAAAAGGGGAGATTTGAATCTAAGACTTCCTTGATTCCAAGACAAACTATCTCCAATATGCTATATCTTACTGCTTTTCTTTAAAAAGTAGATTTAGACGAATATATATACTCATCTCTCTGTCTATCTGTTCGTCTATCTATCTATCTATCTTTTGTTATACGATCTCCTTTCAGTGTATATATGTTTGACTGTGATGTGTATGAATGCTTATTTTCAATAAAATGTGTTCATTTTCTGGCAAGCACTTACCATTTTTTCCTTTGTTTTAGGAACTTATAATCAAAACTGTGTTAAGTTCAGCAAGAGATGAACCCTCTGGTCCTGCAAGGTCAGTCAGATAGTTACTGATTAAGAATTATTAACTTATTTTGAAGACTCCATTTTAAGGGTTGACTCTTAGTAATTTGAAATATTCCATAACAGCTATCCTGCATTAAAGATTTAATTTATTGTGAATGTTTAAATTCACCACTAATTTTTATCTACATATGAACTTTGAGTTAAGAGATTAATTTGGTCATTTTTTAGGTTCTGGATTCATGGAACGTTTTAAATTCTAAATCTTTGTGAGTTTTAAAAATATCAACTTTGTCTTATTTTCTTGATTGAAGATTTTCATATAGGATGAACATATATAAATCTATATGAAATGTATTTTCATATAGATATATAATACCACATTTAATTTAACTTAATAATACATCCAAATCTTTTGCTTCTTAATGTTCCTTGTCTGCATTAAGTGAATTGCCCAGAATCACACAACTATTAAGTGTTCAAAGTGAAATCTGAATTCAGTTCTTCCTGACTACAAATCAAACAAGAACTATATCCACTTTAACCACCCTGCTTCTCAAAACACATTGCTCAATGTGGGGCTTAAACCCCTGCCTTGGAATTAAGACTGTCATGCTGTACTGACTGAATTAGCCAGGGTGCTGTTTTGGGAATTGAATAGGATAGACAAAAATTTAAAAATAAAATGTAGGAAAAGGGAAAAAAAGATATATAAAGACTATTTTATGGTATTTTCTTGTATTGTTGATATAATGTACCAAAAAATCACTTGAAATTTAAATCAGCAAGTTGGCATCAATGTTACTATAGACCTTCATCTTCCTTTTTCACAATTCTCAACTTTAGACTATTAAAGACCTCAACTTTAACAATTAAAATTTATTACTATCCCCTTTGTACTTTCTGAATTATTCCTGTTCTGATTTCACTTGAGAAGAGTCACACAATCTGGGCCAGCAAATTAAACAAATTAAATTTCATGGTATCTTCAACTCTCAAGCCCTCTTGCCTTATCACTTGTCCCTTGTCAGCCTTCAGGCTTGAATTGCTCCCACCTTCCTTCTGCTCTGTTCCTACTCACATGCTGCTGATTGGAGTTGGAGAAAGTCAAGCAACTGTGCTGACTGGGTACACTGTAAATTCGTGTTCTCCATCCTCAACTTGGGCATCTAAGTGGTGTAGTGAATAGAACACTAAATGGATTTAGAATCAGGAGGATCTTGAGGTGCAATCCAGCCACAGACACTTACTAGCTGTGTGACTCTGGACAAGTCACTTAACTTAATAATTGCTATTATCATGCCTCAGTTTCTTCAACTATAAAATGGGCACGATAATAGCATCTGTTTTCCAGAGTTATTGTGGGGATCAGATGAGATAATATTTGTGAAGCACTTAACACAGTGCATGGTGCCTGGCTCATAGTAGATACTTGATAAATCCTTCCTTCCCTCCTCCCTTTCTTCCCTCCTCTTTCCTCCTTCGATCTCTCCTTCCCTTTCTTCCATTTGATTTATTCCTTCCTAATTGATTTCTGAACTCACTCCCCAGAGAGGTCATTCCAAAACTTCCCTCAACATTTCCACATCTCTCCTCCCTCTACTCTCACAACTGAGGACCTCAACTTTGTACTTTACTGCTTGATATAAGTTGAGGCTTTTTGCCTCAGAGGCTATTTTGCCTCTCTTTGTTTTTTCTTTCCCCTAGTCTCTGACAGTGAGGTGGCTCCTTCTTGCCAAGGACAATCCTTGATCCTATCCTGTCCTATCTTCTGCAGCAGATTGACACATCAATCATTCCCTTTTCTCATGCTTACTCTTTCTCTAAACTTTAACTTCTCCGTAATGACCGGTTCCTTCCCTTTTGCCTTCAAATTTTCCCAAGTATCCCCCATCCTTAAAAACTTTTCACTAGACCCACTTAAGTTATCATCTCATATATCTCCTTTTTTCAGCCAAACTCCTTAAAAAAGCTGTTGTATAAACAGCTCTTTTCTTCTTTTATTCCTCAATCCTTGGCAGTCTGGCTTCCAGCCTCATCATTGGCCTTAAGCATCTCTCTTCAAAATTGACAGTGAGACCTCTTAATTGCTAAGTCTGATGGCTTTTTTTCCCCATTCTTCATGCTTCTTGACCTATGTGTTACATTTTACACTATTGACCATCCTTTCTCCTCCTGGATGCTCTTCTCTCAATTTTCATGACGCCAGCCTTTGATGGTTCTCTTTTTACTTGTCTCCTCCTCAAGCTCCTTTGCTGGTTTATCGTTCAGGTATGTCCCCTAACTGTGAATGTTTTTCAAACCTCTGTCTAAGGTCCCCAGTACTTTTCTCTTAGTGACTTCATTTGCTCCCATGATCATCTCTGTGACAGTCATTTCTAGATCTCTATATCTAGCCTGTCTTTCCCCTAAGATTCATTCCCTTATCACCAAATGCTTATTGGACATTTCAAATTAGATGTCCTAGAAACATCTCAAACTCAACATGTCTTAAGCAGGACCAGTCTTTTCCCCCAAACTCACCCCTGTTCTGAACTTCCATATTTCTGTTGAAGGCAACACCATTCTTATCTCACACATTTAAAATGCCAGCATTATTCTCAGTTCCTTACCCCACATCTTGTTTTTACCTCCATAGTATCTTTAACATCTGACTATCACTGTTCACCATCTTAGTTCTGGCATTAACAGATCTCACCTGTTGTAGTGGCCTTCTAATTGGCCTCCCTTACTGAAGTCTCTCTCCCAAAAGGTCAAAAATTTGTCCTACATCATGCTGCCAAAGTGACTTTACTTAATCACTTATATGGCCTTGTCACTTTCTTATAAAATCTTCTTTTAGCTTTTAAAGCCTTTCACTACCTGGACCCAATCTGTCTTTCCAACCTCATTGTTTATTACACTCCTACCCTTTAGCCATATTTTGCTTTTCTTCATTCTTTATACCTGGAACTCTATATTCTATCTCTATTCCTTTTTACTAGTCATTCAGCAATACTTGTTTTTTTGTTTGTTTGTTTTGTTTTGGATTTTTTGCGGGGCAGTGGGGGGTTAAGTAACCTGCCCAGGGTCACACAGCTAGTAAGTGTCAAGTGTCTGAGGCCAGATTTGAACTCAGGTCCTCCTGACTCCAGGGCCGGTGCTTTATCCACTGTGCCACCCAGCTGCCCCTTCATCAATACTTGTAAAGCACACTCTCCTCACTCTTCATAGAATTTCTCTTATTCTTCAGGGAACAACTTAGGAACTGCTGTTTACATTAAACCTTTCTGATTCTACCAAGCCTCACCATTTTTCCTGTCTTCTACATTCATATTCTCAACATTATCCCAGACTCCTCACTCACTCTTGCTCCACTTATCCAATCATTTACCAAAGCTTGATAGGTTTTTACCTTCACAGTACCTCTTAAAGCTGACCTCTTTTCTCTACTCCCACAGCAACTACCATAGTTCAGAGTCCTTATCACTTCTGGGTTATTTTAACAGCCTCCTAATTGGTCTTCCTAACTTAAGTTTTTTTTCCCAATTCAGTCTAGCTTACGTACTGTTTCCACTGTAATTTTCCTTAAGCACAGATCTTACCATACAACTTCCCTACTCAAAAAACTCTAGTGGCTTCTTATCACCTCCAGGAGAAAATATGTACTTCTCTCTAGCTTTTAAAGTCCCACAAAGCCTCACCTCAGTATACCTTTCCAACCTCATTGAACATTACTCCCCCTCCTCATCCTACCATCCTGCAATTCAGCCAAACTGACCCTCCATTTCTTACATATGACATTTCATCTTTCATCTCCTTACCTTTGCACTGGCTGGCCTCCATGTTTAGAATACACTGCCTTGGTGTTTTTTTAAGATGAAGCTCAAGCATCCTCTTGTGCATGAAACCTTTCTTCATCACCCCCAAATGCTAGTGCCTTCCCTTCTAAACAAATAAATGGTATTTATTTGCTTTGTATATATTTTTATTTATTCACTTTAGATGTATCCTGAATATATTTTTATATATACCAATTATCTCCTCAATTAGAATATAAATACCTGGTTAATAAAGTTTTTTTCCCATTCTCTTTATTTGTATTCCTACATCCTAACACAGTGCCTGGCACAGACTAGGTGCTTAATAAATAATTTTAATTGATAGTGCCCTCCCTCCCCTACCTTGTGTTAGCTATATTGTATTTATTCTCTTTATATGTTAGGTACATGTTCATTTATACTATAGGCACATTATACATATATGTGTTATCTGGGTATGTGTATGTATGTCTATATATGTTTATACAGATACATCATATACATTAATATAATATGTGTCTGTATGTGTATATGTATGTGTATGTATTTATGTGTATTGTGTGTGTGTATCTAAGGATGCATGGCATAATAAATAGAATGATTTCCTTGGAACCAGGAAAACTTATGTTCAGATCTTTCCTCTGACATATATTATTGGCTGTATGACCCTGGGGAAGTCACTTAACAAAGAAGGAGCTGACCTTCATTGAAAAGAGGTAGTTTTCTCACCCGGAGATTTCCCTGTACCAATGAAATCTAAAGTCTGTTCCCTATTCATACACATACATCTATATGTGTGTGTTGTCTTTGTTTTTTTATCCCAGGTGTTAGCACGATGATTGGCACATAATAGTTATTTAATAGATGTTGATTGGTTAATTTGCTATAATTTGTAATGTTCTTTCTGTTTTTATACGTCTTTCAAGCCCAGGTCTTTTTAACTAACCAACAGCTCTTGGGTGGATAAACAGACAAATGAATGAATGAATGAATGAATGAATGAATGAATGAATGAATGAATAAATGGAGTACATCTAAAAGTAAACTATGGAAGTTGGATTCAATGCCTAGCTCAGGTGTAGTTGTCTTCTTGTTGGATTTAAAAATAAGTCATTCCAGCTCTTTGATTATTATTTCTAGCTTTCAACTTGACTGCAGGTATTTCTTACTTAATGGTTGGATACCAGCAAAATTAGCTACACAATTTAAAAAATCTAATTTTTTAACCTTATTAAAAAAATTAAATGTGAGTTTCTAAAAATCACATTTCTTTTCCAGTTGACACTAGTCCTCCTTCTTAGGGCTTTCAGCTGCAAAGTTTTAGGGGTTTTTTTGTTTTGGTTTTTTGGGGGGGGAGATTGTTGTTGTTCATATAATTGCTCACATATTCCCCAGGTAATAGTGAGAAAGGTGTGAAAAGATGTGCTCAGGTTATCCAGGGCATGTGGCCAGTTTTGTCAAAAGCTACAGTTATAGGCCAAAGTTCAAAGAACTTTGAATTGTAGTTATCTAGAGGCAAAACTATTAATAAAACACCAATTCATATAATTGTAATTAAAAGAATGAACAGGGGCAGCTAGGTGGCACAGTGGATAAAGCCCCGGCCCTGAATTTAGGAGGATCTGAGTTCAAATCCGACCTCAGACACTTACTATCTGTGTGACCCTGGGCAAGTCACTTAACCCTTATTGTCCTGCAAAAAAAAAATTAAGAATGAACACATTTTATAGATGAGAAATGATAAGAACGAATGAGATAATGGTAACTCTTGTTGGAATTCTGATACTTTCGTTTGATGGCATAATGAAAAAACATTAGCATTCCTGTCTTGTTGCTATTACCTTTGAGAACTTGGAAAGTTGTTACCTTCTGAGCCACAGTTATCCTTGGTAAAGTTGTTGGTAAAATGAAGATGTTGGGCGTCATGTCCTCCAGAGTCCTTTCTACCTCTAAATTATATGATCCTAATATAGCACATTATAGTTACAAAACTCTTTATATGCTTGATTTCACTTGATCTTCCCGACAACTCTGTATTGAAAGTAGTACAAATATTGTTATCCCCATTTTGCAAATGAGGAAACTGAGCCCCAGAGAGGTTGCATAATAACTTATCCAAGATTATAAAATTTGAAAATAGTAAAGTTGAGATTTAAATTCATGTCTTAGTCCCAAATCTAGGTTAACATTCTCTTCATGGTAACACTGTCATGGTAGAAGTAGTAAAAATAGTGAGCAAAAAAGAATTTTAAAAATTATCTTTCTATATGATGATGCGTTTTATGCATTAATTTTAAAAATAAATTCAAAATTTGATATAATTCCTTAATAGCAAATGATGACTACTTATATTTGCTTTAGGAGAAGATATGATATGCCAAGGTCAGCCGGGTGGTACAGTAAATAAGGCACTGAACTTGGAACCAGGAAGACTTATTTTCATGAGTTCAAACTGGGTCTCAGACACTTACTTAAAAGTTATGTGATCCTGGGGAAGTCACATAACCCTGTCTGCCTCAGTTTCTTATCTGTACAATGAGCTGGAGAAGGAAATGGCAAACCACTCCAGTATCTTTGCCAAGAAAACCCTAAATGGGGTCACAAAGAATCAGATATTACTGACAATGACTAAACAACAAACGACATACCAGAATACCATGGGGCTAATATAGAACAGTTTGTAAAATACTATATGTAAAGTATAAACTTCATCATACTTCCAAAGACCTTAAAATATTGGCAGTTCAGTTGTTAAACTCCATTTTGGCTAAGGTCTATACCTTAACATCTAGTGTGCTATGTTCTTGTGTAGTGTTAGGGAACAGAACTTATACTCCAAATACCCCTTTTCTTGATCTTCTAGGCCTAGAAATTTAAGAAATTGTCAAGCTCTCATTTTATTTATTTCATTAACCTTACATTTTGATTAAGATTATTTTGATTATAGAAGTATAGCATCTCTTCTTAAAACCAAGGTACTTATTTGTAGTAGACTTTATAAAAAATTAACAAACATCAGCTTTTCGGAAATAACTTTTGTAGTTGTATATTGTCCTGGGGTGTTTTTTTTAAGGCTATAAAAGAAAATATTTACTTTTATTAATCCATTGTCCTATGTAAGTCTACCTACATAGAGAAGAAAATAACTTTTATTAGATTACTATTATTTTTGGAGGGTTTTGTATTTACAGTTTGTCAGTCTGCTTAATTTTTTACATGTATCAGTTTCATACAATTAATGACAAAAAATGTATAGCTTCTAATATTTGTTTACCTAATTTCTGGTGATGTAGAAAACAAATTATTTATATACTATATGTATTTTAAGTTCTTTTGTAGTTTTATTTAAAATCATAGCTCGTTTTATACTAATACCATTTGCCTGTTATTTCAGATGTGTTGCTCTCTGTAGTCTAGGAATTTGGATCTGTGAAGAATTAGTTCATGAATCTCATCATCCTCAAATTAAAGAAGCTCTGAATGTAATTTGTGTTTCCTTAAAGGTGAGATGCTTTTCTTTTCTTTTTTTCTTTTTTGTATTTTATTTATTTATTTTTTCTGTTACATATAAAGATAGTTCTCAAGTTTTGTTTATACAAGCTTTCTAATTTCAGATTTTTCTCCCTCCCTCCCTCCCCTCCCTCCCCTAGACAGCAGGCAATCAGATATAGGTTTTATATATATATATATATACACATACACACACGCATATATATATATATATATATATATATACACATACATATGTATATATATACACACACACATACATAATAACATTAAACATATTTCTCCATTAGTCGTGTTATAAGAGAAAAATCAGAGCAATGAGGAAAAACCTCAAAACGAAAAACAACAGCACCAAAAACAAAAGAAGTAGTATGGTTCATTCAGCATCTATACTCCACAGTTCTTTTTTTTCCCTGGATTTGGAGATCCTCCTCCATCATGAGTTCCCTGGAACCCTTCTGTACCATTGCATTGGTGAGAAGAATATAGTCCATCACAGTAGGTCAACACACAATGTTGATGATACTGTGTATAATGTTCTTCTGGTTCTGCTCATCTCACTCATCATCAGTCCACACCAGACCCTCCAGGTTTCTCTGAACTCTTCCTGTTCATCGTTTCTTACAACACAATAGTATTCCATTGTATTCATATACCACAACTTGTCCAGCCATTCCCCAGTTGATGGGCACCCCCTCAACTTCCAATTCCTTGCCACAACATAAAGAACGGCTATAAATATCTTTGTACATGTGGGTCCTTCTCCCCTTTCCATGATCTCTTTGGGAAAAAGACCCAAAAGTGGTATTGCTGGGTCAAAGGGTATGCACAGCTTCACAGCCCTTTGGGCATAATTCCAAATTGCTCTCCAGAATGGTTGGATCAGTTCACAGCTTCACCAACAATGCATTAGTGTTCCAATTTTTTCCACAGCTTCTCCAACATTTATTATTTTCCTTTTTTCTCATTTTAGCCAATATAATAGGTGTCAGGTGGTACCTGAGACTTGTTTTAATTTGGAAGGTGAGATGCTTTTCAAAGATATTCCATCTCTTACTAGCTGTGTGACCCTGGGCAAGTCACTTAACCCTCATTGACCCAAGGGGGGAAAAAGTGTATTTATTGATACTTCTGTTTTGACATGACCTAAATTTCTCACTGCTTTCTTCCTATAACCACTCCTAGAAGACTGTCCCTTATAAAGAAGAAAAAAAAAGCTCAGCAATAAAAATCAGCATCTCAAAAAACTGTCACTATATACATATATATACACTATATACATGCATAATGTCCTCCTCCTCTGCTAAGAAATATCTGTGAAGAGGGGAAATACCTTCTCATATGTCTTTTTGTGGGGAGTCAAGTTTGGTCATTATTTCACAGCATTCAGTTTTGATTGTTTTGTTTTTGCCAGTCATTGTTCTATATTATTTTCCTGGTTTTATTTACTTTATCTTGTAGCAATTCAATGTAGTCTTCCCATGCTTCATTGTATTCATCATATTCATTGTTTCTTTTGGCACTATGCATTACTAAGGATTTAATTAATACTTTTTTAAAAAATGAAGTTAATTCTTTTTTTCATTATCATAAATAATAGGCTGTAAAGATAATATAAAAGATTACATAATCAACAGTTGTTTACATTTGGCTTCATAACACATTATGAATGTTTTCTGCAGCATCAGTCTTGTTAATATTAAAATTATTGTGCAATTCCTGAGCATGTACAACCTGTCATCAGTAGATGGCAGTCCAGAAACATTTAAAATAACTTCCACATATGAATAGAGGAAAAAATCTTTAAATTCTTCTTCTTTTTTTTTAATTTTTTAGTTTCCTAATAAAACTGTAGCCCATGTGGCTTGCAACATGCTTCATATGCTGATTCAATATGTACATAGGCTTCAGACTTATCAGCCTGATTCCCCCTTGAAAATTATTCAAGTAAGTAATTTTTCATTTACTTTTTAATCATGGTTTAGAGAATCTTGTGATAAGGAAACATCTTAGTTTGTTTTCTTCAATTGAATAATCTTTTTTTTTTTTTTTTTTTGCTGGGCAATTGGGGTTAAGTGACTTGCCCAGGGTCACACAGCTAGTAAGTGTTAAGTGTCTGAGGCCGGATTTGAACTCAGGTACTCCTGAATCCAGGGCCAGTGCTCTATCCACTGCGCCACCTAGCTGCCCCAAATAATCTTGAGAATATAATTTAATTTTATCTATAAAAATGACAAAGTCATTGAGTCATTTGGAGTCAGAATTCTTATATTTAAATGCCACTTTTGTTACTTACTAGCTCTTGTCCATGGAAAATTCATGTAATGTCTCTTAGCTAGAAGTTTTCCAAGATTCCTCTACAAGTTTTAAACAGGTTATAATCTGAGTTAATTAATTCTTAGATTTCCCACTCTACTGAAATCATAGATGCTTAGTATATTTACATATCTAATAGCAGCTTTTGATATTTTTGTAATATTTTCACTAAGCAATTAATATAAGAGAAAATTGAATAAAGATTTTTAATACATTAAAAAAGAACCTTTAGTGGGGAAAATTTTATTTCTGAAATCAAAGGATTGATTGTAAAATATCAATGTGAGTGCTTCTTCCACTGATGTAGACTATAACTTCTCTACAACTTAAAAGATGGTCTTTCAGAATTAATATTTTAAGTAGAGAACAACCAAAATGTTGGAACAGGAGTCAGCAGTGTAGCTCAGCTCCTCTATTGCAATATAGATCTAAGAAGCATCTGAGACTAAGTAGTGATTTTTTGGTAAATCAGAAGAGAAATCCCTGTGGGTCTTTTTTCAAGTCCATGATCACAAATTTGGCCTACATGCTAGTGACCAGGTCAGTAACTGTAAAACATGGTTGGGTAGGGACCTTCTGAACAGAGCTGAAGCACTCGTAGCAGATGAATTTAAATCTTAGCCGACTTAGAAGAGGGGTAAGCAGGCAATTCTGTCACTCTGAACCTGCTGAACCTTCTAGCTAGCTAACAGGAGTTAGGCCTAGCAACTATATACTGTAGTCCCTCCCAGGGGCAAGTAAGAGTTGTATTGTCTTGGTCTACACTAGTGTCTGGAACCTGGAAAGCTCAGGGAGGCTATGATCAGACCACTTCAAGTTTGTAGCTTCCTAAATCCAAACCAGCCCTGTGATCCTTGAGCTTTCAGTACCCTGTGAATGTGGTGGAAAGAGCCCTGATATGACAGGCCAGGATGGTATAGCACCACAGCAGTCCCAGTAGAAGTGTACTAAGTTTGGCCCTATGACAAAATTGTAATGTGAGAATTAAAGATGGATAAATGAGTAAAGGAAAAAAATAGAACTACTGTGATGCACAAGACATAAACTTAGAAGGAAAGAATAATTCTAAAACACCTATGAGTAAAATCTCAAAGAAAAATTTGGTCACAAGATCAATTAGAATTCCTAGAAGAAATGAATCAAGACTTATAATTTATATTATAAATTAAAGAAAGCAGTAGAGGAAAGAATTAGAATAGAAAAGAGGTTTAGGGAAAAGAAAGACTTGGAATGTACATTAACAGTTTAATGCAAAATAAACTGTTATTTCTGTCATTTCTTTCCTGGCTGCACTACTTTGAGACTTCTCTGACTTTTCTACCATGCCCCAGGAAGCTGATTATTGGGAAAACCTCATCATCCTGCAAGAAAGATCCCATCAGCCTTATTATTCTACCTCACACCCTGTGTCTCTCAGATTGGAGGGTGGAGCCATAAACTCCAAAACCTTCATTTAAGAAGGGAACTTAAAATATGTCATTCCTCATCTGGCTGCATGTTTTGGGACTTCTCTGAATTTCCACCATGCCCCTAGTTGGTATCTCCCATCCTTTCAGCTTCTTTTGTGTGTGGTCTTTCCCAAATAGACTGTAATCTCTGAAAGGAGGGACTCTCTTTTTGGTATTTTGTAGCCCCAGCATTTAGTACATAATAGGCGTTTAATAAGTATTTATTGATTGCTTGTTATCAATAAGTGGTACAAAGCCTTACTGAAAGTCACAGACTCCTTGAAAATTAGAATAGATCAAACAGAAGTTAATAGTGCCATAGGACCCCCCCCAAAAAAATACAAAAACAAAGCCAAAAGGTTGAGGGAAAAAAATAGAAAATGTAAGATTTCCCATCCAAAACAACAGACCTGAAAAACTGATAAAGTAGAATTAATTTAAGAATCGTTAAACTACCTGAAAACTATGACCAAAGGAATACCCTGTCTATTCTATTTCAAGAAAACATGAGAGAGGGGCAGCTAGCTGGCACAGTAGATAAAGCACCAGCCCTGGATTCGGAAGGACCTGAGTTCAAATGCGGCCTCAGACACTTGACACTTACTAGCTGTGTGACCCTGGGCAAGTCACTTAACCCTCATTGCCCCACCAAAAAAAAGAAAGAAAACATGAGAGAAAACTGTCCTGACACGTTAGGACAAGAGGCCAAAAGGAAAATAGAATCCACTGATTACCTCCTGAAAGAATTCCTCCAGTGAAGAGTCAGGAATATTGTAACCAAAATCCAGTTTCCAGGTTAAAGGAAAAAAGCTTACAGACAGCTTAGAACTAGTTCAGATACTGAAGAATCAGTCAGGATTATACAACACAACAGGATTATTGGTGATAGGAGGGTGAAATGAAAGAAGGGGTTAGTGCAGTTGAAATCTGAGTGAGAGGAAGGGAAGATTAGGAGAAAGGGGGTTGACAGGGGAAAGGTTCTAGTATAGAGCATTGGTTCTGAGCACACTGTTATCACACGACCCTCTTTGTAAATAGAGGACAGGGAACAAAGAAAGAAAAGATACAAGAGAATGAAGGGAAATAAATAATTAAATTAACAGTCATAACTATTAATGTGATTAACTCATGCATAAAGTGGAATAAGATAGCAGAATGATTTAGAAAGAATAATCTATCAGTATATTGTTTAGAAACATATAAGGTACTAGAGCAAAATCTTTTAGGATATGTATAGAATTTTAGAAAAATTACATTTGATACATCACTGGTGCATAGCACTTTTACATAATTGACCATGTATTAGAACATTAAAACTAATTGTTAAAACTAGGAGATATTTTTCATCCAATACAATAAATCATTAGCTATTTTGATTTTTTTTAAAAGAAAGAGGAAAAGGGGCAGCTAGATGGCGCAGTGGATAAAGCACTGGCCCTGGATTCAGGAGTACCTGAGTTCAAATTTGCCTCAGACACTTAACACTTACTAGCTGTGTGACCCTGGGCAAGTCACTTAACTCTAATTGCCTAACCAAAAAAAAAAGAAAAAGAAAGAAAGAGGAAAGATCACTTTATCAAAAATGATAAAAAATTCAAAATTCCTAACAAATGAAGAAGATAATTATTAGAAGCTGTTCTGTAACAAAATTATCACTTTTTGCAGATGATATGTTTTATATAGAGAAAGAACCCTAGAGAGTTATCTAAAAAACTAATTGAAACAGTAACTCGGAAGTGGCCACTGCAAAAATTTCCTTTTGCTTGACCTATGCACATGTTGAAAAAGTTTCATTTTGCTTTTGTCCAAGAAAATTGGCAAGTTGTCTTAATTTGTTTATGATGCATTTGTGTTTTCCCCCCAAAATTTAGTATCTTCTGCTGTTTTAGGTATCTTGAGAAATGATTCATCAAAATTGTCACCTACAACACAGATCTCATCTCTTTGTAAACTTTTGTTTAGTCCAGGTACTCTTTTCATCTTTGCTTTCCTAAGTGTCATTTCTGCTCCCTTGTGGAATTTTTCTACTACTGTGATATCCGTGTTCAAATGCTGACACATCTTTTTCATATTTTTTTTCCTGTTCTTCATCCAGTTTCATCTCCAGTGCATTCATTATGATCTTGCTTAAATGGTTAAACTTGTTTTTTCTCAACAGTATTTTACTATTTGATGTGAGGTGATATTGCTTGTAATCTTCCATACAATTTTACAAACAAGCTTATATTCTAAATTAGTGTTGCGTTTGTGTTTTGTATCTTTCTGTTTTTCAAGATCAAGTGTTTGCTTGCTGAGGAGTTCTTTGATTTATATCAGTTAAACTTCCTTAGGAATAGTTATGGTCTATGTTAATGTCTGCTTTATCTCATTTCTCATTTTCCAGCATTAAAGGCTTAATTTAATGGATTAGGTTAGAGTTGCCTTAGTTGCATACCACATCCCAATTTAATTCTCATTTTATGTTGATTTTGTGCTTTGCTTTAAGAAATCAGTAGTCTGACTATACATTGAGAGCTGATTCAGAAATTACTCTCACATAGATAAACATTTCCTGTCAGAAGAATCAAATAATTTTTTAATCATGTTTTTCAGTGCTTATCTGGCACCTGCAACTCTCCTTTAAAAAATATTCATTACCTATGGACATGGGGTACCTTGTATTTGGCTTCTTTTGTTTCTTAATCCTGATACATTTTTCAACATGTTTTCCATTATCTTCCCTTACTCAGCTTTACATTCAAGCCACCAAGCATTAAACTGTGTGTTGATTTGATTTGAAGGGTTTTATTAAATTCTTCATGGAACTTCTCTGACTCTTCATCTACTATGACAGATGTTAGCATGAAAGCTGCACAGATCTTATGTTTGTAGTCATTTTGCTTGTGCTCATTTTGAAAAATGGAAGAGAAGATGATCAGTTGTCCCTGGAATTGGTTTTCTTGTCACCTTGGAATTCACAAAGAAACTAACTCCATCATTTCCTTTGCCTCTCCAAGCAATCATCTTCCCATTTATCTACAATTTCCATATGGTTTCTGATTTCCTTGATATTGGAACTATCAATAGGATATTTTGCTAAAAAAAAAAATTTGAGGCCATTTGCAGAGAGCTCCAGCTTTTCCCCTCCTCATCTCACATCACATCTGACTTCTGCCACTATCTCTTCACACCTACCTCACATAATGAGGTGCCAAGGCAAGTGTGTGCACAACTGATTCAAATTCCATATAATCTGCAGCAGATTACCCCCTCTATCATTGCCCCTTTCTCAGTTATCTTCAATCTCTACCTGTCTACTGGCTCTTCCCCTCCTCCCTAAACAAATATGCCCAAGTCTCTCCCATCCTATATCTCTCCTCTCTTCTGTGGCTAAACTTCTTGATAAGGCCATCTATACCTCATCTCGTTTCCTCTCAGTCTCTTAATTCTTTGCAGTCTAGCTTCTGACCTCATCATTTAACTGAAAGTCTCTCTCCAGAGTTACCAATGATTACTTAATTATAATGATTACTTAAAGTGTAATGTCTTATTCTCAGTCTTCATCATTTTTCACTTCTCTGCAGCCTCTGACACTATTTTCTCCTTGATGCTCTTTTAGTCTCTTTAGTTTTTTTGTGTGACATAATGCTCTCCCCTAATTTTTTTTGCTATTTGTATGACAATTTCTTTTCTGACTTCTTTGCAGGATCTTTATCCAGTTCACGCCCATTAACTGTTCCCCAACCCCCTATCCAAAAACATACATACTTTGTCCCTTTTATATTACTTGGTAATTTCATCAGCTCCCATGAAGCTGATTTTTATACAGAGATAATTATTATCTCACTCTAGATGATTCTGAAATCTATTTTTCCAGACTCTTTCCAGTCTCACATTTCCAAATGCCTGTTAGGTTTCCTGAACTCAATGTCTCATAAACCTTTTAAACTCTACTTGACCAAAACTGAACTCATTATCTTTTCTCTAAAACCCTCCTCTACCTATTACCTTTGACTGTACTACCATCCTTCCAAGTCACTCAGTCACCTGTGTGTCATCATCAGTTCTTCACTCTCTCTCATCCTACGCATCCATTCACTTGCCAAATTCTTTTAGATTTGCCTTTATTATATCTCTTGTATATTCCCCTCCTCTGATAGTACTACCACCCTTGTGTATGTCTTTATCACCTCAGATTTGGGGTATTAACAATATCCTGCCTATTGGTTTTTGCTTAGTTAAAGTCTCTCCCCATTCTTGTTCATTCTACACTTAGATGTTAAATTCATTTTCCTAAAGTACAAGTGTGACCATGTCATCCCTTCCTATCTCCCTCCACCCACTTAAGAAAGGAAGATAGATACATAGATAGATTAAAAACTTTTATATCATATAAGTCAAGTAAAGCAGATTCCCACATTGGCCATGACCAAAAATTCATTTCTTGTTCTGTGTTATTCCATCATCTCTCTGTGATGATCAAGATGAGCAACATTCTTCATCAGTTCTCTGGAATGATGGCTACTTATTTAGATTTAAATTGCTTATTAACAGTTATTGATTATTAAGTATATTCATGGAAATAATAAATGTAAACTTTACAAAAATAATTGTAATTACATTTCTGAACATGTATTCTGACTCCATCACTGCTATATAAATTGACCATTTACATTTTTATGGAGAGAGAAATTCTTCTCCCAAATTGATAGGCAATTCACATATTTTTCTCAATTTCATAAGAGAATTTTCACCAAAAAAAGTTATTCATATTTTGGGCTAAATATACTATCTAATACATAGTTATGGTGTCCACTTGAGATTTGAATAAGCTTTATACACATAAGAGGTAGAACCATTTTAAATTAACATGAGCCCATATGCAGTTTATTTTGCATTGTAATGCAAATTTTTCTTTGAATCTAGATTTTGTTTTCAGGTTCCATACAATCAGTTTTTCCATTTCACTAAGTATAATCATACTATACAGAGAAGAAAGCAAGAATTATTATCCACGAATTTAGATGATTAATGGTTACCTAATTACAGAACTGCAAATAGGTCTTTTAAAGATTGTAGATATTAAGGAAGTTGTGTAATTAAAAATTCTAAATGTGGATTCTAATTTGTACCCCCAGTTTTGGGGGGAAACTAACTAAAATCACTGATAAACGAGTTTAGGTTTTTAAGGGTTTATTGAAAGATAGTAAAAGAAAGATTGAGAACAGATTTCTTATAGCTTGAAATCATCGCCTTCCTAAACTCCCCTGTGAAGTTCCCTGCCACCTTGCCGATGTCTCACAGCCAAAGAGGCCGGAGCTCTCTCCACAGTGTCCACTTCCTCCTTCCTGTTCCCCTCCCAGAAATGGGAGGTTCTTCAAGCTGATTGGCTAGTGTCATTCAAATTCATTGGTTCACTGGGCCTGAAGGTGGTCAAAGTTCAAAATTGTTAGCTTCTGAGAACAATTACTTGCTTAAGTACCCTTAAGTATGAGCCAGATGTGCTTAACTAGAAGTAAACCAGTAATCCATTCAGCAGTCAGTCGCCTTATCCAATTCAGTCAGTTTAAATTAATCTCTAGGTGGGCCCCTGAGTAGCTTCTAAATCTCATCTATCACATTCCATTATCTTGACACAAAGTATACTTTGTGAATTCATAAATGTACTATATTCTCCCAAATAATGTCAGTTTCACTGAAGCACTAATTTATAAAACTATTTAGAATTTACCCCAAAATCTTGAACCTACTAGAGGAAACCCCATACCTGGTGAATTTATGTCCAGTAGAAATGAGAAAGTTGAATTATGTGGGGTAGTTATTTGTTATTGAGGGGTTGATGGTTTTAAGACATTTCATTTTTTGTTTTTGTTTTTTTAAATCACTAATGACCTTTTTTATGGCATTACAGCTTACTATAAGGGGAAATTTATTGATGTAAAATTAATTTTACATTATTGTACTAGATGGCAAAGTGCAGAGAGTGCTGGGCCTGGAATCAGGAAGATATCTTCTTGAGTTCAAATCTGGCTTCATATACTTATTAGCTGTGTGACTCTGGGAAAAATCACTTAATTATGTCTGCCTCATCTATAAAATGAGCTGGAGAAGGAAATGGCAAATTACTGTAGTAACTTTGCCAAGAAAACCCCAAATGGGGTCACAAAGAGTCAGACATGACTGAAAATTGACTGAACACAAAAATTAATGTACACCTTGATAATTTTATTGATCCTATTTTATTTTATTATTTTGGGGGGAGGCAGGGAAATGAGGGTTAAGTGACTTGCCCAGGGTCACACAGCTAGTAAGTGTCAAGTGTCTGAGGTCACATTTGAACTCAGGTCCTCCTGAATCCAGAGCTGGTGCTTTATCCACTGCTCCACTTAGCTGCCCCTAATTTTAGTGATTTTAAATGGTATCTGGGCTTAGTTTAATTTTGCTTGTGTATATTTTATTTGTGTGGAACTTCAGTAATGGATATAATTTGAAGGTGCTTATGGAAATTGCCCTTTTAAAAAATGTTCTTTGAAGTGATTGAATGCCAGTATAATCATGAAACATATTAATAATCAATTTAGAATAAATATTTAATAATTATAATTTGAAGGATTTCCAATAGATATTAAAAGAAAAACAATTTTTTCTTTGCCTATAGATACTGATAGCCACTGTTACTCATCTTTTACCCAGTACAGAAGCCTCATCTTATGAAATCGACAAAAGGGTAATTGAACACAGCTGATTTTTAATGTTATAAATTGAAATTTTAAGTATTTGTTTATACAGATGCTTTCTATGTCTATGGATGTGGGCTCATCCTCTTATAAATCTGTAATATACATTGCATATACTTACATTTTATAATATTAATATAATATTATAATATAAATATTAATATAATAATCAAATTGATTTTCATATCACGGTTTTTTCATATATATTTTATAAAGTATTCTAATTATAATGCATTGATCAGAAATTTGTAATAAATTGTATTATTTTTTAGGAACATTCTTCAAAATACTGACTTTTGGGAAATGTGTGTGTTAACTTAGTATGTTAAATTAGACATTTCTAATTAGAAATAACAATATGTGACGTAAACATTGAATTTGAATTATAACCCTTAAGACCAAGAAACTACTCTCTCCTTACTTTCCAAGATTATAATACTAGTTGCAGTCTTCTTAATATAATTTGCAACATGGAGGTTATCATTTTATATTCCAAATTTGGGGAGGGGGGAATTAAGTTCATTTGTTTAAAACTTGAAAGAATCAGTGTTTAAAAGAACTAGTGGAGCTTCTTTGGTGAAAATAAGTTGCATTTAAGAAAATGCTGGAAATAGGTGGATTTTTTTTTCCTCCAAAGAGACTTGGTGTTTGTGAATCAATATAGCAAAGACAAGCAGTTAAAATACATAAGAAAAATATTTCAGATAAATTAGATAGAGCATCCCATTCTTTTTCAACCTTTCTATTCTCATTATATGTTATTCCCCTTTCCACATTCTGCAGTCCAGCCAAACTGTACTTCTCTGTTATTTACACATGGCCCTCCATGTCCCAACTCTGTGCCTGTGCACTGACTATTCTCCATGCTTTCATGCACTCCCTCCTCATTTCCACCTTATAGAATTTCTGATACTTCCTTCATGACACAGTTCAAGCGCTACCTTCTACATAAAGATTTCCCTAATTTCCCATCTAGTAACACCTGTCCTCACTTTCTATTTAATTACTTTATACTTTTTTATTCTTCATGTATTTATTCTGTACATATACATGTACGTGTACAGGCTTACATATATATGTGCTATGTTTATCTAAGTTGTCTCCCCAGTGTACTGTGGTACCTAACTGGCACATAATAGGTATTTAATAAATGCTTGTGGATTGATTATTCCATGTTAATGATATTTTCACATGATGTAGACAACTTTAAAATTCTGGCCTGCTTTATTTCATTGTCTTTACCCTGTATGATGAATTCCAACTCTATTGGTCTTACCTGAACTTTAAAATTCAGTTCCTTCTATATATTCTTTGGGGTGCTTGACTTATTTTTGCTGAAGACTGAAGCTTTACTAATGAAACTGTAAACTAAAGAATATCTGGGGAGAAATATTACATTTCAAGATCCTGTTATTTATGGAACATATAATGAATAAAATCCTCTGTTACAGTTGGTGGTATCACTGCTTTTGTGTTTATTGGACTGGATCATGGCCCTGCCTTTAAAGACACTACTCCAGCCAGTTCATACAACAGGAGCTGAAAATGATAAAACAGAAAAGTCTGTCCTCAATTGTATTTATAAGGTATTCCTGCTTGAATATTTCTCTGGTATCCACAATATATTACATTTAGACCTGGATAAACAAAGATTTGTTTTGCACTATAAGAATTTTAAAATGTTATTTTTGCTAAAATTTTGAGATGTGTTAAAACACTAGATGATGTGTTAAATTTCATTCCTGTTATCTTGAAGTGGTCCTTTTTACTTTGCTTAATAAACTTGTTGGCTTAAGGAACTAAAAAATGTTTCTGAGGGGCCAAGGGAAAAAGTTGGCATGGGACATATATCCATTGGTTAGAATTCCACTCAACTAACTGTCTGGAGAATTTTGGGAAAGTCATTTAACCTTCTCTACTCTTTAGCAATTATCTCTAAAACCAAGAGGTTGGACTAGATGATATCCAAGGTTCTTTATAACCAAATTCTTTTGTCTTATAAATGCTACCAAGTTTTATTTTCTTATAAACTTGGCTTCTTTTTTTCTTCTTTTAATACTTAGTTGAAAAATAAAATGTGGCTTTTTTTTATGTTTTTAGGTTCTTCATGGGTGTGTTTATGGAGCTCAATGTTTCAGCAATCCTAAGTACTTTCCCCTAAGCCTCTCTGATTTGGCTTCAATTGATTATGATCCTTTCATGCATTTGGAAAGTCTGAAAGAGCCTGAACCTCTTCATTCACCTGATTCAGAACGATCTTCAAAACTCCAGCCAGTCACAGAAGGTACAATGATGAATTATGTTCAGAAAAGATTTACTTACTATTTCCTCATTATACAATTTTATGGGATCAAGTAATAGAATGAAATTTTTTGGCCATGTTAAGAGATTAATCCAAATGTGTATAGCATGAATTTGTTGTTATTTTGAAATTTAACTTCAAAAGATGATAGAGTAGATGTAACTATGTGTATTTTTAGGTTTGGGTGTTTTTTTTTTTGGCGTAGATCTGTGATTTCACCATGATAGAATGATATACAAAGTCATTCTCCTGAAAAGAATCACCAACTCCTCTGTAACTTATTTAGGATTTCCTAGAAGGGTACAAAAAGGTTAAGCATTTTTGCCCATAACCTTCATAATCTTAAATGCCCAAGATAAAACTTTTTTTTTTAAAGCTGAGCCTTTGTATAAACTTATTTGATAAATAATAATATATATAGCAAATATCTTGCTTATGAAGAACTTAAGGCTCTGATATGAAACAATATAAATAGTTGATCTAAACTTTTTTAAGGCCACACTTGATTATCTTCAAATAAAAAAAAATCAGCAAAGACATATTGGTGTGTGCAGAATGTTCAAGGAACCATGCTAAACAATATAATGGAAACAGACATACTTGTTATAATTTTTTCCATGATCTTATAATTTTTTTTGAGAAAGAAAATCTATCTGGCTATGTAGATATCCAAATAATAGGGATTTAAATAATACTTTAGTATGTTAAGAAAAGATAATCCATTAAAGCAATACATAATGTATTAACACAGACCATAATTATTATAGGCAACTTTACAGTGATTTATTAGATTAGCTTTGCAAAATTAAAATTAACTGTTGAGTGCCAATGTTACTTAAAAACAAAGAGCAAATGTATGGGGAGAAAGGTTTTTCTAGTTTATGGGTAAAAAATGCTTTTCTTTAATTGGAGGGGGAGAATAATTTTTGTTCAAAAGAATATCATGGGGCAGCTAGGTGGCACAGTGAGCACTGGCCCTGGATTCAGGAGGACCTGAGTTCAAAGCTGGCCTCAGACACTTGACACTAGCTGTGTGACCCTGGGCAAGTCACTTAACCCTCATTGCCCTACAAAAAAAAGAGTATCAAGACCATTCCTGAAATTGAAATATTTTTTAATTGAATCCGTTTAACTATTTAACAAGACAATTTTAGAATTTCATGTAAAATATATTGCGCCAGTATCAGACAGTAATAGTAAAGAGAGCAGAGAAAACTGTTGAAATAGATGCATTTAATATTGATACTTAGTACCATACTTCACCTCTGTTAGGCTGAAGCCTTTAAGTTACCTTAAATGTATTAAGGACCAGATAAATGCAGAACCTTTTTAAAAAAAAAATAGCCCTGTACTGACATCAGCAGGTGATTTGTGGTCTGTAGTGACTATGTTCAGGGTTGTTTTTTAGGGTTTTTTGTTGTGGTGTTTTTTTTTTAATATAGAGAAAATGGCTAATTATTATGCCCTTGTCCAAGGCATGCTTCATCATCCTCAAGTGCTTTTTTCGGCCAAAGAATTCTAAACACAGAGCTGTCCCCAATAAGCTCAGTATTGCACTGAATGATTTTGATTTGAGAACTATTGGCAGGAGTCACTATAATTATTAAATTTAATGAAGAATATAGCTGTAGTTGCCTTTTTGTCAAGTAGTAGTGGTGTTATTAGCAAAAAGTCATCATGTTCAGGGACAGAATAAAAGAGGCTACAGAGATTATTCTCTTCTAATTATAGTTTCACCTATGTATATTATGCAAAGCCACTATTTAAAACATCAACCAAAATTAACTTCCTCTACATGTTCTATTACATTATAGTGAATTGCAGCAGCTCTTTATGCCTTTCTGCTTTGTAAGCCATAATAATCTGTAATTATGGGTTTATAGCAAATGCTATGGGATTTGTTTAACAATCTCAAAAGACAACATGGAATAGACTTTATTAAATGAATGCCTGCTATGCAAAATCTTTGTAGTATTGATATCTGCATTTTAGATTTTCTTACAAGTTTTTTATTTTTAATTTATTCTTGAATCTGCAAATTAAACTTGGTACATTGTGTGTAATTTAAGATTCTAAATGTGGATTCTAATCTGTTCCCCCAGTTTTGGGGGAAACTGACTAAAATCACTGATAAAACAAATTTAGGTTTTTAAGGGTTTATTGAAAAATAGAAAGAAAAAGATTGAGAACAGAATTCCAACAGCCTGGCATTCCTATCTTTCCTCAAATTTCCTGTGAAGTCCTCTGCCGCCGCCACTACCATCAAGTCAGGAACCCAAAAGCGCGAGAGCTCTCCGCACAGGCCCTCTTTCCTCCTTCCTGTCTCCTCCCAGAAAATAGGAGGCTCCTCAAGTTGATTGGCTGGTATCCTTGATAGACAGCACCCATGAGCAAACGTCACTTCCTGGCGCCAAGGAAAAGCCACATGGCCTTGCCCTCTCAGGCATTTTCCTCATGGTGGAGCTTTCCTATAATAAGTCTCCAGTAGGTGGCATCATTCCAATCATTACAATTGGAAAAAACACAAACTCTTTAAGTCAGAGGACCAGCATTCAAATCCTGCTTCTGACCTTAGGAAAGGATTTCATTTTTCTTCATCTATAAATGAGGGAGTTAGACCAGATTATCTCTGAGGTCTCTTCCAGCTCTAGACTTTTGATCCTTATCCAGTTCTAAGTGCCTGAATTTGGAAGCTATATAATTTTTTTAAAAAATTATGATTTGAAAATCGAAGTACTCTAAATGACAAAATTAACGCTGTGTATGGATGTATATATGCATAATCTTTTAAAGGTTAACTTGGCTTGTTTTCCTCCATCTATATCCTTTGTGGGGAAAAGATTAGTAGTATAGCATGTTTATTTGTTAGTTAGAATATTTAGGTAATTTGTGCAAGCAACTTGCACAGTTACTTATATAACTAGAAAGTAGCTTGGCACATTTTGAAAAAAAATCTTTATGTTTCATAGATTGCTACCGAACAGTCACTTAAATATATTGTGCTGCTTAATATTCATTTGGGATTTGGTAGTTATGACCATTTCCATAAAAAAATATTTCATTAGTAACAAAAGAAATATTTTCATCCTTATTGAACCTTCTGCAAGAAAATTTGAATTAATTTGCAAATAGCCAGAAAATTGAGGTACATAAAGTTTCAGTGATTGTCTCTGGAATGTCATGGACAAAAGGCAGGAATTTTTCACATTTCTGTGATGTAGTTCTATTATAATATTTTTCTTTATTCAGAAGGAGAACTTACATGTTCTATAAACATGTCACTGTTCAGAATAATGAGTCACCTGCTGAAGTATGTATAAGAAAAGAGAAGTCAACTTAATTTTGAACATTTTTTCAAATACTATCATTTTGCATTTGTTTTTTTTGAAAACTGTGATGTGCCTTGTGTCAGTAACCTATAGAGTGTGCATGTCGGTCTTTTATTAGATAATTAATGCAGACATTTTCCCCCAGTATAGATCTTTTCTTCTTTTCTTTTGATTTTACCTGCATTGTTATTTTTTGCAAACTCTTTTTAATTGTATGTAATCAGAATTCAATCCAAAAGGCATTTATTGAATGTCTAGTATGTGCAAGGCACTGTGCTAAGTGCTGGTATACAAAAAGATGCAAGAGATAGTTTCTGCCCCCAAGGAGCTTACAATCTAATGGAGGAGACAACAAGCAAATAATACACAAAGCAAGCTAAATAAGGAAAGATAAATAATGAACAGAGGGATGGCATTAGAAGTAGGAGTGGTTAGAAAAGGCTTTTTTAAAAGATGGGATTTTAGTTGGGACTAAAGGGAAGCCAGGAAGGTCACTAGTCAGAGTTTAAGAGGGAAAATGTTCTAGACGTGAGGGACAGCCAGAGAAAATGCCTGCTGCCAAGAGTTGAGGTGTGTTGTTTTTTTTTTTTTGTGGAACAGCAAAGAAGCCAGTGTCTGTTATTAAGATCTTTGCTATATCTTCTATGACTAACAATTTTTGCACTTCACATAAATTTGAATGATAGAACTTTATTCTCTAATTTTATTATGCCATGTCTTTTTTATGTTAAGATTGTTTATTGATTTGAAATTTACATGATAAGATGCTGATTTTAAAAAAGCATCAAGTTGCTTTCTAATTTTTCCAGAGGTGGTTGTCAAATAAGAATTCCTTCCTCAGGAGTTTGTTCTTAGATTGATCAAACACTAGACTCTTCTGAACATGTTTATAGGTCTTGCTTGATATGTTTTACTGATATAATTTCCTTTCTTACCTATTTCTAGATGATTTTTATCATTATAGATCTTATTTACTTGTATATTTTGTATTTTAGTAGGGATAGATGGATAGAAAGTCTTATACTTGGGTTAAAGTAAAAACTTCTCAAATCCAAGATAGGGAAGACATCAATTAGACAACAGTTTGTTTGAAAAATGAACTGGGGTTTTTAGTGAACTGGAAGCTCAATAAGAAAAGGTTATATGACAGGCAAAGAAAACCAGTAATATTTTACACTAAATTAAGAATGACTGTCCCCTATACCTAGAACACCCTCACTACTTTGTTCTGACTATTTCTGATTTATTTTAAGTCCCAATTTATTTTAATTCCTTCTGTTAATTATTTTCCTATTTATCTTTGTAAAGTTGCTATCTGTAAGGTGGCTAAAATTCTAGCTAAACTATCTAAAAATCTAATGAGTGGTCGCCATAAATTATAAGCTTTAGCAAGAGTTTAGACTTTTAAGTATTTATTAAGGAGCATAAGAATTTGGTGAGAAGAGAGAAAGGCCAAGATGCCTTCATCTATCTATATAATGGAGCCAGCATCTCTGCTCCACTCCACACGAGGTCCCAGTGAAAGAGAGAGCCCCTCACTCCTTCCTCCTCCCAGAAACCTCTCATGAAACAGGAAAAAGAGCTGTATACACACACACACACACACACACACACACACACACACACACACACACACGCACGCGTGCGCGCACGCGCTAATTGGCTGATAGCTTTAATTGACAGTACCCTCAAGCAAATGTCACTTCCTGATGCCAAGGCCACATGTCTATGTCCTCAGGCCAGAGCTCACAAAATTTTCCTCCCAGCAGGGGGCGTTATTCCAACTCTCACATCTTTTATGTAACTTGTTTGTATATATTATTTCACGTGTTGTTGCCTCTGTTAGATTGTAAGCTTCCTGAGGTCAGGAATTTTTCTTTTCCTCTTTTTGTATTCCCAACACTTAACATAGTACCTAGCAGGTACTAGTGATGTGGGATGGAATTAGGGTCAAATTGATCATGAGTCGTCCCAAAAGAATTATAAGAATCAGTGACTCAGTTTACCAAGTTTTATTGCAATACTGTGAGTGACCACAGGGAGAGAACCAGAAAAGTGGAAAGGTATCTCTCGAATAAGGAAAGAAAATACAGTTATATGTATAGTATGGATAAATTGATTATCAGTCTCATTATAATAATCTCCACCTTAGGGGGAGGTACAGGGGAGGGCTTATCCTAATTTGGATTTACTTGGGGCTTAAGCCAACTCCTGAGGCGGGTACCTTTTTTCGTGGAGGTGTGTTTTGGGGGTTTATACATCATATGTGAATCTAGGGACAAATTTGGCCTTTTCTGCACATGTCACTTTTTGATTCCCATGTCCAGTTTTCAGAATATCTTCATTTATCATTAGAATTTCTATACCCTATCAGTGTATCATTGTTATGTTTAAGGTCTCTATGACTTGCCTCTTTATGTTCTTGTTATGAGTGCTGATTTATGTGGGTACACAAAAATCTAGGCCTTGACTTATATTAATGAAGACTCAAGTCTTAAGTTATCCATTCACTGAGGTCTGAATTCCTCTTAGAGCTCAGATCTAAATTAGAACTTGAGTCTTAGGTTTTTCTGTTAACCCCTTTTCTGCCTCCTACATCACTAGGTGATTAAATAAATAAATTATAATTAATTAATAAATAAATTGATTAATTGAAATACATATGAAGTATTATGTTCAGTTCTTTGTACCCCATTTTAGGAAAGATTTTTTTTTTCTTTTGGGCGGGGCAATGGGGGTTAAGTGACTTGCCCAAGGTCACACAGCTAGTAAGTGTCAAGTGCCTGAGGCCGGATTTGAACTCAGGAACTCCTGAATCCAGGGCCGGTGCTTTATCCACTGCGCCACCTAGCCGCCCCTTTAGGAAAGATTTTGATAAAATGGGAAAATATCCTTTGCAAAATAGTCATGTTGCCAGAAGGCCTCTATATTTATGTATATAAGGATTGGTTAAAGGAATTGGAGATGTTTAGGCAAGAGAAAAGAAGGCTTAGGGAAAGTCTAATGGCTTCAAGTATTTGAATCACTACCAGCTGGACAAGATTAGATTTGTTTTTCTTGAACTCAGTGCAGAACTAGGATTGCTGGATGAGAGAGGCAAATTTAGGCTTGCCTGCAAGGAAACTTATGAACAATTAGAACTATCTAAAAATAGAATGTTCTGCCTCAGGTATCAATGGCTTCTTCTTCTGTGGAGAACTTCAAAGGAGACTGAATGACTACTTCTCCAGTATTTGTGGAGAGAATTGGTTTTTAGATTTGAGTTGAACGATATATTCTTTTTTTCTGTTTAGAATTTTATTTTCCCAATTACATGTAAAATCAAATTTTGACATCAATTTTTTAAAACTTTGTGTTCCAACTTCTCTTCCTCCCACCTTTCCCACTCCCCATCCCCAAGAACTCAAGCAATTCAATATAAGTTATACATGAGTAGTCATGGAAAACATCTCCACGTTAGCTAGGTTGTGATAGAAAACAGATAAAAACAAAACTTCAGATTAAGGAACTATCAAAAGAAATTATGCTTCAATCTGTTTACAAATACCATCAGTTCTTTCTCTGTAGATGGATTGCAATTTTCATAAGTCCTTCAGAGTTATATTGGATCATTGCATTGCTGAAAATAACCACATGCTTCCCAGCAGATCATCTTACACTATTGTTGTTATTTTGCATACAGTACATTTTACTCTGCTTCAGTTCATGTGGGTCTTTCCAGGTTTTTCTGATAGCATTCTGTTCATCGTAACTTTTATATAGTACCTTAAACTTGACAAAGAATTTTCTTCACAATAGGCCAGCAAAGTAGGTACCATACGTTTTGCCATTATTATCAATCATCATAACTGTTTTACTCTATCCTATTTCCTTCCCATGATATTTATTCTATTTTCTATCTTATTTTACCCTATTCCTCCTCAAAAGTGGTTTGCTTCTGATTGCCGCCTCCCCTGCTCTGCCCTCCCTTCTTTCACCCTTCTTCCTCCTTATCCACTTCCCCTCCTTCTTTCCTGTAGGGTTAGATAGATTACTCCTCCCAATTGGGTGTGTATGTTATTCCCTCCTTGAACCAACTCTGATGGGGTGGGAGGGGGAGCATGGAGGGAATACAGTTAGCAATAATAACTGAAAAGAAATTTTGAAACAAGTTTCTCTGTATACAAGTCATTCCCCAATTGATAAATGATCAAAAGATATGAACAGTTTTCAGATGAAGTAATCAAAGCTATCTGTAGCCATATAAAAATGCTCTAACTCACTATTAATTGGAGAGATGCAAATCAAAACAATTCTGGGTTACTACCTCATACCTATTAGATTAGCTAATAAGAAAGAAGAGGAAAATGACAGATATTGGAGGGGATGTGGGGAAAATGAGACATTAATGCACCATTGTGTGCCCAAAGGGCTATAGAACCATGCATACATAGTCTTTGACCTAGCAGTACCACTACTAAGTCTTCATCCAATAAGAGACATAGACATACCACACACACACACCACACACACACACATGGAAAAGGACCTGTACATACAAAAGTATTTATAGCAGCTCTTTTTTGTTGGCAAAGAATTGGAAGTTGAGGGGATGCCCATCAGTTGGGGAATGGCTGAACAAATTGCAGTCTGTGATTATGATGGAATACTATTGTGCTATGAGAAATGATGAACAGGATGTTCTCAGAAAAACTGAGCTGATGCAAAGTGAAATATTGTGTGTACAGAGTGACAGCAATGTTGTAAGGTGATCAGCTGTGAATGACTTAGCTATTCTCAGCAATACAGTGATCCAAAACAACTCTCAAGGACTTATGATGAAAAATGCTATCTATCCCTAGAGAAAAAACTGAGCTTATGGTGTCTGAATATAGATTGAAGCATTTTTTTTTACTCTATTTTTCTTGAGGTTTGGTTTTTTGCAGGGGCTTTGTTTTGTTTTGGTCTGTGTTTTCTTTTACAGCATGACTAATGTGGAAATGTTTTGCTTGACTGCACATGTATAACCTGTATGGGATTGTTTGCCTTCTCAAAGGATGGTGGGAAAGGGAGGAAAGGAAAGAATTTGGAACTCATAAAGTTTTTGAAATGAATGTTAAAAATTGCTTTTACATGTAATTGGGGGAAAATAAAATACTGCATAATTTTTTTTATTCTACCAAGGCAACAACAAAGAAATTGCTTAAAAGAAAAAACTGCTTTGGAAGTTTCAATTACATGAGAAACACTAAAGCTAAAGAATGAATAAATGGGGGGCCAGCCAGGTAGCCCAGTGGATGAAGCACTGGCCCTGGATTCAGGAGTACCTGAGTTCAAATCCAGCCTCAGACATTTGACATTTATTAGCTGTGTGACCCTGGGCAAGTCACTTAACCCCCACTGCCCTGCAAAAAAAAAAAAAAAAAAGAATGAATAAATGGGTAGACAAATCATGAATCAAAGAAGAAAAGTTTAGAATAAATAGAAAGTGAAGAGAATTATTGAAAAGAATAAGGTAAAGAAATCCTTTTTAGAAAAAGGAACAGAAAAAGGAGAAATTGATATTAGAGGGGAGAGGCAGATATTGAATTACCTATTTAAGAAGAGAAGAAAGAGGGAAGAATCAAATAATTAAATAAAAAGTAAAAAGAAAAATATATCAGTAGGTTAAGTAAAATTCCGGAAAGTTTGGTAGCTGTTTGGAGCTGGGTTGCTATTGAGAAGCAGAGACTGCAAATAAGGTTACCTTAAAGTAGAATAAACAAAAATCGTCGGGACAAAGTACCAGCTTAAAAGATTAAGGAAAACAAACAAAAATCAATACCAGAGACAGAAATAGGAGAAAATATAAATCACATAACTTTAAATGAGAATTAATCCAATAAAACCCCAAATAGTGACAAATTATATAAGAAAACAACCCCACAATCTATTTCATACAAGGGTAACATTTAAAAAGCAAAGAAATATATAGAATAAAAATTAGAGACTGGAACAGAATTTATTATGTTTCAAATACATTAAAAAAGCAAGAATTATAAATGTGCTAAAAGAAAACTTTCACAATAGAAATAAACAAGGAAATTACATTATGCTGAGAGGAAGCATAGACAACAATCCAATATAAACATTAAACTTATCACAAGTGGGATTTCATCTAAAATCATGAAAGAAAAATTAACTGAACTGGAAGATAGATTTTATCACAATAATATTAGGAGACTTTAATGTTCCTCTTTCATAGTAAGACAAAACTGAAAAGGCTAATATAAATTTGTAGAACTTGAAGCTGGAGCATTAATTGGACAGGTAAATAATGTTCAACACTACATGTAACTTTTACAAAATTGGCTATATACTAGCCCAAAGAGAAAGTGCAAATTGTAAAAGGCAGAAATACCAGTCACATCCTTTACAAAATGTGATGCAATAAAAATAGTAATCAGTTCAGGGAGTACAAACCACAGACACAGACCTAAATGGGTACCTAATAATGAAATCCTTAATAATAAACGGGTCAAAGAATAAATGAGAGATTTAATAATTATGTGAAAGTCAATGATAAGACAAGATACAATTTATGCATTGCAGCTGAAGTCTTCAGAAAAAAAACTATATCACTAAAAATATATGTTAGTAAAATAGTAAAGGAGAGGATTCATGTGATGAATATACATTTAAAAATTAGAAACCCCCAAAATAAATGGCAAAAATCAGCATAAAAGAGTAAGTCTTGAAAATTAGAACAGAAACAGGTAAATTTGTAATCAAAATTACTATGGAGCTGATAAAGGAAAATGTATAAACTTTTAACCAATCTGCTTAAGAAGAGGGCAGAAAAATGCTACAATAAAATAAAAAATAAACAAGTTGAAATAACAAATCCAGACAAAATAAACATAGCTTTCAAAACCTCCTATGGATAATTATAGTGTGAATAAAGCAACATAAAAGAAATTGGATTACTACCTTCAAAAACACCAAAAAATTGAATAATCAAAGAAGGAATTACATAAAGAAAGAAGAAATTGAGGATTCTTGGTCCTAATGAAATTGGAGAATTCTATTAAACTTTTAATTAACATTTTGAGTACTACACAAATTATTCTCCAAAAAAATTTGAGAAAGAAAGCATTACATCAAGTTCCTTTTATAAGAAAAATACAGCACAAATACCTGGGTTTGGTAAGGATAAAGCACCAAAGGAGAATTATAGATCACTACCATTAATGATTTCAATTCAGAAATTTGAAATACATGAGTAGAAAACAAGCCTGTCTCTTCCATACTCCATCTAATCTAACTCTAGAAATGCTAACAGTGACAATAAAGCAAGAGAAAACAGTCAAAGGTATAAAGGAAGGCACAAAAAATTGGACATTTAATTATCTCTATTTAGAAAATTTTAGAGAAATAGCATCATTTTTGGAGAGTCCAGTAGTTCTTAAATTTTTTCTCCCTGACCTGTTTTCTACATATTTACATTTTTTAATTTTTTTGTCAGGGCAATGGGTGTTAAGTGACTTGCCCAGGATCACACAGCTAGTAAGTGTCAAGTGTCTGAGGCCGGATTTGAGCTCAGGTACTCCTGAATCCAGGGCCGGTGCTTTATCCACTGTGCCACCTAGCTGCCCCCTACATATCTACATTTTTCATTTTGAGTGGAATGTATCCTATTTTCCCTAGTTTTTGATAGTGCTACATAGAAATGATAGTAATGTATTTTGTGGATATATTTTGCTTCATACTACCTTGCTGAAGCTATTTATCACTTCAGTTCTTTTATTCCTTTCACAAGGGTTTACTAAGTATACCATCTTGTCACCTACAAGTAGGGATGATCTTTTTATTTGCCAATATTTGCCAACCTTTGATTTTTTTTTTTCCCCTTGTCTTATTTTTCTAGCTAGCATTTCTGAAACCGTGTCCAGTAATAGTAGGGAGTAGAGACATTCTTAACTTGCCACCCTGTTGGTACTGAGAAAACTTCTAACATTTCTCTATTTTTAAATAATATTTTTAATAATACTCATTCTAATTTTAAAATAAATGCTTTTGATCAAATGTATTTAATGAGCCCCTTCAATACCTGTGCTTAATTTGATGTCAAGATTATATGAAGATTGTAATTTGTCTAAGGCTTTTTTCTGCCTCCATCATAATGATCATATTGTTGTATTATCTTTGTTGTTTAAATGTAGAGGCAGCTAGGTAGAGCAGTGGATAAGAGTGCAGGGCTTGGAGTTAGGAAAAATTGAGTTGGTCTCAGAAACTTAATAACTCTTGACAAGTCACTTAACCTTTGCCTCAGTTTCCTCATCTATAAGATGGGTATAATAATAGCATCTACCTCACACAGTTGTTGTGAAGACCAAATGAGATATTTGTAAAGCACTTAGCACAGTGCCTGGCATATAGTAGGTGCTTTATAAATGCTTATTTCTTTCCTTTCTATATTGTTGTACATCCTTGTTTCCCTGTTGTAAATTCAACTTGTTTATAGTGAATTATTTTCTGGAGAGAGGTCTTTAATTTCCTTGTAAGGTCAATATTCATTAGAATGATTGGTTAAGAGCTATTTTTCTCTCCCTTGTTTGGATAGCAAGACCATTTTTTTTC
The DNA here is from genome assembly GCF_019393635.1 of Dromiciops gliroides. NCBI lineage: Eukaryota > Metazoa > Chordata > Mammalia > Microbiotheria > Microbiotheriidae > Dromiciops > Dromiciops gliroides. The sequence goes on along the minus strand of NC_057862.1, from coordinate 268,968,629 downwards.
ACAAAAGGAATCTCATAGTATGCTTTTTGTCTTTATTTGAGATTAATTTTTTTCTTAATTGCTCTTTACATGTTTGGTAGAAATTTTCTTATAATTCTCTTTGGCCTTGTATTTTTCCCTTATGCCTTTCAGTTATGACTTTCTTGATTTCTTTTTCTAAGACTGGGCACTGTAATATTTCTTGTTTAGTTTAGATAGTAGATATTAATTGATTTCCCTTGAATTCTCAGATTCACATTTTCAGTATAATATAAATTCCTTGAGAGTAGAGATTGTTTCATTTTTTGTACTTGTGTCCCTAGTATTTGTTGCTTAATAAATAATTGATTGATAATGTTTAATTGTATAACAATTCCTAATGCTGCTTTTTATTTCCTATAGTGAATTTGGGTGGGGCAGTGAGGGTTAAGTGACTTGCTCAGGGTCACACAACTAGTAAGTGTCAAGTGTCTGATGCTGGATTTAAACTCAGGTCCTCATGAATCCAGGGCTGCTGCTTTATTCACTGCACCACCTCAAAATTTTCATAATTTTATCTATCAGGTTAGATCTTTAATGATTTTCTTGGTCTTTTCAGAAAATTAGCTCTTTCCATTATCAGTTACAAAGTATATTAGTATTGACTAAACAAACTTGTTTGCATCCCATGGGTTATCTATAAAAGCAAGCCACTTCAGAACTAAAGATTCAAATGTCTGGTAATTCCTGGTTCTTGAAAGTCTTGTGCCCTTTAATGGAGTACCCATGAAATTCAGAAGCATAGTGTAGCTTCTCTTTGGGGCTTCCAGAAGAATCCTGAAGCCCTTTTCTCAGTGAGTCAAATCTGTTTTCCACTCCTGTTGAAGACACTATGTCAGCTACTCTAGGAATCCTAATAGGATTATGACCCCAGTGGGAAGTCCAAAAATCCTTCAATTCTCTGAAGTTCACAGGCTGGGGTGGGCAGAAAGAGGAGGAGAAACCAAGGTGAGGAGATCTTCATGTTCTCCTCAAACAATTTCCTCTTAGAAGCTTTACTGGGAAGTTTCCACCAGGCTGCCAGACATTGGAACGCCTAAGTTCTGAATTGGCTTTTCTCTATGTATTTATCATATACTTTTTTTTAACTATACATAAAGACTTAGAATGAAAGCTTCTTTAGGACAGTGCCAGTGTTTGCTTTTTCTTTGTGGCCATAGTGTTTAAGGCAGTCCCCAGCATTTAGGACATATTTAAATACTTGTTGATTGATTTTTATTTTTGCCTTCTTGTTGCTTCACAGACTTGTACACTTTAAAACAAAAATAAAATCCAGCAATATAACATTCATCCATCCCACGTTCATGGCTTTGTCTAGTCTTAATTATATGAAAACAAACATTTCATTTCTTAGATTTTCACAGCTTTCTGAGATCTTTATATTTAACTTTTTGTTAAATAGTTTGCATTTTAAATAAAATGTCTCTGTATTCTTTTTGTCAGAATGATTCCTATTCTGCTATTTTGATGAATGTTCATTTATATCCTTTGATGCTCAGGTTCAATTTTTTCAAAATATTTTTACAAAGCAATCACTTTTTTTTTTTTTTAGTGAGGCAATTGGGGTTAAGTGACTTGCCCAGGGTCACACAGCTAGTAAGTGTTAAGTGTTTGAGGCCGGATTTGAACCCAGGTACTCCTGACTCCAGGGCCAGTGCTCTATCCACTGCGCCACCTAGCTGCCCCCCAAAGCAATCACTTTTGCTTTTAGAATATATTAATTTTATTCTTTGATTTCATATTGACCACAAGAGTAATCCACCTCTTTTCTGATTGATTCTCCTTCAAATGTTTTAAAAAAAAAAGGTCCTTGTTGCCTACAAAACTTTTTTGATGATTTAGTTCTAAATTTTGACTATGATGTTTCTTGGTAAATTGATTGGAGCTATCTTTCTATTTTGTGGTTTTGTTCAGTCTGCTCTTTATAAAAGCTTGCAGTTTGTATGATTATTTGAATCTCCTTTTAATTATGTTTTGGAGAAGAAATCTAATCCCTAGGCTCTCCACATATTTTTTTTCAAGTTAAGTGTTATTTAATAGAGCTTTCACATATTCTGAGGCAGTCAACAAGCATTTATCAAGATATTATAAGCACTGTGGTAAGCACTAGGGATACAAAGAAAAAGAGTTCTCTCCTGTGTTCTCTCAAGAAACAACATTCTTCTAATCTTGTTTGTTTATTTGTTGTTGTGTTTTTTAAAATTTCCTTTCATTAATTTTTTTCTGACTTTTTTTTGTATTCCAGTTCTTTTATTCTTTATTTCAGATAATCTACTATTGTGGATAATGTCTTCTTCCCCCACCTCACCCCACCCCAAACCCCAATTCTCTAGTCTTTTCTTAGTCTTGTTGATTAAATGCTTGCTAATAGGCTGGTTAATTACTTTCTTAAGTGCTCTAATTTTTGTCCTTTCACTTTATTTCTTCTTTTTTTTTCTACTTAATTCTTTTCTTTCTTTTTTTTTTGGTGAGGCAGTTGGATTTAAGTGACTTGCCCAGGGTCACACAGCTAGTGTTTCATTGAGCAAACTCATTTGTTTTTCAAATGAAACAAAGGGGGGAATGTGGTAAAAAAAACAAAAAACGGAAGTTTTAGCTGAATCATTTGAGAGTTGAGTGCATGCTACTGAAGCAGCTTTTGAAGGACCGCCCTTTTGGTTTTTTTAAACTTAGCCGTGGTGGCGCACGAATGTGCTGCTTCTCGGCCTGGCAGGCAGTTTGGGATTCAGTGAGTTTTATAAAGGAGAATAGACTAAACTTACATCTAAGATTATCATTTGTATTTCTACTTCCCTATTTCCCTAATTGGTATCACCTTTTGTTGTCTAATTAATTCCCAAGCAATAAAAACTAATCCCTCACAGATTTAAGCTCAGAGGCTTCTTTTTCTTACTGGTCTGGGAGACATTGAGGGAAAAGTTAAAAGGGGGAGTTTAATGCTCGTATATCCAATTTTAAATCTCACACTAGTGTCAAGTGTCTGAGGTCAGATTTGAACTCAGGTCCTCCTGACTCCAGGGCCTGTGGTCTATCCACTGCACCACCTAGCTGCCCCTACTTAATTCTTTAACTGCCTTTCCAAACCATTCTAGAGATTTTATGGTGTTGTTTCATCACTGTTTCAGGGTGCCTTAAAGTATTTGTTATAATAACATCACATTTCTAAAGGGATTTTGATTTAGTTTCCTTTGTTTTGAAGTTCTTGTCTACGCCAGTGGCTTTGAATGCATTTTACCACTTCTACTCTCCTGGGCTTTACCTTTTTTTTCTGACTTTCTTCACTCTCTCAGCTGATATTGGAGGACAGGTTGAAAAGGTCACTGCTCTGGGTTGGGGAATGGGGAGAAGGTGCCCTTAGAAACCTTTTTAAGTGAGTCTTTCTTCTACTTTTTCCCTCCTGCTGGATGCCTGCTTTTGCTTTTTGTGGTACTAAATAGTTGTTACCATCTTTACATATCTAGGCCCTTCCTTTTCTATAACTCTTCATGTCCACTCCCCTTTTCCTTACTTCAGAGCCTTGGACTAGTTGGATTCACTGTTCTCAACTCATCCAGGGAGTAGGCTCTACCCTGGGATACTGCAGGGCTTTCTGGATACATCAGTCTTTGGGAAAGGAGGGAAATACTGGGCAGGAGCCATTAGGACATAGAGTTTGTCTTTAGGTATATTTTCCTCTAAGAGTTACATTGTTGAAGTCTTTATTTTTCATTTCTCTTTTCCTTTTATTGCTGATTTTATTACATTTTGAGGTTCTTGTTTATTTGGGTATTGCAGACAGAGAGCTGTGACCTACACCTTGACATTTTCCGTGTTCTCATCTTGCAGTTTGCCTTCATTCCTAACCACTCAAGTCAAACTGCTTTCCCAATTTTCATCCTTTTTTACCTCTTAGCTTAACAGAAAGCAAGCATTTATTAAGTGTCTGCTGTGTGTCAGATACTGATAGTCTGGGGGTAGGAGAGAGAAAACAAAAACAATCCCTTCTCAGTGAGCTTGCTGAGTGGAAACAGCAGGTAGATAAATAAGAAAATTAATATGCAAACTAATTTTAAATATGGTAAGTATGGCTAACAGCTGGGAAGATTAGAAAAAGCCTTGTGTAGGAGTTAGCACTAAGACTTAAATGGAGATAGAAATTCTCTGTAACAGTAGGCAAACCATGCATTGGGGTGAAAAGGTAAAGGGAAATGGCCTATGCAGAGGCATGGAGGCAGGAGATAGAATGTCAGATAAAAGGAACATTTGACATTGTTGATTATGCGCTCCTGGATGCTCCTTCCTCCTTTGGTTTTCATGCCTGTTTTCACACAGCTCCTTTCTTATCTGTATATCTACTCCTTAATCTTTGATCATCTTTGCAAAATGCCCCTTCCCAGCCAGAGGTATTCTGCAAGACTATGTGCTCTTCCTCCATGATCTCATCAAATCCCCTGGTTTCAATTGTCTCCTATATACAGATGACTCCCAGAATGGAAAGAATGCTGGATTTGGAATAAGACGACCAGGATTAAAATTCTGACTTGGTCACTTACAACCTTGACCACGATACTTAATATCTGGGCTTCATTTTTCTTACGTGTAAAAGGAGAGGGCTAGAGTTGAAGGTTTCTATAAACTCTTATAACTTGAAATCTCTGGTTGAATTAGTTCACAACTCCACCAAAAGTACATTAATATCTTAATTTTCCCACATCCCCTCCAACATTGGTAATGTTCTTTTTTGTCCTGTTAGCCAATCTAATAGGTTTAGGTAGTACCTCAGAATTGTTTTAATTTGCATTTCTCCAGTCAGTAGTGATTTAGAGCTTTTTCTCATGACTATAGATAACTTTTATTATTTCATCTGAAAACTGACCATTCACATTTTTTGATCATTTATCAATTGGGGAATGACTTATTTTTATAAATTTTACATTTCTCTATATATTTAGAAATGAGGCATTTATCAGAGAAACTTGCTTCAAAAAATTTTTCATATTTATGATTACTAACTGTATTTCCCTCCATCCTGTTTTCCTGTTTATTCCTTTCACCTTGTTTCTCTTTGAAAGTGTTTTGCTTCTGACTACCGCCTTCCCCAGTCTGCTCTCCCTATCAGCATCCTCCGCATTCCCTTATCCCCTTTCCTTCCTACTTTTCTATAGGATAAGATAGATTTCTATACCCAGTTGGGTGTGTTATTCCTTCTTTGAGCCAATTCCAATGAGAATAAGGTCCAAACATTCCCCATTATCTCCCCCATCTTCTCCAATTTAAATATTCTTTTCCTCCTTTTTTTATGTGAGATAATTTTCCCCATTTTACCTCTCTCTTTTTCTTTCTCCAAGTGCAATCCTCTTTCTCATCCCTTAATTTTATTTTTTTAGCTATTATCCCATCGTATTCAACTCACACTTGTGTCTTCTATACATACTCCTAAATCCCCTAATAATAAGAAAGTTCTTATGAGTTACAAGTATTATCTTCCCATATAGGAATGTAACCTTTTTAAGTCCCTTATGATTTCCCTTACCTTTTTATGCTTGTATTTGAAAGTCAAATTTTTTATTCAGCTCTAGTCTTTTGATCAGGAATACTTGAAAGTCCTCTATTTCATTGAATGTCCATTTTCCCCCCAAAGAACCTTTCTACTTTCTTATACATTACATAATACTTTGGACCTAGATTCAGGAAGACATGAATTCACATTTGGCCTCAGACATTTATTGGCTAGGTGACCCTGGGCCAAGTCACTTAACCTCTGTTTACCTAAGCTTCCTCAGTTGTAAAATGGGGATAATAATAGCACCTACTTTGCAGGGTTTTTGTGAGGATCAAATGAGATAATAAATGTGAAGCTTTAGTGCACAGTGCCTGAGAGTAGGCACCATATAAATTTTTATTCCCTTTACACACAAATATATCCAATTCTCTTATTGTTAGACATTTTCTTTCTCTTCCCTTCTGTACCCTTTGTCTCCTTCAGATCTCGATATTAACCATTTTATTTCCTACCTACTAATTGTAGGCTTCTTGCTATCCTATCCCTTCTTTAAAACATTCTCCTTTTTACTTAGTAATCAACCCATGTAGACAGTCATGTATCATTCTTTCTGTACTTGTTTGACCTAATCTTAATTCAAAAGAAAGGAGTTCAAATTGCATAACTGTTCAAACTAGATTATGCCAACTTAAGAAAGACTCTCGTTTTTAGAAATATAGCAATTCTCCCTATAAAAGTTCCCCCCCCCTTAACATTCTGTGTCCCAATGGATGGCAGTTGGGCAGACCACACTTTACCTTAGCTTCTCTTTCCCAGTTCTTAATTTCTACCCTTATATCTATGGCCAGCAGAAGATTCCTTATTTCTGAAATACTTCACATTATCTATAAAATTCAGGGTTATGTGACCAAATTTCAATGTAAACCATATGAATCTAGAAATCTGAATAGATTTCTTGAATAATAGGAAATTTTATCAATGAAATTGATTTCATTGCTTTATTTTGCAATAGTTTTGTTGCTCATTTTAATTTTTAACTTGTTGACTTTCTGAGAGATAAAAACATCTTGTCTCTCTTTGCAGCATACCATTATCCTGGATTTAGTAACAGAAGTTTAAATTTCTGACTCCTAAACAAAGATATTGAAACAAACCTGATTTAGTTTTAAATGATTGCAGAGTCAATATATCTACATCAAAGAAATTTCATTTTTCTTCACTTCTGTAATGGAAAAGTAAAAGAACTAATATTTATATCAGATATATTGATAGTGGATTTTTTACAGTTTGCAAATATGGTCTTTTTAAATATAAATGTGCTTTTATATTGTTTGCTAGATACTGCATATTTTGAATGTCAGTCTACCCATCCTTTTATTTTTTTACTTACAGTAAAAACTCAGATTCAACAAGGATTAATCTCAGTTGCAGCTCGTACTGTTATAACGCACCTGGTAAACCACTTAGGTCACTATCCAATGAATGGTGGTCCTGCTATGCTAACAAGTCAGGTTTGTGAAAATCATGACAATCATTACAGTGAAAGTTCTGAACTTTCTCCTGAGCTTTTTGAGAGTCCAAATCTCCAGTTTTTTGTATTGAACAATACAACATTGGTATCCTGTATCCAGATAAGATCAGAAGAGAGTATCCCTGGAGGAGGATTATGTGCTGGGCTCACATCAGCTAATTCAAATGTCAGAATTATAGTTCGTGATCTGTCCGGTAAATATTCATGGGACTCTGCCATTCTTTATGGACCACCTTCTGTAAAATATTCCTCAGAACCAGTGTCATTCATGTTTTCATTGTCTCACCAAGAGAAGCCAGAAGATACTCCAACTTCTATTGACAGTCTAGAGGATATAACTGTTAGAGATGGACTTGCACTCCAGATTAAGAGGAGATTCAGAGAAACAGTGCCAACTTGGGATACAATAAGAGATGAAGAGGATGTTCTTGATGAGCTCCTCCAATATTTAGGTGTTACTAGTCCTGAATGCTTACAGAGGACTGGTGTCTCACTCAACATTCCTGCTCCACAACCTGTATGCATCTCTGAAAAACAAGAAAATGATGTTATCAATGCCATCCTTAAGCAGTACACAGAGGAGAGGGAATTTGTTGAAAAGTACTTTAATGACTTAAATATGAAGGCTGTGGAACAGGATGAACCAACACCTCAGAAACCTCAGTCAGCATTTTATTACTGCAGATTGCTCCTCAGTATATTGGGAATGAATTCCTGGGACAAAAGGTAAGGATGAACAAAAAAATACTCGGATTTTACATTTAAGTATTTTCTGGTTTATAAGAGAATCTTTTCAGTAGCTCTCCTTACCTTCCTTCCTCTCCCCAGGTCCCCACCCCCAATCTCTAGACAGAAATGGATTTGTTAAGACCAGGTAGGCATATTAATATTTAGGTAGGAAAGATGTGGTGGTAGATCATCATAAAAAGAGAAAAGATAGCTCTTTGGCCATTAATAATATGTGTGTGTATCTGTATCCATATATAATGTGTGTACATATTGTGCTTTCACATATTCTCATTTAGGTCCTCTATTCTTAAAGACACTAAGTAAAAATGGACTCATAAAAGTCATAGATTTTTAATTCTTTTATATAGCCTACCTTTGAAATTATGACTTAAACAATTAATGTATGCTTTTTTTCCTGCCAAAATATTTAGAAAATAAAAAAGTAAGAGTAAAGCAGTAGTTTCAGAATTTAAAGCATTGGATTCAGGATCTAATAAAAGTAACATCTAGATTTGATCAGAATTTTATCTGTTTGAAGAAGCTGTAGAGTTTCTTAAAAGTTTTTTGTTAGCTAATAGTATATCATTGATTAATATAGGCATTGCGTAATACATATTTTAAAAATTCTCTACTTCAGGAAAAAAAGTAAGGTAAAGGATAGCATATTTATAATTATATTTATATTTAACATAGAATAGAATAGCTCAAATATTACTGCTTCAATCTAAAACTTTCTGACTTACTTTTTAAAGCTATGTATTGTAGATGAAATCCACATTAAATCCTGATTTCCTTTTGAAAGCAGATTAGAGAACCACACATAGTCTACAATAGTAAAATCGAAGAGACCAATAGACATAATCTTCTCATAGGAAAATATCAAGTCCTTAGGTATAAATAACAGTGAATATTCTTTAAAGTTTTTTTAAGGATCTGTTCACTTTTAAAATTATGAAAAGATGGGACAGCTAGATGATGCAGTGGTTAAAGCACTGGCCCTGGATTCAGGAGTACTTGAGTTCAAATCCAGCCTCAGACACTTGACACTTACTAGCTGTGTGACCCTGGGCAAGTCACTTAGCCCCCATTTCCCTGCAAAAAAACAAAAACAAAAAAATATGAAAAGACAAGAGAAATATAAGTATTCCATAAAGAGAGTAGAAGGTATATTCCAGGCCTGTCACGTCATTTATTTATAAAGGTGATGAAAATGTTTATCTTTCCTTAGGAGAAGCTTTCATCTCCTGAAGAAAAATGAAAAGCTACTTAGAGAACTTAGAAACTTGGACTCCAGACAATGGTAAGTACTCAAAGTGGTCATTTGTAAATAGCTATAGATCATTTTTTCCATATATATTTAAATGTTCTATCTAAGTTAGAAAATTAAAGCAATGTTAATCAAAATTATAGTTTATTAGGCTTAGAAATCTGTGGTGCCTCATTTTAGCATGATTCTGGGCTATAACTCGAGTCTCAGATACTTTATAGTTTTGTGACCCTGAGCACATCATTTAAACTGTCCGATCAGTTTTCCTAATTTGTAAAATGAGACGGTTTTCTCAATGACTTCTAAAGTTCCTTTCAAATCTTAATCTATGATTCTATAATTCCCTCTAACCTTATTTTTAAGGAATCCAAGTTTTTCTTTGGACTTGATTTTCTTCTTAAACAGAAGGTGATACCAGTGACTTTAGACCAGGACTTGGATGTAGTAGTGTTTCAGAGAGAAAGAACAAGGAAAGGATATGGGTAACTTAGTATGTTTCCACACAATTAAACTTGGTCTTTGCCCATATCACCTCTTTGCTATTCTTATCTAGCCAGAACCCTATGATCTTCTATTTCAAAAATATCCTTGCTAGCACACTTTTCCTATTCCCTCCATGCCAGTCACCAAACCTTGATATTCTCCCTATTTATCATCTATCTCTGCTTCCAAGTTAGCAAGAATTACTAAAAAAAAGGAAAAAAAAATCATGAAATCATGTGGATTGGGTCTAGTAGCCTAACTTCAGTTGGGCCTCACATTGCTTTCTAAGCACATCATATTTTGCAGTGCTAACAGGCAACATGCTATGTTCCTATGGCATGATTGTCTAATTTTCTACATTAGCTGTTCCATCTCTTTTTCATGCAATGAAATCCTCCCTCTCAAAAGATAATCTTGCTTCTTACATTATTGGGGGGGAAAGGGTTGAGGCCATCTACCTCTTTCCTCCCATCTCTACCTTACAATCTCTCTGGTCTTATACATCACCAGCTTCTTCTTCTCTTGAACTAATTTCTTCTGCTTCAAGCCTCTTTCATCTCTTCATCTGGATTGACTTCCACACCCTTATTTAGCAATATGCTTGTTTTCCCTAGACTTAAAAAAGAGAGAGACAAATCTTTCCCTTAATTTATCCCTACCTCAAGCTACTGGAATTTAATCAAGGAAAAAGAGGACTGATAAGGAAAGAAAGGAACAAAATATTTGAAATATTTGAAGGGCTGTTACGTTGAAGAGAGAATAGACATTCCAATAAATCATAAAGAGCAAAACTTGGATCAGTGAGGCAGAAGTTAGAGAAAATTAGACTTCAAGGAAAAATTTTCTAACAATTAGAGTTTTCTAAAAATGGAATTTATGCTGGTGAGCTCTTGTAGCACAAGAAATGTTTCAGAAAGCTGAGTTGTTGACCAGCTGTCAGGAATGTTATAGTTCTCAAACTTTTGAATCTTAATTGTTCTGTCTTGAACTCCTTTATTTTGTACCTCTTATCACATGCTGAATCCATACTGAATTAGGATTGATGTATCTGATAACAGGTAATATAGTTCTTAATAATTACAAAGCATTTTGTATACATTATTTCATTTCATCCTTATAACAACCTTGTAAATTAGGTAGAATTGAGTATCCCTGTTTTATCAGTGAAGAAACTGAACCAGAGAGAGTTCAAGCAATTTGGTCACACAGCTAATTAGTGTTGTGTTTTCCTACTTGAACCCAGGTCTTCTGATTTCTAATCTAAAGTTCTTTCCAATGCATTTTTTGTGGAAGCAGCAGGGGCTAGGAATCACATTACATGGAGCTTGAGTTCAAGTCCTTCCTCCAACAGTAGATGTGTTACCCTGGACAAGTTTAACTGTTTTCCACCTCAGTTTCCTCATCTGTAGAATGGGGATAATAATAATTGCACTAGTAGCCTTATAAAGTTGTTACGAAGAAAGTTTGTTGTAAGCCTTAATGTACTATGGAAGAGAAAATAGAATTAAAAGAGATATCTGTCTGGCCAATTTTTCAGTAGTAACCACTGATGCTACAACTTGGTATTTCTGCCTCTTGATTCTATAGGCAGGAGTTTGTAGAAGACATTGGCTGAAAGCTAATGAAAGTAGGTAAAACAGGTAATAACTTTCAAATGGGTATTAGGAAGCTAATGGTTCAGATGAAGTCAGATGAAGGGTAGTAGTGCCACACAAGGGAATAACAGTTAACAAAATTTTATTGTGGCTCACTAGGAGAGGAAGAGAAAAAATGACAATTGGGAACAATCTTGGCATGCAGCCTCCATTGATTTTAGTTCCTGGGCTGCTTTGGATATGCAACTGTGAAGTAGTATTACCAATCTGGTCAAAGGCCCAGTGCCTCTCAGGCTCAACTTGTGTAGTTTTAGAAAAATAACCACCATGGTACTAATGAGGGACTGCCCTGTGATCCATTGGGAAACATAGAAAGAAAATCATGACCAGTGAAATGAGGATATGTTCTTAATTTAATTGACATTAATTAATTAATTTTCTTAATTAAATGAAGAATGAGGAGCAGGTGTCATCTATGGCTGATTACCTTTGCCATATAGACAGTGGCCCAGAGTCAAAGATCAAGTAGAAAATCAGACATGTCAACAGGAATATTGTAAATGGATTCAGAGCATCTTACTTGGTTTCCCATTCATTTTCCATTGTTCCTTCTGGAAATAAAGCAAGGAAGGGTATAGGCCAAGGTCAAGAATTCTTCTTCTCATTGGCCTCCATCTTCTTTTCTTGAGTTTATTTATTAGGGATCTGATATGGCCAGACCTAAACTTTAGGAAGATCAATTTGACAAGGGAATTATTGGAGTGGGGAGAGCTTTGAGGCAGGGAGATTAACCAGCAGGCTACTACATCAATCCAGGCATGAGGCAATACCTGTTTCTAGAGTGGTTGTCAGAGAATATAAGCGGACATATAGTAAGGGCATACAACAACAGGACTTAGTAGCTGATTGGATATCAGGGGATAAGAGAAAACGAGCAGTCGAGGATGATACCTAGTTTATGAGCTTGGGTGACTGGGAGAATGGTGGTATTTTGACAGTAATAGAGAAGTGAGAGAAGGGTTTGAGGAGAACGATCACCAGTTCAGTTTGGGACATAAGGCATCTATGAAACATCCAATTCAAGGTGCCTTAAACGCAGTCTATTGGTTGGAAGAAAGGTTAGTGCCGAAAAGTAAAACTGACTGTCATCTGTAAAGAGAAGATAATTGAAATTCTGGAAATCACTAAGTACGGTAGTATTTTTTTAAAAAAGAGATGAGGACCCAAGACAGAACCTTAGGAGGCACTGCTGGTTAGCAGGTATGATCTGGATGAAAATCAAGCATAGAACACAGAGAAGGAGGGAGCAGATAGGTAAGAGGAGAAGCAAGAGAAACAGTCACATAAAAATCTGAAGTGAGAGAGTATCAAGGAGAAGAATGTGCTCAGTAGAATCAAAAGTTGCAGAGATTATTAAGAATGAAGATTGAGAAAAGGTCATTAGATTTGGCAACTTAAGAAATCATTAGTGACTTTGAAGAAAGCATTTTTAGTTAAATGATTAGGTAAGAACCATGGAGACACTAATTTTAAATGGCCTTCTCAAGGAGTTTAGCCACAGAGACAGGGAGAGATATACATCTAACTGGGATTGTTGGATCAAGTGAGAGTTTTTTGAGGATGGGGGAGATGTCATCATGTTTGTAGGGAGTGGGAAATAGCTAGCAAACAGTGAGAGAACAGAGAAGATAAAAGGGAAAACTTTCTGGAGAAGACAGGATCGAATAGGATTCCTTGTGCCAGATAGATGAAGGTTTGCCTTGGCAGAAGACTCTTTTTATGTGAAAATCAGGGTAAAAGAGGAAGTAGAGGAAGAAGTTATCTGAGTGATAAAAGATGAGGAAAGTAGAAAAGGGAGCTCTTTGTGAATGGCATCAATTTTTTCCAGTGCAATATGAGGCAAGGTTCATAGTTGAGAGGGTAGGGACATGTTTTGTTAGAATTGTATTTCCCATTTTTATATTAAAATTGATTAGCAAAATTGATCTGTAATCATCTTTTCTCTACTGTATCTGTCCCTGTTTTCAATATCAGTACTATAATAAGCTTTGTAGAGTGCCTTCTGTCTCTATTTTTTAAAAGAAATTTTGTAAAATAAATATAAATTATTTGAATATTTGATAGAATTCCACTTTTCCTGAGATTTTTTTCCCCCTAGAATAGTCAATTCATTGTTTGCTTGATTTCTTTTTCTCAGGTTGGGTACTTTAAGAACACTTTCTTGTTAGTTTGGATATTTTATTTTATTGTAAATATTAATTTCCTTTGAATTCTCAGATTTTCTGGTGTATAATTGTGTATAGTAGTTTTAAATACTTCTAATACTTAAAGATCCTAGGGATATAAGAACATAGATTTATAGCCAAAAGGGTCCCCAGAGACTTTCTAGCCCAACCATTTCTTTTTATTTTTTCTCTGTTGTGAATTCATTTCTCATTTTGTTCTTTTTCTTGGTCAATTTAGCCATTACTTTTTTCTTTCTGTGTGTGTGTGTGTGTGTGTGTGTGTGTGCGCGCGCGTGCTCTCGCACGTGCATGTGTGTGGCAATTAGGGTTAAGGGACTTGCCCAGGGTCACACAGCTAGTAAGTGTCAAGTGTCTGAGGCCATATTTGAACTCAGGTCCTCCTGAATCCTGGGTCAGTGCTCTATCCACTGCCATTGCTTTTTTTTTTTAACGACTTTTTAAAAACTGGAACTCTGATTTTATTGAAATAGGAATCTCTAAGGGAGGGAACTCCTGGGGTAAGAACTTCCTCCACCAATGTAAATTGAACTTGCTCTGCAACTAATAATCTTAGAAAATTACCTGAGACACTGAGAAGTTAATTCAGTCAGTAAACATTCATTAAGTGCCTCACAATCTAATGGGAGAGGCAAGATGCAAACAAATATATACTAAACAAGCTATATACAGGAGAGATATGAAATAATTAGTAAAGAGAAGGTATTTTAGAGGGATTGGGAAAGGTTTCCTATAAAAGATGGGATTTTAGGAACAGCCAGAGATGATTCCTAGAACCAACAAGAGATGAAGTGTCTTGTACATGAAATAGCCAGTGTCACTAGATCAAAGAGTACATGTCAGGGATTAAGGTGTATAAAGAATGGAAAGATAGAAGAGGGCTAAGTTTTGAAGGACTTTGAAGGCCAAACAGGGGATTTTGCATTTGATCTGGGAGGCCATAGAGAGCCAAGAGCCACTGAATTTTATCCAGTAGAGCAATGACATGATCAGATCTATTTTAGGAAAATCACTTAAGTGGCTAAATGGAGGATGGTTTGGAGTAAGGAGAGATTTAAGAAAGGCAGACTCACTCTCAGACAATTGTAGTGGTCCAGGTGTGAGGAGATGGGCATTTGCATCAGAGTGGTGGTAGTGTCAAAAGGGAAAGGGGGGACACATTTGAGAGGTGTTGAAAAGGTGAAATTGGCAGGCCTTGGCAAAAGATTAGATGGGAGGGATTATGGGACAGTGAGGAGTAGAAGATGAATCCTGTGAATTTAACCCAGGATTACACAGACTGTATATAATGGAGGTGAACATGAATAGCTAATACCTAACATTTATATAGAATTTTTTTTGTTTTTTTGTTTTTTTTGCGGGGCAATTGGGGTTAAGTGACTTGCCCAGGGTCACACAGCTAGTAAGTGTCTGAGGCCGGATTTGAACTCAGGTACTCCTGAATCCAGGGCCGGTGCTTTATCCACTGCGCCACCTAGCCGCCCCTATATAGAATTGTTAATGTTTGCAGAGTGCTTCGCATTGATTAGCTCATTAGATACTCACAGCAACTCCAGAAGATACTTCTTTTATTATCCCTCTTTTTACAAAGGAAGCTTATTTAATTTGTACAACAACCTTGTGAGAGTTAGGTATTCTTCTTATCCCCATTTTTATAGAAGAATCTTTGGCTGAATGACTTTTTCAGAATCACATAGTAAGTGAGGCAAAATTTGTGCTCAGATCTTTTCTGTCTCTAAATGTAGTGCTCTTCATATCACAATGCCTCTCTAATCAGTGTCATTAGACTTTTTTTTTTTTAAGTGAGGCAATTGGGGTTAAGTGACTTGTCCAGGGTCACACAGCTAGTAAGTGTTAAGTGTCTGAGGCCAGATTTGAACTCAGGTACTCCTGACTCCAGGGCTGGTGCTCTATCCACTGTGCCACCTAGCTGCCCCTGTCATTAGACTTTTAAAAAGCCAGACTGTTCTTAGCTCTTTTTATCAGTTTTATAGTCTTTTTATTCTCATTCAAGGGTTTTGAAGGGTTTTTTTGGTACTTGTTTTAGACTTGTTAGTTTGTTTAATTTCTATTGTAGAAATCTAAGCCCCCCCATTTCCCCCTATTTTGTTAGGAATATTTGATAAGATAAGTTTTTACAAATATGAATTTCTTATAAGGGTTGTTTTGGCTTTATCTAAAATGTTTTGGTGCATCATTTCATTGTCATATTTAACATAGTTATTTACTCCTTCTATGATATGTTCTTTATCCTGTATCACTATTTACATTTAGGTCTGTTTCTTTTGCTCATATTCCCTTTATTCCCCAAATTTTCAGTTTTTATAAACATATCATGGGATACTTAGAAATGTGTATATTCTTCAATATTTACATTCAGGAGTCTCTCCTTAAATCATGTTATTTATCCAATAATTCATTCAGCTCTATATTTTTCCTCTTGTTTATCTTTTTGTTGAATTTATCCAATTCTGTAAGTGAAATATTAAAGTCTCCTACTATTAATGTGTTCTAAATGTCTTCTTTCAATTACCTTAAATGTTTTTCCTAAAAACTTACCCACCATGCCCTTTGGTTTATATGTATTTATTATTCTTTAACTACTAATATTAAATATATAGTTTGACCCTAGCACATCCTTTGAATCTATATATAAGATGGATATATGTCAAACATAGTAAATTTTGTATCTTGAGAGGAAGAGGTGGAGTTCCATAATGTGGAAGGGTTGACAATGGTCCCTCACTCATTCAATTTCAACATATTGCAATGTATTACAATTCACATGTTACTCAGGTAAATATATTTATAGATTATATATTTTATACCCCTCAGAAGTACTTAAAATGATTGCCATACTTAAAGATGAGTTAAGTATTTTTCTATACAAAAAGATAGTTTCCAAATTTGTTCGCCTTTCCTGTCACGACAAGGCAGTAGTTTGCTATTTAGCAGATCTTTTTAAAAAAATAAATAAATACGCATGCTTCATGATATCCCTTCATGATAAAAGTTACCTTCTAATAATAAGCAAGAAAATTTTTTTGAAAGAAAACCATGCTTATAGAGAGAACATTTTTGCAAATCAATTCTTAGTTTTCTTGTTGAAAATGTGTTGCAGGGGGCGGCTAGGTGGCGCAGTGGATAAAGCCCCGGCCCTGGATTCAGGAGTACCTGAGTTCAAATCCGGCCTCAGGCACTTGACACTTACTAGCTGTATGACCCTGGGCAAGTCACTTAACCCCCACTGCCCCACCAAAAAAAAAAAAGAATGTTGCCTATGGAAACTCATATATCTATTATACCTTTAAAACTTTGAAATGGAATTTACTGAAAAACTTAAGTTTTTTATTTCTTTATTTTTTTATTTTTTAATGGCCTTTGAATCCATTTACTTAAAATATCAAAATGTACCCCATCATTATTTTGTAACAACTGACTTCTGGAAAGATGGAAATTTCCTGGTCAGATTTCAATAAAAAACTTAGCAATTGTTGGAGGGAGACAATTTTGAAAAATGTATGATTGAGTAAATGCATTGGGCAACGCACTTCTTCTATTTGCATCTAAATATATTTGTGAAGTGTCTTCAGCAGAGCAGCCATTTCAGCAAAATATTAAAGTCGACTGAACAAGCCTTCAAATCACTGTATCACAGTGTTCAGTCACAATTTTCTAAAAGCACATTTGGTCACATTGCTTTTACTTAAAATAGTATTAAACATTTTTGCTCTAAAAGTTTTTGAATTATTAAACTATTAAATTTTTTAAAACAAGTATTAAAAGTTTCTATCTTTATTACAACCTTTTAATATCTATTTTTTATTTTTTATCTTATATAATTTATAATGGCATATGCATATAATTTATAAATTAATGTGCATGAATCAAATGTACATGTTCAAAAATATAGACAGTGGAGTGGATGACCAAAAGATTAGAGAACCCTCTTCCTTGACACTGTTAGGCATAACTGGTTTCCCTAATTGTCTTTCATTACTTTAGTTGTTTTTATTGTTACCATATCTGAGGCCATGACAGCGACTTCCAACTTTTTTAGTCACCTGAAGTATAATGTATTTTATTCAATCCCCTATTTTCACTCTTCCTATGTGTGTATGTGTTTTACAAGAATTTTGTTTATGAAGTAAATTGTATTTTTTTCTTATCCATTCCTCATTCTTTAAATTGGTGAATTTAATTATTATTCTTTATAATTAGGGGTAGTATCTATTAGTATTCTCAGTGCCTATCACAATTCCAATATTAAAAACAACTTTTCTAACCATGGGGCAATAAAAATTATCAATAAAGACCTTTGAAGAAAGGATTCAAAATTGAATAGAAACCAAATAATTTGATATTAAAGACTTTGTGGATCAAAGACAAATAATAGAAACATAGGCCATTTCATCAAAGAAAATTATGTCAAATGAGGCATCAAAACTTTGGGGAAATTTTTATTTTTCTAATTACCTGTTAACATGAGATGTGATTTTTGTATGCATCTAATAAAACTGAGAAATCAATAAATCAAAAAACTGCCTAAGCAAAAAAAAATATAAAATATTAAAATCAAAGAAAAATTAACAAAATTGAAAGCAAAAGAGATCCTTTTTGCTAAATAAAATTGGGAGCTATTTTCTTAAAAACTAACAAATTAGATGAACCATTACCTAATCTGATTTTTTATGAGAGGAAAACTAAAATGTCAGTATCAAAAATGAAAAAGAATCAGTGGAATAGAATAAGTAGATATTATACTAGAGTAAATAATCTATGATAATATGATAAACCCAAAGATTCAAGGTTTTGGAACAAAAACTCATTACTTGACAAAAACTGCTATGAAAACTGGAAAACACTATGGCAGAAACTAGGTATAGACAAACATCTCATACCATATACTAAAATAAGGTCAAAATGTGTACATTATTTACACATAAAGGGTGATACCATAAGCAAATTAAGAGAGCATGAAATAGTTTATCTGTCATTTATGGGCAGAGGAAGAATTTAGGACCAAAGAAGATATAGAGAATAAGCTTTTGCACAAACAAAACTAATGTAACCAAGATTACAAGGGAAGTAGAAAACTGGGAAAGAATTTTGAAACAAATATCTCTGATAAAGGCCTCATTTCTCAAATATATAGAGAATTGAGTCAGATTTATAAAAATACAAGTCATTCCCCAGTTGATAAATAGTCAAAGGATATGAACAGGCAGTTTCCAGAGAAAAAAATTAAAGCTCGATATCTATAGTCATATAAAAAAAAATGCTCTAAATCACTATTGAGCAGAAAAATGCAAAATTATCCATTTTACCTCCAGTTAACATCTCTATCTCTTTTTTAGTCATAAACTTTTCCATAGATTTGACAGGTCATTTCTTCCATGTTCCATTAACTCACATATAATATTATCCTTCCTTGCATATCCCATTTATGTGAGATAATTTTCCCAGTTCTTCCTTCACCCTTCTACCAGTGAATCTTTCCATTCTTCTTTTGAGATTTTCCAAAAATAGAATCACATCCAGGTCCTCTGTCTAATTAGACTCTCTCTGAGACCCTCAGTGATGATAAAGTTCTGAGGGGTTACATGTATCATTTTAACATTTAGGAATATTAACAGTTTTACCTTTTTTGACCCTTATGATTTTTCATTCCTGCTAACCTTTTTATGTTTCTCTTAAGGCTGTTGTTTGAATATCTTATTTTCTGTTCAGCTTTGGTCTTTTTCATCAAGAATGCTTGAAAGTTCTCTCCTTCATTAAGTATCCATTTTATTCTCCTGTAGGATTATACTCTGTTTTGCTTTGTATGCTATTGTTGATTATAATCCTTTGCCTTTGGGAAAATCATATTCTCAGCCCTCTGCTCCTTTGTAGTGTTAGGTGTAAAATCTTGTGTGATCGGGACTATGGCATCACAATATTTGAATACTTTCTTTCTGGCTACTTAACAGTATTTTTTCCTTGACCTGAGAACTCAGGATTTTGGCTACAATATTCCTGGGAGTTTTCATTTCATGGTTTCTTTTAGGAGGTGACCAGTTGTTCCTTTCAGTTTCTATTTTGCCCTCTGATTCTAAGATATGTGGGCAGTTTTATAATTTCTTAAGATATATGATGTGTAGGTTCTTTTTGTTGTTCATGGCTTTCAGGTAGCCCAGTGATTGTTAAAAATCCCTCCTTCATCTATTTTCCAGGTCAATTTTTTTTCTCCTCTGAGATATTTTATATTTTCTTCTATTTTTTTAGAAAGTCTTTTGACTATGTCTTATTGTTTCTTGATGTATCAAGCTTCCACTTGACCAATTCTGGCTTTTAAGGAATTATTTTCTTCAGTATGGTTTTATACATTTTACCAAGCTATTCTCTTTTCCTAACTTTCTTTTGTAGTTCTTATTTCTTTTCCCATTTTTTCCTCTATCATTCTTATTTAGTTTTACAGATTTATTTTTTTTTTGCCGATTTTTTATTATCTCCTTTTCTCTTTTAGGAATTCTTATTGGGTTTGTATCCAGTCTACATTTTACTTTGAGGCTTTGCTTATCAATATTTTTGAGTAATTTTCTTCTTTGTGTCTTGTAGCAATTTATGGTCAGATTCTTTCTTTGTTCTTCATTCTTCCAGCCTACTTCTTTTCTTTTGTTTTGTTTTGTTTGTGGGGCAATGAGGGGTAAGTGAATTGCTCAGGGTTACACAGCTAGTGTCAAGTGTCTGAAACCAGATTTGAACTCAGGTCCTCCTGAATCCAGGGCCAGTGCTTTATCCACTGTGCCACCTAACTGCCTGCTTCTTGACTTTGGACTTTATGTTAGTGTTGGACTCTATTTCTTTCTATGGGGGACTGACCTAAGCACTTGTCTTTTCATATCCCTTTACCCCTTTCATAGTTCAGTCTGGGGGTCTGTAAGTTTTCTGTGCTCCCAAAATGGTCTGATATGCTCTCCTAGCTAGGCTTTGCACTCACTTGCAACTGCTTCTTTCCACCTTGTATCTGTGATCCAGAACTCACTACTGGACAACAGAGCTGCCAGGTGGCACCCATTCCTACTTCCAGCATAAGTTCAGAGGGATCTCTTTTTTCTTCATTTCTTCTGGTCCCTGGTTCTCTGTCTTGCCTTTTTCTGTCCATGGGTGCTGGAAAGTTGCCCATCTTACAGCCCTCTCCACAATGTCCATTGACAGCTTCCCTGGGCTGTAAAAATTACTCACTATGACTTTTTCTTGGCTTTCTTTATCAGAATTTGGTCTGTCACATTTTCTTGTTTATAGCTAGGCAAAAATCCTTCCTCTCATTTCACCATGTTCACTTTACCTAGATTGTCCCAGTCTAAGAAAAACTATGCTACCTAAACTAATGTATTTATTCAATGGCATGCCAATCAGATTCCCAAAGGATTACTTTCATAGGCTAGAAAAAATACAAACAAAATTCATCTAGAGGAAGAAAAGATAAAAAATACTGAGAGTGACATGAAAAAAGGCGCAAAGGAAGGGGACCTAGAATTCTAGTAATACTTCAAAGCACTCTATTTTTTGACCAATGTAAAAAAAAAAAAAGAAAAGTTGATTAGTAGAACAAAATTAGATACAAAAGCAAATGAACTAGTAGCATAATGTTCAGGAAACCCAAGGACCTCACATAGTGGGATTAAAGGGTCACTATGATCCAAAAGTACTACTGTCATAACGTCTATCATACTATAGGTTTAAACCATCTCATACCATATTGTACAATAGTTATATTATCTAGATATAAAAGGTCACTTAAATGAATTGTGGTAAAAATTATTTGTGGTAAAAATTATTGGAGTTTTAGCTGACTCATTTGGGAGGGGCCACACTTGGCACACCCTGAAGTTACATATGCTACTGAGGTCAGAAGGAGAACTCTCCATAGGCAGTTTTTTGTTTTGTTTTGTTTTTATCATAAAAGTATTGTATTATTTTCCAGTTATATATAAAGATAGTTTACAACATTTGTTTAAAAGGATTTTTAGTTCCAAATTTTCCTCTGTCCCTCCCTTCCCTCTCCCCTCCCCATGACAGAAAGCAATTTGATTTAGGTTATAAATGTACAATCATATTAAACATATTTCTTCATTAGTCATGTTGTGAAAGACGAATCAGAATAAAAGGGAAAAATATAAAAAAATTAAAAACACACAAAAAAGTAGAACCAGTATAGTTCCATCTGCATTTAGAATCCACAGTTCTTTTTTCTGGGTGTGGAGAATATTTTCCATCATGAGTCCTTTGGAATTGTCTTGGATCATTGTACTGCTGAGAATAGCCAAATCTATCACAGCTGATTATCCCACAATGTTGCTGTTACTGTGTATAATGTTCTCCTGGTTCTACTCACTTCAGTCAGTTCATGTAAGTCTTTCCAGGTTTTTCAGAAATTTGCCTGCTTATCATTTCTTTTTTTTTTTTAATTAATAAAGTATTTTATTTTTTTTCCATTACATGTAAAGATAGTTCTCATCTTTTGTTTATACAAGCTTTACAATTTCAGATTTTTCTCCCTCCCTCCCCTCCCTTCCCCCTCCCCTAGACAGCAGGTAATCTGATATAGGTGTTTTATATATATATATGTATATATACACACACACACACACACCTAATAACATTAATCCTATTTCTGCATTAGTCATGTTATAAGAGAAAAAATCAGAGCAATGAGGAAAAACCTCAAAATAGAAAAAAAACAACAGCACCAAAAACAAAAGAAATAGTATGGTTCATTCAGCATCTATACTCCACAGTTCTTTTTTTTTTTTCCTTGGATTTGGAGATCCTCTTCCATCATGAGTTCCCTGGAACTCTTCTGTACCATTGCATTGGTGAGAAGAATATAGTCCATCACAGTAGATCAACACTCAATGTTGATGATACTGTGTACAATGTTCTTCTGGTTCTGCTCATCTCACTCATCATCAGCTCACGCAAGACCCTCCAGGTTTCTCTGAACTCCTCCTGCTCATCATTTCTTACAGCACAATAGTATTCCATTGTATTCATATACCACAACTTGTCCAGCCATTCCCCAATTGATGGGCACCCCCTCAACTTCCAATTCCTTGCTACCACGTAAAGAGCAGCTATAAATATTTTTGTACTTGTAGGTCCCTTTCCCCCTTCCATGATTTCTTTGGGGAAAAGACCCAAAAGTGGTATTGCTGGGTCAGAGGGTATGCACAGCTTTATCGCCTCCATAGGCAGTTTTTGAAGGACCTCCCCTTTTGGGGGAGGAAGATTGAATGCTCCCTGAAGGGAGGCGGAGGCTCTTCCGGAACGCAAGCTCTCTCTCTCTCTCTCTCTCTCTCTCTCTCTCTCTCTGGCTTCTGCCCTTCTGGTGGCGCGAGCAACTGTAGACTTTCCAGGTTTTGGTGAGTGAACAGAGAAAACCCTAAATTTCTTTGAATTAGCTTAATTGGAAACAATCTGGGGATTGCATAGGCCAAGTTTAGAGTTAAGAGTATTTTTCTGTATTTCTTTTTCCTATTTCCTTAGCTTTGATTTTTATTAGTTTCACCTTTGTTGTTTAATTAATTCCCAAGTAATAAAATCTGATCCTTCTGTGAATTAAAGCTGTAAGGCTCCTTTCTTATTGACCTGGGAGAAATATCTAAAAGGGCAGTTCAGAGGGGATGGTGAAGCTAAAGGTCCCTCATATTTCCAGGACCCCAGTATTTTGGCGAGTCACCGTATATCAAATTTTGGCCCTCACAGAATCAAGAGCCACAAAGGAGATACTTTTTAACAACCATGGATAATGGAAGTTTTTTGTGTTTTTTACCAAACTAAGGATAAAGAAGTTCATATAAGATAAAATGGAAGATGTTGATTCCATAAAATTATACATAACAAAATCAGTGCAGTAAGAATTAGAAAGGAAATGGGCGAGGGGGGTAATTTTTGCAGCCAGTTTTTCTAACCAAGGTAGGAAACAGATTCAGATATGTAATAAGAATAAATAAATGGTCAAAGCATATAAATAATCAGTTCTCAAAAGAAGGAAAACTTTTTTTTTTTTGGTGGGGCAATGAGGGTTAAGTGACTTGCCCAGGGTCACACAGCTAGTAAGTGTCAAGTGTCTGAGGCCAGATTTGAACTCAGGTACTCCTGAATCCAGGGCCAGTGCTTTACCAGCAAAACATATTTTTAATTACCATTCTCAAATTCCTTAACTACTTTTGTGAATACTATTCATTTCTTATGAAGTCTGAGCCCTACCTTATTCCTACTATCTTCTATACCTTCTCTTTTCCTGTTGTCCAGATGATGAACCTAGCTGTAGGAAATCTCACAACTTACTGATGGGGTACATTACTGATATATGTCATCTAAGCCTTCACTTCAGAAAAGCTGTTCCTCTTTGACTAATACTCTATCTCATTCCCTACAGAAGCCATTCTGAATCTTCCTTTCCTTCCTCACACCCTTCAGACATGCTCCTCTCCTTTCCCTCATTTGAGGAAATTGCTTTTGTGAGAAAATTGAGGTCTTTTGTTGTGAATTCCCCCTTCTCTCCTATCAAACTCAAAATCCCTTGACATCATCTCCCACTTCTATACTTGTCCCCCAGGCTCTGACAAAAGAGTGGTAAAGGGAAATAAGCATTTATACAGCATCTACTATGTGTCAGGCTCTGTGTTAATAAGCACTTGTACAAATATTATCTCATTCTCCTTAACTATATCTTTTCTCTCTCTCTCATATTCAAGGCCTCCTTATCTACTGGTTCCTTTCCTATTCAAATATGTCTAATTATTCCTTATCTTTAAAAAAAAAAAAACCTTCACTAGACTCTGCCTCTTCAAACTATAGTCTTCTTCTCCCTCATTGAAAAAGCTGCCTCTCTTTTCACTCCTCAGCTTTTTGTATTTTGACTTAGCATATACAGAGTTTTCAATGGTCTTTCAAGTGCCAAATCTTCTTATCAGTCCTCCTCCTTATCCACCTATCATCCTCATTTCACACCACTGACCACTCTCTTCTAGAAATTCTCCCTTTTAGATTTTCATGTTGCTTTTGTTTCCTGGTTTTCTTTCTACCTGTCTCACTATTCCTTCTCAGTCTCCCTTACAAGCTCATCATGTATGTAATACCCTGTAACCCCAAGTCTCTAAGTCCCCTACATTTCTTTCTCTACATTCTCAATGATCATGGCCATCTAGGTAGCATAATGCATAGCTGGCTAAACATGGAGTCAGGAAAACCTAAGTTCATATCTGCCATCATCAGCCATTAGCTTTGTACCCAAGTCACATAGTCTCTTTTTTTTTTTTTTTTTGGTTTTTTAGTGAGGCAATTGGGGTTAATGACTTGCCCAGGGTCACACAGCTAGTAAGTGTTAAGCGTCTGAGGCCGGATTTGAACTCAGGTACTCCTGACTCCAGGGCCGGTGCTCTATCCACTGCGCCACCTAGCTGCCCCGTCACATAGTCTCTTAACCTCTGTTTGCTTCTGTTTTATTCATCTGTAAAATGGGAATAATAATAGTATCTACTTGCCAAGGTTTTTAGTCTAAAATAAGATAATATTTTTAAGTGCTTTACACATTTTTTAAAGTGCTATATAAATGCCAACTCAATGGTATTGATATTATTATTAAGCTCATCAGTAGCAAGGAGTTTAATTACTATCTGTATGTCAGTGACCACTAGATTTTTATATCCAGCCCCCTTCTGTCCCTTGAACTTCAATCACATAACACCAGTACCTGTTGGACATTTCCAGCTGGATGTCCTGGGCACATCTCAAAGTCAATATGTCCAAAAGTGAACCCTCTGTTTTTCCCTTCCAAACTAACACTACTTTAAAATTCCCCCTTTTTATGTTGAAGACACCACTATTCTTCCAGTCCCCAGGTTCATATCCTCAGAATCATACTGATGTCCTCACTCTACTTCACCTCACAGTTATAAGTCACTTAATAATAAGTTGCAAAATCTTACTGTTTTTACCTCCACAATATTTCTCTCATCAAACCCTTTCTCTAGTCACATAGATATCCTTAATTTGCATTGCTTCTCGCCTACATTCTTTTTTTTTGTTGTTGTTAGTTGAGGCAATTGGGGTTAAGTGACTTGCCCAGGGTCACACAGCTAGTAAGTGTTAAGTGTCTGAGGCCGGATTTGAACTCAGGTACTCCTGACTCCAGGGCCGGTGCTCTATCCATTGCGCCATCTAGCTGCCCCTCGCCTACATTCTTAACTGGTCTTCCTACCTCAAATCTCTTACCTCTCTCAGCTGTCCTGTACGGTGTTGTCAAAGTAATTTTTCTTAAGCACAGATCTGATGTTTCTTCCTTAATCAGTAAATTCCAATAGTTTCCTATTGCCTCTATAATCAAATATAAACTCCTCCTTTAACTTTTAAAAGCTTTTCAAACTTTGCCTTTACTTACCTTTCTAACCAACTTCGGGAAGTAGTGGAGGACAGAAGGACCTGGCTTGCTGTGGTCCCTGACGTCATGAGAAGAGTAGGACACGACTGAACAAATTAGCAGTGGCAACCTTTCCAACTTCACTAGACACTAGTCCCCTTTTCTGCAATCTAGACAAAATGACCGTTTCTATGTGATACATGACAGTACATCTCCTGTCCCTTTGCACTGACCATCTCACATTCATAAATGCATTCCATCCATACCTCAGTCTCATAAAGCCCCTCTCTTCTTTTGTTTTTGTTTTTGGTGAGGCAATTGGGGTTAAGTGGCTTGCCCAGGGTCACACAGCTAGTAAGTGTTAAGTGTCTGAGGCTGGATTCGAACTCAGGTCCTCCTGAATCCAGGACTGGTGCTCTATCCACTGTGCCACCTACCTGCCCCCCTCTTCTTTTAAAATGCTGTTGAAGTACCATCTTTTACTTTTCCAAGATCCCCATAACTAATAGTGTCCTACCTCTTAAATGTTCTTGTATTTTACTACTTTATACATATTTGTATTAATGCTTTATTTATTATATGTATACTTTCTCTCCTCATTAGAATATAAACTCATTGTAAGTAAATAAATGCTATTGATTGATTTGCAAATATATGAAAAAAATACTCCAAAACATAAATAATAAGAGAAATGTAAATTAAAACAGCTTTGAGGTTCTATCTTACACCCTTCAGATTGGCTCAATGATCAAAAAAAAAAAAAAAAGGAAGGCAACTGTTGGAGGGTTTTAGGAAGATATGTGCTCTAATGCCTTGTTCATGGTTTTCAAGTAGTTCAATAATTTTCAGATTCTCTCTCCTGCATCTATTTTCCAGGTAAGCAGTTTTTCCAAGAAAATATTTCACATTACCCTCTTTTTTTTAATTCATTTGGATTTGCTTTATTGTGTCTTGTTTTCTCATAAAGTCACTAGCTTCCATTTGTTCAATCCTAATTCTTAGGCAATTATTTTCTTCAGAGAACTTTTGTATCTCCTTGTCCATTTGGCTTTTCAAGCTATTGACCTTTTTCTCATGACTTTTCTACATCATTCTCATTTCTCTATTTTTTCCCTCTACCTCTCTTACTTTATCTTCAAATTCCTTTTTCAGCACTTCTATGGCCTGAGACCAATTCATATTTTTCTTGGAAGCTTTGGATGTAAGAGCCCTGATGTTGCTATCCTCTTCTGAGGGTGCACCTCAATCTTCCTTGTCACTAAAGAAACTTTCTATGGTCCTCACCTTTCTCTGCCTGTTCATCTTGACTGTCTTTTACTTGACTATTAATTCCGTCTTACGGTGGGGCCCTGCTTCCAGGCTGTACTGTCTCAAGCTTCAGGGGGTCCCAGGTGGTATGATTTAAGGAGGGGAAGGTTCTTCACTTGCCTGGCCTATTCTCTGGCCTGTAAATAACCCCAGGCCAACTTGCTAATTAACCAGGCAACAAAATTTTGTTTGCTATGGTTGTTAGCTCCAAGGAACTTGTGCCCCTCCCCAACCTGGGCCACTGCCACTCAAGATTTTTTTCTGGTTCCCTGCTGGGGTAGGACAACCAAATTCCCCCTCAGCTCCTGCAGACACCCCTGTAGTCTCCCTCCCATCCTGGCCAGCCATACAGCCCTCTCACCAGATTGTGAGCATAGTTCCAGAAGTTGCCAGCACTGCAACTTATTCAGAGGCTCAGGGGTAAATTTCTCTGGTGCAGCCTGCCTGGGGCTGGATCTGTGTCACCTTAGTGCAGAGTTGGACTCCACTCTCAGCCTAGCCCAGCAGCTCCCTCCTGCCGAACTTCTAAACTGTCTTTGACTGGAAAATAATCTCAGCCCATCTTTGTGTGGGTTCTGCTGCTCCAGGAGTTGTCTTATGGCTGTGTTTGGAGTTTTGGGGAGTAATTGTGTCAGGAGCTCTGAACTTCTCTAATGCATTGTTAAAGGAACCATGAATTGTTGAAACCATCCTGGAAATCAATTTGCAACTATCTGCAAAAAGTTACTAAACTGTACATAGCCTTCTAACCCATGATACCACTGCTAGTCATATAACTTAGAGATTAAAGAAAGAAGGAGATGGCCCCATATGTACAGAATTATTCATTGTAGCAATTTTCTGTTGTGTTTAAATACTGGAAATTATAGGATGCCAATTAATTGGGAAATAATACTGTGCTATAAGAAATGACTAAAGTGACCTATTCAGAAAGACCTTGTAGTACTTGTATAAATGAACATAAACTGACGTGAACAGAACTAGGAAAACACTTTTTACAATGACTACAACCTTGTAAAGTTTAAAGTTAACAGCTTTAAAGACCTAAGAGAACTTTGATCAGTTCAGGGGCCACACTACAATTCCAGAGGACAAATGATGAAATATGCTTCTAACCTCCTTACAGAGAGATGATAAACTAGAGGTGCAAAATGTCACACATGGCCAACATAGGGTTTGTTTTTCTTGACTATGCTTATTTGTTAAAATGTAGAGTTTTAAAAGAATTTGTGATGGGGAAGAGAAGTAGAATTGATGACAAAGAACTAGGAATAATGATACTCCAAAAAGAACATCAGTGAAGCATTTTAAAAAATGTACAGATAACAGTCAGTAGTTTAAATGGAGACACTGACTAGTAGGACAACTTTGAAACTAACAAGGTGAATATTATTATATTTTTAAAAAATATCTGTATGACATAGACATTCAATCTTTTGTTCTTTGCATATGTTTGTCAAGTTGAATTTTTAAAAATAAAAATTTTAAAACAGATAAAGAATAAGCTTGATAGAGCTCTGGGGTTGGAATCAAGGACACCTGGTTCAATTCCTGATTCAGTTTCCTGTGCAAGTCACTTAACTCTCTGTGCCTCAGTTTCCTTGGGGTTGGATACAGTGACTTTTAAGTTTCCTTCAACTTCTAAATATATGATTGTATGACCTTAAAAAAGTTTCAGCTTTCTCCTAGGATATAATTTGCATAGAATAGGTATAATTAAATGAGAAGAACACTTGATTTCATTCAGAAGACTTGAATACCCATTGGTGGCATAGTGGATATAATAATGGGCTTGTAATCAGGAAGACCTAGGTTCAAATCTCACTTCAGACACTGTCCAGAAGTCACTTAATTCCTTAACCTCACTTTACTTATCTGTACAATAAGGGGGTTAACTCAATGGCCTCTAAGTTCTGTTTTACCCCTAAACCTGTGATTATGATCCTATGATCCAATCTTACATCCATCACTTACAAGTTTTGTGACCATGGAAAAGTCATTTAAACTCCTGGGATAAGCTAAGGCTTTGTTAATTATAAAATAGGGATGGGGTAGATTATTGTCTGCAAAGTCATCATTCTACACTTAATAGGCCATGACTAGGAGTGATAGCTAACATAGTCAATATCCAAAAGAATCTTATCAGGCTAGCTGGAGTATTGGGATAGATCCAATAAAACTATATTCAGTAGAAATAAATGTAAAGCCTTTCATTTGGGTATAAGATATCAGCTTCCCAAGAGCAGGGAACCAGGGTATTTCTATTCAGAAAATGTTCTGAGGCTTTTTGAGGACTGCAAACCTATGAGTCCATAGCATGACATAACAGCCAAAAGAGTGAAATCTTGGACTATATTTAGAGAGAGATTGCTTCCAGGAACGGGGATATGATAGTACCATTATTCTGATATTGTCAGACCTCAGATGGAAAAATGTATTCACTTCTGGGCATCACAGTTAAAGAAAGACATTGATAAGCTGCAGAGTGCCCTAAAGAGTGTTATTAGAATGGTGAAGGGCCTTGAGCCTGCCATACAAGAAATGGTTGAAGGAATTGTAGATATGTTAGCTTGGAGAAGAGAAGATTTGTGGGGCAGGGGGACAGAGAGGGCAGTATGGAATAATTCTGTCTTCAAGTATTTGAAAGGTTGTAGTGTGGAGGAGATAGTAGACTTTTTCTATATGGTCCAGAGGGTAGAACCAGGAGCAGTAGGTGAGTGTTGCAGAGAATCCAATTTAGGTTTGATGTCAGGAAAAACTTCTGGCAATTAGAGCTGCCCCAAAGTAAAATGAATTGTTTCAAGAGGCATCAGGTTTTCCTTCCTTGGTGGTCTCCAAACAGGCAAGATTGACTACTTCATGGGTTGTGTTATATACAGTGGGAATTCCTTTCTAGTATGGATTAGACAAGATGATTGTTGAAGTCCTTTCTAATTCTGTTTCTTTCATTCTTTTCCCGTTTATGTTTAGATTAAGCTGGTCTAGTTAAGTCTAGGACAAACTGAAATTTTTTGATTGACCAAAGCATTTTCATTTATTAATAAATAACAAAATAGAAAGCTCAATATTAATAACAGTATCATTATATTTCTAACCAAGATGATTACCTAAATGGAGGCAGACATGTCCACTCCACCAAAAACCTGAAATTCACACCAGACTAAATAGTCAAGAAATCCAATAAGAAACTTTAGTCACTACTTAACCAGAACTGCACAAAAAGTCAGCTGTAAGACCACAACCTTCAATAATGATCAGAGATTAGCTAGCAATATGTATAGCCTGAAGACTTATGTCCAGAGGCAGGGATAGTGAAGCCCCTCCACCCTGAGAACATCCCAGGGATGGTCATAAATCACCATGTAGTGAGGCAGCAATTAGTACAGCATGGTAGCATTCAGAATGGAACAGTGGTATAAGCTCCTTACTATTCTGGTCAGAGATACCATAGAGGGCCCAGAAGATAGAGCTCTCTGAATCTAAAAGGAATAATTCCAAGAGGTGGAAGTTAGCATAGGAACCAAGGAAATCCAAGTTTAAACTAAGGAGGCTTGACCACCCCATCCAAAATTATAGCAAGGGGTGCAGCTTGGCACTGACAGAAAGAACCAATCCAGGAAATAAAGGTAGAGAAATAAGTAAACAAAAGATGACACAGACCAGTTTTAAAAATTATCTTAGGTCAAGAGGTCATAATAAAAACAGCCAAGGAGAGAATAACAACCATAAGCAAAGATTCAAAGGAAACAGTGGATTTTCTACAAGGACTACATAAGTATCAAGAAGAAATTATAAAGAGATAAAAATTAAATATAAGCTCTAGAGGACAAAATTTAAGGAACAAGAAATAGCATAGAACATAAAGTTACAACTTACCCAAGAAATGCACTCCTTTAAAATTAGAATAGACCAAACAGAAATCCATGACTACATGTAACAGCAAGAAATAATAGAACAGGGGGAAGCTAGGTAGTGCAGTGGATAAAGCACAAGTGTTGGATTCAGGAGGACCCGAGTTCAAATCCAGCCTCAGACACTTGACACCAGCTTTGTGACCTTGGGCAAGTCACTTAACCCTCGTTGCCCTCCCCCCCCCAAAAAAGAAATAAAAAAAATAATAGAACAAAATTTAAAATATTTTTTTAAAGTAACGTACCTAACCTTTTTCCCCCAACTTACTTGGAAATTAAGTAAAGGAGAAATAAGTTTTTTTTAAAACAGTGGACTCACTGAAACTTATGATTATTTTTTTTTAAAGAGCCTGGACCTTATATTTCAAGAAATCATAAATGAAAACTGCCTAGATCTGTTAGAACCAGAGGGCAAAGTGAAGATACAAAGAATCCACTAATTACCACATGGAAGAAACCCTAAAAGGAAAAGTCCTAGGAGATGTCACAGTCAAAATTAAGAGCCCATAAGTCAAAAGGAAAAAAAAAAAAAAACTTGAAGCATTCAAAAAGAAGCAGTTCAAGCCTCCTCAAAACTTCAGTCAGAATCACACTTGACCTGGTAGCTTCTACAGTAAATGATAGGAAAATTTTGAATACAACGTTCTAAAAGGCAAAAAATATAAGCTTATAGCCAAGAAAATTGATTGGCCAGCAAAACTGAGTTTAATATTTACAGGAAAAGAAATGGATTTTCAGTGGAATAGAGGACTTAGATTATTTCTAATTTTTTTTAAAAATAGCTGAGTAGTAACTTTGAAATTCAAACACACATGTCCAGAGAAACCTAGAAAGGTAAATTTATCTGAGCAATTGGAAGGAACTGTGTGATGTTGTACTAACTTTCTAGTAGGTTTAGAAGAATGAATTTTCCCTTCAGACCTTAATGTCTTCAGAAGGTATTAAGAAAGTTTATAAACA
Organism: Dromiciops gliroides; assembly: GCF_019393635.1. Lineage (NCBI taxonomy): Eukaryota > Metazoa > Chordata > Mammalia > Microbiotheria > Microbiotheriidae > Dromiciops > Dromiciops gliroides. The sequence continues at coordinate 268,936,696 of NC_057862.1, read as the reverse complement.
AAAACAGAAGACCTGTGGGGGGCGGAATGGTTCTGCCCTGGGATTTTTAAGAAAGAGATGTGGAAATAAAAGGAATATACTAGCGTAGAAAGGAAGGAGGAGAATGTTGCTTTTTCATAATTAGGGTCTATATGATAAAGAGTATACAAACATGGAGGAAGGGTTGGGAGAAGCAGATATCAGATGGACCTTAATCTTATGTGAAACAAAGACAGGTTCAAAAGATACAGACACATAAAGAATTTGGTGTAGAAATACATCAAAACTCAACAGAAAAACAGATGGTGATAAGGAGAAAAGAGCCAGTCACAAGCAAAACAAATGTCTTGATTCCCAGAGAGGGGATGAAAAGGAAAAATAAATACAAAAACTGGAATGTAAGGTGATTCCATCAGTTGGAGAATGAAGGAATAAATGTACATAGATATAAATGAACATAATGAAATATTATAAGCCATAACAAATAATGAAGAAGATGATTTCAGAAAATCCTGGGTAGTATGAACTTATGTATAGTGAAGTGAGAACTGTATAAATAATTTATATAAAGACAGCATTAATATCATTGTAAAGTAAAACATCTGTTAAAGATTTAAGAATTTTTTATCAAAGCAGTGATTAGCCATATCTCTAGATGATAGGTGATGATGAAACAAATTACCTACCTGCTTATTGAAAGGTAATGGACTGAAGTTGCAGAAAAAGACATACATTTTTGGACACGGCCATAACAACATGGATTTGTTTTGTTTGGCTATGTTATTTGTTAGGGTTTTGTTTGTTTTTATTTTTTATTTTTAATGAAAGAAGAGGGAGTTATCAGTGGTGATTCCAGAGAGAAAGAAAAGCATTTAAGCATTTTTTTTAATTCATAGAGTACAGAAGAATGTTCAGAAGGAAATGCAAGCAAGCTGAGGTAGTTTTGAAATTAATGTGCAGAATTTGTTTTATACTTTTTAAATAATAAACATTTTTATTTATCGCTTTAGGTTCCAATTGTTATCCTTCCTTCCCTCCCTCCCTGAGGTAGCAAACAATCAAATATGGGTTATACATGTATGATTATGTAAAACATGACCATGTTTGTCATTTTGTACAAGAAAACTTGATTAAAAGAAAAAAGCATGAAAGAAAGTGAAAAATAGCCTGCTTCAGTCTGTGTTCCATCAATATCAGTTCTTTCTTTGGAGGTGGATAGTATGCATCATCAATAGTCCTTTGGGATTGTCTTGCATCATTGCATTGTTGAGAATAGTCAAGTCATTCACAGTTCTTCATCAAATAATATTGCTGTCACTATGCACAACATTCTCTTGGTTCTCTTCACTTCACTGTACATCAGTTCATATGTGTCTTTTCACGCCTTTCTGAAGTCCTTCTGCTTGTCATTTCTTATAGCACAGTAATATTCCATCACAATCACATACCACAGTTTGTTTAGCCATTCCCCAATTGATGGGCATTCCTTTGATTTCCATATTATATACTTTTTTAAAAAATGAAATGAAATGGAGATTCATGGTTTCAAATGTCCTTCTGAGTAGTACTAATTGGAAATTCTTTTTCTTTTGATATTTAAATACATAATTTAAAATTTGAAAAAGACAGGTAGCAATAACAATTAAAAACAGTAATCATGACTTGTTTGGGTTGTTTTATTTCTCTTTTTTTTTTTCCTCTCTAGGTAATAGTGTTGTGAAGGGAAAGAAATGCCCTTTATTATCCATCTCAGTTTAAATTGATCAAGCTACCGCTCTTGTCATCTATTGGCTCTCTTTGCTTAATGGTACATAACTGAAACAATACTGCTAACAATAGTTTGTTTCAGATTTATCAAGCCAATTTGATCCAATCAGGAAATGACTTGATCAGAATCAAGAGCTCCTTTTCAAGTACATAAATTAGATGGTCTAAATACTAGTGTATCTTTTCTTAACTACCAAATTACAAGCTCTTTGAAGGAAGTGATAAAGTTTTCATCTTTGTGTGAGTCACAGGACCTATTGATTCTTTATAAATTGTATAGGCATAAATACTTTTAAAATAAATAATGTAATCTTTTATTCCTACAGCCGAGAGACGCACAAGATTGCTGTATTTTATGTGGCCGAGGGACAAGAAGATAAGCACTCCATTCTCACTAATACTGGAGGAAGTCAGGCATATGAGGATTTTGTGGCTGGTCTTGGTTGGGAGGTATCAGTTTTAAATTTTAGCATTTTATTCTTGTTTTATTTCTTATAGGAAAAGAAGGTGGTTTTTCTTCCTTGTTGTGATACTTTTTTCTTTATGTTACTAGAAAGTTCTTCTGGGATTAAGCCTCTAAAACCGGGGTGGTTAGGGGGGACTAAAACTAAAACTACTTTCATTCATCCTGTTGCTCTGCTCTGAGTCTCACCTGTAAAAACATCAATTGTTTGGAGTGTCAGTAGGGTCTCTTCCCAGCTTTCTCACACTTGCACATAGTAGGTATTTTAAGTGTTCAGTGGCAACTGGAATTGAGCTGCCTATGTCTGCAGGCTTCCTTGTCTATTAAACAGAAATAATTATTCCTATCCCCTAATCCTATTGTATTACTTGTGATAAAGTATACAAATATGCTTTGAACATTATAAAATATTTATGATATAAAATCTAATACAAATAAATTAGATTATATACAGATTATCTAACATTAACTATTGACTTTTACATGCAACTCTTCACAATGTATTATTGGTATTTGAAAAGTATTCAGACTATATCTTTATGAAATGAAAGATTAGCTTCATTTTATCAGGTGGTAAAGTGCCTTTATTTAAAACTTGTGCACAAATTAATTTATAATTTGTCATGAAGGGAAAAAGTACTGTAGAGTGCTAAATTATTATTTTCCGGCTCTGGTCAAGGGCAAAGTAATAACACAAATTGAGGAATCATTTTGAGCTGATTAAATATCACACACCTATTGATCAGTTAATCAAATTGGCATTACTGTATAAATTTTTACCCTTAAGCCATTTCCAGTCTTTTTTTTTTAACTTCCTAGCCATGATCTCCCACAAGTCTTTGTAATTTATCATTAACACCTATTGGACCAACATAGGATACCATTGCTCAGCAGTTGATTTCTTTCCTAATTAGTTTCTACTAATTAGGTGTTCTCAGCTCAGAAATAAAATATGTGAGTAGATGAATTCTGACTTAGTTTCAATATAATTTTAGTTAGTAATTGAAAAATGTTATTTTTACAATTTAAAATGTCTGTGATTTGTCTTTTTTACATTATGGAAATTTTGGACTTTTTTGTTTGTTTTTTCTCACAGGTAAATCTAACAAATCACTGTGGTTTTATGGGAGGATTGCAAAAAAACAAAAGCACTGGATTGACCACTACATATTTTGCTACTTCTACGGTAGAAGTAATGTTTCATGTTTCAACACGAATGCCTTCTGATTCTGATGACTCTTTAACTAAAAAAGTAAGTGTTTTTTGCTTTTTGATTAAATTATAAACCTTAGTAAAAGCAAATTGCTACTTTAAAGGAAAACTGTAAATTTCTATATTCAGATAGAAAGTAGTATTAAGATTCATAAAGCATAAAGTTTTTTTAATATGACTCCCCATTTTAAAGTGCAGTACATTACTAGAAATAACATTGTAGAGCTATAAAACAATTCATGCTTGACTGTGAGAAAAATATTATGATTAGGGGTTGAATTCCTGAATAGAACCCCAGCTTCAAATAAAATACAACTATGGCCAGCACATGTCATAAAAACAAAATAGTAAATATTTTGCTAAAAATACTTAAAATCAACATTTATTTGCCAGTCTACAGGCATTCGCTAAGCATGTATTATATGTTGTGTGCTGGGGATAAAAAGGAAAAAATTAAATAGTTCTTACCTTCAAGTAGATTATATTCAGTAGGGGGACATATTATGTATAAGGTTGGATAGGGCTTTAAATTCCAAACAATAGTTTATATTTTATTCTGTGCCTCTGACTTTCCAGATCAAAACACTTCCCCAGCACATAAACTCCTTGAGAGCAGAGACTAGCTCTCTTTTATTTTTGTATTATACATATCAGCATATAAAAATATAACCATGCCATTTTAAAAATTAAATTTAAGTTTTCTTTGTAATGATTTGGATCATGTCTCTTTTTAAAAGCTCACCAAGGAAGTTTGAGCTGATACATTTTTTTTCCCAGATAAAGTTTCTTGTAGTAAGAAGAGGCATTCATAGTCATTTCATTAACTTTAGAAGAGCCTTAAAATATTATGATAATTTTTTTTATTTTTAAAATTTTGTTATTGATAATGATCATGCTGTTAAAGGTGATTGTAATTTATCCAGGAAAAAGCATTTCAAAAGTTAAATACAAATTTAGCATTTCTCTTTTTTACTTTCTCTGTTTATTCCAAACTATTACTGAATAAACATATCAGACTAAATAAAGGTTAAACCTACCATATAAAAAATGCCACTATCAATTAAAATCATTCCTGGCACTTTCCACAACTCTTAAACAGTTTCACTGGAAAGATATAAAATGAGTTACCAAGCTATTAGCATCATGGTATAGAGGTAAATGTGCTGGCCTTGAAGTGAACCAAGACCTGAGTTCAAATCCTATTTCCAACACCTACTGTGTGACCTTGAGCTACTTAATGTTTCAGACATTCAATCTCCTTAACTGTAAAAGTGGCAATAATTTCTGAATTGAAAGGCATTAAATATAATGTGTTATATAAAATGTTTTTTAACTTCAAGATTATAACAAACAACTAACAATTTATATAGTGCTTACTATATGCACTTTTTTTTTTTTTGCGGGGCAATGGGGGTTAAGTGACTTGCCCAGGGTCACACAGCTAGTAAGTATCAAGCGTCTGAGGCCGATTTTCAACTCAGGTACTCCTGAATACAGGGCCGGTGCTTTATCCACTGAGCTACCTAGCTGCCCCCACTATATGCACTTTTACAGCTATTCTCTCATTTGATCCTTACTACATCCCTTGGAGGGTAGGTGCTGTTAAATAGAAAGTGACTTGCCCAGGGCCTCACAGTAAATGTCTGAGGCCACATTTGAACTCAGGTCGTCCTGACTCAAGGTTTGGTGCTTTATGCCATCTAGCAGCCATATAAATGTCAGTATTGTTATCTAAAAACCTTTATCAAAGATTTTCTAAGAAATAGGACAATATTCTGATTTGCTGTTGCTTTAAACTTTGTCAGGTATGCAAAATCAATAGTGAAAGGCATCAAAATTGAGTTAGAGTATAATTAGAAAATTCTAAACAAGTACCAAGGTGACAGGTAGGTGGCACAGTGGGTGGAGTGCCAGGCCTGGAGTCAGGAAGACTCAATTTCCTGAGTTCAAATCTGGCCTCAGACACTTACTTGCTATGTGAATCTAGGTTAAGTCACTTAACCCTCTTTGCCTCAGTTTTCTCACCTGTAAAACATGAGCTAGAGAAGGAAATGGCAAACTACTCCAGTATCTATACCAAGAAAAACCCCAAATGGGATCACAAAGAGTCTGAATCAACTAAATAACAAAAACAAAGTACCAAAAGTTAGGAATTGCTATTTGGTAATATTTAATTAGAAGAGTGTGTTCACTACCAGGTATGTAGGGCATATACTCATAGGATATTTTCCATCTAATTTTTTAAAGGCATATATGGGAGCAGTTATCAAATATTTCTGCCTTAGACAATATGATTAATTAGAAAAGACCCTAGATTTGAAATCAGAAGAACTGGTTCAAATTCTGGCTTTAGTTCTGACCTGTATGGTCTTAGATAAGTCATTTAACCACTTTGGGCTTCATATTACTTATCAGTAAAATTAGAGAGTTGGTCTAGATGATATATAATATTACTTCTTGCTTTAAATCTATAATCCCATGATTCCATGAAGTATTTTGGTATGATATATCATAAAAAGAAAATATATTTTCTTCATTAGAAGATAAAACTATTAAAAATAATATATAGCTAATTTTTATACCAATTCTCTTCAACAAAATATGGCTTACTGCATTGGCATTTTTTTTACCAGAATTTAATAAATTCCACATTAGTGATAATAAGTTGAGGCCTTGAACGTGTGTCCTATTACGAATGAACAATTGGATATCATTAAATTGTCCCCTTTTCCTTTGTACATATATCTTCAGATGTGCTAATCCATTCAGTAGACACATTAATGAGCACTGGTTGAAGTGTAATATTGGAGGAAGTAAGGCTTGTTGACCTCAGCATGGAGTTTAATACCTTTAAATTAAATTAGATACTTGACAGTGAGTATAAAGAAATAGCCATGCCTCTGGCAAACTAGAATTATTGATGTCTTTCTTGTTCTTGATGTTAAACTTAGCTGGGAGGAGAGGGGGGAAGGAATCATTTATGTCTATTTTAAAGACACTAACTTTAGTTCTGACTTTTCATTTGAAATGTTGTCTAGTAATTTTGTAAAATGGTTGTTTTAAGACCTTATGAAACAAGCATGACATGTAACTTTCTCTAGAAATTTTAAAGCACAGAATTTTTTTTTCCTCAAGAAGAAAGACTTCAGTTTTCAATAAGATCAGAACCTTGTAGCAGTAACTTTTCTACAGAGTTTGTCACAAATTGTCCAATGATTGTCAAGCTGGGTCATTCATATTATTTCTTACACTCTGGTTCGGTGTTACTAGTCAGCCACCAGTCTAAGTCATTTCTCTTTATAAATTGTCTCTATGTATGTAATGGGAAAATATTTTAAAATAATTTCTTTTCAACACCTCAAATACAGAAGTGCTATAAACAGACAAAAAGTGTTCTTAGTATCCCCTTTCTCTTTTATTTTTAAATAAACTTTTATTGATATTCTTTGTTTTTTATTATTATAGTTTTCCCCATTATCTCCCTTTCTCCTCATCCCAGAAAGCTATCCTTTATAACAAATAAATATGATGTGAGGTGTATAAAATGTTTTTTAATTTTAAGATTATAACAAACAACTGACATTTATAGGGTATGTACTCGTATATAGGGTATTTTGCCACCTAATTTTTTTTAAAGACAAAAAAGAAGAAAGAAAAAGAAGAGGAGAATATCAGCACAAGTGATCAATACACTGAAAACCTCTTCCATTTCTTAAAATAGAGATCTAATCATGTTGTTAACTTATTTTTTATAGGATAGAGTAAAAAATCCCATATCTGGCACTTAAAAAATATCCACAATCTGGCGCCAGTTTATCTTTCTACATTTATTTCATACTATTTCCCTTTACCAACTACATTGTGGCCATGTTGGAACTGTTACTTAGTCTTTTCCGTCACTCTTCCACTTAGAAGTACATTCATGTAAGCTCCCTACTATACTTGGAATATAGTTCTTTCATAATGCTACCTGTTGAAATCCCTTCTCTTGCTTTGAGAAGCAACTCATATCACTTCCTCAAAGAAGTCTTCTCTAATCACTCTACCTAGAAGTGATCTAGTCCCTTTCTCTTCCAACTTCCTTATAACACTTTATGAACCTCACTAATACCCTCATAAAATTGTTTTGTTTTCTACTCATTTGTACATTTATTGTAAGTTTCTTAAGGGAAGAAACTGACATTTTCCAACATTGTATTCCTAGCACCTTAGTAGACATAGTAGGTGCCTAATAAACACCTTGTTCCCCAGTTTCTTCTAGGCCACATTCTTAAACCCACCCTTGTAGATAAGTTAATCAGTTCTTCAAGATTTAGCTTTTGCTAAATGATCTGAATGAGATAATTGTAGTTCACATTTAATTTTACTCTATTTCATAGTTTTATAGACTCTTTCATAGTACATTTCCTGTTAAGGAGCATGAATACCCACATATATGAGCATATTGAGTCAGTTTCTGCTGAAATTGTGTTAATGCAATGTAAAACAGTTGATTTTCTTTCAAACTTTGTAAAAGAATCTACATGAGGTTCTAGTTTATAAATTAAATCAAATTAGTCCTTTTCAGATCAGGGTTCTGATCTGAAATGTTTAGGGAAATAAAATTAGACTCCATGGAAACCCCTAAGAAACTACAACCTGAATATAACCCCTGGAAAATAAACTCAAAAATAATTATAAAATTTAGGGAACTACAAAGAAATATTAACAAATTTTTCTTCAGTCACATATTTTAAAAATAATATCTCAATTGATTGGTTAAAGCATGGTGCATTAGCACCATATAAACATAAGACTTTGTTTATATGTTCAGTCCCTAGAAAAGTCAAAGGGAAGTCACATGTACAAATATATAACCAAAACAACCTTAGGAACTTAAAGTCCTGATAAAAAAATACTGTAAATATGCTACCAGTGAAAGAAGAGTAAAGCCAAAGAATATAAATAGCTCTGCACAGTTGTCTCAAACCACTAACAGTATAATTGCTTGTAAAGATCAGTATCATCCTTTCCATATGAGGTTATCACTTAAAGGTACTCAGATACGCAAATGGATGTGATCTCATCAATTTAGTAGCTCCATTTCAACAATGCAGATTACAATCAATTCATGCCTGCCTGTTCTACAGAATTCTTGTTCATTCAGGCTACAGTCTACATGTAGTCCAATCTCTCCCAAAAGTTTTCCACAAGGGATCCAACCTATGAAATAGAAATTATAAAAGTAGTGTGTTTACATACTTCATATGTGCACTTACAGCTCTCTTTAGACTATGAAATATGCTATTATATATGAAGTTAGAGGATCTGAATTCAAATCACACTTCTGCCACTCTTTATGTTATGACTTTGGACAACCTGTGTGAGCCCATTTTCTCATCTTTAAAATTAAGAGATTAGACTAATTGGTCTTTGAGCTACATTCCAGCTCTGAATTTATAATCCTATATAGCACTAGGAAAAGATATAACAAAATGAATAATCTTCCATTCTTTATTCTTCAATCATTCAACAAAGAGAAATAAATGAGAAATAACATTCAAACCTGAAATTATATTTTAAAAAGAGAATAAATCACAAAACTACTTGATTCTGGTTAAAAATAGGATAGATGAGTAGAATAGCCTGTTTAGGGAAGAATCAGAAATAATTGAATTTGATAAATCTGAAATTATAATTGGGGAGAGCAGTCAGTGTTAAGTGACTTGCCTAGGGTCACACAGCTAGTAAATGTCTGAGGCGAGATTTGAACTCTGGTCCTCTTGACTCCAGGAACAGTGTTCTAGCTGTCTATATCACCTAACTGCCCCACTGAAATTATAAATTATTTGAGAAAGTAATTTCTGGGAAAACTGGAAAGAAAACAGTTTGGCACAGAAATTAAGTTTGGGCCAACTTATATCATAGACCAACATAAGATCAAATATCCAAATATAGGGAACTAACATATCATACAAAAATGTCCTTCATAGCTGTGGCTAGAATCCCCCCTAATATTCTTAAACAAACAAGGGATAGAAAAGATCACAAAAGATAAAAATGTGTAATTCTGATTATGTGAAATTTCATAGAGAGTGCTGGACATGAATCTAGGTTAAAATCCTTTCTCAGGGGCAACTAGGTGGCACAGTGGATAAAGTACTGGCCCTGGATTCAGGAGCACCTGAATTCAAGTCCGGCCTCAGACACTTAACTCTTACTAGCTGTGTGACCCTGGGCAAGTCACTTAACCCTCATTGCCCCACCTCACCCCCTAAGAAAATCCTTTCTCAGAGGCTTCCTAGATAAGTGACATTGGTAAATCACTTATCTTCTCTGTATGTCATTTTCCTCACCTGTAAAATAAGGGCATTGGACTCATTGGCTTCTTAAGATTCCTTCCAGCTTTAAAACCATGATCAAAAGATCCAATGAAAAATTTTACACAAAAAAATTAATATAGCTGAGGTAGGGAGAGAAGCAGGTGACTGGGGGAGAAAATTGCATCAATATCTGACAAGAGTCTGATATCTGTATAGTAAACTACCACATAAAACCAAAAGCCATTTTCTGATGGATTAGTAATCAAATGACATCAATCCATCAAATATTTATTACTGTAAATGCCTACTATGTGCCAGATACTGTGTTAGGTTCTGAGGATACAAGTGCAAAGAATGAAGCAATCTCTACTCTTATGGATTTTATATCCTAATGGAGGAGATAAATAAGTATGTATAAAAACATAAAGGTAATAAGTACAAATACATACAAAGTAATTTAAATACAAAGTAGTTAGGGCAGCCAGGTGGCATGATAGATAGAATGTTGGGCCTGAAGTTAAGAAGACTCATCTTCTTGAGTTCAAACCTGGCCTAATATAACTAGTATGTGACCCAGAGCAAGTAACTTATCCCTGTTTGCTTCAGTTTTCTCATCTGTAAAATGAGCTGGAGAAAGAAATGGCAAACTTTTCCAATATCTTTGCCAAGAAAACCCCAAATAGGGTCACAAAAAGCCAGGCACCACTGAAACAACTGAACAATAACAAAGTTTGGGAAGGAGTGCATTAACTGGAGAATCACGAAAGGTTTCATGCAGAAGATAATGCTTGTGCTGAATCTTACTGAAAGAAGGGAGTGTCTTACTGAGAGAAGTTTGAGTGTCTATGAGAAGAACCTTCTCACAGGAACAGCTGCAAAGATTCCAGAAAATTGGCAAAGATGACAAAAGATAGGAGTCATTAGTGTTGGAGGGTGATAGATAGAAACACTAATATGTTGGAACCATGAGTTGATCCAAGCATTTTAGAACTTTGTTAAGAAAGTGACTAAAATGTGTATCCTTTTGACCCAGAGATGCACTACTAGGTGTGTGCCCAAAGACGTCAGTTCAATGATAAAAGATCCCATATACACCCAGATATTTACAGTCACATTTTTTATAGTAGCAAAGAATTATAAACAGAGTAGATGCCCATTGATTGAGAAATGGCTAAACATTGTGATACACTAATATTTTAGTCAGATTATGTTTTCTTTTAGTCAGTGAAAGCATGCCTTCCTTTCCTCTCATGTTCTTCCCTACCTCACCACCCTAAGTGAGAGAGCAAGAAAACAGAACCTCTCTTATCAACATGTATGGATTAGCAAAGCAAATACCTTCACTGTCCATGTCCAAAAAAGAAAAAAAAAAGTTTCAGTGTTAAATTCCTTAGTATTCTGGAATTTGGTTGGTCATTACATTGATCAGAGCTTGTATGGCTTTCAAAATTGTTTGTCTTTACAATATTTGTATTATATAAATTATTCTCCTGATTCTGCTCACTTCACCTGATTCACTTCACACCCATCTTCCCAGGTTTCTCTGAAACTGTCTCCCCTTCATCATTTCTTACATCATAAGTATCACATTCATATACCATAATTTGTTCACCCATTCCTCAATTTATGGGCATTCCTTAATTTTCTAGTTCTTTGTCATTGCAAAAACAAGCTACTATAAAACATTTTTATACAAATGGATTATTTTCCTCTTTCTTTGATCTATTTGGAATATAGACCTATTATTGGTATTTCCGGGTCAAATAGTATACACAGTTTTAATAACTTTGGGGACATATTTCAAAATTGATTTCCAGAATGGCTCAGCAAGTGCACAAGCTTCACCAACAGTGCATTAATACAATATCAGCCAGTCTGAAAACCCTGCAGTTTCAGTGACAGAACTTCAGGCTCTTCTGTAGTTTGGGATTCTTGTTCTAGATATTGCAGGCTTCAGGCTGGGCTGGAGGCTAGAAATGAGACCAGGATCCACCTGGGGAACACTTAAAGTTCTGTGATATGAATGATGAGCCAGCGAAGAAAATTGAGGATGTTCAATCTAATCTGTCGATGCAGATCACTGCCAATTAATGCTTGTTCATTGTATGTGATTCTCATCCATGTCTTTTCATAAATTCACCAGAGGGGTTCTACCCAACATGAATTCCTCAATTTCTTGACATTGCAAGGAACCCTCTGAATATTCACCTATCATTCTTTACACTTTACTACTTGACCAACTCATCTGCTCTTTTTATATATTTCCATTGCAGCCTCTTTTATTCCTTTTTGTCAAAGTTCCTCATTGACTTTATGTTGTAGCCTGATCATACCCAAGTTACCTTTTTTGTTATAATAATTTTTAGTTCTTAATTTTTTTTAAGTGTCTGAGGCTGGATTGAACTCAGGTCCTCCTGACTCCAGAGCTAGTGTGCTATCCACTGCACCACCTAGCTGCCTCCATAATTTTTAATTCTTTAGACATTTATGACTATATTTGATGTATGACAATGAAACTACAACACTGGTAGAATGTTGCTATTAAAAACACGAGCTTCTGTTTCCATGGAAAACTTGGGATCATTAAAATAATTTTACAGTTTCATGAAGGCAATCCATCCTCTTCAATTCCAGGCCCTTCTGCACTGCCTGTCCTAGGCCTACCTTCATCCATATTCATGTGATAATCTGTGCAATAGAGAGGCATTCTTTATCTACCTGGTCTTTCCTGTGTGAATAGTCAGACCATAATCTTTTAAGTGGCTACAGATCTCTTTCAGAATGTTCTTCAACCTTACCCAGGTGCTTGATACTCTGTCCTGGACCTCAGCACTGTGGTGAACACCTTTGATGGGCATATATCTCCTTATTTTGTTGTTATTTATTCTCACCTGATGTATATGATCAGATAATCACTGAACAGGGTTACTTCTGTTGTTCTATCTTTTGAAGACTCTTTAATGACTTTGGTATATGGATGGGAGACAATTTAGAAAACAGCTCTCAAAAAATACATAAATAAAACAGCTCTCATATGAAAGAAGCTTTTTGCCCTACAAATTCAGGTGCTTTTTTATATTCCACAAACAATAAACAAAATGGAATTTTATATTCTCTGTATTTTTCATTCAATTTGAAAATTGTAGCGATGTGGTCTCTTGTTGAATGTAGTTTGCACAAGTAGTTTGCTTGGTCACTACTGATATCTTCATCAAGAATATCCTCAATAAAGAATTTGTTTATATTAGAAAGTAGGAATATATGTCAGCAACTGTTGATGTTCTCCTGGCTGCCTTTTTCTCTTATTGATAAGGTCCAAGATTTTCTTCTGTGATTTTTGGTATCTGCCTCTTCTTCACATATATTATGTGCCACTACATTATCACCCTCATGGTTGTTTTACTTCTGACATATCTATGCTTAGTCTAATCCAACTGCCTTTCTTATTTTTATTTTCTGTAGTGCCATTTCTCCCTCCTCTTTAAGAGTAGCTAGATGGTACAGTTGATAGAGCACTGGCCCTGGAGTCAAGAGGACCCGAGTCACCTCAGGCACTCACTAGCTGTGTGACCCTAGGCAAGTCTTAAATATTTGGGGCCATCTCCAGTCATCTTGATGTATATCTTGCCACTGGACCCAGATGGCTCTGGAGGAGAGAGTGAAGTTGATCACCATGCACAGCCCTGCCTCACTTAAGTCCAATTCAGTGCAAGTCATGACATAACCCTGAGAGAACAAAGGACAAACAACAACAACCTCCTCTTTGAGTATATCAAGGACTGTGTTGTTAGAGTCCCAGTGTGGTAGCCAGATCTCCTGTCCTCGATAGTAAAAAAACCCAGCATATTGTTGGATCATTTTCCAAATTTCTGTTGTTTGTCCTTTAATTTTTGTCATAATATGCTCCTGGCATGACTTTACCAACCTTTCTTCAAATTGATTTTGCCTTCTACTGCTTCATTATGATTTATAAGTCAATACTGCTCATAATCATCCATCATCATTATTATTATTCATAATATTTTACAAATGAATCCAGATTTTAAGTCATCTTTGCCTTTGGTCAGCTTTTTTCTCAACATGGCAAGTAAATTATGTCAGCTTTGCTGAAGTTATTTTCAGGGCTCTTCTGGTCTTCTCTCAGTTAATTTAGATCAATTAAGCTTCTATAGGAAAGTATAATTGGTACTGATATGAACTCTTGTCCATTTTTAGTTTTCCATTATGAATTACTTGTTAATTACTTTTTTTACTTGTTCATGGTTGAATTTTTAAAATTATTCTCGTTATTCTAGTTTTTAACTAATCATTACTCTAACAAATCAGTGGTCTGACTAAACACAGTTATCTGATTCAGAGATAACTTTCATAATGATAATGAGATTTTTCTTGTCTGTTGAAATATAATCAGACATGCCTCACAAAATGGAAGACTTAGACATTTTCTCTGATGCCCATGACCTCTCAGACCTCTCCAAAAGAGACATTGTGCACTAGAGGTAAAACAATTTCAGCAATCTCCATAGCCTAGGACAGTGGTGTGAAACTCAAACAGAAACAGATCCCTGTGGGCCACATATTGACTTAAAAATATAATATAATATAGATATTTTGTTAGACATTTTCCAGTTATATTTTAATCTGATTCAGAGTTTTCCAAGATGAATTTAACAGTTCTGGTTTAGGACACCAAGAAACCTAAGAAGGTAAAACTGCCATGAACTAATGCCTACCTTGTGCTCACTCAGCAGTTCCTTCTTCACTGCCCTCTCCACTCTCAGCAACAAGGCTGCACAAGCTGACTCTACCCAACCCATAGGCTTGCAGCAGAAATGAAACCTCACACTCTAACGCTGCCTCCCATTTTTTTTACGTGGGAATCAGATTGTAGTCAATTTTTTAAAAAATAATAAACATTTTTCTTTATAGTTTTGAGTTCCAAATTTTATCCCTCCTCTCCCTCCCTTACCCCCTCCCTGAAGTAGTAAGCAATTAAATTCGGTTATACATGTGCAATTATGTAAAACATGACCATATTAGTCATTTTGTACAAGGAAACTTGAATAAAAGAAAAAAATGAAAGAAAGTGAAAAAATAGCATGCTTCAGTCTGTGTTCAGTCAATATCAGTTCTTTCTTTGGAGGTGGAAAATATGTTTCATCATTAGTCCTTTGGGACTGTCTTAGATTATTGTATTGGTGAGAGTAGTTAAGTCATTCACAGTTCTTCATAAAACAATATTGCTGTTTGTGCACAGTGTTCTCTTAGTTCTGCTCACTTCACTATACATCAGTTCAAACAAGTCTTTCCAGGCCTTTCTGAAATCATTCTATTTGTCATTTCTTATAGCACAATAATATTCCATCACCATCATATACCACAGCTTGTTTAGCCATTCCCCATTGCTGGGCATTCCTTTGCTTTCCAATTCTTAGCCACCACAAAAAGCTGCTAGAAATATTTTTGTACAGATAGGTCTTTTTCTCTTTGGGGGGATATCTTTGGGATATAAACCTAGCAGTGGTATTGCTGGATCAAAAGATATGCACAGTTCTATAGCCCTTTTGCCCCCCACTTTCTAGTCCTTTGAAGATCCAAATTGGAAATTTGCTGAAATTGTGATAGGCAGTATCGTGACACTATTCTGTGTTGCTACAGAGCTCTTAAGGAGAAGAGTTGATCAGAGTAAACAGGGCAAGATAAGTATTTGGGCTTCTTTGGGCTCAATTCAACCTGACCCCTACCTCCTCTCACTGACAAGGAGATTCAAACTCCAAACAGCAGAAATGTGTCCAGGCTGCAATAGCAGCAGTGTGGTACCACTCTACTACTAGGCCAGAGAACTGAGGAACAGAGAGAATGAGACGTGATGTCCTCCTATGTGTGGTCCTTTGTGGTATTCCCTTTAAATCTGAGGGAAAGAACACAGCATCCAGCTGGAGCTAGTTCTGTCCCCCAACATATCACTTGGAGCAGATAACCATGAATTAATTGCCTAGTGTGGGAAGAGGCTAAGATTCAGCCCCCTGAGAAACCATCATCAGAGGGTAAGGAGTCAGAAAGTGAGCAATAGGTGAAAATAAGGAAACAAAAACTCACATTTCCAAAGATCTCAGGAGGAAGAAAACTCAAAGACCTTGAGCATAAGCAGATAAACCAACCAGAAAGACATCTAGTAAATGGAGTTCAGAAATTTCTGAATATGTACTGTAAAAAAAGAAAAATGATTCAACACCTGCTAAGGCAGGTGACCAATACTGTGGCTTTTGAGGTTATGGAACTACAGTGGCTGTTCCTGAGTAGTTTAAATGAGAAATGTGAGATCAGATATGGTCTACATGGCAGAAATGGAAGAGAAGACAATTGATTAGTACACAAATACACAAAAGTAAAGGATAATCTGGAAGAAGAGAAGCAAAAGGCAATAACATTAAAGAAAAACGTACTCTCCATATGCGCAGACATATAATCCTGTCTTGATTTGCAAGACAGGAAGTATGAAGAAAATTTAAGGATTAAAGGTCTCCCAAAATAACATGATGTCAAAAAACCTGAGCAATCATAATTCAATAAAACTGCTCAAAACTTCTGTAAACATGTTAATTGAAAGAATACAGAGGTCACTTCTGGGGAGAGGGAAAACCCAAGGCTTAGCCAAAAAAGGCGGGGCAGGGAGATTCTATAATAAAGAAGCATTTGAAACATTCTTTAAAAGGGGGGCAGCTAGGTGGTGAAGTGTATAAAGCCCTGGCCCTGGATTCAGGAGGACCTGAGTTCAAATGTGGCCTCAGACACTTGACACTTGCTAGCTGTGTGACCCTGGGCAAGTCACTTAACCCTCATTGCCCCACAAAAAAAAAAGAAAGAAAGAAAGAAAAGAAAAGAAAAGAAAAGAAAAGAAAAGAAAAGAAAACCAAACCTGAAAAGATTATTTGCTTCTTGAATACCACTCCCCAACAATAGAAATGCTGGAGAGGTAAATGAATGCAACAGCCAAGGGCAGCAACAGAGTGAAAGCAGAGAGACTTCTTTCCAACTATACACAAGGAGACAGGGTTTAAGTCAGAAATCAGGCAGAGTTGAAGGGATGGACCCGGAGCATTATGACTGAACCTTTTGGCACACCACATCCCAGTCAGTTATTGTTTTTTGTATACCTAAACTATAAAATGGAGAGGGTACATGGAAGGAGAGAGGAAAAGAAAAAGAATAGAAGGGAAGATGTGATATCCTCTCTTTTAAGTTCAAGGTTTGTAATGCAGGAAAGCTGATTTCTTTGGTCTCTGGGAGAGGCAGCAAGGAAATGGGTTAAGGATATAGAAGAGAGGGGAGAATAAGCGAAAAAAGGCAGGGAGGCCTTGTTTTGATGGTGGGAGGAGGTACCACTAATGAATGCTCCTATAGGTAAAGGGAGGTGTTTTGTGAAGGGAAATGAAGCCCTTCCACCAAGTGTTTGGGCTGTGGAGACACCATTCATCCTTCGGTGGGGGGTTGTGGGGGGTGGAAGTGGGGTGGAGGGAAGAGTCACAGTTCCTGGGGGCACCTGGTTCTTAGGAGAGTAAGAGGTCAGGACATATTAAAAAAAGGTGACCAAAGGAGAGCAAAGGTCAGTGGTGATCTGCATAACAGGGGACTTGGGGAGCAAGTCCTGCCTTGGAGCTGTATCCTCTCCATCTACTGTAGAAAATGGTATTTGTCTGAGAGTGAGGCACAATAGAAAGAGGGAGGAAACTTGCCAGAGGGCAAGTTCTACTAAACTGTAGCAAAAACTGCTTAGTGGAAGACCGGGATGGGTTAAGTTGCAAGTTTTGATTCCATGAGAAATACAAAGAATAGAAGGGGACTAGGTAAGTATAGGAGCCATAAGCCAGAGAATGAGGGTCTAGAAAAGTCAGAAAGGGAGGGGTGGATAGTGAAGATTAAAGGAGCAAAATCCTCTCTGGAAAGAAACACAGTAAATGAAATTTTTAAAACTAAAGAACAAAACTCATTGAGAAGAGGAGGAAAAGAGTTCTATTTGATTAACTGAAGAAGGAAGAAAGAAGGGGAGGAAGAAATAACCAAATAAAAGCAGAAACTTACACGCCACCTCCTACAGAGGCATTTCCTTATTTCCCCATAATTTTGTCTCCTCAGCTGAAGAATTACTTTGTATATAAATTATTTTGTTTGTGTTTTGTGTATGAATGTCCTTGTACATGCTTAAGCTTCATTCTGATGAACGAAAATGGATAAAATCACAATTTCTCACTTGATCTGCTACAAATTTATGTTACACAACCTCATTGCTGCTAGACAATCCTACCATACCTCCCTCATCATCTCACTATGCCACTCTCCACAGCAACTTTTCCAAACCTTTTCATCATCCTTCCTCAAATTTTCCATGGCTCCCCCTTCTCCCACCCTCTCAGCTGGGAACCTTGCAGAGGCAGAAAAAAAAAATTACAGAAAAAAATTGAAGCCATTCACCATGTCAGAGAACCCTGTTCTCCCTTCTTCATCTCACTTCAGTCATATGCCTTCTGCCACTATCTTCCTTGTGAGAAAATAATGGGTTTTGGGAGTCCCAGAGTTATCCCCCCCCCCCCAGCCTTGCCTGGCCTCTTTTAAGGCCAGCCCACAGGCAGGAGAATTGTAAAGGAAATGTAGATTGACCTTCCTGACTACCTAAAGGAAGTTAACTCACCTAGTTGACCCCCCAAGTCATGTCAATCAATGGACTGGCCAATTAGCTTGGATCAATGTGCAGAGACCCACCTCTACCTGAGAGAGGATAAAAACTCTGGTGGGGGGGGGCGGTCTCTTCTCTCTCCTGCTCTTCTCACTGCACCTCTTCCCATCCTGGGATTTTATGCTGGGCTGGGACACTTGAGGAGGCAGCCACGCGGCCCCCTTTTTCTCTCTCTATCCTAGGTAATGAAAGGCTTCTGAACTTTCAGAACCATGTGCTCTCGCATTACTAACATTTAATATGCTTTAATAAATTTTTAATGTCAAAGACTGGTGCTATAGCCTCTGATTTATAAGTAGCAATATATTAGAAACCCCAGCTAAGTTCCCTAAAACTTAGAACAGAGATAGGCATCCCCCTGTATTTTCAAATGACACATCCTTCACCCCTGTCTCACCTGACGAAGTGGACTTAATCCAATTTCTAGCAATTCTATTCCATCCCCTGTTCTCCAACAGATTGCCCCCTCTTTTATTCCCACTCTTTCACTTATTTTCACTGTTTCCTTGCCTACTACCTTTTCCTTACTACCTATAAACATACCTATATCTCTATCCTGAAAAAAAAAACATTCACTTGATTTGTCTGTTTCTTGAAAAAGCCTTCACTTGATCCTTCCATCCCATATCTCTTCTGCACTTTGTGGATTAACCCCTCCACTTTCTCTCATCTCATTCTCTACTTTCCCTCCTCTCACTTTTCTTAACCCCTTCTAATACAGCTTCCAGCTTTATCACTCTACTGAAACTGCTGTCTCCAAAGTTACCAGTGACATCTTAATTGCCAAATCCAATGGCCTTTTCTCAGTCTTCATTCTCCTCAACCTCTTTGCAGCCTTTGACACTGTCAGTCACCCTCTTATCCTTGATACTCTCTTCTCTAGATTTTTTAGGACACTATTTTCTCCTGGTTCTACTCATGTGATCACTTCTCAATCTCTTTTGCTAGAGCCTTATCCAGCTCGTGCCTTCTATAACTGTAGGTAACCCTCAGGGTTCTGTCCTGGGCCCTCTTCTCTTCTCCCTCTATACTACTTCATAGATTTAATTACCATCTCTATACTTAAAGATGCTCAAATTTACCTATCCTATCCCAATCTTTCTGCTGGCCTCCAATCTCCAACTGCCTTTCAGACATCTCAAACTGGATATCTAGTAGACATCTTAAATTCAACATGTCTAAAACAAAAATTATCTTTTCCCCTTATCTCTCCCCACCTCTCCTGCCTCCCCTGTTGCTGTATAGGGCAACAACATTGTACCAGTCCATTAGGTTCAAAATTTAGGTGTCATTCTCTACTCTATATCCAATTTGTTGCCAAGGCCTGTTGATTTCACCTTGGCCACGCACCTTGACCCCTTTTCACGACTGCAACTGCCACCACTCCAACACAGTCCCTTACCACTTCATACTTGTCCACTAGTGGGTCAGCCTGCCTCAAGTCTCTCCTAATCCCAATCTATCCTCCATTCAGCCACCAGTTATATTCCCAAAATTCCCTTCTAACCATGTCACATAGACTCCTCCTCTCCACCCAACATATATACTCAGTGAACTCCATTGACTCTCTTTTGCCTTAAGGACCAAATACCAAAGCCTCTGTTTGACCTTCAAAGCCTTTCATAACCTAGCCCCTCCTCTTCCCTTTCTAGTCTTCTTATACCTTACTCATCACCATGTATTCTTTGACCTAGTAACTCTGGCCTCCTGACTCATCCTTGTACAAGACATTCCATCTCTCAGCTCTTAGCAATTTTCTCAGGCTGTCCCTCATGCCTGGACTGCCCTCAACTTTGCCTACTGACTTCCCTGGCTTCCTTTAGGTCCCAACTAAAATGCCAAGTTTTTCAGGAATCCTTTGCCAACCCTTCTTAAATCTGGTACCTGCCCTCTCATACTTATTTCCTCTTTATCTTGTATATAACTTGTTTGTACATATTTGTTTGCTTGTTGTCTCTCCCATGAGATTGTGAGCTTCTTGAGCACAGGGATTGATTGCCTCTTTTGTACCTGGCAGATACTAGGTGCTTAATAAATGTGTTTTGAATTCCATAAATGTTTGGATAGTATTTGACATCAATAAGTGAATCATGGAAATAAGTTTTCAAATTTTATTGAACAGATCTATTCCCTTTCCTGAAACCTTTGCCAACCTGGCCTAATGAAATGTTTTGCATCTAGGTCCAAAAGCATATAGATGGAAAGTCCTTTATATGTTCTTAGATGTTAATGAAAGTACACCTACAAAGTATATTTGGACTATAAACTGTGTCCAGATATCATTTTTCTCTTTGCTAACCACCTAATTATTCCCACAATATCTGGATGATTGATAATTTGAACCAAATTTACATGGAAAACTAGACCTTATTTTAATATGCCTGCTCCCAAAGTTGTTACATATTTTAGTGAGAAAAGACTATAGTAAGTTCAAAAATATATATAGAAATTTTTGTTAACTGTATCAAACTTTAAAAAGTCATTCTTAGAACAGACATTTTAAAATTCTTTCTTAGAGAGGTGTGTGAACAATTTCCAGTTAATACATGAGAATGTCTTAAACTAATATACACCAGTTGTTAAAGGTCAAAGGCTATAACTTTAAAATAATTTAGCATTAAATAAATTTAATTTGTCTTTCCCCTTAATTGTAAAAACGCATCATTCAAAGTAATCTCACACCCAGAAAATTTATAATGAAACACACCTCCCTCCATTCAGTGGGGAGGTAGGGGAAGGGACTGGAGGTGTAAAAATAGAAGATAAAGCAAAACTTCTTTAAAAATTTAAATTAAATTTAAAAAAATTCATTATACAGAATTTCATGAAAAGCTTTTTACTTAGAATGTTTGAAAATGTTTAGTATATCCTTGCTAGTTATACTGCTATGAGCCTAGGTCTGCCCTCATAACTCCTTTGCAATTATTATTCTTTTCAGTAAAACCTTAGTAATAGACTTACTCTTTAGCGGTAGACAAGATAGCTCAAGATAAACTTTGGTCAAAAGAAAAGAGAACAGTGTTTTTTCCTTGTTCTTTAGATAAGTGGATACTAGAAACTAGAGATTATTTTGGCAAGAGTTCAAGGGTTAATGCAGCAGATAAATAAAAGGAATTTTCTGTAAATTGAGACCTGCATTATTTCAGTTGTCTTGTCTTTCCAAACATAACTCGTTTAATTTTTTAAAGTAAATACTTAAATTCTTCCTGACAGTGTGCTCAGCTTTTACTATCGTTTATTACTGCAATTATACATGGTATCACTTAGAACAATCTGCCATTTGGAAATCTCAGTATAGCCTGAAGCTTAATATTCAGTCTGGCTGGTATTGTAACATGTACAGCATATGACATTAATGTATCAAAATTAGATTGGATCATCCCTCCTGGTTAAATTTATTTCACATTTCTTTTGTATTCAGTTAACATAAACCTATTACAAAAACTGACACATGGTGATGGCTGTATAGGAAGGATATTTTAAAGTATTTTGATTAAAAAATGAAATTTCAGAGAACAAGACTAAAAACTGTGTGATCTTTCTCACTTTTTAAAAAAGTTCACAAAGAAACCTAAGCCCCATGTTTATGCTATTAAAATAGGATGTATATTTCATACATTGGTATTAACTTCCTTCACTAAAATAAAAGTTTTAAATTTTTAGTCCTAAAGTGCTATTTATTTTTGAAGAATAAAAACTGTTACGGTTTCCAAAAAGAGCTAAAAGCCTAAAAGTATCCTTCAGAGAAGTCACTATACTTTAAAAGTTTTTATTTATTGTAAATTTAACTTTGTTAATGACCCATCTTTAAAGCAATAACTGTGTCTACTTATGGTGCTTCAAAGACTCTAGTTTAAGTTAAGAAATTTACCATAAGACTTCATGTTAGATGACGATTTGGTGACCAAATAGGCTTTAGAGAATGGAAAGTCTTCAGTTAACTGAGCTGTATATTTCTTTTGAATTCATGTTTAGCTTGTTTACTTTTTAATTCCATAGTTTGGATTTTTTAAAGATTTAACCTGTAATTTCATTTGTATAGGGAGCCTCTTGATGAAGAAACTCCTACTAATGCACGCTCACACCTGCTCTTTGATTTGTAATCTTAGAGAGTTGCTTGGATAACTAAGAAACTAAGTGATTTGCCTACCGTCCTGCCAAATTGTTCTTCTTTCTATTCTTTAGTATTTGTGTTGTATCTCTTACCTCCGTGCCTTTGCATAGGTTCCATGTTTAGAATATACTTCCTCTTCATTTCTGCCTCTTGGAGTCCTTAGCTTCCTTCAAGGTCTCAACTTCCTTCAGGTTTCACCTAAGCAAAACGTTTCCTGATCCCCCTAATAATGCTCCTCCCTCCTCAAATCATGAGTGTGTTTTCATGTTGTATCCCTAAGTGTATAAATGTCTAAATGAAATCTCTAGGATTTAACAATTATTAGTAAAAACTTAGGAGAAAATTGTAAGATGCTAAAGTAAATAAGGTAAAATAAATAAAGTAAATAAGGTAAAGCAAATAAAGTAATTTGTAAAATCTAAAGTGATAAATCTTTCTTATTCAAGGAAAGTATTCAAAACAGAAATGAAACTCAAATCCATTGATTTTTCTGCCTTTTAATATTGTTCATAATGTGCTTTGTAAAGGAAAAAATTGAAACTTAACTAAAAGAGAATGTTTTAATTATCCGTGAATGTCTTTTACCCATGTTTTCCCTTTTTCTTCATTATAGTTATATGTTTCAAATGTTTTATTGATATTCACATTGAAAATTTTAAAATCTTATTTTGAACTTTCTTACTCTCTTTACTTCTTAAGATCGTTTGACATCTTAGCACAATTTGGAATAATTGATATCTATACTACATGTATTTATATATTTTATGCAATGTTTTGCTAATATTATGTTCTTGTTTTCCTAGTTGCGACACTTAGGAAATGATGAAGTGCACATTGTTTGGTCAGAGCATACTAGAGACTATAGAAGAGGAATTATCCCTACAGAATTTGGTGATGTCCTTATTGTAATATACCCAATGAAAAATCACATGTTCAGTATCCAGATCATGAAGAAACCTGAGGTATGTGGATTATGTTTTCTTTAATTAAAAAATACATATTTGCTTAGTTATTCAAAAATTTGCTTTTAAAAAAGTTTATGTGCGGGGCAGCTAGGTGGCGCAGTGGATAGAGCACTGGCCCTGGAGTCACGAGTACCTGAGTTTAAATCCGGCCTCAGACACTTAACATTTACTAGCTGTGTGACCCTGGGCAAGTCACTTAATCCCAATTGCCTCACTTAAAAAAAAAAAGTTTATGTGCATTTTATCTAGGAGTTAATTAATATGTCTTTAGCCCAATTAGAGTCAGGAGATAGGTGAGACAGTTTCTCCATTCCCATGTTTATTGTCCAAGCCTTGGACAAGAGAAGCTACAGGAAAAAAACCTTAACAAGAAATGGCTAAAGCCACCAAGTCAAAATGAAAGAATCTAGTGGAAAAGTAAATGTTCTCTGCATTAGCATTCCCCTAAGTCTTCACACTAAGAAGGTGATGTGAAAATCTCTGAATCCATAGGGGAAAATAATCCTTTCTTTGTTTTAATGACACAGACTTGAATATGGAAAATATCATTCTTGACCCAATTTCTACAGCAATTTACTCTGTCACTGCTCTGTCCCTTCCAAATTCTTAATGAAACTAAGGACCAGGGAGATCTCAAAGGTCATACCAGGTAATAAGTAGCAGAGCTGGGATTAGAACATAAATTCTCTGGTTCCACATCTAGTTCTGTCTACTCTTCTCCACACTGTCTTTACCTGTGGTGAATGATCAAATAAAATTGTTTATAATCGAATGCTTTAGAACCACAAAGCACTATATTATTTATAGTATTTACTATTATATTTATTGTTAGTTAACTCTCACAGAGTTTGTATTTTTGAGTGCCTATGTCCCCAGTAAGTAATATACAAAGTATAGGGGGCAGCTAGGTGGCGCAGTGGATAGAGCACCAGCCCTGGAGTCAGGAGTACCTGAGTTCAAATCCAGCCTCAGACACTTAACACTTACTAGCTGTGTGACCCTGGGCAAGTCACTTAACCCCAGTTGCCTCACTAATAAATATATATATATATATATATATATATGTATATATACACATACATATATATATATACATACACACACACACACATACACATACACAAAGTATAAGAAAATTGAACATCTCAACTACATTTTAATATCTTATGTCACTGTTATACCTCTGATTATCAGGGTAAAAGTTACTATCATGATGATTGTCTTCTTTCAGCTATTATCAGGGATAGATACAAGTTCTCAAAGGAAATTATGAAAATTTTATTTTTATCTGATTAAATAAAGATGATATTTAATTTGTAAACAACATGGATAGCTTTCTAAAATTATCTTTAACAGCAAACTTTCTGCCAAAAAAAACCAGGAAGATAGCTCATATCCGCATGATTTTTCAATTTTCCTCATTCTAGTGGTTGTTAATAGTATTTGGCTTTCTTCTAAATGAAATGTGTAATTAAAACATTTGTACAGCCTTCTGTATTTTTAAATAAGTATGATGACAGAAAGAAAACTAATAACAACTTTCCAGCCCCAATGATACACATTCCTACCTTATGTTTGTTAGACTGCTTCATCTTTGCTTCCAATCTTGAATTTTTATCTGCTACAAAATTCTTTTTTGGGGGGCGGGGGGAGGGGGGGTCAGGGCAATGAGGGTTAAGTGACTCAGGTCCTCCTGAATCCAAGGCCGGTGCTTTATCCACTGTGCTACCTATCTGCCCCCTGCTAAAAAAAAATTCTTAAAACAGAAGAGAGTATGAAAATTGCTCCACCAGTTAGAGCACATATTATATAATACTATAATAGGTGACTAGGTGGCACAGGGCACTGACTGTCAACCTTAGTTTCCTCATCTGTAAAATGGAGATAATGAAAGCACCTATCTCCCAGAGTTTTTGTGAAGATCCAATGAGATAATATTTATAAAGTGCTCTACAAATCTTGAAGTTTTATATAAATGTTAATTATGTTATTGTTCCAATGTTTTCATATGGATATTCTGTAAAATTCTGCCTTCTTTTTAGTGGGAAGGGTGGTTTTCTTATTAATAGCAACATACATATAGTATTTTAAAATTTACAGAGTTCTTTGTCCCAGTAGTCTTGTTTTTTTGTTTTGTTTTTTTGTTTTGTTTTTTTTTAGTGAGGCAATTGGGGTTAAGTGACTTGCCCAGGGTCACACAGCTAGTAAGTGTCAAGTGTCTGAGGCCGGATTTGAACTCAGGTACTCCTGAATCCAGGGCCGGTGCTTTAACCACTGCGCCATCTAGCTGCCCCCCCAGTAGTCTTGTAAAGCAGTTACTATAAGAATTATCTCCATGTACAGATGAAGAAATTGAGGCCCGGAGAAAAAAAGTGATTTTGCCAGTGGTTATAGAACTGGTATCATAGCTGAGATTTGAAATTCTAAACCCTGTTCTCTTCCCATTATATATGTGTTGGTTATTATTGAATACAATTGAAATAATAGACTTATACTTCTAAAAGTTGTATATGCAGATAATACTTTTATCTCCTTTTTTGTTACTCTTTTGGTGAATGGATTAAACTCTAAAATAACTTTCTAATTTCTGATTTAGGTTCCATTCTTTGGTCCACTCTTTGATGGTGCTATTGTAAATGGAAAAATCCTTCCCATTATGGTTCGAGCAACAGCTATAAATGCAAGCCGTGCATTGAAATCACTGATCCCATTGTACCAAAATTTGTATCCTTTTTCATGGTATGTTTCCTTTCTTTAACCACTTTCCAAGGGAGATATTTCTTTTTGTGTTGCTGAAAATATTTAATCTATTCATTATTGAATTTCTGTACTTATTGTGAGTAGTGTAAGGAACAATGTTATGGCACTATTCATATTCTTGAATAATATACTTTTCAACATTACTGGTCAATCATAAGGATGTACACAAATGTATATTTGCTGTCTTATATTATTTTCATACTATTAAGAATAGGCATTCAGGGGGGCAGCTAGGTGGTGTAGTGGATAAAGCACAGGCCCTGGATTCAGGAGTACCTGAGTTCAAATGCGACCTCAGACTCTTGACACTTACTAGCTGTGTGACCCTGGGCAAGTCACTTAACCCTCATTGCCCCGCAAAAAAAAAAAAGAATAGGCATTCAGGAGAACCTGACTTCAAGTCCAGCCTCAGACACTTGACACTTACTAGCTATGTGACCCCGGGCAAGTCACTTAACCCTAAAATGTCCTGGAAAAAAAAAAGGAAAAAAAAAAAAGAATAGGCTTGATGTTCTTAAATGTGCTACACATTAAAAATTCAGTCCAGCCTTGACATCTTTACAAACAAAAATTGAACTTTACAAAATAGTTGTTTGTTAGGACACCTTGTTGTTTTTGTTGTTGTTCAGTAGTTGCAGCCACGTCTGACTCTTTGTGGCCCTGTTTGGGGTTTTCTTTTTGTTTTGTTTCGGTTTGGCTTTTTTTTTTTTGGCGAGGCAATGAGGGTTAAGTGACTTGCCCAGGGTCACACAGCTAGTAAGTGTCAAGTGTCTGAGGCCAGATTTGAACTCAGGTCCTCCTGAATCCAGGGCCAGTGCTTTATCCACTGCTCCACCTAGCTGCCCCTATTTGGGGTTTTCTTTACAAAGATACTGGAATGGTTTGCCATTTCCTTCTCTAGCTCATTTTACAGATGATGAAATTGAGGCAGACAGGGTTAAGTCATTTGCCCAGGGTCACACAACTAATAAATGTCTAAGGCCAGGTTTAAACTCATCTTCCTGACTCCAGGCCCAGCACTCTCTCTGCTGTGCTCTAGCTGCCTGCCCCAATAGGGCATCCGCCTATTTGTTTTCATGGGTTCATAGCTTTTTATGTATCTTATGTTTTATTAAATAACCAGTTAAGAGATTTAAAATTATTCCCCCTCAAGCACTCTCTATTCTAGCAAACTGGCCAGCTTGCTCTTCTCTGTACAATAATTTATTTCCCTCCTCATGCCTTTGTTAGCCAGGAATTATGTCCATTATCACCTCTTGGAATTCCTTTCTCCCTTCTAAGTTCAGCTCAGGTGCTACCTTCTGCACCAGGTCTTTCCTGCTCCTCTAAGTGGTCTCTGTCCCACCTTAATATTTCTTTTTTTTTTTGTGGGGCAATGAGGGTTAAGTGACTTGCTATAGGTCACACCCCTAACCACTTTTTAAATTTACTTCTGTATACCTCTTATATCAACTTATTCTTCTAGCATAATTTCTTTAAGGGCAAGGGACTATTTTTGGTTTGTCTTTGTAGCCTAGCACCTTTCTTTGCCTAGTAGGCACTTTGTAAATGGCTTCTTAAATAAAAATAAATGAAGTAATTTCATGAGAAAGCACTAACAACATGGGAAATTTGGAAAGAATTTGCTTAGGAAATAGCACTTGAACGGAAGTTCTGAAGAACAGAGATTAGATATATCCACTTCACCCCTTTGCCAAGTTTTGCAAAGTCTGGAGGTCCACATCTTACTTGGATTCACTGATAGTCTTGTAAATAATCCTAACTTGTCAGAACTTCTCTCAGGATTAATTAGTCAAGCTCTATCAAGGCTTGTTTTCCCTTCATTGCTTTTTTTTTTCCTTCTCTTCTGTAAAGCATTATAGCTCATAATCTGTTGTCATCTTCCTCCATAATGTTCTTCAAACATTAAGTTGCAGAAGTTGAACATATTTTCATTGGTAGTAAGAATTTGCTCATCTGCAAACTCCCTACATTAATCATTTTATAGATCCAGTCCCTCTTTGCCTCTATTTCTCCCCTCCCCTACGAAATGTTTTGTTTATGAGATTGCCAACATTGATGCCATTTAATTCTTCCAGTACAATATCCACTTCCAAGTTGTTGGTCAAAGATCTTACATTTGTAGTACCAACAGTTAAATTACTGTTTGGAGGGGCTTGTAGACCTGTGGACACCTCTGGGGCCCAGGGATATGATTTTCCTGAGGACTGCTTCCCAGAAATTTTGATTCCCTGAAATTATGGATTGCCCACCTGTGTTTTGAGAAAGCTTTAGCATGTGGTTTTCTGGAGATACCACCATAAGAACTGAATGTATTATAGAACTGGCTTTAGGGGCAGGAATGCCAGTGGTGTCTGAGTCTGCATAAAACTATGCTTCGAAGTATTCTGGGAAAAACCTTTCGACTTCTTGGCTATACTCTTCAGTATGGCTGTATAGTTCATTGTAACTTTGAATACATTGGTGGTGTTGTCATGTGTTCTGGACCATCAATGGAATCTACAATTCAGAATTCTGACATTGTCTGTGCAGAAAATCTTAGCCAACATTTTTTTTTCCCATAAAAGTATTTTGTTATTTTCCAGTTACATGTAGGGATAGTTTTCAACATTTGTTTTTATAAGATTTCTAGTTTCAAATTTTTGTCCCTCCCTCCCCTCCCTCCCTCCTCCCCAAGACAGCAAGTAATCTGATAGAGGTTATATATGTACAATCACATTAAACATATTTATTTCTGCAATAGTCATGCTGTAAAAGAAGAATCAGAGCAAAAATGAAAAACATCAAAAAAGAAAAACATCAACAAAAACAATAGAAATAGTATGGATTCCACAGTTCTTTTTTTTTCTGGATTTGGAGAGCATTTTCCATCATGAGTCCTTTGGAACTATCTTGGACCATTGTATTGCTAAGAATCAAGTCTATCAGTCACATAATGTTGTTGATACTGCATACAGTATTCTGGTTCTGCTCATCTCACTCAGCATCAGTTCATGTAAGTCCTTCCAGGTTTCTCTGAAATCCACCTGTACATCGTTTCTTACAGCACAATAGTATTCCATTCCATTCATATACCACAATTTGTTTAGCCATTCCCCAATTGATGGGCAACCCCTCAGTTTCCAATTCCTTGCCACCACAAAAAGAGCAGCTATAAATATTTTTGTACATGTGGGTCCTTTCCCCTTTTTCATGATCTCTTTGGGGAAAAGATCTAATAGTGGTATTGCTGGGCAAAGGATAGATACAGCTTTATGGTCCTTTGGGCATAATTCCAAGTTGCTCTCCAGAGTGGTTGGATCAGCTCCACCAACAATGCATTAGTGTTCCAATTTTTCCACAGCTTCTCCAACATTTATTATTTTACTTTTTTGTCATATTAGCCAATCTGATAGGTATCAGGTGGTACCTCAGAGTTGTTTTAATTTGCATTTCTCTAACCAATAGTGCTTTAGAGAATTTTTTTCATATTTAGCCAACATTTTTATGCTATTCAAAGAGGTGACGTTATAATTGCCAAAAGTCCAAGTGACTCTAAATCAAATATTTGTAAAAGAGTAATTGGTTTGGAAGGAGATAAAGTTTTTGCGCACAGCCCATCAGATTACCTTAAAAGCCATAGTTATGTACCAAGAAGTCATGTTTGGCTGGAGGGGGATAATCTCCAGAATTCTACAGATTCCAAGTACTATGGACCTATCCCATACAGACTAATCAGAGGATGTATTTGCTTAAATATTTGGCCTCTGAATGACTTTAGATTTCTTTGTGACAACCCCAATGGCCGCAGATTTTCTGATGGGTAGTCAGCATTTAGCCAAGCCAAATCACTTCATTATTGTATAGTGTTCCTCAAGAAACATTTTACTAAGTCACTGAAACGTGTATTAATAAATAAAATATTTGATACTGAATTTTATTTTCAAATAGGCGCTAAACAGAAAGGAGTCTAATCTTTTACTGAAGTTTTTTTTGGTTTGTTTTTTTGTTTTTTACTGAAGTTTTACACACACAACACATACTTTCCTCTCCCTTATGTCTCACTCTCCTTCTCCTTTCTCTTCCCTCTTCCACCCCCACTGAAAGTAAAAATTTGTAATTTAAAAGAAGAAAAGATTAAAGCCATCCTGGTATTTTGTATGACCTAAATAGCTGGATACTTGGATCACTGACTTAGTTCTTTTACTTTTCAGTTGGACTTTATGTGTTCTACAGACCCAGCCAAAGAAATTCTAGTCTTCCTTCTCAATTATGCTTTGGTTTGGCCACACTAACCATGAGGGTGGTGACTATTTATTTTTAATTACAGGTCAAATCTGCCTACAAACAGAAACTTCCCATAATAAAGATTACCACGTCCCAGGTTTGGCCCACTTACTCAACAAAAAGAACAAAAGAATTTCAGCCACCCTTTGGGATTCTTGAAAATGAGCTCTGACCTATGTCAGAGCTAAACTAAATATATAGAAATATAAAACTGTTTAATGGTTACAGTGACATCTATGAAATTCACAATTATAAAGTAAGGAATAGGTCAGGAAAATATTGATTTCAAGATACCAATAACGTGTTCCAAATTCAGAAATAGGAATGCTACATTTTTATAATTTAAAAAAAAATACAATCCCATTTAAAATAATTTATTGAAACCATAAATACCCATTACCTAAATTGCATGATTAGACTAGTTCTCTGTACTATACCATTATGAAGTAGTGGTTGGTTCTTGACTAAAGAAGATTATTTCCTCACCCTAAAGAAGGGAAAAACCAACCAGCAAGTCTTTTGTTTACCTTTATATAGAGTTAGGATCTGATTCTATTCTTATAACTAGCCCAAATTGCTCATGTTGCAGTTTATACCCATTTCTTTTTTTCAGCATGGAAGGGATGGATATT
The DNA here is from genome assembly GCF_019393635.1 of Dromiciops gliroides. Classification (NCBI taxonomy): domain Eukaryota; kingdom Metazoa; phylum Chordata; class Mammalia; order Microbiotheria; family Microbiotheriidae; genus Dromiciops; species Dromiciops gliroides. The sequence continues at coordinate 268,905,502 of NC_057862.1, read as the reverse complement.
ATTAATAAAATAAATACCTCATAAAGTGGAAAAAAATACTGTTTGTATATAGTCTAAAAACTTGACTTCTTAGCACTCCTTACTCCATTATCTCTCCAGAGATAATGGTACTTTGGTACAAGACTGGGGCCTAGTTACTCTTTTCTGCTTTACCTGTTGCCATAACAAAAGAATTCATTGCCAAATGACCGACTTTCTGATGACAGACCTCTCCACTTAGCTTACATGGTTTTCAAACAAGTACAGCTTGTTGCCAGGACTATAAGAATCTTTGTTTCTTCATCCAAATAAAACCAGCTGGAGCTTTGATTCTGCTAGCGTAGCTTTTGTAGATCCAGGTTTACCTTAATGGCATGATGAGGCATTGGGGTAGGATTTATTCTGGTGGCAGAGTACCAAAATACATTGTTTTGCCAGTTTATAGTAGGTTATATTTTGTGCTTACTACTATTATTTAAAAAGAAAATGTATTATCTTATTTTTTTGCAACAGGCGTACACTCACTCTCCAGTCTACAGAATATTGTGTATCTAAAATCAATGAATTTATTTTTTTAAGTCATACAAAGAAATTTAAAGTTCATCATTGTCTACTTTTTAATCTTTTTTTTAATTATTAAAATTTTACTTAGCTGATCTAGAGAAGTATTAGCCCATATTCAGGACTTCACAAGAAGAGAATGAAAGAGGCTTCAGGAAGAAATTGTTTATAATTTGGGAATTATTCGATTTCATATTCCAGTATAGTGTAAATAGGACATGGTGTGTGCGATTTTGTATATTTTTTATATTACCCTGAATACTCTCTTATACATAGTATTCAAGAATACTTAAGAGTAGTGGATTATCAATGGGGCACTGCATGGTTTTCTTTAAAAGATATAAACAAATTTTAAGCACTTAATAGTTTTTGATGATGGCTTATTACATATATCATATTAAATCTAAATCTAAATATCTTAATAATAATCTGGAACTTGAGATCCTTAGTGTAAAATTAACCACAGTTTTGTATCTTATGATCACTACATATAAGATCATAGGTTTAAATTTTGCAGAGGATCTCAGAAGCCATCTAGTACAACACCTGCATTTTGTAGATGAGGAAACTAAAGTCTGCCTCAGAGGTTATGTAACTTGCCCAAATCTCACAAGGATAATAAGAGTTAAGAGGTGGGATTTGAACCCAGATTCTCTAACTCCAAAGCTTTTTCTGCTTTACTGTACTCCTCTTATTGTGTTTGATTTCTTTGTTATTCTGCTTATAATTTAACAGTGCAGTTACTTTCATAATAGAATCAGCTGTTTGGTGTTTTTACTTTTATAATCCTAAAGGAGGAAATCTTTTTCTATAGTCATACATCACTTTTTGCACATTTTCAGGTTATAAAGCACTGTACTTTGTGTAGTGGCTAAAGAATGTAGTTTAAATAAGCTTAACCTTTTAGGAGCTTAGTCTAACAAACATGTAAACATCTTTCAGAAAGATGACTGTAACTGAAAACATAAAATGAACTTAGGTCTCTTGATATTTCAGAATAAAATCTAAGCTTATATAATAAGTTGAATAAGTATTATAAGTTGAAGATAAATATTTAAAATTCAAAAATACTATAGTTATAAATCAGTTCTATTTAAGATATATGTTAAATATCAAGCCCTGTATCATAAAAATAATAAACACTTTTTAAAAAAAAAGAACTATGCAAAAATTTAAATTAAAAATGTATACTATTGGGTCAATTCTTTTATGTCCTATAAAAATGCCAACTAAAATTCCACAGCATAAATTGTGCTATTTATGTTCATTAAGTACAATTTGAATTTTACCTTAGGAACATCTTCTGTAAGTACGTATCTAATGTGTTTTACTAAATGAGGATGGTATTGATCGGCATATGCAGCTCAAATCGATCATCCTGACAGCCAAAATTACAGTAATCTGTCAGTATTGACGACTCTTTCAAGTTTTGATACCTCCTCTTGTCTTGTCTGGCCTCACTTGTATTTGAAATGTATTTTCTTGCAATTTCTAGTTTTGTTGGGGTAAGTATTTTATAGTGCTTTGTGTCCTTCGATCCCAATTTATTGGGTTGATCATGCAATTTGAATTGAAATGCAATACTGGGAAGCAAAAAGAGATGGTAGTCTAAGTAAGGATTGGATCTAGAACGTATTGCAGACTTGATTTCAACCATCATTTACTAGTACCTGTTGAAAGAATTTTTTACAATGAAAAATTTCAAGTAATTTAAAATATTTTTGATTTTAGCTACTAGAAACTACTAAACTACTATTTAAAATTTTGTTTTTATTATACAAGACATGTCAGTTGCAATTTGTGAAATAAATTAGGTTAGTTATACATTTAAAACTACTATAAAATATTGTTTTTAATATTTTAACTTTTTTGCTATTTATGGCTTGCCCTTTTATTTATGTACATTTTTACATGTATAACTATATTTTAATATACAAAGGCGTCTGGGATTAGGTATTTGTGCCCCAAATTTAAGATTGTGACTTTTCTACCAAAATCAGTATTAATATTTTTCTTTTAACTTATTTTTAGACTTGATACTTATTCTTAAATGCTTGAATTTGTGTTTTTTAATTTAGCAGACAAATCATCAGAACTCAATGCTAATTTCTTAAAGTAACCAATTAAAATTAGTCATCCCTACAAATCAGTGATTTTCTTAGAGTGCTCATCCCTGCCATATTAAGTAAAATCCAGTGGCTGTCTATTGCGCCTGGAATCAATTTTACAAGCTTTTCTGTTTTTTTTTTTTTGTTTTTTTTTTTTTTTAGTGAGGCAATTGGAGTTAAGTGACTTGCCCTGGGTCACACAGCTAATGAGTGTTAAGTGTCTGAGGCAATTTGAACTCAGGTACTCCTGACTCCAGGGCCGGTGCTCTATCTACTGCGCCACCTAGCTGCCCCATTTCTATCTGATTTTTAAAGGCCTTCTCAACCTTATTAAAATTATTCTCCTTTTCTAAATAAGACTCAGCCACCTTACTTTTCCTCACTTTACACTACCATTTTCCCATACTTACAGTGTACTCTCACGTCACCTCCACCTCTTCAAATTCCTTGTTCCCTTTGAAACTCTGCTCAGTTAACATCTTCTACATGAAACTTTTGTTGATTCTCCAACTGCTAGATCCTTCCCCCCAGAAATTTTACCGTGTAGTCTTTTTGTATTTACATATTTATTATGCATGTCTCTTTTCAGAATGTAAGCTTCTTGAAGGCAAATGCTGTTTGATCTTTGTCATGTCTCCTGTGCCTAGCAAAATTCTGGAAATTAGGCACTTAATATTTTTGTTGATTGATTCTATTGTCCATATATACAAAAATATTCACACCAAACTAAACGATAAGAGGCCATATATTTTATGTAAGTATTATATATTTACTACAAGTACAAATAGTTCCCAACTTAAGAAAGGATTCCATTCCAAAAGTTTACTTGGCAAAACAGTTATCTGGAACTTGAAATAACTTTTTGCCTGTTATAACCGTTAGACTACTAAGCCATTCCATAAAAACCTATTTAACTTTTGATGTATCTGAAGTTGTTACTCTGTAGTACCAACAATATAGAGATCTGAATTTGTATATATAATTTTCTTTCTATGTGGAAAGATCCAGAGATCCAACCTAGGATGCCACTACAAAAAAACAAACCCGGGATTCCTCTTCTCTTTCTTGGAGGAGAGTACAGGAATGAACAAAACAGTTTCCTGACTTCTGTGCTTCACCATTCACAGAGTTAAATTAAGCACACTGCCTTTTTAGGGTTTCTCAAGGTTTTTACTCAACCAAATGGGAAACTGACTGGAAGTAAAAGGACTTCCTCCTATGCCACCTTAAGTTATTTTTTTCTATTTATCCTCTATTAAAAAAGACAAAGGTTACAAAAAGAATTTTTGAGGAGGCATAAGTGAGGGGAACACCTTCCATCAAAGCAGATTGACTTCTCTTTAAATTATAGTTTTAGAGATATGCTGTAACACTAAGGAATTAAAGTGACTTGATCATGATGACATAGGCAATATGTAACAGAGGTATCTGTGCTAAGGATACAAAGAAGGCAGAAGACAGTCCCTGTCTGAGGATACAAAGAAGGGCAGAAGACAGTCCCTGCTCTCAAAGAGCTCGCAGTCTAAATCTCTTATCCTGGACACTTCACTCTTTATGCCTATTATCCAATCAGTGGTCAAGTTGTGTCATATATACCTTCACAACATCTCATATATCCCGCCTCCCCCTCCCCTGCGATATCTCTCTCATCACATCTCATCTAGACTGTTGCAATAGCCTTGCTGGTTGATCTCCCTTCCTCAAGTCTTTTTTTTTTTTTTGGTGGGGCAATGGGGGGGTTAAGTGACTTGCCCAGGGTCACACAGCTAGTAAGTGCCAAGTGTCTGAGGCCAGATTTTGAACTCAGGTACTCCTGAATCCATGGCCGGTGCTTTATCCACTGCACCACCTAGCTGCCCCTTTCCCACTCTATCTTGAACTCAGCTGTCAAATTATCTTCCCAAAGTGCAAGTCTGACCAGGTCAGCTCCCTATTCAGTAAACTACAGCCTCTCCCTGTTAATTCCAAGATCAAATACACAATCTTTTCTTTGGTATTCAAAATTTCATAACCTGGCCCCTTTCCTCCCTTTCCAGTCTTAAACCTTACTTCCCTTCAGGTACTCTAATCTGGCACTACTCCTGGCCCCCTTGTAGTTCCTCAAACACAGCACTCCATCTTTCAGCACCAATATTTTCGCTGGCTCTCCCCCATGCCAGGAATGCTTTCATCTCCACTTCTTGGCTTCCCTGTCTTCCTTCAAGTAACAGCTAAAGCTTCTGGAAGAAGCCCTTCCTAGTCCTTCCTAATCTTAGTGTCTTCCCTCTGAGATCACCTCTGGTCTTGTTTGTATATTTTAGACACCATTAGACTCCTTTAGATCAGGGACTGTTTGGCCGATTTTTTGATATCTCTAGGGCTTAGCACAGTCCTGGCACAGTGTTAGCAGTTAATAAATGCTAGTTGACTGACTACAAGATAAATTGTAGATAATCTCAGGAAAGGCTTCTTGTAGAAAGTGGAATTTTTTCTTGTAACTGAAGAGATCCAGGGAAGCCAGAAGATGGAAATAAGTAGCTAACCTTCCTCTTTGAAATACTAATAGACATGACCTCATATTAAAGAGAATACCAAAGAAAATGATAAAAAGCAATGGCATCAGAGGAAATTGTATTCTTAGGTCAAATCCAGTTTGACAGTATGATTCCACATGTGTCATTCCAGACAGTAGGATTGTATCACAATGAACCAGCAGGGTGATAAAGAATTCCAGAATTGATAAAATGTAGTTTATCTGCTGTGATAAAGCAGTGATTTTTAAAAATCAAAACCCATTGCATTACTGCCCTTTTATTTATAAGTAAAAATTGGATCATAAATTTATGCCTATATTATGTTACCTACCAATATGGTCAAATTAATGTGTACATTATGACAATAAAATATCTCTTTTGCAATTTACTTTGGGTTTTTTGTGAGAAAAAAATGGAATAAAGATAGAATTTGACATTGCTGTTTGGAAACTGATTTAGGCTTATAAAAATGAAATGCATACAAAGTAAAACTGAAATTAAGTTGCTAATAATGTTCAACCTGAAAACTGAGCTTTAATCCAAGGTGACTATTTTTTTCTTTTCACACTGCTTAAACATTGAGGCTTTTGATATTAAATTTAAAATAACTGAACAATGGAAATAGAATTAAGATATGGGTCACAAATCTTCCCAAAAGCTTCTCTTCTTAAATACTAGAATACTATTAGAATCCTAACTTCTGCTTGCCAAACCAATGTTACCACCCATCTGTTCATGCCGCTTATGAAGAAGGTTCAGTTTTCAGAGAAGCCTTGCATTTCACATAAGGTATGTGAAGTGAAATTTCACAAGGGACATGATGAATCCTGATTCTTAATGATAAACCTTTTGGTGCCATCAGGGTTGGCATATGGTCCAGTATGATATGAAAGCTTGGGTTCCCTGGCTTTACTTCTTTGGCGTGGAGTTGACAAAACATGGTTCTTGAGCATTATTTCACTGGACACCAATCATGGGCAGCAGGAACTGCCCATTTAACTCTCTGTGGGAAGGAAGCCCAAACAGCATTCACAATAGTGCCATTGTAGTGTTGCAAACTGCTCTGAACAGCTTGAGAGCGATGGGGAGGAGGAAGGATGAGGTGGCTTTACTAATTGCTGCTCAAAATAGAAAAGGGGGCAAAAATAGATATGGGAACTGATGTGTCTACATTTGTTTAACAAGAGTTTTTACTTTCAATTTAAAGTCTATTAAAATGGAAGCAACTTAGCATAATTAAACGACCACTTGTAGAACCTTTGTGCTAGAATTTCATTCATCTTTTAATAGTACATAAAGTTCAAACAGGATAAAGAGATTTTAATTTAGGGCTCATTTAATCCAGAGCTGTGTTTCCTTCACTCTTGAAAAGTGAAAGTATCATACACAGAAACTATATTAAAATATGGAGAACAAATTAATTTTTGAGCATAATAAATTATCAATATCTGAAAGATAAACCTATTAGCATCTCATAAATATTAAACAGTGGATTTTACACTAAATGACAATGATTCTGAGAATGTATGATAACTCTGCACATTGGATTTTGTTTCTTAACTACCTTGCAAAGTTTTTTTCCATTCCTAAAGCTATACATGCCCATATTTGTAATGAACACTGCTTACTGGGCTTTTGTTTTTCTCTTGTTCATTTTAATCAGCAAGCAATTGTAGAGTTGAGTATTGGTCTTTCTCTTACTGAGAAGCAGTGCTGTGTTGTGTTTTTTTAATGGTGACTTGTTCTGTATCCCCAGGGAGTCTGGCTCTGCAGTCATACTCTAGATATTTACATAGAAGATTTTTAAGTTGGGCTAAGTAGGTGATTAATGTGTGTCATAATAAAGGAGCAGGGAAAGATATTTAAAGTAAACTTTCTGATCTATTGCAAACCAGAGGAGATGGGGTAAAGGAAGAGGAGGAATCTGTATAATATTTACTAATCTTTGGTTTATTAAAATTACTGGTATTACATCTCCTTTTAAATGATTTAGTAAATGCGCCTCACAACTATATTTCAGAAATAGTAATTCATTAAATGACCATTCTTCCTCTTGCTACAGAATAGTAGATTATATTTAAGTCAAGATTAATGGATAGATTTTGATGTTAAAGGCCAATCTCTAAGTCTATCATTCCCTGGAGGCATATAGTGCATTAGTTTAAGGCAGTGTGCTGCTTATCTTAGATACTATGACACTGTCTTAAATGACAGTTTGCTGTACTTTGTTATTGCTTACTCTTGGTAATAAAATCACTTTTTTTGGTTTCCTGATAATTATAGTATTAAAACAATCTTAATCAAATTAGAGCACAATTAGGTTAGTGATAGCTCTTAAGTAATTGTATACTGTAAAATTTATTTTCCCTATTTGCAGTCTTCTGACAGGATTTTGAATTTTAATATTAAATCCCAATAGATTTAGTTTCTTCAACTGTCATTACCAAAAAAGGAAGTCAATATTATATTTTTTCATTACTTAAGGTGTTTTTTAAGAAAAACATTGCTGTTAATGTTTATAAAAGAATTTATTCAGTCCTCTTATGATCCTCACACTTCAACAATGCAAATTTCAGGAATAGCTTTTAAAGTGGATATTGTCGAATTAGAGTGAAGGGTTTTAATTTTACCACAGATTAGTTGAAATCCATATTAGTTTTTTCTTCTGGTGGTATTCCTTTACATCTCCTATGAAAGTTCATGCAGAAGTTTAATTATAGCACTAATTTAAATTTTCAGAAATTTTATTAAAATATTCATATAAGCAGCAAGGTTTTTCAGAATCTTTAGGCTTGATTTCAGATCCTAAATATTAATCTTTTAAAATTAACATTAACCTCAGTAGAAAAAATGAGTGCTTAATTTACTTAAAATTTTCATTTAATAATTGAGTGATTTATAAGCAGCTAAGTCAAAATTTTATCCAACTTCAGCCTGCATTAATGGGGCTACACTCTCACTGCCTTAGCACCTGTTATGGATTTTGAGTCATCTGGCAATCTATGGGACTTAAAGTACCAGGTGTCCTGCCTCTCTCTTAATTGAGATGCAGTGTAAACAATATAGACTTAGTATTATGGTTAAAGGGATAGATTCAAGCCCAACTTTGTATTTCCTGATAAATTACAGTTTTTCCTTAATGATAGACATTGTCAAATTCTGAAGAATTTCATAACAGGATATTTTAAAGTTATGGAAAATGATGAATCATTTATCCAGTAATCAGTCCTTTAATTGCAGCAGCAGCAGCAGCAGCAGCAATAGCAGCAGTAGCAGTGTATAAAGCATACAGTATTAATAACAGAGAGGATTCATATTTCTCTTTGTTCAGTGAATTGTATGGCTACCCACATAAGAAAGCATACTCTTCTTTCTAGGTCTCAGTGAAAAATTAGCTTCTGTAAAAATACTTACTTCCTCTTCTTCCTGGTTCCTTATTAATAAAGTATTGTGGTTATTTTAATCCTATAAATCAGAAGTATCCTTTAATCTTCTAGTACCTACTAAGTCTGTATTTCAGAGAAATGTGCTCATCTGTAGTACTGGCTTGTAATACAGTAGAGCTAAAATACAGTTTTAAGCTTTACCGCACTAATACTTTTGGAACACTCTGTATGGATATATGTATAACTTATTTTCCTTTGTTTTCCAAGCCTCTTGAATAATGTTGTCATCACATAATTCTTATAAAGACTTCAAGGCCTCTTAAAAAACCAATATACTCCAAATAAGAAATGTTCACTGTACCTCCCCCCCCCCCAAAAAAAAAGTCACCTTAAAGATTTTTAACTCTGGGGATATGTTATTCCAGGATCTAAACCAATACATAATATTAATATTTTGACCATTCTTGAGTCAACTCACATCACCTTTTTTTTTATATACACAAAACACTGAGAAGTGAATTTGCCCAAATCTGTGCCCATACTTGTTCCCATTCTTAGGTGTTACAAATCAAAGTGAAAGTAACATTAGAACATGGGAATCTACATTAGCAGGGCATTAAGAGTTTAGGCTGAGTCTGTAATGCAGTAATATTGTTCAATTCAGTGCCAAAAGTTGTTTCCCAAACATGCATATCTCATTCGATCAATAAATATGTATCTGTATAAATGGAAAAGATATCTTATATGACACAGACATATCATCCGAATTCATTCTATCAGCCATTAAGATCAAACCTTGCCCATTTGAGGAATGGTATTACAGAACTTCATAATTAGAATATAACAGTATTCACCATGACATAAAGGAAAAAAACATTGAAGGACTTAAGAACTCTGATCAATGTAAGGTAAAGTGTAATGTAAGGTAACTTCAGAGGACTGATGGTGAAAAATCCCTCCTACTACCCCATGGTAGAAAAGTGATGGACTGAGGAGACATACGTTATTAGACATGGCCTGTTAAGTCCTAATTTTTACAAGATAATGTTCTTTTAGGCTGGGGGGGGGGGAATCAGAAAGTGATAGTTATATAAAAAAATTTTAAAGTATCAACACAAAATAAAATTTTAAAGTATCAATAAAAAATTTTAGGTATTTTTAAGGAAAGCTAAAAATAGAAAAACAAAAATAGATTATAAATGCCAACATAACTTGTTAAATACTCATATTTTCTTTCTTCAAATGAAAAACCTATTGGAAAGAGATAAGAGGGAAAGCTATAGTTAATGGATGTTGCATCCATTTTGAAAAACATTTGGAAGCAAAAGCTTTACCAATGCAGATAATAGAAAATTCATGCCAGTATGTTTTCCGTCTACTTCTAATTCTCTTCTAAATGTGAAACAACATATTGCAGTGACTCTGGAATAAAAAAAAAATATTTTTTTTTCTTTTAAAACACCTGGATTAAAAACCCCTTTCTGATCCTGACTATCCATGTGGTATTGGTCAAGTCACTGATCTTGTTCTAGTCTCACTTTCCTCATCTGTAAAAGAAAGGGGTTGGCGCAGTGGATAGAGCACCGGCCCTGAAGTCAGGAGTACCAGAGTTCAAATCTGGCCTCAGAAACTTAACACTTATTAGCTGTGTGACCCTGGGCAAGTCACTTAACCCCAATTGCCTCACTAAAAAAAAAAAAGAAAAGAAAAGAAAAGAAAGGGGTTGGACTAAATGGCCTTTGAGATCATTCAACTATAGATGAGGAATTCTTAATCTTTTATGCCATGGACCCCTGTAGACCTCTTCTCAGAGAAAAGTTTTTAAATGTCCTAAATAGAATAGATAGTATTATAAAGAATTTATATTTTTATAATTTTATTGAAATACAGTTATAAAAATATTTTTTTAATTCATGAACCTCAGGTTAAGAACTGCTCTAGATACCTGATATATGAAATATCTTATTCCCACGACCACCCAAAAAAATGAAAGAGGAGCAAACTTCTTTGTATAGGTCTATGGATTTCTGCTATAGGCCTTTTAATTGCAAGAGTAGTAATAGTGTACAATATTAATGACAGAGAATTCATGTTTCTATTTCTTCAGTGAATTATATGGCTCTACTCTGGGATCTTCAATTTGTTTTTTTACTCATTATATCCTAGAGTTTCAGAGATCATGTCCATTTGACTGGCGCAAAGGCTTTGCTTTTCGTCAAAACCTAAGTATTTTTGTTTCTTAGAAATAATATTTAAGGATACCCACTATTCCTTTCAAACTTTTAAATATGATCAAAAGTACTCTTTGTTGGGGCAGCTAGGTGGCACAGTGGATAAAGCACCGGCCCTGGATTCAGGAGGACCTGAGTTCAAATCCAGCCTCAGACACTTGGCACTTACCAGCTATGTGACCCTGGGCAAGTCACCTAACCCTCACTGCCCCACAAAAAAACAAAACAAAAAAACTACTTACTTGTTTTGAGTTATTCTAAAATTCTTGCCTCAGTATTTGTTTTAAATTTAGTCATTTATCAGTGTAGCTTCCATGTATTTTTCCTTTCATTCCCATAAGGTTTATTTTTTCCATTTAATCATATTTTGTTTTTTCCAATTATATGTAAATATATTTTTCAACATTCTTTTTTACAAGATTTTGAGTTCCAAATTTTTCTCCTTCCCTAAGACAACAAGCAATGTGATATAGGTTATCATAGGTACAATCATGTTAAACATATTCCCATTCCCATAATGTTTAAAGCCTTTGGATACAAGTATAAAGCAAAAACATCTGCCTAAAATGATTTTGAAATGTACTTTCATCTGATTTTTGTCCTTGGGCTTTTCTTCAGAGATTCTTCCTGCTTCTACCTTATCAACATCTTAGGTAGGATCAGTCATATCTATATAGAGAACAATATTTGGAGGGTTTTTGTTAGGGAGACTTTTATCCTAGGAATCATGTTCATTCCAAAAGAGAACTTATAGAAGTATAATTTAAAATATTTTTATTTATATAGTTATCTGTTTATAATTATAGAACTAATTTAAGTCTAATTGTTACAAGGCTTTGAAACATGTCTCTAAGAAAAACAACACATTATATCTCCAAGGGGGAGAGTTCTTATTTCAAAGGAAAAACAACAACTTAACAGAAATTTGTGATGTGCCATTTTGTTTTTTAAAGACAGACTTTGGGTAGTTATTTTGGTGTCACTTCTTAGGGAAATAGTGTCTCTGTGATCTAATAAAAAGTTCTCTCTTTAGTATCTGCACCTCTTAATAACCTGACCCCTTCTTATCTTTCCAGGCTTCTTACAGACTTTAGTCCCCAGCATACATTCTTTGATCTAGCTTCACTGGCCTACTTGCTGTTCCTCCCAAAAGACTGATCTCTCTGTCTTTCTATTGGCTGTCCCCCATTCATGGTATACCACCATTAGTCACCTCTTAATTTCTTTGATTTCTTTCAAGTCTCAGCTCATATCCTACCTTCATCAGGAGACATTTTCAGACCCCTCCGTTGGGTGGAACATTTCACTCTGAAATTCCCTCCCGTCTACTGTGTGTGTACTTCATGTACTTCATTATTTACATGTTTTCTCCCTGTTACCCCTTTTAGAATGAGCCCCATGAGGGCAGGGGCTGTTTTTACATCTCTCTGTATCACAGCTTTTTATCCTAGGACCTGGCACAAAGCAAGCGCTGATGCTTTTCAATTGATTTTATTTTCTCTTAATCTGGCCTCTCTTCCACTTAGACATGGGCCTTTATTGACGTTTACTTTCCAGTGACCATAAGAAAAGAAATAGTTGGATGGGTTCTAGAAAATAATATTTTGTATTATTCTGTGTATATTCTGTATGTTTCCATACATGTGTAAGTGTTATTTCCATTAAGAGAGAGCAGAGATAATTTCATGTTTTGTCTTTGTATCACCAGCACTAAACACACTACCTGGCACATAGTAGGCACTTAATAAAATGTTTGTTTTGTACATTGGTTGGATAGCAGTAAGACACATAACTTCCCCAGAACTAAACTCTACCAAAACCAGCCTCAATTTGGGAAGGAATAAATGGCATGTGAGGGAGAAGGGTAGTGGATTGAAGTAATGTAGCTAATTCTTCCCCATGTCAGTATGCTGATCTGCTCAGAATTTTAAAGCTTAACTTAATTTTTTAAATGGTATTTTGCTTTTGGAAATCAGAAGTCTCCCCTTAGAGATATAATATTTTATATATAATTTATATGTGTCTGTGTGCATATATTATTTCCAAATCAGAAATTTCTGTGATAGGTGAGGAAGCTACAGTGCCTACTATATAAAGGAGAAAAGATTATCCAGGGGAGAAAAGTACTAACCCAATGACAGAAATTTCCAAATTGGCCCTAACTTTGTGATAACTTCTTTTTGACAGTATTGTGTTAAAGAGACGTACTTTTCAGATAATAGTTGAACATAGTGTCCTCTCAGGTCCCTTCCTCTAGGATTTTGATGATATACTAATTTCAGGAAGAAATTAAGTGGTGTAGTGTATAGAATGTTGGACTAAGAGTCTAGAAGACCTGAGTTTGAATATTGCCTCAGACATTTACTAGCTGTGTGATCCTGGACGAGTCACTTAACCTCCATCACCCTCAGTTTCTTCAGTTGTAAAATAAGGCTAATTATATAGCACCTACCTCACAAGGTTTTTGAGATATCAAATGAGATAATGTATGTATTTTATAAATCCTAAAGTGATATATAAATATTAGCTATTTTTGCTTTTTTAAATTCAAGGAACCTGCATTTTGGGTTAAGAAAATATAATATTAAAACCTACATTTGAGAAAGTAAAAATAACTACATCTCTAAATTGTTATTGATAACTTACTACTGTACCAGGTTGTTGCATAGAGTGGATGGAACAAGCTCCTCTTTCAATTCCCTGTTCCAAAAAATATTTTAATATTTTATCTTCCAGTAAAGGTCATCAGATATCAAACTGATAAGAACAGATACTTTTACTTTATTCAATCACTGTCGGGTATAACACAAAATGTTATTATGAATTTGGCCATACAATTAAGCTCATGGCAGGTCTGCCCAGTACCAAAAGCTGTTGACTCTGGACAAGCTACTTCTCAATGCCCTAGTCAACTTCTTAAAGATGATATATGTTGCAGAGAAGGTCCTAACCTGCATTGACAGAGTTTCCTCTTCAGGAGTTCTTTCTGTCAATGAAATCAGAGGTCCAGTTCCTAATCCCTATTTGAAATCTATTCTTATAACCTGTCTCAATTCCTATTTATCCAAGATTTATATAAAGCAAAAGTGAATCTAAGTCCTCAAATGGCCAAACTACAAACTGTGACATGGAGCAAGTATACTTATCACTAACTTCAATTTCTTTATAAAATAAGATGAGGCTAGAACAATTCTAAGGTCCTTTTTGCCTTCAGATGGATTCATTGAGGCCATATTTTCTGCTTGTAACCAGTTTCTTTTTAAAGGCATTGTGTTCGTTCATGGTGTTGAATTTATAGGAGAGCCTAAGCAAAAATAACACAACATTAGCAGTCATAGATAAGTTGTGATCTATATCATCAGTGGGAAAAACCTATATATCAATGTGATCACAGATCCATGGAATTATTTGAGCATGAAAAAGTCAGTCTGGTATAACAAAAAGAACACCAAACAAGGGGGTGAAATTGTTGTTCAGTCGTGTCCAACTCTGTTACCCCATGGACCATGGGCTTTTCTTGGCAAAGATACTAGAGTGGTGCCATTGCTTTGTCCAGTGCAATAAGGCAAACAAAGGTTGATTTGCCCAGGGTCACACAGCTAGTTTGAGGCCAGATTTCAACTCAGTACTTTCTGACTCCAAGCCCAGTGCTTTTTACACTGAGCCATCTAGTTGCCTCCTGGAGGTAAAGACTTGGGTTTAATCATGCACTTCCCCCAAAGTTATTAGCAATATGATCTTGGACATATCACTTCATTTCTTGGAAAGTTGCCCAGATCCTCTGAGTTTATTTCCTCATATATAAAATGGCAATAATACTATGTGATATACTTTGTTGTAATAATCAATTGATGCCCAGATATGTGCAAGTACTTCAGAGTCCGTAAGACTGGCCTAAACAAATGTAAAATAGCTTCATTATTATTGTAGAAGTACATACCTGTTGGGAAGAAATTATTGGCACCAGAATTTTAAAAAATTACTCTGTAGAATCCATATAGAATTCTTTTCACAAGCATCATACCTATCAGTTCTTTTTGTCTACATGCTAACATATAGTCCTCAAAATAAAATCTGTTCACATGTTTTCAGATTCATTAAAAGCCCATGTGCTTTTGAATATTTTCACAACCCACTGGCCATGCCAGATAGTAGAATTCACTAGGTTAAATCCATATAGATAGAGATGACTTTTCAGACCTCAGGCTGCCATAGGTCACATAGGTCATACTAATTTAGGAAATAATTGTTGAAGACACTAAAGAAATGCCATCTCTTAAAATGTGACCAACCTTGTTATGAGTCTTCATTAGGATTTAACAAAGTATATGTTAGTCAAGTGTCCATTATAATTGGCTTAAGTAAATACTTGCTGCTAATTAACCTTTGAGTTTTATAGTGCCACTTCACATACAAGGGGATTCCAAAGTAACACTGCACCTACCATAAAGATAACAACAGTACTTATAAATGGAAATGAACACATTTCTTATTCTTATGATGAAAATCACCACCCTGTGTGTATACAACATCTGATATTTGAAAATATTCAAACCAAAGGTAAAAAAAAAAAAACTGCTATTTTTAGCACAGATGTAACCTGCATTATGGATAAACTTTGGTACAGAAAAGTCATAACAGATTTCAATGAAACTAAACTCCAGTTTCTTTACTGCCAGAGCAGCATTGTTTACATAATGGTATTGTTGTAAATAATTACATTAAAACAAAATCAAACCATGTTGATTAATAATGTTTTTAATCCTAAATTGATACTTGCAAAATGCAGGTCAGGTTAAAATTGCTGTCGCTTTTGTGTTATTATAGAAGATGTTTGCTTCCCTTATTTTTAGAATAGTAATACCCTTTTCTACTTTTCTGCTTTTTCTGAAAGTAGAACTGGGGTGGATTAGTGGATAATTGCATTGCTGTGATTGTAGCACCTGTGTTATTTCTTTTGATTGGCTAGTTCAGTATTAAGGATTCCTACCAGCTAAAAGTCTTTACCTTTTTACTGAGTGTTTTTTTTTATTATCTTCTTTTGTCATGATTGTTTTTGATTTAAAACAAAAACCTTCCCAGAAAAGAAGTTCATAAATTACAACTTTGAACATTTTCTTAAATTTCTATTGATTGGTTTGCCTTTTACTGTTTTATGAACTTAGCCCTTTCACTTCTTTGCTTTTCTATGTCAGTGGCAACATCTACTCACAGTAGGAGTACAGCTTGAGTTTCCCTGTTGTTGTTAGCCATTGAGTTTGTGTGTGCCATTCAATTTATAGGTACTAATAACTCTTCCCTAGAGAGCAGCCTTTCTAAGGAATAAGTGTCTAGGTGATGTAGGAATTAACTGCTTCGGATTATGGTTACAATTACAGATGCTAACGACACTGTTTGGGATTTTTACCATCATCTTAGTACAAAAAACGACATGTTTGTGGGCCCAGAAGTATGGTTTATAGTACCTAAAGCAGTGTCTCTTTAACAAATACTCATTATTTAAAAGAATAAATATAGAGTGGATATTTACTGTTCAACCTTAAAAAACCCTAAACCATATGTGATTTTTCCTGAACTAACTGCTTGCAATATTTACTAAACTAAAAACTTTCCATGACTGAATTTGGTTCAACAAACATTTCAGTTAACAGGGATAAGATCTATCCCTAATGCTAGCTATAATAATATTTGTTATTATTATTATTAGGCTGAGGATAGGAACTAGACTTATGTTGTCATTAATAATAGGGAGCTCCCAAATAGGAAACAGCCTACCAGTGCAGGTCTTCACCTCCTCCACAACTTGTAGTGTTAGAGTTACTTGGAGTACTGAGAAGTGAAGTCACTTGTCCACGGTTGCATAGTCAGCATGTGCCAGAGGCAGAACTTTAGCTTCTGTCTTCTTGGCTCTGGGGCTGGCTCCCTTATCCACCACATCATACCGCCTCTCAAACTGACAGTTCATTTTTAAATTCTCTTGTAAAAAGTGACCCATAAATGATGAGTGCTACATGATTTACTTTATTTTCAAGTAGTTAAGACTTGGAAGCATTCATGCTGTAACTGAATTTTTTTGTGATGTTAAAATACAGTTTGCTTCAACCAAAAAGAATTTGTTGTTTTGTATAAAACAGAATTAGCTTAAACTGTTTACCATGTTTTAGGTCTAGCTTTGGCATTTCTTTAAGCTTTCCACAGGTCTTCTCCCTTTGTGTCATAAAAACCTGTATTGCCTTCCATCTGCCATACTTGATTATTCCTTTTCTTGTTGTGATAGGTTTTACATTTGGAAGTGTGCTTGCTTCAGATGTATCGAGTCTTGCTTTAGTTCTGCCTAATTTGTGTATAAGCTTTAAATATAATAAGATAAACTAAAAGGTTTCATTTATAGCCTTCTGAAAGTAGAGCATTTTAAAAGCAGGTAGGTGTCTCCACCCTACTTTTCATGAAGCATTTTACCCATTCAAGCAGACTTTTAAAAACAGCTTGTTTTGATAGCAGACTGTTCTCCTGTGGGCCTTCAGCCTTTGCTTCCTGGCAGCACCTTTGGTGCGAAAAGAGAGTGATCAATTGGGAGACTATCAGTGCCAGCATGCATAGAGTGATAAGTTAACACACCACTGGGAATTTCTAGGGCCCACCAAGATACTTCACTTCTAATGTGCTAACAAGCTCATTTTTCTACCTCATGCCTCTTCAGTTATTTTTTTTTCTCAGAAGAGCTTAGAAGTTGAGTGCATCAGGCATAATGAAAAGCTCTGTAGGAGGGAGAAGCAATAACCCCATTTTTCCCTTTTCAGCCAAATAGAAAATTAGTTTCTGGTAATACACAAAGGCCAGTATTTTTTGTACAAGGGGCACTGCTGTGAATCAAAGGACTCTATTAACTGCAGAAAATTCAGCAGCTGTGAATCTCCCCCAATGAAAAAAGTACTTTCCAACAAGTTGTGAGATATGTAGTATTATTTAGATTGAACCATTGGTTTCATCCTCTTCCATTTATTAACCATATACTTTTTATACTGTTTTATTATTTTCCTAAGTTAAGGTTTAATTATATCATCAGTAATAAAATCCTTAATTAAGCATTTTATACTATCTACCTTTCCCCACTATTACTACTACCCACCGCCACCACCACCATCGACGATGCCACCATCACCGCCAACCATTGCAAAAATCGGATTCTCTTGAAGTTCCATTATCCCAGTAATCAGAAATAAAAATTAAAAGAAATTCTAATTATTCTAATATTTTTATGTGAAATAATGAATATGTTGCAGAGAAGGTCCTAACCTGCATTGACAGAGTTTCCTCTTCAGGAGTTCTTTCTGTCAATGAAATCAGAGGTCCAGTTCCTAATCCCTATTTGAAATCTATTCTTATAAAACCTGTCCTCACTTTACTTTTTTCTCATTTGAAGGGTAAAAGACATGTCAGAACTCTTATGGTCAAGTGCAAGATGAATATGTAGTCTTTTGTATTTACCCTTTGCCTTTTCTTTTTTGAATTATTAGCCTCCATAAATGGTTAACACAGTTTTCCATTGAGTTCCTAGTTCTATTTTCATGGTGAAAATTTTGACTCTTTGTAACTATTAGAAGTTAGCATGATCACCAAAATTTAAAATATGTTAAATTGGTAATCAGCAAAGAGAGGGAAGCATAAAATGTTTAAAATTTTTGTTGGAAAAAATTCACTGTGACAGACCAGTGGGAGTATTTTTATTATCCTTTTGCTTATTTAAATGTTTTATATAAGGCCTGCCTCTGAACACAGTACAGCAGGACAACTTTTAAGAGTTGTAGGAGAAAGGTTAACTGATTTCTCAGTTCAGGAACTATACGACATGAAATCAGCGTGCTAGTTTTTCCTGATAATTGTATGGTGCTGCCTGCTGTTCTACATTTTGACAGCCATTTCCATAGTTGCTTTCACGAACAACAGAAATATTCTCTCCCTTTCTTGCCCTTTCTGTGCTAACAGCACAATCAGGCCTGCTGAAATAGGAAGCCTGGAGTGGATTGTTCAGAAGCAACACTTCAAGATACTGGTCTCTTGTCAATAATATCAGGGAAGAGAATGTGGTGAAAGGAAAGTATGGTATTTTTCTGTCAGTTCCAGTGCCCTGCAGATATTTTGTTAGCTGATGTTTAGAGATCCTGTATATTCTGCAAATATTCCTGCTTGTCTCCGTGTTGTAATTGACTGAGTATTTTTTCCTGACATAAAGATTTAGTTGTATATTTATCTTAACTGTTTGCAGTGTAGAGATTATGGCAGTATTAGTATTTTCATTGAAAATGTGAAAAGTTATTAAGGCATAAAAACATTTTTAAGTATGCAAAAAATTATACAAATAAGTCTTTACAGGCCAAAATTAACTTTTGGACATACTATTTTAAGCAGTATTATAAAACTTAATGTGCTACTTTTCAAACTAAACTTAACCATTTCAAGCTAATTTTAAAATGAGAGGTAAGTCTAGTTTGACCTAAAATCATTTGAATTCTTTTTCAAATATGCCATATCTTTAATACTTCAATTGTATGAGATTATTGTAATTATTTAATAATATGTGCCTTTCCATTTATATTAGTGTGCTGAGGAGTAGCCTTAGATTAAGAACTGCACCTTTAATCCCAAAAAAGCTATAATTTTGATGTGCGAGTGGTCTGAAAATTATAGAATAGGCTTGACCATGGATATGGTATTTATTACTTAAAAGAAATATGTTGGCGTTAATAATAGTCCTCATGTATATTATCTATTTAAATGAGCTGCATTTAAGTCTATCCTTAACTAGAGAAAAATAGCTATGAAGAGAGAGCACGCTACCTGCAATCAATTGTCCAGCACCACCTAGAGCCAACCACATTTGAGGATTTTGCTGCACAAGTTTTCTCTCCAGCTCCCTATCATCACTCAACATCTGATACAGGTAAGAATATTAGAAACTATCGGTCTTCTCTTAGAATTTATTGGAATTTGAAATGCAGTACCCTTTTTCTAAAACCCTAAAGATAATTCAAGTAACTTTATTTTGCCTGAAATAGATGATAATCACCGAAGTATCATATGATAATTGACCTTTAAATTTTTACTTATCAGTTTGAATACCTTGAAACTACAGAAAAATGGCTAGAAGGAAGTTGAACTGGACTTAAACTGAAGTTAAACACTGGTGTTCATTTTATGTTTCACTATTAGAGTAAAAAAGTTTCTGTGATAGCCTCCAAGTTCCTAAAATTATTTCACAATGCAGTTGCTTTAAAGAGCTCACCAGTCTTTATCAAAGTCCAACCATCATACTTCTCTTGAACTAATAGAGAAACAGTACATTTATGATATCTTTATTAAGATTTCTTTAAAAGAAACATAATTTGAGCATGTAAACTCACATAATTTATAGAGTCAAATTTGGTAGTCCAAAAAAATTTTGTTATTCTATATATTTTTTCAGTTCATAAAGCCTCAATTTAGAATTAAAACTAGCCTCAACTTTAAAATATTCATTGTAGCATTTTTTAAAATATTAAATTGTAAGAGGGTACTGCATTTTCCACAATTAACTGTTTTTAAAGAAATCAATATGAAAACAAATAACTCATCAATAACAGGCCACATCCTGTTCTGATAATACTTTGTACTCCTTATGATTGTTTCATTTATTTTATTTTCCCTCTTTAGATCATTAAATATCAGTTCTGTTTGTCTGAAGGTAAGACAGTGTCCAAAACTCACCCTCTATTCTTTTACTCTTTTTTTTTAACTAGAGCACTAAGCTTTATAACTCAGGCATTTACAAACTTAATGCTTCCTGGTCCACACTAAACATTTCAGAAGTTTTTACTAAATTTCTCCAAAGTTAGTTTTTTTTACTAACCCCAGGTCTGCATGAAACACTAACATTGGTTTTGGGATAAAGATAACTAATAGTAAAAGCTTTGGTTGAAATTATAAATTTCCTTAGTGAAATTATCATGTTGACCTTTTTGTTTCTCAGCATGAACAAGTAGTCGAATAGATGGCATTGGTGTACACGTCTTTGCATCATTAGTAGATATCCTACAGAGACATCCAAAAGGAGCAAGAGAGAAGAATACAAAAAAGATTGAAATTCCTCACTGATAAACTTTGTTTTCTAAGTCCTGTCACATAAGTTCAGATGATACGATAGACCTTATTCTAAGGAGGGAAATAATGTTTGCTAAAGGATGTATAGAAATATTGGGTTAGGATTTAGCAAACATACTCTCATATCAAAATGGTCATTAAAAAGAAATCTGAGGAAAAAAATTTAAGCATTTTTAATTGATGGGCAAAATCTAAGGACAATGAGAATGACATGAAAATGAAGTATCATCTATCTAAGGAGAGATAAAAAGGTCGAGATTAGTTTTGAGCAAATCGATGATACCACCTAAAATTACTCTGTTTGGGTGATAGAGAAAAAGTAAATGGAAGAAAATTATAAAAATAAACTTAATAAATGGATCCATGAATACTAGTCACATATTCCTGGCTTACTTAATTGCTTAGTAACAGAAAATAATTTTTTGATGAAATATTAAACCATCTTATTTAAAATAAATTGTAACTTCTGGCATGTCAGATATTTAACCCACAATTTTACCAAAATAAAATGAGACTAAATTTTTTAATGATTCATTAAGATACAAAATAGACAATATTAGAAGACACTTTGGAATAGAACTGCAATCTGTTTAATGAAAACATAAAATTTTCTTCATAGGTAAAAAGGTATTTTTCACTATAAATATTGAATTGCCAAAAATATTTTTAAATAAAATATTATATGCTTTAAGCCAAAATATCCTAGAATTATCCTAGAAGACTAACATTTGGTTAAAGCAATTCTCAGTTCAACAAAATGAAAAAAAATAAAGTGAATTACTCCTTCATGGCCCCCACCCCCAAAAAAAAGATAATGATGGAGCTGTGATCTCTTGGATTTTTTTCTTTTGACTTCATCCCTTCAGAAACTGTTCTACCTCCTACTAAAGCCACAAGGAATGGTGCAAGAGAGGATGCACATAATAAAAATTAAGCCAAAATAATGGTTAACCAGCCTACAGATTTTCAAAAGTAGTGAATTAGCTGAAAATATTATGATTTGGGGTTTTTGTTTTAACCTAAAATTTGTTGAGTGTAAACATAATTGAGATTCATAAGTATCTAAAGATACCATATCATTCAAAATAAAATGCTTAACATCTATTATAATAAATCCTGTCAAAAATTAAATTTATTGTGATATATAATTTCTAATCATCCCTGTGACATAATTTAACTAAATTTCTTTTCTTTACTAGTGATAACATACTTTGTACTCATTTTAAAACATTTTTTAAAAATCCTTTTAAACCTTTAAACCCAAATCAGTATTTTATGCCTAATTTCTAAAATGGATTCTGTCTGATCACTAGAATATTAAATAATAAATATTTGGGAGAAATTATTTTAACCCTGAAAGTCATCGAGGAGCTAGTGTGATGTCATGCTCAGTTGGTCTTCCAGTAGGTAGGTTAAAATATAGTAGATTTCTTCTCATCTTTTTAAAAAATATTATGGGAAAAATCCTTTTTACCTTCATCTTAGTCATCTGACATATGCATGGAAATTCTCAAAACCTTTGGTATTTCTATTTTAAAGAATCATAAGACATTTTATGTCAAAATAACCATTTTATATGCCAATTTCTAAGTAAATACTTTTCAATTTCAATAGTTTGATATGCCATTAGAGTAACTACCATTTAGATTATTCTATATAAACTGTTTTACTAATTTTATAATTAAACTTATTCTTATCTATAATAGTGGAATGGGATAATTATTCAAATTTTCAACTTTGACATTTTTCTGTATTTTAAAAATATGGCAAATTGTTGTCTTATGACAATATGATTTGCACTTTGCTTAAGCAATATTTTGATTGCATGCTGGTGGGTTTAGTCCCAAGGGCACTAAACTTCTGTTGTGTTTTTCAGTACCAATTTTGGAAAACTCTAAAACTTCAGGTTGTTGTCATATAAACACCATATGAGTGATACTACAATTAATTTATAACTTGGAAGTTAATTTACTTATATTCAGGTCAGTTTAGGTCAATAGTTTTTAGCCTTTTTTTGTGTTATGGTGTCTATTGGCAGTCTGGTGAAGCCTGAGGCCTCATAGGGCTATAAATGAAACTAAACATTAAAATAAAGTTGTAATTTTCCCCCATTCTAATTCACAGATCCTCTGAATTCCATCCACAGACCCCCGTAGATCTTAGGTTAAGAACTCCTAGTTTAGGTTGAGAAGCTGTGAATGTAAAAACATATACCTTGAATCACAGAATTTGAGAGTTGGAAAGACCTCAAAAGCTATCTACATACACAGAAGGAATTCCCACTATGACACATCCAACTTTTGCAATTGTCAGGAAACTGACATCAAGCCTAAATTTGCTTCTTGGCAACTCCACCCGTTACAACGTGGTTCTACCCCCTGAGACAAAAGAGAACAAAGTTAATCCTTCTTCCCACCATGATGTCACTTCAGATACTTGAACACATGTGTCATGGACTCAGCCCTTCAACATCAAGGAAACTCTCTAGTTTACTGATGTCCTTCTTCAGCAGTGGTGCCAAGAACTAACACAATACTGTACATGAGTTCTGTTGAGAACAAAGTACTGTGGGACTATCATTTCCCTCATCCTAAAAGCTGTGCCCCTCAATGTAGCTCAACATCACATTAGAATTTTTTTGGTTGCCACATTATATTGCTAACTCATATTGAGCTTGAAGTAGAGTAAAAAAAAAATCCACATCCTTTTCAGAACAACTGATGCTTATCCTCATCTCCCCCATCTTATATTTGTGGTATTTGTTGGGGTTTTTTTTGCACTTTACTGCAAGAATTTACATTGATCCCTGTAGAATTTCATCTCATTAGATTGTACCCAGTACTCTTACATGGATCCTTACTGTCATCTACTCTGGTGCCTATCTTATCCCTTCTAGCTTTGTGTCATCTACAGATTCATTCAGAATATTATATAATCATCTATGTGCTATATAGTAATTGATAAAAGATATTAAATAGCAAAGAGGGCAAGGATCCTTGGAATCGCTCCTGAGGAAATCCTGCCGTGTAGACATTAACTGCCATCCTCATTAACTACTCTTTGAGACATCAAACCAGTTCTAACTCTTATCTGTTCATATTATCATCTAATCCATATCTCTCCATCTTTACCAGAAAAGTATGAGATATTTTATCAGGAAGTATTGCTAAAATCTACACAAACTATATTTATAGCATCCTCTCAACAACTACTTCAGTAATGCTGTCCAAAAAGGGAATTAGGTTATTCTGGCATGACCTATTCTAGATGGAACCATGCTGGCCTTTTGCAGTCACCACTTCCCTTTCTAGATTTTGGGCATCTGTCTTTAATGATATCCTAGATTTTCCCAAAGAATCAAAATCGTACAGAGGACTCTTGTTTACAAACTGTTCTCTTCCCTTTTTTTTAAAATTGAAACATTTAGGGGCAGCTAGGCGGCGCAGTGGATAGAGCACCGGCCCTGGAATCAGGAGTACCTGAGTTCAAATCCGGCCTCAGACGCTTGACACTAGCTGTGTGACCCTGGCAAGTCACTTAACCCCCAATTGCCTCACCAAAAAAAAAAAGAAAGAAAATTGAGACATTTGCCCTTCTGCAATCTTGTGCCACCTTTTCCATTTTCTGTGATCTTTGAAGTATCATGGATAGAGGATCCAAAATCATGTCTGCTAGTTCTTTCAGGACTAGAGGATTTAGTCTGTCTCAGCCAGGGGTCTTGCATTCATCAAGAACAGATACGTGCTCTCTTACTATCTATACATTTATCTTGGGTATCAACTCTCCATTAGCCATTTTTGTGCTGTCATTTCACTGGTAAAAATCATTCTCCTTTCAAGACAAAAAAAAAAAAAGAGAGAGACAGAATAAGAGTTAGCTTTGCCTTTTTTCTGTTATCAGTTATTATCTAATTCCCCAAACAACCATCCCTTTTATTGTCTTTCTCCTCCCAATATAGTATTTTTTTTAAATCACCCTTTTTGTTGTCCTCAGCCTTAAATGATTCTGAAAGAGTCTGACAGGCATAGAGATCTGTTACCTTTTGTGCATTTCTGTTTAAAATCTAGGTTGGTGAATTTCCTCTCTATGCATCCACATTACCCTCCTCAGATAAATCACATATTTTTTATTAAAAAAATATTTTATTTGTGTCCAAAATCTTATTCTTAAGCATCTTCCATCCCTCTGGGCTGACTTTCCCTAAAGCATGGGATCCTACCTATCCATATTCACTCATAACCTTACATATTCATATTCACTACTAAGAATTTTCACATCATGTATTCACCCTAGTACTTGATTTATAATGTTCTAAGCAAATAGGTAAAGTGATTAATTTTTTGCAAGCCAACTTTTTAATTCCTGGTTGCTATGAATAATAAAAACAATGCTACAAGATATCTTTATTAACATTTTCCTCAAATTTGCATAAATATACAAAAGCAATGTCATCAAATTCGTCGATTGATATATATCCTTCCAAAATATGAGAATGGACTTTATTTTGTCAAATAGCCAACTCTTTTAAATCATAGATAACTATTAAAATTTCATTTTCCATCCACTCCAAATACTGACTCCACTTTAGGAGAAATTTTTTCTTAACTACTATGATTTCCAAATGGATCCCAAGGGAACAACACAAAATTTCAGTTCCACTTTCACAAACACCAGTGGTTTGCTGTTCTCAAAGCTGAAGTAATGGGACCATTTACACAGAAGCAGCCCTTTTAAGGAAAATATATCAACAAAGGAAAGATTTTCAAACCAGAATATTATAATCCACTAGCCATATTAAACATATCAACCAAAAAAAAAAAGGACTCAACTGAGCAGTTTTATAAATGTTCTAGAGTTATTTTC
Organism: Dromiciops gliroides; assembly: GCF_019393635.1. Lineage (NCBI taxonomy): Eukaryota > Metazoa > Chordata > Mammalia > Microbiotheria > Microbiotheriidae > Dromiciops > Dromiciops gliroides. The sequence continues at coordinate 268,879,724 of NC_057862.1, read as the reverse complement.
TATAAGAGCAATTATACCATTACGGTTTATGCCTAAATGTCACTTAATGCGCTTGCATTAATTTCATAATTTAAATTAAAATTTGAGGCACCAAGGTTGATAATATTTACTTCAGCCCAGTTTACTTTCTCAGCTTCATTTTTTCCCCTCACTGTTTGAGCTAATACGAATATGTCCAACTTGTTGCTCACCATCATCATACAATGCATTTTGAATGAAAGCCTATTCATAGTGTTTTCTTCTTTACAAATTAGATATGTTAATACTTTATAAACCAAGAAATTGACCTCTGTTGATTAAATGAAATATTTCCAAAATTGTAAAGCTCTCATTTGGAACTAATACTTGGCCATTTTTGTAGCCTTAAAAATTTTCAGGTTCCTACAAAAAGAACATTATAAAATACTGTGCAAGTTACAACTGTATTATAATTTATACACTATTAAAAAGCTATTATTAATCCATACTGTGTAATAGTGAAAAGTCCTATTAGGCCTTAGCTATAATGTCAGATTTGCCATTCTCTCTCAAAATCTGATCTTCCTTTATAACCAGATATAAATTCATGATGATTTAATAGAATAATCACAAGTGATTTCTGAAACCAAAATTTTTTACTGAGTGGGCCATCAAAACAGTCAGTCCATTACTGTCTCAGTAATACAACTTTTCTGTCTCAATTTCCTACATAAAAACCTATCACTGCTCGATTCACAAGATTATTTCAGACTTCCAAATTGATTTGAGCTCATTAAAAGAAATTCATTTTTATAAAGAACATAGTACAAGGTGGGCCAAAAGTCATGAAGGGGTCTGATATTTTAATAACTTTTTGAAAATAATTTTTCTTTATTTTAACCATTTGCAATATTGGGTTTTTCACACATAATGCAAATTTATTTTCTCTGTATACTGTAATGATGCTATGGTAATGTAAATTTAAAGCAAAAAATAAAGGAGTTATTAAATATTCATGACTTTTGGTCCACCCTGTATGTGGAAATGCTGGTAGGAAGATGTGTCCCATTCATTCTGTAAGTTTGTTTTTCTACAATTTTACACTACAGCCAAATGTATTCTACTTTTAATGCAATGAGCTTTGTGTTTTTTACCATCTTTTTTATCCCCCAGCCCCTTAGCACAGGGCCTAACACATAGTATCATTTAATAAAATGCTTTGTTTACTGACTAATTTAATAAATGTTTGTGACTGACTGACTGAACATTGTGGTTATTCTATACTAGCTAATTGAAGTTTCTGTAACAATGATCATTTGCTTCCATTTCTATACATTTTTTTTCTACAAAAAATCTTTCTATTCTGTTTAAATCATTCTTTCAAAAGTGACTTCTGAGGATATACCATATTTACAAGTCCCAGAACTACCAAAACAATACCAAATACTTTGGGCTTTCCAGCCCTACTATTCTGAATTCAAAAATCCAACCACTAGAAAATGTTATTTTATAGTGTTGAGGTTTTCAAAGATTCTCAAATTCTTACATTTCATTTTGTGAAAGTCTCTAGATAGTAATTTTTATCATTGAAGTTAAAGACCTTATTTATCTGCTTATTTTTCAGCACTGCATTATTTTTAATGATGTTACTATTTTATCTATACCCAGTGGTCATTAAATGCTATATTTATATTATACATCTTTCAGAGTTAACTCTGTATCAATGTCTCTTCACCAAGATCGGCCCCTGTATTTTTGCCTTTGATCCCCTCTCTGGAAAATTGCCCCCACCATCATTCTCCTCACTCAAAGCTAACTCTATCTAATGGCACCTTCCTGGCTTTCTTCAAATGCCTAGTACAAGTATACTGTTTCCTACTCTTTCTCTATTCTCACTCATCTCTCAACCCCTTGCAGTCTGACCTCCAACTTTATCACTCAACTAAGATTTCTCTCTCCAGAGTCACAAATGATCTCTTACTTACTACATACAATTTACCTTTCCTGTGTCTTTTTACTTAGTTTTTTAGCAGTTTCGGACATGGATGAACAGCCCCTTCTCCAGAATACTCTCTCCTCCCTTAGATGGCATGAGACTGCTCTCAGTTGGTTTTCCTATATGGCCACTTCTTAGTCTCCTTTGTAAGATCCTACCCCCAAACTTGATGTGGCCCAAGACACCATCCTGGGACTTCTCTCTCCTTATGCTCTCTTGGTGATCTCGGCTCATACAGATTCAGGTGTCATATCTTTGTAGTTTAATTCCATATATTTATATTTCAGCTCTTCTCCACCCCAGTCTCCACCATAGAATGCCTATTGAACATTTGCAACTGAGTGACCCATAAATATCTCAGAGACAAGTCCAAAATTCATTATCTTTTCCCACCCAAAAATCTTCCCTCTTCTCAGTTTTTGTTGAGAGTACCACCAACCTTGGTTCACAGCCTTGGAGTCATTCTTAGCTCTTCAGTCTAACACACTTTGATCAGTTGCTAAATCTTGTCAGTTCTACCTCCACAACATCTCTCCTAATCCTTCCCCTTTTCTCCATTCACATTTCCACAATTCTAGTTCAGGCCTTCAACACCTGAAATAAAAATTAGAATAGCCCTTTAACATTTGTTTAAAAAAACAACAACCACAACCTGTATTTTATCTCATTTGATCCTCACAACTATGTAAGATAAATACTATCATTGTCTTCTTTTTACAGACTAGGAAACTGGGTCTTTGCCAGTAACTTTGCAAGTCATTTGTCCTGGTGTCACAACTAGTAGATGCCTGATCAAAATTTGAATTCTGGTCTTGCTGACTCCAAATCCAACACTATCTGCTGTGCCAACCTAGCTACAGTAATTGTAGTTGGCATCCTTGACTCAAACTTCTCCACTCTAATCCATCCTCCAAGTACTCGCCAAAAGGAGATTTCAAAAGCACAAACCTTACCTCAACAAGTTTCTAGGATTAAATGCAAATTCCTTTTCTTCCCATCCAAAGCCCTTTACAGTAGACCTTAAGCCTACCTTTCTAGGCTGAAGGCACATTAATCTACATTATATCCATCCAGCCAAACTGGCCTCCTTGCTGTTTGTGGTACAAGATATGCAGTCTCCCATCTGCACAGCCCTGGCCTCCATTCCTGAATGCTTCTGTTAAGACTCACCTCAAACACCACCTCTTACACAAGGTATATCCTGATCTCTCCCCTAGTTGTGCCCTCTCCCATTGGAAATAAATTTGTATTTATTTTGTATATATTTGGGAAACATGCTGTTTCCCAAACCAAATGGAGGAACCTTAAAATCAGGATCTGTTTGGTTTTCTCTCTGTACCCACAGGGCCTACCATGAGGTTTGGGACATCATAATCACTTAACAGATTCTTGTTGACTCAATCAATGAGTGATAAAAATCCCTACATCAAAATTTGGAGCTCAGTGTTGATTTAGTTAAATTTAACAAATTTTTATTAAGTACCTACTATGTGCTCTTGCACATCATTTTGGGGTACTAGAAATAATGAAATTTCATACATGATGAATTAACCTGCTTTTTCCATCTGGTGAAGAAAAATTGTTTTTCAACTCCAGGGTTCAGTTATTTTTTTACTAATTTGCATTTAAGAACCTTAAATCTAATTAGCTTGAGTCTCCCTTTTGAATTTGTTATTATTAAATGTCTTCAGTGGGTAGAGTCACACCAGAACTTTTATAGTTCTATACATTTAGAGATAACAAACCACATCATGATTTAAAAAAAAAATGAGCCTTAGAGCTAACTTATAATTCTCACAATGACTGCAAATCATTACAGCCATATTGATTATGGGTATTTTGTAATTATGGTGTTAACTGGTAACAGCAAACCACATAGATTTGGTGGGGGAGAGGGCTAGGGCATGATTAATTTTATTAGCTTTCTGTAGAGACGGCCTATGTCCAATGATATGAAATCAATATTATTTTTAATGTAGTAGCTCACAAACTTTTGTGACTTGTATTCTAGCAGATACACGAGTATAAAAATTAAATAAATGAGCATTATTTACCTTTTACACTATAAAAGCCATCTTGTTTAGAATGGAATATTAAAATAATTTCATACATTTGTCTTCCCTATGCCTTTGAAAGTTAGGAAATATCCATTGCAAATTATTTAAGTTTGAATTTAATGCAAATCATCCTACAAGACCAGAAGTTACCGTGGGGTCCATACATTCAAGTGTCATATGCTAAAAATAATGACAACCAAATACTGAGAAGCATGATTCAGACCTCAGTGGATCTGGTGGGGTTGACATTAGGGAAGATTTATGCTTATTTTTGTTGAGTTGTATATAGATTGAGATTGCAGTGGTTAAGTGAACATGCCATGAATTTCAGTATACTCATAAGGCCAATGGATTTGGACTGTTTTATAGACTTCTTTTTTCTTCTTTTTTTCTGTCTTCCTGTGTAACTGTTAGTTGGTAAGTACAATATGTTGGATTTACAAAACAGCTCATTCATCACCCTAACCATACTCTCAATTATGTTACATAACCAAAACCTGATTACTCTCTTCTCTGTTCCTCAGTTAACACCTGTTAAACCCTGCAGTGTGTCTCATACCTATTATATCTATCTTCTCTCCTGTTTCCTCACTTCTCTCTACTCTTTCATCATTTCTTCATTAACAACAAAGAAAGAAATGCAGTGATAGTTCTCTTCCTCCCCAAACCTCCACTAGAAAGCATTGGCCATCTCAAGGTAAAAAAGCCAAAGAAGGCCCTCTCATTCTTGCTGGGAATGGTGTGCTCTACCAGATAAGCATGGGCTCCCATCTACCCTCTGTCTGCCTAATGTCTGCGATGCTTTTTTGAAAGGGGCCCCAGTGGTCCATGGGCTCTAATGTTTCACCCAAATTAGATAGTAAGGGGGGAGTGACACATTTCCTTATATTTTAGGATATGTAGGTCACTATAATTCTAGTTAAGAAAGAATGAATGTTAAAGAATACCCATTGAGAAGGGGAGAAGTTGACCTGGATTTTACTTGACCAAAAACTTAAAGAAATGTACATTTGTTCTTCAAGACATTTAACTTTTTTCAGTTGTGATGAGATTTACTAAATGCACTTGTTTACTAGCATCTCAATAAGACCCACATCCCTATGAACATTTTTACTTTGCCTTATTACCATTTATAATTTCAGTTTGGGAAATGAATAAAAACAAAAATAAAGAAATATCATAATTAGGAAGTTTTAAGCAGTAGCAAAAGTCTGAGGCTGCCATTTATAATGCCAGGTTAGGAATATGTGTTCATTATCCAGTTTACGATTGCAAAGGGTATTATACCATTTGATATTTAATAAATATCAGTAGTCAGAGTTTTACATGCTAGGCAGTGTGGCATAATAGAATGTTATGTTTGAAGTCAGAGACCCTGATTCAAGTACTGGCTCTGCTGTTTACATGCATGAGCTTAACCTTTCTGGGCCTCAGTTTCCTCATCTGTAAAATGAGGGGGGTTGAACTAAATGATTTCTAAGGTCCTTTCAGCTCCAAATCTATGATCTTATACATGAGCACTATTACCTTTAAAGAATGATAATGGAGAATCTAAACAAATGCCTTGGGAACTATAGGCTACAACAACAACAACACTAGACTGTTACTGCATCATACTTGCAACTTTTCTTTGTTGTCTGCAAGTTTTGTGGTGGATTTTTTGTTATTTGCTTTGTTTAGAAGAGAACTATGCTCTCTGTAACACGTGGGAAGAACTAACTTCTTGAGAACAAGAGATTTAGTCTCAATGGCTAAATAATTTTTATTTGTCTCTTTTTTTTTCCATTTTCAGATCTGTTTACTTTGGTTAGCTTTTTTTTCTGTGGAACAACTGGAAGGAAATCTCAAAAGAAACAGTATTGTCGATCTGCCCTGAATTATGGGATTTTTTGAATCAGTTTTTCCATTTAGACAAATCCTGATTTTAGAATCTTTGTCATGCAAGAATTCACTTAGGTTCTTTCAATAAAGGAAATTACTTAATACCTTTAATGACTTTAGTTTGACCTTTTAGCTTTTTTGGACTATTTCAGAGTATTAAATTTAAACTGTGAATGCCCTCACTCTGAAGTTTACTGTAAAGGAACTAGTCCTACTCACCTTGCATCTTGAACCCTGCATGCTGATGGTGGCTCTAGATCCCTCCCCTTCCTGGTTGCAAGGAAATCGCTTCCCATTGCTGCTACTCGGGATACTCTGGTTGGTTCTCCCCATGATCTGATGGGTTTTTTCCTGCTGACAGTGGCTTTCAATGAGTTTACAATATTTAATAGGACATTCTAGTGAATATGTATTGTTTGTCAGAAAGGTTCTTTTTTTATGGGGTACATTGCTGGGGCATTGGTACTAACAGGTTTTTCTCTCGATGTCTCCCACAGGCTCCTGCCCGGAGACTCTACCCAGCGAAACTTCAACAGCATCGCAGATGGACGGGACCGACTTAGCTTCTCCAATGTCTCCACGAACCAGCAAGAGCCGAATGTCTATGAAGCTTCGCCGCTCCTCTGGCTCGGCCAATAAATCCTAAGGAGACAAGCAATTCTGCAGCTTTTTTGAACAACGAACATTAGTCTTGAGCAGTTGAATTAGCACTGAATTTAGCCAGATGTATGTCTGCCATCACACACAAGCCCCTTCCTGTACACTTGTTTCAGAAAACAATACCAGTATTTTATTTATAACTTAATATTTTCGCTTTGAGATTGCTGTAAGGTTTTTAGTTACACTCTAAGCTTCCACTTTTTTGGTGCAGTTTCTATACTGTACCCTTTAATTTTCTTGATAATTATGTCTAAATTGGCACTTTTAACTTCATGGTTAACATTGAACCAAAATGTAATTGGAGAAAATAATCTCGCTTATTTATTTTGCCCTCCCCATTGTAACTTTGTTAGCAAGCTGAATATGTACAATTTTTTTAAATGTACAATTTTAAATTTAAGCATTTGTAAAGTCCAAGCAAAAGACAAATTTGTTAATGCACAGGATGTGTATAGATTATTTATGTTATGAAAATAAAATAATTACAATAAATGGTCTTTTAGTATTTTAGTTTTCACTTGAAAATTTTTTTTAGCATTAGTTTTCTTTCCAAAACAGTGTCTCATTTCCTACCCTTGTGGGTAATACCATGACAAATCAAAAAAAGAGAAAAATCACTGTGCTGCACTTATGCTTGCCTTCCAATTATTTTTATAACATTTTCCTTTAAAATGGTATCACTGTTCAATGCATTCTGTTTTGAGATTGTGGCCCTGATCATCCTGGCCACAGGATCTTGGTGGATCAATAGTTTTTTCTTATATATGGAAAAGAAATATTTTTCCAATGTAACTTCCTTGCTCAAAAATTATGTGTACTATTAAAGAAGATAAGGGAATATTATCCAGGAGTCATACTTTAATATTGAGCTTAGAGGTGTGGATCAGTACACAATCCATTCCTCCAGAGGTATTTTCCTACAACAGATGAGCTGCTCATATTTGTGTTGAGTGGCATCTCTCCTAAGGAATGTAAGCATGGCATTGGTTCTAACTGCATGTGTAAATACTTCATACAGGCAACCACAGAATATAAATTAGTATGGTCATTCATGTAGTATCTACAGATTTGTAATTGTTAAAAGAAAAGATGACATAAGATTTAATAATACAATAAAAAGTATTCTTACCAATTTCTGTTCTTGAGTGTTGATTGAGCTATTAGTGTTTTATTGCATTTTAGGTATCAAGTAGGGATGATCTTATTTCTGTGATTAATAGACAGTAAAGCATGAATTTAGTTTATCTTCTCACTTTAAAAATGGATCTGAATCTCTTTCTGGGGGTGTACTTTGAACCCAGTTCACAATACCTCTCCCTAATCGTAAGATCACCCCAGTGACTATCCTCTCCCTACACAGTTTGAGTTATACCAATAATCATCTCAGTTGCTTTACACTTTAATTTCTCAAATAAGCTTTTGTTAATGATGCTCCTTTCACATAATAAACTGAAATTTTATAGAAAAAAAGGTGTTTTTTTAAAGCAATAATTCAAGTCTTTCTGGTCCAGTGTCAAAAACATATCTTTTTTTTCTGGTAAGCAGAAATAAAAATTGAAAATACAAGAAAGCTCCTGATACAAGAAAGCTGTAGAAAGTAGCTTTATTATTAGAGGAGGGGCATTAAACTGCGTGGAGTTTCAAAAAGTTAAGGAACAAAGCTGAAATAATCCAGAGACTACCTAAGGTGAAAGAGTTCTAGAAAGAAGTTACTCTTTCATTTCTAATATGCTCTCAAAAAAAAAATTAACACTAGGAAGTTAGAATAGTTTAGGACAGAAAATAATGAAATAATTGCTTAGGAACAAGTAAATCATATAAAGCTTTTTAAAAGTCTCCTATTTTTAAAAATTAATAAAAAATATTCAACATTAGACCAAATTTGAACTTTATAGTATTAACCTTAAAATAAAAATTAAGAGGAAGGTGGGAGGTCAGTATTGCAAGGGAAATTAGCTTTCTAGAAACTAAGCCAATATTTAAGGGGGAAGAAGTGTTTACAGAGTACATAGTATCTGTTTTCTCCAGGAATTTAGATTATTTTAAAGGAAAATTATGCCAACCCCTATTTAAAATTATTTCTGCCTTCTCTCTTGCCCACCTTGTCGTTCAGTGGGTTCTAGATGCTACATGTTAAGGTGAGGACAATCAAACAACACACAAGACACAAGCTAAGCACATTTATTTGGTGAGCACCATACACCTCTGGCTAATAGAAGCAAGGACAAGGATGTATAGAATGTACATTGATCATGGTTTACAAAAAGCAATTCAAAAGCCACGGAGCTATGAAAAAAGAGATATTAAATGAATTGCCTTTTCAGTTTTACGGTGATTACATATTATTGTACATATTTAGTACAAGAAATGAAATTACCAACAAAAGTGTTACACAAATTGAGTAAAATGTTACTAAAGGGGTAAAATTTTAAATTTCAGGAAACAAGTCTGATGTGGGTTTTTTTAGTTATTGTTTAAATAGTTTAAGCAAGTTTACCTTACACAAAGTGAAGGGGAGAGTGTACCTCAAATCGAACAGTCTTTGTTGTAGTCAATTAGCATTTTCCCCACTTTCTTTGGGGTGGATCAGTTTGATGGAATTGGGGCGGGGGGGGGGGTTTACAGGGAACTCGAGCCCTGAAACAAAAGTTCTTTGAATTTCACTTAAGTGAATTTTTTTTTTTTGCCCACAGCCACATCTTGCTTGAAACCTTGCTTCTTTATTGTTTTTTTGTAAGTTTGACACCAGTCACGTCCTTTTTTTCCTATTCACCGAATGTACAGTGAAAAATTATCTGAGCCCATTAAGAGAGAAATTATAGGGTGCCTGCGAAGACAACGGAAGCAAAATCAGCAATAACCACGTTGAGTGGCTTTAAAAAGGAGAAAAGGAAAAAGTCCTTTCTAGACACAGACAAGTCTTCATCGAGGACTTTCCATAGGAAAAGTCACATAGAATTTTTTAGGGTTTCCAGCGATTGACCTCCAGGAAGCCTTTAGGGAAGAAAAGGGAGGTAAGAAAAGAAAAGGTGGGGGAGGGGCACTTTTTACCAGTTGGTCCGCAGCCGCTCACATGTCCATTTCTTACTTCTCGTCCCTGTCCCAATCTTGTTCCTCTACGTACTCAGCAACGGTCTTAGTGGCATCTGGAGTAGCAACACCTGCCGGCTTTCCGAAGGGTGACATTTGTTGATATGTCGGGTTAGACCAAGGAACTGAAGAAGGTGGACGGACAGTGCTTGCACGGAAAGATCTGTTGAGTATCTCCGTCAGTTCCTCTCCCTACGCTTGACCCCTCTGGAGGCGCCCCGGCTAAATAGCGGGCAAATAGCCATTTCCTCCCTCACTTGCGTGCCACAACGGTGCTTTTCTCTGGATGTCCGGCCGAGGGGAAGTGCGGCCCCGCAAAAGCAGGACATGGGAAAGCAATCTGCAAGCTCTGCTCAGCACTGTAGCCGGGGGTCAGCGCTCGGGCTGAACCTGCTTGATGAGTGCCCAAGTGCTTGCGCAAGTAAGCTTGACGGCGGAACTTCTTGTGGCAATAAGGACACAAGAAAACCTCAGATACCCCATCTCCACTACCCTTCCCTGTACCCGGGACGCGACGCCCGGACTCCCTTTCAGTATATGGTCCCTGTGGTAGCTGGGGCTCAGGGTGCTGAGTGACCTTGACGTCCTGGCAATGGGTAGCTGGAGAGCTGGAACTGTCCTGTGGTGGATCAGTCCGGGAGCTGTCCCGAATAAGAGGGTGCTGACCTTCAGTCCTTTTCTCTCTGCTGTTCTCTTTACCCTCTGGCAGGAAAGGTGCGATTGTGCTGCCATCAGGAGACAACGAAGTGGAAGAGGAAAACGAGGGAAGAGCCTTCCCGTCCCCGGGGACAGTTGTGGCAGCATTGGTAGGACGTGGTTTGTGCCACCGGCGGTGGGAGGCGAGATTGGCTGGGCAGCTGAAGACCTTGTCGCACTCCGGACAGCGGTACTCAACTCTCACTATGCGGGAGCAGCGGTGCTGGGCCAGCGCAAAAGGGTCTGCGTACTCTTCCTTGCACAATTGGCAAATGAATTCACCCAGTGGCGTTCGGCTGCCTTCAAGGCCTCGGGATGGGGTCCCAGGTGCTTCCTCCTTGATTTTCAGCCCCAGGACTGGGGATGTGGTTACTTCATCTGCGAAGCTCAACCTCCTCATAGCCTTCGGTTTCTTGGCACCTGGCACTGCCGTCCCAGACCCTAGACACAGACACTCGGTCCAAAAGGTTCTTTGTCACGGCGATCGCCCCCAGTGCCCGCTTCAGGCCCTGAAAGAGTGACAGTGAGGGGAGCTGAGTCCGGCTTTGGAACAGCTTCTGGGAAAGGTGCCAGGAGTGGCATCAAAAGCTGCTCCACAGAAGATGGGGCAGACGCAGGTGCCACTGTGGAAGAGAAAGCCACCGCGGCTGTGGCGCCTCCCGGGAAGGACTCGGCCGAAGCAGGAGAACTGAGGCAGCGCTCCAGGAATGTCCCTCGCAACTCTGCACCCGCTGGCTTAGCTGGGCTGGGGCTGGGACCAGGGCTAGGACCCTCCGCCCAGCCCCACCCTAGCGCTTTCCCGCCGGCCTGACCCGCTACTTCCTCCGGTCACCAGGCAGGACGAAGTGCGCACGGGCGCTGACAGTCGCGAAGCCGCCTCCCTCTCCTCCTTTTCTACCTTTTCCAGTGAGAACTCCAGCCGCTCCGTACCCTTCAAGCTTCCTTGGGGACTGGGGGAAGCCCCTCTGGGGAAAGGAGGTGCCTCTTGGGGCCCCAGCAGCTGAAAGTCCCTTTCCACCCGACGCACGCGGTAAGAACCTCCCAGCCTCTTGGTTCGTTTCACCAGAAAGCCCCTCGGCATGATGGGGTTAGGAGAATGTGACAATTAAACTGAGTACGAAGCGGGGAAAGTGAGGGTGGAGGCTGCAAGACCCGAGACTGGAGCAGGACGTTGCTACAGCCGTCATGTTCCGGCCTTTATAGCTGAGACGCCAGCCGGGCAGAGGGGGCAGTCAACCTCTCTCTGGGATGGCAAGGTGCTGCCCAATCAGGAGTAGAAACCTGCTCCGGAAAAGGGGGGTTGGGGGGGGGCAGGGTCTCAGCTCGCAGCTGCCCAGGCTGGCTACCGTGGTGGTTGGATGAGCACCCGGGGGGGAGGGAAAGAGGTTGACTGCTTCGCCACGCCTTCCTCGAGTTCAAACAATATTATCTCCCTCACCCAGCAAAATCATTTACTTGCCCGTCCAGGGTTAGAATGACACCTCTCTAGGACCGGTCCTGTCCAGACTAGTGCAGAGCCGAGGCGAAGGCGCGGGAAACCCGCGGGAAGGTAAGGCTGTCAGTGTGTGGGGGGAGGCACGACGTTCTCAACCTTCCCACCTTCTTTAGCCCGCCCATGATTTCACTCCCGGGTCTCTGCGCCTGTCCCTCCTTCCTTCTTCCTGACAAAGAGAGAGTCTCGTTAGTCCCTGGCAGCAGGAGCCTCCTTACCCTGTCGCATCCTGGCCCAGACAGAAAAATGGAAGAATTTCTAGAGATGAGAAAGCGACGGGAATTACCCCTGCTCTTCCAGCACCTCAGGCCTCTGAGAAAGAATTGGGGTGTGGGCTGAGAAAGAAGAAGCCTCAGAGATGAAGAACAGATTTGCAGCCACGGGAAGTATTTGGATTCCTTTCTGTGACTGTGCTAGGAAGGCCGAGGTCAGCCCAGAAGTCGTTGACTGGGTGTAACAGGACTTTGGTGGTCTATCTTACCGAAAATAAGGGAAGAGCAAAGGAGGGCAGATTGCAGGGTATCTATGGGAAGCTTAGTTAGAAGGGGTGTGTAAATTAGTAACAGGTGAAACCTCTCTACTTGCAAAAACAGAAAAGCAGAGTGAATTAACCTACTGATCTGTTCCTAAATTTGCTGAAGCACGTCTTACATCTATCATTGATTGAGACTACCAGTCTCCGACAGCAATGAGATTCGTGATTAAGGTGCTCAATGGTGGAGATTGTGCTTTCTAACAAACCTTTAAGGCTCAAGAAACTAGACATTTCAGTGTCCTAACTACAGTATGTCTCTGAAGTATATTGTGAGGGGGAAGGAGGAATACCGAGTAGCTTTCTTCTTTTCTCAGATAAGGTAATTTCCCTGTTCACACTTTATTCTTGTTCCAAGCAAAGATGTATCTTAGTACCTCATTCTGCCTTATAACTCCAGTTAGTCTGTCAATAAACATTTGTTAAGTACTTATTATGTACAAATAAGCTATCTACAGGATAATCAACAGAGGGAAGACACTAGGAAGCATTTATTAACTGCTCACTATGTGCCAGGAACTTTGCAATTATTACCTCCTCTGATCCCTACAATAACCCCGGGAGGTAAGTGCTATTATTAATCCCATTTTGCAGTTGAGGAAACTGAGACAGATGAGGTTTAGTGAGGTTTAGTTCAGGGTCATGTAACTAGTAAATCTCTGAAGTTAGATATTATTTAAAGTCTTCATGACTTCCATGCCCCTTGCACAGCATTACCCAGCTGCCACTAGAATTAAGGGGAATCATGAAAAGCTTCCTGTTGAAGGTGGTATTTTAGCTGGGACTTGAAGAAATACAGAGAAGTCAGAAGACAAGGATGAGGAGAGATAATATTCCAGGTATGGGTGACAGCCATTGAAATGGAGTATCTTGTTCAAGGAACAGCAAGAAAGGCAATTTAACTAAATTGCAAAGTATGTGGGAGAGAGAAGGTAAAAGAAGATTAGAAAAGTTGAGAGGGGGACAGCTAGGTGGTGCAGTAGATAGAGCATGGCCCTGGAGTCAGGAGGACCTGAGTTCAAATCCGGCCTCAGACACTTAACACTTACTAGCTGTGTGACCCTAGGCAAGTCACTTAACCCCAATTGCCTCACCAACAAAAAAAAAAAAAGAAGAAAAAAGAAAAGTTGAAAAGGCAGGTTATAAGTTTTTAATGCCAAACAGAAGACCCTGGAGGTGACAGGGAATAGTGGGGTGACATAGACCTGTGCTGTAGGAAGATTACTTTGACAGTTGAATAGGGGATATACTGTAGTGGAGAGAGACTTGTGACAGGCAGACCAACCAGCAGGCTATTGCAATGGTCCAAGCAAGAAATGATAAAGGCCTGCACTAGGGTGGTAGAAGTGTCAGAAGAGAGAAGAGGACTAATGTGAGGGTTGGTTATGAGGGTAAATTGTAGGCTTTGACAATAGATTGGATATGGGGGGGAGGTGAAAGTGAGAAGTTGAGGACGGTACTTAGTTTTGGAGCATGGGTGACTGGGAGGATGGGGGTACCTTTAACAGTAATAGGGAAATTAGAAAGCACTGCTTGTAGGGAGGGAGGGAGACAATGAGTTCAGTTTTGGACATGTTGAGTTTGATGTCTCTGATACATCCAGTTTGAGAGATGTCCAAACAGATCCAAACTTGAGATCAATGGAGAAGTTGGGGTTGGTTAGGTAGATTGAGAATCACCTACATAATAATTGAGTACATGGGAACTGCTGAGATCACCTAGTGAAATACTGAAAGGGAGAAGAGAAAGAGGTCCCAGGACAGAACTTTGTGGTCACCACATGGTTAGCAGGCATGACCTGGATGAAGATCCACATGTTAATCAGGGTTACGTGGTACTTATATATTCATATTATGGAACAGACTCTACCACAGGGATGGCAATTTGTAAAAGGATGTGCTTAAGAAAAAAAGAGCAAGACACTGTTAGTACAATCAAGGTGCTTACAATCTAAATGAAAGATAAGACTTGGTTAGCTTGTATTCATTTATCTTGTTTAAGGAACAGCAAGGAAGCCAATGTCACTGGATTTTGTACAACAGGCATTATTCCTTTCCTTTTGCAGATGAGGGAACTTAGACATAGGATAATTTAAGTGACTTTGAGTGATTTAAGAAATAGCAGGCTTATGGGGCAGCTAGGTGGCGCAGTGGATAGAGCACCCGCCCTGGATTCAGGAGGACCTGAGTTCAAATCCGGCCTCAGACACTTAACACTTACTAGCTATGTGACCCTGGGCAGGTCACTTAACCCCAACTGCCCCACAAAAAAAAAAAAAAAAAAGAGAAATGTCAGGCCCAGATCTTTAAACTTCTAATTCAGAGTTCTTTCACATGCCAAGATGACTTACACACATTGGTAGGGTTATGATTATTAGAATCCATGATAGAAATAGACATAGGAAAGAGATTATTTACTAGAGGACATAATCAAAATAGATCAAAATAGAATACAAAAAATATGAAAAGCTAAATTTTAACTGCAAAAAAAACTAGCCATTAATAATGGAAAATGTATTTTTCCCAGTGAAAGTCCTTTTCCTAGCAAGTGGTATGATGGGAGGAGTTGAAGAATATGTGCAAATTCAAAAATTCTTAAAGTCAAAATGCATATTTTGGAATTTCTACATCAAATGTCTATGTAAGTTGGGGTTTTTTTGTTGTTTGGGGGGATTTAAAAAATATCCTTCTCAGTCTCCCTTTGCTGGATCTTCATCCAGGTCACACACCTGATAATCATGGATTTCACAGGACTCTGTCTCTTCTTCTATACTATTTCACTTGGTGATCTCCTCAGCTCATATAGATTCAATTATTGTCTCTATGCAGATGATTCTCAACTCTACTTATCCAGCCATCACTTCTCTATTAACCTTCAGCTTCCCAGACTGTTGGACATCTCGAACCACATAGATATCTTTTTTAAATTAAATTTCATTTTCAAAGAAAGATCAGCCTTCTCTCCCTCTCACTTCCCTTCCTCTGTCCCACTGAGAAAGAAAAAAAATCCCTGTTACAAAAATATAGTCAAACAAAACACAATTTCTCATTGGCCATGTCTAAAAAGTATATGCCCATTCAAGAGGTAGACAACACGTTTCATCATGAGTCCCCAGGAAGTTCCCAAGTTTTATGTGTGTATGTGTATATATGTGTTATACTTAAAAGTTTATATGTATGTGCATATATATGTATCTGTATTATGTATGTATAGTTTCCAAGTTTATGTATGGTCACACACGTCAGTCAAACATCCAACCTTCTCACCTCTCCCCCACACCCCACAATTAAGAACATAAGAAAAATAAAACCCATTACAAATAAGTATAATCAATCAAAACTAGGGGCAGCTAGGTGGCGCAGTAGATAGAGCACCAGCCCTGGAGTCAGGAGTACCTGAGTTCGAATCCGGCCTCAGACACTTAACACTTACTAGCTGTGTGACCCTGGGCAAGTCACTTAACCCCAATTGCCTCACCAAAAAAAAAATAATAATAATCAATCAAAACTAATTTTCACATTGGCCATATCCAGAAAAGATACTAGTTTCATTCTCCATTCTGAATCCTTCACCTCTCTCTCAGGATACCAGTGCCATGTTTCATCATTAGTCCTTTTGAATCCTGGTTGATTATTATGCACATAAAAAGTTCAGTAAAATAGCATTCCATCACATTTCTATACCATAATTTCTTCAGCCATTCTCAAATTTATGAGCACATCCTTAGAGTTGTTTTGCTGAGAACTAATCCCTCTCATATCTTTCCCTCTCTCTTTTCTCCCCTTTCTTCCCCTTTCCCCCTTTTCCCTTCTATCTTACTGTTGAGTAAAATGTGTTTCTCTGTGTGAGTGAGTGTGTGTGTGTGTGTGTTCTTCCCTCTTTTGACCAGTTCAGATGAGAGTGGGGTTCAAGTGTCAGTCACTCCTCCTCAACCCCTTCTCTTTGTTTTTATGGTTGTCTCCTGTTGTAATGTGATTGTGTGAAATAATTTCCCCTCATTTTCCTTTCATTTCTCCCACCAGTTTCTTCTTCCCTTCTCTTTCCATTCTTTTCTTAAGATCATCAAGACATAACAAAACCACTCTCAGGTCTTTTCTAAATAGACTCCCTTCTACAAACTCTGAGGATGATAGGGCTCAGAAGGGACATATGTATCTCCCAATATTTGAATGTAAGTAGTTTATCTTTGTTTATTCCTTTATTGTTGTTTATTCATGATTCTTTCATGTACCTTTTTATGCTTCCCTTAACTCCTTTGTTTGAACTTCAAAGTTTCTCCACATCTCTCGTCTTTTCATCAAGAATGCTTAGAAGACCATTCTTTAAAGGTCCAATTTTTCCTCTCTAGCATTATATTCAGTTTTTCTGGGTAAGTTAATCTTGTCTGTAAGTCAAAATCATTTGCCTTCCAGAATATTGTATTTCTTCTCTCCTTTATTGTGATAGCAGCTAAATCATGTTTGATCCTGACTGTGACTGCTCAGTACTTGACATTTTTGTTTAGGTTGCTTGCATAATTTTTTTTCTTTGACCTGGAAGTTCTGGATTTTAGCTATTATGTTCCTGGGAGTTTTCGTTTGGGGGCTGCTTTCAGGAAGTAACAGTGAAATCTTTCTATTTCCACTTTGCCCTGTGGTTCTAATAGCATGTATAGGTCCTTTTTTGTTCTTAGTGTTCAGATGGTCCAGTGATTCTTACATTTCCCCCCTCAATATGTTTTTCAGATCAACTGTTTTTGTTATGAGATACCTTACATTTTCTCCCATTTTAAAAAATATTTTGATTTTGTTTTAATATTTCTTGATGCCTGGGGGCAGGGCAGATAGCTGGCACAGTGGATAAAGGACTGGACCTGGATTCAGGAGGACCTGAGTTCAAATCTGGCCTCAGACACTTGACACTTACTAGCTGTGTGAACCTGGCCAAATTCCTTAACCCTCATTGCCCCACAAAAAATAAAATTTAATAAAATTTAAAATTTAAAATAATTAATTAATTGAATTAATAAAAAATAAAAATATTTCTTGATGCCTTATGGAGTCACTGGCTTCTATTTGGTCCATTCAAATTTTCAGGGAGTTTGTTGCTTGGGCAAGGTTTTGTACCTGTTGATGATGAACTATTAATTCTCTTTCCAATTCTTTCTTTTATTATTTTAATTTCTT
This sequence comes from Dromiciops gliroides, assembly GCF_019393635.1. NCBI lineage: Eukaryota > Metazoa > Chordata > Mammalia > Microbiotheria > Microbiotheriidae > Dromiciops > Dromiciops gliroides. Next base: position 268,862,197 of record NC_057862.1, on the reverse strand, counting down.
TTACATTTTTTACCTTATGTGCTTTCATTCCATTTATTTAATTATTTATTCTTTAATTCTTTCTTAACTTATTAAAGTCATACCATGTGCAATAAATATTGGAGTTTTTGCCTGTGTAGCACAATTATTTGGTCAGCATTTTTTCCAGTTGGAGGGAATATTAGTCAAAAAACATGACAAATTGGATCTTGACAGTAGTGATGCAGGCACTCTTAAAACATATTGTTTTTTTGTTTTATAGAAACTAATTATATAATTTTAAATCTGAAAGAAACCTTGGAAACAATCTAATCTAATTTCATTTTATATATGAATAAACTGAGGAACAGAGAAGTTATTTGCCCATGGTCACTCAGCTTATCAAATAATAAACATTTATTAAGTACCTGTTTTGTGTTAGGCAATATACTATCTCTGCACTAGGGGTATAAAGACAAAACTAAAATGGTTCCCGCCCCTAATTTTTGTTATTATTTTCCTTCCCTTTACATCGTATCAAAGGAAACAAAATGTGTAATTACATACAGAATATATATAAAATGAACATGGCACTAGAGGAAGGAAAAACTTCATGTAAAGAAATAGCATTTTAACTGAGCTTTGAAGAAAATGAGGAATCATAAGATTCCTAACCTCATATTAGGGACTTCAACCTACATACTGATACTCCCTCAAGTACCCTAATTTCTCAGTTCCTCAATCTATTCAATTCCCAGGACCTATCTCTCCACTCCACCTTCAGAGATGGCCATACCTTTGATCTTGCCATGACCCACACATGTTCCACTTCCTTGTTTAGGAATCACAAAATCTGATCATAATCTTTTATCATTCCATCTTTCCCTTGGCTACATAAATCCTAACCTTACTTTTTTGTTTTCACTTTAATTTTCAATCCCATCACCTTTTAGATCTTTCCTAGGCCATCACCCTTGCCACAAACAGTCTTCTCCCTTCCCTATCTTGAATCAATTTCAGTCTAAACTACCTTCTATATACTTTAATCTCTCAACTCAGTGACCTATTTTCAATCATGCCTTGCCAAACCCAACCTTGGATCAATCCCACCATCTGACATCGCTGTTCCTATTCACATCTTGCTGAACAAAGCTAGAGAAAATCATGCACCCAAACTATGGCTACTAAAATTTGTTACATAATCTCATTTAGTCCCTGATTATAGCAAGTAATTTTTGTATACCTCCCAAACTGATTTGATATCCCACTCACCACAGCAGCTATTTCAAACTTCATTAGCTATTTCAGCCTTATCCTTCCTCAAGCCTTCCACAGAACCACTTCTCCTGCCCTCTCAGCTAAGGACCTTGCCTCATACTTTACCAAGATAAATTAATGCCATTCATATAGAGCTCCCTCTTTTTCCTGCCTCTTCATTTCAAATTACTCAGATGTCTTCCCCAATTATCTACTTTTCATCTGCCTCTCACATTTGTCTCTCATCAACATGCACCTTGAGCCCATTCGCTCCTGTCTTCTCCATCAGATTGCCCCTACAATAATTCCCTTGCTCTCAATAATATTCAAGCCCCTGTCTATTTGCTGCTTTCCTGCTGCCTATAAACATTTGTCTCAACCCCAAGCTTTAAAAAAACCACCCTTACTCAATCTGACCATCCCTATTAGCCACCATTTTATATCTACCTTTTCTCAGCCAAACTACTTGAGAAAGATGTGTATATTCAATGCCTCTCTCCTCTCATTGGATTCTAAAACCTCTGTAATCTGGCATTCATCCATTTCAAACTACTCTCTCCAAAGATATCAATAACCCTTAATTTCCAAATATAATGGCCTATTCTCAATTTTTTTTGTTCTTGACCTCTAGTATTTAGGGTGTATGGAATGTTTAGGGAGGACTATCGCCTCTCATCCACCTTTGGTGGCACTTGTCACCCACCTCTCACTTGTGGTTCCAAGAAGTTGTAGCATGCACAACAGCCATACCCTAGCAAACTGTCTCTACAGATGTGCTAAACCAAGTTGAGGGTAATTGAGAGGTCTCAAACCAGTTGGTAAATTAGGGGATATCTACCCATAGCATGTGAAGATGTCTGCTGGTGGAGTGAGAATATGAGAACAATTTGTTTCAATGGTTATGAAGGCAACTGAAGCAGGCATTGTAGAGTGCTTAGAGCTTGGTCAGATGTTGAAGACCCAAAGGTCATCCCTCAGGCATTGCCAGTTGTCTTGACTTTTGTCAAGTTTTAATGACTCTGGAATAGAGAGTGAAACTGATGACTTTGCACAACTCTGCCTCGCTTAAATCCAACTCATGCATGAATCAAGACATCACCCATCACCTTGTGATGGCATTGGTCCTCTTCAAAAACAAAAGATGAACAACAACAACAATGACAAGTCTCCTTGATACTCCTCTCTAGAGGTTTTTGTGATACCCCTCTCTCCTGTTTCTCCCCCTACCTGTCTGAGTACTCTTTGGTCTCTTTTTCTGTATGTGCAACCAGGTCATGCTCACTAACCTTGTTATCCTCCAAGGTTCTGCCCTGGGCCCTCTTCTCTTTCTAAACTATCTCACTTGATGGTCATGTAAGCTCCCAAGAGTTCAATTATCATTTCTATATAGAGGATGCCCAGCCCTCATTTCTCTCCTGAGATTCAGTCTTATATAACCAATTGTCTTTTCAACATCTTGAACTGGAAGTTTTATAGACATCTTCAGTTCAATATTTCCAAAACAACTCATTGTCTTTCTCTCCAGATTTTCTTCTTACTGGTAAGGGCAACAATATTCTTCTACTTACCCAGGTTCATATCCTCAGTTTCATCCTCTACTCCTCATTCAAATTCATCCCAATGTATTTTTCTCTTGTCATTCCTACCACCATAACAATTCTGGATATTCCCCTTCCTCTCCACTCACAAAGCCACTCCCATAACATAGCCCTCATCACCCCCTCCCTTGGTTGGTCTGCCTGACTCAAGATCTCTCTTCTCTAGTCCATCTTCTACTCAGCTATCAGTGATCTCCCCAAAGCACAAGTCTGACCATGTCACCCTTTACTCTTTGCTCCCCTCATACAGTAAATTCCCTAGGACCTCCAGGATCAAATATAAAATCCCCTAACATTGAAATCTGATCTCTTCCTAGTTTTTCAGCCTTTTTTACACTTTACCTACTTTCTTGTGCTCTAGAATACAACAACACTTGGCTTCTTACTGTTCTTCACAGATAATACTCCATCATCTCCCAACTCCAAGTCTTTTCATTGGCTGTGTCTCATTAGTTTCTGTGTATTCCTTCAAGACTTAGATCAAATCCCACCTTCTTCAGGAGACCTTTTCCAGTGTGCCACCAACCTATCCCCATGCCTTCTTTTTTTTTTTTTTTAACGGGGCAATGGGGTTAAGTGACTTGCCCAGGGTCACACAGCTAGTAAGTGTTAAGTGTCTGAGGCCAGATTTGAACTCAGGAACTCCTGAATCCAGGGCCGGTGCTTTATCCACTGCGCCACCTAGCCACCCCCATGCCTTCCTTTTAATATTGGCTTCCATTTGCACTGATTTTTTTTGCCTGTTGTTTCCCTCATTAGAATAGAGCTAGTTGAAGACAGGGATCATGTTTTGCCCTTTTTTGTTATCACCAATCCTTTGCATAGTGCTTGGAACATGGTTAGTGTTTAGTAAATGTTTATTGACTAAGAGGTAAAAGCAAAAAGAGAGTACTTTCCAGGAATGGGGGTCATAGAAATATAAGATGGAAGGTCACATGAGGAATAGCATAATAAGTTTATGAAGGGAGAGTAATGTACAATAATCCTGGAAAAGTATAATGAAGCCAGATAATGAAGGGATTTAAATGCCAAACTGAAGAGTTTGTATTTTATCTTAGCAACAATAGGAAGTGTAGATTATTATTTATCATTTATTTTTTCCTCTACCTCTTTTACTTTATCTTCAAAGTTCTTTTTTAATGTCTCTATGGCCTGAGACCAATTCATATTTTTCTTGGAAAGCTTTGTATGTAGGAGCCCTGACATTGCTATCCTCTCCTGAGGGTGCACCTTGATCTTCCTTGTCACTAAAGAAACTTTCTATGGTCCTCACCTTTCTCTGTCTGGTCATTTTGACAGTCTTTTACTTGACTTTTAACTCCTTAAAGTGGGGCACTGTTTCCAGGCTGCACTGTCCCAAGCTTCAGGGGGTCCCAGGTGGTATCATTTGAGGAGGATCAGATTCTTCACTTGCCTGGCCTGTTCCCTGGTCAGTAGATAACCCCAGGCCAACTTGCTAATTGACCAGACATCAAAACTTTGTGTGCTGTGGTTGTTAGCTCCAACAAGCCTGTGCCCTTCCCCGACCTGGGTCACTGCCACTCAAACCTACTTCCTGGTTCCCAGCAGGGGTGAAAACTGAAGTTCTGCCTCAGCACCAGCAGAGACCCCTATAATATCCCCCCTTCCAATCTCTCAGCCCTTTTGCCAGACCATGAGCTTAGTTCCAGATGACAGTAGTGCTACACCTGATTCAGAGGCTCTGGGGGTGGGGGAGGCTCTTTCTCTGGCAAGGCTTACCTGGGACTGGATCTGTGTCAGTGTGACTGTGGGGTTGGGCTCCACTCCTGCCCTAGCACAGCAGCCCCCTGCTGCCGACCTTCTAAGCCATCTTTGGCTGGAAAATTATCTCAGCTCATTCTTTTGTGGGTTTTGCTGCTCCAGGAATTGTCTTATGGCATTATTTGGAGGGTTTTTTGGAGTGATCATGTCATGAGTTCTGAGAGCTTACTCTATTTATCATTTATTAACAGTGTTTGAACATATGCTTCAACTTTGGGACCTTTCAGGTACTTTTTTGGATCCATCCAAAGCTTGTGTTTTTGGTTCTCAAATTGCCCTTCTCTTGGAAACTATCTACTGCCTACACGAAGTCAATAAGGTAAATATCCTTATGCCCTGGTCTGAACTCTGTATACGTTGACCTCACAAAGACTCGGAGAAGGAACATTCCCTTCTTTCTGACCAAACAATCTAATAAAATTCTTTCTTAAATTATTTCAGGTTTGGGGGTTTGTTCTCCTAAACAACAGGAATCACTGGAGCTTATAGAGGAGAGGAGTGACATAGTCATATCTATGTCTCTTAATATAATTTTGGCAGAAGTGTGGAGGTTCAACTGAAAAGAAAAGGTATTGGAAGCAGGGGGAATAATTCTAAGATAATCATAATAATCCAAGTGAATGGTGATTAACACCTGAATTATAGTGTGGGCTAAGTAAATGGAGAGAATGAAACAGATGCAAGAGAGGCTGTGGAGGTAGAATTAACAAGACTTGGCAGCTGTGGGGTGAATGAGAATAAAGAATTAAGGATGAAGTTGTGTACTTGGGTAACTGGAAAAATGGTGATGCCCTTGAGGAAAAAAAGAAAGGTTCACAAGAGGGATGGATTTTGGGGAAAAGATAAAGAGTTTTGTTGTAGACACTTTGAGTCTGAGATGCCTATTTCAAAATGTTCAAGAAAGTTTAGAGCTGGATGCAATTATGTGCTTGGAGCCACCTCATACTGGCTAATAGGCCAATTGTTAAATTTTCTGTGTGAGCATTTACACCTCAGAAACAAACGAAAGATATAAATTAGGGCCGGATTTGTTGTTTTGTTGATTTTCAACTTAAGAAAGTGATGGGGGGAAAAAAGAAAATGATAGGGAAAATGTTAATGATTCAGATTAAACTTAAAGGTATATATACCTGGAAGCAATATATCAAAGCAAAAATTGCAAGTAAAATGTCTGTGGAAAGAGTATTGAGCTTGGAGTCATAAGTAGGACCTTAGTCCAGATCCTAACCCTGCTGTTTACTACTTGTGTGACTTTGGACAAGTCACTTGAACTCTCTGAGTGTCCTCAAGCTGTAGAATTAGGGGATAGAAGAGATGACTTTTAAGGTACCTTCAAGTTATATATGTGTGTGTGTGTTTGTGTGTGTGCATGTCTACAGTCTATGATCCTATCTGGGACTCATCTGAAAAGATAAGGAAACCCACCATGAGATTTAATGAAGTCACTAAGGGGGTCTATATATGGAGAAGAGAGTCCTAGACAGTCTTGGGAGCATACCCCAAGACAGGGGAATTACAGTCAGGAATCCAACAAATAAGATTGAGGAGTAGCCAGATGGTTGGGAGATAACAGTGTCATGAAAATCTGGAAAAGAAAGAGTATCCAGAAGGAAAAGATAGTCCACAATGTCATTGGTCATTGGAATTGGCAATTAAGAAATTAGTGGTAGTTTTGGCTAGAATAGTTTATCTGGAGTGATGTGGATTAGAAATCAGACTTCAATAGTGAGAGAGGGTGAGGAGAGGAAATGGAAGTAACAGGTGTAACACTCCATCTTATTCTACTTCCAGCCCAGTTATGACACTCATCTTCTGGGGAGCTTGCTTCTGTGGAAAAGGAACCATCTCTACCAACTGCCAAGTGACTGAAGCAGCAGAGGAGATAGCAAAGATCCTGAATTAGTTCAGGAAAGGCCTTGGGAAGAGCAGAGTCCCTCAAACCACCAAACCTGCTTCCAATCCAACTCCTACAGCTGCTACATAGGGTGGCTCATACTGGACAGATCCTCTATTGCAATTTCCTGACACAAGGCTTTGCACATGCCTGGAATGGATTCTAGTTCCCCTGTTCTCTTCCTGTTATAAAGCTTCCTTCCTTCCTTCAGGGTTCAAATTAAATGCCATCTCCCACCTGAGTCCCACATAGTAAAAGAGGGAGCCCAGGACTCTGTACCATGGGGCTATTGATCCTGCTTCCAACCTAGGCCTCTCAGCCCATAGACACTGACCTGGCAATTATTGAAGGTGCTGTAACTCTCACCTCCTCAGCAGCCAGAGCTATTTAAGACTCAGAAAAGAGAGTTCTTGCCACTCGGACCCTTTGCACTGATGTTTCAACATAAAAAACTGATAGTTGGCATATTGGATAGAGCACCAGACCTAAAGTAACAAAGACCTGAGTTCAAATCCAGCCTCAAACACTTACTAGTGTGACCCTGGGCATGTCACTTAACTTCTGTTTGCCTCAGTTTCCTCATTTATAACTGTAAGGATAATAATAACACCTATCTCCCAGGGTTGTTATAAGAATGAAATGGATAATAATTATAAAACATAGCATAGTATCTGGTGTATAGTAAGTAATATATAAAAGTTATTATTACTTTTATTATTATTATAAAGGACATTAAAGAAAATGCATTACCATTCTTTGACACTGCACTCTTTCCATCTCTTTGGCAGTTGAAATTCTATATACAAGCACACCTTATTTATTGCATTTCTCTTTCTTGTGCTTCACAGATACTACATTTTTTTTTTTACAAATTCAGCAATCCTGTGTCAAGAAAATCTATCAGTACAATTTTTCCAACAGCATGTACTTACATCATGTCTCTGTGTCACATTTTGGTGATTCTCACAATATTTCAAACTTTTTCATTATTATTATATCTGTTAGGGTGATCTGTCATCAGTAATCATTGCTGTTACTATTATAATTGTTTGGGGGGACTGTGAACTTCACCCATATAAAACTGTGAATTTAATCAATAAATGTTATGTGTGTTCCAACTGCTCCACCAATCAGTAGTTCCTTTCTCTTTCCTTCTCCTTGGGCCTCCCAATTCCCTGAGACACAATCATATTGAAATTAAGCCAATTAATAACCCTATAAAGGCCTCTAAGTGTTCATGTGAATGGAAGAGTCAATAGATGCAGCAAGCTTGATTGTTGTCTTATTTTAAGAAAATACCACAGCCACCCCAACTTCAGCATCCACCACCCTGATTAAGTCAGCAGTCATCAAGATCGAGGCAAGACTCTCCACCAGCAAAAAGATTACATACAACTCACTGAATGCTCAGGTGATAGATAGCATTTTTTAGCAATAAAGTATTTTGAAATTAGGGTATATACTTTTTTAGACATTATGTTTTTGCACACTTGATAAACTACAGTATAATGTAAATATAACTCTTATATGCACTTGGAAGCCAAATATTTGCTTTATTTTGGTGGTATGGAATAGAATCCATAATAATTCTGAGGTATGCCTGTATATATTATCTCCTCCTATTAGATTATGAGCTCCTAAAGTGCATGGAATGTTGTATCCCAACACTTAGTACAATGCTTTGCACGTAATGAGCATTTAATATGTGCTTTTTTATCCATTCAGCCATTCATATTCAAATTTCTCAGTTTTCCTGTATCTCTCCTTTTCTTTTTTCTTTTCTTTTCTTTCTTTTTTTTTTTTTTGCAGTTCAGTGAGGGTTAAGTGACTTGCCCAGGGTCATACAGCTAGTAAGTGTCAAGGGTCTGAGACTGGATTTGAACTCAGGTCCTCCTGAATCCAAGGCTTGTGCTTTATCCACTATGCCACCTAGCTGCCCCCTCCTTTTCATTTTTCTCCCTCTCTGGTATCTTAGTTATTTCCATAACTGTCTTTTTTTCCTCCCTTAGATTGTAATCCCCTTGAGAACAAAGTCTATATCTAACTTTGTTTCCCCAAGTAGTCTCAGTTATTCAAATGAATCTTATCAATCTGTATATTCCCTGCAATGATGATCAAAACCCACCCATGGCTTCCATCTTACTCAACTCTTATCCTTCTTCTCACATGAGTACAGGATATTGATGGAACACTCTGGAATGCTTAACTTATCATCCCTCCCCCTCATTATGGGACCATCCCATTTTCTCTTCCTATCCTACATTTCCATAATGACATTTTTTGTTCCTCTTTTTAGAAACTTCTCGTTGATTATATGAAACAACACCAAGTAGGTACTGAATAGAAATTTGTTGAATAAAATTTTATTGAAAAAGTCATATTGTAGTGTCTAGACTAGAACTTGGGTCTCCTTCTAGGATGTATTCAAGGTCAATTCAATTCAATCATTTATTAAGTACCTACTATGAGCTGGGCATGGGGGTGGGGTGGGAAGACAGAATAACAAAACAATCCCTTGTCCTCAAGGGACTTACATTCTGCAGAAGGAAATGATGTCTAAAAAGATAAGTAAATAAAACATAAGAGAGAGAGAGACAGAGAGAGAAAGAGAAAGACAGAGACAGAGAAACAGACAGAGAGACAGAGAGAGACTAATAACTAGGGGGATTGGAAAAAGCTTCTGGTAAAAGGTAGCACCTGATATGAGAAGAAAGCTAAGTACTCTAACAGGCAGAGATGAGGAAGGAGTTTATTCCAAGGACAGAGTATAGCTCATGCAAAGTCATGGAATCAGGGAGGGAAATGCTGAGTTCAGGGAACAATTTAGTCAGTTTGGCTAGAATGTAGAGTGTGTAAAGAGGAGTAATATGAAATAAAACTGGAAAGATTGGCTGGAAACAGATTGTGAATAGTTTTAAATGACAATCTGAGGAATGAGTCACTAAAGTTTCTTCAGCAAGGGAGTGACATGGTCATACTGTGTTTTAGTAAGGTTATTTTGGAAGCTTTGTGGAGGATAGGTAAAAGAGGGAAAAGTAAAGGTAAGAAAAGATGAGAGCCTTAACTAAGGTAGTGGCCATATGAGTAGAGAAACATGGATATAAGAAACATTGTAAAGGCATAACTGACATTTGGTTTGGAGAGGTTATGGAGTGCAAAGGGTTATGAATGACTTCAAGGTTGCAAACTTAGGTGATTAGAAGAGAAAGAAAAGAAGGCCTGAGTTAGCCCCTCAAGTGATACTCATGGTTTGGGGGTAGGAGATGGGTTATGATCTCACAAAAAAGATCGAGGAGTTGCCAAACAAATAAGAGGAAGGAAGAGGACTGAGAAAAAGGCTATCATATTTAATAATAAAGACATCACTGGTAACCTCAAGCATTTCAGTTGATTGACAGAGTTGAAAGTCACATTAAAAGGTGTTGAGAAGTGAAGGGAGGAAGGAAGGAAAGGAAGGGAGAAAGAAAGAGGAAATAGAAAGGAGGGAATAGAAGGGAGTGCACTAAACTGTGTGGCCTTCTCTAGTATAGCATAGACATAATCTACATCAGATACCTCCTCCCTACTCCTTTACAGAGTTGGGGAGTCCATGGGGGGAGGGGAATAGAGATATGTAATATAATTTTTAATGTATTCATCATTTTTGCCAAATTATTTTCTCTTCCTCTTTAATAAAAAATTCCTTGTTATAAGGGGAGATTATCTAGGAAAGAGGAGGGAGAGATCTAGGCAAGGTAAAAACAAAAATATCAATATAAATCTATTTTTAAAATAATTTTCATTATTCCAAAGTATTAATAACCCATACATAACCCTTGAATAAGCGTCAGGGCACACCTGAGGGGGCCTTTCCCTAGCTCAGTGTTCCAACCCAAATGATGTAGAAGCTTCAGTTATCTCTTCTCCATTAAAGGGTACTCACTCATTTGCTATCTGTTTTCTGGTATTCATCTGTGGTTGCAGCTCTCCATAGTTTAGCTTTCCTCCAGCAGATAACTCTCACCCTTTTCTAAGGGGACAAGCTCAGTCATGTGGCCCTTATACAACAAAACTCCATCAGTGATTTTTTACATCTCAGAAAGTCCATTAGTCTTATTTTCTTTTGTGTATGGTCCCACTGTTCCCCTGGTGACTTACCATTCTAATGATTTTGTCTCCATTTCTATATATCCTTGTAGTGCATTGCTGCAACTATTGATTATGTCAGCACCTCCCATTAAGTCTTAGAATTGGAAGGACCAACTTTATTCCCCTCTCTCTCCATTAAGCCTTCCACACCCTGTATTCCTGTTGGGTTATTTATTTAAATGGCACTAGGCTCTACAGGCAGTGTTTTGTATTACATCCAAAAGGGAAAAGGTGGTTTTGTAGAACAAAGCCTGCTTTTTCCAGTATGGGAATCTGAACCAAGGAGAGGGAAATTTGTCAGTCCTACACACATATCACAAAATCTCACAATTCAGAAAACATAACTTTGCCAACAATGGGCAAATCCCTAAAAATCAATTAATAAGTGTTATTTTATTGATTATAAAGGTATGACTGAATATAAAAATAAAATTCATAAGAAATACATAATTTTACTACCATAAAGCAACAGTTCCCATTTAGTAGTCTATGAACCCCTTCATGATGATGATCCAAAGGATTTGCTCAAAAAAAAAATTTAATGGCACCTTGTGCCCAATATGTACAATTAAATTTTAAGTACATCTACCATTTACTACAGCTCTTGTTATTAACCAGTAGAAAAGTATTTTATATCTTACCTAGATATTAATTTTCATTGATAAAGTCGCTAAAATGAAAAATGAGCTTCCATCTCTCAACAAGAGAGTTTATAAAATTCTCCCATCATTTCCCACAATATATCTGTGTGAGTGAGCATTTTCACTTTATTCCAGTTTCTTAACCTGTAAAATGGTAATAATAATAATACCCAGGGTGCATCTAGGTGGTGCAGTGGATAAAGCACTGGCCCTGGATTCAGGAGGACCTGAGTTCAAATCCAGCCTCAGACACTTGACACTTACTAGCTGTGTGGCCCTGGGCAAGTCACTTAACCCTCATCGCCCCACCACTAATAATAATAATAATAATAATACCTATATCCCAAGGTCATTGTGAGGATGGAGTGAAATTCATCAAGTAATTTGTAAAGTGCTTAGCACAGTGTCTGGCACATATTAGATGCTAAATAAATGCTTATTTCCATCCTTTATATCAAAATATAGAAATAAACTCAGTGAAGGATCAGATTTAAGATTCGGTTTGACTAGTGTTGAACTAAATATCACAAATACTAGTTAAAATTTAAAAGTCCATCATTGAAATTAAGTTTATATGTGATTGTTAAACATCTCCCAAGTCATTTAAAATGTCATTTATATCCAACAAAATTTACGATATAAAAAAATGTGATATAAAGTCATTCTGATAATAGTGAGCGTATAAGGTCTTACTGGATTACTTCTTTTAATTCATATATAATTCCCCACATAAATATTAATAATTATTCTAAAATTAGTTTTATAACTTTGTATTTAGTCTTTTTATAATTGTAAGTAGAATAAAATTTTACATTTTATAATTGTATAATGTAAATTTTAATTTGGAGTTTTTCTGGGCAAAAGTTATTGTAGTTATTTTATGATTATAATTATTGCAATATTATGCATAGCATATTAAATTACCCTGGGAATTTAACAACGCATTTTGTTGTTGTTGAAAGGGGTTCACAAAAACATCGTGAACCACGGCTATAAAGTAGAGGGAATTCACAATTTCACTAGAATTAATTAATTAATTAAAAGATTTATTAAGTACTTACTATGTGTCAAGCACTGTGCTAAGTGCTGCTGATACAAAGAGAAAAAACAAGAGAGTCCCTGCTCTCAAGAAGCTCACACTCTCATTGGAGAAAACATGTAAGAGAAATTTCAGCTACATAGTGCACGGAAAGACCTGGAAATCCTAAGGATTCATCAGAACCCAGTGATCCTTAGGTTGTCAGTAACTTCTACTAAATGAGAAAGGTTTCATATTGAAAGTAGAACTCGGGGGCAGCTAGGTGGCTCAGTGGATAAAGCACCATCCCTGGATTCAGGAGGACCTGAGTTCAAATCCAGCCTCAGACACTTGATACTTACTAGCTGTGTGACCCTGGGCAAGTCACTTAACCCTCATTGCCCTGAAAAAAAAAGTTTTAAAAAAGAAAGTGGAATTCATTTCAGAAACTGAATAATAAACTAGAGTAAATTTGACATAGGAGGAAAGGAGTTTCTTTTTTTTTCCTTCTTTTTTTTTGGCGGGGCAATGAGGGCTAAGTGACTTGCCCAGCGTCACACAGCTAGTAAGTGTCGTGTCTGAGTCTGGATTTGAACTCAGGTCCTCCTGAATCCAGGGCCAGTGCTTTATCCACTGCGCCACCTAGTTGCCCCAGAAAGGAGTTTCTAAGACATAAGGCACAGAATAAAAAAGCCAATCAACTTACTACCATTTCCTCTGTGTTATATATATGCTCAATCGTCAAATACACCACTTCACCACCACACATTCTAACAACACAAGTCAGTAACATGAGTTCTCTATCTCCTTTGCTTAATTCTAGGTGAAGTTTTATCAGTGTTTTATAAAAATAGTTTATCATTTAAATTTATGAAAAACTATGGTAAGGACTACTTGTTAACAGTGAGTTTTTAAAACATAGATACTTCACATTGAATTATCTTTTTAAAAAATAATTCTTTTTTATTATGAATGTAACAAAAATGCTAATAATCACAAACATTTCTGCCTTCAAAGGACAGAAAAAGAAAACTGTATATGAAATCATCAGTCCATCATATATGACTTGTGCCAATAATGTCCTGTTTGACCATGCCCCCTTCTGAATTTCCTTTTGCTCTCTTCTGTGAATTTAAAAAAATACTTCATTGACTCTCTTTTTTATCACTATAACTATCATCTATTCCCTTCTGCAACTTCCCACTCTCCTTTCAGTAAAGCCTTCTTTTGTAACAAAGCAGTATTATCAAGCAAAACAAATTCACATATTAGTCATAACTGACAACATATATCTTATTCTTTATCTACAATCCATCACAAAGAGGTGGGAAGCATGTTTTGTCTTCAGTCTTCAGTAGTCATTAAACTGATCACTTAGAACTTGTTACATTGTCTAAATCCACTGTTCTTTCAATTTTACTTAATTATTAACTTTTAATACTAATTTCATAAGACCATAGTTTAGAGTTAGGAGGGATCTTGGAGATAATCTAATTCAACCCCTTATTTTTAGATAAAGAAATTGATACCCAGCAGATTAAGTGACTTACCCATGGTCACACAAGATAGTATCAAAACCTATATTTGAAACCAGATCTTGATTCCAAATCTCTTTCATCTGAAACTACATATTCCAAATATTTTATATATTTTTCCAATAGCCAGGATAAGTAATAGTTTATTGTAGGCAAGTAGTAAAGAATTCTGATTTAATTCATTTTGCTTATGGCTTCCTCAAGGGAGGCTTGCCTAATACAATTTTTGCACTTATTTGCAAGAAAGATATCAGATAATATGTTGGCTCTTTCTACTGTTTATGGTTACTCTGTTTTCAATCCAGTTACCATTTTAGTAACTACACGCCACAGCATTATTATCCAGACAATATCTTTCCAGCATTTCAATTATCTGTATCTCATGTAGACCCACATCAAAAGCTTTTTACAAACATCTAGATCTATAATCTGTCCATGGAGTTTCCCTTATCCATAAACTTGTCATGTAATTTTATCAAACCAAAGAAATCAGATTTGTCTGGCATGATCTGTCTTCATAAACAAATGCTGTCCACTGACTATCACGTTGTTATCTATATGCTTACAGATCAATTTGGCTCATGGTAACTTGGGTGACTGCATTCTGCCTGCCCAAATTCTCCCTTTTCTTTGAATCGGAGACATTATTCTTCCTTTCTCTTAACAAAGTGTTTAATGAAGTCAAACAACAACAACAAAAACCAGGCTTCCCAAAGATTTGCATCTAGTTTATTAACCAATCTGTGAACTAAAACAGCATCATAACTTTTATAAGTGACATGACATAATATATCTTTGTGATGGAGGTCATGTAAGTAGTGTTCCATGTTTAATCAGTGAAATGTGTAGAAATTAAAAATAAGCCATGTCTTCCATATACACATACTAACACTGAAAATTCTGATACTTAAGATTTTGTTAAAATTGGGTTTAGAATGTAAGGTTAGAAATTAAGGAAGTTAAGTTTCTTGAAGGAACCTCATTTGCTTAGTACAAAATGACAAGTGTGTGCCATAAACTATAGAAGCAGCTGCGCTCTGTTTTATATGTAAATGAATAAAGCCTATATGAATCTTTCTGAATCCAAGTCTGGTACTCTATACATTCCTCCACCTAGCTGCCTCTTCTAGTTAGGAACTTCTAAGAGTTATTAATAAAAAGAACAAAACCATAAAATTCTCTCATGCTTACAACCCAGAGCTTCAAATCCAGGATTATACATTAATTAAACATTAAAGCAAGGTTCAAACATTTGTCCTGTTGAGTTCTGTGTATTCCAAACTATTCACTGAATTCCTGCACTACAGATACTAGTAGATATGAATCAGAGAAAAGTTACAACAAGTCATAGATGTATATGAAACAAAAGTAGGAATTAGAAATAACTTAAAGAAATTTAGGAAATGCCTGAAGACTGAAGGAATAGGAAAAGAGGAAGTGGTAGTAATCTGTTCTTTTGCTAATCTAATGGAATGATATGATACTGCTTTAGTCCATTTCAGATAAACATCCCTTCTCAGAACTTCAAATAGGCAAAGTAGTAAGCAAGGAAGAGCTCTGGCCACATCAGCACCATCAGTTTTAGTCTCCTTTCAGAGGTCCAGCTATAGGTTTTCTATATCCCCAACATCACTCACTACTGAGCTGATAAAATAAGAACAATTTATTCCAACAGCCATGAAGGCAGCTGAAGCAGGTTTTGTGGAGTTCTTAGAGCTTCGTCAGACATCAAAAATGCCAAGGTCATCCAATGCATCATAGACCATCAGAAGTCATCTTATCTTTTGTCCTGCCACTGGACTTTGATGACTCAGGAAGGACGAGTGAGGCTAACAACTTTGTGCAACTCTCCCTCACTTAAATCCAATTCATGAGCAAGTCAAGGCATCACCTGTGATGCCATTGGTCCTCTTCAAAATGAAAAGATGAACAAAAGCTAAGTCTCCACTCTTTCTTCTCCAAAACCAAACCAAAATTCTGCTTAGTTTCTCCCCCAGGGAATCTTGTGATCCTTCCTTCATCTGACTATGTGCAGAAGGAGATTTCATACTCTGTTGATAGCACAATTTTCAGAAGTCCTTGCCATCATTTGCTTACATGTGTAGCTGTGGGGAAAGTTGATCTGAATATCTAGTTATATTCCTTCCGGGGGGTTGGTATTATGCCTAACATCTAAACACCAACACGTGGACCACTGAGGGTACTATTTACACCAAATAGATGGCATCAAGGAATGCAACAGATAGCACAATATAAAGCATCATTTAACAGAATGTTTCAGTGACCACATGTCTAAATTACATGCAGGACATAATACATGCATATGTCATAGCTGATATGTAGATATCAATAAAACAAAAGTAAATATACATAACAGCAAGCAAAAGCAAAGCCACAGTAATATCAATAGTCTAAACAAAACATGCAGAATTAGCAACATATAACCAAAACTAACTGCATAATTAACAGACTTTTGCAGCTCTGATACAGATGTTATACAACTACAAAAGCAAATAAACAAACAACCAAACAATAAAACTGAAGCAAACATGTAGTAAGTTTACATGCAGTATTTAACATTCATCAATGGATTTATAGAGTGACTTCTGTAAGTCACACATTACATGGAAAAACAGCCTTTTCATCTGGCTGTATGTATCACCATTTTTACAGTCTTCCCTGGGGCCCTGTATGGTCATTGGTCAAATAGTTTTATTACTCCCGAAACCCCTTGACCTGTCTGCCCCAGAGTCTGAGCTAGTTGATGGTATGGATAGATCATAATCCTTTTCAGAACGATAGTCTTGCCTACTTAAACCTAAACTTATAGGAATCCAAGTTAGATAGCAGTGTTACTACCCTCTGTGTCATCTGTCTGTACCCTTGGAGTCCCTATAGCTGAAGTACTAAACCAAAAATGTGTTGTCCCTAGGTTCAGTTTTAACTGAACTGTTGGATTTTTCTTCACTTGAAATGTCCATTGTCTGTTTCTGAACTATTGCTTAGATCTGGCGGTCCTTGAATGACTAGCAGGCCTTGTCTCTTTTGCTTAGAG
Source organism: Dromiciops gliroides (assembly GCF_019393635.1). Taxonomy (NCBI): domain Eukaryota; kingdom Metazoa; phylum Chordata; class Mammalia; order Microbiotheria; family Microbiotheriidae; genus Dromiciops; species Dromiciops gliroides. Next base: position 268,845,331 of record NC_057862.1, on the reverse strand, counting down.
TTTGTTAAGGTAAATGCCCATCGGGGCAGCTAGATGGTGCAGTGGATAAAGCACCAGCCCTGGATTCAGGACGACCTGAGTCCAATCCGACCTCAAAAACTTGACACTTACTAGCTGTGTGACCCTAGGCAAGTCGCTTAACCCCAATTGCCTCACCAAAAAAAAAAAAATTAAATTAAATTAAAGAAGGTAAATGCCCATCTATCTCTAGTTATCAGGTAGTCCAACTAATTTATGTATTGACAATAGGTGGTTGCAATGTTGTCTTTGGCCCTGGATGGAGCTATCTTATAAATGACTAGATGCTCAGGATCTAACCAACTAGGCATGAAATAAATAGCTTTCCATCTGTCTGCTAACCGATGTATCTCATGAACACCAAGATTTCTCAACAGAACTCTATGACATTGTTGGAGGTGTGAGGGCCAAAATTTGATATACGGAGCATTATTTGGGTGATGCCTTAATATTGAGGTCCCGGAAATATGAGGGGCCTTTTAGGTTCACCCTCCCCTCTGAACTGCCCTTTTTAGATATTTCTCTCAGGCCAACAAGAAAGGAGCCTGTAAGCTTTAGTTCACAAAAGGATCAGATTTTATTACTTGGGAATTAATTAAACAACAAAGGTGAAACTAATAAAAAATCAAAGATAAGGAAAATAGAAATACAGATAAATACTCTTAACTCTATGCAATCCCCAGACTGTTTCCAATTAAGCTAGTTCAAAGGAATTTAGGGTTTCCCGTAATTAACTCACCGAACCTGAAAGTCTACAGTTGCTCGCACCAGCAGTCATCAGACAGAGCGAACACGCACCACCACCACAAGGGCCAAGCACGAAAAAGGCCGAGTCCCGGAAGACTCTTAGCATTCCAGAAGCAGCCTAGCATTCCGGAAGCAGCCTAGTGTTCCAGAAGCACCCTCTTCCTCCCTTCAGGGAGCATTCAATCTTTCTTTCCCCAAAAGGGGAGGTCCTTCAAAAGCTACTTATGGAGAATTCTCTAATTTTTACCACAGAGGTCTTGACAACAAATTCAATATTCATATCACTTTTTATTTCTTTTAGCTATCCTTTGGACTGAAATTGAAGCTAGGTGGTAAGCATCTTTAAGCTTCTCTCTAAGCAAAAACATGTACTGGAATCTTTCCATCCTCAGACTATAAAACGCAATATGAAGGCATGGCTCACATTCAAACATCAGAAGGTGGGGTAGAGAGCTGGTGACATTATTCCTGGTAGAACTGGTAGCATTATTCCTGGAAAGCCCTGTGTTTGCTCCACTGAAATTTTTTATCTTGTTTCAGTGCCCCTAATATGTTTAACCATATCCAGTTTTAATGATCAGGTGGTAGGTCATGTTGAGAATAATAGACTTCCTGCTAAATCTAATACCTCCTTTAGCCTCGTATATTTCCAAAGTCTACCTTGTTCTAAATGGTTTCAGTCAAGATGTCCATACTCTAAGTAATACTTCTCTCACAATATGTTAACAATCATAGAAAGCTTTCTGATTCCTTATTGGATATGCCTGTATGTCATCAGCTATATATGACATGTTCTTGCTATTTTCTTCCATATATAGCACATCCTTGGGGATGTAACATGAAGGGTCCCTTCCTATTGACTATGTAGCTCGAGTAGTTGTTGAGCTAGAATTCCATGGAAATTCTAATGAAGAAATCCTTTAGTGTTACGTCCTCTGAGCTGTCTGCTCCTTCATGCTTTGAAAGAAGAGACATAAGGAAATGCAAAGGATAGGATTGGCCACAGGTATTTATAAGAAATAAGATCAGACTATTCAGATGCTCTCTTTAACTGGACATGCTTAGAAGTGGGTGCCAGTCACAGTCAGGAAGGGAGGGAATAATGACCATTGGGTCTTCTTTTTCTGTGTTTTTTTCTCAATATTTCAGCCACCTATGTGAATATACATGTTGTTGTTGTTTTTTTAAAAACTATAGTCTTGTACCTTTCCATTCTCTACTTTAGTTTTCACTAATCCAAGCTCTCAAGAAGTGTGAATTTGAGGAAAGGAACTGCCAATGTTCCCGCCGCTACTCTGTGTGTCCAGGGGAAGTCTTGACAATCTTTGTGTGTTCTCTTTCCTTTTTCACTGGTTCTCTTCTTAGTCCTGCCCTATTCCCAAGTCACACAATATTTCCTTGCCTCAAGAGATGAGAAAAAATCCTCCAAATCCTTAAAGTCTATGCAAGTGGAATACATTCTTACCCCATAGAGAGGAAGTTGTTAAACAGAAAAGAAGTCAATGCAAACAAATTCTGAAGATTTGTGACTGCTCATGTTCTCCAAATATTCAGGCTAAGTTGGTAGCACTTGTATTTGCACACAAAAAGCACAAGTCTCTTACTTCTTGGTGATCTTTGCTTAATAAAATCTATTCTTACTATTTCTATATTATCATAGGGCCCTTTTTTGATCCATGTGGCCAAAGTAATCATGAAAAGCTTTCATGGCCATAGAACAATTTGTGTTAGGTAGAACCAATTGTTTCCTGGTACCATGCATGAGATCAGTGACAGTTCAGTCCAACATGCCATGGCACAGCTCCAACTCATACTATTGTCTTAATAGTAAATGCAATTATTTTCTAGTGACCATGACTCTCTTGGTTCGGAGCTACTCTAAAGCCCACCAAGCTTTCTTTGTATTCAGGTCAAAAGACTTGTATCTACATAAGCCAACACTGTTGCACTTATGAGGCAAATTGACCAGATCTTTGAAAGCTTATCCATAGATCTCCAAAGGGCTATGTAGATTTTAAAAGAACTTGTGTTCGTGTCATCTTTTTAGCATTTTATTTAGCACTTTAACAATAGCAATGTAGTTTCTAACAAATTTGTGATAATAGCCACCATGTTCTTGAACGGGCTTTAGATCTTGAAGGTTCTTTGCTTGTGACCAAATGAGGGGCACTTTCTTTTCTAAGTGAGTCATTACACTTTTTTGAGATACTATGTGATGCACATACTTAATAGAAACAAAACTAGCACTTGTTAACTGAGAGCTTTAGGATATTTTCCTCTAGTACATCCAACACTTTAATCAGTCTTTCCTAATGTTCTTCCATGGTCTAATGAAAGATAATGATATTATCAAGACACACCAACACTTAGAAGATCCAACTCCATTAGCTTTTGGATAGTATCAGGTACCCCAAAGATGTCTTGGGTGTATACATGCAAATTGGTAAAATCTAGCTGGGTAGATCGAAGGAGTTGTCTTATTCCACTATAGAAATAGCTACTGCATAAGTATGATACTGAAAACCACTGGCTACATGAGAGAGAATCCTTGGTATCTTGAATTCTTGCTATGTTGCACTGGTCCTTTGGGGTTTTTTTTTTCCAAAGCTCGGTTGTCAACATAATAAGTGTCTTTCTATTCTTCTTTGGTACTACTATTATAAGTAATATATATTGGTTGTTGGTAATAATGCCATTAACCAACATGTTCTTAAGAACATGACAACACAGACAAAGGAATTTTCCTATATCTTTTCTGGAATAGTTGGGAGTTGGTGAGTTGGATTGTGTGTGTTGCTCTTTGGACATATCTCACACATACAGAGAGAACACACCATCCATTTACTGAGCTGCATCAATTATTCATTCCATTCCTCTGGTTTCATTCCCAAAGTAAAATTTCTCTGGATCTACTTCCAGTTGGTACAGCCGATAGAGTACTGACCCAGAAGTGAAAAAGCCTAAATTCAAACCCAGCGTGTACCTCCTCGAGTTGTTGTGAGAATAAAATGAAATAATATTTGTAAAGTGTTTAGCACAGTACCAGGCACTTAGTAGGTGTTTTTAAAATATTTCTTCCTTTTTTCCTTTTTCTTTTTGAGAGAATTACAAGCCAGTTTCTAGCTACTGTCTCCTATATTAATTTGGTGGGCATTGTTGAATAACCAAATGAGTCTGGCATCTTTTATCTACATCTTTTGTGGATTCTCTTAACCACATCCCAGTATAGACTATCCTGCAGTCTTCCATCTCTGTTACTTTATTCAAGATTTCTATAATATCCTCAGGTCCACATATAGAAATGTGGTACAAATATCAGTATTCCTTTACATATGTCAACATTCATCAAATAATAGTGTTTTCTAAGTAACTTACTCTATTTTCATAATATTGATATATCAATAAATAATATCAATGGCCCTACTTTACCTGTCACCAAAGTGCTATATTCTGACAAAACAAGTAAGAAAAAATTTCAAAGGATATGTAGTAAGAATCAGCAAGAATTATGAAAAATTAGCCACTATAATAGTAATAACATTCTATGTGCACATATATAGGCAGTTTAATAACAGTGTCATGTTATCATTATTAATCAACATTCATATGAAAATTCAACAGGAGGGTAAAATAAACAATGGAAGCTAATAAACATACATGAAAAAACTAAAATTTTCTAAAATAAAATAAATCCAAAATTAACAATACTTAAAATAAAATTCAGCTGCTAACTTCAGTGAAAGGAAGAAGGAAAAAAGTATTTCATAATAGGAAATAATAATCATAACAGCTAAATTTATATAGTGCTTTAAGGTTTGCAAAAGGCTTTAAGTATATTATTTCATTTGATTCTCACAACAACCCTATGAGTTAGGTGTTATAACTATTTTACAGATAAGGAAACTGAAGCTTAGTAATAAAACATGAAATAGAAATGTATTTTAAAAGGAAATTGACAGTTCTATAGCTATGGTCTAAGACATACAAAGTTCACTGGGATTATCATCTTCCTAGTTCTGGACATTATATAAATACTGCCTTGGATTTCATAAAATATCCACTTTTGGCTATGCTGTCTTAGATTAAAGCCTATAAGACTTTTCTTGATCTGTTAGGGAAAAAAAGAGCAAAAGAACAGCCTTGAACCCTCATGGTCTTGGTCACTGAAGCCTATTATCTCCCAAAGTGTATGGTCTTCTCTGTTGTCTGATGAGCTTAGGCTTACTTTTTCCTTTGAACTCCTCTTCTGAGTCCAAGGACTTGGATGATCTTGATAGAGAATTTATCCTAATTTATAGAGAACATTTCATATATTTCCTGAATTCCTTGTAGTTTTGGCTATAAACCACAAAATGGCTACTTATTTGCCTTAAAACTACCAAATAGCTTTGGGATTCAGAGGTCTCACTTTTTTCTAACTCTAAGCTTCTTTTATTCTCCCAGGGTAAATGAATAGATACCTTTATTAAGCATCTACCAGGTGGCTGGCAAAAAGACAAAAATTAAAGTTCACATTGTGGTTGAGTTATTTACATCCTAGCACAGATTTTAAAAGTGAGTTCGGTTATGAATCCCGGGCCAGTTTTCAACAAGTTTAGAGATAGTTTTTTTCTTTCCTTTCCTATGGTGTAGAAAGATGTTTCCCAAGCTAGGAAGGTAAAAAAGGGAACAGCTATACATTTTCCTGCTCAGAGGAGGTCCAAGAGTATCATGTAGATCAAGCTACCTTGTTACAAAACAATACTCTACACTAGGTCTTTTTCAACTTTTTCCACTCACTACATGAGAGAAATTTTTATACAACCCTGGGTATATAGGTATGCCTAACCTTTTACTACTGCCAAATTTTTGTGACTCCCACATTCAGTTATGTGAATTTAAGAAGCTTTGCTCTACACTATACACTAGCAGCAACAAGGAGTACCTCAAGTCAACCATATGCTTGACACTTTACTTGGTTTCATATTTTACCATCATGAGTTATAAAAATTACACATTTCTTAAGGCTTTCCTTGACAACTAAGATAATTTAAGTTACCTCAAAACTTCCTAAATTATCTGATCCTTTTTTAAAATTTGAGTACTGCCAAACCTTTTTCTCTTGGGGAATAGGGGAGAAGGATATATATATATATATATATATATATATATATATATATACACACACACACATATATATACATATATATGTGTGTGTGTGTATATATATATATGAAATACAACTATAGTATTTGTTCTTACTGATCTTTCTTTTCTGCCTTCCCTCATAGTACACCCTAAAAATTAAAGTATGTATCAAGGTGAAAGAGGAGGTTCTCTGGACAGTTTGTAGGGAAACACATCTGTGAATTATTTCCGTAGCTGGGTTTTGACATATCAAATATCCATTGCTAATTATATTCCAAGAATTTAAATATGCCTTCTAAGTCGATAATATTTTTAACTGAGAAAGTTTGTGTAAGGTATTGTTTTTTTTTTTTTTTTTTTGCGGGGCAATGGGGGTTAAGTGACTTGCCCAGGGTCACACAGCTAGTAAGTGTTAAGTGTCTGAGGCCGGATTTGAACTCAGGTACTCCTGACTCCAGGGCCGGTGCTTTATCCACTGCGCCACCTAGCCGCCCCCAGGTATTGTTTATGGATAAGAAATAATAAGGGAAGGTATCCATATTATATGGCAGCTAGGTGTTACAATGGATGCTGGGCCTGTAGTCAGACTCATCTTTATGAACTCAAATCTAGTCTCAGACACTTACTTGCTATGTGACCCTGGGCAAGTCACTTCACCCTGTTTACCTCAGTTCCTCATCTGTAAAGTGAGCTAGAGCAGGATATGGTAAACCGTTCCATTAACTTTGCCAAGAAAACCCCAAATAGGGTCATGAAGGGTCAGACATAACTGACACAACTGAACAACATCTACACTATATAAATATGCACATACTCTGATGAGCAATTAGTTTTGATGCCTTATAGTGACTATTTTTTACTGAATAACCTTAAATGGAAGGTATTATCATTGTTACTGAAATTACTATTTGTACAATATACAATTCAAGGATTTCATTCCACTTCATTAAAAATTAACATTTACTATATTAACATTTTCTAGACATTTATGTGGTATGAATTATTCCATAAATTATAAAATTTCCCGGTCTTCTCTCTCCCTGCTTCCCTATTTCAGGTTTTATTTTGAATAAATTACAAAGTGTTTAGCTTGATTTGGCATAAAAGAAATAAACCTTCATGCCTCCTTTCTCCTTTCCCCCATATGTATTTGGTGATATGATACTTAGCATTGTGGAGCATAATTTTTTGCAAAGCATTTTAAAAGTCTTGGATATAATATGTAGTTGGAATCAAATTTAAATTGTGGTATATTCTTTTTGGTTTTTCTTAAGTAGTCTGGTTCATTTTTGTTTGTTTCTTTGTTTCGCTATGGAAAAGAAAACCCTCTCTAGTTGAATAGTTGAATGTTAATGGTTTTATCAAACTTCCCTCTCCTTTGATTCCAGTGTATCTATTTCTGATGTTATTGGAACAGAATTTTAGAATTTTTCTAAGAATCCACTCCAGAGAGTTCTGGCTAAGATGGGTAAGTAAGGGGGAAGCTAATTGGTATAGTGGATAAAGCACTGGCTCTGGATTCAGAAGGACCTGAGTTAAAATCCAACCTCAGACATTTGACATTTACTAGCTGTGTGACCTTGGGCAAGTCACTTAACCCTCACTGCCCCGAAAAAAAAAAAGATGGCTAAGTAAAAGGTTCTAGGCAAACCCACATTTCTGAAGCAATATAAATTAATAGCCAAGAAAAGTGTCATATAAACCACAGAACCAAAGAAAAATACCACTTGCTCCTCCTCCATCCATTGAGGATAGCACAAAGTGATGGATCATGAAACAAGAGCCACCCCAAGGATTGAGGCCTACAACTGGGTGACAGGATAAGAAAATTAGGCCAAAGCCAACACAGCTAGGAGTATGGAGACACCGGAGGAGACTGACCTAAAGTCAGTACAAACTCCAGTGGAGCTATTCAAAGGGTTAAGACCTATGCAGAAGCCAAAAGGTAGGTGGTGACTGCTCTAAGAAACCTCTGAAAATACAAGATTGAAAAAATCTCAGTGGAACCACATAACGTGCTAAAGCCTAAACCTATGCACCTCCAGTAAGTACCTGCACACACACACACACACACACACACACACACAGTTCAGTATGACCAGGGTCTAGGTAAGCCCTAGAAGAGAAACAAAAGCTTCAGGTTACAGCAGGGAGTGAGATTTAGTAATAACTCTGTGTCTAGGTCCTGGTCCAATTTCAGGACTGTGATCACAGGTCAAGGCTGTAGAAGAAAACAGGGCTTGTCCAAGGCCAATTCATAAACAGGTATTGGGGGCAGCTAGGTGGCGCAGTGGATAAAGCACCGGCCCTGGATTCAGGAGGACCTGAGTTCAAATCCGGCCCCAGACACTTGACACTTACTAGCTGTGTGACCCTGGGCAAGTCACTTAACCCCCATTGCCCTGCAAAAACAAAACAAAACATAAACAGATATTATAGGTAAGTATCTTCCTGGCTCATGCTAAGGTAAGACCTAGCTTTAGTATTCTGGGACTTCAGTAGGAGACCTAGATATCCCATCTAACAGTGCAAGGAAAGGGGAAATCTTGCTCCTTGCATAAAGTACATAAAGAACTGAATCCATAGATGAACAAACCAAGGGGGGAAATCTTACAACAAAGAAAAACAATGACTAAAAGAATTCCATGTAAAATCTCAAAGGAAAAAAAATGGCTTCAAAATAATTGAGTAGAAAAACAGATAAAATAGTGCATTGACCACAAGTGATGGAAGAAATAAGGAGCTAACGTAAAAGATGACACGAAATCAGAAAACTTGGAAAGATAATAAATACCATAGAGCATAAAGTAGACAACCAAATACTCAATACCCTGAAAAATAGAATGTGGTAAGCAGAACTCAATGATTCAATGAAACAAAAAATATTAGAACAAAGTCAAAAGACTGAAAAATTAAAAGAACAAATGAGATATCTACTATCAAATACAACTGACCTATAAAACAGGTTGAAGAAACAATTTAAGAATTCTTCAACTCCCTGAAAACCATCACCAAAAAACAAACACAAAAAACTTGCATTCTTTATTTCAAGAAGTCATAAAATAAAACTAGGCAGAACTATTTAGAACCAAAAAGTACAAGGCCCAATTTTCTTATGATGCCCACAAATGTTATAGCCCAAATTCAAAGATTTAAAATCAAAGAAAATACAGTCAGCATTGAATAAGACTAAACAGTAAATGGTTCTCAAAAAGGATCAAAATGTCATTACTATGTTGGAATGAAGGTACAGTCTCCAAATTTGCTCATCTCACGTTTCTTTTGAGCTACTGCATTTCTGCTTCACTCATAGAGCACAACACCTTTTTTGATTTGGGCATGTCATGCTGGACAGTCCTTTGCCAGTGTCTCCCAAGTCTCACAATTGATTCCAAAGTTCTTCAGAGAAACCTTGAGAGTGTCCTTGTGTAGCTTCTTCTGACCTCCATGTGAATTCTTGCCTTGTGTGAGTCCTCCATAAAATAGTCTTTAAAGCACACATACATTTGTCATTTGAACAATGTGACCATTGGAATTGTACTCTCTGCAGTAGAGTCTGAATGCTTGGCAGTTTAGCTTGAGGAACTCAATGTCTGGCACCTTACCAGATGATCTATAGAATATTCCTAAGACTATTCAAATGGAAGTGATTCATTTCCTGGAATGTTGCTGGTATATTATCCAGATTTCATAGGCATACAACAATGCCTATTAGCACAATGGCTCTGTAGACTTTTAGTTTGGTAGTCAGTCTAATACCTCTTCTCTCCCACAATTTCATCATCTGTGTGGACATCTCTGAAAAGTCTACTGCCAAGGTAAGTGAACTTATCCACATAATTCAAAATTTCTCCATTTGCTATAACAGATGGTTCCACATATGGATGGCATGGTGCCAGCTAGTGGAGAACCTCCGTTTTCTTGGTGTTAATTGTTAAGCCAAAATTAGCGTAAGCAGCAGAGAATTGATCCATACTTTGTTGCATCTCAGCCTCAGAGGCTTGCACAATCATCTGCAAACAAAAATCGTGTACCAATTCTCCCTCCACTTTAGTCTTGGCTTGTAGCATTTTCAAGTTAAGTAATTTCTAATCAGTGTAGGAGCTGACCTTAATGCCATTTTTTGTTCTCATTGAAGGCATCTGACAACATTGCTGAAAACATACTAAAAAACAAAAGAGAAGCACACAGCCCTAGTTCACTCCATTGGTGACTGGGAAAATGTAAGAGATCATCCATTATCCAGAACCCAGGCAAACGTGCCATCATGAAACTTATACACAATACTGATAAACTTCTTTGGGCAACCAAATTTTGCCATAATTTTCTACAAGCCCTCAAGTATCAAAGGCAGATTCACAAACCAATATTGTATACAGACCTCTGTTCTGCTCCTGGCATTTCTCCTGGAATTGCCAGACAGCAAACACCATATTGAACACCATTTCTGAAGCTGCACTGACTTCAGAAGAAGATGACCATCTTTCACGTGAAGGATCAGCCTATTAAGGAATACTTTGGCAAGAATCTTGCCAACAATGACTAAGAGCAAGACACCCCTGTGATTGTCACAGGACAATCATTATAGAGATAGACATGGAGGCACCCTTAAACTGATGGGGGATAAGCTCTTCTTGCCATATAACCCAGAAGATTTCAGTCAGTTATTGTATGAACAGTGGACCTCTTACTTTGTAAATCCCAGCTGGAATAGAATCAACACCAGGCACTTTTCCACACAAGAGGAGCCTATTGGCATCCCAAACCTCTTCTTTAGTTGGATGTTCAGTTAGAAAGGGATTGACTTCAACCTGAGGTAACTGGTCAATGTCTTCAGCTTTGATTGATGACAGTCTGTTGAGAACACTATAGAAGTGTTCAGTCCGTCTTTTCAGGATCATGTCCTTATTACTAATCAATGTGGCTCTATTAGCACTGAGTAGTTGAGATGCACTAAAAGTTTTTAGCCCATAAATAGCTTTTAGGATATCAGAAAAGTACTTTGGATTGTTACTATCAACATAAAACTGAATTTCATCTGCTTTCTTTTTTTTAAGCTGTTCTCAATAATTTTTTATTTTATTTTTTTAAGTAATAAACATGTTTATTTATAGTTTTGGGTTCCAATTTTTATCCTTCCTCCCCTCCATCCTTTCTCCCTCCCTGAGGGGGTAAGCAATCAGATATGGGTTATACATGTATGATTATGTAAAACATTTTAGTCATTTTGTATATGAAAACTTTAATAAAAGGGAAAAAATGAAAGAAAATGAAAAATAGCATTCTTCAGTCTCTGTTCCATCAATATCAGTTCTTTCTTTGGAGGTGGTTAGTATGTTTCCTCAATAGTCCTTTGGGATTGTCTTGGATCATTGTATTGTTGAGAATAGTTAAGTCTTTCACAGTTCTTCATCAAATAATATTGCTCTCTCTGTGCACAGTGTTCTCTTGGTTCTGCTCTCTTCACTATACATCAGTTTATACAAGTTTTTTCAGGCCTTTCTGAAATCATCCTGTTTGTTATTTCTTATAGCACCATATACACAGCTTGTCTATCCATTTCCCAATTGATAGCCATTCCTTTGATTTCCAATTCTTAGCCACCACAAAAAGAGCTACTAAAAATATTTTTGTACAAATAGGTCTTTTTCTCTTTTAAGGGATTTCATCTGGCTTCTTACTGAGTCAAGAATCCTGCATCTGTCTAACCTTCACTTGGACTTTCCTTTTTTTTTTTTTTTTTTTACGGGGCAATGGGGTTAAGTGACTTGCCCAGGGTCACACAGCTAGTAAGTGTTAAGTGTCTGAGGCCGGATTTGAACTCAGGTACTCCTGAATCCAGGGCCGGTGCTTTATCCACTGTGCCACCTAGCCGCCCCTGGACTTTACTTTTGATGAAGTTAAATGCTGCCTTCTTAGAGACAGATGAACTATCCTGCTCATAAATCCTATGGGGGTTCTCATTTTTCATTTAGCAGCTTCTGAATTTTGCCCTCATTTTTTATCAAGTGTTCTGGTCCAAATGAGTAAATGCAGTGCTGTCCACCAAATCTCTGAAGTCTGCCCATTCCTTTTTTGCTCCACTGTTGCCAACTGTGGCTCAGCTTTCCCTCCAATTTAGCAAGTACTGTTCCTGATGGGAGAAGCACTCTAATCTGTTGGCATTGTCCAGTTATCTTGCCTTGGGGCCACTGTTGAATACAAATATTTAGCTTGGAGAGGATAAGTCTATGATCAGTTCAGCACTCTGTACCACATATTGCCTTTGTCATTCTCACATCCTGTCTGTCTCTTCTCCTTACTATTAAATGCCAATGTTTGCTGTGAAAATGCATCCATGAAGTTTTATTACATTTAGGTAAACAGAAGACAGTGCTGGTGATGAGAAGGTTGTGAGACATACATCTTAATAGTAAGTGACCTTTGCTGTTGTTTTTGATTCCATTCCTCCCAAGGACTCCCTGCCATATCTGATAATCTGTGCCTACTCTTACATTAAAGTCACACAGAATTATAAGATTATCCTCTTTGTGACTCATTGATCATGGTCTCCAGGTCTTCATAAAATTTTTCTTTGACCTCATCAGAGTTCATCATGGTGGAAGCATATGCACTGAAAATGGTGGTGTGGCATTTTCCTGAAAGTGGCAATAGCATTTTTATGAGCTTGTTGTTAACTCCTTTTGGTAAGCATACAAGTTTGTTGACTAGATTAATTTTTTTTTTTTACCAATGTGCTTTTTTTTTTTTTTTTTTTGGTGAGGCAACTGGGGTTAAGTGACTTGCCCAGGGTCACACAGCTAGTAAGTGTTAAGTGTCTGAGGCCGGATTTGAACTCAGGTCCTCCTGACTCCAGGGCCAGTGATCTATCCACTGCGCCACCTAGCTGCCCCACCAATGTGCTTTTAATTGTAATATTTAGGAGTTATATTTCATAAGATTTAGAGTTCCAAATTTTTCTCCCTCCCTCCCTTTCCTCCCCCCACCACAAGATTGCAACCAGGTTATATATGTACAATCCACAAGCATTCTTTTTATCAATTCTTTCTATAGGGGTGCACAGTAAGCTTCCTCATTAGTTCCTTGGGATTGTCTTGGATCATTGCGTTGCTGAGAGTAGTTAAGTCATTCACAATTGCTCATTGAACAATACTGCTGTCACTACACACAATGTCCTCCCAGCTCTGCTCATTTCACTATACATCAATGTTCATTAGTCTTTCCAGGTTTTTCAGAGATCATCCTATTTGTCATTTCCTGTAGCACAAGACCATTCCACTACAATCATATAGCACAGCTTTTTCTATCATTCCTCAATTGATAGACATTCCCTTGATTCTCAATTCTTAGCCTCCACCAAGAGTTGCTATAAATATTTTTTGTACAATCCCCGCCCCTTTTCTCTTTTTCATGATTACTATTTTTAACTGTTTCCCTTCCATCCTATTCCCTTCCCCATGATATTTATTCTATTATCCATCTTCTTTCATCCTATCACTCTTCAAAAGGGATTTGCTTCTGTCAAGATAATGATGAGTTTTGCTGGGTAGGTGATTCTTGGTTGTAATCCCATTTCCTTTGCCCTCTGGAATAACATATTTCATGCCCTCTGATCCTTTAATTCTTTCTTTTTGGCAGCTTGCAATGTTTTCTCCTTGACCTGAGAGCTCTGGAATTTGGCTATAATATTCCTAGGAGTTTTCCTTTGGGGATCTCTTTCTGGAGGTGATCAGTGGATTCTTTCAATTTCTATTTTAGCTTCTTCTTCTAGAATTTCAGGGCAATTTTCCCTGAGAATATCTTGGAAGATGGTGTCTAAGCTCTTTCCTTGATCATGGTTTTCAAGTAGACCAATAATTTTCGAATGATCTCTCCTGGACCTATTTTCCAGGTCAGCAGTTTTTCCCAGAAGATATTTCACATTGCCCTCTATTTTTTTTATTCATTTGGATTTGCTTTATTGTGTCTTGGCTTCTCATAAAGTCACTGGCTTCCATTTGTTCAATCCTCATTCTTAGGCAATTATTTTCATCAGAGAGCTTTTGTACCTCCTTTTCCATTTGGCCAATTTGACTTTTCAAGCTGTTGACTTTTTTCTCATGTCTTTCCTGCATCCCCCTCATTTCTCTTTCCATTTTTTCCTCTACCTCTCTAACTTTATCTTCAAAGTCCTTTTTGAGCACCTCTATGGCCTGAGACCAATTCATATTTTTCTTGGAAGCTTTAGATATAGGGGCCCTGATGTTGACATCTTCTGAGGGTGCCCCTTGGCCTTCCTTGTTACTGAAGAAACTTTCTATGGTCCTCACCTTTCTCTGTCTGCTCATCTTGCCTTTCTTTTTACTTGACTTTTAGCTCCTTAAAGTGGGGCACTGTTTCCAGGCTGCAGTATCTCAAGCTTAAGAAGTCCCAGGTGGTATGATTTAAGGAGAATCAGGTTCTTCACTTGACTGGCCTGTTCCCTGGTCCTTAGATGACCCCAGACCAACTTGCTAAACAACCATCTTTGTGTGTTGTGGTTGTTAGCTCCCACGAGCCTGTGCCCCACCCCCACCTGGGCCACTGTTATTCAAGCCTACCTCCTGGTTCTCAGCAGGGGTGTAAAATTCAAGTTCTGCCTTAGTACCAGCATAGACCCCTGTAGTCTCCCCTCTGCCCAGGGCTCAGGCCACTCACCAGACTGTGAGCTTAGTTCCAGATGACACTGGCACTTCAGCTGATTCAGAGGCTCTGGGGGGTCTCCTTCTCTGTGATGAGGCCTTCCTGGGACTGGATCTGTGTCAGGGTGACTGTGGGGTTGGGCTCCACTCCTGTCTCATCACAGCAGCTCCCTCCTTCTGACCTTCCAAGCCATTCTTGGTTAGAAGATGATTTTAGCACATCCTTCTGTGGGTTTTGCTGCTCCAGGCATTGTCCTATGGTATTATTTGGCTGTTATTTGGAGTGATCGTGTCATGAGTTCGGGAGCTCACTGCCTTTCCTCTGCCATCTTGGCTCCACCCTGGGAGTAGTCCACTCTTTCCATTATTGCTTTTCTTGCACATAGGAGTGTTCTCTCTTATCTGGGAGTCTACAATGGACAGTGGGTCCAGACCAAGAGTTGTGTTTCAATGGTGCTGGCCAGACTAGATTAGTTTTGATGGAAAACCCTACCAGTTTCATAGTGCTCCCCTTCACTGCAGCCACTCTAGAAAAATGTGTATACAGCTCCAACTTCAGTAAACTGGCCTTTATTTGTCAGCCTTGTTTCACTCAGGGCTACTATTTGGATATGATGCCTACTGAGCTCTCTTGCAACAAGATCTGTTCATCTTTCAGGTCTACTGGATTTCATGTTGTTCATAAATGTACACATATTTTATGAGTAGAATCATCCATCTTTTCAAAAGTTTTTGTGTATTTTTTTATTTTTTGACCACAGGGTAAGATTCCCAATGCCATGGTAAGCAAGCCAGCTTTGGGTAAAGCAAATAATGTTAGGCAGCTTTTTCCAGCCTTCTCTTGACACCAGGAGGTGAACAGTACAGTCCTTCAAAAAGGTGATTCAGACACCCAGGGGGCTACTGAATGCCACTGCTGCTTCCAGTGAAATGATGACCCCATGGCCTGGACTGCTGTGGATAGGGTTGTGACTACAATTCCCACTACTTATGTACCTGCTACTTCATCACTTGCTTGTCACCACAGGACTCTGAGGTAGGTAAAAATGGTAAATATGTTATGGGTGATGTCTTTTGGCTCACACATGAATTGGATTTAAATGAGACAGTTGCACAGAGTTGTCAGCCTCACTCCCTCCTCCAGAGTCCAGTGTCAAGACAAAGTCAAGATAACTGTTGATAGTTCAGAATGCAGTGAATCACCTTGGTATATTTGATGTCCAACACACCCTACATCCTAGTCTTAAAAAAAAGCACAAAAAACCCTATCACTGTTCAACTCTTTCAGAAGCATCCCTCACTTAAATATGTTCCAACTTTTTCATAGAGGTAACAAGGACCTGAAATTGTAACATGATCAACAAATGAACCACTTTGAACTCACTGAGTTATCAACTTGAAATTAGTTGAAACAAACGACTTCCATAGAGTAGTAGAATATAAAATAAATTCATAAAAATCATTACCTTCTTGTATAATACCAAAAAAATTCAGGATGAGGAGATAAGAGAAGAAATTTACTTCAAAATAACTATAGAATAGAGGGAAAATCTGGGAATCCACTTAACACATACAAAGGAATTCTATAAATACAAATATGAAACATTTTTCAGAAATAAAGGAAGAATCAAATATTTGGAGAGATTAAGTGCTCATGGTTAGGCTGTGATGATGTAATAAAAATTATAATAATACCTAAATTAATTTACATATTTAGTGTCATACTAATCAGATTTCTAAAGATAATTAATATAAGTAGAAAGAATAAAATTTCATCCCGAAGACAAAAGGTCAAAATCTCAGGAAAATAAATGAAAATAAGTCGGACAGAAGGGATTGTAGCAGTACCAATCTCAACCTATACTAGAAAGCACGAGGGAAGGGGGAAAGAAGTGGGCAGATTGGAAGTGTGATATTGGGAGGCAGATGATTTAGATTTGAGATGAGTGTTAGAATAACATGTAAAGGAATGAGGCATTGGGGATGGAAAATGGCATTTGTATATCAGTTACTGGGATGGGGAGAAGACAAAAGGGTGGGAGGATGTTAAGCATGGAGAAATAAATCCAGTCAGAGTGACTATAATTGTAAAGAGGTCTATTGAGGTCACTAGGCTGGTCAAAGTCTTCCCAGCTGATGTTGTGCTGAGAGGTCCTTCAAAGCACATCTCACAGCAGGCAGGAAAAATATTAAGTGCTTATAACTAGCTGAAGCCAATTCAATAAAAATCAATACCAATGGAGCAGCTAGGTGGCACAGTGGATAGAGCACCGGCCCTGGATTCAGGAGGACTTGAGTTCAAATACGGCCTCTGACATTTGACAGTTGCTAGCTGTGTGACCCTGGGCAAATCACTTAACCCCAATTGCCTTACAAAAAAAAATCAATACCAACACCAGTTTAATACCAGTTTAATAGCTTTGAGGCACAGTTTCAAATTGCTTTACAGAAGGGCTGCACCTTTACAGAAAGAGCTCCACCCACAGGGCATTCATCTGTTTTCCCACAGCTCTTCAAACATTCATTTTTTGGTCAACTTTGTCAAACTAATGGGTGTAAGGAAGAACTTCAGAGTTGTTTTAATTTGTATTTCTTTGGTTATTATTGCTTAAAGCCTTTTATGGTTATTGATAGTTTGGATTTCTTCCTCTTAAAACTGCTTGTCCATATTCTTTGACCAGTTATCTATGGAGAAATGGCTCTTACTCTTATAACTGTGAATCAGTTACCTAGATATCTTAGAAATTGAATATCTATCTATTTACATATATATAAATAGATAACCAAGATCCATAAATCTCTACATATCTGTATGTATATGTGTGTTCATGTGTGTGTGAATACACACATATATGTTATATTTGCTTCTATATATTGTATACCTAATCTGTTTCACTGGGCAAAATATTTTTTAATTATTTCCAAATAGTTTTTATGATTATTGCTTTGAAGCATGTTTTGAGATCTGGTACTGCCAAACTCACATATTTTATTATTTCCCTTGAGATTTTTTTCCCTTGAGACATTTTTCTTACAGATGAATTTTGTTATTTTTTTTCTAGCTCTTTTCTGGAGCAATTCTGTAAAGTAATCCTTCAGTCATTTGATTGGTATGGCACTGAATTTAGTTATAATTGTCATTTATATTATGTTATCTTAGCCCAACCCTGAGCAATTAGTATTTCTGTATTTATTTAGATTAGTCTTTATTGGTGTGCCATCCAGGGGCAGAGCCAAGATGGTGGAGAGAAGCTAGGAAGTTGCCTGAGATTTCCCATGTTTTCCTCAAAAACAACATTAAATCACTCCTCTAAACAGATTCTGGAACTACAGAACCTACAAAAAGACATAGAGACACAATCCTCCTACTTGAGATAATTTAGAGGACTTCAGGAAAGGTCTGTCTCACCTGGGTGAAAGGGGAGGGCGCCTCAGCACAGTTTTGCTCTGCATGACTCAGTGGGCAGCTCAACACAGCTGAGAGTGAAGCAGCTCAGAGCTGTAAGAAGCTAGCAACAGTGACCCCTGTGCCACAGCAGCAGACTTCAACTTTATAAGTTTAAAAATAGGCTACAACATGAGTAAGAAACAAAAAAGGACCCTTGCCATTGACAGCTTCTATGGTGAAAGGGAAGACCAAAACTAAAACTCAGATTAGTTTGTCAAAATGTCTAAAAGTGAAGACTCAAGTGGAAAGATGATCTTGTCTCAGGACCAAAAAGCCTTCTTTGAAGACCTCAAAAAATCTTTTAAAAACCAAATGAGAGAGGGAGAAGAAAACATGGAAAAAGAAATGAGAGAAATGAGAGTTATGCTAGAAAAAGAATCCCAAAATTTGACTGAGGAAAACAATTAAAAATTGTATTAAAAATACAATTGGCCAAATGAGAGAAAAAATTGGACAAATGGGAGAAAAGAATGGCCAAATGAGGGGGGGGGGGGAAGGGAATGGCCAAATGGAAAAAGAGGTGCAAAAGCTTACTGAGGGAAATAATGCCTTAAAAATTAAAATTGGGCAGATGGAAGCTAATAACTCCATGAGACACCAAGAATCAAGCAGAATCAAAAAACTGAAAAAAATAGAAGAAAATGTGAAATAACTCATTGGAAAAACAACTGACCTGGAAAATAGATCCAGAAGAGATCATCTAAGAACTATTGGACTACCTGAAAGCCATGATCAAGAAAAGAGTCTAGATACCATATTCCAGGAAGTTATCAAGTAGAACTTCCCTGAAATTATAGAATCAGAGGATAAAATCATCATTGAAAGAATCCATCTGGGGCAGCTAGGTGGCGCAGTGGATAGAGCGCCGACCCTGGAGTCAGGAGTACCTGAGTTCAAATCTGGCCTCAGAAACTTAACACTTACTAGCTGTGTGACCCTGGGCAAGTCACTTAACCCCAATTGCCTCACTAAAAACAAAAAAAGAAAAAAAAAGAAAAAAGAAAGAATCCACCTATTACCTCCTAAAAGAGACTCCAAAAGGAAAACTTCAAGGAATATTGTAGCCAAACTCCAGAATTATCAGGTGAAGGAGAAAATACTCCAAATAGCCAGAAAGAAACCATTTAAATATCATGGAGCCATAGTCAGGATTACACAGGACCTGGCAGCTTCAACATTAATGGATTGCAGGGCTTGGAATATGATATTCCGGAACGCAAAGGAGCTTGGATTACAACCAATAATCAACTAACCAGCAAAACTGATCATTCTCTTTCAGGGGAAAAGATGGACATTCAATGAAATAGGGGACTTCCAAGGTTTCCTGAGAAAAAGACCAGAACTGAACAGAAAATTTGATCTCCAAATACAAGACTCAAGAGAAGTATAAAGAGGTAAACAAGGGGCCAGCTGGGTGAGGGTGGGGGTGGGTGGGTGGAAGTTGTTCAATGAGGTTAAAATGTTTACATCCCTATGAGAGAGGATAGTACTTTTGACTCTATTATAGATTATCTCTATTATGGTATTGTTTTTAAACTAACTTTGATGTGATGATATAAAGGAATTTAAGGGGCAGAATAAAAGGAGACTAGGGGGAGGAGAGGAAGGGGAGGTGGAATGGGGGCTAATTACATCATATGAAGAGGCACAAAAAGAATCCATTACAATAGAGGGAAAGAAGGGAGGGGTGAGCATTGTTTCAACCTTACTCTCATCAGATTTGGTTCAGGGAGGGAATAAAATAGATTAGTCTTTATTTGTGTAAAGATTGTTTTATATTCATATAATTCTTTTGTTGTGTTTTGGCAAGTATTTTACACACTTTATAATGATTTTAAATGGAATTTCTCTATTTTTCTCTTCCTGCTGGATTTTGTTGGTATTTCAGTTTACTTTACAAGGTCAACATCTCTGTTCAGCCCCCTATGCCTGAGTGTATCCCCTTCTCTAATTCTCTACACTGTCTCTCTTGGTGATCTCATCAACTGCTAAAAATTCAATTATCTTCTCTATACAAATGACAATCATTTCTACACATACAGCCCCTTCTCTTTGCTGAGATCAAGTCTTGTATCCACAATTGCCTAGTAGTCATTTTCATCTCCACTGCTATATCCTAAAGTCACCTTAAACTCAACACATCCAAAACTGCATTCACTGTATTTTCCCCTAAATCCGACCTCTTTTCATTTTCCAATTTCAGCCAAGGGCACTACCATTCTTCGTGGCATCTAGGTTCATAGCTAGGGGTCATTCATCCCTTTTCACTTTCACTCATTTACTCCCATAGCCATTCAGCTTCCAAGTTTTATTGATTCTATTTTCTCAACATCTTTTGCATTCATCCAATTCTCTCTGCTCATGTCACAACCAATCTAGTTCAGACCCTCATATCCTCTTATCCAAATGTAATATCTTCCAAATTTGTTTCCTTGTCATGTCTCTCCTCTCTCCAATCCATCCACCAAACAGCTGTTAAGTTGATGATGTTAAAACACAGGTGTATTATGATCAAGAAGTTCTGTGGCTCCTTCTTCCCTCTAGGATGAAATACAAGCCCCTTTATTTGACATTATTATCATCATAAGGTTTTCAAAGATCTTTACAAATATTATATCATTTTATTCTCACAACAATCCTGGGAGGTAGGTGGTATTATTATCCCAATTTTGCAAATCAGGAAACTGAGGCAGGCAGCACTTGCCCTGGGTCATACAGCTATTGTCTAAGACTGGATTTTAACTCAGGTCTTCCTGACTCCAGGAATAAAAATATAATTACCACCTTACAAATACAATCTGGTTTGATCTTCATAGCAACTTTGGGAGGTAGGTATTATTATTACCCACATTTTGTAGATGAGGAAAATAAGGCTAAGAGAGCTTAAGTAATTTGCCCAGGGTCACATACCTAGTGAGTTAATGAGGTAGATTTAACCTCAAATTTTCCTGATTCCTTGTCCAGCTCTCTATCCATTGTGTCATAGTGTTGCTTCTAGGCTTTTCAGAGTCTGGTTCCAGACTTCTTTTCTGGGCTGATTTCACATTAATCCTTCTTTTGTATCTATGGTCCAGCCACACTGGCTATTCCTTGTCCATAAAATTCAATCTCCCACTTTCAGGCCTTTAAGCAGGCTGTACCACATTGCCTAGAATGTTTCTCCTCTCCATCTCTGCCTCTTGGAATCCCTAGTTCCCTTCATTCTCAGCTGAAGTGCCACCTCCTTTCCTGGTTCCTTGGATCATTAGCACTGCTCCCCAAATCACTTTGTATACATTTTGTGTCTATCCAGTATTACCTTAACTGGGATTTCAACACACCCCTCCCATTCTCACCAGGGAAATAAACTCTTTAAAGGCAAAGACTTTTCTATTCATATCCATAGCCTCTCTCAGGGTCTGACACATAATACACTCCTATTGATTAATTAATTGATTGATTGATAATTGGTATATGAGTATGAAGTCCATTACTAACTTCCCTATTTCAGTCAAGGGTACCACCATTCTTTGAGGTACCCAGGTTGACAAGGAGTCATTCATTACTTTTGTTCAGTTCTTCCCATATCCAATCATATCTCTCTTTTAAAAATTTAATTAAATTAATTAACTAATTGTATTTTTTTTATTACATTTAAAGTTCCCAACTGTCTCCCTAGACTATATAGCTAGAGAAAGCCACCATTTCATACTATGAAAATAGATATGCTAACTTCTTTGATTTGCTTGAGCCCCTCAATTATCCAGGAAACTGAGATCTGTATGAGGACTGGCTCTATTAGCTAAGATACAAAGCGGTTTGACATGCTAACAATCCTTTGTGGTGACTGAGTAAACTTACCTGGATGTTCAGAAAACCAGCAACTCTGAAGCCAATTTGGCTCATACCAACTTTGAAGCTGACCCTGAACCATTTGGTGGTTTATGGACCTTCAAGAGACATATTCTTCTTCAGAGACTCCCCTAACTGTTGCTTATGGGGCCCTTAGACACACCCTGTTTTCATCTCTTATCTTATTGTTTGTGCTCAAGCCTGCACATTCCTTTCTAGGACCTGCCCAATTCCCTGCCTTCCTTTGTTTGAAAAGTATAAATATTTTACTCTTTCCAACTGGGTTTTAAACAGATGTGGACCCTGCCTCACTGTTGCAGCTTGCAAGCCCCATCTCAGGCAACAAATGCAATTATAACCCGTATAAACTATGATTGGACTCTCGCTCATTCCAGGTCCCCCTTTTTACACCTGAGATTTCTTCTGTTTCAACAATTCATAGGGGTTTTTAATTTAATAACACACACACACACATATGTGTAAAACTATACTGTGCTATTTTATCAGTTCTTTCTCTGAAAGTGGATAGTATCTGCCCTCATAGGTCCTTTGGAGTAGATTTGATTATTTATAATACTCAGAATAACTTAGTCATTCATGATTATTCTTCGAACAATATTGTCATTACTATATAAAACATTCTTTTGGTCCCGCTCATTTCAAGTGTTTCCATGTTTTTTCTAAAATCAGTCTCCTCATCATTTCTTACAGCACAATAGTATTCCATCACAATCATATACCACAACTTGTTTAACCATTCCCCAATTGATGGGCATCCCCTCAATTTCCAGTTCTTTGCCACTATAAAAGGAGCTGCTATAAATATTTTAGAACATACAGGTTCTTTTCCTTTTTCCATGATCACCTAGAGAAACAGTGGTATTGCTAGGTATACATAGTTTTATAATTCTTTATAACTCTTTCTAGATGCTCTCCAAAATGGTTGGATGAGTTCATAGTTCATTTTATTTTTTTCAAGTATTTAATTTTAAAATAGATTAATCTTCTTGCTTTTGATTGGACATTTAGGGAAGCAATACCATTTACTAAAGAATTATCTTTTCCCCTCAAAGTAAATGGTATAGGACTGAGGTCTATAAGCCCTTAAACAGAAAGACTCTCAGTGTAGAATCTCTTTTCCCGACACCTAATTAAAGTTTTGTCTTATATTAATTATTGTTTTGAGGATAGGCCCTAAATTTCACTGAGTTCGCAAACTCTAGACTCCTACAAATATGTTTTGCTATAAATTACTGGCACTGTTTCTGTTGATATTTAGCATAATCAAACATTTGTAAGCATGCTGTCTTTTCAATCTGTTTCAGCTGATGCACTTTACCTGATCTTTCATTAAAGTAATCAAAACACTTGCTGTGCCACATCTAATGAATGTTGCATGTATGATTAAGTGCTTTCATTCATATTGCAAGTTTGATTTAATGTAATCTGCCTTTCAGACAGCCATTAGCCTAGCTACTGCGTGCATTCGATTAATTGGCTGAATTCTTCCAGATGTCCATTAAGTATTACAGGAATTTCTATGTGGAAACAGCAGGGACTGTCTAGCACAGAACCAAACAATGATATGCTATATTGCTGCCATGACTTAAGAAAAGCTGGATTCATTTTCATTAATAAAACATCTGTACTCCTGAACAGCTATGCATTGAGATGCATTTATTTTATATCTTTATTTCTCTTGTGACTATAAATAGAGAGTTAAATAGAAGCACATTTACTGATATTATGTAGGCCCAGGGTTTGGTCAGAGCTGATTGGCAAAATAGCTCAATTTTAAAAGTTTACAGTAGGTGTAGAAAATATTACAACAAACCCCTATTTGAAAGAGTTTGGCTAGGTGTGGTAGAGCACTGGTGTGGTCCCTGCTACAAGGGGAGGCTGAGGCTGTTGTATTGCTTGAGTTCAGGAGTTCTGAGCTACAGTAGGGTTAAAGAATCTGAACTAAGTCTGGAACCAATATGGTGAAGCCCTAGAAATGGAGTTGTTTTGTTGTTGAATTTTATGCAACTCTTTGTGACCTCATTTGGGGTTTTCTTGGCAAACATACTGGAGTGGTTTGCCATTTCCTTCTCCAACTCATTCTACAGATAAGGAAACTGAGGCAAACAGGGTTAAGTGACTTGCCCAGGGTTATACAGCTAGTGTCTGAGGCCAGATTTTAACTCAAGAAAATGAGTCTTCCTGACTCCAGGCCCAGAACACTATCCACTGTGCCATCCAGCTACCCAGAAGTGGTGACCTAATAAGGGACAAACCTGCAAAGGTCCAAAAATCAGAGGAGGTTCAAGCTTCTGTGCTGATCATCATTGGAATTGAGTCTGTGAGAGGCTGCTGCATTCTTCCAGCCTGGGTGAGATAGGGGAGAAGGCAAGAAAAGGGGAAAAAAGAGAGGAGAGGAAAGATAAAGAGAAGAGAAAACAAAAGGTAAGAAAAGAAAGTAAAAGAAAACAGAGTTAAAATGATTTATATGATAGAAAACAGGTAGAGACTGGACCTGAGATTTCACTGATAAAGGGACCTCCTCTTGTTAAATGTTAAATGCCTGCCCAAACTTACACAGTCAGTATGTGTCAGAGGTTGACATAACCTAAGTTTTCCTGGGTCTGAGACCACATCTCTATCCTCTATAAAATACCGCCTGACAGTGGTATTGAAATAAATAAGGGCGTTAAGAGACTATTATATGGTCATTTTGGAAGTGGATTGTGTCTTGTGTGCTATCAATGATGAGATGTTTTTTAGAGAAAAAGGTATTTGTGACTTGCCACGATATCTTGTATAGTGGTACTGCTCATTTCACTTTTCATTATTTCATGCAAATCTTTGCATGTTTTTTTTTCTAAAATCAGCTTGCATGTTTGTGAGTTTTAAATTGTTTGCTTTGTATAGAAACCAGCATTGTGCACATGAGCCCTTAATAAATACCTATTGGAAATGACTCAGCTAGGCTGACCACATCTCACAATATGAGGCCATGTATATTTTAGGGCAAAGGCAGTAATAACAATGTATTTGGAAATATTGCATGTTTCTGCAGATCCTTGAGACAGCAGCACTAATAGTCAAATGTTCATTCCATGTCTGAGAACTGCCTCTTTAAAGTGTTTTTCACTCATTTATTCAACATGCACTTGATGTAGGAGGCAAAAAAGGGGTTAACAGAAAAACCTAAGACCCAAGCTCTAATTCAGATATGAGGTCTAAGAGGGATTCAGATCCCAGTTAATGGATAACTTATAAGTCAGGATGCTAGGTTCTCTTACCCATAGTAATCCATACCCATAATGGTAACAGAGGGAGCTAGGCCATGAAAATCTTAAATAAAATGACAGGCCATAGAAATTCTAGTGAAAAATTAAGATGTTTTGAAACTAAGCGTGGGAATCAGAAAGAGACATGCATAAAAGGCTAAATTTGTCCCCAGATTCACCTTATGACAGTAAACCCCCAAAACACACCTCCACAGAAAAAGGTACCCGCCTCAAGGGTTGGCTTAGGACCCCAGGAACTCCAAATTAGGATAGGCCCTCCCCTGTACCTCCCCAAGGTAGAGATTATTATAATGAGAAAGACAGGCCCTCCCCTGTACCTCCCTAAGGTAGAGATTATTATAATGAGACTGATAATCAATTTATCCATACTATAAATATAACTGTCTTTTCTTTCACTATTGGACAGATATCTTTCCACTATTCTGGTTTTCTCCCTGTGGTCACTCACAGTATTGCAATAAAACCTGGGAAACTGAATCACTGAGTCTTGTAATTCTTTTGGGACAACTCACAATCAATTTGACCCTAATTCCATCCCACATAACATTTATTACATGTCTATTGTATGCCAGGCACTCTGCTCTAGCAGTACAGTCCCCAGATTAAGGGAGTTTCATTTTATTAGGAGGGAAAGACAATATGAACATAGATAATCACATCAAAATAAAGACAGCATAAATACAAAATAATTTGGGGGAAGGAAGGGCAGTAGGTAGGACTAGCAACTAGATAGATAATAACAATAAATAACATTTCTGTGGTGCTTTCTATGTGCCAGGCATTTTGTTATGTGCTTTATAATTTTTATCTCATTTGATCTTACAACAGCCTGGGGCATAGGTGTTATTATTATCTCCATTTTACAGATGAGGAAACTGAGGCAAACAGTGACTTGCCCAGGATCATATAGTTAGGAAGTATCTGAGGCCAGATTTGAAGTCAGATGTATCTGACTCCAGGCCCAGTGCTTTATCTACTGCTTCTTCTAGCTGCCTCATATAGGAAGTGACCCTTGACCTAAGCCTTGATGGAAGCTAGGGTGAATATGATTCAGAAGTGAGCTTTCATTTTAGACATGGGGGACAGCCTGCTCAAAGGCATGAAGATGAAAGATGGAAAGTCATGTTTGAGGAACACCAAGGAGGCCAATTTTGTTGGCACACAGTGTACGTGAAAGGGAGTGATATGCAATAAACCTAGAAAGATGGGCTAGAGTCAGGCTAGGAAGGTTTAAATGACAAACAAAGGAGTTTGGATTTAATCTACAATAAGAGAGAGCCCCTGGGGCTCTTTGAACAGGAGCATGACTTGGTCAGACCTGTACTTTAGGAACATCAATTTGGCAGCTGTGTGGAGAGAGGGGAGACAAAACAGAAAGACAAATTTAGAGGCTGTTGCAATAGCCCAAGTAAGAGATACTGAGGGCCTGAACTGGGTTGATTGTGATGTAAAGTGGAGACACATGTTAAATATGTTCATCAATTTATAGAAGTGATCACGGGGAAATTGAAGCCTAGAAGGGTTCAGTGACTTGCTCCAGGTTACACAGATAGTAAGTGGCAGTCTCAGAATTTTAACCTGTGATTCCAAACCTGGTGTTTTTTTCCCACTATACCATGCTGCTTCTGTCAAGATCATAGAGTCATAGATCTAGAGTTCTAAGAGGCCTCAGAGGTCATCTAGTCTAACTCCCTTATTTTACAGGTGAGGAAACCGAGGCACAAGGCTTGAACAACATCAAACGGATATTAAATAATGGAGCTAGGATACAGATATAAGGTCATTTGGCTCTAAATCCAAGATTCTTTTGACCAAAACTCTATCAACCATGATAATTCAACCAAACTGCCTCTATCAAGATGATTCTAATTGGACTCTAAAGAGAAAAATTGAAGATGAAGTAATGTAATCAACAGATCTTTTCCCACTCATGACCCCTTTTCACCTGAGAAATTTTTAAGTGACTCCCAGTATATAGGTATATAAAATAGGTATACATAACCTTTTACTATTGCCAAATTGTTCACACCCCCACATTTAGTTATGTGACCCCATATGGGGTTGTGACCCACAGTCTAAGAAGCTTTGCAATAGACAACCAGACTGAATCAGAAAGACCTGGGTTCACATCCTGTCCCTGACACATACTTCCTGGGCAAATTGCTTAATCGCCCAGTGCCCTGGGCAAATGGTTAAGGCTATCAATTTCAGAGCAGGTTTCAATGGGTATTATTGATTGCAGGAGGTTCCTATACCAATGAAATCATAAGTCATCTAGTTCAAAAATGAAAAAGAAAAGTTGAGTAAGGCTCTGAGTCTGCTTTCTGTTGTTGTTCAGTCATGTTGGACTCTTTGTGATCCCATTTGAGATTTTTTGGGCAGAGTGGTTTGCCATTTCCTTCTCTAGCTCATTTTACAGATGAAGAACTGAGACAAACAGGGTTAAGTGATTGCCCAGGGTCACAAAACAAGTAAGTGACTGTGTAGACAGAAGATTGACAGGAAGATGAATCTTCCTAATTCCAGGCCCAGTATTCTATCCACTGTGCCACCTAGCTGCCCCAAGGTTGCTTTTTCAACAAAGGTCTAAAGATGATAGCTTTACAGCTAAAACATGTCCTATGCTCATAACTTTCTGAAAATGTCTCTTTCAGTAAAGATTTTTAAGGGAAACTAGCAAAAATGGCTGAGTAGGAGGAGGCTTTACACTTCAACTTTCTCCTACAACTATTTCAGCAAAAACTGACTGGGAAAATCAAGGAGAAATCAAAATGGGTTATTTTTTCCAGCCTAAGTCGGCATAGAAAAACATATGGTGGTCCAATCAGGGAGGTCTCTGGAAACTGTGCCTGGGGTCTGTGGCAACATATAAGACAAGGAATAGAGTCTCCACACAGATGGGGTCTGAGGGTGTAAATTATGTAGAGAGAAGAAATGGGAGACATCTAGTAGTTCTGTGGATCTTTTGACCCACCTAGGACTAGGCATGTGGCTCTATCCTGGAAAAGAAGAGAAGTGAGGAGCATCTATGTGGCTTTCATCCTGGTACAGGGTCTCAGATTCAGCATATAGACTTAGTCTGGGGCCTACAGCTGGCTAACCACGTCAAGGAATTCAGGCCAAGTGCAGGTCTTCAGTTCTACTTGAACTTGTAGACCTGTCTATCTAGCTGAGAGCATTTGGAGCATCCAGCCAACATCAAGCTTTCAATTTCGTAATCCAGATCTAAACTGAATTTTAGAGTTTACAAAGGTCAAGCTGAAGGGAGAAGTGGGGAGGGAAAGGGGGAAGTGATCAGACCACTTAGAGTATACTTAGAATATATTGACTTAGAATATACTTAGAGTATATTGATATTTTGCAGGTAACTGACCAGAACCATGCCTGAAATCCCTTAGAGAACACCATGCTCAGTATTCTGACAGAGTTTCTGGGTAATTAATAATCAATTTATTCATTAGACTATCTAATAATCAATAAATTGATGTTCGGTGGTTTCTCTTAGAAACCAAAAACACTTAATGGAGATACTGAATGTCTTAAATATTTTTTTGAAAAGGATTCTCCCTAACAGGAGAAATCAGCCCTGATTGGTGGACATTTAAATGAGGAGGTGGCCTAAAAGTCTTCAGCTCCTCCTGCTGAGAACAGGGCTTGATCATGAGACTCCGTCACCTCCAGCAATCTAGACAGAGGAATACTTCTGCATCCAAACCACTCTGATTGGTTTTCTCCTTTATGAACTGGGCCAACCTAAACTCCGATATATGGGTGCAAAGACACAGACTCATTGCTTTGGCACAGGAATTCATCTTGATTAGATTCTGTTTACATTGTAAACAGAAGTAAGGTCTCCTAGTTGGATTTTGCTATGTGTTTTCTCATTTTATCCTTCAATAAAAATGAAAGGAATATGTGAACTCACAAAGGAGTGAGTTCACGGTCATTGGAAATGTTCAAGCAGAGCCTAAGTCACCACCTGCCTGAGATCTTATTGAAGTCATTCATACACTGGGATGAAAGTTAGATGAGATAGTCTCTAAGGTCTTGGACAATTGGAAGATAAACAAGGTTCATTCTTCGATATTCAATTTCCTAAGTCAGAAATATATGCATTCCTTTGAGTTTTTGTTCCAGTCCTATAATTCTCCCAGTTTGAAAGTCAAATGACTTAAATTTGATATATATGTGATTTTAAGAAAATTTTATTACTTCCTCAACTAATTTTTAAGGTTGTGACTTGGCCCATCTTTTTAACACCAATATTCTTCTAGTCTTCTTTGACTTTGAGTCATAGAACATTTGTCACCAAAAAAATGAAATTGAAGATTACTCAAAGAACAATTCTCTGGGGTGATGCATTTATTGTTGTTTTTAAGTCATGTCTGACTATTCAACCACTTGGGGTTTTCTTGTCAAAGATACTGAAGTGGTTTGCCATTTTCTTCTCCAACTCATTTTACAGATGAGGAAATTGAGACAAACAAGGTTAAGTGACTTGCCCAGGGTCACATGGCTAGTCTGCTGGCAGATTTTAACTCAGGAAGATGAGTCTTCTGACTCATCCCCTACTGCTCTATCCACACCACCAAGCCGCCCCTGCAACAACAAAGAACAATTCTCTGGGGTCATATATGCTGCTGTGTATTCTTTCTCCTCCCACTTTTGCACCTTTTATTCTGAAAACTAAAAAAATCAATACTAGTATTTCCTCAGGAAAGGGCATGTTAATGGACTGCCCTATTTAACTATCCCATTATCCCACTATTTAACTGCCCATTAACTATCCCTGTGACTCTTCAGACCAAAATATCCCTTTCTGACCACCACTCCCTTAATATGTATTCTGTGATGGGTAAAAAGGGCAGCCCATGCTCTCTCAGCAGGGGGCCCCTGGTAATAATATTTTCACAATTGTCTTCCTTTATTAGAGTGTGGACTCCTTGAGAATGTTTGTGTCTCTAGTGCCAGCCTGGTTCTTGGCACATGGTAAACACTTAATAAATATTTTTTTCTTCAAAAAAAAGCAAAAATGGACAGTAGACTTAAAAAGTTGTAAACTCATTACTGGAGTTGTTTAAATGGTTAGATGATTGTCTATCTAGGAAGATGTAAAGGGAATTCAGGCAGGAATTAGATTAAATGATCAATAGAATCCCTTCCACCTCTGAGATTTTTTTCATTATATGAATCACTGATGACAATATAAAGAAGGAGGGATTTAGCTCCTTCTTCTTTCCGGTTGATGAAGTCATGGAGATTATGGAACTGGTAGTAGAAGTGATTAGGTGATAATGTACCATAGTGTTAACACTAGTTATCTCTGTATGAAGAGTTAAGAACTTTGTCTGGCAGAATCAGAGGAAACAACCTCATCTGAATAGAGATAGGTTATGCTTTTGAAGGGCTAAGTCCTAGCCAAATCCTAGCTAAATCCTAACTGAGATTAGCAGTTTTAGGGAATGCAGGCCAGGAGCAGCCTATGGAAGAGGGGCAAGGAATTTCTTTCTCTCCCCACCCCCATCACCTCTACTACCTATTCCCTAATCTCTGTGACTTCATCAACTCTGGGAAGCGGAAGGAACTAAATCCCCCTTCTTTATATTGTCATGAATAATTCAAAAAATGAAAAAAATCTCAGAGGTGGAAGGGACCATATAGGGTGATTTAGACCAATTCAAATCCCCTTTACATCTTTCTCTATAGGTAATTGTCTAACCTTCATTTAAACACCTCCAATGAGGTGTTTTAAATGCAGGGAACAGAGATATGGATATTAGTGGGAGGAATCAGATCCCAGCAGAGTCTCTAGCAGGAGAGCAGAGCATTGGTAGTGGACTCCAGAACAGACCTAGTTCGGAGAAACAAAAGTCACAAGGTGGAGATGAGCAGCCTTCACAGAGACCAGCTGAACACTTATCCAGCTGAGATGCTGCACTCAGGGTGGAACTATGGGAACTCGTAGGGAATCACCTTCCAGATTTTTCAGTACCAGATCAGTGAGAAATCTTGGCTGCGTGTTCTCTGCAAATGTGCATTACTACCATTGTACAGTAAGTATGTGTCCACTCTCTTCCATGGGTACTGTGTATGTTAGTGGAAGAATGTGCTGGTGTGAACAGGGGAGAGGGGAAATCAGTGGTGATGGCAGGGATAGTTTTGTAGCTTCTACTCTTATTAGACTGTCTTGGTACCTTAGTGAATGTACTCACTAAGAGCTAATTGCGCCTACTGGTTGACTGTTAAGGTTACTGGTCAAGTCTCATGAACTATAATTGTTAGGAGTATAGACATACAGGGTTCTGTGAGAGTTGTAGCATCCTTCTGAAGAGTTAGCTCAGAAAGGGTGCTGTAACAATATAAATCATTCCAAATTAACCAAACTTAGAAATTTTAGATTTGAGTTGGACGTTGTTTGGGGTTTTTTTTAACTTTAACTTAATTTTTTTGGTTAACTTTATTCTTTAACACTGATGTTTCCATTCTGACAACAGGTAAAGGACATATTAAAGCTACAGAAACAAGTTAGTAAGTCCTTGAATAAACAGACGTGTCATTTTCAGATAATTCACACACAATTAATTAACTTGAAAAACACAGTTTTCTAAGCTGAGAGCAAACAAATTACAAGCCTTGTACAGGAATGGGAGGTGGGTAGGTGGGGGAATAGTAAAACATGTAAAGATAAATAATTAACAGACACAATAGTTCTATGTACTAAAATAAATGTAACATATTACCCCAATATTTAAAATAAATCCACTTGTTCTTTTTTGTCTATCAAGCCAAATCTTTGTAACCCACCTCAAAGCAACAAATGTTTAAAATGAAACTTGCTTTTTAATACAGATTCTGTGATTAAGAAGTGTGCATTTTGTGGGAGTCTATATTTTGAATGCTACACTGATGTGAAATGAGCTAGTTAAATTCCTGTCTGGGCAGGAGGAGTGAGAAACTGTTGTTTGCAAGAGAATGAAAGGAAAAAAAGGAAGAGGACTGGATATCTTTCCTTAAACCAGTTGTGGTTTATGGTAAGCTGTTATCAAGTACACCATGTTGTTCAGTAAAACCAAAGAAAGTTCCTTAGCTGCCTAGCTTAAGAAATATTGGTAAATATTGTGAAACTCCAACTAATTAAAAATGAAATGCAGCCGGCCAAACTCCCGCCATTTCTAATTTACAATATTGCTCTACTTCCAAGGCAAATGTGGACAAGTCACAACTTCTTCTGATGCCTGAGGGATCAAAAAAATTAAATCAGCAGGGTTGAGTATTGATGTTTTTCTAACAAATGTTTTGAAATCTTTGCCTTTCATCCAACTTGCAGGGAAATGGGGGTTGCATTGTGAACCATTGCAGATATTAATTCCTTTAATAAATCCTAACTTGTGCCCTGAAAAGTTCTAGCAGTTAGGCTTCTGTAGCAATCTCTAAATCAAAGGTAAATGTTGCCTTCAGGCAAACTTTCCTCTTTTTCTGCTAATCATTATTGTTTGTCTGAAATTGGGATTGACCGACAGTGCAGATTTAATATATCTTCTGTTCACCATGTAAGATTTCTCTGCTATAGCAGGGCATTTATAGGAAAATGTTTATGATAAGCTTTTTGCTTTCCTAATAGTTGGCCCTTGATGAGATAAAGCACAAACGAGAGCAGTAACTACTTTAGTTTTCTCCTTTAATGCCCTCAAATGCTGAGTATCAATGTCATGGTGTAGTAGAGAGAGTGCTTCAGTTAGAATCCAAGGACATGAGAAGTTCAAATCATCTCTCTAACACATGCTACTCAGGTAACCTTAGACAAGTTACTTAACCTTTGTGAATTTTTCTTATCTTTAAAAGGAGATGGTTAGACAAGATGACCTCTGAAATTCATACCTGTTTGAGAGTCTATGTAATTCTAAAACAAAACAAAAAAACCCAGTAAGTTGATCATTATCAGGTGAACCTATCAAGGTTCTATCATAGGAAAATAGAAAATTAGAGGAGGCTGGGTCCCATACCTTATCATCAGATGGATATCAAATGAAAGACCTGGTGAGGAGGATAAGCAGTTCGTGTTTTTTTCAGAATCACAGGATCATAGGATCTATTAGTGTAAGAGATCTTAGAAGTCATCCAGTCCAACCCCATCATTTTAAACATCATCCACAACCATGGAAAGAGGGTCCTTTCCTGCAAAGGCTTGGGGTTCAAGGAGAATGGGTTCAGTCCTGTTTGAACGGGACACCAAAGAGGGGAGTCCAGCTTCTTTTCTTATACTCTCTGACTCTATGTCTACACTCCAGAGTAGAAATCTTTTTAAGCAAGCTTAGACAAGTTCATGCCTATAGTCTTCCCTACAGGGGATCAATAGGATATCTTCTAGATAGGTAGGTACTTAGTGTACAAAATTGTAGACGTCCGGCATAAACTAGTTATTTATTTCCTCCACCAGAGAAAGAACTCAAAACACAAAAGATTCATAAAGATACATTAACATGAAACAATTTGACTGCTGAATAAATATTTCACATATATCTCAGTTCTGTTCTGTCAGAAAAACTCACGGTCTAGACATGATGGCTAGAAAGGATGTGGCTCATCCTCCTAGAAGGGAGGTTTGGCAGCATGTTGAGATGGGAAACTACCAAGTATTTCAAGAGCTAAGGATTTCTCATATTCAGAAGGTAGTCACCAATGCTGGAAATGCCCATCTCTTAAGATAGCTTTTTGGTGACCCATGCTCAAGGACAGAGACACAAGCTAACCATGGACTCGAGATCTATTCTTATGCTCAGACAAACACTTACCCTTTTTGCCATTCTGTAGTATCATAGCTACTGTTGGGAAGGGGAGAGGAATTTCTTTTTTGTCCCTGCATCTCTAAAAGTCTAAAGGTGAGTTAGCAGAGACCCAAGTGGTAGGCCCTGAAGAGAAGGGGAGAGAGAAAGATATTTCTTTTCATATGCTCTTATAGCTTACAGAGTTAGGGGCTCTTTTGACTCAGCCATCAATCATTTTTAACACTGCCTCCCCACCCCCTATGCTGGGGAATAAGGGACCAAGCTTTTTTTTTTTTGGTGAGGCAATTGGGGTTAGGTGACTTTCTCAGGGTCACACAGCCAGTAAGTGTTAAGTGTCTGAGGCCAGATTTGAACTCAGGTCCTCCTGACTCCAGGGCCAGTGCTCTATCCACTGTGCCACCTAGATGCCCCGGGTCCAAGCTTTTGATGGCAGATGCCCTTTATCAAAAGGCCAAAGGACATGTGACCAACCAGAAGAGGCCAGGGTCCAAGTCCATCCCCATGCATGGTCCATGATATGGACCCCATCACATACAAATGAGAAAATCTTTGTTTTGACCAATATGTATTTATCTGCTGGAGTTTTTTCATGATAGCTACCTATGCAAAGAGATCAGAAATGAGCACATAACATACACTAGCAAGGAAGACAGGGAAGAGACCAAGAAATCCAAGACAGTCCATGTACTTTGTCCTGGTATTCCGATTCTTAGAAGAAAATGTGTGGCATCAGATTAGAGATTGTGATCTTTGCCTTCATTTCTTCTGCTTAGTACCTTGGGCTAATGTCAGAAGCAGCTTTAAAGCCAGCACTCTCACATGTACTAACAAGTTAGGTCACTGGAGTTCCCACACAGGGTTCAAGTTTAACAGTCAAGGGGGCAGTGGAGTGCTTCCAATGTTCTTAGCTCAAGGGAATATATTGGAAGTATGATTAGCAATGATCAGCACCTCAATGTCAACTAACCAAAAAACATCCCCCAAACTGGCCATTCAGTCCCAAGTGAAAATAGGCACTTGTTTAAAGAGTAAACTTAAAACATTTTTCTTACCACTGAGTTCACTTCTAAGTGTAGTATAGCTAATGGATAAGTTGTTCCCTTGTCTGTAATTGCCAGGTTGATTCACTTCTGGGATGCAAGAAGTAGACAGATGGGGGCAGCTAGGTGGTGCAGTGGATAAAGCACTGGCCCTGGATTCAGGAGGACCTGAGTTCAAATCCGACCTCAGACACTTGACACTTACCAGCTGTGTGACCCTGGGCAAGTAACTTAACCCCCATTGCCCCGCAAAAAAAAAAAAAGTAGACAGATGCTAAGTGCTCCCTCCTTCCTTGGTTCAGTCCCTGTATAGTCATCAGTTGGCTCTTCTGACCTAGCAAGAGTTCACAAAGCACTCTGTCAATGAAAAAGAAACATAAACAAAAGGTCGTCCAATTCTAGACACACAGAGTCCATGTGCTCAAAGGCTACTTTGGTGGGAACACCTGTGTATGATATAAAGTGGAAAGCAGGTCCCTCATTCCGTGGGTAGTCACCAGGCAGAGCAAATCATGCATGCTTGAGGGACTGGCCCTCCTTTATAGCCTCGCTATTACTGTAAAGGACACCACCATCCTCCAAAGTTTCCCAGGCTTTAAACCTGAGCATCATTCTTGACTTCTCATTATTTCTCATTCCTGCCTCCCCCATATTGAATCTATGGCCAACACCTGTCCATTTCACTTTTGCAACATTTCTCCAATATGCCCCTTTCTCTCCCCTGTTACTGCTACCACCCTGCCACAAGCTCTCAACCTTACACCTGGATATGGCAATAGCCTGGTGGTGGCTCTGCCTGATATGGGTCTCTCTCCATTCCAATCTATCCACCATATTCAGCCACAAAAATTGTTTTCCTAAAGTGGATCTAATCCAGCTATCTTACACCCACACTTAATAAACTATAGTTTCAAAACTCTAGAATCAAATGTAAAATCCTCTATTGGTGGGGGGCGGCTAGGTATCGCAGTGGATAAGCACGCGCCTGGATACAGGAGTACCTGAGTTCAAATCCGGCCTCAGACACTGACACTAGCTGTGTGACCCTGGGCAAGTCACTTAATCCCCATTTGCCCCGCCAAAAAAAAAAAAATCCTCTATTTGGCATTCCAATTTAGCCTTCCTATATTTAGCCCCTTCCCTACTCTTTCCAGCCTTCTGACATTTCTCACCTTCAATCCACACACTCTTCAGTTCAATGACACCAGCTTTCTTGCAATTCCCCTGAAACAAGACATTCCATCTCTCCACTGTCTTTCATGCCTCCTCATCTCTGCCTCCTAGCTTCCGGCTTCCTTGAAGTCTTAACTAAAATCCCATCTTCCATGGAAAACCTTTCCTCTTATTCTAGTGCCCCACCCCTGTTAAAAATTTCTTATTCTGGGGCAGCTAGGGTGGCGCAGTGGATAGAGCACTGGCCCTGGAGTCAGGAGTACATGAGTTCAAAATCCGGCCTCAGATACTTAACTAACTTACTAAGATAACTTACTAGTTATTAAGATAACTTACTAGCTGTGTGACCCCGGGCAAGTCACTTAACCCCAATTGCCTCACTAAAAAAAAAAATTCTTATTTTCTTGTATACAGTTTGTACATATCTGTTTGCTGTCATCTTCCCCATTTAAATTGTGAGCTCCTTAAGAGCAAGGACTGTCTTTTGCTTCTCTTTGTATTCCCAGAACTTAGCACAGTATCTGGCACATAGTAGGCACTTAATAAATGTCTCACTGACTATTAACCAGTCCAGTACCAGAATAAACTGACAAAAGAATGGCCAGAATCCTTGGGGGTAAAGGGGACCTGTAGGGGGATTATGCTCATGGGGCACAACAAGGAACCAAGACTTTCCTTCTTTGACTCTTTCTGCTTACCAAGAAGGAAATAAAAAACTCCAAAGAGTGAGAAAGGATAACAGCACGTGCCTTCTCTCCTGTGCAGAGCACAGAAAGATGGAATTCTTCTTTAAAGGCAACAGGACTCATCCCGATCTGCTGGGCTCATTGCTTACATTCTGGTTCTGCCTCAGCTGATTTGTTAACAGCGGTGGCTTTGGCTGCACTAACAACAGCTGCTTCTTTCAGGAATATTTGAAGGAGAAAGTACATATTGAGAATAAGTTTTATTACCTTAATAGTTCATCAGTTTAGTATAACTGATTCCACGTTGTTTTAAACCTCCATTTTGTGACTGAGCTATAATGTATAACCCAATCCTAAGGCCCATTGGTATTAGACTCTCTCCTTACTGGTAGAGATCAATGCTCTGCACCTGTATAAGGAATATGGAGGAGATGATAAAAGCAAGAGAGACAAGATCTCCTTAGTTCTTCAGATGGTCTTTGAATCTCTTCAATATTCTTAGTTTTCTTTGGGTTGCTTCAGGCACTTCCAGCCTCCAGCTCTGAGAGAGAAGACAGATAACGCCAACTCTATTTCAAGTTGCTGAAGTAAAACACCCTGGGAAGACATTAGAGGAGATGTCAGTCTCTAACATGTCCCAAATCCTAACTTGTAACACTAGAGACTTCAGGGAACTTCCCCTTGGATGAGACCTAGGACTTTCTTATCCTCTTCCCAATTGAAGGCATTGTCTGGTATATATCCTCATATATCTCTGATTTCTGTTTTGCTAAAGTTTGGATAAATTTTTGTTTTGTTTTTGTTTTGTTGTTTTGCTGTTCATTATGAGTATTTGTTGTGGAACTGGTGTTTGGTAGGAAGTCAAGCCTTGCATTCCCCCTCCCAATACTGAAAGAGGAATCGCAAGTTTTCTTGAACCTGAAAACCTAATCCCCTAGACTAACCATATGTAAGGGAGCAGATAGATATAATTCTAGCTGGGTACCCCTGGGCAGCTAGATAGATTAGATAGAGTGCTGAGTCTAGAATCAGAAAGACTCATCTTTGTGAGTTCAAATCTGGCCTCAAACCCTGGGCAACTCACTTAACCCTGTTTGCTTCAGTTCCTCATCTGTAAAATGAGCTGGAGAAGGAAATGGCAAACCACTCCAGTATCTGTGCCAAGAAAACCCCAAATGGGGTCCCAAAGAGTTAGACATGACTAAAAATGACTGAACATCACCCCCTCTCTCTGAGAATAGGACTACCTCCACCCCTAACTTCCTACTTCCCCTCCTGGCAAGAATTAAAATCTTCCTTGGACAAGTCACTTAACCCCCATTGCCCTACAACCCCCCCCAAAAAAAAACCCAAAACAAAACAAAACAAAACAAAATCTCCCTTGGAGAAGTAAGTGGTTGAAGAGGCTAGAGATATCTATTCTGCTTCCCTTTGAGCCACACAAGGACATTCACATTCCTTATGTGGAGAGAGACTCTTGCCTCACTTCCTCAAGCTCCACCACACTTGAATAAGTTATTTTTCTCTAAATTCTTTTTCAACAATCAGATAAGCACCTGTTTGGTATGATGTAGTAAACAACCTCTGTGTATTCTTTTTTTTTTTTTTTTTGTGAGGCAATTGGGGTTAAGTGACTTGCCCAGGGTCACACAGCTAGTAAGTGTCAAGTGTCTGAGACTGGATTTGAACTCATGTCCTCCTGAATCCATGGCTGGTGCTCAATCCACTGTGCCACATAGCTGCCCCACCTCTGTGTATTCTTAAAAACAATTGATGCAGACCCTCTGATAAGACAGACCACCCAGGGGTAGTTCGGTGGCGTAGTCAATAAAGCACCAGCCCTGGATTCAGGAGGACCTGAGTTTAAATCCAGCCTCAGACACTTGACACTTACTAGCTGTGTGACCCTGGGCAAGTTTTACTTCCATTGCCCTGCCAAGAAAAAAAAAAAGGACAGACCACCAATAAGAAAATAATATAAACAACTTTACCAGTAATTTTGAAGTAAACTTCAACTCAAAATTATGCAATAAACAACTTTAACTAAAAGTATAAAGAATATAAATAAGTATAAAAAGTCATTCGCCTATTCCTAAGAAGGCCTGGCTCCTGTATTCCCTGTACTTAAGATTCCAAGTTCATGACATTCAAGGGCAATGGTGATTGGCTGATGGAGGTTTGGATGTTTGCCAGAAGACCCTCAGAGGGAGACACTGGGCCTTTGGGCAGAAAGGGTGCCTCATTTAGTCAATGTCAAAAACAAAACAAAAACAGAAACAGAGTGAAGCATAGTTATAAAGACAAGCATGGGGGGCAGCTAGGTGGATAAAACAGTGGCCCTAGATTCAGGACCTGAGTTTCAAATCGGGCCTCAGATACTTGACACTAGCTGTGTGACCCTGAGTAAGTCACTTAACCCTCATTGCCCAGCAAAAAAAAAAAAATTAAAAATAAAGACAAGTACCCATTTTTTATTCTGATCGTGCATTGCATAGGAAACCTTTCTAGAGGTTCCCCCAAGATGTGAGGAAGGAAAGTATTAAAGTGGTCAAGGGGGTGGGGTTGCAATTCCTGAACAATTAAGGTTGTTTGTTTTTAACTTTTGGGGGGGGGCAATGAGGGTTAAGTGACTTGCCCAGGGTCACACACCTAGTAAGTGTCAACTGTCTGAGGTCAGATTTGAACTCAGGTCCTCCTGAATCCAGGGCTGGTGCTTTATCCACTGTGCCAACTAGCTGCCCCCTGGACAATTAAGTTTTATGTCTTTATTGATAAGTCACTCAGGTTTGCAGTAGGATGTTTTTCAAACCTTGAAAGCAAACAGTATGATAGGAAATCTCAAGGAATCTTTGCAGATAAGGAAGGTCCATGTAACTCCAAATGGCTCAAGAGTGTTGGGGAGCCAAGACAGAAAATCTCTAGCAGATAATGATGTCTCTGCAAGGACCATAAATTCCCAAAGTTCTCAGGAGAAGCCTGCTTGGTTTGTGCTTTTATTGTTCTCATTTTTGCATATCCCAAGTTCAATCTCTGTTACCAAAAGGGATCTTTGATTTGTTAGACCAGGTTTTGATACAGTTCCTCTGGAAAATAAGGGAATTCTACATCAGGCAAGAAAGAAGTCTTTTGGAACCTCTAAAATGTCAGGGTGTTGGTGGTCTGTTTTTAGAGGGTATTGTTTGCAGGATTTGATTAATAAAGTTTGATTGTGTACATTGAGAAGTATAAATCGAATTAGTGTTTCTGTCCCACTAGTTAGTATATGTAATCATAAACTGTATAGGATCTGTCATATGTTACAGAGCAGAAAAGCACAAATCCAAAACTGTGTGTGATTCTGCAAAAGTCCATGTAGCCAAAATGATACAGAAGGAAATCAGCAGAGCCAAAAAACAATATACACAGTGACTACAATAATGTAAAGGGATGCGGGCAGCTAGGTGGTGCAGTGGATAAAATACTGGTTCTGGATTCAGAAGGATCTGAGTTCAAATCCAGCCTCAGACACTTGACACTTACTAGCTGTGTGACCCTAGGCAAGTCATTTTATCCTCATTGCCCCACAAAAAAATTTTAAAAATAATAATAACATAAAGGGAAAGAACAACCACAAAACAAACAAAGGGGAATGTTGTAGAATTACAAAGAACAAGCATGGCCTCAAAGAAGAATCATGAGGGGGCAGCTAGGTCACGCAGTGGATAAAGCACCTGCCCTGAATCCAGGAGGACCTGAGCTCAAATCCAGCCTCAGACACTTAATGCTTACTAGCTGTGTGACCCTGGGCAAGCCACTTAACCCTCATTGTCCTGCAAAAAAAAATTATCAGAAGATACCCTCCACCCCACATCTTTGCAGAATCACAAATTCCATAACGAGTATGGAACATTACATATATTTTGAGATGTTTTTTAATGTATTGATCAATTTTGCTGATTTTTCCACTTTCCTCTTCTTTTCTTTGAGGAAATTATTTGTTTTATAGAGCAGCCCTCAGGAAGGGGAGATACTAGGAGAAATTTTGGCAATGTAAACAACAGATTTCAATAACAATTATCACTGATAAAATAAAAAGTCCATGTAGCTTCAAAATGGAGGTAACTCGACCTTCCATTCCTGGGTCACAGCTTCCTCTTTCTTTCTCTTTCTCTTTCTTCAGATTCTTTGCAAACCATCCTAGGAAATGCCCCACCCCCCCATTCCAATCCCCTCCCCCAGTTCATGACAGGCTCTGGGATGCAGTTCCCACATAGAAACCATTAGGTGGCGGTAGTAAGCAAAAAAGGCTGAGCTATTAGGATGTGGATTGTCTAAATTGCCCAAGCAATTTATTCTCCCTCTCCAAAGGCATGGTTTTCTTTTTGAAGCCAGTTTTCCTTGCTTTTTTAGGAAAAAGGGGGAAAATGGAGCATTTGCCCTTTTTAACTCCTCCTGCATTTTCATTGCTTTTAATCAGCTTGGTTTTGTTTCATTTTGGTTTTAACTGCTGATCTGAGTGATCTGAGTTTCAAATTCCCTTTACAAGCTTGTAAAAGTCTCTTTCTCTCTTAACTTTTTCTGAATAAGTAAACTATAGCAAACAGCATCAGACAATAGATTTAAGTAGAAAGATGTTAACAGAGTGAAAAACTATGACAGGAAATGGGAAGCAAATTCCCCTACTTTGGCTCAGAGCTGTGTGTGCCTGGATTGCTAATTTTGTGCTTCCTTCTGCCCACACCTGAGTGTTTCCTCAACCTCAGAAAGTGATCAGCACCCATCACTTTTCTTGGCCTCTTTTTGCATCCACCTGTTTAGGTCCTCCCACTTGCTTTGTTCTCTGTTTCTTTTACCCACGATCCCTCTAACCAAAGGTTGGGGATGGGGTAGGGATGAGATTAGGATTGTGGATGTAGCCCATTCAACGCGTAATGTCCCTCCTTCAATTTTCTTAACCCCTTTCAGGTGTGGCCAAAGACAGGTTACATTTCTTCCTGGGACTAGGAGAAAAATTGCAATCTCTTACAAAATAAACTGTTGTACATTCGATATTTACAACTATAAAAAACCCCTGAAAATAAATATCAGCGTTTAAAAGAAAAAGGCAATTTTCCTAGATCATTACCTCAAGGCACCATTCAATAGTACATCAATAGGGGTAGCACGGTGGATAGAGCACCAGCCCTGGAGTCAGAAGGACCTGAGTTCAAATCCGACCTCAAAAACTTGACACTTACTAGCTGTGTGACCCTGAGCAAGTCACTTAACCCCAATTGCCTCACACACACAAAATGGTACATCAATAGCTATGGCACAGCACAAAACATTGCTTGCCACCTGACCATTTTCCATGATGCCACATTTCACCTGCTGATCCTCTACTCTCCAAACTAGAACTCAATTCAGCATTTCCTAGAACCACACGGCCTTCTTTTCACCCAGACACTTTGCTCAGCTGCCTTCTACTTCTCTCTCTCAGAGAACTGTAATCAAATCAACACTACCATTCCTTCCGGAAAGATCTTGTCAATTGATTGTCCTATTGTTCAACTCACCATCTCTGTGACCTCCCAGGCTATAAGTCCCTTTCCTGACCACCACTCTATTATAGGGGTTGTTTCCCTTGTTAGATTGTCAGCTCCTAGAGAAGGGACTCTTGTTTTTGTAATTGTGTCTCTGGCATTTAGCAAGTGCTTGGCACAGAGTAATGAGTGACAGACAGCTTTAGTAACTACATGTCTACATTACATGAAGAAAATTTTACATGCTCATATCACAGGAATAAAAGCAGTCATAAAACATGTTCTAGACACAGTTTTGGATCTGGGGCAATGGATCAATCAGAGAGCCTGAGGGTTCAAATAAAAAAAATCTC
This sequence comes from Dromiciops gliroides, assembly GCF_019393635.1. Lineage (NCBI taxonomy): Eukaryota > Metazoa > Chordata > Mammalia > Microbiotheria > Microbiotheriidae > Dromiciops > Dromiciops gliroides. The sequence goes on along the minus strand of NC_057862.1, from coordinate 268,802,668 downwards.
TTTAATAAAACTAAATCCAAATAGTCCTCAGGCAAAAGCAGTTTCCAAGGTGGTTAAAAAGCAGTTTATGAAAGTAAAATTTTATGCAAGAAAATGAAAAGAAGTCATCAAGAAGGTTTCTATGGGTCTTAGGGGCTCTCCACCAAAGACCTAAAGGTCATTTTGTATAATCTTCTTGCCCGAAGGGCCCACAGTGTGGTCCTAGGTGTAGGGGGGTGCAGCAAAGATAAATACAACTGACTCAGGTCTGCTTCTTTACTCACCAGAGTTCTTGTTAGTGTTGTGAGAGTACAGGGGCTTATTTAATACCTCACCAATGCCACCAGCATTCTGACCCACAATAGTATATAGGTAAATAAGCATAGCAGTAAGATAATGTGAATTAAACATTTTTTTGATAATGTGAATTACTCATAAAATATCAATAGGAATAGATACTGCACCTGCAAACGATTTCTCTAGTATAGGGAACTTTCAAGAAAGGAAACTCCCTATACCAATGCAGGTTATAATGTTCTTTGCAACTTATAATTTTAGAGAGCTGACCAGACTAAGAATTTAAGTGACTTACTCAGGGTCACATAGACAGTGTATATCAGAGATAGTACTTGGACATAGGACCTTGCTTCAAGCACAGCTCCCAATTCACTATGCCATGTTGCCTTTCTGTATCAGTAGGTCTATAAAATGACAGAACATGCTTAAGCATTAGTGTATATGCAAATAATGAGAAAGATATAGTACATGAATAACTCTGGCACATAATCAAATTTACATAAGCAGCATAATAATAAAACAGCAACATAACTCAGGGCATTCAGCAATTAAAATGCACATCAATAAAAATGCGTAATCACATTCAAGACACATATTACAAGGGTAAACATTAGTACTTTCCCCTGGCTACCTATGTAGCCACTTTTCCAGTTTCATCTGTGATATCACAGTTTAACCTGGTGGATAAAGGCTAATCCTAGTCATCATCAGAATCCTAGGTCTGAATCCCTAAACCTGAATTTATGAAGGTTCTAGGTTGATAATGAATGAAAAAGCATTTACTAAGCACTTATGCAAAGCCTACTGCTAATTATTGAGACACAAATACGAAAACATATCAGCTTCTGCTCTTAAGGAGCTCACTTTCTTTTTCTTTTCTTTCTTTTTTTTTTTTGGTGAGGCAACTGGGGTTATATGACTTGCCTAGGGTCACACACCCAGTAAGTGTTAAGTGTCTGAGGCTGGATTTGAACTCAGGTCCTCCTGACTCCAGGGCCGGTGCTCTATCCACCACATAGCTATGCGCCACATAGCTGCCCCTGTAGGAGCTCACTTTCTAATGAGGGAATATTAAAATGCCCCATGTTGAATCCACTATGATTTTTTTCTTGGTGTCAGTGATCCTAACAAATTCAAGATTAGGCAGTTGAAATCCTTGAGCCATGGGTTTTTTTGAGGACAATAAAGTGTTTCCTAGATTTCTTTATACCTGCAAAAAAATCTGCCCTTTTTTTCCCTTGAAAAGTTTTCCCTGAGTCTCTGCCTTAGTCAAAATGCTTCTCCCACAGTACTTTAGCATGGATGCTTTTGGGTTGTTGCTTGGGTATGTTTCTGCATACCTGGTGAAATGACTGGTCACTTCTATTGTAATATAGGACATGTTCTCTCTATCTTCTCTGAGTGATTAAAAAAAACACAATAAATTCCAAATGTGGGGCAGAGCCAAGATGGCAGAGGAAAGGCAGTAACTTTCCAGAGCTCCCCACATGATCCCTCCACTTACCTCCAAAAAATTCTATAAGACAATTCCTGGAGCAGCAGAACCCACAAAACGACAGGGTGAAATACTTTTCCAGCCTTAGAAGGTTGGCAGGAAGAGTCTGTTGTACTAGGGTGAGAGTGGAGCAACGAGCCAGTCTGCACCAACACAGATCCAGCCTGGGGGAGGAGTGGGGTGGGAGGGCAGGCCACTGCAGAGAAACAGGCCTCAGGAACTCAGAGTCATTAGTGTTGGTGGCTACTTCTGGAGCTTGGCTCATGGACTGGTGAGGGGGTCTAGCTGTTGGCTGGGGGCAAAGAACACAGGTCACTGCTGCCACTGAGGAGGAACGCTGTTGTGTTGCCCATCCTGGGAACCAGGAAACAGACTTGAGTGGCAGCAGCCCAGGTGGGAGAGGGGTACAGACTCACCAAGAGCTTACAACCACAGTGAATCAGATTTCTGTTTCTGGGTCAAAGGGCAAGCAGGCCAGTGGTTACTTACAGACCAGAGCACAGGCCGGGCAAGCTGATAATGTGCCTCTCCTTAAATCATTCCACCTGGGACCCCCTGAAGCTTGGACAGTACATCCTGGAAGCAGTGCCCCACTTTAAGAAGGAGTTAAAAATCAAGATACAGGCTAGCAAAATGACAAGACAGAAAAGGATGCGGACCATAGAAAGTTTCTTTGGTGACAAGGAAGATCAAAATACACCCTCAGAAGAAGATGATAAAGTCAAAGCTCCTACATCCAAAGCTTCCAAGACAAATATGAATTGGTCTCAGGCCATAGAAGTGCTCAAAAAAGACTTAGAAGATAAAGTAAGAGAGGTAGAGGGAAAAGTAAGACAAGTAGAGGAAAAAAATGGAAAGGGAAACGAGATTGATGCAGGAAAGTCATGAAAAAAAATTCAACAACTTGAAAAGCCAAATGGAAAAGCTCTCTGAAGAAAAGAATTCCTTGAGAATTAGGATTGTCAAGGGAAAAAAAGAATTAGGATTGAACAAATGGAAGCTAATGACTTTATGAGAAATCAAGACACAATAAAGCAAATCCAAATGAATGAAACAATAGAGGGCAATAGAAACAACTTGAAAAGTATTGGACTACCTGAAAACCATGATCAAAAAAAGAACTTAGACATCATCTTCCAAGAGATTGTCAGGGAAAATTGCCCTGATATTCTAGAAGCAGAAGGTAAAATAGAAATGGAAAGAATCCACCAATCACCTCCTGAAAGAGATCCCAAAAGGAAAACTTCCCGGAATATTATAGCCAAATTCCAGAACTCCCAGGTCAAGGAGAAAATATTGCAAGCAGCCAGAAAGAAAAATTTCAAGTACTGTGGAGCCACAGTCAGTATAACACAAGATCTGGCAGCTTCTACATTAAAGGATTGGAGGACACAGAATATGATATTCCGGAGGGTAAAAGAACTGAGATTACAACTGTAACGATTGGAATGACGCCACCTGCTGGAGACTTACTGTAGAAGAGTTCTGCCCATGAAGCGAAGGTCTTTGAGGGCAAGACCAGGAGTCAGGAAGTGACGCGGGCTAGTGGGAGGAGGAAGGAAGAGACTGGCGCTCAGTCTCGCGCTTTTTCCTCTGGACTCTGGTGGAGAGCGGAGCTAGAAATGTGCTCTCCCTTTAATAGATAGGAATCTAGGCCTTTCTCTCTCTTTACCAAATTCTTATTCTCCTTAATAAATGCTTAAAAGTCTAACTCTTGCTAAAGCTTATAATTTATTGGCGACCACTCATTAGATATTTTAGACAGTTTAGCTAGAATTTTAGCCCTTAACACAACCAAGAACCACCTACCCAGCAAAACTGTGTATAATCTTTTAGGGGGAAAAATGGAACTTCAATGAAAAAGGGGACTTTCAGGCATTCGTGAAGAAAAGACCTGAACTGACTAGAAAATTTGACTTTCAAATACATGACCCTAGAGAAGCATTAAAAGTGATATACAACAACAACAGCAACAACAAAGGAGAAGGGCAATGAGGAGGAGTAGGTGAAACCTGGGAAAGTGCCATGGAAGATAAGGAGTCTCTACTTTACCCTATTATGACATACTGGGGGCAGTGATATGACAGTGACTATAGGAAGGTTGGAGGATAAGTGGTTTGATGATTGAAGAATCCATTATCCTGTCCTAACCTCTCTGCATATGTCCATTCTCACATCTCCAACTGTCTCTTGGACAACTTCAATTGGATATTTTCTAGATATCTTTAATTCAACACGTCTAAAACTGAACTCATTATCTTACCTCTCCTCACCACCCACCCTCCTTCCTACCCTGCCTACTACTGTAAAGAGCAAGCCAGTACTGTCAACATCCCCCAAGTCTCCCAGACTTGAAAGCTAGGAGTCATCCCAGATTTCTGACACGCTCACATTTTTTTTTTTTTTAGTGAGGCAATTGGGGTCAAGTGACTTGCCCAGGGTCACACAGCTAGCAAGTGTTAAGTGTCTGAGGCCGGATTTGAACTCAGGTACTCCTGACTCCAGGGCTGGTGCTCTATCCACTGTGCCATCTAGCTGCCCCCATGCTCACATTTTCATATCCAATCTGTTGCCATGATCTAGTCATTTCCCTTTCCTGACAACACCCTGGTACAGCCCCTCATTACTTAATACCTGGGCTACTGTAATAAGTTGGCCTCCTTGCCTCAAGTCTCTCTCCACTTCAATTCTTCCTGCTCTCAGTGATCTTTCTAAAGCACACATCTGATGATGTCACATCCTCCTTATTCAATAAACTCCCATGGCTTCCAATCATCTCCCAGATTAACTGTATAATCTTTTGTTTGGTATTCAAAGCACCTCATAACCAGCCCTCTTTACCATTCAAGTCTTAAAAGACCTAATACTCACTTTCCACATACTATGAGATCCACAGACACTCATCTCCTTCCTTGTTTTCACAAGAGACATGGAATCTCCCAACTCTCATCCCTTTTCAATGACTGTCCCTCAGGACAGAAAGATCATAAAAAATGAAACGGACCGACATGTACAAAAATATTCATAGCAGCTCTTTTTGTGGTGGGAAAGAATTGGAAACTGAGGGTGAGAGAAATAAGTGAAATATGCTCTCCTCAGTGTAGTCAGGCCACATTGCTGAAGCCTCCATGGCCCCCTCCCCTTTCCTTTTCCCCTTTCTGCTGAGCTGGCAGTTACAGTTGCCTAGGGCAGATAACAAGAAGACCACAAAATGCCTGTCCAATCAGAAGTTGTCCCACAAAGATGATTTCTCTCCAGAATCAGGCAGATTAGCATATTAGCCCAAACTGGTCCCTCTGTGTCCCCTAGCTAACCCCAAATTGTACAGTGCTTTCTTAACAAGCCTCATGCATAGTATCTAACACATTCCTGGATGGAGATTTAACATTATAGACTTGCGTTGTATGATCAGGGTGGGGGTACATGTTTAGGAGTTAATATGAAGTAGGAATGTCTCAAAGAGTATGCATCTGGAGTAGCCAGCCAACAGCAAAACAGAGGAGGGAATCTTTGTGTTAGAGACATAATAAAAAGCCCACTGTGACAGGCTCACCTTGCACAACTTCCTTGAAAGTGTGTGCCCTTTCTTGAAAGATTGTAATAAAATGGCCTTCCTGCTTTGCACCAGACCATGAGTCCTGCCTCAGTTTACCCATTTCTTATGGAGGGGATGTCCATCAATTGGGGAATGGCTGAACAAGTTGTGGTATATGAATGTAATGGAATTCTATTGTGCTGTAAGAAACGATGAGCAGGAGGAGTTCAGAGACACCTGGAAGGACTAACATAAACTGATGATGAGTGAGATGAGCAGAACCAGAAGAACATTATACACAGCATCATCAACATTATGTGTTGATCAACTGTGATAGACTAGATTCTTCTCAGCAATCCAATGGTACAAGAAAATCCCAAAGGACTCATGATGGAAAAGGCTCTCCAAATCCAGAAAAAAAAAAAAAAGAAAAAAAAAAGGAACTGTTGAATATGGATGCTGATTGGACCATACTATTTCTGTTGGGTTTGGTGCTATTGGTTTTCTGTTCTGAGGTTTTTCCTTTTTGCTCTGATTCTTCTCTTATAAAATGACTAATGTAGAAATACAACTATTTTTAATGACCATTACTCTTTAGAGCTATTACTGTTCCCAATCCCTCCAGACTACTACTTTTATAGAGAATGAAGGGCTCATGAATGAGATAGTTGACCAAGTCTTTGAAAGTTTGTTCACATTTATTTATCAATGATTTTCAAATGACTTCACTAGTTTTTAAAAACAGTCTTGGCAGTCTTGCCCTTCTCTTCAATCATGTTTGCATAAGAGAAGTCAATCAGCATTTTAGCAATAGAAGAATATTTCTTAACAAATAGTAATAATCATCCCAGCAAATCCTAGCAAAGTTTGTAGATCTCAAAGGTTCTGTGGATGTAGTCAATTCAAAAGCCACATCTGTTTTCTGTGGGTCTGTGCTCATGCCTTGCTACACACATATATAACCCACATATTTTGCCTATTACTTGTCAATGGAAACTCCGATCCCCTCTCTTTCCCAGAGAAGAGAAGTCAGGTCACAATGAGTAAAAAGACTGAGAGGGCAAAAAGAAAATGTTTACCTGTGAATGAGGCCAAAGCAAGATCCCTTATGCCAGAAAGATCCTCTTCACCTGTGAGAAGGGCTGAAATTAGATCTCATTTTACAAAAGGATATCTTAGACCTAAGTTAGGAAACTTCTCTGGAAAAGAGCCAAGTCCTCTTGGAGAACAAATATGAGATATTTGAATCAACCAGGTGACAGAGTCACTATAGAACTGGCAGATATCTGAGTTAGAAAAGAGTATCAGGATAGTCAAATACATATCTTAAAAGATCAACTTTTGGACTTATGCAGACTCTGAAGAATATCCTACCTGGAATCACATGACAAGTATGTTTGTAAAAACTTGAGGGATGATCAGTTGTGGAAAACAATAGGAGTGAGATGTATTCAACCAGTCTGTCATTCAGAACAAGGGGGAAGACACTGCTACCCTTATGAATATTCAGTTACCAAGGTGTAGCAAAACTGGAAGAAGTGAGAAAGGTTGGACTAGAGCAAGTGCTTAGTGGTTTAATCTATAACCCAGAGATAAAATGGGCTTGTCAACATTGACCTTAGCTTCTATGAGATGCCAACAGTTGGAAACTGTATGCAGGATGGAACATGAGTATATAGTTGGCAAAGTCTTCTCTACTGTTTGTAGATCTGGCATTTTTGTATAATCAAATGAATCAGGTAATTCACAGAGTGTTGAGTGATCTCCATAGTCCTGACCTTACACTTTCAGCCTTCTTTTTAGTGTCTTTATAATGTCAATATTTTTATTCTCTATGTGCACTCCTAAAATTAGGAGATTCCTATGAATTCCTATCTCAAAGACATCATGTTACTTTTCATTCAAGGTATACCCCATGTGTTCATCGCATTGAACCATTATGATAGTAGTCAACAAACTAACAGTGCTGAGCTAATCCTGAATATTCAATATATAAATACAATAATAACTGTCTGAAACAAATAATGTCTAGCAGATAACAGTAAAGCAAATGTGCAAGTTAGTGGCATTGTAACAGTTGTAAACAATTCATGGTAGTATTTAAATCATAGACCAATAAAGAAGTAGGCAAATAAGTAGGTCAATAAAATAGGAAGATAAGTGTAAATACAAGGTAAATACTAAAAAGTAGGTAAATAAGTAGGTCAAGTTGAATAAATCAATAATGATTACACAATCTTGTGCTTCTAAGAAAACAGATTATTAATGAAACAATTAGAGGCATTTAATAAAGTATTTCACATGTATAAGAATGTATAATTGCAGCAGAATAATGGAAAGGAGAGAGAGAGAGAGAGAGAGAGAGAGAGAGAGAGAGAGAGAGAGAGAGAGAGAGAGAGAGAGAGAGAGACTGATTGTAGAGACTATCTTGGAAGAAATTAAATCAAACATAAATGACAATTCTAAAAACAGGATTCCAGATTTCAAAATTTTAAAAAGGAAAAAAAGTAAAGAAAAAGAAAATAGAAAGGTGGAGTGTTTTTTAAAAAGCTGTTCAGAAGTGAAAGAAAAATTTAATGATTTCAAAAAGATTTCTAAACCATAAGTGGAAACAATAGGAGCTCCAGGATATCACAGGGATCAGTCCAGGTTCAACAGTCAACATACTTTTTATACACCCAGCTTTTGAGTTCCTAAGAACTCAGTCCTGTAATGCCATAGAGGGCCCTGGAGATCTATTGCAAAGAACCTCAAGGATCCAGGGGGACCTAACCCCAAGAGGTAGAGGTGAGTGAAGGAATCCAGGCGAACCAGGATGGGACATAGCAGGGCCAGTGTCATTGTGTGGCTTGAAGAGAGGCAGATTAGACATATCTAGCTTCTTCTCCCCACTATTCTTCATGAGAAGCAAGAAATTAGGGCCAGACACTTGACCACTCTGCTCTCTTCATAGAAAAGGGGTACCAGACTAGAATTATATCAATATGCTCTCCCAAAGTAAAATGTGGTTTTGTTTCAGGCTAAGCTTTTGATCTCTATTCATTAATTGGGGGAAGGAAGACCTAAATCTTTATATCCAAGGCTTGACCCCTTTTCCACTAAACACCAAATTCAAGAACAAATACATATTGTGGATAGTTCCACACATAGTAGGTAGTAAAGAAACCCAGTTATCTAAGTCAATAGCAAGTAGAAATCAGAAAAAGTATACATAGGAGAATATATATACCAGATAATATAAAGTGAAGGAACTGTCCCACTGGGAGTGAGATAACTGCTCAACCAAAAGAGAGTCTTGGGACTCACCCAAGGGAAAGTTTCCTAAAGTCTCTGGTGTTGCCAACTAAGGACAGGGACATGATGGAGACTGCCAGTTGCTCTCATATCAGCTTCTTCACAGAGTCTTTTCCTCCAGAAACCTAAAGTTAGGCCAGCACCTTCCATCTTCTGTCTCAAAGCCAGAAGCCAGAAGCCAGAAGCATAGAAGTGACTATAAAACCTGAAAAGACTTGAAGAAAAGTCCAAAAGGAACAGACGTCTCCTCTCTCCTGCTTTCGTCAACTTTTCCCTGCCCCTCACACAGGTTCAGGGTATTGGTTTCTAACAATGAGGATGGAGTTCTATACTATAGAGTTCTATATAAGTTCAAGTCTTTGGGACTTGGCTTAAACTTGTACCATAATTTGTCTAACCATCGCTCAATTTATGGACACCCCCTCAAATTCCCATTCTTTGACACCTCAAAAAGAGCTATTATATTTGTGTATATCCAGGGCAGCTAGGTGGTGTAGTGGATAGAGCACCGACCCTGGATTCAGGAGGACCTGAGTTCAAATCCGGCCTCAGACACTTAACACTTACTGGCTGTGTGACCCTGGGCAAGTCACTTAACCCCAATTGCCTCACACACACAAAAAAAAGTATACATCCTTGGTTAGGTTTTTTTGCTTAGGATTAATCCCTCCTTTATTTCTCCTCCCTCTCAATTCTCCTTCCCCACCTTTTCTGCCTTTCCCTCTTATTTCCCTGTTTAGCAAAATGAATCTATACCCAACTGTATGAGTGTATATGTATTCTTCCTTTCTTTAATCAATTCATATGACAGTGAAGTTGACGTGTCAGTGTATCCTTCTACCCCCTACTCCTTGTTTATATAAATATCTACTCACACATGCCAATTATATGAGATAATTTTCCTTAACTTTCCTTTTCCTTCCCTTCAGTGTATTCCTTTTTACCCTCTTTTTCTACTTGTCTTTTAAAGTTATCAAACATAACAGAATGACTCATAGGACTTGCCTATTTAGATTCCTTTTATGACCCCATATGATAATAGGGTTCAGAGGGGACACACGCATCATCTCCCCATATTTGAATATAAATAGCTTGTCCTCATTTAATCCTTAATCATTGACAAAATACTGGGAAGTAAAGTGATTCAGGACTAGGTAACCAGAACCAGAAGAATAATTTATATGATGAAAATAATATTGTAAAGAAAAACAACTTTGGATCAGAGCAAAGACCAACCACATCTATAGAAGGAGTATGATGAAATATGTTACCCACCTCCTGGCAGGCAGATGATGGACTAAAGTGGAAAGGGAGATATATACCTACATACACAAACGTTTTTCTTTTTCTTTTTGTTCTTTATTTGGTGGGAGGACATTAGGAGGAGAGGAGTAGGATGGAAAGAAAAAAAGGAAAAGAAAAAAGAAAAAAAACCTACCCAAATTTTTGTGATATGCCCAAAACAGTCCTTAGGGAAAGATGTAGGTAGACCTTGAAACACCTTCATCATTAAAAAAATGAGATCAATGGATTGGGTGGGAATCTAAAACAAACCAAAAACAGAAAAGAAAAATCAGAAACTCCCAAATAAACTCCAAAATGCAAAATCTGTAGGAAAATCAAATTAGAGATCAACAAAATTAAAACACACACATACAAACACAAAAATCTCCCACCCCCAAGACACACATACACTCTGAGTTAAATAAATAAAATGAGGAGCTAGTTTCTTGAAAAGATTAATAAAATGGACTAACAGTTAATTTTATTTTTTAAAAGAGAGCAAAGTCAAATTAACCAAATAAAAAATAAGGCAGATAAAAAAGATATTATTAGAAATTATTTTGCCAAATTATATGCCAATAAAACTTATAAATTAAAAGAAATATATTATAAAAGAAATAATGATAAAAATATAAGCTTACTCATTTGAATAACCTAATCTTAGAAACATAAATTTATTAAGCCATAAATGAATAATTACCAAAGGAAAAAATCTCAAGTACAGGTGGATTTTCAAATGATTTTATCAGACATTTAAAAAATAATCAGGGGCGGCTAGGTGGCGCAGTGGATAAAGCACCGGCCCTGGATTCAGGAGGACCTGAGTTCAAATCTGACCTCAGACACTTGACACTTACTAGCTGTGTGACCCTGGGCAAGTCATTTAACCCCCATTGTCCTGCAAAAAAAAAAATCAACTCTAATGCTATATGAATTGTTTGCAAAAATAGAGAGAGGGTACCCTACCCAATGCTTTCTATAAGAAAAATAAGGATAGATCTTGATACCCAAAATAAGGAGAGATAAAAACAGTGGAAGAAAACTATAGACCACTGATGCAAAATATTGAACAAAATATTAGCAAAGAGGCCAGAGCAACATATTGAAAGGATTATCCACTATGACCAGATTGGATTTACATCAGGAATGAGAGCTAGATCAACATTAGGAAAACTATTAGTATAACAGATCAGATCATATAAACATAAAATCATATAAACAATGCTTATTCCAATAGATGCAGGAAAAACTTGAAGAAATACAATACCCATTTGTGTTAACAACACGAGAAAGCATGAGAATAATAGGACTTTCTTTAATATTGTTTAACAGTGGCCACCCCAGCTCCCACTGCCTAATGGCCAGGTATGTTATATTCCTGACCTAGAGCTCTCCAGTACCCTTAAGGGGAATTGGGGGTGTCTAGGCTCTCTGCCATTGGCTCAAGTTCCCACCAAATGTTTTAAATCCAACTACACAAACTACTTGAATATGGATTCTATCTGTTAAAAATTGCTATGAAAACTAGAAAGTAGTTTTCCAGAAATTAGTTTGTGCTATATGACACAATAAATTTCAAATGGTCAAATAAAAAAAATAGAGAATAGAAAGAAATGCCTTTCATAGCTATAGCTAAAGGTAGAATTCTCATCTAAACAAGGAATAGAGATGATAATATGTGTATTTCAATTACATGAAATTGAAAAGCTTTTGCTCAAGTAAAATCAGTGCAGTTATAATTAGGAGTACAACTAATTGCAAAAAAAAAATCTTCATTGCTAATTTCTCTGATAAAGAGGTGGGATCCTCTTTATATCAATTAGTACTATAAACATGTTAGTCAGAGCCATAAGACACTTGGTATCTTTACCAAGTAGACATATATGGCAACCAAGGGGAATGCTGGTTTACAATTTAAGCTTATTTGGAAAAAAAAGTATTTTAATACAACTATGATAAGAAGGAAAGTAGTCAAATGGGAGGGAAATCTTTATATCAAATTTCTCTGATAGGGGCACATAGCAGATATATAAACAAAGCAGCTAGGTGGCTTATTAGATAAAGCACTGGGCCTAGAGTCAGGAAGACCAGAGTCCAAATCTGGCATCAGACACTTGCTAACTGTGTGACACTGGGCAAGTCACTTAATCTCTGTTTGCCTCAATCCACTAGAAAAGGAACTGGCAAATCACTCTTGCGTCTTTGCTAAGAAAACCCCATGGACAACATGGTCCACAGGGTCATGAAGACTAAGACACAACTGAATGACTGAAAACAGCAATAATAAACAATAAATATATGTAATAGTCATTCTAATATGCATGAATAGTCATTCCCCAATCAATAGGGGCAGCTAGGTGGGGTGGTGGATAGAGCACTGGCCCTGGAGTCAGGAGGACAAGAGTTCAAATCCGGCCTCAGACACTTGACACTTACTAGCTGTGTGACCCTGGGCAAATCACTTAACCCCAATTGCCTTAAACATCCAGAGCCATCCCCAGTCGTTCTGGTGTATATCTTGCCACTGGACCCAGATGGTTCTGGAGGAGAGAGTGAGGCTGGTGACTTTGCACAACCGTGGGGCTAGGCTCCACTCCCACCCTGGTACAACAGACCTTTCCTGCTGACCTTCTAAACCATCTTTGGCTGGAAAATGATCTCATGCCATCCTTTTGTATGTTCTGCTGCTCCAGGAATTGTCTTATGGCATTATTTGGAGATTTTTGGAAAGATTGTGTAGGGAGCTCTGAAAGGTTACTGCCTTTCCTCTGCCATCTTGGCTCTGCCACCCCCCCTTATTTTTTTGATCAGGCCAAAGTCCTTTTTGAACCCTTCTATGGCCTGAGACCAATTCATATTTGTCTTGGAAGCTTTGGATGTAGGAGCTTTAACTTTATCATCTTCTTCTGAGGGTGTATTTTGATCTTCTTTGTCACCAAAGAAACTTTCCACGGTCTGCATCCTTTTCTGTCTGGTCATTTTGCTATCCTGTATCTTGATTTTCAACTCCTTCTTAAAGTCTTAACTTAACTTAACTTAAGTCCTTCTTAAACATCCTTCCAGGATGCACTGTTCCAAGCTTCAGGGGGTCCCAGGTGGAATTATGTAAGGAGAGGCACATTATCAGCTTGCCTGGCCTATGTTCTGGTCTGTAAGTAACCACTGGCCTGCTTGTCCTTTGACCCAGAAACAGAAATCTGATTCACTGTGGTTGCAAGCTCCAGGTGAATCTGTACCCCTCTCCTACCTGGGCTGCTGCCACTCAAGTCTGCTTCCTGGTTCCCTGGATGGGCAACATAACAGGGTTCCACCTCAGTGGTAGCAGCGATCCCTGTAATCTCCCCCTGGCCAGCCACTCGACTCTCTCAACAGACTGTGATATGAATTCCAGAAGAAGCTGCTGCTGTAGCCAATTCAGAGCCTCTGGAGGTCTCTTTCTCTGGTGTGGCCTGCCTGGGGCTGGATCTGTGTCAGTGTGGCCATGGGGCTGATACCTGATGGTATCTGAATACAGATGGAAATATATTTTCTTATTGTTGTTGGTTCTTTTTTCTAAAGTTTTTTGTCTGCTATGTTGACTGCACATGTATAACATATTGAATTGATTTAGTTCTTAAGGGGGGGATAGGGAGGAAGGAAGAGAATTTGGAACACAAAGGTTTTGTTTTTGTTTTTTTGTTGTTGTTGTTGTTATTTTGTGGGGCAATGAGGTTTAAGTGACTTGCCCAGGGTCACACAGCTAGTGTCAAGTGTCTGAGGCTGGATTTGAACTCAGGTCCTCCTGAATCCAAGGCCAGTGCTTTATCTACTGCACCACCTAGCTGCCCCCCAATATTCTTGGAGGGGCCAATGAGGGTTAAGTGGCTTGCCCAGGGTCAAACATCTAGTAAGTGTCAAGTATCTGAGGCTGGATTTGAACTCAGTATCTCCTGAATCCAGGGCCAGTGTTTTATCCATTGTGCCACCTAGCTGCCCCCACAAAGCTTTAAAAATCGATGTTAGAATTTGGTTTTACATGTAAGGTGGGGAAAAATTATAAATAAATAAGTAAATAAACAGACAGATAGATGATAGATAAATGAACAAATAAATGAATGAATGAATGAATGAATAGATAGATAGATAAAGGAATTTCTACTGTCCAGATTATGATATATAGTTAGGCAGACAACCAATAGAGTTGATTCATTTTGGACCACTGGTCCCAGAATTAAATAGGAGGAAGAAGTGGATTGCATTTGGGAAATGGTACAATTTTCACTGACCCTAAAATTTTCCCTAAAACAAAACAAAACATTTTTAACACTGATAGTCTTTTTCATGTTCTATATGGCTGTCAATCATAGAATATCACATTTCTGAGGAAATAAAACTGTGAGCCAGCCAAGATTTGCATCATAAAGATACTGAAACATAAACATATTAAAATGTAGCATAATAAATTAATAAACATATTAAAATGTAACATAAAGGATATCATCAAAGAAATGTATGGCAAGAAAAGTAGGTCATGGGGCAAAAGTGAGAAATAACAGATGGGTAGCCTTTGTGCTGCACTGATATTCATGTATTATCAAGGGACTTAGAGAAAGGCCCCCAGGATATGGGGTGGACCCTCTGCAGAGGATTTATAGGAGGATAATGATAAGAATAACACAAGATGAGAAGATATGGATGGTTGTGCATTGCACAATTGGAGCTGCTACTCACATTAAAGAGTTCCCAGATACATTGAAGCACTAAAGTGTAACCAATTTCATGCCACAATAAGAAGCTAAGCTCAAAACTTTCCTGTAGTGTCATCTTAAGTTAAATTATAATTTCCCCTTAATAAATAAATTAAATTATTGTCTCTTACAATACTTAGGGTTGCATAATTCATTAATTTTCTAATTTTCCTTTTTTATTCTCCTCAGTATAGCACATGCATAGAACTTATAACTACCAGAAGCTGCATCTGCCATTGGAAGTGGTAACAACTCAAAATGTACTTGCAAAATACTAAATTAGGATGTTTCAAAATGAAATATTATGGTCACTATAGAAATCTAGAGTTGTCAATTCTGCCCAAGTAATTATCTTCATAGGTCAAAACTTCCAAAATATTAAAGAGTATAACATTATACCAATGCCATAGATAAACATTATTGTAAAATCTGAGATAGAAGCAGAATTTCTTTCTAAATATTTTATAATGATGATGATAATTAAACCCTAAAGTCATATACCACTCCTTCCCTCAAGACTTGAAAATATATTCAGAAATACTTCAAGACAACAGGAGGTTTCACCAGAAATTTGAATTTGAACCCCAGCTGTTAGCTTCATGTGATTACTCCATACATTAGTAACTAGTCAGATTTCAATCCTATGCTTTGTGTAGCTGAAAATTAACAAAGTATCAAAAATTCAAAAATTAAGATAATCAAGCTGAAAGGCCATCTCCAACTCTGTCCCCGAACTACCATAGAGGTAAAAGAACTTTGGTCTTGGGAATGGGTTTGTTGGAGCCTGCAGGAAGCAGAGAAACTTTGGTGAAAGTGATGTACCATATCTGTATCCACTGTCTAGTTCATTTACCCTTGAAAAATCCTCTTGAAGTAGCTTTTGCTGTCATACACCTATGGGGAGAAACTAACTAAATCCCTAAAAGAAGTCACTTGGGAATAAACATAGATGGAGCTCTCCACTAACAAATACTTCATATGGTCCTCAATCTCCCTAAAAAGATGAAGGTGGTAAGTATGATTGCAATAAGGATTAACCAAATATTCCAAAAGAACCGTTATCCCATCACTTCTATAATTCTCTCCAACAAAGATTACCACCCATCTATGCCTGCCTATCCTGTGTGACTTTTGGCCATGTTCTCCTAAAAGTCTGCCAAAAGTTACTCAATGCACTGAATGTTTTCCTCCATTCTTCCTGATATTTGCAGGGTGCCAGTGGGACACTCTATCTACCTGTTATCCTTAGTTCTCATAACATGACCAATTCATCTTCTCTTTTTGTCATAACAATTCCACCAAGACTTGGAATGTTACTGCCCCAGAGAACAAAAGATTAGCACTGCACAGAGAGCAACTCACAGTGAGTGTGAACAGGCTGTAACATAAGCAATGGGAAACTCTGAAGAGGAATAATGGGAAACTCTGAAGAGGAATAATCTACTAGTAATGGAAACAAGACTTGAGTTCAAATTTCAGATCTGATTCTTCATGACTTTTCATAAATCACTTAACAACTTTGGTTTTGACTGTAATGTAAGTCACTACATCTGTAAATATAGCATTTGGACAAGATGATCTTTAAGGACACTTAAAGCTCTGAAATTCTATGATTATACTTGTTCTAACAAGGGCTAATAATTCTTGGCAAAAATACTGGATGACATCAAAGAATTGCAATGAGGATTAATAAAATGATATTGTTTAATGATTTGGACTGCTGTGTGGTGAAGTATAGTATAAACACCATTATTAATATTTGACAAGATCAAGAAAAGTGGTGACAAACAAGATTGACTGAGCTATGACATGGGAATGAAGTTTTGCCTCTTTCCCTCTAGTTTTCTGTTCTATTCCCATCAGCAAGTTAATTGTCTTAACAGTAGTTGTGGCCACAGGGGAAGCAGAGATTTGAATGCTGAGCTTTATGATAACCTTTGAATGTGAGAGAGGGCAGAAGGAGGCCAATCTCTTCTAAAAGGGTTGTCAGTCATTCAGGAATGAGACAGCTGGGGGAGAAACAGTCTTATCTCTCAAAACACACAAGCTATCAAGACAATCTCAGGGCTGTGACCATTGTAGTTCACAGCTGAGCACATATGGAATTGATAGGTGGTGTGGATGCTACTTGTGTGAATGGGGAGAATAACAGGATATGTACAAAAGGAATGAGTACAATATATCATGCCTAGGAGATTGAACTAAGGACAACATTAACCCCCCAATACATGCACACATACATTTTTATTTGTTCCCTCAGGGAATCAAATTACATTTTACATTTTTATTAAAATCACCATTGATTTGAATTGAGAAGTTCCTATGACAAAAATAATTTCCTTTTCCTTTTAGAAAAAAAATCCTGTGACTCAGGACTATTTTAACTCTTTCAACCCAGTGTAACAGAAAGGCTACTTGGTGGAGCAGCAAATGCTAGTCTGATTTTTCCTGTATATGGGAACAGTTGCTTGAATTGGTGCAGAATAGCCAACAATAATTTCCCAGAAGACACTTGGGAGGAGGCAGTTTTTCACTTTTCTTTATGAGGAGAGGAAGTTTTTTTTTAAAAAACAGCAGTAGCTCACATTTGTATAGTGCTTTACATTATTTCATTAGAGCCTCACAGCATTATGAGATGGACAGTTTTGGTTATTAACTAACACCCCTAGTTTACAGATGAACTCCAAGAAATTACATGATTTGCCAAACACAGCAAGTAAGCTGTTAGTCTGTGTGAGAAGTCAAATCTTTGACCTCCTAGTCCAGTCAATTAGACAAAAAAAAACAGAAACAACAACAACAACAACAACAACAACAACAACAACAAAAAAGCAAGCAAGCATTTTTTACATTTTAAGCCTGATGATAAAATATATCTTATTTCACTTTAGACTTCATTGAAATTAGACTATTTGGTTAGCTCTGAGGATTAGGATTTAAGTGAGCAGAGATTAACTTCATTCTTTGCACTTTCAATGTAAAGTTTACCTCTGTGTTACCTATAGTTCTTTTTATTAGACATTTGTAGAATGAGAAAATGTAAGGCCAAATAGTTTTTCCTCTTGGAGCAAGAGGAGAGGAAGAATAAAAGAGAAAGAAAAGAAGCAAAGAGAAAAGGAAGAAAGGAGGAGAAGCTTAATGTGAACGCCAGGCAGAGATGCAAATTAAGGGGACTATTTTTGTTGTTACCTGCTCTCAAATAGTTAAAGCTTTTATTTAAGGCGTTCAAAGAATGAGCCTTCAAAATATATAACCTAAGAAACAGAACAGAAGCAACAAACCACAGTTAAAATGGTTATTGACTGGGTAGCAGGGTAAACCAGTTTGAAATGTTTTATTCTTAACACCATTTAAGCAACTATGTGCAAAGTGCAAAGCCAGCACTTGTTGATTTCTAAGATTAAAATCAATAAAACTGTCCATAACCTATATCTTTCAGGTTTACTTCTCCCTTGTGGATAAGAAGAGAATAATTAGATTTCTGCCTGACTAGCAGGGGGAGAAAACGGTTTCATTTTGGATCAAAACTTCCCAGTGGATTACATCTTCTTTCCTCTGCCTATCAACACTTATCAATTGCTTTTGTGTTTTATTTGGTCCAAACTACCAGAATGTTATTTTCTAATTTTCAGAACAGCAACAACAAAGCTTAAAATTTGTTTTTGATCCCAGATTTAAACATTCCATTTCCCACTTCTTGTTTTACATTCTTCCAGAGTTTTCTATTTGATAACATTCTAGCCATAATACTACCTTGCCTTCACCTTCTTTAAAAAAAAAAGAAAAAGAAAAAAGACTAAACTAAATAAAAACCTACAAGTTAAAGCTTAATTTGTTACTGATGTGACAGCTTTTTGATTCAGCATTCGGAGTTAGAGCCAGAGAAGCAATTGTCTGACCCTAGATTTGTCACTATTTTCCATATTCAAATGAAGCTGATAAATGCTTAATATACTTTCATCAGATGAGATTTTAATTTTGTCAGATGCTATTGCTTGCACAGGAAAAAAAACGTATTCCTTTACTGATTCTCTCACGAAACTAAATGCCAAGAGCCAGCCCCTATAATAGTAGCTGACATTGGATACTAATAAACTATAGATCTAAATAATAGTTAAATGACCCATGCTGGCATTATTTCCTGAGAGAAAGAGACAGAAAAACATTTATTATGTGTAAGGAAAGAGGCATGATATGACCATGGTTTCTTTAAGTGTTCATTTGGGGCTCTACAATCCTTGTAAACAAGGAGGTAAGATGATGACTTGAGAAAACAAACCACACCAACGTTGGCAGGAACTACACCTACTATATGTATGTGTTCAGTAGTTTCAGTCGCGTTGTACTCTTTATGACTCCATTTGGGGGTTTCTTGGCAAAAATACTGGAGTGGCTTCTCCAGCTCATTTTACAAATGAGGGAACTGAGGCAAACACCTACTAGATAGAAAGCAATCTTCTGGGGAAAGGCAATTGTTTCAGTTTCTTATTCTGTTATAAGCGAGACTGAAAGATTGACAAACTGGGGACTTGGACACCAGACTCCTGCCAGAAAACAACAACAACAACAACAACAACACAATAAAAAGAACTGTTAAGAGCTTGCAGCGTTTCTTGAAAAGTGGAGAACAAGATAGTACTTATCTAGGATATTGCTCACAGTTAACAAGAAAATCTACTAGTAATGGAAACAAGACTTGAGTTCAAATTTCAGATCTGATTCTTCATGACTTTTCATAAATCACTTAACAACTTTGGTTTTGACTGTAATGTAAGTCACTACATCTGTAAATATAGCATTTGGACAAGATGATCTTTAAGGACACTTATAGCTCTGAAATTCTATGCTTATACCTGTTCTAACAAGGGCTAACAAGTCAGCTTGACTGCTTAAACCTATCTGTTCAATCACAGCCAGGGGAGGTTTCCAGGCAAACAGTTCATTGATGTGTAACATCATGCACAGCATCTTAGAGCTTTTCTTACCCCAACTCATCTTCATTAACTAGCTGAAAAACAGCGTCTTTTATTTAAAGCATATTTTATTGTATTCATTCTGACCTCAACAAATACCAAATAAAATTAGCATTTCCATATACAAAGTAAAACAGAAGAGGATTATTCATGAAACTATGAATGTCCAACATATAAAGCTTGCTTTTCTTTTAAAATGTGATAAATTTGACATGCAACTTTCAAATCTGTCCTATTTGTCTATAATTCTGTCCTATCTTCTGTACATTTTTAAAGTGTATAGTTATCTCTTCCACATCGTGGGGTTTAGAGGCACAGTGCCCCCACTATCTGGAAAATCTACATAAAAATTTTGGCCCTCCCTTTATACCAGAGAAGTCTGATTTTTTTTTTTAATGAGGTGTTTACAGTACCTTATTGTAAAATTTGGATTAAGTCCAAAGAGTCATAGGCTCTGTGTCATCTGCTGGCTTCACATGTGGTCTGCACCTTACAGAAAACTCCCCCCAAAATTCCCATTTAATTTCTTGTACCAACCCATGATATATTGAAACTGCAATTGGGAAAGTCATGATGTGGAAGAGAAAATTGTAATTTTTTTCCCCCAATGAACAGCAACCTATCTTTTTCCTCCCTCCCATTACCCATTGGGAAAAAAAGAAAAACAAAACCCTTGTAATAAATATGCACCATCAAGCAAACTAATTTCTGAATTGACCTTTTTCAGAAAATATATACCTGCATCCTAAGGGTATTACCTCTGTCAGTAGGTGGGTAGCATGCTTCATGATGGGTTCTCTGGAATCATGGTTGGTTATTACATTGATCAGTGTGTGTGTGTGTGTGTGTGTGTGTGTGAGAGAGAGAGAGAGAGAGAGAGAGAGAGAGAGAGAGAGAGAGAGAGATTGTGTGTGTTTCTTCTTTGATCTCTTAGAGGTATAAACCTAATAGTGGTATCATTGGGTCAAAGGGTATTCACAATTTAATAGTTCTTTGGGCATAGTTCCAAATTGTTTTCTAGAATATCTGGACCAGTTCACTGCTTTACCAACAGTACATTAATGTACCTGTTTGCCTACAACCCCTCCAGCATTTGTCATTTCCCATTTTTTGTCAATTTTGCCAAGTTAATAAGATTAAAGTAGAATCTCAGAGCTGTTTTAACTTGCATTTTTGTAATTATTAGTGATTTAGACCATTTTCTCATATGACATTTATCCTCTAAAAACTACCTGTTCAAGTCCTTTGGCCATTTCTCAATTAAGGAATGACTCATGCTTATAAATTTGAATTAATTCCCTATATATCTTTTTTTCCTATATATCTTAGAAATGAGATCTTTTTCAAAGTGACTTGTCGCAAAGTAACCCCCCCCATTTACCTGCTTCTCTTCTAATTTTATTTGTGCAAAAATGTTAACGTTAGGTAATAAAAATTGTCCATTTTACCCTCTGTAATCCTCTTCTATCCCTTGTTGTCATGAACTCTTCACCTATCCATAGATCTGAAAGGCATTTTCTTCCTTGCTCCTCTAATTTGTTTATTATAGCACTTTTGATTTCTAGTTGATGTATCTATTTGAAGTTCATCTTGGTATATGGTATGAGATTTTAGCCTATATCAGGTTGCAATCAGACTATTTTCCAGTTTTCCCAACAGTTTTTTCAAATAGTGAGTTCTGACTGAGGTCTTTGGCTTTATCAGTCTGTTATGCTCATTTTCTTCAGTAGGTTGCATACCTGACCTATTACACAAATCAACCTATTTTTAAACTAGTACCAAATCATTTTGATGGTTACTGCTTTGTAGTACATTCATATCTGGCACTGCCGCACCTTCTTCTTTCTCATTAAAAAAATATTTCTCTTGAGATTAATTTTGTTATTATTTTTCTATTTATTTATGTAGCTACTTTATGTAATTCTTTATGTGTGTGTTTATGTGTCAAAGGAACACAAAATAAAAGAATGATCAGCATATAGTATAACTGGTCAGCTCCTTCTTAGAGGAGCTAAGCTGATCTCAAGAAACAAGCAATTGACATGAAATAATAAAGAAGGACAGGGAGGACAGGAAGAAATGTAGCATGCACATGGAACTAGGAAAGAACAAAATAGGTATGGATAATGTCTAGAACATCAATCTGACTAAAGTTGAGAATGGTTCTTTTTACCCTTATCCAGAGTTTGTGAAGCTTGCTTTTGAAAGCCTGTTTCTATTTCCTGACTCAATATATCCCACTTAAGGACACTTACAATTACTGGAATTTTGGGGCAGCTATGTGGCGCAGTGGATAAAACACTGGCCCTGGATTCAGAAGGACCTGAGTTCAAAGCCAGCCTCAGACACTTGACACTTACTAGCTGTGTAACCCTGGGCTTAATCCCCATTGCCCCGCCAAAAAAAACAACAAAACCAATTACTGGAATTTCTCCATTTCTGTGACTGTATCCATTCTATGACATTCAAAAAAGTTTGAGAGACATAATTTCTGGGTAATTTAATTATTTTGTTAATAATGCTAACATGTTTATTAATAAAAAGATGGTCATTAGGCCATCTTTCTTAGACCCCTCATGGTAGTAGACTCACAGTTTTTATGCTCTTGGAATAGTAGGTTTTCTTCAGGGCAGAAATCAACTCTAATTGGTCAACAATCGATGAGAAAATTAATATTAAATGAGAGGGTGGGCTATATTACAATAAGGGTCTTGCAGTATGTGATTTGGGTTGCCCAAATCTCTGTCAAAGGGACTTATCAATCAATTTGATTGACAAAAGGGAGAATCTGACAAAAGGGAGAATCAACACTTCCCAGATCTATCTGATCAAACACAATGAATAGAACCCCTTATTTGGGGTTTTCTTGGCAAGGGTACTGTAGTGATTTGCCACTTCCTTCTCCAACCTATTTCACAGATGAAGAACTGAGGCAAACAGAGTTAAAGTGACTTACCCAGGTCACTTATCCAGGTCAATAAGTATCTGAGGCTAGATTTGAACTCATGAAGGTGAGTATTCCTGATTCCAAGCCCAGTGCCACCTAGCTGTACTAAACTATTTAAGCTTGAATCACATTACCCTAGACAGTGAATCCTATAAATTGTGCTTACTCTGTCATGATGTCTAAAGAACAGCATTCTATAACACTTAGCTGAAACACTCTCAAGCCACTTCTAGAGACTTTATTGCTAGGTCACCACTGTGTTAATATCAGTTTCACTCCACAGAGTAGCCAGGGAAGAACCACTCCCACTGCCACTTTCTATGAACATGAACCAACATAGTAGCATGAGAATACTCTTTCAGAGATAGTAGTTGTGGGGGCTTGCCCAGAGGTGACTGTATACCTTAAGTGCAAACATTACTGACAAGTATCCTTCACAAACAAAACAGCTTTTACAATCAGTAAGTGAGTGGTTCAAATGTTTGAGTGTTTTTGAGAGTAAAGACTGATTCCATTCAGACCAGCAGAACCCATCCAGTGTTCTAAGACCTTTTTTTCTTCCCTCTCTGGTATGTTTTCCCCAAGTGTACCTAGCAGAAAGCTTCACTATAGTTTATCATTTCTTAGGTAAGATCCCTTGCCCATCCATAGAGAACTTGCTTGAGGCTTGGCTCTATCTTATTTTAATCTTGTTATCTACAGAATTGCTGAGATTTGTCTACCTTTTCTAAATCTAATCAAGACCAATAAGCCACACTTCGGCTAGTTGTACCTAAGAATGGTTTAGTCCTAAGTCATTGATAGGTATCATGACATAACCTAGATGTATGTCTAGCACTGACTTAGGGATCAGGCTTGAAGGGATTTTTACTAGTCAATTTTGGTCTCAAATAAATTGAATTGTTTTTTTCAAAATGTATAGATTAATACAATTTGGAAGATAGAAAGGACCTTAGAAATAATCCCATCCTATTTACCAGACAAAGAACCTAAGAAACAATGAGGTTAAGCTTAGATCACACAACTCATAGTAGTGATACCTGGTGTGCTTTTTTTCTCCCTTTTAAAAAAAAATTATATCACACTACTTGGGTTTCTGAAAGTAATATAGAATAGAAGAAATGTAGAAAGGTTTTCTGGTCCCTTCTGTTCAAGAGCTAGAAAGAATCTATTCCTTATTCTATTGCAGCAACTGCATGAAAATCTCAGTTTCCCCTCCAAAAATTGAAGATAAATTAATCAAGCCTATCAATTATGTTTTCTAGTTCAACTACTTGATATTAGAAGCAGAGTAGAAGAGCAAAGACTTTTTTTTTCTTTTTATCTTTTTATCAGCACAATATTTGGCATACAGTAAGCCTTTAATATGTGCTTGTTAGCTGATTGGCTCATTCTCTTGTCTACGCAAATAAAAGACAAAGCTAAAAGTCCCAAGATTCCATATTATATATTGAATCATGGCTAGGGAGTGAGTATTTAAGGAAAATTCTATGACTGACAGCAAAACCAAACATCAGTTGGTGTCAGTTCAAAATGACTGACTTTTCAGAATATCAGAGGTATCCTTTTAGGACAGTGATCTGATTGTCCATTTGGGCAACATTTTAATTTCAATATGAGGTAGGTGGTGATGATTGGGTTTTTTTCTTTTCTTTTTACCCTTTCCCACCTCTGAATAGAAAGACCTCCTTTTCAGGAGGTCACCATAGTCAAGAAGCCCTGTAACTGGGCTAATGCAAGCCAGACTTCCAACACTTATGAGCACTTTGGCATTGTTTCATTACTGTTCTTTCTTTATTTTTCTCCCTTCTTTTCTACTGAAGGCACAATTATATGATACATGCAGTTCACACACACTTTCTGTCTCCCTCTCTTCTTAGGCATAGGAATTACATTTGGGCTATTTTCAGTCAGGCAGTATTCTCCTAGACCTTGCTCTATAGATGCCAATTAGAAGATTAGCGTCTTTTTTTCTCTCCCTCTTTGCTATTAAATAGTAACACAAAAGCTGAGCTGACAAATTGCTCTCTCCATGGTGTTCAACAAAGACAGACAATAGATCATCATCATTTACTATACTCAGATCCTATTAATCACAGATTAATGAGAACATGTCTAGTGGGGAAGAAATTACCAGAATGTGGGCCTAGTGGCTTGTTACTCATGTAACATCTGCTCTAGCTTTACCTCTAGTGTCATGTCATCTTTTATCACATTGAAATAATGTTTGCCCCTGAAACATAATTAAGATAATGGAGCAGATACAGAGTCCTTCCTTTAATAATTACAGAGCTAGGGTTATATTTCTTAGCCCAATGGCTTCAAAAAATTAATTTCCCCCTTTACTTGATGATTTCTCTTTTTTTCCTTTGGCTCAAACCCTATTTTTCTTCCCTATAAACTATGTGATTATTCTTCATTCCCAAAACTAGGACAAAGTCCTAGAGTTTTTGCAACTTCCTAATTAATATTCTATTTCCAAAGTAATACTTGAGTGAACCATTTAAACTCTGTGAAGCATCAGCTGCACTATTTTTACATTTTATTTTTATACAACCATATCTCTTAATCTCAATATATTATTTTTAAAAAACATCCACATATTTACTGATATGTCACAGTACCTGGCACAGTGCCTCACACATACTGTTTGCTGAAATCAGTGAATGAGCAAAGGAATAGATATAGCAAAAAAAAATTTTAGTTTTTCTTAAGCTAACTTCTTATTTATCCTGAAGACTAATATGACATTTTAATTTGTGAGTATTATTGATCTGGAGCTCTTTTACTTCCCTTTTGCCCTAACAAGAAAGAAACGAAAGGGACCCAGTCAGGTTTGGTTTTGCCTTTCTTTGAATTCCCAGGGCTTAGCACAGTGCCTGGCACACAGTAGGCATTTAATTAATGCTTATTAACTGGCTGACTGAACAACTACAAATACAAGTAAAAAAGTAATTGTATCTGTGATCAGATGACAAAGAGAAGAATAAATCTATATCTGTGATCATGGATTTAAAAAAATAACTGCCTCTGTACTTACTATTACAGATATGTGCTTGTCTCAG
The DNA here is from genome assembly GCF_019393635.1 of Dromiciops gliroides. NCBI lineage: Eukaryota > Metazoa > Chordata > Mammalia > Microbiotheria > Microbiotheriidae > Dromiciops > Dromiciops gliroides. The sequence goes on along the minus strand of NC_057862.1, from coordinate 268,777,072 downwards.
CAGTGATTAGCACCAGGCCTGGATTAGCTATGATTAGGCTATGATTCAGCACCACACATAAGAGAAGAACAATGAAAAGATGGCAAGCGTGAGGTGAGATGGGGGGGAGAGTGGGGATTGCAGAGAGTTTCTTAATTAAATTTTAATTATTGCTAATTAGAACTACTGGGTTTTTTACATCTCCAACAAGGAAGACAAGAACTGATCCTGCCTCTTTTTTTATTCTGCTAATTAGTTTCCCAAGGAGAGGTTTGAAAGGGCAGACTCTGCTTTGGTGGTGGCACACGCATAGTTAGCTAAACAGGTAAACCCTATCCAAGGGCTTGGATTTTTAAATCCTTAGTTCTCTTTTACTGAGGGATTACTTCAGACATCATGGAAAATAAATTGTTCTCATCCAAAATCTGAAGAAATCTACATTCAATGGCTGGCCCTCATTGCAACATGGTGTAGTAAAAAGACTTATGGGGATAAGAGCAGGATATCTGGATTCTAATTCTACATCTGCCTTTAACTTGATGGGGGATCTTGGGCAATTCATCTCACCTCAATTCTTTTATCTATAAAATGAAAATGATAAATTAGATGAAAATGATAAATTCTGTCTCTAAAATTTCTATAGTTAGATTCAGTGGTGCTATAACCATGTGTTGTTCTCTCCTGCCACTCAAAGAATTTACCTAAAAATTATAAAGATAACAAAGCTCTTTAAAAACATTAAGTAGGAGGGGCAGCTAGGTGGCACAGTGGATAAAGCACTGGCCCTGGATTCAGGAGTACCTGAGTTCAAATCCGGCCTCAGACACTTGAAACTAGCTGTGTGACCCTGGGCAAGTCACTTAACCCCCATTGCCTACAAACGAACAAACAAAAAAACAAACACAAAAAAACCCACAAAAAACCCCAAAAAACATTAAGTAGGGGGGCAGCTAGGTGGCGCAGTAGATAAAGCACTGGCCCTGGATTCAGGAGTACCTGACTTCAAATCCAACCTCAGACACTTGACACTTACTAGCTGTGTGACTCTGGGCAAGTCACTTAACCCCCATTGCCCCACAAAAAACCAAAAAAAAAAACCCCAAACCATTAAGTAGATTTCTGTCAAATTTAAATGTCACTATATGTTTACTTGAAAACTTCCAATTATTACTGCAATAGCTAAAAACAAAACAAAACAAAAAGGCCCTTGGCCTAAACAATTTCCACATTCTTTTAAATGTCATTCAGAGTGAACTGCTAATGATAAACTGAGTTTTCAAAGCAAAAACCCTAATTGCAAACTGGAGGGCATTACTCCCAGGAGGTTCCCAGGACCCATTAAGAACACTGTGAAAAATTTGAACCCTGTTTTAAAAGTACATGTATTTAATAATTCTACTCCCAAGATAGTAAATTGCATTGTTACAGATCTATGTGTTAATTACGATAAAATCCATCAAGTGAAATTACATTTCTGCCACAGTAAGAGGCTCCAGCAACTCACTATATGGATGGCACAAGCAAAGGAAAATTACATAAAACTAAGTTTATTTATCTTAGAGAAATACAAGTTTTGAGCACATTGGAAGTTCTGGTTCTGCTTCTGCTTCAGTTGAGTGCTGAGACTGCCTCTTGCCTCCCCTATTTGGTGACAGGCCCTCCCAGTGTGGGAGAACTGTCAGATCAGAGGAGGTACCACACTCCCCGAGCTGAGTAGTTTTATATGGCCAGGTGCTACTGGTGTCTACATCACCAGTGCAAAGTCTTCAGTTACACCTCAAACAAACAAACAAACAAAAACTCCTTATGCTTCAGTTTCCTATTAGGGAGCAGGGCTAGAATCCATCAACATCCCCTAACTTCCAGTGGTTTGTTATGTTCAATAGACTAGAAACATATCTGTGAAATTCTATACTGGCTATTGGAATCAACATAATTTGGTTAAGCACATACACACATGCCTTGACAGCCATTCCTTTGTAATTGCAGTTGTATTTAACACATATCTTTCTTTCCTCACCTTCTGTAACTACAAAGGCCTTGTAATGTGTTAATTCACACCAAATTCCCATCCTTTTCTTTCTCCTTGTCTTCTATACTTGATGATAAAATGTGTCAACACCTATTAAATTGAGAGAAAAATATATGCGAGATTTTGTTTCCATTTGTTTTAATTAAAATTATGGAAACTGAAAATCTGATATTCCCTCTTATATACTTACTGTTCTTCATTTTCTGCCTTATCAAAACCTACCCTGATCTGAATTCTTCTGAAAAGTCAGGTTAGTCTCCTACACTATGCTTAGCTTTCTCTGATGTTTTCCAACTCCTTTAGAATGCTTGCTATGTGATATCTATGTGTAGTTAGGAAACTAATGGGACATCAGTCCTCAAATAAGAGAAGGTGCAGAGTTTTTACTGATTGCAACAGCAAATTGTAGGGGACATGAAGAGAGGGGAGGAGAGAAGGGCAGATTGATGAGAGCAGCGTAACCGTGGAAACCTGTGACCAAGACACCTGCAGTTCCTTTTTCTTAGCTCTGAGAAATGACCTTTGCATGAATAAGCAGAGGGGTGTGTGACTATAAGGGATTTTTGCCCAGTGCTCATTCTAGTAACAGGAGTGCTGAGGAAGAAAGGGAGACCCCCCCTTAACCCACCCCTTCCTTAATTATGTATTTTTACTTAATTACTTATGTATTTTTAAAATTTTTGTAAGAAGACTACATTTCCCAGATTTTTACATTCACTTTGTAAACACTTGTGACTGATCTTGTGGACAAGAAGCGTGGTGTCCTTTGTTTGTGACACCAGGATGCAGGAGAATATTGCCGGAAGCTAAAACACCAGTCCATTGTTAGACAGCCCTGCTTAAGGGCTTAAGCATGAACCAAGATTACAGGTCAGTCACTAGCTCCTTTAAAGTGCTTACTATATAAAGCATAAGTTTCCTCTGATGACACTATAAATTTGCAGCCCCTCTAGGGCCATCCCTTCTCCTGCTTTCCTCCCATTCATAGGGACAAAAGAAATCTGAGCTTCTGCTCTCCACTGATTCTTCCAAATCACTCTCCTCCCACCAACACTCAATTACTTTTCCTTTTTTGAGGTCTATGCAATCCATTTATACCATTGTAATCTATGTTTGAAGCAGCTTCTTTGGACAGTCGCTATTGTTTTCCTCCTTTTCCATTAGGAAAAAGTAGAAATGAGGTGAAAAAAAGCACTTAACTGATGGGAGTCTGGTGCATGTACAGAGTGCCTGGAGCAATGTCTTTCCATATGAGGAGGCTAGGGAACTTATTTCAGGGAGAGTTGTCCATTTGGTAATGCCTCACTTCTCTTGCATTGGAAGCTTAGCCTTCTGGATCCAATCCTTTGCTGGTCCTCTCTTCTGAGTTTGACTCTCAGTATCTTTAGTGATTTATGCCTTCTGAGAATCAATTATTCCCTTCTTGCCAGAAGAACTGATACATTCCTCCCCTGGTTTGAAATTTTGAAGTCCCTTGCAAATTCATTTTCAGTAAACTTGGCAACTGAAAATTACACAGTAGCTCCTAACAGAACAAGAATCATTATTCAGTGTACCAGGAAATCATATTAGGGTGCCACAACAGATATGGCACAACACAAAGCATCATTTAACAAATTGCTTGAATGACTATAGGTCTAAATTACATGTAGGACACTTCTCATGTATACATTTGCTTTTGTTAAATGGATGTGGGCAGGCAATCTTTCGTTGCTGTTGTTGTTTAAAGCCTATTGAAGTGAGTCAGTTTCCATACCATACTGGGCAAATACCAGTTGGCGAGTTAATTGAACTCTCTAATGTATAGGTGGAGACTGGCACACCTCAGCAGACTCCAAACAAAAGAGACTGAAAAGAGACTGCCTGCCTATCATACTTCCTGGCCCAGACAGTGATTCGGAAACATACAGTTCAAATGAAGAAGATTGTGTGTACTATACCCCAGTAGTAGTGATTTGTCTTTGCAGCACTCCTTACCCAGTCTTGGGTGTTCTTTTGTAAACCCAATCTCTCCACAATTAGATATAGAATAATTTTCCATTGTCCTTCTAGCTTGTCTATTCCGTGAACATTGAGAATTCTCATCAAATTCTGTGCATTATTCTGGTCTTAAGTCATAGCTAGATGGTAAAATTTTGGGGGCTTCTCTCTCAAATGAGAGATATACTGGTTGTGAACACCTGCAGTCTTTTCATCCTCAGATATTCCAAAACACAATTCAATAAGTAGCTGTAGTTAACCCAAATATCAGTGTGCAATGTACCAGACTAAATGCTTTACAAATATTGTTTCATTTGATCCTCTCAACAACCCTGAGAAGTAAGTGCTATTATTCTCACCCCCATTTTACAGTTGAGGGACTAAGGCAAACAGAGGTTAAGTGACTTTGCAAAGGTCACATAACTTGCTGATTGCTGAGGCTGGACTTGAATTCAGATTTTCCTGATTCCAGGACCAGTATTTTATCTACTGGACCACCTAGCTGCTTAAGACATGAATATGTAGGATATAAAGTCAGTTACATCATTTCTGATAGAGCTCTCTACATGTACTAAGAAAACTACTGTTGGCTCCACTGAAATTTTTGTTCTGGTCTCAGTGTCTCTGACATGTTACATATTCATTAGTGTGAAACTGAAATGTTCAGATTTTGGGTCCCTTGGAGGATGGTAACTTGGCTCCCTAGGAGAGTGATAGGCTTCTTGACACCAGCTAAAGCTAGCATTTCTCTGAGAAATTTACTTTCAAAATCTCTGCCTTAGCAGATACTTAAAAAAGGGCATACACTGAAAAATACTTTCCCCATATTATCTATGAACCACAGAAGCTTTCTGGTGCCTGGTTAGGTATTTGTACTTATATACTTTCTGAAGTGGTTGGTCACCACCAATATATGGGTTATATTTTTTCTCTCTCTCCAGACATAGGAAGTCAATGCAATTTCTGAAGATTTGCTAGTACTTTATGTTCTCCAAATATGCATCATGAGTTGGCAGCACTTTTCTGTGCACACAATGAGCACAAGTCTCATATTTCTTGGTGATATCTGTAGCTATGTTGGACAAATAAAAATGGCTTCATACCATCCATCTCTAGAATCATTTCCTGACCTTATGCCTAAAATTATCATGTAAAGCTTTCATTACCATGGAGTGACAGAATTTGTGTTATACCAACTGCTATTTGGCACTATATTTGGGGTCAGTGACAGTTTGATACATATCCAATTGTACAACTTCAATTTCTGCCACTGTCTCAATAAAAAGGTACCCTCAAAGGACTGGGCTTTTTGAATGCCTTCCCAGACAAAGAGTCTCCTTTTCACCTGATCAGAACTAGTTACAGAAAATCTATGAATGCTCTGCAGTCTCCCCAGGGCTTTCCATTTTTGGTCATAGTGACTCTCTTAGAAGCATGCTCTCTTGCTTCTCCACAGAATGAGATGCAGTCACAGTCTCATTCCATGAGTGGTTAAGTTGGAAGGTTGAGAGAAGTTTTGAAATTAATAGGACCGGGGCAGCTAGGTGGCACAATGGATAAGGCACCGGCCCTGGATTCAGGAGGACCTGAGTTTAAATCCGGCCTCAGACCCTTGACACTTACTAGCTGTGTGACCCTGGGCAAGTCACTTAACCCCAACTGCCTCACCAAAAAAAAAACAAAAAAGAAAAGAAATTAATAGGACCAGTGAATAAAGCACTGACCCTGGATTCAGGAGGACCTGAGTTCAAATGCGGCCTCAGACACTTGACACATACTAGCTGTGTGACCCTGGGAAAGTCACTTAACCCTCATTGCCCCAAAAGAAAGAAAGAAAGAAATAGGACCAGCACTTCGAATCCCTTCCCCCAACCCAGGACCTTGAGTATCTGGATGGTGAACATTCAGATCTATAACACTACTTTCAGATCATTTTCATGGCATACCACAAGTGCCCTTTCTAACTCTAGCTCTAAGAATAATAATAAAATCAACACTACTAAAGAATTTCTCCCTGGTCACCCCATATGTGTTGTCCTTCATTAAAATATAAGCTCCTTGAAAGAATAAATTGTCTTACTTGCTTACATTTGTATTCCCAGTACCTGGTACATAGTAAGCTCTTAATAAATGCTTTTCCATTACATTGAAAGAGGAGAGAATGCAGATCTATGGAGAAGAGAAGAATTATAACCAAACAAGAGATAGAAAATATTATGAAATGCAAAACAAATAGAAGCAATGCAGCCAAGATTAGAAGGAAAGCAGAAAGCTGTGAAACAATTTTTACAACCAGTGTTTCTGATAAAGACCTCATTTCTAAAATATAGAAAGAACTGAATCAAACTTATAAGCATACAAATCATTCCCCATTTGAGGAAGGGTAAAAGTATATGAACAGGCAGTTTTTAGATGAAGAAATCAAAGCTATCTATTGCCATATGAAAGAATGTTCTAAATCCCTATTGACTAAAGAAATGAAAATTAAAACAACTCTGAGGTACCACCTCATACCTAACAGATTGGCTAATATTACAAAAAAAGGAAACTAATAAATGTTGGAGGCTATGTGGAAAAATTGGAACACTAATGCATTGTTGATGGAGTTGTAAACTGATTTCGCAATTCTGGAGAACAATTTGGAACTATGCCCAAAGAACAATCAAACTGTGCATACCCCTTGACCCAGCAAAACCCAAATCTCCCAAAGAGATCATAAAAAAGGGGGAAGGATCTACATGTGTAAAATATTTCTAGCAGCTCTTTGTGGTGGCAAAGAACAGGAAATTGAGGGGATGCCCATCAATTGGGAAATGGATGAACAAAGTGTGGTATATGAATCTAATGGAATACTATTGTGCAGGAATATTTCAGAAAAACCTGGAAAGACTTAAGTGGACTGATGCTGAGTGAAGTGAGCAGAACCAGGAGAACATTGTACACAGTAATAGCAACATTGTGTGATGATCAACTGTGATAGACTTAGCTCTTCTCTGCAATACAAAGATCCAAGACAATTCCAAAGGACTCATGATAGAAAATGCTCTCCACATCCAGAAAAAGAACTGTGGAGTTCAAATGCAGATTGAACCATATTATTTTTACTTTTGTTAGTTTTTTCCTTTTTTGAGGTTTTTCCCTCACATGACTAATGTGCAAATATGTTTAATGTACATATAACCTATATCAGATTGGTTGCTGTCTTAGGGAGAGGGAGGGAAGGGAGAGAAGGAGGAAAATTTGAAAATCAAAATCCCATCTTTACATATAACTGGAAAAAATATGATTAAGATTGGAAAAAAGAAGGGAGAAAATGATATGAGTTTCTCTCTCTTTCTCGGTCTCTGTCTCTCTGTCTCTCTGTCTATCTCTCCCCTCCAAATTCTTCCAGTATTTGAGCTGAAGAGGGTAGGACTAGGATGATGATAGAGTGATGGTCATCACTCTTAATTTTTCAATTTGACTGAAATCTCCCCCAATTCATGCCCTGGAGGCAACACTGGGAAAAAATAGCCAAAAGGACACTAAAGAGCCCATGAAGGAATCAACTCCATGTGCTGCTGATTAAGGAGAAGAGATAGATCATCTGGCTTGTTGGCCAGGAAGTAGAGATTAATCCTAGCTATGTAAAAGAGAAAGGGAAACTGGAGCTTTGCAAGATAATTGTTCCCTTCCCTTCCCTTCCCCTGAAAAATCATGAAACTAAGCAACACTTGGCACAAGGCCCTTGTATCAGTGAGCATAAGAGGCAGAAAGCAGAAGACAAAGAGGGTGGATTTCAGACATTGCGCAGAAGCAGCCTGCTGTTTGGGAATTCTGGCCCTATATCTACTACTTTTCAATCTTGCATAAAGCTAAAGGTATGCCAATCTATATTTTTGAGGTCACACTGAGGCTAGAAAAGGGTTTTCCCTGAATGGAATGAAATCAATAAACCAAGCAAGTTACAATTTTTGAAGGAATTAATTTATAATCCTAAGCAAAATAAGGAGCCAGGAAAGGAATCGCTAGGGCCATTGCCCATTCTTGATCATCACTGACCTGGTTGCTTCAGGCTGAGATTCTGGTACCTATTGGTTTCATAAAGTAGATGTGAGCTGGTGCAGCTCAAGCCTGGAGAGCCACCTGGTGACTTGTGCAGATATTGCACCTCATATAGTTTTGGGGACTATCATTCCCTTAGTGCCCATCTTAAAATCATGTGTGTGGGCTCACCTGCCCTTGCATGTGGGCTCTTGTGCTTTACATACTCTTCTCCCCACCCTTAGAGTGCTGTTATTATTCACTCCTTTAGCACTAGGTCCCTGTTACCACCACTATTCCCCCACCACCTACTCCTTACACAGCACAATCTCTTTCCTTGCAGGAATTACTAGGAACTCAGAAATTTGCTATTGAGATATAGAATCTAACCTCCTTTTCTCATCATGGCTACTTACTTCTGGCATTCACTGTGTAAGGGATGGAATTGGGTGAGGGCTAAGCAGCTCCCATGCTGAGTCCTTCCTCATGTGCCAGTGTGCTGTTCACCTCAGTCCTCACACACAGTGACCAAAGTTCAAATCTCCAAATACTCATTCTTTCACTACTCCATACAGACTCACTCCACTCCAAACTCACACAACTTCAGGGCTCCCAAACTCCTAAGGCTCACATCCCCAAACTGATTCCCATTTCTGCCACTATTGTCTGCCTCCTCAGTCATCTCTGTGTTGACTGTCCTAGATTCATGAAGATCACTTCAGGGGCAAAAGAGGGGATTAGTCTTGCTTGCTTATTCCTCAACATTTAACAGCAAATTGTCTCGAATATTAAAAAGTAGAAGAACCTGACACATAACTTATGTGTTTAAGTGGAGTTTATTAGAAAACATAAAACAGTCATTCAGGGCCCAGGATGATGCCTAAATACAACTGCTTCTGGTCTTCTTCCCAGGCCTATGATTGATCTTTATGTTTTAATTGCTGCCATGCTTGTGGAGGGCAGGCAGCAATGAATTTAAAGTATTGTTTTCTTCCATGGGATTATGCACCTTTTTTTCTATTTGGCCAAATGAATTTTTTAAGGCATTGTTTTCTTCAATGAAATTATGCACCTTTTTTTTTTTCATTTGGCCAAATGAATTTTTTAAGGCATTGTTTTCTTCAGTGAAATTATGCACCCTTTTTTCCATTTGGCCAGATGAATTTTTTAAGGAATTGTTTTCTGCAGTCAATCTTTGTGCTTCCTTTTCCAAGCTGCTGATTCTTTTTTCATAGTTTTCTTGTTTTGCTTTCATTTCTCTCCCCATTTTTTCTTCGACCTCTCTCAATTGATTTTTAAAATCCTTTTTGAGCTCTTCCAGGAAGGCTTTTTGTTCTTGAGTCCAATTCACCTTCCCTCATGAGGCTTCACATGTAGGCAATTTGAGGGTATTGTCCTCATCTGAGTTTGTGTTTGCTTCTTCCCCGTTGATACAGAAGCTCTCAATGGAGAGGGCTTTTTTTTGCTTCTTAGTCATTATTGCAGCTTATTTATTGTTTAAGTTGAAGTCTGCTTTGGGGGCACCAGGGTCCCTGTTTTGGGCTTCTCGTGCAGGGGTATAGGTGCTGTGTGACTTTTTACACTGAGGCCTTTATAGTGTGTGCAGTTCACCCCCCTGCACTTCCTGTCTGAGCACGCTAGATCAGTGGGCCTGGTCATGCCTGTCCTGTTCGTGGCCCTACAGCTGGTAACTTGCTCTCTCAGCTGGTGCAGGTAGGTTTTTCCACGGTCCTGCTGAGCCACCAGATTTTTGAGCCAGGATCCAGGGGCCTCAGTTGTTTGGCTGTGGCCCACAGCTTCCTGCTGACTTGTCCTGACCCCCTTGGCGCTGGGCTGCTGCCCTGCGCTGTGCCTCCCTTTTGCCTGAGTCAGACCGACCCTTCCTGAAGTCTTCTAAATTATCTCTGGTTGGAAGACTGTGTCTCTCTGTCTCTTTGCAGGTTCTGTAGTTTCAGAATCTGTCCAGAGGCTTGATTTAATGTTCTTTTTGAGGTAACAGAAGGAGAGCTCAGGCAGCTTGCTGATTCCTCTCTGCCATCTTGGCTCTGTGCCCCCCCCCCAGCCCAGCAATGAATCTAAAGCTGCAGAGATTTTTGGGAGAGTAATCCCTCAACAGGGTGCATCTTGAAACTAGATAATCCTTGCCTTCAAACCGGTCTTGGAACTTTTGGAATTCTGATTGGCCAGGGAACATGTGGCTGAGTTAATTAATTACAATAGGTCTTTTGGATCACTTGACTTAGGCACATACTGAAGACCTCACTGGCCTCAGAAACATCTTGGAGTTATCTATTTATGGGAGGACTGCACTAGATAATTTTTCATAATTAGCCTTAGAAAGACATATTGGGAAGTGGCTAGTTTAGGTGCTAATAAGCTAGAGTGGGACTTCCAGCTAAAGTTACAAAGAGGGAAAATATCTCAAACTTTTAACAGGCCAACACAGAATTTAAAAGTGATTATGCTCTACTTTGAAAAGAAAAATAAACTCCCAACATGCAAATTGAAAGAGTACTTAATATTTATTTTGCTTAAGAGGGGAATCTCCAAAAATTGGGGTTGCACTGGCTGTTTTCTTATATATTATACAATTGATGAATCCAATTCTATTCAGGGATCTGATCCACCACTCAGTCTTACTTCTAAATGCAGAAAAATGATACATGTAAGAAAAAAAAGAGTCTAAGAATCATTGACCTTTAAGAGAAACACAATGAAACAAATAGAAGCTAAATACATGTATTTACAGAGAAACTAAATTAATTTCCCAAGAGACAAATACATCAACCAAGGAAGGCACAACTAACAAAAGAAAATACCCTAAGAAAAAAGGAGGCCTAGAAATAATAATAATAATAACTCACATTTATATAGTACTTACTGCGTGCCAAGCACTGTGCTAAGTGCTTCACAACAACCCCGAGAAATAATTACTATTATTATGCCCGTTTTACAGATAAAGAAACTGAGGCAAACAGAGGTTAAATTACTTGTCCAGGGTCACAGTAAATGTCCAAGTCTGAATTTTAATTCACATCTTCCTAATGGTGCTCTTTCCACTGGGCCACCTGGCTGCTTCAAAAATATGTCCATGGAGGGACAGCTAGGTGGCACAGTGGATAAAACACTGACCCTGGATTCAGGAGGACCTGAGTTCAAATTTGACCTCAGACACTTGACACTTACTAGCTGTGTGACCCTGGGCAAGTCACTTAACCCCCATTGCCTGCCCCCCCCCAAAAAAAAGACGTCCATGGGATTCAAAAGAACAGCAACAATAAAATAATAACAATGGTACCCCTAAAAAACTTCTTTCTAAAAGTACACAAGGAGACAAAGGTGAAAGTAGAAGTTAAATAGAAGTGATGGTGAAGAAACTTGGGCCTGAAGTAGCAGGGACAACTCCTCCCCACACTTCTGCTTTTGAGTGAATCAATTTGTGTGTGTGTGTGCAACTAAACTACAGAATGGGAAAGCACATAAAAGGAGAAAGAACAAGAAGAAAATAGAGAGAAATGGTAACTAATGAAGGCAAAATAACTTCTCTTAGGAAGAAGGGATGAGGGTCAAAGGAAGAATTAAAATAAAGGAAAAGAAAGGGGGAGATATTGATATAGTGGTAGGAGGAAGTCCCACTGAAGAGCATTCTCATGAGAGAGAGAGAGAGAGAGAGAGAGAGAGAGAGAGAGAGAGAGAGATTCTATCATGGGAGAAGACTTTATAATGTTTCTAATCTTCTGGGAATTGGTGCTTAGAGACACCACTACTCCTGAGAGGGTGTTGTGCCTCTATGGACAGCATTGTGCCTCAGGAGAAAGGGAATCAGAGTTCCTAGGGACAACTTACCTGCAGAAGAATATGGAGTGCAGAAAAGCAATTTCATGGAAAATGGGAAAGGAAATGATCATGGAGAAGAAATTAGTAGTGAACCATATAATCAGAGACACACAAAAACTTCCAGTATGGACATTTCTATCAATATTTCTAACCCCTTTATATACTGCAGGAATTGGTTCATCTAAGAGTGTGGCACAACAGAAAAAAAAGAGAAGAGGCAAGACCTACAAGGTAATAATGTAGAAGTGATTTAGGAGAGACAATTCAAAATAGATACCTTAGAATTTTTAATTCCATGAGGAATAGAGACTAAAGAAGAAATAAATGCAAGAACTATGAATCAAGGAATAAAAGTCTATAATTGACAGAAAGGGAAAAGAATTAATAAAGAAATTAATGAAAATTAATTAATGAAAACAATCTATTGTTAGAAAAAGGCACAAAAAATGCAAAAAAAAAAACCCACCTTAAAAAGTGAAAGAAATTGAAGGTGAGGAGAGGAAAGGGGGTTTACTTAACTATTTAACAGAGAAAGAGAACAGAGAGGAAAAGAATTATATTAGTTAAAAATAAAAAAGAAAAAGGCATTAATAAGTTAAGCAAAACTCCAAAACTATGTAGAGGAAGTGGAAGGGGGAAGGGCTTGAGGGTAAGAGGTAAAAAGCTTGTGGGAAGTGTGTTATTTTAAAATAGATTAAGCAAAAATAACTTAGAAAAGATACCGTCTTTACAAAAGAAGAGGAGAAAGAAAATCTTAATTCAGGAAAAAAAATGACAAAGGGAGGGATATAAAGCAAACTCATAATTTAAATGTAAATGGATTCGGGGCAGCTAGGTGGCTCAGTGGATAAAGACCCTGGAGTCAGGAGGACCTGAGTTCAAATCCAGCCTCAGACACTTGGCACTTACTAGCTGTGTGACCCTGGGCAAGTCACTTAACCCTCATTGCCCCACAAAAAAAAAAAAGGAAAAAAAGGGAAGAAGAAAAAATGTAAATTGATTCAACAATCCAATAAAATGAAAGAGTAACAGATTATATAAGAAATCAAAACTCTATAATCTACACAATAAACACACCCAAAAGCCAAAGACATATACTGAATCAGAATTAGAGGCTAGACAAAATTTACTATACATTAGGTGAACCCCCAAAAGGCAGGAGCTGAAATAATCTTATTAGACAAAGAAAAATCAAATATTCACAACATTAGAAGAAATAAACAAGGAAACTTCATATACTATGCTGAAAGAAATAGACAACAAACACTAATATTTTTGAAAATTTAAATAATGCTATTTTCCCCAATTATATGTAATGTAAAAACAATTTAAAATATTTATTTAAAAGAAATTTTGAGATCCAAATTTTCTTCCTTCATTCCCCCCCCATCCCTTCTCTGAGAAAGTAAGTGATTTGATATAGGTTTTACATGTGGAATCATGCAAAACATATGTCCATATTAGTTGTGCTGTGAAAGAAGACACTTTCCCCCCAAAGGGGGAAAAAACATGAAAAAAATTAGTAAAAAAATAGTATGCTTTGATCTGTATTCAGACTCTATCAGCTGGAGATGGATAGCATTTTTCATCATAAATCCTTCAGAGTTGTCTTGGATCATTATATTGTTGAGAATAGCTAAGTCATTCACCATTGATCATTGTACAATGTTGCTGTTACTGTGTACAGTGTTCTGGTTCTGCTCATTTAATTTTGTATCAGTTCATGTAAGTTTTTACAAGTTTTTCTGAAATCAGCTTGCTTGTCAGTTCTTATAGCACAATAGTATTCCATTACATTCATGTACCACAACTTGTTCAGCCATTCTCCAATTAATGGGCATTCCTTTGATTTCTAATTGTATGCCATCACAAAAATAGCTGCTACAAATATTTTTGTACAAATAGGTCCTTTTCCCTTTAAAAAAAATCTCTTTGGATACAGACCTAGCAGTGGTATTACTGGATCAGAGTATGCACAATTTTATAACCCTTTCATCATAGTTTCCAGGTTGCTCTCCAGAATGGTTGGATCAGCTCACAACTCTACCAACAGTGCATTAATGTCCCAATTTTACCACTTTCAATCCAATATTACCTTTTCGTTTTCTGTCATATTAATCAATCTGTTAGGCATAAGGTAGTATCTCAGAATTGTTTTAAAATGCATTTCTCTAATCAATAGTGCATTTTCATATGACTGATATTTTAAAAAGCTATTTTCATAGCTTTGATTTCTTTGTCTGAAAACTGCCTGTTCATATCCATTGACCATTTATCAATTGAGTAATGACATATTCTTATCCATTTGACTCAGTTCTCTTTTTATTTGAGAAATGAGGCCTTTATCAGAGACACTTGCTATAAATTTTTCCCAGCTTTTTACTTTCCTTCTAATCTTGATTGCATTAAACCAACACTAATATTAAATGTATGTGCTTCAAATGCAATGGCATATAGATTCATAGAAGGAAAAATGACAGACAGTAATGATATAATAGTAAGAGATATGATATCATAGTAAGAGGCTATAATGTCTATCATTCCATTTTGAACAAATCTAGCAGAAAATAAACAAAAGGAAAAACAGAATCAAATAAATTTCTGGAGAAACTAGAGCTAAAAGACAGTATTTTTTTTAAAACATATTTCTCAACAGCAATGGACAAATTGACCATATTTTAGTGTATCAAGATGTTGAAAACAAATCTAAAAAGGCAGAAATAATAAACACAGATCAAAATGCAATAAAAATAACCAGTTCAGAGAGGACAAACAAAAGGCAGACCCAAATGGAGACAACAATGAAATCTTAAGTAATAAGGTCAAAGAATAAATCATAGAAACAATAAGAAAATTATAATGATGAATGACATACCAAAATATATGTTATACAACTATATTAGGTTTTAGAAAAATTTACCCATAAAAATATATTTTAAAATAGAAAAAAGAAAAATAGATAAACTAAGCAGGCATTTTTAAAAATTAGAAAACCAAAACAAATCCAAAAAAAAGAGAAAAATGGAATGTTAAAGGAAAAATCAAATAAACTAGAAACCAAAAATGATATTGAAATGATATAACCAAAAACTGGTTCTTTTGAAAAGACTAGTGAAACTAATGAATCTTTGGCCAACATGATTAAAAAGAAGAGGGCAGACATCAATTGGGGAATGGCTGAACAAGTTGTGGTATATGAATATAATGGAATGCTATTGTGCTGTAAGAAATGATGAGTAGGCAGATTTCAGAAAAACCTGGAAAGACTTAAGTGGACTGATGCTGAGTGAAGTGAGCAAAACCAGGAGAACATTGTACAAAGTAATATCAACACTGTGTGATGATCAACTGTGATAGACTTAGCTCTTCTCTGCAATACAATGATCCAAGACAATCCCAAAGGATTCATGATGGAAAATGTTCTTCACATCCAGAAAAAGAACTGTGGAATCCAAATGGAGATTGAACCATACTATTTTTACTATTTTTATTTTTTGTTTTGTCTTGTTATTTCTTTCTTGAGGTTTTCCCCTTTTGTTCTGATTCTTCTTTCACAACATGACTAATATGGAAATATATTTAAAATGATTGTACATATATAACCTATATCAGATTGGTTGCTGTCTTGGGAATAGGGAGGGAAGGGAGAGAGGGAGAAAAATTTGGAACTCAAAATCTTATAAAAATTAATGTTGAAAACTCTATTCACATGTAACTGGGAAAAAATACTATTAAAAATGGGTGAAAAAATTGACAAAGCAAGTACTCTACCAGATTCATTTAATGAGACAAATACAGTCCTGATACCCAAACCAGCTAAGAATAAAACACAGAACCAAGGAATGATATGGTTAATGAGTAACAAATCAAACATTTAAAATTAAAATAGACTATAGTGATTCAGCCAAAAAATCATTCATTATGACCAAATTGGATTTATAAAGTGGATGCAAGGATGATTCGACATTAGGAATATAATTAACATGATTAATCATATTTTTCAAAATCTCAAGCCACATGATTATTCTAATAGATACCAAAAACAACCTTTGACAAATAAATTTATCTGTTAAAAACCCTTAAAAGTATAAACATAAAGAGACCTTTTATAATACCATAAAAAACTATATAAACCAAAAGCAAGCCTCATATGTAATGGGGATACACTAAAAACTTTCCTGGAACAAAGTAAGAATGGACGCTATTTTCATTATTATGTTCTAGAAATGCTAGCAATAGCAATAAGACAAGGTAAAGATACAGATATAGTTAGAGGAGATAAAACTATGCCTGTGTGCTGATGACATGAAGGTATACTAAGTCAGCAAAGATACTGAGATAAATAATGGCTTCAGTAAAGTTGTAGGCTACAAAATAAGCCCTTAAAAGTCAATAGCATGGGGAAACAGGGATGCTAATCCACTGTTGGTGGAGTTGTGAAGGGATACAACCATTCTGGATAACAGTTTGGAATTATACCCAAAGGGCTATAAAACTGTGCATATAGTTTGATCCAGCAATACCCACTGTTAGGTTTATATCCCAAAGACATCCCCCCAAAGAGAAAAAGACCTATTTGTCCAAAAATATTTATAGCAGCTCTTTTTGTGATATCTAAGAATTGGAAATCAAAGGAATGCCCACCAATTGAGGAATGGCCAAACAAGCTGTGGTATATAATTGTGATGAATATTATTGTGCTATAGGAAATGACAAGCAGGATGATTTCAGAAAGGCCTAGAAAGACTTATATGAACTGATGTATAGTGAAGTAAGCAGAACCAGGAGAATGTTATGCAGACATGATGAAGAATTGTGAATGACTTAACTATTCTCAGTAATACAATGATCCAAGACAATCCCAAAGGACTAATGATGAAGCATACTATCTACCTACAAAGAAAGAACTGATATTGATTAAACGCAGATTCAAGCATGCTATTTTTCACTTTCTTTCATTTTTTTCTTTTATTCAAGTTTTCTTATACAAAATGACTATTATTGTAATGTTGTACATAATTGCACATGTATAACCTATATCTGATTGCTTACTACCTCAGGAAGGCAGTGCGGGAGCAGGGGGCAGAGAATAAGGGATAGAATTTGGAATTCAAATTTTTAAATAAAAATTTTTATTATTAAAAATAAAATAGAATGAGGTCCCTCATTAAAAAAAAGTGAATACCACATGTATATAAGACCAAAATCCAAGAGACAATAATGGAAAAGTAAATCCCATTCCCAATAATAATAAAATGAATAATATACTAAGGGATCACTCTACAAAAAAACACAAGATGCCTGTGTACATTCAATTACAAAGAACTCCTTAAAGAAGTAAAGGATAATTTAAATATGGAGGAACATTCTGTCCTTGTGGCTGCACCATCTCAATATAATAAAAATGACAATATTGTCAAAGTTAATGGAATATCAAGGGAAATAATTTTTTAATGTAAGTACAATAGGTAATTAACACTTCCAAATTTCAAATTATCTTGTAAAGTAGCAGTCATCAAAACCACTTGGCGTTGGTTAAAAAAAAAAAGAAAAGGGGCAGCTAGATGGCGCAGTGGATAGAGCACCGGCCCTGGAGTCAGGAGGACCGGAATTCAAATATGGCCTCAGACACTTAACACTTACTAGCTGTGTGACCCTGGGCAAGTCACTTAACCCCAATTGCCTCACCAAAAAAAAAAAGAAAAGTGGAGAGGTTGATTAATGGAACAAACTAGACAAGAAAGAATCAGAAACAAAGGAACTAAATAATCTAGTGTTTGATAAACTGGAAGTCATGAATTGCTTAGGGAAGAACTCCCTATTTGACTTTTTTTAATGCTGGAAAAAACTGGAAAGAAATCTGTCAAAACATTAGACCTAGGTAAAATTTTACCCAATATCCCACAATAAGTTCAAAATGGAAATGTGATCTTAATATTAAAGATCATAGCATAAAAAATAGAAGAAAAGATTATTTAAATTTCACAATATATATGTAGGAGGGATATTCCTAATCAAACAGATGATAGAAGCATTTACAAAAGATAGAAAAGATAACTTTGATTATATAAAACTGAAAGCTTCTATACAAACAAAATTAATAAAAGTCATGTGACCACCAAGACTAGACTTTTTTTCTGATCCTCATGACCTTTCAAATATCTCCAAAACAGAAATTATATGCCAAAGAAAAAGCAACTTCAATTATCTCTATGGTCTAGAACAGAAGTATTAAAATATAATTAAAATATATTTGAGAGAGAGAGAGGGAGGAAGAGAGAGAGGGAGGAAGGGAGGGAGGGAGGAAGAGAGAGAGGGAGGAAGGGAGGGAGGGAGAGAGAAAGAGAGAGAGAGAGAGAGAGAGAGAGAGAGAGAGAGAGAGAGAGAGAGAGAGAGAGAGAGAGAGAGAGAGAGAGAGAGAATTTGAAACCAGTGTAATTTGTTAGACTATGTTCAATTTAATACACACTTTAATAACAATAGTTAACATTAGGGGCAGCTAGGTGGCACAGTGGATAGAGCACCGGCCCTGGAGTCAGGAGTACCTGAGTTCAAATCTGGCCTCAGACACTTAACACTTACTAGCTGTGTGACCCTGGGCAAGTCACTTAACCCCAATTGCCTCACCAAAAAGAAAATAGCTAACATTTATTATAGTGACATCTATGTGCCAGGCACTGTGCTAAGTACTTTACAGATATCTTAGTTAATTCCAATTAGCTTTTATACAAAGGGATATTTACAGAGAAGATATAGCAAGAAACAAAGCACAACCTCACAAACTCTCCTCTCTATGTACCCATTTGGTCCCTGGGGGAAGTGGACTCAAAAATTAAAGTGGTGACTGATAAATATTTCTCTCTCTAAGTTCATTTCTGGGGATCACATAGCTGGTGAATGAGTCCCTTCCTTGCTTGCCTGACCTAGTGTCTCAGCTATAGGGTTGATTCACTGCTAGGCTGCATCCTCAGGGTTTGGCTCCCACTAAGTTTAACAGGGTGCCATGTACTCCAGATAACTGTTGCTTTTTCCAACCTTTTGGAGTTTACAAGGTCATAACATGATTTTTCTGTCTCTAATACTCACCTAAGATCAGGAAAGAGTAAATACAAGTGGGGCAGAAGAAAACATAGGTTCTATGAATTCATAGCCACATTACAATCCAGGTTGGAAGTTCTTAGTCACTGTAGTGCCTATTGCTAACACTTTCTTACTCCAACCCACAGTTCCAGAGAGAAAAGGCTCTCTCTCAGAAAGAGAGCCTTCCTTTCTGTTCATTTGAGCCTTTTGTATGCTAACTCAATTCTGGCTCAGTAGTCAATTAAAAGGTATTTTTTAACCACTCAGTAAGTTACTCATAGGATATCCATGTATATTTTGAATCAGTGAAAGAGCCCCTCCATCATGAATTTCCAGACCAGAGGTAGGCTCACCAATTCTCCATGTGGATTAGTAGCAAGCATAGCATGTTGCTTAAATACAAAGACCTTAAGTATACTGGCCAGTAAAGGCCAGTGGCACATTACATTGGTCATTGTGGTGTATGGAGTGCTCAAGAAGGACTTCTGGTTTGAGGGCTTGCTGAGCCCTTTTAAGAACTGCTCGTCCACCTTTGGTGTCCACTTGTCATTCAACTCTCACCTGTGGTTCCAAGAAGCTGCAGCATACACAGCAGCCAGACCCTGGTAAAACTGTCTTAGCAGATAGGCTAAACCAGGTTGTGGACTCAAACCTGTCAGTGAGTTAGGGAGATGTCTACTCCAAGCATGTGAAGTCTTTCCCCAGTGGAATGGGCAGATGAGAACAATTTGTTCCAAATGGCCACAAAGGTGACTAAAGCAAACACTGTGGAGTGCTTAGAGCTTGGTCAGGAAAAGTCATCCACTGCATCCTGGGCCATCCACCAGTCATCTTGACTTTTGCCCTGCCACTGGACTTCAAATGACTCAGGAAAAGAGAGTGAAGCTGATAACTTTGTGCAACTCTGACTCATTTAAATTCAATTCACATGCAAGTCAAGACATTACCTGTGATGTCTTTGGTCCTCTTCAAAAAGGAAAGACAAACGACAACTTTGGTCAAGCTTGTGAGGTCAGATTTGCTTTCTTTGGTTAGTATTTCTTCTTTATCTTGTGTCTTCACCATATTTCATGCATTCATGCATATACATCTGGTGCCATAGATTTTATTAGTGCCTCTCTTTTTGGTATTTGTCTCCTGTGAATTTCTGAGTTTTTCTTTCTACATTGTAGTTGTGACATTCAACCATTTGGAAGAAAAGAAAATTTTCTCCTCCTTTTTCATCCTAAATTGGGTTCTGCCACTAACCAGTTATATGACCTTGGGCAAGTTGATAAGGTTTTTAAAAATATATATCCTACTATATTCGTTGACAATCTTCTTCTCTGTTCTATATCTTCCAACATTCCACAATGAAAATTCTCATTTTCACTTCTCACTCCTTCCATGAAGTTTTGTCCTGGCTCAATTCTAATGTCACATAATATAATACCTGAAAGCTTAGATTCATCACTGCAAAATCAAATAAGCCTGGAGGTTATTTGATTTTAATTATCATTCACTTACATAATCAATGCAAAGGATTTAGTCATTGAAATAGTTAATGGTGGGACATTTAGGTAATTACAACTGCTTAATGTCTTCTTTTCTGCTAGGTTTTTTTAAATTAAACAAGATTCATATGTAGGGCTTTATAGAAAGTAGTTGCAATTATGAGTGTAAAAACAACATACCCGAAGGAAGTGGCAGAAGACTGTCTTATGGAGACTCTTGTGAGTCTCTCTTGGAAAAAGCTCTGAATTTCTTCTTAACTTGATCAACCCATTGTTCCCCCACTAACCCATTCAACCTTCTCAAAAAAGATACAGCAAGGGCAGCTAGGTGGCGCAGTGGATAAAGCACCAGCCCTGGATTCAGGAGGACCTGAGTTCAAATCCGACCTCAGACACTTGATACTTACTAGCTGTGTGACCCTGGGCAAGTCCCTTAACCCTCAGTGTCCAACCAAAAAAATATATATATACAGCATATCCTTACTTGGGGATCCAAGAAGATATATAAACCACCCAGATGTAATCCAAGTCAGGTACAGATACTCCCAAAGCAGCAAATTGAATGAATTACTATACTTATTTTCTTCATGTTTTGAATTTTGCTTTCTCCTCATCTTTGATGCTATTCTCCACCAAAATTTTGCCATCTTTCCTTTCCTTTCTACCAAATTTAAATTTTCTATTTCATAGCCCAATTCCAGACTTGCCTCCTTCATAAGTCCTTCCCTTACCACTCTACAGTAATCTTTTATTTGCTCTGAATTCCTTTAATTTGAGAATTATGATCTACTTCACATGTGTGCTCCCAACTAGACCATGATCCCTGAAGGACAAAGAGCACATAGTCTACATGTTTGACCTTTACAGAAACTATCAGAGAGCTGGGCACATAACTTGTGCTTAATAAATTTTTGTAAAGTAATTATATCCCCAAAGCCACTCTCTCGTGCCTGAATTCTATTCAACCGTGGAGTTCATATTTTCCTTTGAACATTTCTAATCAAAATTAATCAAGTAAGGCAAAAGGACATGATTTAAAAGAGACTGAAATACACACACACATATGTGTGTGTGTGTGTGTGGTATAGGAGGAGGAGGAGGAGGACGAGGAGGAGGAGGTGAGCCTGGGTCCAGTTAGGGATGCTCTGGTGCTGAGGGGGACATTCTGACCATGGAGAAATATGGTTAATCAACTTGCTGGGGTTAGTTAGAGATTACTCTTTCCTTGGAAAAGCAAAGTAGTTAATTAACCAGATAGTGGTTAGTCAGAGATAACAAAGCAGCCACCCAGAAAGCTGGGCACCTTGAATTTACAGCATGAGCTTAGTTGGGAGCCAGTCATGTTTGCTATGTGATTAGGACCAGGTACTGAGAATAATCCTAAATTAAGAATGTGACATAATTCTATGTATGGTCTCATAGATTTAATACTAGAATATACCTCAGAGGTCATGTCATCTACCCTCTCATTTGATATATGAGTGAAATGAGACACAGCAGTTGAGAGTTGACCTTACTCAAAGATGAGCATACAGGAAGAAGGAAAGCAGGGATTCCAAGACAGGTCCTTGGACCCTAAATTCAGGGCTTTTTTCTACTCCCAGGGTCCTTTGAGGTGACATGCTTAAACTGCAGTAGTCTATGAAATTCAGAATCAACCAAAATGGATTTTGTTCTCCAGCAAAGAAAATTGATGGTGGCATTTACCTTTAGGAGAAGAAAAGTGTCTTTTTGAAATTTCAGTGATCGTAGGTCTCAGTGGAAAAATTCTCTAGTAATTCTTGGATATGGCATGTACACAGACAAAAAAAGGATCGGTTGTGATGTGCGTATTTGATACTCAAGTAACAATGGCTTCAGAATCTCAATTCAGATCAGAGATTCTTAATGTGGGGTCTAGGAAGACTTTTGTTAATATTTTAATAATTGTATTTCTTTTTTTTTTTTCGGGGCAATGGGGGTTAAGTGACTTGCCCAAGGTCACACAGCTAGTAAGTGTCAAGTGTCTGAGGCCGGATTTGAACTCAGGAACTCCTGAATCCAGGGCCAGTGCTTTATCCACTGTGCCACCTAGGCTCCCCCAATAATTGTATTTCAAAATAATGAATTTCTTTTTTGTACTCCTATGACTTTTTATTTTAAGCTTAAACATTTTTTCTAGAAAAAAAAGAATGTGATATATTTACTACTTCATGTATATATATCCCCAAGTAGTTAGCATCACCATTTTCCAAAATGCTGTAACTTTTCAGTCTTAAGTCTCTCCCCCCACCCCCTTCTCTCCTCTATAAAATTGTCATCTTCTCCTTTGTGCAGGGAGTTGAAGTTTAGACTTCTCCCAGCCATACCTATATGTACTGACTGATTAAGGAACGTGCCATAAATCTGTTCCTCCCCAGGAGTTGAAGTTTAGACTTCTTCTCCCCATACCTCTATGTGCCGAATAATAAAAACTTTTACTTAACTTTTGACTGGATCGTGTTGGCTAGTAATTCTTTGAAAGAAGAATATTTCCAGAACCAATTTAGCAGTAACACACACACACACACACATCCAACAAAGGTCAGCAACAAGAGATAGAAAGAGAAATTCCATTTAAATCAACTGTAGACAATATAAAATACTTGGGAGTCTACCTGCCAAGACAAACCCAGGAGCTATATGAACAAAATTACAAAAGACTTCACACAAAGTCAGATATAAATAATTGGAAAAATATTAATTGCTCATGGATAGGTAGAGCCAATATAATAGAATAATAATTCTACCTAAATTAATCTACTTAGTACCATAGCAATCAAACTACCAAAAAACTAATTTATAGAGCTAGAAAAAAAAATAATAAAATTCACCTGGAGGAACAAAAGACCAGGAATATCAAGAGAATCCATGAAAAACAAATGTGAAGGAAGGTGATCTAAGCACACCAGTTCTCAAACTGTATTATAAAGCAGCAATTATCAAAACAATCTGATACTGGCTAAGAAATATAGTAGTGGATCAGCAGAATACATTACACAATACATTGTTATCTAGTATATGATAAACCCAAACATCCAAGGTTTGGGGACAAAAACTCATTATATGACAAAAGCTGCTGGGAAAACTGGAAAACAGTATGGCAGAAATTATATATAGACCAACACCTCACCTTGTATACCAAGATTTGGTCAAAATGAGTACATGGTTTAGACATAAAGGGTGATACCATAAGCAAATTGGGAGAACATGAAACCATTTACCTATCAAATCTATGGATAAAGAAAGAATTTAGAATCAAAAAAGATATGGAAAGCATTATGAAATATAAAATAGATGATTTTAATTATATAAAGTTAAAAAAGTTTTGTACAAACAAAACCAATCCAACCAAAATTAGAAGGAAAGCAGAAAGCTGGGGGGAAATTTTTGTACCAAATATCTCTGATAGAGGCCTCATTTCTCAAATATATTGAGAACTGAGTCAAATTTATGAGTCATTCCCTGATTGACAAATGGTCAAATGATATGAACAGGCAATTTTCAGACAAAGAAATCAAAGTCAGATGAAAAAAAATGTCTAAATCACTATTCTTTTGAAAAATGCAAATTTTAAAACTTGGAGGTACCACCTTATATCTATCAGATTGGCTAATATGACAAAAAAGGAAAATGATAAATGTTAGAGGGGATGTTGGAGAATTGGTATACTAATGTACTTCCAATTGGTGGAGTTGTAAACTGATCTACCCATTCTGGAGAACAATGTGGAACTATGCCCAAAGGGCTATAAAGCTGTGTAATACCACTGCTAGGTCCATATCCCAAAGAGTTCAATAAAAAGAGAACCTACTTATACAAAAATATTTATAGCAGCTTTTTTGTGGTGGCTAAGAATTGGAAATTATGGGGAATTTGTGTGAAGAGTCTTTTGTATCGTGTTCATATAGTTCCTGTGTTTGTCTTGGAAAGTAGAATCCCTTGTATTTTATATTGTCTATGGTTAATTTAAATGGAATTTCTCTTTCTATCTCTTGCTGCTGGGCTTTGTTGGTTTTATACATCAGATTGCTTACCAGGGAGAGGGTTGGGGAGAGAGTAAAGGAGAAATATAATTTGGAATTTAAAAATTTTTTTAAAAAACACGGGGGCAGCTAGGTGGCGCAGTGGATGGAGCACCGGCCCTGGAGTCAGGAGTACCTGAGTTCAAATCCGGCCTCAGACACTTAACACTTACTAGCTGTGTGACCCTGGGCAAGTCACTTAACCCCAATCGCCTCACTAAAAAAAAATAAAACAAAGCAAAACAAAAACAAAACAACCAAATATAAAAATTGTTTTAACATGAAATTGGAGGAGGAGAAATGATTTTTTATTGTTTTGCACATGACATTTCATTATCTCCATAAAAATGCATCAGTTGAGTTTCTTTTTTGCATATTTTAAAAAATAATAAACAATTTTATTTAACGTTTTGAGTTCCAAATTTTATCCCTCCTTTCCTCCCTCCTCTCCCACCTTCCTGAGGTGGTAAGCAATTAGATATAGGTTATACATGTGCAATTATGTAAAACATTATCATATTAGTCATTTTTGTATAAGAAAACTTGAATAAAAGAAAAAAAATGAAAGAAAGTGAAAATAGCATGCTTCAGTCTGTGTTCGATCAATATCAGTTCTTTCTTTGTAGGTGGATAGTATGCTTCATTGTTAGTCCTTTGGGATTGTTTTGTATCATTGTATTGCTGAGAACAGTTAAGTCATTCACAGTTATTCATCAAAGAATATTGCTGTCACTGTGCACAATATTCTCCTGGTTCTGCTTAATTCACTATACATCAGTTCATATAAGTCTTTCCAGGCCTTTCTGAAATCATCATCCTTGTCATTTCTTAGAGCACAATAATATTCCATCACAATCATATACCAGAGTTTGTTTAGCCATTCTCCAATTCATGAGTTTCCTTTGATTTCCAATTCTTAGCCACCACAAAAAGAGCAGTTATTTTTGTAAAAATAGGTCTTTTTCTCTTTTGGGAGATGTCTTTGGGATATAAACCTAGCAGTGTTATTGCTGGATCAAAGGGTGTACAAGTTAATAAAAAATAAAAGATGTTCTGCACAAGAAAAATTTTTAAAGAATAAATAAATAAATAAATGAAAAGATGTTTGCTGTCACAAATGCTCATCATTTTAAAACCAATCTTCCCCCTCTGACACAATGTGGCTGCATATTTTGCATGATCTCAGAGGAATCAAAATTGCAGATGACCCAAAGGGCAATGTTAAGACACATAGTGGGTGTAATTAGTCTGCAGTATATTACTTATGACTTCTATTTGAATGTAATGTAATATAATGTAAATTAGATCATCAAGTACATATGAAGGAAAATATATGGGCAACCCCAATACTACACTGGTACTCAAAGGAACTATCAAGCATCCTCTATGGAAAATTCTTAGAAAAACCTGGACAAGAATTATACAGGATTACAAGTTGCTGAAAGGTTGCATTTTGCACAGGTGAAAAATTATAAATCAATACTGGGGCCTTAGGGAGATAAAAAATAAATAATATTCTGCCTTTATTAAACTTAAATTCTAATAAGGGAGTACAATAGATATATATCCACTTATATATATGTTATATATATATATATCATACATATTCAAATATACATATCTAAATATACACATATTTAAGATAGTATAAGTGAAAAGGAAAAGTTTAAACAAAATGCCATGTGAAGTCTGAGGAGGGAAATATAACTCTTGACTGAGAGATCAAAGAAAAATAACATGAGCTGGGTCTTGAAAGATAACAAGATGTCAATAGGTGAAAAGTACTTTCAGTTAAATCATGGACTAGATGTTAATTCTAAGAGCAGAGTCAATACTAAGTGAATCTACTATTAGTAGTGCTCAGGGAAAAGACTGACAGACCTGTAGAATAGCAAAACTCACTTCTCATGAAGTTAGTAACAATATTATTATATCTACTACTTCCAACTCAATTATCTTACCATTTCCAAATAAACACACATACACAAACACCCCTTTCCAGGCCTTCAGAGAGTGATATTATTCTTAAAATTTTGTTTACACGAATTTGTTTCTATAGTCTAATTTTGTCAGACTATAGAATCCAAATGAAGTCTAACTCATATCTATTGGAATAATAACACTGCTTTCTTTCCTTCAAACTTTGTCATGTTTGTTCTTTGTATGCCTCACTGTAATCCAACAATATTAGAATCAAATTTAGATACCTAACTATATGAAATTAAGTTCTATTAGATTTTAATTATCATCTGCTGTGATTTGATTATAAGCCTTTAGCCTTTGAGATGGTTAATGGGGAGACATTTATATAATTGTAACTATCCAGGGTTATTCTATTTGCAATCATTGATTTGGTGATTCATGAAAAGACTGTGCTATATAACTTGTTTGCAGTAGTTGGGTAAGGAAAGATGATTCAAGGGAGAGAGCATTCAAGTTTTTTTGTTTTTACTATTTTTCTTCTTAAATATAGAAAGTATAAATGTGGAGTGTATTTGGCCCCTTATAAAGGAATGTTTTTGAATTTGCACTCTCATATCTTTATTTCTTTTGGTCAGCAGAAAATTTTAGCCAAGTTATCTTTTCCTTTCTTTCAGTATTCTATGTCTTCCACAAATGCCACTGAATAATTTGAATTAATATATCTATTCCTATCTGACACTATTCTCAGATGAAAAAAGCATCAGAGAAAGACTACTGAGTAAAATAAATCCAAATGGATGATAGGGTCCTCCAGATGCTCTTCAGTTGAGTGAAGAATGGATTGGAGAGCGGAAGAGACTTGAGGATAACGTTGCACTTATTGCAGCAAGCCCTGGAATAGGGCAGAACTGTCTAAACAAGATCCATAATCATTTAGAACAGTTTGGCTTAACTGTCCACACAGGGAGAAAAATGGATGAAGTATATCTTCTTCATGTAGGTGGTATAATGGATAGGACACTGGGAAAAGAGTCAGGAAGACCTGAGTTCAAATCCAGCCTCAGCCACGGACTAGCTATATGATTCTGGGCAACTTAACACCTGTTTGCCTCAATTTCATCATCTATAAATTGGAGATAATAATAGAATCTACCTCCCAGGGCTGTTGTGAGTATTAAATGAGATAATAACTGTAAAGTGTTTAGCATGCTTACCTGGCACATATTAAGTGACATATGCATGTTATTATTATTACCAACTATTGTCCGGACCATAATAATATTCAGGGAAATGAACCTATACAGCTAATTTAAGACTGTACATATCTTGACATAGTGGCTGAATTGGGCCCAAAATTGAACTGGAAGAGGGAAACAAGCTTGATTGCTTTGGCAAATTATACATTGTTTTTAATAAACACCAGTATCTTCCTCAAAAAAAAAACCCCACTTTTTAAACATAAATTTTCCTCTGATGATTCCATATCACTGGGGGCCATGTAATACCACAGACTAAAGGGAATTAAAATAGAGGTCACCCAAAGGCCAATAGGTATATAGTAGTAGTTAACACCACTATATTCCTGCAACATATTATCAATAAAGAATGTTACAGAAGTGGTATGAAGGATATCATCCTATGATCAATATGAAAGATAGTAAAAATGGGTGATAATCAGAGACAACTTATTTATTCCACTGGTATCAATAAAATTTCAAGAGTTAAAGGAGAGCTCTTAGAGCTCCCATGGAGTATTTATAAGATGGAGTTTTACAGTTTGGGCTGTGATTTGTATCAGTGGAAGGAGTGTCCACATTGAAGAAATTACAGACGTAGCAAAGGCACGGTAATATGCTAGGTGTTCAAGGAGCACTAGTAACTCTGCTATGAGGGTTTGTTGAGTCCTGTTTAGGGCTGCTCATGCACCTTTGGTGTCCACCTTCACCCAACTTTCACCTGCAGCTCCAAAAAGCTGTAGCATGTGCAGCAGCCACACCCCAGCAAACCATCCCAGAAAACAGGTTAGACCAGGTTGAGGGTAACAGACAGTGCTCAAACATGTCAGTGAGTTAGAGGGATGTCTACCCCTGTGATGACTTATCCCAGTGGAATGGGCGGATGAGAACAATTTGTTTCAATGGCCATGAAGGATGCAGGTCCTGTGGAGCACTTAGAGCCCGGTCAGGCATCAAAGATGCCAAGGTCATCCACTGCATCCTGGGCCATGACCAGTCATCTCGACTTTTGTCCGGGACTTCAATGACTCAGGAAGAGAGAGTGAAGCTGATGACTTTGTGCAGCTCCGCCTCACGTAAATCCAATTCATGCACAACTGAAGACATCACCCATCACATCATGATGTTATTGCTCCTCTTTGAAAACAAAGAACAACTATGCTGTGAAAATGAGAGGGGTCATTCAGTCATTCTGATTCACATGCACCACCCCCATACAAACAATTTCTCAACCTCATTACCTATCCTCTTACTATTCTTTGTTTTTTCATCAATCAGATCATGCCTTCTAACTGTGTGTGTTCCCTAAAGTTGTCTCAAGCCCTCTACACCATTGCTCAGTGACCTCATCAGTTCACAGGGATTTAATCATCATCTTTATGCTGATGACTTCCAGATCTCTATATCCATCCCTAGACTCTCCCCTGAGTTTCAATACCAAATCACCAAATATCTCAAACTTAACTATAACATCTCAAACTCAGCATGCCAAAAACATAATTCATTATCTCCCCCCTACAAAAAAATCCTCAAACCACTTCTAAACTTCCCTAATTCTGTTGAAGGCAATCACTAGAAAAGAAGGGAGAAAGATCCTGGGGGAACCACATGGAAACATGAAAAAGTTAGAGGAAGGCCCCAGTGGAGCCCTAGTAAATGGGAAAAGTCCTGGTGCCCTCTGGAATAAGGACAAAAAGACCTCAGCAACAGAGTTGCCCCAGAGCCTAGACCAAAACAAAAGAAAAATCCTGAGCAACATAAAGGCAGCCCCAACCTAACCTATCATCCAGGCAACCTGGACCTGAACCACAGAAGGAGACAGAGACATACAACTCCTACAGAAAGTAGGGCCTAGCCTTAATGACTACACTCATAAGCAAGTAAGATCTATCTACTTCCCTAGGGTGCCCTAGAGAAGAGAAGACTCAAGAGGATATAATCATTCTATTCAAGTATTTAAAAGGATGCCCTATGGAAGTGTAATTAGATTTCTTCAGTTTGGTCCCAGAGGACAGGACACAGAGCAATGAGTGAAAGTTGCTAAGCAGGAAATTAAGCAAATATAAAGAAAAACTCCTGACAATTATAATTGTCCTAATGTAGAATAAGCTGCCAAATTCAAGAAAAGGCTGGATTGCTTTGTCAGTCATGTGTGAGTGGGGAAAAGTGGAGCCTGAAAATTAGGGAATAGTAAATTTGACATTAGTAGTTAGTGAACATCTAGAACAGAAAGCAATGATCCCCAAAAGCCAGTATGGTTTCATCTAGTACAGGTCACTTCAGACTAATATAATTTCTTTTTGGATCAAACGACATAATGTATGTGAAGTACTTTGCAAATCTTAATGTACTATAGAAATTGGAGCTATTACTGATTCAGTGTCAACCAGAATGGAGATTTCTCGTGCAAGTATCCCAGAGATCTCTCTGTTTGGTGCTAAGTTATTTAACAGTTTTTATCAGTGACTTAGACAAAAGTATAGATTAAATTGTTATCCAGTTTATAGCTATGATGGAGAGCTAGCACAATGTATGAAAGAATCAGGATCCAAAAAAAGTGTTGACAGGCTACGTGAAATTTAATAGATATGTGTAAAATACCTGAACTTAGGAGTTCAGAAAATCAGCTAGACAAATTATGGATCCAGGAGGCTAAGTAAACAGGTTTATGTGAAAAAGGCCTGAAGATTTTCATAGACTAAAAGCTCAGTATGAGTTAACCACATGATATAGCAGTGAAAATAGGTCATAAAATGTTAGGCTTCATAAGAGTACATATGACAAGGGAGGTGATAGTCTTGCTATACTCTGTTAGAGCATGTTTGGAATATGTTTTTTCAGTCCTGAGCACCACATTTTAGGGAGATTATTTTAAAAATATAATAAATAACGGGGTAGAGCCAAGATGGCGGAGGAAAGACATTAAATGCACAGAATTCCTCATACAATTACCCCCAAAACAGCAAAAAAAGAACCGCTGGAGCAGAAAAACCCACAAAAATATAGGCTGAGATTATTTTCCAGCTATAGATAAATTATAAGGGGCTGTGCTGGGCTATGAGTAAAGTCGAACTCCACGATCACACCAACAGAGGCCCCAGGTACACTGCACCGAAGGACTTTACCCCAGAGCCTCTGATTCAGCTATAGCACCTGTGTCATTGGGAACTGAGTGTGTGGTCAGGTGAGAGAGCTGAACAGCTGTCTGGGGGGAAAGTGCAGGGGTATCAGTGGGACCCAGGGAGAAATTCGGCTGTCCCACCCCAGCAGGGAACCAGGAAGAAATCCTGAGTGGTGGGAGTCCCAGGTGGGGGAGGGGTGCAGGCTTGTCAAAGCTAAGAACCACAACACAGAAAGTTTTGCTGGTTGGTTGTTTAATAAGTAGGCTTGAGGTTATCTTCGGACTAGAGAACAGGCCAGGCAAGAGTAAAATCTGCCCTCCCTCAAACCAAAGCACCTGGGACCCTCTGAAGCTGGGAACAATAGCATAGCCAAGAAGCAGCCCCCCCCCCCCCCCGCCGTGGAGAGTTTAAAGCCAAGTAAAAGATGAACAAGCAAAGAAAGTTCAGCATTATAGAAAGTTTCTTCAGTGACAAGGAAGATCAAGGTGTAGCCTCAGAAGAGGAAATCAACCACAGGGCCCCTACATCCAAAGCTTCCAAGAAAAATATGAACTGGTCTCAAGCCATGGAAGCTCTCAAAAGGGACTTTGAAAAGAAAGTAGGAGAGATAGAAGGAAGATGTAGAGAGAGGGAGGAAAGAATGGAAAGAGAAATGAGAGTGATACAGGAGAGTCATGAGAAAAAAGTCAACAGTTTGAAAAGTCAAATGGAAAAGGAGATTAAAAAAACCTGTCTAATGAAAATAATTGCCTAAGAATTAGGATTGAACAAATGGAAGCTAGTGACCTTATGAGAAACCAAGATATAGTAAAGCAAATTCAATTGAATGGAAAAATAGAGGGCAATGTCAAATATCTCCTTGGGAAAACAGCTGGCCTGGAAAATAAATCCAGGAGAGATAATTTGAAAATCATTAGACTACCTGAAAACAAGAGCTTAGACACCATCCTCCAAGAGGTTGTGAGGGAAAATTTCCCTGATATTCTAGAAGAAGAAGCTAAAATAGAAATGGACAGAATCCACCAATCACCTCCTGAAAGAGATCCCAAAAGGAAAACCTTCAGGAATATTATAGCCAAATTCCCAGGTCAAGGAGAAAATATTGCAAGCAGCTAGAAAAAAGGAATTCAAATACTGTGGAGCTCTAATAAGGATAAAGCAAGATCTAGCAGCATCTACATTAAAGGATTGGAGGGCATGGAATATGATATTCCAGAGGGCAAAGGAACTGGGACTACAGTCAAAAATCATGTACCCAACAAAACTGATTATAATCTTTCAGAGGAAAAAATGGGACTTCAATGAAAAAGAGGACTTTCAGACATTTGTGATGAAAACACCTGAACTGAATAGAAAATGTGACTTTCAAATACAAGATCCTGGAGAATCATAAAAAGGTAAACATGGAAAAGAAATCACAAGGGACATTAAAAGATTAAACTGTTTACATTCATAGATGAGAAAATAATACTTCCAACTCATAAGACCTTTTTCAGTAAAGAATACACAGAGGACACAGGTCTAAACTGAATATGAAGGGATGGTATTTGTAAAACATTTATTTTTGTGTGTATCTTTGTGCTTTGTGGAGCAAACAGGGTGGGTTGTCTAGTGTCTGGGGCCGGATTTGGGCTCTGGGCCTCCTAGGCCCAGGACTGGTGCTTTCTTCACTGTACCACCTAGTTAAGCCATGATGACATCTTTAAAATAGGGTTGAGGGGTAGGAGGAATAGACTGGGGGAGGGGGAGGGGAGGGGTGGAATGAGGAGAGGTAGCTCACATGAAGAAAGCAAGAAAAAAGCTTATGGAGGGGAGGGGAAGAGGGGGAAGGAGTTGGAGAGTGAGTGAACCTCACTATCATCAGAATTGTCTCAAAGAGGGAATAACATACATACTCAAGCGGTTTTAGTAATATATTTTTGCCCTGAGGAAAAGTGGGAGAAGGAGATGGGGCGGGGGGAGATGAAGAGGGGAAGGAGGGAAGGGAGGGAGATGTAAAAAGCAAAACACTTTCAAGGAAGGTCTGCATAACACCACATGTATGACATATATTGAATTGCTTGATTTCATAGGGAGAGTTGAGGAGGGAGGGAGAAAGAAAAATTAAGAAAACAGAATTAACTCAAAGACCTTAACCTCATCAAAGTGGTCTCAAGGAGGGAATAACACGCACACCCAGTTGGGAAGGATAATCTATTTAACCCTACAGGAAAGTAGGAGGGAAAGAAGATAAGGAGGGAAGGGTGAATGAAGGGAGGGTAGAGCAGGGGAGGGGAGGTCAGTAGCAAAACACTTTTGAGGAGGAATAGGGCAAAATAAGATAGACAATAAAATAAATATCATTGGAAGGGAATGGGATGGAGGGAAATAGTTATGATGATTGACTACATTGTCAAAATGTATGGTACCTACTCTGCTGGGCTATTGTAAAGAAAATTCTCTGTCAAGTTCAAGGTACTACATAAAAATTACGATGAACAGGATACTATCAGAAAAACCTGAAAAGACCCACATGAACTGAAGCAGAGAGAAATGTACTGTATACAAAAATAAGAGCATTAGTGTAAGATGATCTGCTGGGAAGCACGTGGTTATTTTCAGCAAGGCAATGATCCAATATAACTCTGAAGAACTTGTGAAAATTGCAGTCCATCTACAGAGAAAGAACTGATGGTATCTGAAAACAGACTGAAACACATTTTTTTTTACAATTCCTTAATCTGAAGTTTTGTTTTTATCTGTTTTCTCTCAACAACCTAGCTAATGTAGAATTGCTTTCCATGACTACTCATGTACAATTTATATTGAATCGTTTGAGTTCTTGGGGTGGGGGTGGGAAGGGAGGGAGGAAGAGAAGTTGGAACACAAAGTTTAAAAAAACTGATGTTGGGGGCGGCTAGGTGGCGCAGTGGTTAAAGCACCAGCCCTGGATTCAGGAGTACCTGAGTTCAAATCCGGCCTCAGACACTTGACACTAGCTGTGTGACCCTGGGCAAGTCACTTAACCCCCATTGCCCCCCCCAAAAAAACAAAAAAAAAAACAAAAAAAAGTGATGGAACACGTGTTAATGCAGAATAAATTTAAAAAAAAAAAGGGGCAGCTAGGTGGCGCAGTGGATAGAGCACCTGCCCTGGAGTCAGGAGGACCTGAGTTCAAATCCGGTCTCAGACACTTGACACTTACTAGCTGTGTGACCCTGGGCAAGTCACTTAAACCCAATTGCCTCACTAAAAAAAAAAAAAAAAAACCAAAAACAACAACCAAAAAAAAAAAACTGATGTCAATATTTGCTTTTACATGTAATTTGGAAAATAAAATTCTTTAAAAAAAAAGAAAAGTGGATTTTGTAGGTGCTGTCATCTGAAAATAATATTGTCCTCTTCATTTTCATTGTTAATCCTTCTAATGTCTTTTCCATCTTTTATTTCTTTTGTTTCCCTGAATGTCTACTCTAGTGCCTCATTATGAAGGTGACCCTCTTTTCTCAAAGGCTATGCCAATGAGGCACAAGCTCTGTTGGGTCCTATCAAGCCTAGAGAAGAGAAGACTTCAGGGGAAACCTGAGAGATGTCTTCAAGTATTTGAAGAACTGTCATATGAAAAAGGAATGAGACTTGTTCTACTTGATTACAAAGGGCAAAACTAGTTGTATCTGATGGGCATTACAGAAGGGCATTTAAATGTTGGGCAGATAGGTGGCTCAGTGGATAGAGTACCAGGCTTGGAATCAGGAAGACTCAACTTTATGAGTTCAAATCCAGCCTTAGACACTAGCTGTCTGGGCAAGTCACTTAATCCTGCTTGCCTCAGTTTCCTCATCTGTAAAATAAGATGGAGATGGAAATGGCAAACCACTCCAGTATCTTTGGGTCACAAAGAGTCAGAAATAAGTGAAACAATTAACAACAACAATTTAAGTTTACTTTAATAGTATAAGAAAACTTTTCCTAGAATTAAAACTATCCAAAAGTGGAATTAATTGCTTCCAGAGTTAGGATATTCCCTACGACTAGAAATACTGAAGCAAAGGTTTGATTATCTACTTATTTAGCATATTATACACAGAATTCTAGTTGAGGTACAAGTTATCTGAGGTGTAAGGTTTTATCCAACTCTGAGATACTGTGATTCTCTAAAGACTGTGACTTTAAAAGTGTTTTATAAAAAAAAAAGTATTATGCTAATGTAAGACAGCATTTAGTGATCCTTCTTTGAGGTACTGAGAACAATAAAGTTGCATCTCTTTTTAAAACTCTGTAATTCAGTCTTTCACCAGTTCAGACTGACTTTTTCCCCTAATTAGTAAGGGAATCATCTTTATATAAACATAGGTCACCCTTTCTTTTCTGTGCCTCCACTATACACATTAAAACAGATGTTCTTTCTTTTTCCTTTGTCCTTTTCTATGTTAAGCTCAAAACATCTATTTTTCAGTTCACCTTCTCTGAATATGTTCTTTGAGAAAAGGCAAGAGTCATGTTTCTTTCTGTTTTCCCATATTTCCATATGTTTTAAGAAAGAAGTGGCATTTTCCAACACCAAATTCTATTACCCTGAATCATTGCTCTAGGATGGTAAGGGAAGAAGGGTAAGCTTTCATCCTCATTTACTGGCATGACACTTAACATATGAAGTAGGTACTAAAAGTATTACTCAATATTTCACTTGCCTGCTTCCCCAGTGGGGTTTCCTTCTGTGGTATCTATGGCTAAGGAAATAACTTGGTAACTCCAAGAATTATTTTTAGCCCTAGCACAATGCCTTGCAGGCAGCAACCCCTACATCTGACTCCATGCTCATTTTCAGTCTCATTCTTGTCAAAATGAATCATCCAGGGTTACCCAACGAATTACCATGCTAGAAGTCAAAAAGGAATTTGAGACTCCCTTTAACAGTGGAAAGGTTCAGTGACTCTCTAACCTTTATCATTCTGACATCTTTAAAACAAACAGACAAACCAGGTCAATCTTAATGATGTGCATTAAGATCTGACATTTTATATCAAAAGTGTTTTCATAATAATTCAGCTAATGCATACACACTGGGGTAAGAATCACTGGACTACAAAACATTAGATATTGTCCAATAGACAGATAATTAGTTGTCCATAATGATCAAGCTCCCAAACTCTACTTGTTTGTAGATGTATAGCCTCAGATTTATGAGTATAGATGTAATCAGATTGAGAGGTCTGGTTTTGAACTGACTTCTTGGCCTAAAGAGATCTCAGAGGGCCATATAGATCAGAAGTTCTAATACCCTTAGATTAGTCATGGAAGTACAGAAGAAAGAAAGTCTGTAAAGGAAGTAATAGAATTTGGTATTGGAAAATGCCACTTCTTCCACAAATGGACTCAAACTTTCTACCCCAACCTCTCTTCATCAGTAGATTTTTCTCTCTTAGTTCAATCCTTCTTCAGTATGGGTTTTAACTCTACTTTGGCAGGCCATGTTCCATGCATTATAATACAGGATAATGCTATAATTCCATTTGTTTTCTTAAAACATATGGAAACATGGGAAAACAGAAAGAAACATGACTCTTTCCTTTTCAAGTCCTTTTGAAGTCTGAAAGCTTGAGTTGAAATTCTAGCTTTGTTACTTATCTCTTTGACATTGAGGAAATCATTCAACTTCTCCAGGCTTCAGTTTCTTCATTTGTTAAAGGAGAAAGTTGGACGAGGTGCCCTATAGTCAGGGATATAATGGAACCAGCTCATATTGACTTGCAAAAGCCAATTGTTGTGGTTAAAGCACCGGCCCTGGATTCAGGAGTACCTGAGTTCAAATCCGGCCTCAGACACTTGACACTTACTAGCTGTGTGACTGTGGGCAAGTCACTTAACCCCCATTGCCTAAAAAAAAAAAAAAAAAAAAAAAAGCCAATTGTTAGGGCAGCTACATAGTTGGTGCAGTGGATAAAGCACCAACCTGGATTCAGGAGGACCTGAGTTCAAATCCGGCTTCAGACTCTTGACACTTACTTGTGACCCTGGGCAAGTCACTTAACCCTCATTGCCCTGCAAAACAAAAACAAAACAAAAACAAACAAACAAAAGAAAAGCCAATTGTTAAATTTTCAGTGTGAGCATTGGCATCTTGGAAACTTTCAAGTGCTACAAATCAGGATGTGATTTGTTGCTTTTGTTGATTGTGTAGACTTAAGAAAGTGATAGATAAGATGTTAACAATGCAGACAGAACTTAAGAGTGGGGGGGGGGCAGAGCCAAGATGGTGAAGGAAAGGCTGTGATTCTCCATGCTCCCGACAAATCCATCCACATACCTTTTTTTTTCTTTTTCTTTTTTTTTTCCAGGGCAATGAGGGTTAAGTGACTTGCCCAGGGTCACACAACTAGTAAGTGTCAAATGTCTGAGGTTGGATTTGAACCCAGGTACTCCTGAATCCAGGGCCAGTGCTTTATCCACTGCACCACCTAGCTGCCCCCCATCCACATACCTTAAAAAAATGCCATAAGATGACTCCTGGAGCAGCAGGACACACAAAAGAACAGAGTGAGACCATTTTCCAGCCAAAGACTTCTTAAAAAGGTGACAGGGAAGGTCTGTTGTACCAAGCTGAGAAGGGAGCACAGAGATTGGTGCAGATTCAGCCCCAGGCAGGCTGCACCTCTGGAGCTTCATAATCTTCAGTGTCAGTGGCTTCTTCTGAAACTCGGTTCACAGAGTGGTGAAGGGGTCCAGCAGTTGCCTGGGGGGAAATAGTGGGGATTGCTATGGGAGCAGAGGTGGAACACATTGCTCAGGAAGCCAACTTGAGTGTCAGAGACCCAGTGGGGGAGGGGCACAGGCACGCCAAGCTTTTGACCATAGAGAATCAGATTTTAATCAGATTTCTGCTTTTGGGTTAAAGAGAAAGTGTCCCGTGGTTACTTACAGACCAGGTGGACTAAGAACTAGCCTTATTGCACCACCTAGGACCCCCTATAGATTGGGACAATCAATCCTGGAAGCAATGCTCCAGGTGTTAAAGCCAAGAAATAGGTGGCCAAGATGAGCAGGCAGAGAAAACAGCAGACCATCAAAAGTTTCTTTGGTGGAAAGGTAGATCAAAATACACCCTCAGAAGAACATAATAACAAAGTCAAAGCTCCTACATCCAAAGCTTCCAAGAAAAATATGAATTGGTCTCAGGCCATGGAAGCTCTCAAAAAGGACTTTGAAGATAAAGTAGGAGAGGTAGAGGGAAAAGTAAGAGAGGTAGAGGAAAAAATGGAAAGAGAAATGAGAGTGATGCAGGGAAATCATGAAAAAAAAAGTCAACAGCTTGAAAAGCCAAATTGGCCAAATGGAAAAGGAGGTACATAAACTCCCTGAAGAAAATCATTGCTTAAGAATTAGGATAGAGCAAATAGAAGCTAATGACTTTATGAGAATTCAAGACACAATAAAGCAAATCCAAATGAATAAAAAAAATAGAGGGTAATATGAAATATCTTCTTGGAAAAACAGCTGACCTGGAAAATAGATCCAGAAGAAATAATTTGAAAATCATTATACTACCTGAAAACCATGATCAAAATAAGAATTTAGACATCATCTTCCAAGAGATTGTTAGGAAAAATTTCCCTGATATTCTAGAAATAAAAGATAAAACAGAAATTGAAAGAATCTACCCATCACCTCCTGAAAGAGGTCCCAAAAGGAAAATTTCCAGGAATATTATAGCCAAATTCCAGAGCTCCAAAGTCAAGGAAAAAATATTACAAGCAGCTAGAAAAAAGGAATTCAAATACTGTGGAGCCACAGTCAGGATAGCACAAGATCTAGCAGCTTCTACATTAAAGGATCAGAGGGCATGGAATATGATAGTCCAGAGGGCAAAGGAACTGGGACTACAACCAACAATCATCTACCCATCAAAACTGAGTATAATCTGTATATAGATATATAGATATAACCTATATCAGATTACCTGCTGTCTAGGGGAGGGGGGAGGGAGGGGAGGGAGGGAGAAAAATCTGATATTGTAAAGCTTGTATAAACAAAAGTTGAGAACTATCTTTACATGTAACGGAAAAATAAAATACCTTATATGTAAAAATAAAAAAAAAACTGTGTATAATCCTTCAGGGGAAAAATGGAAATTCAATGAAAGAGAGGACTTTCAGGAAATCTTGATGAAAAGACCTGATCTGAACAGAAAATTTGACTTTCAAATACAAGACCCTAGAGAAGCATAAAAAGGTAAACAGGAAAAAGACATCATGAGGGATATTAAAAGGTTAAACTGTTTATATTCCTACATGGGAAGATAATACTTCTAACTCATAAGAACTTTCTCAGTATTAGGGAAGCTCAAAGGAATTTACTTAAAGGACACAGGTGTGAATTGAATATGAAGAGATGATATCTGTAAAGCATTTATTTTTTGTTTATCCTTTATTTTTTGTGGGGCAGGCACGGTGCGGTGGCTTATGTCTGGGGCTGGATTTGAGGTCAGGGCCTCCTGGGTCCAGGGCTGGTGCTTTGTCCACTGTATCACCTAGCTGATCCTTAATAACATCTTTAAAATAAAGTTATGGGGTAAGAGGAATGCACTGGAAGAAAGGGAAAGTGAGAGATGGAATGTGGTAAAGTAGCTCACATAAAAGAAACAAGAAAAAAGTTTATGGAGCAGAGGGGAAGATGGGGAAGGAGCGGGGGAGTGAGTGAGCCTAACTCTCATCAAAATTGGCTCAAAGAGGGAATAACATACACATTCAAGTGGATATAGCAATATATCTTACCCTGTAGGAAGGTAGAAGGGGAAGGGGATAAAGTGGGGTGGTAATTGAAGAGAGGGCAGATTGGGGAAGGAGGCATTAAAAAGCAAAACACTTTTGAGGAGGGATGGGGTGAAATAATATAGAAAATAGAGTAAATATAAAGGGGAGAGAATAAGATGGAGGGTAATACAGTTAGCCGTAGTAATTGTGAAAGAAATGATGAGCAGGATGCTATCAGAAGGATGTATGAAAAATGCAAACCATCATCAAAGAAACTGATGGTATATGAATACAGATTGAAGTATAATTTTATTTGTTAGTTCCTCTTTCTAAAGCTCTTTTGTCTATTTCCTTTCACAACCTGACTAATGTGAAAATGTTTTGCATGACTGCACATGTAAAAATAAAAAGAGGAGGCAGCTAGGTTGAGCAGTGGATAAAGCACCGGCCCTGGATTCATGAGTGAGTACCTGAGTTCAAATCTGGCCTGAGACACTTAACACTTAGTAGCTGGGTGACCCTGGGCAAGTCAATTAACCTCCATTGCCCCGTAAAAATAAATAAATAAATAAATAAATTTTTTAAATTTAAATTAAAAAAAAAAAGTGTGTCCTGCATTTTCAGAGAGCCAATTGTTAAACACCAGCACAATCCTGCCTAAAGTTCCTTACAGCTCTACACCTACTCTAGCCTTGAGATACCATTGCTGAGCCCAGGGGAGGTGGGATACTACACTAATCTATTCTCTAAAAAGTTCCTCTTCTCTGGACCAGGGCGTGCAATTTTAACTGAGTTTAGCCTTGAATTCAGTAGGCTTCAGTCAGCCTTCTAATGAGAGAAGTTAAGATTCCTCTTCTTTTGCTCTTTGGCTCTGTAAGCCACAACCTCTGTAAACCAGCATCTCAGGGACAAATTTACCTATAAACTACATTATGACTCATATCTAGCTTTTCCCAAAAAGGAGGAGTCAAAAGTATGCAATGTATCATATGAATCAACCATGGGACTAGTAATTTATTATTATTTAGAAAAGAAATGCTAAACATAAAAGACTCACAATGTGCATTAATAGAATTACTTAAAACATGATTTAGTAACTTAAGATTACCCTAAAAATGTGCTGGGAAGCTGACAAACCTTATCACAACATAAAGCAATGTGTAGGACAGCTAATTAGGTATGTATCATGTGCATTCTGGTCTATTCGCTTAGGACCAGGTAGACTAGACTTTCTTTCAGGGTACCAAGGTATCTTGAGACATATGTGGATATCATTTTTCTCTGTTATTGGCTTAAGCTCCCATTGGTTATGCTTTCCCCAATTTATGGGTGGGGGTAGTAATTAGTGCCCCCAGTTCCATTTAACCATTTTTACAAAGGATATTCACTTCACAGATTTGGTAAGAACAAACAGGAACATTTTCTCCAAAATCTTCAGGAAATATTCTCTATAATCCCTCAGTTTCTGGAGTAGGCTCAAAACTTAGCTCAGTTCCTACATAACACTGGTCTCACCAAATCCATGTTCATTACTGAAAGATGAATCCTTCCACTGGACTGGAGTTTGTATGCTAAATATACACATAAAAACATACTTTTTTCATTTTATTTTGTCCTTTTCCATATTAAACTCATTACATCTATTTTTCATTTCCCTTTCTCTGAATATTTACTGATTGTTATGGTTCTTGCTCTTCACCAAGGCCAGAGACTCCACATTCTTCACCTATAATGGAATATAAACAGAAGGCCAAAGAGGCTCCACTTCTCAGAGGTCTCATGGCCTCTGCTGAGAGAGAAAACCTCATGACCTTTCCCCTAGCAACATAGTCTCTCCTCAGATCCCCTCACACTACCAGAGTGAAACTAAAGATGATGAGACAGAGATGAAGTAGCCAAAGCCAAAAGGTCTTTTTTAATTCCTTAAAAGTGGATCAAGGAGGGGGCAACTAGATGGCTCAGTGGATAAAGCACCGGCCCTGGATTCAGAAGGACCTGAGTTCAAATCCGACCTCAGACACTTGACACTTACTAGCTGTGTGACCCTGGACAAATCACTTAACCCCTATTGCCCAGCAAAAAAAAAAAAAAAAAAAAGTGGATCAAGGAGGGGCAGCTAGGTGGTGCAGTGGATAGAGCACCGGCCCTGGATTCAGGAGGACCTGAGTTCAAATCCAGCCTCAGACACTTGACAGTTACTAGCTGTGTAGCTATGTGACCCTGGGCAAGTCACTTAACCCCAATTGCCTCACCAAAACAAAACAAAATAAAACAAAAAAAGTGGATCAAAAACATCATCATAATCTCCCAGAAGTAGGTTACCAGCATCCTCCATGTGGAGAGAGAGGTGCTATCTGTTCTCCATTATGTGAAGATGTCATCTAAGTGCTAGGGTATGTGCATAAACCAGACTACCATTGTACAATTTTACATGTTCTCTCAATTCTGCACTGTTCAAACAATTCCTAATATATGCCTGCTGGTAAAAAAAAAAAAAAAAAACAGCCAAACTTAGGCAAATCCTCTTGTTGGTGTCTGCCTTCTCCAAGATCACAGGGGTAGTTGCTAAGGGATTCCTGCTTTGATGCCATTCATATTTAAGCTAATGGGACATAGTACCTCTGCACATCTCAGACTCACAAGGCTACTTCCAAACCTAGACATGCCAATTATGGGATAAGTAACTCATTTCCCTAAGATCAAGAAAGAGGAAAAAGCAGCCAAGGGCCAAGGCACAAGATCACTTTAATGGAATCTCCTTCCACTATCACCATGATATTGAGGGAAAGAATGTCAGCCCTTCTTCACCTCTCATTGAAAATCTCAGATTTACATGATGTCAACCATAATGCTGAAACAAGAGTGTACCACCACATCATCCCCCTGCCTTGAGCAAAAGGGACAGGAAATGGGAGGGCAGTAGACCAGGAGCCAAGGTATTTTGCCATAAACTAAAATCCCAAGACCCTTCCTTACTTCAAGGCTGACTCTCTGTCTTTGACATCATGTTGCTTTTCTATAAAAGCCTCTCATACCATAAACAAATGAGAAGGAAAGAAAAGGAGATATGTTTCATAATTATGGACATGGCGGGGGCAGCTAGGTGGCGCAGTGGATAGAGCACCGGCCCTGGAGTCAGGAGGACCTGAGTTCAAGTCCGGCCTCAGACACTTAACACTTACTAACTGTGTGACCCTGGGCAAGTCACTTAACCCCAATTGCCTCATTTAAAAAAAAAATATGGACATGGGGAGAAAAGATTGAGTAAACAAGGGAACATAAAAGGTAAAATTCTGATTATATAAAGTTGAAAAGATTTTGCACGAACAAAAATCAATGCAGTTATAATTAGAAGGGAAATAGCTAATTGGTTAAAAAAATTTTGAAATAAATTTCCCCAATTTTCTAATTTGCTATCTAAGATACATGAGGAATTGACACAAACATGTAAGAGCCATTTCTCAATAGACAAATAGCAAAAGGATTATGAATGGGCCATTTTAAAAAGAATTGTGATCAATACTACATAAA
Organism: Dromiciops gliroides; assembly: GCF_019393635.1. Lineage (NCBI taxonomy): Eukaryota > Metazoa > Chordata > Mammalia > Microbiotheria > Microbiotheriidae > Dromiciops > Dromiciops gliroides. The sequence continues at coordinate 268,734,065 of NC_057862.1, read as the reverse complement.
ACAATACTCCAAATGACTAAAAGTAAAAAAAAAAAAAAAAAGCAAATTAAAGCACCTCTGAGGTTTGACCACACACACACACACACACACACACACACACACACACACACACACGATTGGGAAAGTTGATCAAATGGCTGGAGGAGCTGAGTGAAAACACACATGCTTTGTTCTTGGGATAACCCCAATGCCAGAAGCAAGGCCCAGGGTTCCCACATGGTCAACCAAAACAAGCAAGGGAAATCCTGAGCATGCTAAAACATGCAATGACCCTTTTTATATAATGTCACTATCTAGGTTCTCTGAAACCTGTCTGTGAGCAGATTAGAATAGCCAAGGACAATTCTGTGACCAAACCACTGCTCTAGAGAGAGGTCCAATTTCTCCCTGACACAACCATCACCAAACAAATTCACCCAGAAGACTAAAATGTGACATATTTGGTGGCTTTGTGGTGAATCCTACAACCTAGAAATTCCCTATGAAATACCATTATGGGATATATCATGTGGGAAAGACCTTTTTCAGCTACAAAACATGTCAAAATGTATGATATTTTTAATTAATTTTATTTTTAGCATTAAAAATATATTCTAGTATCCATACAGAGCCATATATCCAGACTCAGACTGGCCTAAAGAGCAAGAAGGCATTTGATTGGCATTCCCATTAGAGAAAGATTACCTGCAGTCTGAATGTCTTTTCAATGAGGACCTCCTTATGCTGTATTGAAGACAGTATCACTTCAACCTCTATTACCATTGTTAAGAATCAATACAGTGGGGCAGCTAGGCGGCGCAGTGGATAAAGCAGCAGCCCTGGATTCAGGAGGACCTGAGTTCAAAGCTGCCCTCAGACACTTGACACTTACTATCTGTGTGACCCTGGGCAAGTCACTTAACTCTTATTGCCCTAAAAAAAAATCAATACAGTGCATTGGAAAAAGTGCTAAACTACAAGTCCAATTCTTCTCCATAAAAGTTGTGTAACCAGTGGCAAGAAACTTTCATATGGTTGTAATAAAGGCTTGGGTGAGCCCATTGCAACAACTGTGTCCTCTTTCTTGTCCCTTTGCTCTGTCCCACCTAGTAGTTTGAATTAGAAAAGGGTTTGCCTAGGAGAAAAAAGGACTGTCAGAAATATGGCCATGATCTCTAGCTGACTAGCAGGCACTTTCTTAATTTCCTTAATTTAGTGACTGAGGAAAGAAGAGCTGTGTTTTCTGTCCTTTCTGTTTTTGTATCATTATTATTATTATTATGCTTCCAAACCTCAATTATTAAAAGTTTAATTGGATTTTATGCTTATGACATTTTAAACAAACAAACAAAAAACCTTGAATCTGCTAGACTGGACCAAGTGTAGACTTAGTTCATAATAATGATGTGGATTTGGAGTCTAGTGGATACCCTGGACAAAATTCTGATTTCACAACAATGTCCTCCCTCAGCCAATCAGAGGCTTTAACTCTGACCTTACAATCTAAAGTCTTAATTGCTAGCTCTCATAGTCTTTTTTTCACACTTCATCCTTCTTGATCTACATGCTGTATTTGATACTGTTGGTAATGCCCTTTCCTCTCTGGGTTTTCCTGATGGTACTTTGTCCTTTATAACTACTCTTCAGCTTCCTCTGATGATTCATCATCCATATCACGTCCTGACTGTGGGTGTTCCTCAAGGCTCTTTTCCCCCTAGGTGTTTCCCTAAGACCCCTTTTTCTTTTCTTAGAAACCTCATCAGCTCTTTTGGTTTTAATTATCATCAGTCTCTCTGCTGAACCACCAATTGCTTAAAGGACATTTCAAACTGGATGTGCCAATAAAATCTCAAATTCAGTATGTACTTTTTTTCTCCCCCCCCCCCAAAACCTGCCTGTCTCCAAACTTCCTTAATTCTACTGAAGGCACCACTATTCTTCCAGTCTCCCAGCATTATCCTAAAATCTGAACTCTCCTTCATTCATATATCTAATCACTTGTCATATCTTGTGTGGTGGATAACCGAAGTTTAACTAACCAATGAGATGTTAAGTTCCCATATTCAGAAGAGCTACTACTGAAACCTGTAGCATTTCCCATATTTGGAGTTCATAAGGACATTGTATCAGAGTGGAAAGTCCAAGTTAGTTAATTAGGATTATTTGAGGAGTATGAAGCACAATCAGAATGGAAGTTCTTAGTCATGTAAAACATTTCTAAAGGGTATTCTTTTCCCTCAACAATTCCCCACTTTTATTCTTCTTTTGGAGTAGCGCCAAATTTCAGGTGACTTGGTGTTCATGTTCATTAAGGTGGTTTTTTTTTTTTAATTCCTCTGGCCTTCTGGAAGTTTCCTTAGCAAGCAGTATTTCCATGAAGGACAAACAACAAGTTGTTTTGTTTTGTTTTTAATCTCCTTCTTACATAATACAATGAAGCAGTTTGTTATAAAAAATAATAATAATTTCAGTCCAAAGAGGGTTATGGTAGTGATTTTTTGTTGTTGAAAATTTAATAAATTATTAAATTTATTTATATTTTTACTTTTAAGAGTGAGAAGAAGATAAAGTTCTCTCTCTCTCTCTCTCTCTCTCTCTCTCTCTCTCTCAGCAAGGCAAATTGGCATTAAGTGACTCACCCAGGGTGACACAGCTAACAAGTGTCAAGTGATCTGAGATGGGATTTGAACTCAGGTCCTCTTGACTATAGGGCCACTGCTCCATCGACTACACCACCTAGCTGTCCCTAAAGTTCCCGTTTTATGAAAGGTCTTCTTATAAGAAATCATAAACAAAATCCAAAATATTCTCTTAAAGACTAAGTAGCAAGCATCAATCAACTGTATTACAATAAATGAGAGAGGGAATAAAGAAAGCAGTAAAAGCAAAACCTCTAAGATCATAATGATTTTAAAATCAGTCTTTATCCACATTGCTTTTGAAGCAATTGTTCTGAAAAGTAGCAAATATTTAGCAAAAGTATCACTACTTAGAGGTGGGATTTTGAATTTCAAGAGCAGCATTTTTGTGGAGCCCAAGGCGCTCTCATCCACAGACCAGTAATTTTACGAGGAACTAGAACAAGGAGGACTTGGGCTTAAACTTTTGTCTTAACTTTGACTTATAGGTATGCTTCCAAAAAGGTCAGGACAATGTAAAATACAATGGACAATAAACATATTTGTACAATCAGCAACATCTAAGCATACTCAGAGTGAAATCAGAGGAAAGGAAGAGAAGGCAGGAACCTAAAACAAAGAAAAACCAAACATGCCTATTAACATCCATTTAGACTGCATTTACTTATGGGAAATATTTTCCCTAGTAATTTTCAGTCTAAAGGGTCTGACCTAAGCCAAAAAAAAAAAATTGTCTAGCTTAGTCCACTTACACTGAGAGACATCAATCCCTGAATCAATGCCTTTGAGTTTTTAACTCCACTGTCAGTTATTAACAGTAATTGGGTTGAGCCTTGCTTCTAGGAAATATTTTCAAAAGTGTTTCTTCCAGTGGACCCATGGAGATGACAATTATTAGAACCCATCTGTCCTAATTGTCTAGATCAGGAAGTTGAGACAAGTAATGAACACAAATTCAGAACAATAGAAATACAAGCAAAAGCGTACTTTACCTCTGTGTCTTCATTATTGTAGCCTCTGGGCTACCTGATGATTGTAACAAGATTTATTATAATATTCATTTGTAGTTTCCCTGACAGGGTCAAGAAATTTGCTATGAAAGGAGGAGAAGTATGACAACATGCAGACTGTTCCATAAGGCCTACGTGTAAAATCACTGATTTATCATAGGTTATAGCAGAAAATAACTCCTTCAATTCTGTTTGATTTCAGCTAAAAGTCATAAATACCTTTTTGGAACAGCCAATCATGCAATAGAGTTCCATATTTTTCAAGGGATCTCATAGCCAGGTCCATGATTTAACATGTGGGAAACTTTTCCACTCAAAAGGAAAATGGCACCGCAGGGAAACTGAGTCAAGAGGCTCTTGACATTACCTTCATAAGACCATCCTTTAAACCTTTGCAGAAACCTCCATCTACCTGAATCACTGGAACATTTGGATATATAAAGACAGCACTCCCTGTAAGTAGCTCTTTTGGTACTTTCCCTTAAATAGTGGACTAATAGCTTAACAATAGCTCAAAAAGTTTTACTTGGTCCTCCTGAATCAGGGCTGGTGCTTTATTCACTGTGCCACCTAACTGCTCTTTTCTATTCCTCTGCTCCTCCCTTTTATGTCTGTTTAAATGTTGTGATATAGTCCCATAAAAGAAACATTCACCTGTAGACAGGGTATTATTGCCAGGCTCTTTCCATAATACACTCTGCTTCTTCACTGTTACCTCTACCAGATTTCTGCCTTTACCTCTGTTTCCTTGTGTACATTTAGAAGGAAGTCTCTTACTAATCTCTCTATTGTTTCTCCAATTAATAGTAATATCAGATCATATGAGCCATAAGATGTTTGACTAGACATTTTTTTTCCAATTCTCACAGCCTATCAGACCTCTCTACAACAGAAATTATGTGCCAGAGGCGAAGCAATTTCAGTTGTTTACATGGTCTAGAATACCCAGAATCTAGAAGGTAAAAAAAAATCCCCAGGAACTCATGACCCTGAGTTCATTCAGCACACCTCTGCCACCTCCCACACTATTAGCACTAGCAAACCCAAAGGCATGACAAAAGTTTTTTCCCCCTCCCTCTTTCCATTGCCGTAGAGATCCCAGTTCCAAGATGCAGAAGTTTTCTTGGACCTCGATAATTAGCTTCGCCACAGCCCTTCAAGAGAAAAATCCTGTCAGGGGCTACAGTCGGGAAGATCTGGCGCTGAAGAAAGCAGACTCTGAATGTCTGGTGCCAGGCCAAAGAACTGAGGAAAAGAGGGAAGGGGGCAGGTCACCTAGACAGGACACTGCACGTGTAGGGAGCTGTGTAGCACTCCACCAAGCTTGAGAGAATGAGCACAGCATCCAGCTGGGGCTAGTTTTGACCATCCAAAAGTTACATGAAGCAGAAATCTAGGCTGGTGAACTATAAAATGCCCATTGTTGGGAGGAGGGTGAGACACTCTGAAATCCAGCCCTCAAGGAAACCATAATAAGAAGGAAGGGAGTCAGGAAGTGAGTGATGAGAAAAATAAGGTGGGGATCCTGAAAGTACCAAAGATTTCAGGGAAAAAAACCTCAAAAGACCTTGAACTTTAACAGATAAATAAACAGGAAAAACAGTAACAGAAGGAAATATGGCCTCCAGATCTAATAAATGAGTTCTGGCATCTATGAGTAAATACTGTCAATTTTTAAAAAGGCAGGAAGGGGGTGGGGGGGGATGATCCAACACTTGATGATGCAGAGGACCCTGTGGAATTTAAGGAGAATATGGAACCACAACACACTGTTCCTGAGCAGTTTAAGAGAGAAATGAGAGTTTTGAGAATAGGATTTATGTCCTGCATACCCCCCCCAAAAAAATAATAAGCAGAGCAGAGAAACTTGAATCTGCAATGACAAGTCTCACCAAAGAAATAAGACAACAATCAATTAGGAATGCAAATAAACAGAAATAAAAGACAATCTATAAGAAAAGCCAAAAAAACCCAATAACTTTTAAAAAATAGATTTTACTGTGCAAGCAAAACATACTGAACTCAAAGACAGGGTGCACAGACAACCTAAGGATCATAGATCTCCCTGAGGAACACAACAGGACAAAAAATCTGAACACCATAAAGAAGGAAATAATAGAAGAGAATTGTCCAGAAATTCTGAACATAGAAAATGAATTTCTTTTTTTGTTTGTTTGTTTGTTTTTTTGTGGGGCAATGAGGCAGAAAATGAATTTCTAATTGAAATAATTCACAGATCATGGGGGGGGGGAGGGAACCAAGCCTACAAACCCCAAGACACATAAGGGTTAGATGTAACAATTCAATTAGAAAACAAGTTCTGCAAGCCATGAGGGGAAAGACTTTCAAATACAAAGGAAAAGACATTTGAATAAGGCAAGACTATTCTGAATCCACTAGAAAAGGAGGATGGAATGGAATAATATCTTCCAAAAAGCAATGGAACTCAGGATGCACCCCAGCATGACCTATCCTGAAAACCTGAGCTTAACCAGGCAGGACCAAAAAAAAATGGACTTCAATAATAAAGAAGAGTTTGGAACATGTTTGAAAGAAAACCAGAACTGAAGTAATTATTTGCCTCGCAAACATCCCAACCAAAAAAAATAAAAGAGGAGTGAATAAGTGTAGCAGACAAGAATGCTAATAGCAACAGAGTGACAATAGAGAGATTAGTAAGAGACTTCCTTCTAAATGTACACAAGGAAACAGAGGTAAAGGCAGAAATCTGGTAGAGGTAACAGTGAAGAAGCAGAGTGTACTATGGAAAGAGCCTGGTAATAATACCCTGTCTACAGATGAATGTTTTTTTTTTATGGGACTATATCACAACATTTAAACAGACATAAAAGGGAGGAGCAGAGGAATAGAAAAGGGGGGGGCAGCTAGGTGGCACAGTGAATAAAGCACCAGCCCTGGATTCAGGAGGACCTGAGTTCAAATCTGGTCACTTGACACTAGCTGTGTGACCCTGGGCAAGTCACTTAACCTTCATTGCCCTGGCCCCACCCCCCTAAAAAAAGAGTGATGTACAAATCAAAGGCTAGCAATGAGGGGAAGGTAACCTCTGTCTCAGAAATAAAAGAGCCTACAAGAGAGTGAGTGAAGAGGAGGGGAAGATTGAAAAGGAAGGGGGGGCATCTAGGTGGCGCAGGGGATAGAGCACTGGCCCTGGAGTTAGGAGTACCTGAGTTCAAATCTGGCCTTAGACACTTAAATACTTACTAGCTGTGTGACCCTGGGCAAGTCACTTAACCCCAATTGCCTCACTAAAAAAAAAAAAGAAAGAAAAGGAAGGGGAAGATGGGAGGATGTTCTACTGACAAATGTTCTTATGAGTGAAGAGAGATGAGCAGTGAAGGAAGATGAGGACATTAAACTGGATAAGGTCATGGGGATTTCGTGCTTGAAAAGTCTACTTGTCCTGTGAGGGGAGCAGTTAGAACCTCTGGAGGAGCAAGGGCACAGGGAGATTTCCAGGAAAATATAGAAAAAAAGATCAACAAGAGAGGGTGTAGATCAATTGTGGGCTACAAAATCAGAGACAAAGTAGAAAAGGGGTCCTATCATGGGTCAGTGCTAAGCGGCACAGTGGACAGAGTGCCAGGTCTGGAGTCCGGAAGGCCTGACTTCAAATATGGCTTCAGACATTTCGCTGTGTGACCATGAGTAAGTAATTTAATCTGTTTGCCTTATTTTGCATACCTCTAAAATGGGGATAATAATAGCATCCACCTCCCAGGGTTGTTGTGAGGATCAAATGAGATAATAATTTTACATCACTTAGTACAGTTCTGGCACATAGTAAGTACTATATAAGTGTTAACTACTAGTATTGATGTTGTTAATAATTATTATTATTTGCAACAATATTAATTATTGTTAATAACTGACATGGGCTTAGGATAACTCAGAAGAAGTTTCTCCTTTGAGAATCAAAACCAAAAGGGGCCAGATAACAGGACAGACATATTAAGGAATTAAGGGACTATTAAAGTTTTGCTTGGCCAACTAGATATCAGGACAGACACACCTAAGAAATAAGGGGAGATAAAATTCTATAAAAGGAAAGTCAATTAGGCATGACTACTACCTGACCAGAGCCAGGAGACAGAGATAAGGACTATCATTCAAAAAAAAAAAAAAGAAAAGAAAAAAAAAAAGAAAATCCCCCTGATTCTCAGGAATCTTTCCCCACCCCACTCCCAAAAGGAACTTTCCATGTTCAGGTGGTCACTCCATCTATCCTCTATAAAAACTTTTGCCTTCCTTCTGCTCCGGGAGGAAGATGTTTCTAAGCCATTTCCTTCCCTTGAGGTTAAGTCTTTGACTTCCCTCTTGGTCACTTTCTCTAGTGCCCAATAAAGGACCATTTTAATTCTAATTGGACTGTGTGAGACTGTAATTCTTTACGGAGGAATACTTAAGGACTACCACCACCACACCTTTTCCCTATGACAATAATTATTGTTGTTGTTAATAATAATAATTGGCATTGCTCTGGAAATGAGGCACAATGGAAAAGGTGAATGAATCCATGGGGTAAGCCCTACAAGGCAGTGGCAGAAAGCACTTTGATGGGAGACAATGGAAGCCTTGATAACATGAAGAATACAGAGAAAAGAGAGAGACTAGATAATTACAGAATTCATGAATCAGAGAATGAAGGTTTAGAGAAGTGAGAGAAATCATTTCTGGAAAAGGGAGCAAATAAAATAAATAAAATGGAAAAACTAAGGAATAGCTAAAGGGAAGGAAGGAAAAGGAAATATCAAAAGAGACAAGTGATGGGAAAAGAGACAGTGGGAAAGGGCCTCCTTAAAAAAGATTAAATTAGGGGGCGGCTAGGTGGCGCAGTGGATAAAGAACCGGCCTTGGATTCAGGAGTACCTGAGTTCAAATCCGGCCTCAGACACTTGACTTACTAGCTGTGTGACCCTGGGCAAGTCACTTAACCCCCATTGCCCAGCCAAAAAAAAAAAAAAAAAAAAGATTAAATTAAAGTAAGTAAAGGAACATAATACGGTTTTTACAGTAGAAGAGGGAACATGAAACTGAAAAGCTTCTGCACAGACAACATTAATGTACTTAAGACAAGAAGGGAAGTGGTCAAATGGAAAAAAACAATCTTTGTATCAAACAATTAGCAAAAACATTTCTCTTTTGTGCTTATTATGTATATGGAAGGTTTTTCAAAAAAGCTTTTCCCTTTCTAGTTTAATACATTCTGGTACAAAAATAAATCGTTGAAAATTAATAAAATAATCACATTCTGGAATTTTACATATAGAGTGAATCATCATAAATTATTCACTAAATACCAAGAGGGCCCTGATTACAGTTGGCCTGGATATTTTCATGTACTGCATTATCAACCTCAGGGAAAAAGGGAAAAATCTTTTAGACTGGAATCTGTTGATCCAAAATTGAGCAGTGCTTACAGTCTGAAATCCCTTAAAAATCAGATTTCCTGTGCTGTTTCTTCCCTCAGTGGCCTGAAATATGTATCTAGTTAGTTTGTATAATTCAATATTTTATTTTTTTTCCCCAATTACATGTAAAAACAATTTTTAACATTCATTTAAAAAATTTTTTGAATTCTAAATTCTCTCCCTCCCTCCCCTTCCTGTCTCATTGAGAAGGCAAGCAATTTGATATAGGTCATACATGTGCAGTCATACAAAACTTATTTCCATGTTAGTCATGTTGCAAAAGAAAACAGAAAAAAAAAAGAAAAAGAAATTAAAGAAAAATTATGTTTCAATCTGCATTCAGACTCCATCAGTCCTTTCTCTGGAGTTCATTTCTCATCATAAATTCTCGAGAATTATCTTGGATCATTGTATTGTTAAGAATAGCTAAATCAGGGAGCAGCTAGGTGGTACAGTGGATAGAGCACCAGCCCTGGATTCAGGAGGACCTGAGTTCAAATCCAGCCTCAGACACTTGACACTTACTAGATGTGTGACCCTGGGCAAGTCACAACCCCAATTGCCCTACCAAAAAACAAAAACAAAAACAAGAATAGCTAAATCATTCATAGTTGATCATCATACAATATTGCTGTTACTATATACAATGTTTTCCTGATTCTGCTCATTTCACTTTGCTTCAGTGCATGTAGTCCCATAAAAGAAACATTCACTTCTAGACAGACTCTTCATGTAAGTTTTTCCAAATTTTTCTGAGAGCATCCTGCTCATCATTTCTGATAGCTCAATAGTATTCCATCACAATTCTCTGTTCCCCAATTGCCAGATACCCCCTCAATTTCCAATTCTTTGACACCACTAAAAGAGCTACTATAAATATTTTTGTACATACAGACACTTTTCTTTTTGTTTTTTATCTCTTTGGTATACAGACCTGGTAGTATTGCTTGGTCAAAGGGTATGCATGATTTTTTAGCCCTTTGGACATAATTACAAACTGCTCTTCAGAATAGTTGAATCAGCATACCATTTCAACCAACAGTTCATTAGTGTCTCAATTTTCCCACATGCCCTCCAACATTTATCATTTTCCTTTTCTGTCATATTAGCCAATCTGAAAGGTATGGGGTGGTAGCTTAGAGTTGTTTTAATTTGCACTTCTATAATCAATAGTGATTTAGAATTTTTTGATTACTTTGTCTGAAAACTGCCAGTTTTGACCATTTATCAATTGAGGAATGGCTCTTATTTCTATAAGTTTGACTCAGTTCTCTATATATTTGAAAAATGAGGCTTTTATCAAGGAAATGTCCTGTAAATTTTCACACTCACTGTGTATTGTTCGCCATCTGATTTCCCCATTTATACTACTGTCTTTCTCCTTTCACCATGTCCATTCTCAAAATGGACAGTGCGGTCTGGACAAGGCAACAAGGAAGCAGGAAGGGAGGGAGAAGGGGGGGCCAGCCAAGTGTGTAGATGTTGCTTGGGTAACAAACTCTTGCCCAGAGCCTGCCTCCCTGCTTGGCCCCCTTCTTCCTCCCTGTGGTATGTGGTGTCCCAGGGAACTGGCTTCAAGAAGCCACCAATGGACATCTTCAGGGACTTAAGGAAGATGAACAAGTGGCAGCTGTATTAGATTTTAAACTTTGCCATGATTGTATCTTCTGCTCTTATGATATGGAAAGGCTTGATAGTTGTCACTGGGAGTGAAAGCCCAACTGTGGTGGTTTTGAGTGGCAGTATGGAGCCAGCGTTTCATAGAGGAGACCTTCTGTTTTTAACAAATTTCTGGGAAGATCCCATTAAAGCTGGTGAAATAGTTGTTTTTAAAGTTAAAGGAAGAGATATTCCTATAGTTCACAGAGTCATCAAAGTTCATGAAAAGTAATGACAATTTAAATTCTTTTTTTAAATTCTTTTTTATTTCTTGGTTCCTAATTGGAGAGTCAGCCAAGTGCAGTGGAAAGACTGCTAGACTGGGAATCAAAAGACCTGGTTTGTGACCCTGTTCCTGCTGCCAGATCCTGACTCCTTGACTGTGGGCAAGTCACTCACTGTAGCCTTTGTGAACCTGTTTCCTCATCTTTAAGATTGAGTTGACAATAATACACAGTATTGTTGGGAGAACCAAATGAGATTATTCACAAGAAAGCACTAAAGTCTTATGAATATATTTATTCATAATATTTATTTTTTAAAAGTATTTTGATTCTGACTTTTACCTGCCCTAATTCACCCTCCCTTCTATCATCCCCCTCCCCTTCTTTTATTCTCTTCCCCTCCTGATTTCCTATATAGTAAAATAGATTTCTATACCCAAATGTGTATTATCTTGTTCCCTCTTTGAGCCAATTCTGACAAGAATAAAATTCATGAACTCCCTCCCACTGTTTCTCCATCTTCCTCTCTACTGTAAAAGCTCTTTTGAACCTCTTTTATGTCAGATAATTTACCCCATTCGGGGATTTCCAGGGCGGAGCCAAGATGGTGGAGGAAAGACAGTAAATTCTTGGAACACACATCATGATCACTCAAAAAAAAAAACACCTCCAAATAATGCCATAGTACAATTCCTGGAGCAGCAAAACCCACAAAAGAACAGGCTGAGATCATTTTCCAGCCAAAGACTACTTAAAAGGTCAGCAAGAGGGGGCTGCTGTGCTGGGGCACCCCACAGTCATGCTGACACAGATCCAGTCCCAGGCAGACTGTGCCAGGGAAAGAGACCCCCAAAGCCTCTGAATCATCTGGAACTAAGCTCATGGTCTGGCGAGAGGGCTGAGAGGTTGGCAGGGGGGTGCTGAGGCAGAACTTCCATTTTTCACCACTGCTGGGAACCAGGAAGTAGGCTTGAGTGGCAGTGACCCAGGTGGAGGAGGGGCACAGGCTTGTTGGAGCTAACAACCACAGCACACAAAGTTTTGCTTTCTGGTTAATTAGGAAGTTGGCCTGGGTTATCTACTGACCAGGGAACAGGCCAGGCAAGTGAACAAACTGCCTCTCCTTAAATCATACCACCTGGGACTCCCTGAATCTTGGGACAGTGCAGCCTGGAAACAGTGCCCCACTTTAAGGAGTTAAAAGTCAAGTAAAAAATAGGCAAGATAAGCAGACAGAGAAAGGTGAGGACCGTAGAAAGTTTCTGTAGTGACAAGGAAGATTGAGGTGCACCATCAGAAGAGGATAACAACATCAGGGCTCCTATATTCAAAGCTTCCAAGAAAAATATGAATTGGTATCAGGCCACAGAGACCCTCAAAAAGAATGTTGAAGATAAAGTAAAAGAGGTAGAAGAAAAAATGGAAAGAGAAATGAGAGTGATGCAGAAAAGTCATGAAAAAAAGTCAAAAGTTTGAAAAGTTAAATTGGCCAAATAGAAAAGGAGGTACAAAAGCTCTCTGAAGAAAATCATTGCTTAAAAATTAGGATTGAGCAAATAGAAGCTAATGATTTTATGAGAAATCAAGACACAATAAAACAAATCCACATGAATAAAAAAAAATAGAGGACAATGTGAAATATCTCCTTAGAAAATCAGCTGACCTGGAAAATAGATCCAGGAGAGATACTTTGAAAACTATTGGACTGCCTGAAAATCATGATCAAGGAAAGAGCTTAGACATCATCTTCCAGGAAATTGTCAGGGAAAATTGCCATGATATTCTAGAAGCAGAAGGTAAAATAGAAATAGAAAGAATCCACCAATCACCTCCTGAAAGAGATCCCAAAATAAAAACTCCCAGGAATATTATAGCCAAATTCCAGAGCTCACAGGTCAAGGATAAAATATTACAAGCAGCTAGAAAAAGGAAATCCAAATACTGTGGAGCCACAGGCAGGATAGCACAAGATCTAACAGCTTCTACATTAAGGATCAGAGGGCATGGAATATGATATTCCAGAGGGCAAAGGAATTGGGATTATAACCATGACTTCCAATACCTTCCTCCCTCAGTTCTTTCCCAGCCCATCACTTCTATACTGCCTACACTCTCTTTCTTTCCTCATCTTGACCACTTGGTGAACCAGTTCATCTCTGCCAATGAGCCAATTCACTGTCTTCTACTCTTTAATACCTTACCTTCTTATCCTTTCACTACTCAGTTCTTCACAAATCCATTCTCTGGATTGATCCTATCATCTCCACACTCTCTAATATTCAATCCCTTCTTATCTACTGGCTCCTTTTATGCTGCCTATAAACACACACAATCTTGTAAAACTTTCATTTGATCTCACCATTCCCAGTAGTAATTGAACAATTTCCCTTCTCCTCATCTAAAGTCCTTGAAAAAAAGCCATCTACAACTATTGCCTCTACTACTTCTCATCTCAGTCTTTTCTAAACCCTTTGCAATCTGGCTTCTGACATCATCATTCAATTGAAACTGCTCCCTCTGAAGTTACCAATGATCTCTTAATCACCTAATCTCTTAATTGTCCAACTTAATGCATTTTCTTAGTTCACATTCTTCTTGACCTCTTTGCAGCATTTGATACCACTAATTACCATTTCTTCCCAGATATTCTGTCCTTTTTTGGTTTTCATTATACTCTCATAATTCTCCTCCTGCCTGTCTGAACATTCCTTCTTAGTTTCCTTTGTTGTATCTTCATATAGGTCATGCATACTAACCAGAGGGTTCCTCATAAGGTTATTCCTTGAGCTCTTTTCTTCTCCTCCTGTAATAGCTTGGCAAAGTAGATTACTGGTACTGTAATCAGGAAGACTTGAGTTAGAATTCATCCTCAAGGAGAAAGCTAGGGTGGAGCCAAGATGGCAAGGGAAAGACATTAAACACACAGAGGTCCTGACTCAATTACACCAAAAACAGCAATAAAACAAGCCCTGGAGCAGCAAAACTCACAAAAAGATGCCTGAGATTATTTTCCAGATTAAAGGGGGCTGTACTGAACTGCGAGTAGAGTCCAACCCCACAATTGCACTGACACAGAATCCAGACATGTGGCGCAGAGGAACTTACCCCCAAGCCTCTGAATCAGCTGCAGCATCAGTGTATTCTACAATTAAACTTACTGTTGAGTGAAAGGGCTGAACAGCTAAACGGGGAGGGGGGGGGGAGTGCAGGAGTGTCTGTGGGACCTACGGAGGAATTCAGCTATCATACCCCAGCAGGGAACCAGGAAGAAATCCTGAGCAGAGGAAGACCCAGGTGGGGGAGGGACACAGGCTCATCAAAACTAAGAACCATATCAGCACTCTGCTGGCTGGTTAACTAGCAAATTGGCTTGAGGCTACCTTCAGGCCAGAGAGCAGGCCAAGCAAGAGAAAAACCTGCCCTCCCTCAAACTGAAACACCTGGGACCTTCTGAAGCTCAGGACAGTATAGCTTGGAAGTAGGGCCCCACAGTCAAGTAAAAAACAGAAAGACGAGCAAGCAAAGAAAGTTGATAATAATAAAAAGTTTCTTTAGCAACAAGAAAGATTAAAGTGCACCCTCAGAAGAGGATAACAACCTCAGGTCCCCTACATCCAAAGCTTCCCAAAAAAATATGAATTGGTCTCAGGCCAGGGAAGCACTCAAAAGGGACTTTGAAGAGAAAGTAGGAGAAATAGAAAAGATTTAGAGAGAGGGAGTAAAGAATGGAAAGAGAAATGAGAGTGACGCAGGAAAGTCATGAGAAAAAAGGCAACAGCTTGAAAAGCCAAATGGAAAAGGAGATAAAAAAGCTGTCTGAAGAAAATTATTGCCTAAAAACTAGGATTGAACAAATAGAAGCTAGTGACTTTATGAGAAACCAAGACACAGTAAAGCAAATCCATATGAATAAAAAAATAGAGGGCAATGTGAAATATATCCTTGGAAAAACAGCTAACCTGGAAAATAGATCTAAGAGAGATAATTTGAAAATCATTGGACTACCTGAAAACCATGACCAAAATAAGAGTTTAGACAGCATCTTCCAGGAGATTGTCAGGAAAGATTGCTCTGATGTTCTAGAAGCAGAAGGCAAAATAGAAAATGAAAGAATCCACAGATCACCTCCTTAAAGAGATCCCAAAAGAAAAACCTCCAGGAATATTATAGCCAAATTTCAGAGTTCTCAGGTCAAGGAGAAAATATTGCAAGCAGCTAGAAAAAAAGAATTCAAATACTGTGGAGCTACAATAAGAATAAAACAGCATCTAGCAGTAACTACATTAAAGAATTGAAGGGCATGGAATGTGATATTCCAGAAGGCAAAGGAACTGGGACTACAGCCAAGAATCACATACCCAGCAAAACTGATTTATAATCTTTCAAAGGAAAAAATGGGATTTCAATGAAAAAGAGGACTTTCAGGCATTTGTAACAAAAAGACCTGAACTGAATAGAAAATTTGACTTTCAAATATAAGACCCTGGAGAAGTGTAAAAAGGTAAACAGGAAAAAGAAATCATGAGGGATATTAAAAGATTAAACTGTTTACATTCCTACATAGGAAGATAATACTTCGAACTTATAAGAAATTTCTCAGTAAGGAATTCACAGAGGACACAGGTATGAACTGAATATGAAGGGATGATATCTATAAAGCATTTATGTTTTGTTCTTTGAGTAAAAAAAATTAACTTATCCTAATCTATAAATTTTATAACTGTGGGCTATATGAAAAATTATTACTTTAGAAAAATTATAATTGGGCCATACATCCTGCCGCGGTTGCCATTCAAATGTCAAAATATTTTTAACTAGCTGGGCCCTAATCTGTGGACTTTTGACTGGCTGGCTATCTGACTGCTATTAATTTCCTAATTGAGTCTGTTAGGGCCATTTATAAAATCCCCACACTGCTCCTCCCAAATTGATAAGAAAATGCCTCTTTTAATTAAATAATCAAAGCAGGGTTTATTTATAAAAATACATGTAAGAGATAAGAGTAAAGAAATGCAAAGTTATAGGACCTGACTGCTTTTAATATAATAAGGGACATTTCCGCCACTTGCCTGAGGGTATGCTGTGGCCTGGAGCCACGCCTTGCTCAGACTGGTTCGCCTTCAGTCCTTTTCAACTTTCTCAGTCCTCTCCCTTTCACTCTTTTTCTCTTTCACTCCAGCTTCCCTGTGCTTCTCTCACCAACCTCTCAGCATCTCTAGCGTCTCCTTAGCCTCCTCTGTGCTGACCAACCTTCTTCTAGCATTCCCTTTTACCATCTAACTTCCCTCTCTCTGTACTGTAGCAACGGCCTCCAGCATCTCTGCCTCCCAGGCTATATATCCCTTCTCTCCCCTCAAACCTCAGGCTCCCTGTGCCCCCACACACACCAAGCTAATTCACTGGCTGCTTAGCACTGCAATCAGGGGGTTCAAGTGAACCGTGCATATCACACCCAGGGCTTGAGGGGCCTATGCCCCCTGCTGCACGTCTGGGACCTCCACACGGGCCGCGCCCAGGGCCACTGCCGGGGCTAGCCTGGGATCTCTGGGGTAGATCCCCTCACTGCGGAGGGAGCTGGGGCTTTTCGCAGCTCCAAAGCCCATGGGGCTTCTCAGCTCAGGCCACTGAAGTGGAGGGGGAGGGGCACCAGCCTGTCTTATACAGAGAAAAACCCTGAGGGCCTAAGGCTTTTTAATCTCAGCCCAAAGGCAGGGTCCCCAAATCACAATAAATTCCCACATTTTTGTGGGGCAGGCAGGATGGGGTGTCTTAGGTCTGTGGCCGGATTTGGGCTCAGGGCCTCCTGGGCCCAGGGCTGGTGCTTTCTCCATTGTTCCACCTAGTTAACCCATGATGACATCTTTAAAATAGGATTGAGGGGTAGGATGAATAGACTGGGGGAGGGGGGAAGGGAAAGGTGGATTGGGGAGAGGTAGTTCACATGAAGGAAACAAGAAAAATGCTTATTGAGGGAAGGGGAAGAAGGGGAAGGAGTGGAGGAGTGAGGGAACCTTACTATCATCAGGATTGGCTCAAAGAGGGAATAACATATACTCAAGTAGATATAGTAATACATTTTTGCCCTGAGGGAAAGTGGGAGGGGACAGAGATAAAGGAGAGGTGGAGAAGAGGGGAAGGAGGAAAGGGCAGATTGGAGGAGAGAGCAGTAAAAAGCAAAACACTTTTGAGGAAGGTGAAGATGTTCTGCATAACTACACAAGTATGACATAGTGAATTGCTTAATTTCATAGGGAGGGTTGAGGAAGGAGGGAAGAAGAAAAATTTAGAACACAGAATTAGCTCAAAGACCTTAATCTCATCAGATTGGAAATAAGATTCTCACCCAATAGGGAGGAGTAATCTATTTAACCCTACAGGAAAGTAGGAGGGGAAGAGGATAAGGAGGAAAGAAGGGAGGGCAGAGTGGGAGAGGGGGCAGTCAGAAGTAAAACACTTTTGAAGAGGAATAGGGAAAAATAAGATAGAAAACAGAGTAAATATCATGGGAAGGGAATAGGATGGAGGTGAATAGTTTTGATGACTAACTATAATGGAAAAATGTATGGTACATACTCTGCCAGGCTATTGTGAAGAAAATTCTTTGTCAAGTTTAAGGTACTATATAAAAGTTATGATGAACAGGATGCTATCAGAAAAGCCTAGAAAGACCTACATGAACTGAAGCAGAGGGAAATGTACTGTATACAAAATAACAGCAATAGTGTAATATGATCTGCTGAGAAGCATGTGGTTATTTTCAGCAAGGCAATGATCCAATATAACCCTGAAGGACTTATGAAAATTGCAACCCATCTACAGAGAAAGAACTGATGGTATCTGAAAACAGATTGAAACACATTTAAATTTTTTTTTCTTTGACAGTTCCTGAATCTCAAGCTTTGTTTTTTAACTGTTTTCTCTCACATGACTACTCATGTATAACTTAGATTGAATTGCTTGAGTTCTTGGGGGTGGGGGCGGGGGTGGGAAGGGAGGGAGGAAGAGAAGTTGTGATGTGGGATAGAATTTGGGGTCAAAATGATCGTAAGTAGTCTCAAAAGAATTACAAGACTCAGTAACTCGGTTTCCCAAGTTTTATTGCAATACTGTGAGGGACCACAGGGAGAGAACCAGAATAATGGAAAGGTATCTCTCCAAAAGTGAAAGAAAAGACAGTTATATTTATAGTATGGATAAATTGATTATCAGTCTCATTATAATAATCTCCACCTTGGGGAGGTACAGGGGAGGGCTTATCCTTATTTGGAGTTCTTGGGGTCTTAAGCCAACCCCCGAGGTGGGTACCTTTTTCTATGGAGGTGTGTTTTGGGGGTTTACACATCATAAGGTAAATCTGGGGACAAATTTGGCCTTTTCTGCGCATGTTTCTTTCTGGTTCCCATGACTAGTTTCAAAACATCTTCATTTTTCATTTATTTCTAGTCTGAATTTCTATGGCCTGTCATTTTTTCATTGTTATAGTCTCAGGTCTTCATGGCCTTGCCCCCTCTGTTCCTGTTATGGATACTGATTTCTGTGGGTTAGAGAACCTAATACCCTGACTTGTAAGTTATCCATTTACTGGGGTCTCAATCCCTTTTAGGGCTCATATCTGAATTAGAACTTGGACCGTAGGTTTTTCTGTTAATCCCTTTTTTTTTGCTTCCTACATCAGATTGGGGGGGGGCAGCTAGGTGGCACAGTGGATAGAGCATTGGACCTGGAGTCAGGAGGACCTGAGTTCGAATCCGGCCTCAGACACTTAACACTTACTAACTGTGTGACCCTAGGCAAGTCACTTAACCCCAATTGCCTCACCAAGCATTGCCTCAATTGTTTTTATTACAGATTTGATTTGGGACCCACAGAAGAGTATGGAAACTTACAGTTGATATAGATCAGCAACTTGTCTACAACTTAAAAGAACTTCCCTTAAAAGAGCTGTTAATACAGATCAGCAACTTGTCTATAACTTAAAAGGTTAAATGATTTTGCCTTTGGTCACATAGCTTTGTCAGGGAAGCTGAACCCAAATCTTCTGCACTCCAAAGTTAGGCTCCTGTGCACTATATGTGTATTTCTCACTCCTTCCATTTAATATCAGCCACAATTTCCTCACTGTGAAATGGAAATAACAATAATATCTAATTCAAAGGATTGTTTTGAGGATCAAATGAAATCATATAGCTAAAGCACTTTGCAAATGTTAAAGCACTATGTAAATATTAGCCATTAGTCAATAACAACAACTAATTAAGTTCTTTCTATGAGCCAAGCACTTTGCTAAGTGCTCAGGCTACAAAGAAAGGCAAAAACACTGTCCCTGCCTTCAGGGAGCTCACATGCTAAAGTTGCTGGAGGATCTTCAAAAATAACTATGTACATGTAAAATAAGTGTAGTGTAAATTAAAAGTAATCTCAGAGGGAATAGACTTGGAGAGGAAGTGAGAAAGGCCTGCCTGCAGAAGGTGAGATTTGAACTGTCTTGAAGAAAGTCAGGGAAACTTGGAAGCAGAGCTGAAGAGACAGAAAGCATTCCAAGCATGAGAGGCAGACAGTGCAAAAATGCATAGTGTTCTCTGAAAGGAGCAAGAGTGGAGTAATGGAGTTGGTTTATGGAGTTCATGGAGGAAAGTAGAATGTAAGAAACCTGGAAAGGTAGGAGGAGGCCAGATTATGAAAGACTTTCAAAGCCAGAGGATTTTTTATTTGATCTTGGAGGTAATAAGAAACCCTGGATAGGTTTAACCAGGATGGAAATGACATAATCAAACCTGTACTTTAGGAAAATCACTGTGGCAGCTGAGTGGAGATAAAGGCAGGAAGAGCAACCAGAAAGATATTGTGATGTTCCAGGCAAGAGTTGATCTAGGATCAACTAGGATGGTTTCAAATTGCTTTCCAGAATGGCTAGACCAATTCACATCTCTATCAATAGTGCACTAATATACTTGATTTCCTTCAGTTCCGCTGACATTTGTCATTTTCCTCTTTTGTCATCTTTGCCAGACTGATAGGTGTGAGCTGAAACTTCAAAGTTGTTTTAATTTGTATTTCTCTGATTGGTAGTAATTTAGAGCATTTTTTCACATATTTTTAAAAGTTTAGATTTCTTCCTTTGGAAACTGCCTTGAACAGACATTCTCAAAACAAAAAAAGTCAAACATACACAAAATATGTTCTGAATCACTAATAAGAAAAATGCTAATTAGAACAAGTCTAATGTTCCTTCTCAAAATAGATTGGCAAAATTACTATAAATGAAAATAACACTTATTGGAAAGCAGGAACACTAATGTGTTCAGTGTAGCCATGAATTGATGCAGCCATTCTAGAAAGTAATTTGGAATCATATATCAAAATTCACTAAAGTGTGCATATTTTTTACTCAGTAATATTACCATGAGGCTCATAGATCTGTGGCAGATAAAAGATGAAATAATTGAGGAAACAAAATTTCAAGTTTCCAAGGATATTGTTTTATTAAGCAATGCATACCAGTTGTTGTTCTGTTGTTTCAATTGTGTCAGACTCTCCATTATCCCATTTTGGAGTTTTCTTGGCAAAGGTACTAGAGTGGTTTGCCATTTCTTTCTCCAGCTCATTTTACAGATGAAGAAACTGAGGCAAACAGGGTGAAGTGACTTTTCCAGGGTCACACACCTGGTAGGTGTCTGAGGCTAAATTTGAACTCAGGAAGATGAGTCTTCCTGGTTCCAAGCTTACTGCTACACAGGGGGAGACATATTTTTATACATTGAAAACAAACAAACAAGACCAATTAATTAAAAGAAAACAATTAACAGGGTTCAAATCAGGATACAAAATTAGGTGACTTACAAATACTAAATAAGTGATTTGCCCAGAGTAACACAGCTATTAAATGTCTGAGACCAGATTTGAACTCAGGAAGCACTATCTGCTGGGCCACCTAGCTGCCAGCTTGATCATTATGATTAAGCCTTAATAATATAGAGGGGATTAACAAATTTCAATTTCACAGTAAGATATTAGCAAAAAGGCTACTATATCAAAGACTGTATACTATGAGTAGATTTGATTTATACCAGAAATGTGTGGTTGGTTTAACTATAAGCTTAATTAGCCATATTCATAGCAAAAAAACCATATGATTATAGCAATAGATAAGAAAAAAAAACTTTTGACAAAAAAACAACATCTAGTTCTGTTAAAAACACAAGAAAATACAAGGATAGATGGACCTTTCCTAAACATGATAAATGGTATATATTTAAAACCAGGAACCAGCTAATGCTAAGGGATGAACTTTCCAAAAAGATCAGGGGCAAAACAAGGATATCTTTTGTCACCATGTCTATTTGACATTATACTAAAAATGCTGGATATAGTACTGACCAAAAAAAATGTGAAAATAACTATAGGTAAATAAAAAGCAAAATTGTTACTTTTCAAAGACATGATGGTACAGTTAGAGAACCCAAGAGAGTCAACTAAAAATTAATTGAAACAATTCAGCAATTCATGGAGGAAATAAAATTAATTCATACAAATCATTAACCTTATTGTATAGTACCAATAAAACCCAGCAGAAAAAAAATTAATTACACTTAAATTTGGATATGGAATATATAAAATATTTGAGCATCTGCATGACCAAAAAAACATCTAGGAACTATATGAATACAACTACACAAGATTATTGAGATGGTATGCAAAAGTAGGGTCTCTAAGCAGTAGAAAGAGTTGATCCAGTTTCCCAATCACTCAGGGCTTGGTAAAAACAATGTAATAAAGGGTTTTTCTCCAATTCCCACAATTGAATAAAGTTTCCTCACAAGACAGAAATTGGACCAGAGTCATAATTGAATAGAAAGGGAACTGAGTTAGATCTAGAATTGAGTCAAAAGATGAGGTCAATGTGGTTCATTCAATTCCCACAATTAACCACTTGGTGTCCTCAGACCCTCAATTCTCTCAGTAGATAAAATGCTAGACAGATGCTAAAGTCATACTGGTATAACTATAGTACAGGAATAGGCATAGGACATGTGATTTCATTGCCATAGGGAATTCCCAAGTGAGAAAACTCCCTCTACTAATACAAGTCAGCACCTTCTTTGCAATCTGTACTCTTAGAGCACTGCATTGCCTAGAGAAAGTAATAAGAGGTTAAGGGGCTTGCTTGGGGAAAACACAACCAGTATGTTAGAAGCAAGACTTGAGTCCAGATCTTCCCATGTATGAGACCAGCTCTATATTCACTATGTTACTTGCATAACAAATTGCCCAAAACACTCCATGCAATGTGTACTTCCGTAGTCATGTGGGAGCTATGCTATAAACATTACAATTTCCACTCCGTCAAAGATTTCTTTTTATTTTTTTAATTAAATTTTATTTTAAAATAGAAACTATTATCTCCTCCTCCTCCCACTTTTTTGTTTTTGCCTTTGTATTCCTTTTTAAATTTTATAATTTATTTTTAACATTCTTTTTTTTAATGTTGAGTTCCAAATTCTCTCCCTTCCCTCCTACTTCCTCCTCTACCCACTGAGAAGACAAGCAATATGATATCAATTATACATGTAATGGGGCAGCTAGGTGGCGCAGTGGATAGAGCACTGGCCCTGGATTCAGGAGGACCTGAGTTCAAATTCGGCCTCAGACACTTGACACTAGCTGTGTGACCCTGAGCAAGTCACTTAATCCTCATTGCCCTGCAAAAAAGAAAAGTCAATCAAATTATACATGTAATACATATGCCTATATTAGCCATATTTCCAAAAACATCAAGAAAAATAAAATGAGAAAAGTATACTTCAATTTGCACTTAGAGTTCATCAGTGCTCTATCTGGTAGTGGACAGCATTTTTTCAACATGAGTCCTTTGTAATTATCGTGGATTATTGTATTGATCAGGGAAGTCACATCTTTCACAGGTGATCATCATTACAACATTGGTGTGTGCACAATGATCTTCTAGTTATTCTCAATTCACTTTGCATCAGTTCATAAAGGATTTGCCATGTTTTTCTGAAAACACCCCCCTCAACATTTCTTTTTTTTTAATTTTTTAATTTAGAATTTTATTTTTTCCAAATTACATGTGAAAACAATTTTTAACATCAATTTTTAAAACATGGTGTTCCAAATTCTCCTCCTCCCTCCCTCCCCAGCCCCACCTTAAGAATGCAAGCAATTTGACATGAGTTATACATGTGTAGTCATGCAAAACATTTCCACATTAGTAAGATTGTGAAAGAAAACAGACAAAAAAAACTTTAGAAAAAGGAACTAAAAAAAATATGTTTCAATATGTATTCAGACACCATCACTTCTTTCTCTGGAGATGGAGTGCATTTTTCATAAGTCCTTCAGCATTGTCTTGGATCATTGTATTGCTGAAAATAGCTGTCATTCACAGCTGATCATCTTACAATATTGCTATTGTTTTGTATACAGTACATTTCACTTTTCATCAGCTCATCTTCTTAGGTTTTTCTGATAGCATCCTTCCAATCATTTCTTATATCTATTGGGGGGGGGGCAGGGCAATGAGGGTTAAGTGACTTGCCCAGGGTCACACAGCTAGTAAGTGTCAAGTGTCTGAGCCAGGGTTTGAACTCACATCCTCCTGAATCCAGGGCTGGTGCTTTATCCACTGAGCCACCCAGCTGCCCCCAATCATTTCTTATAGCACAATAGTCTTTCATCATGCTCTCATCCCACAACTTGTTCAGCCATTCCCCAATTGATGGGCAGCTCCTCAATTTCTTTTTTTTTTTGCAGGCAATGGGGATTAAGTGACTTGCCCAGGGTCACACAGCTAGTAAGTGTCAAGCATCTGAGGCCGGATTTGAACTCAGGTACTCCTGAATCCAAGGCTGGAGCTTTAACCACTATGCCATCTAGCTGCCCCAGCTCCTCAATTTCAAATTTGACTTTTTGGGATTTTTATCTCTTTTTGGATACCAAACTAGTAGTAGTGGTATTACCAGGTCAAAGAGCTGCCCCATGGCGGCAAGAGTGTATTAATGTCTCATTTTCCCCATATCCCCTACATCATTTGTCATTTTCCTCTGCTATCCCATTATCCAATAGAATGGGAATGAGGTAGTACCCCAGAATTGTTTTGAGCTGTATCTCTCCAATCAATAGTGAGTTAGGGTATTTTTTTTTCAATCCCATGTGAGGCTACATGCTTCACAGTGGTAGACCTCTACTCTGCCTTTTTCTCTATACAAGTGCATGAGGACTTCCAGTGTTTATTTTCCTTTACCTGGAAAAATACACAGTGGACCTGGACTAGACTCCCACAGGGATTTGTGGCTAGTCCTACATTATTTTCTCAAATTTTACAACAAGACCTGGCCTCTATTATTTTTAAAGGCTTCACTTTAGAGCAGTATGTTAATGATTTACTTTTAGCCTCCCCTGATGCTGAAACCTGTCAGAAAGACAGCTGCCATTTATTATTAGAACTATACAAGAGAGACCACAAGGTCTCTAAGTCAAAGGTGCAATGGTGCTTACCTCAGGTAGAATATTTGGGCTTCATTCTGGCTGCTGGAACTCACTCTGTCTCTCCTAAGCGAGTCCAAGCTATTCAACAACTCCCTGTTCCTCTACTAAGAAGCAGTTAAGGGCCATTCTGGGAGCAGCTGGATATTGCAGACAATGGACACCCTCTTTTGGTGAAATTACTAAGCCTCTTGTAGCTCTAACCAAAAATTCTGTCCTAGAACCTTTACAGCTGGATTCCCAGCATCTCTCAGCTATAACAGAATTAAGTGGGAATTGTTATCAGCAGCTGCACTAGGACTCCCAGAGTCTTTTACTCTTTTTGTACATGAACAGAAGGGAGTGGCTTCTGGGGTCCTGACTCAATTATTAGGACCTGTCTAGCATCCAATAGCTTATTATTCCAGACAACTAGATTCTGTGGCCTCTGGGGTGCCACCCTGCCTCAGGGCAGTGGTGGCTACAGCCCTTTTGGTAGAAAAAGCCTCTGATTTGGTCCTAGGTAATCCTCTTACAATATAATGTCCCCACAAAGTAGAGGCCCTCTTACTACACCATAGAACACAAGCCTTTTCAGATCAAAGGCTGGCTAAGTATGAAGTAACCCTGCTAGGTCATGAAAATATCAATTTAAAATGCTGTACAGTCCTTAAACCAGCAACACTGCTCCCTAACTTACCACTCTCGGGGGAGGCATTGCATGACTGTGCCTCTTTAGTTGATGTGGCTGAGAAACCCCATGATGATCTTTTGGATACACCTTTAGAGAACCCTGATATTGTCCTCTATATGGATGGTTCTTCATTTATGAAAGATAGGACCCGTTTCACTGGGGCCACTGTAGTTTCTGATTATGATATTGTCTGGGCAGTCCTCTGCCTTCACATTTTAGTGCACAAGCTGCTGAACTTGTGGCTCTTACACAAACCTGTAACATAGCCAAAGGGAAGAACACTACCATTTATACTGATTCCAGATATGCCTTTGGTGTATGCCATGCTGTAGGCATGCTTTGGCTACAGAGGGGCTTTCTAACATCCTCTGGCAAAGCTATTGCTGACAGAGACCTTATCAAGGACCTCCTATCTTCCCTGAAACTTCCTTTGCTCTAGCAATTGTACATTGCCCTGCCCACACAGGGAATAGTGATCCTGTTTCAATGGGGAATGCATGAGCTGATTCAGCAGCTAAGCTCAATGCTTTAGAAGCCTCTGAACATGTATTTAACCTCTCACCTTCTGAGGATGTTTCTCTCCACCTAACTTATGATGATTCTGAAGTAGAAAGGTGGAAAAAGAGATTCAAGGCTAAACAGATCAATGGAGTCTGGATGTCTTCTGAGGGAAAACCACTTCTCCCCCGGAAATTCTATCACCAGGTATGCTACTCTATTCACAAGAAAGGCCATTTTGACACACAAGGCATTGTGGACTCAGTTAGAAGGACCTGGTTAGCACCAGGTATAAGTAACACAGCATCTCAAATCTGCTCGAGCTGCTCCACATGTCAATCTTACAATCAACATGCCTTCCATGCTAAAGCATATGGAGGACACTCTTTGGCATATACACCTTTTGAACATCTACAAATTGACTTTATTTCTATGTCCAAAGCAGGACAATATAAATTTTGCCTTGTTATTGTTGACCAGCTCACTCGATGGGTGGAGGCTTTTCCTGCCCCACAAGCAACTGCTGGCTTTGTGGCCAAAGCTCTCCTTAAAGAGATTGTTCCCCCCTTTGGGCCACCAGCATGCATTGCCTCTGATAGTGGTACTCATTTTACAGATTCAATTCTCTCCCAGATTTATTCTTTCTTGGGAGTAACTCATAGATTTCATACTCCTTACCACCCTCAAAGCTCAGGCCAAGTTGAACATATGAATAAAGAGCTTAAGAGCATGACTGGCAAATTATGTACTGAAACCCATTTAAAACGGCCTGATGTTCTACCCTTGGCATTATTCTATCTGTGCAGTAGACCAAGAGGAGAACTCCACACATCTCCTTATGAGATGCTTTTTGGTCACCCTCCTATCCTAGCTAAAACTTTCTCCCCAGTCTATACATCGCTGGTGGAAGGTGATACTTCTGTTGCTTCCTATATACAGGAACTACAAACTAAGCTACGTGAACTCCATGAAGCAGGAGTTGCTATACAAGCTGGTCCTTTAGATTTTTCCTTGCATGATTTAAGTCCTGGAGACAGTGTATATATTAAGAATTTTCAGCGGACCAGTGGGACCCAGCCCGCTTGGGAGGGACCTTTTCAGGTATTATTGACAACTCCTACTGCTATTAAAATTGGAGAAAAAGAATCTTGGATTCATGGTTCCCACATGAAGCACACACCATTTGTAGGTAAAGTAATTTCAGATAAAACTCAACCAGCTGCTAAAGAGCAAAGAAACCGAACTGAGCCCAGGGGAAATAGACAGTTCCAATTTGCAAGCATTATCACTCAAGTGCAAACCCTGGGACTCAAACTCTGTAAGGTATCAGGAGATGATAATTGTCTTTTTAGAGCCCTCAGAGACCAGTTAGAAGGTCGTTCGAGAAACCATCTCAAACACAGACAAGAAACTGCTAATTATATGCTCAGTCCTAAAGAAGACTTTAGGTCTTTTATAGAAACAGATATTCCCTTTGAAGAATATGTTGCTGATTTGAAAAAAGCTGGTACTTGTGCTGGGAATGACACCATTGTAGCCTTTGCCAAACATAACCAACTGAATGTAATCATTCACCAGTTGAATAAACCTCTATGGCAAATTTGTGGCACAGACAAAGCCAACACTAAAGAACTCCATATTTTCTACCATAATGATCATTATGACAGCATTAGAAGAATCAATGATGATTCAGAAACCCCTGCCACTTTGGCGTGCAGAGAATTGGGGAACCAGTTTAAAAAATGTGGTGTACTCCAAATTCTAGCATTATAAGCTTTTACCTTAAACAAAATTTTCCTCCTACAGGTGAAGAACTTCTCCACCAAGAGCATACGGCTCTGTCTTCTAGAAAGGGTTATTGAACCTTATTGCTTGATTTATAAGACAATTAATGAACATATTGAATCTCACTGATGTTTTCTTTCCTTTTGATAAATTGTTTATCATTTCAAGTATCTGTTATTGTCATTGTACTAGATTGAGAATTCATGGACAAGATGATGTGGTTTACTTGCTTAATGAAGATTCTGTAATAATGTTTAATAATATCAGCCATTTACATTCATTTATCATTTGTATGTCATTGTGACTATGTATACTCTGGGTATGGTTTGGGATTAGATATATATTTCAAGTATATCCTAAGTTATGCAGTGTAGCATGCATTTTCACCATCATATTGTCTTTGGTGAAATTAATATGAAACTTATGATTTATGGAAACTTACCATATCAGACAGAGACTAATTGCTCTTACAATGAGCTTGATGAAGATGGTTGAACTCTACGTTGCAGGCCCTGGAGAGATTATATGTACAACAGGAGGAGAGAAAGGTACACACAAGATACCCTGATGGAGGCTGAGAGAACAGCCAAATACATTCAGGAAGTCCATAGTTTGCTTATGAGAGCACAATTGCTGGACATAGTCTTCCACTTTCACTCCAAAAATGGTCTGGTGTTATGTTAACCCTAACACATGCACCTGGTTTAACTTAACTTGGCTTTTTCTCTCAGTCTGGTGGCACGGTCAGAATCCATCCACCTGAGGCCTAGAACAATTATTACATGTCTATGCACTATGAGAAGTGGTATGGTAACCTTTCCATAACCATTTCAGGCGTCATCACAGACACATTACTAAATTTGGCCTTGATGCAGACATATAGTAGTAAAAAGTGTTAGTAATGTCATAACTGTCTCAATTTTGTATTGCATATGGATATGAGTATCCTCCAAAGGGGGGACTCCAATATGCTGTATATATCAAGCTTAAATTTGTTTTGTATATTTTCAAGAACTTTCACTGTTTTTTGAAGAACTTTCATTATTTAATTTAAACATTTTTGGACAATGCTATGCTAAAGATTAATGAAAATCCAGCAGTTCCAGAGACAGCCAGAATCCAGATCAGAGTCCAGTTCCCCTGATGGCATCTCAACCCTCCTTTTAAATGGACATTTTGTTTTTGTTTTTCCTTCTGTTACTATATACATCATCTGTAATATGTATTTTCCCTTTCCTATATTGTTATTAGTATATTGTTTGTTAGCATTGGTTATGATATTCTGTTATTTTTAAAATTTATTTATTGTTTATTATTTATTGTTCCATCAAGGAAACACTCCATGTTTCTTGATGAAACAAAGGGGGGAATGTAAAGAATTAATTGTTATTTGAGGTTTTTATGACCCCATCTTTTGGCTAGAATTTTTAAAACCCTGGCATGCACACTGGCCTGGGGCTCAGGCACAGTGCCTCCACAAACAGCACAGTGCTCCACTCACTGGTTGTAGCCATCACCATGGTGCTGGCACCTCACATCATCAGTACTCGCCAACGCTTACATGGGTCTGGCAAAATTATAATGACTGGAAGTCCAGTGAGGGCAGCCATGTGACTGTCAGTCAGGGCTGCCAGCCAATTGGCTTGAGGCTGTGTGTGGTCAGCCTGGGGTCTCCTGGGAAGAAGAAGGGAGGAGATTTGCCATTCTAGCTTGAAGCTGGAAGGTGACAGGATGCAGCTGTGTGTTCTCAGCTGATTCCTGGGTGGTGGTGTTATTCAGGTTGTAACATTTCCCTTCCCTCATTTTATTTCCTTTCCCTTAATTCTTGCTTGTGTTTTTAAATTTATTCTTGTTAATAAATCCTATTCTCTTTTTGAGGGAGGCTGTCGGTCTCCTTCCTTGCCCCAATATTGTGACGAGCTGCATAGCTAACACTCCCCAATTAAATTGGTCCCTATAGCACCCCCCCCCAACATTTCTTATAGCACAATAGTATTCCATCAAAATCATATACCACAGTTTTTTCCCCATTCCCCAACTGATGAGCAACCCCTCAATTTCTAATTCTTTGCCACCACAAAAAGAGCTGCTATAAATATTTTTGTATCTATAGCTCCATTTCCTTTTTCTTTGATATATTTGGGATATAAAACTAGTAGTGGTATTTCTGATTCAAAGGGTATGCACAGTTTTATAGCCCTTTGGGCATAGTTTTCAATTGTTCTCCACCTACTGTTTATTAATGTATTTATTTTCCCCTTAATTCCTCCAGCATTTGTCATTTCTGATAGGTGTAAAGTGGCACCTCAGAGCTGTTTTAATTTGAATTTCTCTGATCAATAGTGATTTAGAGTACTTTTCATATGACTATAGATAGTTTTGATTATATGACTATAGACAGTTTTAGTCTATGTATATCCTTTAACCATTTATCAACTGGGAGATGGCTCTTATTTTTATAAATCTGACTTAGTTCTATACTCAGTATATATTTAAGAAATGAGGCCTTTGTCAGAGAAACTTGCTATAAACATTTTCATATTACTTCATTGTTTATAGTACTTTTTAGCAAAATGTCATTTCCCTGATTATCCCATTTAAGTAGGTCTATTTTTTGTTGGAGAAGATGTGGGAAAATTGGAACACTAATGCACTGTTGGTGGAGCTGTGAACTGATCCAACCATTCTGGAGAGCAGTTTGGAACCATGCCCAAGAGGCTTTAAAACTGTGCATATACAGGGGCAAGCTAGGTGGCACAATGGATAAAGCACCGGCCCTGGATTCAAGAGGACTTGAGTTCAAATCCGGCCTCAGACAGATATTTACTAGCTGTGTGACCCTGCACAAGTCACTTAACCCTCATTGCCCCATAAAACAAAACAAAAGCAAAAACAAAAACAAACTGTGCATATCCAGGGGCAGTTAGGTGGCACAGTGGATAAAGCACCGGCCCTGGATTCAGGAGGACCTGAATTCAAATCTGACCTCATACACTTGACACTTACTAGCTATGTGACCCTGGACAAGTCAATTAACCCTCATTGCCCTGAAAAAAACCCACAAAACTGTGCATATCCTTTGACCCAGAAATACCACTACTAAGTCTATATTCCAAAGAGATTATAAAAATGGGAAAAGGACCCACATGTACAAAAACATTTATAGCTGCTCTTTTTGGGGTCACAAAGAATGGGAAATTCAGGGGATGACCATCAATTAGGAAATGGTTATAATGGTTGAGGTATATGAATGTAATGGAATACTATTATACTCTAAGAAATGATAGGCAGATGAATTTCATAAAAATCCGGAGTCTTAAATTAATTGATGCTGAGTGAAATGATCAACTGGGATAAACTTAACTCTTCTCAGCAATACGATGATCCAAGACAATGCCAAAAGACTGATGGTGGAAAATGCTCTCCAAATCCAAAAAAGGAACTGTGGAATCTGAAAGCAGATTGAAGCATATTACTTTCAACTTTGTTGCTGCTTTTTTCTTATTGTTACTTTTTATTCTTTCTTATGTTTTTATTTTCTTTTTATTCTGATCCCTCTCTTACAGTATGACTAATGTGGAAATATGTTTAACATGATTGTAATTTATAACCTATATTAGACTGCTTGTTGGTCTTGGGAGGGGGAGGGAAGGAAGGGTGGGAGAAAAATTTGGAACTAAATTACATATAATTGGAAAAAATTAAAATAAAATAATTTTTTAAAAGTAGTTTTATTTTTGCTTTTGTTTGGTCTGAGATCATGATTGCTAACCCTGACTTTTTTTTGTCTTCAGCTAAAACATACTAGGTTCTGCTCCACCCCTTTCTTTTAACTTTGTATGTGTCTTTCTGTTTCAAGTGTGTCTCTTGTAAACAACATATTATTGTTGGATTCTGGTTTCTAATCTATTCTGCTTTCCACTTCTGTTTTATGGGTAAGCTCATCACATTCACATTTACAGTTATAATTACTAACTGTATATTTCCCTTCATCCCATTTTTTCCATTTCTTCTTCTTCTTCTCTCTTTATATATATATATATATATATATATATATATATATATATATATATTCTGTCACTCCTCAAAAATTATTTTGCTTCTAACTATTTTAATCCACCCTCCTTTTTATCATTCACCTTCCCTTTATCTTTTTCATCTTTCCCTATTGGATGTTAGATTATATACACAACAGTGTGTGTGTATGTATTCTTTTTTTTTTTTAAGTGAGGCAATTGGGGTTAAGTGACTTGCCCAGGGTCACACAGCTAGTAAGTGTTAAGTGTCTGAGGCCAGATTTGAACTCAGGTCCTCCTGAATCCAGGGCCGGTGCTCTATCCACTGCGCCTAGCTGCCCCTGTATGTATTCTTTAAACCAGTTTCTATGAGAGTCAAACACTGAATGCCACACACATACACATCCCACCCCATCCCCCACATTTCCCCCTCCACTGTAAAAGTTCTTCTTTTTGTGCCTTCTTTATGTGAGAAAATTTTCCCCATTGTACTTCTCCCTTCCCCCTTCTACCAGTAAGTCCCTATTTCTCCCCCCTTAATTTTTTTGAGATTATTCCACTATAATTGACTCACACCCATGCCCTCTATAAGCTCCCTTTAACTGCTCTAATAAGGATGAAGTTCTTAGGCATTACATGTATTATCTTCCCATATAGGAATGTAAACTAACTTGATTGGGTTTCTTGTGATTATTCTTTTATGTTTACCTTTTGATGCTTCTCTTGAGTCTTGTGTTTGAATGTCAAATTTTCTATTCAATTCTGTGGGTTTTTTCATCAAGAATGTTTAGAAGTCTTCAATTTCACTAAGTAACCATTTTTCTCCTGAAGAATTATATTCTGGGTAGGTTATTCTTGGTTGTAATAATAGCTCCATCTGGTGATATCCATGTGTAGAGTCAGTCACCTTTTGGGTTGTTGAAAAACAGTCTTTACATCCCAATTCTAAAGAAGGGCAGTGGGGGGGGGGGGGCGGGGGGAGCTAGGTAGCACAGTGGATAAAGCACCAGCCCTGGATTCAGGAAGACATGAGTTCAAATCTGGCCTCAGACACTTGACACTTACTAGCTGTGTGACCCTGGGCAAGTCACTTAACCTTCATTGCCGCCCCCCCCCCAAAAAAGAAAAAAATAATAATATAAAGAAGGGTAGTGTGAAGAAATGTTCAAATTACCAAACAATTACACTCATTTCATACATCAGCAAGGTTATACTTAAGATTGTGTAAGCTAGAGGCAACTAGGTGGCGTAGTGGATAGAGCACCGGCCCTGGAGTCAGGAGTACCTGAGTTCAAATCCGGCCTCTGACACTTAACACACACTTACTAGTTGTGTGACACTGGGCAAGTCACTTAACCCCAATTGCCTCACTAAAAAAAATTTTTTTAAAAGATTGTGGGCGGAGACAAGATGGCGGAGAGGAAGCAGCAAGCTGCCTGAGCTCTCCTTCTGTTCCCTCAAAACAAACATTAAATCAAGCCTCTGGACGGATTCTGAAACTACAGAACCTGCAAAGAGACAGAGAGACACAGTCCTCCAACCAGAGATAATTTAGAAGACTTCAGGAAAAGGTCAGTCTGACTCGGGCAAAAGGAAGGCCCAGTGCAGGGCAGCAACCCAGCGCCGAGGGGGTCGGGGCAAGTCAGCAGGAGCTGCGGGCCACAGCCAAACAACTGAGGCTCCCAGAACCTGATTCAAAAATCTGGTGGCCAAGAAGGACAGTGGAAAAACCTACCTGCACCGGCCGAGAGGGCCACGAACGGTCAGGCGGGATCAGACACCGGGGTCTGACGCCTGACTGGCCGAGCACAATCAGACAGGAAGTGCAGGGTGGGGGATCTCCACATACCATAAAGGCCTCAGAGTAAAAGCCCGGTCACACAGCACCTATACTCCTGCACAAGAAGCCCAAAACAGAGACCCTGGTGCCCCCAGAGCAGACCTCAACTTAAAGAATAAAAAATAAGCTGCAATAATGAGTAAGAAGCAAAAAAGAGCCCTCTCCATTGAGAGCTTCTGTATCAATAGGGAAGAAGCCAACACAAACTCAGATGAGGACAATAGCCTCAAATTGTCTATATCTGAAGCCTCACAAGGGAAGGTGAATTGGTCGCAAGAACAAAAAGCCTTCCTGGAAGAGCTCAAAAAGAATTTTAAAAATCAATTGCGGGGCAGCTAGATGGCGCAGTGGATAGAGCACCGGCCCTGGAGTCAGGAGTACCTGAGTTCAAATCCGGCCTCAGACACTTAATACTTACTAGCTGTGTGACCCTAGGCAAGTCACTTAACCCCAATTGCCTCACTAAAAAAAAACAAAAAAAAAAATCAATTGCAAGAGGTAGAAGAAAAAATGGGGAGAGAAATGAAAGCAAAACAAAAAAACTATGAAAAAAGAATCAGCAGCTTGGAAAAGGAAGCTGAAGAAAACAAAGCCTTAAAAAATTCATTTGGCCAAATGGAAAAAAAGGTGCATAATCTCACTGAAGAAAACAATGCCTTAAAAATTAAAGTGGGACAGTTGGAAGATAAGGAATCCATGAGACACCAGGAATCAGTCAAGCAGAATAAAAAAAAATGAAAAAATAGAAGAAAATGTGAAATACCTCATTGGAAAGACAACTGATCTGGAAAACAGATCGAGGAGAGACAATTTGAGAATCATTGGACTGCCTGAAAGCCATGACCAGAAAAAGAATCTAGACACCATATTCCAGGAAATTATTAAGGAGAACTGCCCTGATATCATAGAATCAGAGGATAAAATCATCATTGAAAGAATCCACCGATCACCTCCTGAAAGAGACCCCAAAAAGGAAAACTCCAAGGAATATTGTAGCCAAATTCCAGAATTATCAGGTGAAGGAGAAAATACTCCAAGCAGCCAGAAAGAAGCAATTTAAATATCATGGAGCCACAGTCAGGATTGCTCAGGACCTGGCAGCTTCAACATTAAAGGATTGCAAGGCTTGGAATATGATATTCCGGAAGGCAAAGGAGCTTGGATTGCACCCAAGAATCTATTACCCAGCAAAAATGTGCATTTTCTTTCAGGGGAAAAGATGGACATTTAATGACATTGGGGACTTTCAATCTTTCCTGGTGAAAAGACCAGAACTGAATAGAAAATTTGATCTCAACATACAAGACTCAAGAGAAATTTAAAAAGGTAAACAGAGGGGGGAAAAAAGGTTACCCTATTAGGTTAAACTGTTTATATCCCTACACAGGAAGATAATACTCATAACTCTTAAGAACTGTAAATGTATTTGGGCAGAGAGAAGGACTTTATATAGAGGGTATAAATATAAATTGTCTTTGATGTGATGATACAAAAGAATTAAGGGGTTAAAAAGGGAGTCTATGGGGAGGAGAGGAAAGGGGAGGTGGAATGGGATGAATTATATCATATGAAGAGGTGGAAAATAACCTATTACAATAGAGGGAAAGAAAGGAGGGGGAACATTGTTTCAACCCTATTCTCATTAGATTTGACTCGAAGAGGGAATAACATATACGTTCATTGGGATAAAGAAACTTAACTCATTCTTTAGGGAAACAAAAGGGGAAGGGAAAGGGGGGACTGATAGAAGGGAGGACAAAAGCAAGGGAGAAAAGGGTAAAGAAAAGAGAGGGGGGTGATAAAAAGGGAGGGCAGATCGGGGGAGGCAGGGGTAAGAAGTAAAACCTCAGTGAGGAGGAATAGGGTGAAAGAAGGGGGGAAAAGTACAAAGGGGGTAAATAGAATGGAGGGGAATAGACAGTCACTAATAATAACTGTGAATGTGAATGGGATGAACTCTGCTATAAAACGGAAGCGAATTGCAGAGTGGATTAAAAACCAGAACCCTACAATATGCTGTTTACAAGAAACACATTTGAAGCAGAGAGATACACACAGAGTAAAGGTAAAAGGCTGGAGCAGAATATATTATGCCTCAGCTAAAGTAAAAAAGGCAGGGGTAGCAATTCTTATCTCAGACAAAGCACAGGCAAAAATAGATCTCATTAAAAGAGATAAGGAAGGAAATTACATCTTACTTAAAGGTACTATAGATAATGAAGTAATATCAATATTAAATATGTATGCGCCAAGTGGTATAGCATCCAAGTTCTTAGAGGAGAAGTTAAATGAGTTACAAGAGGAATTAGACAGTAATACTATACTAGTGGGGGATCTGAATCTCCCCCTCTCAGAATTAGATAAATCTAGCCAAAAAATAAATAAGAAAGAAGTGAAAGAGGTGAATAGATTACTAGAAAAGTTAGACATGATAGATGTCTGGAGAAAATTGAATGGGGATAGAAAGGAATATACCTTTTTCTCAGCAGTACATGGCACATTTTCAAAAATTGACCATGTATTAGGGCACAAAAACATCATAGTCAAATGTAGAAAGGCAGAAATAGTAAATGCATCCTTCTCAGATCATGATGCAATAAAAATTACATGTAAGAAAGAGCCAGGGAAAAGTAGAATGAAAATCAATTGGAAACTAAATAATTTCATTCTAAAGAATGAATGGGCCAAACAAGAAATCATAGAAACAATCAATAACTTTATCCAAGAGAATGACAATAATGAGACAACATACCAAAATCTATGGGATGCAGCCAAAGCAGTGCTTAGGGGAAAATTTATAGCTCTAAATGCTTACATGAATAAGAAAGAGAAAGAGGAGATTAATGAATTGGGCATGCAACTTAAAAAGCTAGAAAAAGAACAAATTAGAAATCCCCAATTAGACACTAAATTAGAGATCCTGAAAATTAAAGGAGAAATTAATAAGATTGAAAGCAAAAAAACTATAGAATTAATCAATAAAACTAAGAGCTGGTTTTATGAAAAAACCAATAAAATAGATAAAATATTGGTTAATTTGATTAAAAAAAAGAAAGAAGAAAACCAAATCACCAGTATCAAAAATGAAAAGGGTGATGTTACCACCAATGAAGTGGAAATTAAATCAATAATTAGGAAATATTTTGCCCAACTGTATGCCAATACATTTGACAATCTAAATGAAATGGATGAATATTTACAAAAATACAAACTGCCCAGGTTAACTGAAGAGGAAATAAAATCCTTAAATAAACCCATATTAGAAAAAGAAATTGAACGAGCTATTAATGAACTCCCTAAGAAAAAATCCCCAGGGCCAGATGGGTTTATGGGTGAATTTTACCAAACATTTAAAGAACAATTAATTCCAATATTATACAAATTATTTGGAAAAATAGGTGAAGAAGGAGTTCTACCAAATTCGTTTTATGACACAAATATGGTGGTGATACCAAAACTAGGCAGAGCAAAAATAGAGAAAGAAAATTATGGACCAATTTCCCTAATGAATATTGATGCTAAAATCTTAAATAAGATATTAGCAAGGAGATTACAGCAAGTGATCACCAGGATAATACACTATGACCAGGTGGGATTTATACCAGGAATGCAGGGCTGGTTCAACATTAGGAAAACTATTAACATAATCAACCACATCAATAAGAAAACCAACCAAAATCATATGATTATCTCAATAGATGCAGAGAAAGCTTTTGACAAAGTACAGCACCCATTCCTAATAAAAACACTAGAGAGTTTAGGAATAGGGGGAGCTTTCCTTAGAATAATAAACAGTATCTACCTAAAGCCATCAGCAAGTATTATATGCAATGGAGATAAATTAGAGGCCTTCCCAATAAGATCAGGGGTAAAACAGGGATGTCCATTATCACCTCTATTATTTAATATTGTCCTAGAAATGTTAGCTTTAGCAATCAGAGAAGAAAAAGGAATTAAAGGAATTAGAATAGGCAAGGAGGAAACAAAACTATCACTCTTTGCAGATGATATGATGGTATACTTAAGGAATCCTAGAGAATCAACTCAAAAATTACTTGAAACAATTAACAACTTTAGCAAAGTAGCAGGATATCAAATAAATCCACATAAATCATCAGCATTTCTATACATGACCAACAAAGTCCAGCAGCAAGAGATAGAAAGAGAAATTCCATTTAAAGTAACGGTAGATAATATAAAATACTTGGGAGTCTACTTGCCAAGACAAACCCAGGAACTCTATGAACACAACTACCAAACACTCTTCACACAAATCAAATCAGATCTAAATAATTGGAAAGATATCAATTGCTCATGGATAGGCAGAGCTAATATAGTAAAAATGACAATACTGCCTAAATTAATTTACTTATTCAGTGCCATACCAATCAGACTACCTAAAAATTATTTTATACAGCTAGAAAAAATAATAACAAAATTCATCTGGAAAAACAAAAAATCAAGAATATCCAGGGAAATAATGAAAAAAAATTCACAGGAAGGTGGGTTAGCAGTACCAAACCTGGAGCTTTACTATAAAGCGGCAGTCATCAAAACTATCTGGTACTGGCTAAAAAATAGAGTGGTAGATCAATGGAATAGGCTAGGCTCAGGAAATGCAGTAGTAAATGACACTAGTAATGTAGTGTTTGATAAACCCAAAGACTCCAGCTTCTGGGATAGGAACTCAGTATTTGACAAAAACTGCTGGGAAAACTGGCAGATAGTATGGCAGAAATTAGGCATAGACCAACATCTTACACCTTATACTAAAATAAGGTCAAAATGGATACATGATTTAGACATAAGAGGTGATACCATAGGTAAATTAGGAGAGAAAGGAATAGTGTACCTATCAGATCTTTGGAAAGGAAAACAGTTTTTGACCAAACAAGAGATAGAGTATATTATAAAATGCAAAATGGATGATTTTGATTATATTAAATTAAAAAATTTTTGTACAAACAGAAGCAATGCATCCAAAATTAGAAGGGAGGCAGAAAGCTGGGAAACAATTTTTGAGGCCAGTACTTCTGATAAAGGTCTCATCTCTAAAATATATAGGGAATTAAATCAAATTTATAAGAATCCAAGTCATTCCCCAATTGAGAAATGGTCAAAGGATATGAACAGGCAGTTTTCTGATGAAGAAACCAAAGCTATCTATTCCTATATGAAAAAATGCTCTAAATCTCTAATGATTAGAGAGATGCGAATTAAAACAACTTTGAGGTACCACCTGACACCTATCAGATTGGCTAAAATGACAAAAAAGGAAGATAATAAATGTTGGAGAAGCTGTGGGAAAATTGGAACACTAATGCATTGTTGGTGGAGCTGTGAACTGATCCAACCATTCTGGAGAGCAATTTAGAATTATGCCCAAAGGGTGAAAAGCTGTGCATACCCTTTGACCCAGCAATTCCACTTTTAGGTCTTTTGCCCAAAGAAATCATGGAAGGGGGAAAGGGACCCACATGTACAAAAATATTTATAGCTGCTCTTTACATGGTAGCAAGGAATTGGAAGTTGAGGGGGTGCCCATCAATTGGGGAATGGCTGGACAAGTTGTGGTATATGAATACAATGGAATACTATTGTGCTGTAAGAAATGATGAGCAGGAGGAGTTCAGAGAAACCTGGAGGGTCTTACGTGAGCTGATGATGAGTGAGATGAGCAGAGCCAGAAGAACATTGTACACAATATCATCAACATTGAGTGTTGACCTACTGTGATGGACTATATTCTTCTCACCAATGCAATGGTACAGAAGAGTTCCAGGGAACTCATGATAGAAGAGGATCTCCAAATCCAAGAAAAAAAAAAAGAACTGTGGAGTATAGATGCTGATTGAACCATACTATTTCTTTTGTTTTGGGTGCTGTTGTTTTTTTTTTCTATTTTGAGGTTTTGCATCACTGCTCTGAGTTTTTCTCTTGTAACAGGATTAATGCAGAAATAGGATTAATGTTATTATGTGTGTATATATATATGTGTGTGTATGTGTATATATATATATATGTATATGTATATAGCTATATAGATATAACCTATATCAGATTACCTGCTGTCTAGGGGAGGGGGGAGGGAGGGGAGGGAGGGAGAAAAATCTGAAATTGTAAAGCTTGTATAAACAAAAGTTGAGAACTATCTTTACATGTAACGGAAAAAATAAAATACCTTATATGTAAATAAATAAATCAATCAACAAACCTTGAAAAAAAAAGATTGTGTAAGCTAGGCTTCAGCAATATGTGAACCCCAAATTACTAGAAGTACAAGCCAGTTTTCAAAGAGGCAAAGGAACTAGAGATCAAATTGCCAACATTTACTGGACTGTGAAGAAAACAAGGGAGTTCCAGAAAAATAACTCTCCTGCTTTATTGATCACACTAAAGTCTTTGTGTTGATCGCAACACAATGTGGCAAGTCCTCAAAGAGATGGTAATGTCAGATCATCTTACTTGAGCCAAGAAGCAACAGTTAGAACCAAACGTGGAACAACTGATTGGTCTAATTGGAAAAAGAGTACAACAAGGCTTTATCTTGTCACCTTATTTATTTAACTTACATTCCAAATACAT
This sequence comes from Dromiciops gliroides, assembly GCF_019393635.1. NCBI lineage: Eukaryota > Metazoa > Chordata > Mammalia > Microbiotheria > Microbiotheriidae > Dromiciops > Dromiciops gliroides. Next base: position 268,694,222 of record NC_057862.1, on the reverse strand, counting down.
TATGTGAAATGCCAGGCTGGAAGAATCGAAAGCCAGAATTAAGGTTGCTGGAAGAAATATCAACAATCTCAAATATGCAGACTATACTACGCTGATGGTAGAAAATGAAGAGGAGAGTGCAAAAGTTGGCTTGAAGCTCAACATAAAAAAAGAAAAACTTACATCTTGGTAACTGGTCCCATCACTTCCTGGCAAATAGAGAGGTAAGAAATGGGAGCAACGTCAGATTTTATAGTCTTGGGCTCAAAGATGACTGCAGATGGTGACTACAGCCATGAAATTAAAAGATGCTTGCTCCTTGAAAGGAAAGCTATGAAAAATATGGATAGCATATTAAAAAGCAGAGAAATCATCTTGCTGAGAAAGGTCTGTATAGTCAAAGTTTTGGGTTTTTTCAGTAGCAATGTGGCTGTGAGAGTTGGATTATAAGAAAAACTGAGCACCTACAGAATCAATGCTTTCAAATTGTGGTACTGGAAAAGACTTTTGAGAGTCCGTTGGACAGTAGAGATCAAATCAGTCAATACTTAATGAAATTAATTCAGTTTATTTACTGGAAAGTCAAATACTGAAGCTGAAGCTTAAATACTTAAGCCACATAATGAGAAAATAGGATGCTTTGGGAAAGCCCCTGATGTTGAGAAAGATTGAAAGGAAAAGGGGATGGCAGAGGATGAAATGGACAGATTGCATCATGGAAACAACAAACATGAACTTGGACAGACTTTGAGTGGAGGATAAAAGAGTTTGGCTTACTATGGTCCATGGGGTCATGAAGAATGAGACACAACTAAATGACTGAACAACTAAAATCCTAGCTCTTTTGCCTTGTGGAATATCATATTTCAACCCCTTCACTCCTTTAACATAGAAGCTGCTAAGTCTTAGAAAAACAAAATCCTTATATCAAATATAGAGAGTCAAACAAAACAAACTAGTTCTTGGAGCCTAATAAGACAGAGAGACTTGGTGTGATTGTATTATGTTGGGATGATGTCAAAAGAAGACTAGAAGAATGGGGAAGAGGCACCGAGAGGAGGAAGGCAGAAGAATGGGAAAAGATTACATTCTATAAATGGGTTATGAAAGGAAGTGTTTAATACAATGAAGGAAAGAGTGGGTAACACTTGAACCTTACTTCAGAACTGATTCAAGGAAGAAAGAATAAACATATCCAGTTGGGTGCAGAACTTCATCTTACCTAATAGGAAAAGGGGAGAGAAAAGGGTTAAGAAAAAAGGATAGAGGGAGAAATAAAAGAGAGGATCAAAGGAGGCAATAGTCAGAAGCAAAAACTGATTTGATGAGGGGACACAGTTTAAAAAAGGGAGAAGCAGCACAACAAAATAGCATGAAGGGAAATACACAGGAAAGAGATGAACACCCATAAAATGGAAGAGGATAGCAAAATAGATTAGGAACCAGAATCCAACAACATGTTGTTTACAGGAGATGCACTTGAAACAGAAAGATAAACATAAAGTTAAATGAGGGGCTGGAACAGAATCTGTTATGCTTGAGCTGAAGTAAAATGGCAGAGGTGACAATCTTGATCTCAAACAAAACAAAAGCAAAATAGACCTTACTAAGAGATAAACAGGGAAAATACATTTTTAAAAAGCTGCCATAGTGACTTATCAGCTAAACTTATATATGCCAAACAGCATAGTATCCAGATTCTTAAAGGAACAGTTAAATGAGTTGCAGGAGGAAATAGTAAAACTGAGTTAGTGGGGGACCTTGATTTACCCCTTTCAGACCTAGATAAGTCTAATGATAAAATATAGAAAAAAGAAGATGAAGTAACATTTTTGAAAAGTTACATGTGCTAAACCTCTGGAGAATATTGAATGGGAATAGAAACAAGTATATCTATTTCTCACCTGTGTGTGGCACTTTCACAAAAACCAACCATGTATTAGGGCATAAAACCCTCAAAAACAAATGCAGAAAAGCAGAAATATTAAATGCATCATTCCCTTACTATAATACAATAAAATTACATTCAATAAGGGTCTTTTGAATCATAGACAAAAAATTAATTGAAAACTAAATAACCTAATCCTAAAGAATGAGTCAAAGAAGAAATCATACAAACAATAATTTTGTTAAAAGATAATGACAGTAGCGGGGCAGGTAGGTGGCATAGTGGATAGAACACCGGCCCTGGATTCAGGAGGACCTGAGTTCAAATCTGATCTCAGACACTTAACAATTACTAGCTGCGTGACCCTGGGTAAGTCACTTAATCCCAATTGCCTCACCAAAAAAAAAAAAAGATAATGACAGCAATGAGACCACATACCAAAATTTGTGGGATACAGTCAAAGCAGTAGTACTTAGGAGAAATCCATGTAAAAACATCTCATTCTGCACCCAAAATCAATCATCTCTTTCTCTGTCAGGAGGTGGCCAACACATCTGCAATCATGGATACCTAATAAACATTTTCTCCTTGTTGGGGAGAAGCAAGCTCAGAACAAAAGTTTTTTGGGTTTTTTTTTTTCTCATTGGTCCCTTCATTTTATTAAAGCAAGTAAAGCTGCTTTGCTTTTTGGCAGAAAGAGAGCTCCAGCAGATATCTAGATAATTAAAGACCCTCATCTCTACTATACAATATATCTTCATGCCAGGCTTGTGATCTGCTCTCTGAACTCCTCATTTCTCTACTCTTTCTGTCCAGGCTTTCTGTAATATACCCTGATATCATCATATCTTCATGTTTCTGCCCGATAGTAATTCAAATGCTATCTACCCCACTTGTTCCCAGATTTCATTACATAGGTATATCTTCTTAATATAAAATGCTATTTTTTGCCCACAGAGTCCCCTTTTATCTATCCTGTTCCTTTTGAGGAAGGTATACCCTTCTAGAACCATAGTCCAGTCATGGGTTCAATCCCAAACCTCAGTGATATCTACAGGGTCAAATTTGTCACCTTGTATTAATCTTACTCATCATCTTAATTTGTTCTCAGTCACCCAGCCTTGCAACCTCAATGTCATCTTCACCTTTGGATTTTGGCATCTCACAATTACACTACTAATTCCTACATTATGGCTGTTTTCTCCTTTCAAATTCCTTTTCAGTTTAAAGCCTTTTCTATCACATTTCAAAATATATTTGTAGCACTCTTTCAGAGCCACTCCCTTAACTTATGCCAAGATTGCAGGCTCAGTACCCAGGTAGGTGACTACTTTGAGATCAAGGGGGTAAGATGTGAGTACCCACTCCTAGTTCATAAGCCTGCACTGACGGTTTTCCTCCTAACTGTTGTCTAGTACAAAGCTTCTTGAGTTGTGAGTCATGACCCTAAATGGGATCACATAACTGAGTGTGAGGGTCACAAAAAATTTGGCAGTAAATGTTTGATTCATATACTTATTTTATATATCTATATGCCTGGGGTCACACAAAAATTTCTTGAGCAAAAGGGAGTCATGAGTGGAAAAAGTTTAAGAAGCCCTGATCTAGTAGGCAGTTAACTCTTAGAAAAAACATTTAATAATATTGTATAGTAAGAACAGTAGGGGCAGCTAGGTGGCGCAGTGGATAAAGCACCGGCCCTGGAGTCAGGAGTACCTGAGTTCAAATTCGGCCTCAGACACTTAACACTTACTAGCTGTGTGACCCTGGGCAAGTCACTTAACCCCAATTGCCTCACTAAAAAAAAAAAAAAAAAAGAACAGTAGCTACAAAAGCCACACCCTCAGAAACCTAGGATTCGTTATCCCACAAATACATACAGTGTCTATGGGGAGGAAAAGAAAAATAGAGTAAAATAAGTAAGACACATGTAAGTGGAACCCATATGGCCTAAACAACTCACTCCTTCAATAATGCTAGGCTTCCAAATCAGCTCTCTCCTAGTGAAATCCTCAGCACAAAAGCTCTCCACCTGGCACAACATCTCGGCACAGAGGGTTGCTCAGCTAAGTTTCTAGTATCTGCCTTTCTCCATAGCATGACTCTCAATTACCAGTGCTAGATTACTCCTGAGATGATAGCCCGCTTTCTTCTATATTGTCAGGTAATGCTCCTTGAAGTTGCTTCTGGACTCAAGTGACTGCCTTTCTATTACTGCGTCAGTCAGTAGTGTGTATTTTGGCTTCTTCAATTACACTTTAAATTCTCCAACTACTGGGTACGGTCTCTCCCTCTGGAAGAGTAGACACCATAATTAATGGTAGGGTGAGGAGCAGAGGAAAAAAATCCCTTATTTTTTCCCACCCTCAGAAACCCCGTCAGATCTGAAGATCACACAAGGAATTTTTTCACAACTATACCTCTCAAGCAACTCATATGTCTTATCTGAAAATGGTCCTGTCCTGTTTCCTTTTTCCTTTGTTTGAATACAGACACTAAGAGGTGGGGGGAGAAATGGAACACCTCTTTTTCTGATTTCAGGAAATTGTACCTGTTTACTCTCCCCCTCCCAGCTTAGAAAGTTCCTAATTTTCTCCATTGAGAAATCAGATCACCTAATCTTGTGTCCTGGTTTATATCCTGTTAATTGTTTTATTTTAATGCATAAAAATCTGCCTCTTCCTGTATTTGGTGTCCAGTGCCAAGCCAAGGAGGCCTGGTCCCAATTTGTTATGCAATTGACATGCATTGTTTAGTAAATCAATACGCTCACAAGCTCAAAACTTTGTTTCATCAATTATTTCAATTGATCCATGGGCCATAGTCAACAAGCATTTATTAAGTTCCTAGGATGTTCCAGGCACTGTGTTAAATGCTAGGGATTCAGGAAAGGCAAAAATAGTCTCATCTCTCAAGGACCTTACCATCTACTGGGAGAGACAATATCAATATAATTATGTATAAACAAGGTATATGCAAGATAAATTGGAGATAATCTCAGAGGGAAGGCACCATCATTAAAAGGGATTGAGAAAGGGGCAGCTAGGTGGCACAGTGGATAGAGCACCAGCCCTGGAGTCAGGAGGACCTGAGTTCAAGTCCGGCCTCAGACACTTGACACTTGCTGGCTGTGTGACCCTGGGCAAGTCACTTAACCCCAATTGCCTCACCCCCCCCCAAAAAAAAACCCATTTAAAAAAAAAGGGATTGAGAAAAACTTTTGTAGGTAAGATTAGCTGAGACTTGAAAGAAACCAGGAAGTAAAGAGGAAGAGGAAGAGAATTCCAGGCCTAGGGAACAGCCAGTGAAAATCCCAAGGGTAGAGGGCAGCTAGGTAGAGCAATGGATAAAGCACTAACCCTGGGTTCAGGAGAACCTGAGTTCAAATCCAGCTTCAGACACTTGACACTTACTAGCTGTGTGACCCTGGGTAAGTCACTTAACCCCAAATGCCCTAGAAGAAAGAAATAAAGAAAAAAGAAAATTCTAAGAGTAGGAAACTGGAATGTCTTTCAACTGTGCAAGGACAGTGTCATTACATCGCAGAGTACATGGAGAGGTATACGATATAAGAAAACTGGAAAGTTAGGAAGGGACCAGGATATGAATGAAGGTCTTTGAATGGCAGAGGATTTTATATTTGATCCTGGAGGTAATGGAGTGCCACTGAAGTTCATTGAATAAGGAAATGGTTAAAATGATGCTTTAGGAAGACCAATTTGACAGCTGATGAAGGATGGATTGGATTGGGAGAAAACTGAGGCAGGGAGATCTTGCAATAGTCCAATCTTAAGTTGATAAGGGCCTGTACTAGATGGGTAGCAGTGCCAGAAGAAAGACAGGAGCCTATAAGGAATGTCACAGAGGTATAATTGACAGGACTTGTCAACTTATTGAATATGGGAGGAGTGAGAGAATGAGGAGTTGATAATGATACCTGGGTCATTGGGAGGATTGTAGTGCCCTTGACAGTAGCAGGGAAGTTAGGTAGGTAGAGGCGGGCTTGTAGATGATGAGTTCAGTTTTGGACATACTGAGTTTGAGATGTCTATGGAACATCCAGTTGGAAATGTCTAATATGCAGTCCATGAAAGTCTAAGCAAGACTGAAGGTCAGGAGAGAAGTTAGCACCACATAAATATATCTGAAAATCATCTTTCTAGAGATGATAATTGAATATATAGGAGCTGATGAGTTCAGCAAACAAAATAGCATGAAGATAAAAAAAGGGCCCAGGACAGAGAGTGGGAAGATACCCATAATTACTGGCATGGCCTCGATAGGGATAAAACAAAAGCTACTTAGGGAACAGATAGAGAGGAAGGAGGAAACACAGGAGAGGGTGTGTAACGAAAACTCAAGAAGAGAGGATCAAAGGACTCATGATGGGAAATGTTCTCCACATCCAGAAAAAAGAACTGCAGAGTCTGAATGCAGATTGAACCAGACTCTTTCTCCTTTTTTGTTTTTTCTTTTTTGAAGTTTTTTACTCTTATTCTGATTCTTCTTTCAAACATAGAAATATGTTTAATGTGATTGTACATATATAACCTATATCCGATTGCTTTCTGTCTTGGGGAGTGGGGAAGGAAGGCTGGGAGAAAAATTTGGAACTAAAAATCTTATGAAAATAAATTTTGAAAACTATCTCTACATGTAACTGGAAAATAATAAAATACTTTTATGATAAAGTTAACAAAAAGAAAAGAGAGGATCAAGTAGAAGAGAGTGGTCAATTCTGCATCAAAGATTGCAAAGAGGACAAGAAGTATGAAAATTAAGAAAAGGCCATTTAGATTTGGTAATTAAGAAATTATTTGTAACTTTAAAGATAGCTGTTTCAGTTGTAAGCGACTAAAATTAGCTTTGGACACCCCAAACGGGCCGCCCCTCCCCCAGCATGACTGGCTCTCCCGAAACCACCCCACGTGGAGGCCTTGGGAGCCCAAGCCTCGCTCAGTGGGGATACACATGTAAGCCTCATGAAAATGCCAGCTTCAGGGGCAGCTAGGTGGTGCAGTGGATAGGGCACTGGCCCTGGATTCAGGAGGACCTGAGTTCAAGGCCGGCCTCAGACTCTTGACACTTACTGGCTGTGTGACCCTGGGCAAGTCACTTAATCCTCATTGCCCTGCAAAAAAAAAAAAAAGAAGAAAAAAAAAGAAAATGCCAGCTTCCGGGGCAGCTAGATGGCGCAGTGGATAGAGCACCAGCCCTGGATTCAGGAGGACTTGAGTTCAAATATGACCTCAGACACTTAACAATTACTAGCTGTGTGACCCTGGGCAAGTCACTTAACCCCGATTGCCTCGCACACACAAAAAAAGAAAAAAGAAAAAAAAGAAAATGCCAGTTTCCTCCGCCCAGCCCCCAGCCCTAGGGCGACCAGGGAATTAGCTTGGTGTTTGCATGGGCAGCACAACCCAAGGGTCGGGTGAGAAAGAAGAGTTTATATGCAGGAACAGGGGTAGTGAAAAGGGGGCTGACAGAGCAAGTAGAGAAGACATAGTTAGAGAAGACGCTAAGAAAGGAGAGGAAGTACTGAGGGCGCTATGGGGGAGGGCTGACAATGAAAGTGGAGAAGACATAGTGAGAGACGCTAGAGATGCTGGGAGGTCAAGACGGTATGGAAAGAAAGGGGGGTTGCTACAGAGAGAGAAGTTAAAGAGTGAAAGGGAGAGGACTGAGAAAGTTGGAAAGGATTGAAGGTGAAGTGTGGCTGCAGGCCCCAGTGGCCAGCATACTCTTAGGTGAGAGGCAGCAATGACAGGAAAGAAAGTTTAAAACACAGTCAGGTCATATTTTACTTTTGTTGCCTTTATCCCTAAGTTTATTCATCTAAATAAACCCTTTGCTGTTAAATTGGAAGAAGTTGTTTGCTTGTTAATTTGAGAGAAGCACTGTGGGAATTTATAAACGGCCCATACTAAATTAAAAGCAGTCAGATAGCCAGCCAGAAGTTCACAGTTTAGGCCCACTAGCTAGTTAAAATAATTTTTACAGAATTGAATTATGAAGTTGGAAGCCAGACTGCAGACAGTAAAGAAAAGTATGAGAGTAAAGGAGGTGGAGGCGCTAAGTATAGATGGCTTTCTCAAGTTCAGCCACAAAAGGGAGGAGTCATATAGGATGATAGGTAGCAGGGATGAATGGATAGAGTGAGGGGTTTTTGAGAATGAGGAAACTGTGTGTGTGTTTGTATGTAATAGGAAGAAATCAATAGAAAGGGATAGATTGAAAATTAGTGAGAGCAGATAATAGAGGGGATAATCTGCTGAAGAATCTGGGATGGAATGGGATCACTTGAGCAAGTAGTGGGATTTGCTTTGAAAAGAAGAAGGGTCACCTCTTTATATGAGACATGGCTAAAGGGGATAAATCAGGAGGACATCTGCATGATGTGAGATGAGGGGGGGAAAATAGGGACCTCTAGGCAAATGACCTCAATTTTTTTTAGTGAAATATGAGGCAAGGTTCTCATCTGAGAAAGTTTGGGGAGGGGGAGCTCTGGGAAGTTTGAGAACAGATGCAAATGTTTGGAAAAGCTGCTGTGCTTCGTAGGATAGTGAATTGATTAAGCAGATTTTAAAAGATCACTTTGCAAAAAAAAAAAAAAATCACTTTGCTGCGGTGAGCCCCACCAGGATTATATAACATAAATTTGTAGTGGACCCACTCAGGAGATAACTGAGTCGACTAGCTGTTTCTCCCACATGACACTTTATCTTTGACCTTGAGCCTTTGCACTGGCTACCCCCTACACACTTCCCCTTCTGTCTCCTACAAACCTTGGCTTCCTTCAACACAGCTCAAATCCCACTTCCTGATGTTAGCCTTTCCTGATCCTCTAGTGGCCCGTGTCTTCCCCTCTAAGACTCCCCTTTACTCTGAATATCTTGTATATTCATATTCATATACATGTTTTTGCCCCCATTAGAATATAATCTCTTGTGATTGTACATATGTAACCTATATCAGATTGTTTTCTGTCTTGGGGAGGAGGGAGGGAAGGAAAAGAGGGAGAAAATTTGGAACTCAAAATCTTATAAAAACAAATGTTGAAAAATATCTTTACATGTAACTGGAAAAAAAATACTATTAAGACTGGGAAAAAAAAGACTATAATCTCTTTAAAGGGCAGGAACTGTTTTTCCTTAGAGCCCCTCCCCTCAAGGAACTTACTTATCAGAGGAGACATCATGTACACATAAAAATATATACAAAATATATGTAAATTACATAAAAGGTAATTTATTAGTAGGGAAAAATCTTTAGCAGTGAGGGGGTGATTAAGATAGGCCTCATATAGAAGGTGGTGCTTGAGCTGAGTTTTGAAGAAAACCAGGTTGTCTAGTTTCCTCATCTAGATTCCTTTTGGCATTTATCATTTATGCCCACATGAATCACCACAAGTGAGCAGTAGTCATCAAGTTTGACTTGCCTTAGGAGATTCTCCTGGATACATGTTTGGGCAAGCTTGGGATACATGCCCTGAAAAGATAGCAGAGTTCTCTATTGTTATTATCAAGTTGACAAATAGATTGCTCAGTATCCATGAGCACTGAAAACTATTTCTTATCTCCTCCCTATGACTCTTCTTGAATGGTCTTTCCCCTGAAAACTCCCATGGATCTATATAATCATTCCTTTAAGAACAAGAAATTGCTTCCTCATCGGATGTTATAGCTCTGTCCTCTTTGGGAAGAATTTTATATTTCAGTCAATAAGCATTTCTTTTCAGACATTTTTTTCAGTCATGTCCTATTCTTTGTAACTCCATTTGGGATCTTCTTGGCAAAGATACTAGAGTGTTTTGCCATTTCCTTCTCCAGCTCATTTTACAGAAAAGGAAACAGGCAAACAAGGCCCAGGGTCACACAGCTTGTAAATGTCTGAGACCAGATTTGAACTCAGGAAGACTCATCTTCCTGATTCCAGGCCCAGCACTCTATCCAATGTGCCACCTAACTGCGCAAGCCTTTATTAAGCACCTACTATGTGCCAGGCATTGTGCTAAGCATTGGGGATACAAAGAAAGGCAAAAGACAGTCCCTGCTTTCAAAGAGCCCACAGCCTAGGTGGGTTAAAAACATTCAAACAGCTATGTAAATCAAAGATCTCAGAGGGGAAGTACCAAGATTAAGGAGGACTGGGAAAGGCCTCTTGCAGAAATAGGAAATTCAGCTGAAACATGAAGGAAACTAGGGAAGCCAAGAGGTAGAAAAGAGGAAGGAGAGCACTCCAGGCATGATGAACAGGCAGTGAAAATGCTTGGAGGTGGCGTGTCAGGTGTAAGGTTATAGAGTGTATTAAAAGTCAAACAAAGAATTTTATCTTTGATCCTGGAGGCAATAAGTAGCCACTAGAATAGATTAAATAGGAAAGTGACATGGTCAGATTTGCATTCTAGGAAGATCAGTTTGACAGTTAAGTGGAGAGTGGACTTGAGTGGGGAGAGAAGAGGCAGGGAAACCAACCAACAAATAGCACAGGTGTGAGGTACCTACCAGTTCCAAATGTAGTCCTTCCTTTTCTCCTCTGAGTCACTTTGCAAAAGAGGGAATTGAAGTTCAGAGTAATTGCCCAAGTAATTTGCCTAAAGTCACCTACTAGTGGCAGAATTGGGAGTATAGCCAAGGTCACCTAATTCCTTCTGATAGTACTCATTCCATTATCTTCATTGAGCTTCACATATCCAGATATCCCTTTATGTTTTCAATGCTTTTTAGAATATTTGAATATTTTTCATTCAAGCAAAACATTCGTATGACTACAGACAGCTAGTAGTTTGAAAGAAAAACAAGAAGAAATTATGTCTAAGGTAGATATTGGAAGAAAAGAAATCATAGGCCCATTCATTTGCTATATACATCATGCCTAATGATAGTAGTTTCCAAGCCCTTTGTTGACATACTGTCTAATATCTCTTACTGACTCTTTTTAGCTAAAAAGAAAAGAGTATTTAATCTAAAAATATGTTCCAGACCCAAAATGCTTTAAGACCCTTCCCAATTTCAGCCAAAGGTTATGTAACTGATTCAGATTTCTAATTGTCCACATAAAATGAAACTACTCTAGAAAATAAGAATTCCAAAAATTAGATTTGAAAAAAGAGCATCTTAATGGTTAGATGAAAGAGCTGAGTTCTTCCTCTATTTGTGATCTAGAACAAATCTTTTAACAGCTCTGTGATTCTGTTGATCTCTTCCCTTTGATGTGGGATAGAATTTGGGGTCAAATTGATCGTGAGTGGTCCCAAAAGAATTATGTGAGAATATATATATATATTTGGCTGAGGCAATTAGAGTTAAGTGACTTGCCCAGGGTCACACAGCTAGTAAGTGTTAAGTGTCTAAGGCCAGATTTGAACTCAGGTCCTCCTGAATCCAGGGCCAGTGCTTTATCCACTGCACCATCTAGCTGCCCCTTGTGAGAATATTTTTAACTGACTTGGGCCCTAATCTAACTAGGGGGCCTAATCTGGGGACTTTTGACTGGCTGGCTATCTGACTGCTATTAATTTAATATGGGCCAGGCCAAGCACTGGATTGAGAGACAGAGCCAGTTAAGAGATAAAGAGATGGGAGCCATTGACCTTGGAGACTCTTTCCCAATCTAGGATTCTGAGATTCTTAGAGGACCAGAGAAAGCCATGAGGAGACAGAACGACTCTGGGCAGGCCCCTTCCTATATCCTGCACCAGCCATGGGGGCTCCGTTTTCAGTCCTGGGCCTTCCACCACCCACATACCCAGTGCTCTGCCCCCTGGAGAACCCACTCACCGCTACATTGCCAAGGCCACAAGACCTGATGAGGATGGAGACATCTCTACACATCGCAGTAGCCCAGGGCAACCTTCTAGAAGTTCAGTACCTGGTCCACCTCTTCCAACAAGGGGGTCGGGACCTGGACATCTACAATAACTTAAGGCAGACACTGCTCCACCTAGTGGTCATCACTACCCTGCCTTCTGTGGTGAAGCTCCAGGTGTCCATGGGGGCCAACCCCATGGCTCTGGACCGAAACGGCCAGACAGCAGCTCACCTGGCCTGTGAACACCGGAGCCCCAGCTGCCTGCGGGCCCTGCTGGACACCTCAGCCCCTGGGGCGCTGGGCCTGGAAGCCAGGAACTATGAGGGGCTGACCCCCCCTGCATGTAGCCATGAACACAGAAGTCACAGAAATGGTGCTGCTGCTGCTGGACCGCTGGGCCAACATCGATGCAGTGGACATCAAGAGCGGCCGCTCCCCACTCATCCACGTAGTAGAGAACAGTCTAGCCATGGTGCAGCTGCTACTGCAGCACGGTGCCAATGTGAACACACAGATATACTCGGGCAGCTCTGCCCTCCACTCAGCCTCAGGCCGAGGCCTCCTGCCCTTGGTTCGAACCTTGGTCTGGAGCGGGGCTGACAGTAGCCTCAAGAACTGTCACAATGACACACCTCTCATGGTGGCCCAAAATCGACCAGTCCTGAGAGGGAAGGCTGCCCGGCCCGGCCCCCAGCCCACTCTGGGACCTCCAGAGCCCAGCCAAGATGGAAGTGCCCCCATTTCCCCTGAAGGCAACTGCTTTTAATATAATTAAGGCCTTGCTGTGAGGGTATGCTGTTTGGACCTCCAGTCCTCTCCAACTTTCACTCTTTTTCTCCTTCACTCCAGCTCCCCTGCGCTTTCACTGCTCCACTCCTCTCTTCTAACTCCAGGCCCCCTTCACTTTTTCAATGCCCCTTGCATCTTCTCTACTTGCTCTGTCTGTCCACCTCCCTCAGTGTCTCTACCCTTTTTTTCTCACCAACCTCCTTCTTTCCTCTTAGTCTTCTGGCATTCCTCTCCTAAGCGTCTCTTTTCTCACCGACCTCCCAGCATCTCTACCATCTCCTTAGCTTTTTCTCTGTCTGTCCCTCTCTTTATGTAGCCTCAGTCTCCTTAGCGTCCTTGTAGCAGTCTCCCTTCTAACTCACTGGAAAAAATCCCTTTTTCCATACCATTCTTTCTCTGTCTGCTCCCCCAAAGCATCTCTAGCATCCCTTTCTTCCTCCCTTACTGTCTAACTCCCCAGCATTTATCTTCCTTCTCTCCCCTCAAACCTCAGGCTCCCTTCGTGCCCGCACACACCAAGCTAATCTACCAGTCGTGCTAGGGCCATGGGGTGGGGGGGGGGCCTCAAGTCTGCCGTGCCGCACCACCCCCAGGGTTTGAGGAGCCCGTGCCCCCCACTGCGTGCCCAGGGCCTAGCAAGACAAGCCCAGGATCTCCGGGCAGCTCCCCTCAGGGCGGAGGGAGCTGGGGCTTTCCCCAGCTGTCCACCCAGCTGGTGTTCTCTAAGGCCTATGGGCTTCTCTGCTCAGCTGAAGCGGAGGGTGAGGGGCCCCAGCCCCTCTTACACAGAAAAAACCCCTGAGGGCCTAAGGCTTTTTAATCTCAACCCAAAAGCAGGGTCCCCAAATCACAATAAATTCCCACAATTACAAGACTCAGTGACTCCGTTTCCCAAGTTTTATTGCAATACTGTGAGTGACCACAGGGAGAGAACCAGAATAGTGGAAAGGTATCTCTCAATAGACAGTTGTATTTATAGTATGGATAAATTGATTATCAGTTTCATAATAATCTCCACCTTGGGGAGGTACAGGGGAAGGCCTATCCTAATTTGGAGTTCCTGGGGTCCTAAGCCAACCCCCAAGGCGGGTACCTTTTTCTGTGGAGGTGTGTTTTGGGGGTTTACACATCATAAGGTAAATCTGGGGACAAATTTGGCCTTTTCTACATATGTCTCTTTCTGTTTCCCATGGCTAGTTTCAAAACATAATCATTTTTCTTTTATTTCTGGTCTAAATTTCTATAGACTGTCATTTAGTCTAAGGTCATCATGGCCTCTCTCCCTCTGTTCCTGTTATGGGCACTGATTTTTGTGGGTAAGAGAACCTAGCATTCTGACTTGTAAGTTTTCCATTAACTGGGGTCTAACTCCCTTTTGGAGCTAATATCTGAATTAAAGCTTGGGCCTTAGGTTTTTCTATTAACCCTTTTTTCACCTCCTACATCACTCTGAAATGTTCTAAGACCCTTCGAAATGAAGAGTGACAAAGTATACCTATCTCATTAAAACTCCCTTGGTAGGCCTACTTAAAGTATGCTGAGGCCCTCTATTAAGAGGATTAACTTATAACATACTTAGGGCATCAATCCTATATATTATATTAAGTTGGGTACTGTTATGGCGTTGGGACATATCAAGGAATTTGGGACTACTAAGGTTTAAACTGGCCAGCTAAACTAAAGGACATGGGTCTGGAGTAACTCTCCTTGAGAAGGTAAACTAAAGGACAGACACACCTTGAAAAATAAGGGAGATAAACCCATTAGGTGTGGCTGCTGCCTGATCAGTGCTAGGAGACAGAGATAATTCCAGAAGCCTGGACCTCTCATTCAAGCCTTTCCCCACACCCAAAGGGAACTTTCCATTGTCAGGTGATAATCACCCCATCTACCATCTATAAAAGCTTTTGCCTTTCTCCTATTCAAGGATATAGGTATCTCAGAGAATCGTGTCTCTGTGAACCATCTCCCTTTGAGAGAAGTCTTTGACTTATCTTTTGGTCATTTTCTCTAGTGCATAAATAAAAGATTATTCTAATTGGATTTTTGTGTTGGGGGGTGTGGTTCTTTAAAGAGAATACCTAAGGATCCCCCACAACCAATTTCCCCATGGCAGTACTTTGTATCATGCAGATGCTTTTAAAATGAGTTATATGGGTTAGAAATCATG